>NC_084662.1:17212719-18567719 GCF_019802595.1 Syngnathoides biaculeatus
AATGCTCCTGCAGTGTGAATTCAACATTATTCACTGTGAAGAACTGACATTTTACTCTTGGTGCTTAACTCATTTGGGGAAATAATGTGATGGATAAGTCATAACAGAACCTCAATATGTTTAAATTCCTGCACATTAGACAGCTACATTTGGATTTTGGCTGTGCAAGTACATTACTTCCTGAAATTTCAAAAACGTTCAATGTCCATAACGCAAATCCATTTTAGCATAACCTACAGTATTCCTTTTCAATTTAGCTCCTGATACAATGAAATTATCACTCACCAAATAGTCCAAAACCAATTGTAATTGTTATTGATATTTAAAAGTGCCAGAGGACTGACGACTCTCTGAATCAGAGTGTAAACTGTTCTTGCTTGTTTAAAACATTCTAGGCGGCACAGAAGTTAGCGGTTAGCACTTTTGTGGAGTAGTCCAGAGGTTTGGGCATTTCGAGCGTGGAGTTTGTATGAACTCCCTGAAATTGTGTGTATATTTTTACCGTTACTCCAGCTTCTTTCCACATTCCATGCATGTTAAGTTCATTGATAATTCGACTTGCTTATAGATGTGAACGTGAGTGTGGTATCGTAATAAAATATACTCTTACATAATGTCTGTGCGCATTTGCCTCAGCTGCCCTCCTGATGTTTAGGCGTGACATTACCCTCCATCACATCTACCAATTGAGCGCTCGGATATACTGAGCGAGCGGCATACTTGAGTGTCAGCAGCACGCCAGATAAGGCTAATAAAAGTAGACGGAGAACAAATCACAGCAGCCTTCCGTTAGGCTGCAGACAAGCAAAATGTGATGGAATGTGCGCTTTTCAGCACTCGCAGCGTGATTCCATCTAAACTAAAACAGATTGCGGCTGTTTGCGAGTAGTGCCGTCGCTCCCCCTGCCCGCCCTGAAGTTCACAGAATAATTAAGAGGATGCTGTAGCAGGTTAATTTGGGTCAGAGTACAATGAACTGCTTAAAAAAATCCTCACAAAATAAGTTATGAGTACAATGAGAGTTAGGCAACTGCACTTTCTTCATTTGAATTGGGGCGGTTGGAATCTTTTATTTTTCTGTCATCTATTGTAGTTAATCCTGTTTGTATCCCAATCTCAACTTTATATTTTTGAAATGGCTGGTTAACATATAAAATATTAAATAAAATGAATTATTTAAAGAAAATGTTACAATCCTGTCACGTCCCATCGGAACGGGAGTATGACCCAAATGCAGGACTCGGACGATGCAAGGTAGTTCGGGGAGAAACGTTTATTATTTCATGGTCGGGGATCGGGCAGGCAGTCAGATGCAGCAGCGGTAGTTGGGACGTCAGGCGAAGAGAGCAGGTGAGCGGGCAGGCAGGAGTCGGTACACAGGAGAACGATCAAAGCAGGCAGAAGTATCAAAGGAGTGAGGCTTACAAGGTTGGTCGGAGAACAGGCGAAGGTCGGTACACACGAGTTGTCGATCAGGGATACGAGAGTGCTGGAATGGGACATGAAGCTCAACGAACTGGCGCTGGCCACTTGTCATCGGGGTCATATAAATACACAGCATAATCAGGCTGCATGAGGCGCAGGTGTGCACCTCCCAATCAGCGCAACCGCGCGAACACCCGCACAGCTCGTGCTGGAGCGGCAGGATCATGACAAATCCGCTGATCAGTGGATCAGCTGGTAAGGCGTTGGCCTCACAGTTCTGAGGATCCGGTTTCGATCCCAACCCCGCCTGTGTGGCGTTTGCATCTTCTCCCCGTGCCTGCGTGGGTTTTCTCCGGCCACTCCAGTTTCCTCCCACATCCCAAAAATATGCAACATTAATTGGACACTCTAAATTGCCCCAAGGTGTGATTGTGAGTGCAGTTGTTTGTCTCAATGTGCCCTGTGATTGGCTGGCAATCAGTTCAGGGTGTACCCCGCCTCCTGCCCGTTGACAGCTGGGATACGCTCCACTAATCAATATGGGTATATACAAATGGATAGATATTTACACTGTGTGAATACAAATAGGTACACTGACATTAACATGACGCCAATATGAGAAGTACCTTGACACGATGTTTACATTGTGCATATGTCAAAGGACAGAAGTCTTCATGTAATGTGTAGAAGTACGAATAAACATTTACACTGCTTAAGAAAATGTAAAGACCAATGTTTTGACTATGCATGTACAGTAATATGAAGCCTTTAGCACTTTAAATTGTTCTCTGGTAATTTAACGACTCAAATGGTAGCAGATGGAGGAACAATTAGAAAGATGGATACATGCACTGGAAAGGAGAGGAATGAAGATTAGCCGAACTAAAACAGAATATACGTGCTTGAATGAGAAAGGTGGAGGGGGAAGAGTGAGGCTCCAAGGAGAAGAGATAGCAAGGGTGGAGGACTTCAAATATTTTGGGTCAACAATCCAGAGCAATGGTGATTGTGGTAAAGAAGTGAAGAAACAGGTCCAAGCAGGTTGGAACAGGTGGCGGAAGGTGTCTGGTGTTCTATGTGACAGAAGAGTCTCCGCTAGGATAAACGGCAAAGAAAATTGATGGATGGATGTTACAAATAGTCCTTGAATGATTGAATGATTATTCACAAATTTGATCTATTGATGTGGATTTCAAGGTATTGTAAGGGGGAAAAAATACCAACAACAGAGACAACTGCTACTCATTCAGTATTCCATTTTCACATAAATATTAAATTGTTGAACAATTTACAATCCACTTCCAGTCTCAAGTTCTCTTAGCAGGAAGCACGAGTTCCAGGGATTATCCTGGATCAAGTTGAATGCGGAAGAGAAGGTATACAAGTTAAGCTGCAGCCACACAGAACATTGTAAGAAATACAACTTGCATTACACAATCATGCTGGGGGGGGGGGGTGTTTGCTGTAGGCTGTTGAAAATCATTGCATTCATTTTGTTATAACATGAAACAGAACAACTCCAATCTTTCTTTCCACAGCTGATTTTATTTACGAAGTCTTAGATGTGCTCTGTTGTTGAAGGCTCATTTAAAAAAGAACAAAAAAAAACGGTATGTTGTGTATTCTACTGCACTGTTGAATATTGAACAACTATAGAAGTCCAGCCCATTTTTCTTTTTAAACTGAGGGAGGTTTTGTTTTTCCATATTGAGTAGGAAGTCAGTACTTGCGTTTCAAGCTGCGCAGATGTTCATGGCACGTGGCATACACCGGTCGGAGAAATCAAACCCAAGCACAACTTCAAATAGCCAGTGATTGTGAAAACAGATAAAACCCAATTGAACGTTTTAATAAATGACTTGCACAACTATGTTTTTTATTATATCGTCTTCCTCGGCGCTTGTCTTTTAAAAATGTTTTTCTTGTGACTTATGTAACTTTTGGATGTGTTGAAGCTTCAGGTGTATCGTTTTATAACCTAATTATAATGTCTGTCGGGCCAAACTGATGGTTGGGTATCGGCTCTTCCATTCACAACATGAATGAAATGTACCTTCATAATTGATGGATTTGTATTATCAACTGAAACGATGCTGTGTCAGGTGCAACACTTCACGCCAAGTCAGCCCGGGCCGATTTAAAACAAAGATTCTGCACACGAAAGCGTAAAATCAACAAAGAGTTAAAGGTGTCCCGTCGGCCAAGGTAAGACGTTTTGAAGGTATTTATTATGTAATCTATACTCTTTGGGCATTACGTAACGAGGACCAAGCCAAGATTCGGAGGAGATGAACCAGATGTCGGCACATTCAGTCAGGTAACACACTGGATTCATTGAGCTCGAAGGAGGTCCCGCATATCCAGTCCACAGGGACTTTGTTTGTGTGCTGGTGCGGTTTGGATCTCTGCAGAGCACCAAAGAGATTCCTGGCCTTTGCCGACTGAGTGGGCTTTGTCGTGTGGCTCTTTTTTTTTTTAAAAGGTTTATGTGTTCATGATAAATTCTCCCAAAACATGTCAGCCTCATACAAAAGCAGATTTGTCCCCTTAATTGGGTATTTAGGCAGATTAATCCATGCATTTGATACGTAGCAACCAGTTGACTGAACTTTATTTTTGGATTCATTTCCTATTTTTTTAAATATTACATACACTAAGGTACCTATCTGATCCAACTTTGCATATGATTCAATCCATCCATTTTCTTAGCCGCATATCCTCACAAGGGTTGCTGGGAGTGCTGGAGCCTATCCCAGCTGTCAACGGGCAGGAGGCAGGGTACACCTTGGCATATCGAGACAAACTCCCACGCAGGTACGGGGAGAACAGGCAAGCTCCACATCAGGAGGACTGGGATTGAACCCGGTTCCTCGGAATTGTGAGGCTAATGCTTTCCAGCTGCTCCACTGTTCCACCACATAATTTAATAGTGATGTATTTATTGTGTTCTATCTTGAAAACATGGCCCAAAATTTTTGAAGATTATTGGTCCAGAAGGCATCGGGAAAAGCAAAGACTGCATGTTGATATTTTTAATATCTATATCCATAAATTTACTTGGGCGGTATGGTGGATTAGCTGGAAAGCGTTGGCCTCATAGTTCTGAGGTCCTGGGTTCAATCCCGGACCCATCTGTGTGGAGTTTGCATGTTCTCCCCGTGCCTGCGGGCACTCCGGTTTCCTCCCACATCCCAAAAACATGCAACATTAATTGGACACTGAATTGACCCTGGTGTGATTGTGAGTGTGGCTGTTTGTCTCGATGTGCCCTCTGATTGGCTGGCATCCAGTTCAGGGTGTACCCCACCTCCTGCCCATTGACATCTGGGATAGGCTCCAGCACTCCCTGTCACCCTGGTGAGGATAAGCGGGAAAGAAAATGGATGGATGGATATAAATTTTGCTGATTTTGTAATTATTTCGACATTTATTTATCAATTATGTTTTCATTTATTAATTCGTTATTTAGATCCTATTTTACTGTATTTCTTTTTGTCCTTCATTTTTTGAGCCCATGTCTTTATAATCATTTATGCTTAAATCCAGTATGTCCTCGTGCTAGTTTTCACATTGGGAGTTCGGTCTGTCTGCGGCGATGTCACCATGTTGCTTCCCCGATCTTAGGTGACTTGTGGGGGCGGTTGGCGGGGAGAGAGGGGGACTCTCTTGTGCACAATGTGAAGATTAAAGCCCGGTCTTTCCAAGTCTCAGTGGTCTTTGCGACGGTATTCTCTAAGCAATAGCAAATAGATAGAAACAAAATACAAAGAACGATCAAGAACAAAATAAAAAGAACAACCAATGGAAAGCACAAATCATTCATCTATTGAGAACAACATTTTGAGTCTTACTCAAGCTAAAAAGAAGTGGATCAGTAGTGGACAGTATATGTCCTCCATGTGCCTTAATATAAGTTTACTGGGGAAAGTCAAACCTGTTTTAAGTGCCAATAATGTGACCTATTCCATATTGTCTTGCATTTTTAGGTCTAAATGGGGATGATCTACAGTAAATACATTATGTCTGTCCATACACTGTAGTTTATGTACAGTAAAGTTGATACTTACTGAAACAGTGCAATTAATCCAAACAGGGTAAAATAAACTGTCAAATGAAAATTTTTAGTAGGTAGATCACATAGTTGGCTCAATCCTTCCAGCTTCCTTTTTAGAAAGAGTTTTACCTTTGAGGTAGGATGTCCTCCGCCCCAATCCACTTCCTGACCAACATCAATGATGCACCGAAATCTGCCAAGCTGTCTTAAATTCTGCTGTCCCCTTTTATTTTAAATGTTGTATCTCTCTCAAGACGACTGCTGGAGGACAGACTCAAATAAAATGGGGCTTTCCCTCCCACCAAGAAACTCTAAGCTTTGGGATCTCGAGAATGAGGAGCAGATGCTGAAGGGAACATCAGATACTGGACAAGCTGAGGAGAACATGACAGAATATCTCCTCACGGCATCGCATATGACCACAATGCACAAAGCAGCCATTTTTGGCATTTTTGCCTGCATTCCTACACATGAATGAAAGGATTTAATATCAACTGTAGTTACAGTTTTAATAGTTCTACAATGTTGGTCCCACGGCAATGGTTCTAAATTTAAACTCTCTCTTGTGCTATGTTAACCACTACATGACCAATATCTCTACAGGTACATCCATCCATCCATCCATCCATCCATCCATCCATCCATTTTCTTAGCCACTTATCCTCACAAGGGTCGCGGGTAGTGCTGGAGCCTATCCCAGCAGTCAACAGGCAGGAGACGGGGTACACCCTGACCTGGCTGCCGGCCAATCGCAGGGCACAAAGAGACAAACTGCCGCGCTCACAATCACACCTAGGGGCAATTTAGAGTGTCCAATTAATGTTGCATGTTTTTGGGATGTCGGAGGAACCCGGAGTGCCTGGAATAAAACCCACACAGGCACAGGGAGAACATACAAACTCCTCAAATGCGGGTCCAAGACTGAACCCGGGACATCAGAACTGTGAGGCCAACGCTTTCCAGCTGAACCACCGTCCCGCTCTTGTACAGGTACAATATACCTTATAAACCCACCAATTGGACTCTAAGGGTATTGTTCAGATCTTTTCCATGACTGAAAAACAAAAAGCATAGTACTTTTACAGTCGTCATGGGGTCCAAAAGTGGTAGCTTTGATAGTTTTGATGGTAGATGAACAGATAAAGAGCAGGATATTTCTCAAGGACAAGACTGCAGTACCTGTGGTGAAAACTTCCCTCTCCAGTCTCTACTTGGCCTTAGATGCAATGCAAAGATGATATTGCTGAGGATGTTGCACAAATCCTTCTGGTGATTTTCAATTCCTTTCGTTGCTCACTTATGAAGACTGCAGGTGAGTCAACTCCTCGGCCTGAGCCAAAAATTCACTCCGAGACTTCCACCAATTTCTGAGCGACAGCCCAAGATTTTGAGGTGCTGATTAAACATCCCGCAGCCACATACTAGGAGTTTCTGAAAGTCACAGTTCTTTGAATCCATAAGAGCCATCCAAATCGTTCACAAAGTGACGGACAAAAGAACCTTTTAGGCCTTCAAACTGTACATCCACCAAACCTTGAGAGTGCCGAGAAATTCTATCCATGACAATGATGACCTGTTGTAGTCCTGGATCACGACCAACCCCCCCACCACAAAGCTCTACATGGACTGTAGTCCTATGCCTTCAAGTTTTCAAAACACATGGATTTGTCGGACAATGAAGGCCAAGCAGCGTCAGGTACCTTTGAGTATATATTTTTGAAAGAAATTTCAACACAAATGTCCACCATAAACATTCACTGTACAGTTTACTGTTTTTGCTCTCATGGCTGATGACAAATAAAATTATTGCTCTGGTGGGATTGAGTTTGCAATATTTGCCTTCGCTTTCCCATCCATCTTCCCTGTCGTTTCCCGTCTCCTCTCCTATGTGAGAATTTTTTTTTAAAGGTGTTTTGTGTCTGCAGGGTTACAGTACATACAGGACATTCCGTCTTATCTAGTCATCACATTAGATAAACAAATTTTCACAAACCCTCATAGCTGAGACTGACCTACATTACACAATGCTGAAGTAGTCTCATAATCACCCTATAATGATGATATTTTGCAAGTTTGAAAACACCAGGTTCCATTTACACTGAGAAGCGCAAATGTTGAACCAAAGAATGACAAGACAATGCCCGGCATGCTTGATGTTATCGGATCGCTTTTCAAGGAATAAATGACAATTTACACACTGTGTACAAAATAAGACTGTACTAACCAGCCTATACCATCTTTGTATTATAATGAGTATTTTAACTGAACTTAACTGAAGGGCTTTGTGATAAAATGTGTGTGCATTGAGCAGAGCTCGTTGAAGAGAGGTTCTCCCAATATTGACTGTTACATCAGGTTTCCCACCGAGGTTCAGACCCCATAAAAACCTGGCACCGCTATAAATACCCCAAATCAGTTACAAATGCATTCCTCTCTCCTTCCTGAGAAACACAAGGCAGCTAAAACAGTCTTTGGACTGAGCCTTGGACGAAAGACTTAAAAAATAAAATACCTGATCAGTACTGTGAGGGAAGACGTGTGCATGTTACCTGTGGGCAAAAATACTGTATGAACGTGGATTGTTGTTGTTGTTGTTGTAGCCAAGTACAACGGTCGTTATTCCGTATCAAGGTCCAGAAAGTGAGCCACATCGACCAGGGGGCTCCACAAGTGTTCCATCATCAGCGTGGTCGGATTTTCAGCACAGTTGAAGAGATGGTGCGAATCGTGGGGGGGGGACGTCACACAAGGGGCATTTATTGATGATGTTGTTGTCGAGTCGATGCTGATAGTTGTTGTGCTTGTGACACCAGCCTGAACGGAGTTGCGATAGCGTCGATCTCACGGGCCGCGGGAGTTGTCTTTCGAATTCGGCTACTGGTCGCGGGCAGCCACCCAACACGATGTTGTGTTTGTAGAACAACAGTATGACTGGTCAACGTGGATTGTCACGGAAGTCAACAGCTTCGTGGTCCCGTGACTCCCTTTGCCTGATGGTGCTCTGAATTTCCACCATTTTGAGAAACACACAGTGCAACTCGTAGTGGGCCATAGGAAATAATAATAAGGAAAGAAGTTCTTCAGTTAAACTATGACCATTATAAAACATTTAATAAAACAACTAAAACCAATAACTGTCATGCAATTGTAAGATGTGTAAGATCAAAAAAACAATACAAAACTTTAATCATAGATTGAAAAATTATAACGCAAACCTGGTTCCAACTTTTACCATTTTTAACAGGGTAAAAATTTAAATTTGAAATAAATAAATAAATACAATTTAAAAATTCTAACTATTTTCAATGTGAGTCTGCTCAATTTATGTATCTGTATATTCTTCACCCTATTCCCACGTTCCTCTTCTCTCGTTTATAGAGACTTTTTTTCTGGAACGTCACAAAAAGATAAAGAATATTTAAGTGTTGATCTGAAGTCTCACGAACTCTGAGATGTCACGCATTCATTTTTTTCTCACTTTGGAATCATATTTTTCCACACAAGTTTGAGTCCAATTCCTAATCTTACAATTTTGGATGTGTTTGACTTTTACTGCAATTACATGTGAGATTTCTTTTGGCTTAACTCTGTAACATTGATTAATTGGCAATCAACGGTCTGTTGTGAGTCAGGCAACATGAATGAAAATGGCCTGTCTTTCATTTGTTGTGACCGTAAATGCAAATGTCTCACTGACGTAAGTATATACTTGGCCATGGGTCAGGTTATGGATGGGATCCACAGACAATAAAACTCAAAACGAGCTTTCCGCTTAAACGTGTCTAATAGTTATATCGTCATATCATCCCGAGACTGATTGATGCCACATCACAGGAGTTTTCTGCAAAGTTAAAGATGTTCCTTGTTCCCGAATATGCTTGGCAAACTTAAAACATTTCCAATGTCTTGATTTGGAGGGCCAGATTTTGGAGCTTTGAAAGCATGCCAACCAAATATGTAGGAGTGTTGAAATGTTTATATATATTAGAGTTTTTTGAAAAGTGACTGACGGACGTGTGTTGGGCTCATCTGCGAAGAATATCAAACATGACGGCACATGTCATTCACCCAGCTCACACTATACTACTACATTTGGCTTTTGAGCAAATACTTCTTGTTAGTTATCTATCAGCCATGCATTGCATTCCAACATATTACAGTAGCCTGAAAAATACGAACTACATCACACTTTGGTATGAAATGATGACACCAAAGTGTTCTGTAAATTGTGTCACCCAAGAAATATGTTTTTGGGGGCTCGCTGGCTAACTGCATGGTGAAGTGGTAGAACCCCTGTCATGAGCAAGAATGGACCACGGCCAAGAGGGGTGTGGCCTGGCCACCGGTTTGGGGGGTCTCATCTCTGACAACTGTCAACGGTCACAGCTGTCTCGAATGAGGCACTGTGATTGGATCAAGTATTTAAGTTGGAGTTTTGTCACTGGCATTTGCCAGTTCATTGAGTATACTTTACCGCATCCTGGCTACTCCGCCACTGCGCCATTATAGTCCAGTTAAGCTCTGTTTAAGCTCTTTAGTTGTCTCATAGTTATCGGACATTGTTTCTTGTTTTTTGGATCCTGCTTTCTTGGACTGTGTTGTCGTGCACAACTTTAGTTTATAATAAAGCCTGCTGAACATCATGCCTTTGCCTGGGAGTCCTGCATTTGACAACCCCAAAATCTGGAAAGCTTAAATGGAAAAAAACCCACTTAATGCCATCTACATAAGTGAGTCCCTCAAAGCTCGCCATATTCATATATATTCAATAATTATCTTCAAACATATATTTAGAAATAAAATTCTGTATTCACTTTATAGACATTGTGATGTTGATTTGGTGCTCCGACACTGTCTTCCTCCCTTTGACTTAACTTCATCGCACCCTCTAGGACCTTCTGTCCCATCCCAAAACTAGTCTGGTGCTATACACAACAAAGCATCATTTAAATAAATGTGGAATGTCAACATTCACCAAAATTAAATACACTAACTATATTCGCCCGTAAGACTTCCAGTTAACGGCAGTCAATGTTTTGCCACTAGTTGAGACAACAAGCAAACAGGATGATTGAGAGCTTTAACAGTGTTGCCAAAACAGACCCCCCCACTCAAATATAATTGTCATCTCTCAACCCAACAGCCAGCAGGATTCCACAAACATTAATGGGTAGATTTTGGCAAAGCAGAAGAGGTGTTCCTGAGGAAAGGGCAAAATAAATACATTTGTAGCTGAGCCAATATTGATGCCAGTGAGGGCAACGCTTGAGAATATCTAAAAGGAGAGATAAGGAATAATTGGACTGCCGCTATTTATATATTTATTATTATATTATATTTGCTTAGCTGCTTATCCTCACATGGAGTTCTGCAGCTTACCCCAGGTGTCAACGGCCAGGAGTCGGGGTACACCCTGAACTAATTACCAGGCAATCGCAAGGCACATAGAGACAAACCGTCAGACTCACAATCACACCTATGGGCAATTTAGAGTGTCCAATTAATGTTGCATGTGGGGGGAAACCGGAGAGCATGGAAAGAAACATACGCAGGCACGGGCAGAACATGCAAACTCCACACAGGTGGGGCTGGGATCGAACCCGGGTCCTCAGAACTGTGAGGCCTGCACTTTACCAGCTGATCCACCTTGCCGCCACTTGTGAAACAGTGTTGTAAAAATAAACCCTCGCCCATTCATTTTATGCAGCTCATTCAAGGACATGGGTGAGCCAGACTATCACAGCTGAATTTGGAGGAGTGGTGGGGTACACCCTAGACTGGTTGCCAAGTATATCCCAGGCCACTGCGGTGTTTGTTGAGCCATTGCGGGTTAATTATGTGAAATTGGGGACTTTCCCGTAGCACGCTTGATGATCTCTCACGCCACACTGGGTGGGAATCACAGTTCCAGGCAACGGCTTGGTTTGTTGGCCCTGTTGCAGCTCCTTTCCCAAACAACAAGAACAAAGGACTAGTATGCATTTTTACTTATTTATTTTTTAAATACGGGAGTACCTCACAAATATCAAGAAGATTGGAGAGAGCACCGAAACTCTATACAGGAGGGTCAAGCAGAAGCTACAAAGACATCACACAACTCTGGGTGTCCTGACTGGGCCACCAATAATAGTTACCACCAATGGAAGGATTTCAATGGAGTTCAGTGGAGTGTATAAGGTTTATTTGTTCCTTAACGCAATTACGTATCAAACAAGAAGGCAGGAGTCCAATTTAATATAGTTCATCTCACATGTCATCGACCACCATCAACTTAATAGCTTCTCGAGTTTGCCTTGAAGTGTGACTAAGTGCTGGATTGGCATTCATAAGATAAGTGGTATGGAAGTGAATGTATGCTGTAAATGATATTCCTATCGAGGGACACAAATTCTACATTTGCATTACAAGATATTCAGGCAGGGAAAAAAAATGGACTTGAGCTAAAACAGCCGCTTGGTGCACTGGAAAATAATGCGCGTGACAATCCAGAAAGAGGAGAAACACTAAGGTGGATATTGGCTGTGAATTATCTACCGCTGTTTTTAATGTTATGATAGAAAATATTAATTACTGCTCTTTTCAGGAAGATGTTTTCTGAAGGGGAAGCAAGGGGAATCCTTGAGTTTGTTTGGTTGGCTCGTACAAAAGTATCATTGACTCATTGTTTATTGATAAGTTTGAAACGAACCATCACTGCGATGTTGCAGGAGTCTATTTATAAACTGAAAACATTGAGTGTTTAGCTTGCATTAACTATTCTTTCCTTGTTTAAATAAATGCATACACATACTGTATATTTACCTGGATAAATATAATAACTGTATAAAACATTTTAAAAAAGCAGCAGTCAAACCCGTTTGAATGAAGTAATTAGGATATTAACAGTACATCATTAAAATTAATATTTTGCTAAATTTTGGAATATGCTCCTTTTTTGAAGCTCTATGGGTAAATAATGTTAACGAAACAATTTCATTGTGTGTAAAAACACACTGGCCACATTAACATGACGAGCTTTTTCTTTTTCTTATTGTTTACTTTTAGCGACTGGCATAAATCCTGGTCTGTGTGTGGTATAACTGCTAGGATGTGGATAAGACTCAGTCCTGATAAAGTCGTGGACCGAAGTAACCTTGCGTATTTATAAAAACAGAGCATGTGTGCTGGTATGGGCATGATCAGTTGACTTTAATCCTGTCCAATCAGAGCAACTCCTCTCATACCCTTTAATACAGTGTACAAATGGCACACTGTCAATGCATCAATGCATAGCTGTTGGTCAATCTTAACACGATTTTCCTCTGCAGGTTTCTGGTCATTTTGCTGCTAATTCAATGGAACCTCGCACATCCCAAGACAAATTGTTAATACTGGAGAACTTTATAGCCGACATGCTTGGAACCAAATGTATTCGACTATGTAATATTTGTTTAATAGTTTTCAAGTATAATGGTTGGTCATGTCATGTACAATGTTGTGTTACTTTCTGATAAAAAATCACATTTTGAAGGTTGGGTATAAAGACAAACTGGAGTCAAAGATCAAGGACTGACCTCTTCAAGTCTTTCGTTACTCTACTTTGGTCGTTCCTATCATGTCTTTCCCTATTTCTTCCTGTCATCATCATTGGGTAGTCTGATCATAAGAACAACTCTCGGGTAAAATGGCCTCTCATTTCCTGAGCTACTACGGGATGCTCTGGATGAGCTTTCGTCTGCGAGTCTCCCGAGTGTTTCATTTGGAGCAAGAATTGGCAGGGGTAGCAAAACAAACAACTGGGGTGAGAGTGTGAATTCTCGTTTGTATCTGAAGTTTGTTGGCTTAAAATCTTTGGCTCAATGTGAAGTAAAGCCTTAGAACCTGCAATGAAAGGTAAATGTTGGGCAGGCCTTTGGTCTTATCATATCTATGACAGGTCTAAATACAGTTTTGACGCGACAGTATGGAATAATTTGGAATAGACTTCTTCAGTTCTTTTTTTTAAACCTCTCTTGAGGAAATTGTCTTCATAACTGCTTATTTGCTCCATAATTACTGTTATTTTGGGACTTAGTGTTGTTAAATTAATAGCATAATAGTTTGACATTTATGACCAACATCAACTCCATCCTCAAAAAGGCCCTGCAGATGATGTGGTCCTAAGGAATCAGGCCCTGCCATGAGAAGAGCTGAGAGAGTTCTATACAGCTGTCGTTGAACCAGTACTGTGTACCTCCATCACAGTCTGGTTTGGTGCTGCTACAAAAAAACAAAAAAACTCTGACTGCAAATGACAATAAAAACTGCTGAAAGGATTGTCAGTACCCCCTTACCAATTCTCGAGGACTGTCACGCTACCCAAACTAAGGCAAGCCTCCACATCTTGGTCACCAGCTCTTCCAACTCGCGGGTTGGCACTACCGAGTGGTGCAAAGCAAAATTAGCAAGCATTCCAACAGCTTCTTCCCCCTCACAATCAACTTCTTAAAAAGATAACGTCAAATTCAACTGTAACGTGCTGCCGTTTTTTGTGTCTTGAGTTTGTTGTTACATTCTTCCGGACCAATTATCATGAGATATCATACATTACTCGTCATTACTATCATACATTACACTAGCTATCTCACCACACTGAACTATCTGAATATCTGTTGTTGACCAATAAAGTGGTACCTTTAGGTCGACCTGGTACGCGGTTATCACCATGTCCCCGTGCACCCCTTAGACGTTCCCAAGACAGCTGTTGTCACGCCCTTTGGCCTGTTCGAGTTTCTGAGGATGCCATTTGGACTCAAAAACGTGGCCCAGTCTCTCCAACGTTTAATGGATTCGGTGCACAGAGACTTGCCCTTTGTGTTCATCTACCTGGACAACATCCTCGTCGCCAGCTCCTTGGAGGAAGAACATCCGAAGCACCTTCGGGACCTCTTCGCGAGACTCGTGCGGCCCCCTTTGCCCCGACTCCTTGCACCTGGCGGGGTGCCCTCGACCCCGTCAGGGCCCTGGCCCCTTGACTCAATGGACTGGGCAGCCCCGCCCCCCACTCGGCCCCTGCAGTGGACACCCGCCGGGGTCGGGGCATCGTCCCTCCACGGCACAGGGATTTTGACTACGGGTGAATTCTGGGGGGGCTGGTGTTGTGGTCCACAGGACCTCGAGTTAGGTTACGAGGTTCCACACTTATGCTCTTGTTCGTTACACTTCTGTTGTTAGAGGGTTAGAGTTCCCGCCGTAATGGGTTCACTCTGTCGATGTCTGCAATAAAATGAGTATTACTTCTGTGTTTAACACTCCGCCTCCGACTCTACAATACGCTACAATACGAAAGAAAAAAAATGGTGCTTATTTCAATCGAACGTAAACATCCCATACTGTATCTTGGTTTGAAAGTGGCACGATAGAGCTGCTCTCCCATTGGCCACCGCTGGAGCAGTTTCCTGGCATCACAAGGGCTAAGAGAGATATCAATCTTTAGCCATGACGCACATTTTATATGTAAAATGTGTTTCTACTTACAAAAGTTATAAAAGATACGACTTCCGGAACGGATTAATTTCGTAAGCTGAGGCACCACTCTACTAGCCTCTCGCACCTGACTAGCATCTGCTCCACTTGCACAATCAACTAACGAACATCTGCAACACTTGCACAATCAACATTGTCCCAGATAATTGCATGCAAACTGCATACGTTGCTTGAGTTCCTGGTGCCCTTCACACAATGGTCATTGTATTGGACGATTGCTCTATTAGGCACTGAAAGTGCTCTACGTAAATGCTAGAGGACTCTGCATCCTTCCCACAGTTGTAAAAAAAAAAAAAAGTTTCATCATAGCCAGATTACTAGCAGCCTTTACGGCTCCGTGACTGTTACCACAAAGTCTTTATGTCTGAATTGACTATCTGTTGTCGTTATGTATGCTGTACTAGAGCGGCTCCAACTGCCGGAGACAAATTCCTTGTATGTTTCTGATATACTTGAATAAAGATGAGTCTATTTTTTTTTTTTTTTTACTGTATTACACTTGCAGTTACGCTAGGAAAGAGAAATTGTTACAAAGTTCAATAACATTAGCACTTACTAGACAAATATTGAAGCCCCACTAAAAATGTCTTATGCACCCCCAAAATTTGAGTGTTTTTATTTATTTTTTTAAGAATTAGCCCCGCTAAAATGGCTCCTAAGCCCCTATTGCAAAATTGTTGTACACAAAAATATAATTGTATAATATTTTTCCGTACACAAAAACATAGATAATTATGTAATGGATAATATTTATCGAAAATAAGAAACCTTTCAATCATCACTTCCTGTCCCTGTTGGGGGAAAATTTCTAAATTTAGACCAGGGGCCAAGGCCTTTTAAAACACTAAAACACAATGTTCATAAACCATTAATTGATTAATTTTAGACTACTGCTGGCGTTTAAGTGAATGTCCAAAAGCATCAACATACCCTTTGAGTTTTTTAATTTGAAGTCCTGCCCATTCATTCACTATTCTTCTTTCAGGTACAAAACATCATTTCCATCAGCGAGTGCACAGATTGAGTCCTTTGCAAACCCAACCATTCCCTCATGTTGAGATAATTGCCTGCGGGTTCGCTATACCAAACAGAGCAGGAAACTCTCTTTGCGTTACCAACTTTTGACAATGTTTGGTTTGTGAGGCGATGTCGTGGGTGGCCTGAGCAGGTTGCCACTGACGGACAGGCAGTACTGTCAGATGGAAGAAGGCCTGAGGAAGAAAAGCACCAGGGAATGTATGAGCTATATTTGGATGAGCTCTTCTATTGAAATAAGCAGAAGTTTAATCAAGTCATTAAAAAGCGAAGAGATTTAATAAGATACACTGCAGCCTTGAACTGAATAATTTTTCAAGCAACTACGTAAACTGATAATTTTCCACATCAGTCAATCATAGCACTGTAATGTCCCACAGCGAATTGGTTATGAATCGCTGGGTTATTGTGAGATGCTTTGTTTCTGTTTCTACCATAGTAGAATAACACCTCCCCTCTTTGAGCCGTCACCTTATCGTGGTGGAGTGGTTTGTGTGTCCCGATGATCCGAGGAGCTAAGTTGTCTGGGACTTAATGCCCCTGGTGGTGTCACGCATGGAAAAAAAATGTGAGGGACCGGACAAAGTATGACTCCTAAACTCCTATGACAAGAACAAATATTGGATTTCGGTTTCCCTCAACCAGATGTGGGTCACTTGGGCCCCACTCTGGAGCCAGGCCTGGAGGTGGGGCTCAAAGGCGAGTCCCTGGTGGCCGGGCCGGGTACCGCGCGTCCCCCTTTCCATGGGCTCACCACCTGTGAGAGGGGCTGTAGGGGTCGGGTGTGATATGAGCTGGGCGGTGGCGAAAGTGGGGGGAACCTTGGCTATCCGATATCCGGCAACAGAAAATAGCTTTAGGAACATGGAGTGTCACCTCTTTGGCAGTGAAGGAGCCCGAGCTGGTGTGTGAGGTCAAGAAGCTCTGACTAGATATAGTCGGACTCACCTCTACGCACCACTTGAGCTCTAGTACCAGTCCTCTTGAGATGGGTTGGACTCTGTTCCACTCCAGAGTTGCCCACGGGAAGAGGCGCTGGGCAGCTGAGGGGACACTTATTGCCCCCGGCTCGAGGCCTGTACATTGGGATTTACACCGGTGGATGAGAGGGCAGCCTCCCTCTACCTTCGGGTAGGGGGACGGGTCCTGATTGTTGTTTGTGCCTATGCACCAAACAGCAGTTCAGAGTACCCACCCTTTTTGGAGTCCTTAGAGTCAGTGCTAGAGAGTGCTCCCTCTGGGGACTCCATCATTCTGCTGGGGGACTTCAATGCCCACCTGGGCAATGACAGTGAGACCTCGAAGGACGTGAATGGGAAGTGCACCCCCACCTGATCAGAACCCAAGTGGTGTTCTGTTACTGGACTTCAGCGCTCATCACGGATTGTCCATAACGACCACCATATTCAGGCATAAGGGTGTCCACACGTGCACCTGATACCAGGACACCCTAGGTCGCAGTTTGATGATCGACTTTGTGGCGTGTCATCGGACTTGCGACCGCATACCTTGTACACTCGGGTGAAGAGAGGGCCGGTGCTGTCAACTGATCAGTTGACTCCGATGCCGGTCCGACGTGGCAGGCCCAAACGTATTGTGAGGGTCTCCTGGGAACGGCTGCCAGATTTCCCCGTCAGCAGGAATTTCAACTCCCACCTCCAAAAGAACTTTGCCCCTGTTCCGGGGAGGCTGGGGACACTGAGTGGACGATGTTCCGTGTCAGGAAAACTAAAATGCTTAAAAACAGTTTACGTACTTCATCCACCTCATTCTTTGGACATTTTCCTCAAATATATGCAAATATTTATAATGCACTGTATTTAGAAACAAATTTCGGAATTTACTTCACAGGATACTTAAATGTACGATGCAGAATCAGCCAAACTCTCCGATGTAGAAATGTTGTTTCATACCTTCGTGTGCATGTTTTTCCACTTGTTTGACAGAATAAACATATCTACTAAACACGTGTTCACCATGTTTGCGCTGTAACTACGTACATGAAACATTACACTCAGCGTGTCCTTGGGTTTCCCCAATTTTTGCTGACACCCTGCGGCCTCGTCTCCTCACATCTCCACTTTGTCACGACGTGAAAGACTGTTTACTTTTGGGAAAAGCGTCTGGCGAGTTCAGGCTGAAGTTGGCTTAACTTTTTGTGTGGTTTCCAGTTGTCTGCACTTGGCTGCCCCTCACTGACAAAAATGGAAAAGGTCCACACAAACGAGCTCTTGAAATTGTCAGTGACTGTCAAACACAGACGAAACAAAGACGGTCTCCTGCGTATCTGCTCCAAAAGTGTCTCCACTTACTGTCCGAGGAATTTCCCCTCCTTGCAAGATGAATTTGGGAGAGAGCAGTTCCACACACGTGGGATGTTAAAGGGCGCCTGACTGCAGCTACCAAAACACTTTTCTACACAAGATCAAAGTGAAGAAAAGAGAGGGACAAGATTTTTCAAGCTTACACGGGTAGATGTAGGGGGCTCTATCTCTATGAAGAATGATAAGACTGTGCGGGGTTCTCATCTGAGTTAATACAAGTTTGCAGCGTGAACTATGTGGAATACTCAACACTACACGTTGCTCACATTCCTTTTACAGTACATGGCTTCAGATCACAGAGAGCCAGCGCTCCGAATTTTTTACTGATAGGATAGCATAAAGCAGCCTACTCGTCTGATTTGAATAGTCCATCCATCCATCCATCCATCCATTTTCTTTGCCGCTTATCCTCACAAGGGTCACGGGGAGTGCTGCAACCTATACCAGCGATCAACGGCCAGCAGGCGAT
The DNA here is from genome assembly GCF_019802595.1 of Syngnathoides biaculeatus. Classification (NCBI taxonomy): domain Eukaryota; kingdom Metazoa; phylum Chordata; class Actinopteri; order Syngnathiformes; family Syngnathidae; genus Syngnathoides; species Syngnathoides biaculeatus. The sequence continues at coordinate 17,231,531 of NC_084662.1, forward strand.
GTACACCTTGAACTGGTTGCCAGCCAATCGCAGGCCACATCGAGACAAACAGCCGCACTCAAAATCACACCTAGGGGCAATTTAGAGTGTCCAATTAATGTATTTGAAAAATCTTTTTTTTTGTTGTTGTCTTTTTTGTTCAGGACCATAAACACCATGATGCTATGATGCTCTTTAGTGGCAACAAATATCGATATTGCACTGGATCAAATTAACAATGTAAACGTTTTGTTATCCATTACTTCACTTTTGAATTCAATCCTGAATAGTAGTTTCTTTTTTTGTTTTTTGATACAATTTATAACATTGTCAATGGAAGAAAAACTGTAATTAAAAAAGAAAACAGTGAACTGTTTGAAATGGTCTCTTAATAGTTTTAACCCGAGATATAATAAGTATGAAAACTCATTTTAAAATATTCCCAATAAAATATTTCACTTCAAAATTATTTAAATCTCACCAGCATTGCAAGGATGCTAGCTCCTATGTCACTGCTTCACAACCCTCAAAAATGCCAATTAATACTTTCCTATTAGATATTGCATTACGTTTTAGCCGTTAGTGATGAAGAGCTGATTTTTTTTTCATCTGAGATTGCGAGGAAATGATGTTTACCTGGCAGTGTCTTATTTTGATTAATGATAGGACAAGCTTTTATTTGTCCAAATGTTGGGAAATTCACAACCTTTGGATTCATATCAAATGCTGCCGTCCATGTGAATGCTGACAGTCTTTACAATGAAAGAAAAAATGCAATTAATTGAACAAAAATTGAGACAAAACAGAAGGAAACTTTGGCTACCTTCTACCAATGTCTATGTCTGGCCAGAAATGGAGTAACTGTAAGAACAAAGAGCACATACAGGATATTTACCTTCATTGAGTAGTTTTAGCATCTGCACCATTGCTTGTGAACCTATTCAAAGGGTTTTGTTAAATTTGGTTCATTAGTTTGACCACGTTTCTCTGCACTTGTCATTTTTTTTGTGCTGAAATAGTGACAGATAAAAATGTATACATGTATAATTTTTTGGGCGGCACAGTGGAGCAGCTGGTTAGAACGTCTGCCTCACAGTTATGAGGACCAGGGTTAAAATCCTGCCCCCGCCTGTGTGGAGTTTGGATTTCTCCCCGTGCCTATGTATGTTTTCTCGGGGCACTCCAGTTTCCCCCCACATCCCCAAAACAAGCATTAATTAGAAATTGCCTTTAGGTGCGATTGTGAGTGTAAGTGCTTGTTTGGTTCTACGTTCACTGCGATTGGGTGGCAACCAGTTCGGGTTGTACCCCACCTCGTGCCCGAAGATAGGTAAGATCTCCAGCACTCCCATGACTTTCGTGAGGATAAGCAGCTTAGATAATGAATGAATGGATATAATTTTTAAATGTCTGACTAGAATGTCTAAAAGTAGCTATGACAAACACATGGTTAAGGCAATCACTGGCTCACTGTCATTCCAGGAATACATGGCATTTGATCTCGAGGTTGCCTTCACTGCCAAGAGACAATGATCTCACTGACTAGACAGTTAATAGATGGTATGAACCTTCTTGTGAGGTATTTAACCAAGCATCCGTAGGGCATCATGTACTTTAAGATTTTATTGGAATGAAATACTGCTGAGGTTTTAAGAAGCTGCAGCCCAGAGCTCTTGTGCCAGCACATCTTGGTTGTCCAGTGGACCACATTCATCACGGGGATAGGTTCCACACCGTCCCGCAATAGGGAAAAACCTGCAATATACAGAGACCATTTACAGCAATTGTTTTACCCCACTCAAAGAGTATAAACACATGTAAACGAGTTTAAACACACTTTTAAGCACACTGTAAATTTCCATCCATTCACTTTCTTTGCCACTTATCGTCACGAGGGTCGCGGGCAGTGCTGGAGCCTATCCCAGCTGTCAACGGGCAGGAGGTGGGGTGCACCTTGAACTGGTTGCCAGCCAATCGCAGGGCACATCAAGACAAACAGAGGCACTCACAATCACACCTCAGGGCAATTTAGAGTATCCAATTAATGTTGCATGTTTTTGGGATGTCGGAGGAAACCGGAGTGCCCAGAGAAAACCCATGCACGCACGGGGAGAACATGGAAACTCCACACAGTCAAGGCCTGGATCGAAACCCGGTCCTCAGAACTGTGAGGCCAATGCTTTACCAACTGAGTCACCGTGCACTGTAAATTTATCTAACCAAAATAAAATTGCAATCATAACATTTACTAAAAGTACTATGTGTGTTGTTGTATCTGTTATAGATATTGTATGTGCCTATAGAGGAGGCAGGGCCTGGTGGTGTGGCATCTGAACACAGCATTGCAACGGTGGCTCTCCTTTCCAATGTGTGAGGACATCACTGTATACATTACATACTGTAAAAATCCACCATAAACCAAAGAATTCTACATTTTAGCCGGGATATTTGAAATAAATTAGCAGACATGGTCAACAAAAAAAAGTAGTCGGGCCAGAGCATTTGCGAATCTGTGTGTGTGTGTGTGTGTTTTAAATCACGAGATTGTAACTGATCACGTATGGCCTGATTCACTAAAATGCCAACTCGCAGGTGGTAAATTCCATGTTCGCGCAAACTTGCGAATAGAGCGCGGCAACAGGTGTAAATGTGGTGGCGATCGGTTTATTTTAAAAAGGGTTTTGCGCTTTAGTTAACATTCATTGTTTTCACAGTGGAAAAATGTTTTCATTTGGAAGTTCCAAAATTGCATTGTTGAATAGATTATAATTTTTTTTAATCTCTACAAAAATGTTTAGACAAACGGAAAAGTTCTCCCCCCAGCCTTACATTTTGCCTCCTGTATGCTGGCACTACTCTACGTGCTAGTTCATCTCAAATTTAGCTATCGTAATTTGTCATGTATGGGACATAAGATTGCCTACTTCATGTATTTGCACATACTCCTCCCATTATGGGCAAAATCAATCGTGTGGCAATTTGTGGCAAAACAAATTCTCGGTTGCTCCCATGAGTAATTAAGTTTCTATCAATCAAGTTTCCACTTATTTTTGCACGTGTGAACCTTTAGTAAATCAGGTCTATAATGCCACATCTGTTGAGGATTGACCACCATCATTTCTACTATGCATAGCCAGTCTTTTCTGATGTCTTATTTTCATCTAAAAATAAGTAAACACTTCTGTTTTTAGTTCTTGGATAGAAGCATGATGCACACAGACAGAGCCAGCGTGTTAGACCAGATGTTTTTGCTAAAGCAGGAAGTGCACAGAGTCCAGAGACTCTGTTTTCCCAGATAATTCAAATCTCCTACTACTTGAGCATAAACAGCCTTTTTGGATGAACAAACAATAATAATAATGATAATAATAATAATAAAAATTTGTGCACAAATTAGCCAGACCTAAATTATGTATAAAAAGAGAGAAATAAATCGGGTTTTTGTATATCCATGTACAGGAGACTGTGATACTGTGCAGAAATAAACAAAATGCGGGCTCCTGTTTTATTTTGGCACTAAGGCCAGATTCCAAGGGCCTGTGACCTGTGACTGAAAGGCCTGCCAGCCGCTAATTCGCCCCAACCAATCCAAGTCACGACAGTTTCTCTTGCCAGAACATTAGCGGTAGTGGAATAAGTGGTTTCCACCATATTTTCCTTAGATTGTTTCTCATGAGACAACTTATGGTTATGTGTGCAATCGTGAAGGAAGTGATATTTTTGTGGCTTTATTAGTGAATGTGGAGGCCTTGGCAACTACATCTATGTTATGGGACAGCTCAATGTAATAGGTTTTTATGTTGTTCCATACAGATGTGAGATTTTTCCTTCCATTTACTTCTTATCAGATCCACTAGATGGGTGTTAACTGCCAATCTACCATTTTGGAGCTATGGCTAGAGATGCAGTCACTAAAAAATGTGAGAATAAAATTGGACTGAGGACTAAGCCTTGGGGGACAATAATGGTGAGAGTAAATAATAAATGATACATTTATTGCTAAGGATCTCGATGAGGGCAGCACCTGAGCAGAGAAGTTGCTAGCTTGTCTGCCTTAGAGTGATGAGAAAAGGTACAAATTACTGGTGGAATATGTGTGTTCTACCCATGCTTACTTCCTGGGTTCCCTTGCGATACTATGGTTTCTTCACAAATCTCAAGGAGATCCTTCTGAGGACAACTTAAGACTCTAAATTGCCCCCAGAAGAGAGTCTGGACTGTTTGTCTATACAGTATGTGCTCTGTAATTGACTGGCAACCTGCCCAGGGTATACCCCATCTCTCACATAATGTCAACTACCTGCCACACGAAGGAGGACTCTTTATGATCCGGTGGCATTGAAATGTGTGTTTTTTTTTCTTTTTGTTATTGTTTCCGTTTTCTGACTGGTTTATAAAGCATGTGAAGTTCAATGAAAAACTTAAGTCAACAAAAAGCATGTTGACATTCTCGAAGTGGGAGATCGAGGTTCAGTGGTGTCCTTTGGGGATCAGAATGACATTTAGTTAGACGTGGGTGAGGGATATGCAGGTTTTACTGCATTCCAATACCAGTCTCTCATTCGGGCTGGTGATGGAAAAGAATGTTTAGGATATCCAATGAAATAACTCATCTGAAAGGATGAATGATAGCCACGAAAGAGTATACTGTAGCTCAAGCTGGTTAGGTGCAGCATGCATTTGATTGGATTCCGATTGGATAGTGAAAATTTCAACCCAACTTTTGACTTTTCAGTAGGATGTTTTTTGGGAGTGGAGTTAGAAAACAGCTGTGTCTCATGTTCGGACCGACATGCCACCACATCTGCCTAATTAATATAATGACATACTGGTATGGTATTATAGTTACCGTAAGTGCATACAAAATCCTATCCAGGGTAAAAGTCTTCATATTTTTTACCACAGTGATACATTAATATTAATATTTATATAGGGGTTGTTTGTCCACTGCTTTATATTTGTGTGTGTCCAAAATTCACATTCCTCTTCCCGTTCCCAAAGGAGATGAGTGCGGAAGGCAGCAGCTGGGACTTCTGCCAGACAGAACAAATGTCCTGTTGTGTCTCGGCCTCAGTTTGTCTTCCTCTTCTTCTCTCCCAATAGTCTACCGTTGACGTAACATCATATTTGGAGTAATGAAGAGTTTGACGTTGCCTTTGGTCATTACCATTCATTCAAATGGCATGCATGCTCATGAAAGAATCGCTTTCTGCCCCTGAAAACGTACAAGACCAAGTGTGATGGGAAAAATAATTAGAGAGGCAAAACTATTAATAAAAGGTCTGCAAAGCTATGTTTTGTGCGCCCCACACCCCTGGATAAACAAAAACATTTGCAAAGTTAGTAGGTAGTTGTCCAAGCAATAAGAAGACATGTTTTGTTTGATTCCTCTCTCCTTTCAATGACAGGTTCCCACAGGATGTCTTTCAGATTAAATTCAATAATTCATCCGGAGGACCTTAGTGGCAGAATTGACAACGGTGCTGTAAAATTTGACGTTTCTCAATACAAAGTCAAAGTGAAATCCTCATATAGTGGCGTCCATTCGAAGAATTGAAAAAAAAACAATCACTGGCCAAATCATCTACTTAAGTGACCCAAAATTTCTGAAATAAAAACCTCCATTTTATCAACATTTCTGACTGTGTGTTATTAAACAAGAAACACAAATGTTTTTAAGTCCTCTCATCATAGTTTTGTATTTTATTCCACCCTTTTTTTGTGTCCATTTATTTCAGTTAAAAGTAATGTTTTCAACATGTATCCACATTTATTTAAAAATATTTTTATTACAAATATCAAACAGTTTTGGTGCCACAGGAAAGTACATGCGTATTTGGAAATCTGTTTGTTCTCATCTTTCATCATCGGGAAGGAGTCTGGATTGTTATTTAGTTTGCAGGTGACTCAAAGAGGTTGAAGGTTTTCATCAACAATTCAGACACCCATCTAATGTTTGACAAATGTGAAAAACCACTTAGTTGCAGGTTGACCCCCAACAGGGTTTTATCGATTATCTCCAACAATGTTTTAGATATTAAACTATATTAAATGAACTCTGATGACCTCACTGGCATGCATCACGTCATGTTTGGCATGAGCAACAATTTCCTTGTACAACACTGTTGAGAAGTGTCGCGCAGCGCGATTCTGTGATTCAGAGAAATCATTTGGCTGGTAGCTAACAATCATCATATTTTTATATAATTTGATGTTCCTAAACTCACCTGAAATCTTAAAGGAGAAATCCAGTGCTTTGCATGAACAATGTATCCAATAGGTCATGTAATATGTACTCTATTTTGACAATGTGATGTTAAATCCTCTCTCATTTAATAGTTTTTTGAGAAGATTTTTATCGACAATTACGAAATTTCAGGGGCACCGCCATTTTGGCGAGTCACATAACCTATGTCTGCGGATGCAATGTATTACGTGCCGCACCAAAGGATCGATTACATTGTGCCGAGCGCTGAGTTCTCGGATTTATCCTCATTTGATGAAGAAATAGCAGTATCAGTTTATCGGGAAGATGGAGGAATACTTCCATATAGATTTGAACCTGTGGCTGTAAATAATGTAGACTATTGGGACAGTTCTTTGGGCAGAATGACGCCGGAGTGTGACTACTAGGCCGGACGCCGAAGCTCGGCGGACGCCGTTAGCCGAAGCTCGGTCGCTGAAGCTTGGCTAACGGCCTCTGCCGGACGCCAAAACCCGGCTCGCGGCCTCCACTGGACGCCGAAGCTCGGCTCGTGGCCCGCCACAGGAGCTCGCTCGTCAGACTCCGCGTCATTCCTGTCGGAAGAACCAACCGCGTCTCCCGGCCCGGAGCTACGGGGGCCTTTGTTTACGCACTTACGTCCCACGCGTAGGCCTCCGAGTAGTCAGATTCTGGCGTCATTCCGCCTGAAGAACCATTTGAATACTCAACATTATTTACAGCCACGGGTTCAAATCTGTATGGAAGTATTCCTCCATCTTCCCGATCAACCGATACTGCTATTTCTTCATCAGATGAGTATAAAGCTGAGAAATGAGTGCTGGGCACAATGTAATCAACCCTTTGGTGCGGCATCTTACATGTCACATCTGCGCACATAAGTCATGTGACTTGAGAAAATGGCAGCACCCCTGAAAATTCGTAATTGTCGATAAAAATGTTCTCAAAACACTATTAAATGAGACATTGTCAAAATAGAGTACATATTACATGACCTATTGGATACATTGTTTATGCAAAGCACTGGATCTCCCCTTTAAAATGAAATTCCACGACAAAATGTTGTTATTCATTGGCTGTAGATTTTGCTATGCTAATTTGGTTTAGGTTAACTCGGATTAAACCTGATTTCAAAGAACTACATTTCATACAAATACATAAAATATTTGAGAAACGTAACTTTAATATTTAATCGCAATGATCCCTTAATACAATAGACATATGATAAAATATTTGAAAACAGTTTCAACAGGAAAGTCACCAACTTTAAATAAAATGCAACTGTCTTACAACACACACGCACACACACACACTCACACACACACACACACACACACACACAGAACCCTTGCATATTTGCGGTTTGGCATCTGCAGATTCACCGCCCAATGATGAAATCCCTGAAGTCCCTGTAATTGGACGTTTACAAAGCTTGTTCTTAAACGGTTGAACTACTTGCTCACGCATTTGTTCACAAAGAGGTGAACCTTGTCCAGTCCTTGCTTGCTTGCGAACAGCTAAGCCCCCCCCATCCCCCCGATTCTCCTTTGTTCAATTTTGAACTAATTAATGACACTCACCTGTTTCCACTTAACTAGTAAAAGAGGGTTGCCAACAATTTTTTTGCCCCAAGATCTACTTTTCAAGGATCCAGCCTCTCATGAGCTACCAATCAGGGTGGTGGATGCCGATTGTATTGTCATCATGATGTGGTGGTAGGTGGGGTTTCACATCCCAGCGTCACTGTGAAAACAATGAATGTTAATGTCATTTGTCCATTTTCAAAGCTCCGTATCCTCACGAGAGTTGCGTAAGTGCTGGAGCCAATCCCAGCTGTCATCAGCCAGGAACCAGGGTACACCCTGAACTACTTGTCAGTCAATTGCAGTGCATATCATAGTCTTCTGATTTAATTTTTCCTCCGTAATGAGCATGTAGAGGAGTCACCAAAAGCTGTCCAATAAAATCGAGGATGTTCGATTTCACTGAGACTCCTTGGCGACCCGGTTCCTCTCCTAGAGACTCCAGAGAATGTCACAGACACTCAAATCGCCATCAGGTCGCTAATCAGTCTCCAGGCCAGTGAGATAGCAGTCAAAGTCCTGCGAATAGAGAAGGTTCCCTCAATCATAGTTTTTTTTTCAAGTAAAAAGTGCATGGGTTTACAGAGCCAAAAACATTTACTGTGCAAATTGACCTCTGCCTGCAGAGAAATCTATTTTGAGTTTCATTAGCAATAAAGTCTTAATAGTGTGGCCCCCAAGTCTCCCAAAGCATTTCTCGTTTTCCTGATCATGAACTGGAAACACATAATTTGGATTGTAGATTTAACTGAAGGTGAAGCATAGTAAGATGTGTCTGTTTGGATGAAGCACAGACTTGCCGGTCACACTGCATTGACTACCAGGCAAATATTAACAGTATCCTTTGGCAGCATCATTGGCCTACTTTTGTATGATGCCAACAGCACTGCAAAAAATATGTCTTAAAATATTATTCCCTGATTAGGAGAAACAACCACAATGTGTGGTTTGACAGATAGCAATAAAACATTTCATTGGGAAGTACTGCCAATATTTATGGTATATTTTCACTGAGTCTTGAGCGCATCCATCCAGCGCACATGTAAAGTATTTCTAGTGATAAATGAGTACTCTATGCAGTGTGTGTTCACCACCTGACCCCTCTCTGACATGTTTTGCTCTCTGCCAAAGCCTCATCACAGACAGACCCTCCGGTGTTCTACAGCCTTTGAAACAATATTTTGACAAGGTGAGGCGTTTTCTGGATGTTAAGGTGAAAGGTTGGCAAAATAAATCAAAGGAAGTCAGCGCGTGTAACTCCCTCTTCACCGTCGGCACGGTAAACCTGGGAATGGGATGTTCAGGGGAGACGTACAGAAGACCTTTCTTGTCCTGTTAGGGGTCGCCACAGCGTGTCATCTTAGATTAACACAAATTTGTTTGGTACAATTTTAGGCCAGATACCCTTCCTGACGCAACCCCTCTGCATTTAGTCATGGAGAGAAGCTTACAGCACCTGGTATTCCCAGATGATCTACTATCCATGTACTAACCAGGGCCAAACCCACTTAGCTTCGAGATCTGACAAGATTGGGCGTTCTCAGGGTAGCGTGACCGTAAGCTCCCGAGCTTCTCACTGGTAATCGCCTTATAAGACAATAGTAGATGATGATGTTGCTAGTAATGCTTTTGTATGAAAGAAAAAAAATGCTAGATATCAGGAAAACCACATTTATACCTGCTGGGCTTTTTCTGATGCATAATAATCTAACTGGAATACAACGATACCTTGACTTCACATTTCTTCACTAACGAGCCAACCGTCGGTCAATCTTATATTTGTATTTATTTTAAAGGCAAAATCGATGATATTGTAACAATATGTGAAGCTAGTGATGCCAGTTACCCCTCTAGCATTGTGACAGAAGCGTTTGCAAATGTCACTGAAGACATCATGTTCGTTAATTGCATTGGCTGGATTCCTCCAACGGGTACAGCCATCACACACACTAGTGGAAACACAAACCAGATCAGGGTTTACTGTTCCTGACCATATTTCACTAGCTGAGCTGAACTGTATTATCCGGTGGAAACTTGGCTAATGGTCTTCTGCTCACCCCACTGCTGTCTTTTGATAGTAAAGTCTGGGCTTTCCTTCGGAATCTACGCAGGCTGGACTCTCGATCCTCGTCTTTGAACAAACACCAGTTTCCCATTAGGGTTATTTTAGATGGAAAAAAAAAAAGGAACAACTGGAATGGTGAGCCCTAAACTTTATGAGAGCCTAGCCCTCCTCATCGTATTGTTTTAAAAAAAGGTCGCAGAGACAAGACATGCATGGAGATCATCTAACCTTAACTTGTTTGAACTCTGACATTTGAGGGAAATGATGCAGATAATTTATTATTGGAAGGCCTGTTGAACAGCTGTCACTGTTGAAGGAGCAAAAAATTACAGAACACTTGATGGGTTTTGAGTTGAACAATCTGATTTGAAAGTAAAAGTAAGACTAATCAATGAGGGGGGGGGGGAAAGTCTCCATCTGTTGTCTATTTTCCACAAAAAGGCTTCTGAACCTTTGACCAAGAAAATGAGGTGAAAAAGTACTCTTCCTCTAGTGGAAAGTAAAACTATCTTCCATCTATAAACGGCGTCAAAATGACAAGACAAGCTAGACAGATAAATGTTTGCCTGGAAATAAAGGGACCACCAAACTCGTGAGAGGAGGAGGTTTGATAGGGACATTTGGGTCAGCCTGACTAGATATGACAAGGTTATCCACAATTCTTCCTACAGCGATTACCGTCAATAAGCAAGTGGAGTTCAAATGTTGAAGTAAGCATTCCCAGTCTTTCCTTCGATGTTCAACTCATAGAGTAAACTTTTGTTAGCCCTCTCCTTTGACACATTTTCAGATGAGTCAGCGCTGTTGGACTGATAAACTCTCGAAATTACTGCGCAGGCTATTGAGGTAATCAAGGGAAACCTTATGGAAAATTGTTATGTAAACTTCGGACTTAAAATGACTTTTCTTGACAAAAACAGAAAATCGAGATTCAAAGTCACACCTGGAAGAAATTCACCAATATAACATGACAAGCAATATGTGTTTACAGCAACAAAGTCTCAAGAAACCCAGGGAACTAAATACAAACAAACTGTTGAGACAACAACGCACAACTGGACAAACACAAGTTGCTAGATGGAGCTGATTGGTTGTCACAAGTACACTGAGATGAAAACAAAAAAACGAGTGGACAAGACATGAACCTGAGACCCAGAAAAACATGATAAAAAGATCCTTGTGTTACAAGCTCCAGAAGCTCAAAATGAATAATTTCATTCTCAATTATCGTCGTTTATTTAGACAAGAGAAACTGGGAGGTCAGCATAAGGTGCCAAACGTAATGAGGGCATAATAGGAGAACTGTTCATTCAGAATTGCATTGCATCTGGAACATCCAGGAAGCCAGTTTGACTTCACAGAGGCCATTTCCACAGCTAATAAATCACTCTTAACACCTTCCCTCTCTTGCAGCGATACACCTCGGCTATTTCCTCTCTCGGAGTGCATTGAGTGAGCAACTTTTCTGTCCCACCTCTCCAAACTAAACACAACGTGTCCATACTAAGGTATCATTGGCATGGATCAAATCAACTGGGCACCAGCGTGCAGGTAACAGTTCCAGCCGGCTTTGCCAGAGGCCGACAGTTAGAGATGTGTAGACTCTCTGCTCTCCAGCGCCGACTTTAAACCTTTGGAGTCAGTTCCACCTTCATCCAATTTCTACCTTATCCCCTTCAGAATCCTTTTAGAACCTTCCTGGAGCGCTCTGAAGGCTGGGTGTTTGATGAAGCATCGGGAGGTCTTCTTGGGCAAATTCAAATTTCCATATGGATATGTGAGGTTTGACCTGCTTCCTGCTTTCTTCCTGACAGAAAGTTTCATTCACCACATCCACACCAGTTTGTGCTGCTGTGAAACAGATTCCTAGCAAGAAAGAAACTCGGATCTGGTGATGGATCCTGGGAAGTGTGGGGGTATGTTCAGTATGATCCATCCACTTCTTTCTGTCTGTGTCTTTGTTACTTGTCCAGCAAATATGTGGATGATGGAGCACTTAAAATCAAATCCTTTATTAGTCCCACAATGGAGAAACAAGTTTAACTTAATTTATTTTGACTTGTTGTTGGATACAATGAAGCGAAAACAAATTCTTCCATTTGAATTTTGGTCTTTCTGCCATCACGACACAGCGTTTCATGGAAATTGGTTTGGTATGGCTTGCATTATTCTGTTAACATAAAAACTAGCCGACTAATGGCCATTAAAACAACCTCTCGCTTTATTGCTTGTATGCACAACGAGGCAGTCTGGGGAATTGTGCTTGTAGATGGGATACATTTCTTAGGCACCTAAAATTATCCCCTGACAACCACTATATTGCACATTTTGTTAACTCTGTGGCCCCATGTGGTTTGGTAAAAATGAAGAATCTTTCTATAATTCTCTCGGGTACTTAGTAATGAATTGGGAATTGACCTACATCATGAATAATGCAGCAGTTCACCAAATAGATATACAGAACCATTGAAGATGTGTTCACACTTGTTTGCTTTAGTTAAAACAAGCTCTGGTGTGGTTTGACAGAGAATGTGGTTTGAACCGTCAAACCCTGGTGCACACCCAATAAGCAAAACTGACACCACTTTAGGGGAGGGTCTCAATTCACAGAGTCTACCATGAGACGGTTCCCTTCAGTTCAAGCGTGAACGCAACTAAAGACATGTTTGGCTACTGTCGCTGGAAATGTAGTTTGAAGTATTTTTTTAAAAATTGGATTCTGGTTAGGGTATACCCTTGTCTGAACACCTGTCAGTCATCAGGTTGACATGATCCACACTCACCTTCACACCTATGGGTAATACACTCTTTTAATCTTTCAACTGTATTTCTAAATTAGATGTTTGTACACAGGAGGAAGTTGGAAGCCTGACACGAAGCTACAGAAGCACAGGGGGATTTTACTTCCTTGGTGATCCAAGTCATAATTGTTGCATGTCTGGCAAATAGAGAAATTGAGTTACTATCCTATGGAGTGGGGTATGTTCAGAGCCTATCTCAACTCTGGATTTGTGGGTCGGACAGAATATCAATATTGCAATATTAAACCTGTTCCAATATATAAGAATGCAAAACTTTATACATGTGGCCAACGCCATTTTTTTAATCTCACTTTTAGCACTTTAAGTAAAGGGAATCTGTGTAAATTACTACAAAAAACACCAACACTGATCTCCTAAATTATAACTTTGTCTTTCATTCACAAAAATCAACTGGAGTTAACTAACTTAGACTTCCACATCCTCATGGGGTGGATCCACCCAATGAGCTTTGAACTTCACAGGGTCACACCTGTGGTACGTACTGTTTTTATTAGCTGTGAGGGGAATATTGGGTCCACTGTGGAGTGATGTTGACCCCAGGTCTCCTCAAGCAACTTCCCCTAATGGACACCATCTCTGCTGCAGGTGTATATCAGCGGTATAAAGAAATGTCTGTGCGGGTCATGTTTGCCCTCTGTCCATTTCATCATTCAAGTATCAGGAGAGGAAAATATAGAGAGCACTGTGGTGCTGAGGCAGGCGAAAGCAGACAGCATTCACCAACTTTATGAGGCAGCTTTCATAAGCGAGGAGGGTGCATGTCATGGTCCTGACGAACACACGGCAGTCTGTCTGGTGAACGAAGCACTCACGATTGGCCTCTCCTGGTGTGTTGCTGTGCCTCCTTGCAAAACCTTGAAAAATCACGAGCTCCACATTCACAATTTGTGTCTCTCATGCTTCCACATGGCTCTTTAATCGCCCCTCATCCTCATTCTCCCATCTGCCTTCATTCATGCCTGGAATGTTTTCTCAAAAATGGAAAATAAACCACCATATTCCTTCACTCGGCCATTAAATCTATACACACAGTTCTTGCGTTGAGCATGACATTCTGGGCATTAGGGATAAAGAGGAGTGGGGAAGAAGAATGCACAAGAGCTTACGTGCAATTGTAAATTTACTTCCCTTGGAAATGTTTAGTCGCTGGGTTTGTGTGTGCTGTGCTTTCCTTTGGTGTTATGGTTTCATTCATTGCGCTTCCAGTTCAATCTTCTGCAGACGTTCCATCATAGCCAACCAAGGAGGGATCCAGCTCTTAGAAGGGCAACGTGACCCTCGGCACCTACTCTTCATATTTAGTCTAAACTCAACTTGTTTTAATCATCCTAATCCATTTTTGGAAGATGTGTTTTCCCATTTAAAATTAGGAGGGAGTTTCAGCATACCAGCAGATTTTACCTGCTCGGGCCACTCACGTTTGTTTTGGCACCGCCAGAGTTTGGGTGTTTCGTCCTTTTGTTACATAATAATGCTGACGCCAGAAATGGAAAAATGATTATCTTTGTGAAAATAAATTCCACAGCATATACCAGTAAAAATAAATATATAGCTATATATCTCAAGAAAGATAGATAGATAGATAGATAGATAGATAGATAGATAGATAGATAGATAGATAGATAGATAGATAGATAGATAGATAGATAGATAGATAGATAGATAGATAGATAGATAGATAGATAGATAGATAGATAGATAGATAGATAGATAGATAGATAGATAGATAGATAGATAGATAGATAGATAGATAGATAGATAGATAGATAGATATAGATAGATAGATAGATAGATAGATAGATAGATAGATAGATAGATAGATAGATAGATAGATAGATAGATAGATAGATAGATAGATAGATAGATAGATAGATAGATAGATAGATAGAGTCTCCAATCAATGCATGTTTTTGGGATGTGGGAGGAAACCGGAGTGCACGGAGAAAACTCACGCAGGCACAGGGATAATATGTAAAATCCACACAGTTGAGGGCAGATTGTCCTCAGAACTGTGAGGCAGATGTACATTACTAAGGACCTGATAGTTGACTCGTATTATTTGTACCACCTTTTTATTTCAATTGAATCCAGGCCTTCCCTGAACAGTTCCTTAGAAATCTTGGACATAAACTCATATAAATCCTAGATGTTGCTTATCACGTTTTGATTTTCAACTTCAAATGGCTCATGATATGGGCAGCATCTTCTCTTGGGAAGGCTTTTCAAAATCAGTTTTCTGTGTGACAACAATCCTGCAAAACTTGATTGACCTCACAAGATTATTGGCACCATCTGTACAAATTATTACCGTGAATATCGTAATCCCAAAATTTGGATATACTTGCAAGTTGCTTTCAGTATTTCCACGTGGAATGTCGAGATAAACATTTTTTCTCCAAATAAATAAACAGAATAACCCATCATTCACATCACAGTGGTGGGGAATGTAAACAGTACAACAAAAAACTCATACTCCCAAATCCATCCTACTTGCATGTATTGAAAAACATGACAAGAGTCTCTTTCAGTTTCATTGTCCAGCACATGCTGTGGTTGAAACAAGACAAAATATGTTGAAATAGATCTAATTCATTTACTTGTGGTTGCAAATGTCTGATCTGCGTCTGAGGCCTGCGCTACATTGACAATAACTGCCATGATTCGGCTTCATTGTCTTCAGAAATGTAACCAGTTCCGACCACAATGTCACTTACTCTGATGAATGAATGAACAACCCGACCACTAAACTCCAGCTCCTCCCATGATTTTAATATTCAATCATCCTGGTGAGTAAAATGATAATGCGTAATAATCATAAATATTGACATCCAAAAAGTCTGAACTAGTGATCTGGGAAATCCTTCGATGTCGGCCTGTTCCCTCACGAATCAGGCAATTTCTGGCGATGCAATATTCAACAGTACAAATCTATTCTTGAACAATTAGCACAAGAGTTAAATTAACAACAGTGTCCCTCCATGTTATTTGGACTTTCGTGAGCGTTCCTGTGTGCATGTGTGTTTACAGCGAATGAGCCAAAAAATGGACAATGTATGTAACACGACGATGTAATCAAGATCTAGAAGAACATTCATTCATATGCTGAAGGTAATTTATATGCATTAAATATGTCCTTCTCAAGTATCTAAAATCACAATCCATGAAGTTAGTTTGATGCAGAATTACCTACATTAACATAAATAATGGGAATTAGGACCATATCATATTGGGAGGAGTGCAGGGGTGGGGGGGTGGCGTATAGAACTGGAGGAAGTCTCTTTGGATGGCTGCAAGTGGAGAACTCAAACATTGACCAAACACCTGGAATGTATAACTGTAGAAGTATAATAGTGTAAAAGAAAAGACGAGTCTCAGTTCTCACCATATGCCAAACATTCGTCCTTGCTACTGACATGTAGCCCAGTCTGCAACAACAGCACCTTTGTCGGAACGCCATGCTGCAGAGTCAAGCCTTTCATTTGGCTATTAAGTGTAGAGGCCTGGCTGCTGCAGGTGGCTCAGACTGCATCTGAATGCACTAAAACATTGCGAACTGGCAGCTGGGAGGTCAAAAGAGTAATTGTACAACACTGGCTGCTTCGAACAACTCAGCCTGCCAACATGGCTGAGTCTTAGAGGGGGGTTGCTGGCTTCTGAAGAGTTAAACGGCCAAAAGCTCGTTTCGCTTTCTTTACTTAAACCATTTTGGTGAACTCATTGTAACAAGTACTCACCACTGTTTTCTATAATTATCTCCAAAGATGGCACGAGATGACACGTTTATAGCTGCAGTTAGCATGGGGGAGAAGGTAATTTACACAAACACAATCCCTCCATTGTAATAATCCACAGATGACTGGAACAACTTTACGCTTTCAAGCCGGACATCCATACATATAGTAATAACTGTAGCATTTCTCCTTCCTGGAAGCAGAAGCACTTCCGCTTGCTCTGACTTGCTCAATCTGGTCCACTACAGGACTGTTCCCATCATCCCTCTCTTGGATTTTCCTTCTAAAAGTCTAAATTTTACCCATTTTTTTTTTTATCTAGGACAGAGGAAAAGAAATCAGTGCAACGTTTCATTGGTGTGTCCCAATTAACTATGTTTGGACTGAATGTCCATCTGTCCATTTTATCTTCTGGAAAAGCGGAAGAAGATGGATCCATTATCTTAGCTGCTGATCCTCACGAGGGTCGTGGAAGTGCTGGAGCCTATCCCAGCTGTCAACGGGCATGCGACATGGTACACCCTGAAATGGTTTCCAGCCAATCGCAGGGCACATCGAGACAAACAGCCACACTCACAATCACACCTTGGGGCAATTTAGAGTGTCCAATTAATGTTGGATGTTTTTGGTGTGTGGGACGAAACCGAAGTGCCCGGAGAAAACCCACGCAGGCACGGGGAGAACATGAAAACTCCACATAGGCAGATCTGGAATTGAACCCGAGACCTCAGAAATGTGACGCCATAGCTTTCCAGCTGAGCCTGAGCTGAGTGTGAATTTTTGTCTCTATGTGCCCGCCTCCGAAAATGGATGGATGGATGGATGGATGGATATATATATATATATATATGAGACAGATAAGAGAGAGTCCAGATTCACACAGTGTGCAATGTCTAGACAAACTCTTATCAGCCTATCTCTACTCATTAGGTCCTTAAAACAAGAAAAGCTTCTGTTTTCTGTCAAACTATAAATCTTTCAGCACTCAGAGAGGAAGAATGAGCTGAATCAGTGGGTGGGAGAATGATAAAATCACTGAGTAGCTCAGAATGCTTCCTTGTGCATTCGTAAAAATCTAGCAGCCTGATTTACTAAAATCCCAAAAATGGTGTGTTCACTATAACAGATTACGTGTGCTATTATTGGTTGTGTTGTTTGTGACCTATAAAGATTGTGATGTTTTTCTAAGATCCAAAATCTTTTTGCTTGCCCCATTAAGAGTCACCACAGCATGTCATCGAGATCTCTTGACCAGCAATTCGGACCTTATCATTAGTCTGCCATTATACTCACAATCTCTCCTCTGATCATGTCCAAACCATCTTGGTCTGGTCTCTATAACTTTGTCCCCCAAACATCTAACATGGGCTCAACCTTGTCACTTCTGAAGAGAACGTCACCATCTTCATTTCTGCCACCTCCAGCGGTGCCCCGTGTTGTTTTGTTCATCACGGCCTCACCACACTGTTTTATAAACCTTTCCCTTCATCCTAGTAGACTCTGATCCCAATTTGGACTGACACTGTTCTTTTCCCATTCGAATCCAGACCTGTTTGTTCACCTCCTTTCTATACTAAGCCTTGCAGGACTGTTGACCCTGAGAATTTGAAATGCAGTACCCTCAATATCTCCCATGTTGATTTACTCGCAAAATAAATGGATCCTTCCGATAATTTTAGGGGAAGCCAGCAAACAGATTCAGGTCGCAATTGGATGTCTCTATGAATACTGTGTAAAACTGTTTTAAACTTGGGAAAGAAGACCTGAAAAAGTACCGACCAGCGCCAATTGTCACGGTGGGCTAAAATTACCCAAAAAGGCCGATTTTAAAGGAGTTTTCAAACAAGTGATTTGGCATGACTCCTTGTAACTGTCTCAAAGTCAACCCTTAAATCGTTCAGAAGCTCTAAAACTGCATTGCTCAATAGACAACATTTTAGAATGTTTTTTTTTTCGTTTGTTTTTTTTGTTTTTGGGGCATTTAAAAACATTTAGAAGAGCTGAAAAGTTCTCATGTTCCTACCCTACACTGGCAGGACTTTGCAGGCTGGTTTATACCTGCCTTTCAGATGCGCTATTTAAAGCTGCAAAATTACCGTTGAAAGTTATCACAGTTTTGCTAAATTACATTGTATGTCTAAAATTAATTTATTTGAATATATTGTACTCCTCCAAGGAAGTAACAAAACGAACAATTTGGCAAATGCAGTCCTGGGTGTGTAATGAGAAGATCAGCGTGACTGCATGAACAATCGAGTTTGTGCCAGGTTTTGCACATGCAAACTTTTAAAACAGAAAATAAGGCATAAATGTGTGTGTGTTTTGTCACGTTTTTTTTTTTTTTTTTTTTGCATTTCTCCACATCTGTC
This sequence comes from Syngnathoides biaculeatus, assembly GCF_019802595.1. NCBI lineage: Eukaryota > Metazoa > Chordata > Actinopteri > Syngnathiformes > Syngnathidae > Syngnathoides > Syngnathoides biaculeatus. The sequence continues at coordinate 17,250,303 of NC_084662.1, forward strand.
ATAGAGCGCCATAGACTGTGAGCGGAAAGTATGATGGTGAAGTATTTCTTCATCTCCCTGAGCACAGCGCTGCTCTGTCTGAAGCCAAACCCTCGAAACCACAACCTCATTAAGTTACATAAGAGTCCAACAGATGCTCTCTGTGACTATCCTTGTGCTCACCTCTGTCGCTCGTCTCGGATCAACTGATAGAGATCTCTGGAACACCCTGATCGCAGTATTTCTTCTCCATCGTATTTCAACCAAGCCTATGTGCATCACCTGTCGGCACATGTTTTTCTCAAGCCCAACGTTTTGAACATACAATGGAATTTTGATTAACTTGCTGCAATGCTGGTGTCATTCACTCATTCTTTTTCCCTCCTGCTTATCCTCATGTGTGTCGCAGCCGCGCGAGAGCCTATTCCAGCTATCCTCAGGCAAGACGCAGGGTAAAACCTGAACTGGTCGCCAGCCAATTGCAGGGTAATTCAGAGTTTTCAATTAACCTACCAAGAATGTTTTTGGGATGCAGGAGTACCCGGAAAAAATCCACGCTAGCATGGGTTCAACATAAAAACTCCACACAGGCGAGCTGTGATTTGAACCTGGATTCTCAGAAATGTGAGACCGATGTTCTAACTAGTCCTCCATGTGCCACCCGTGTCATTACAAGCATTAAATAATAATTGGACGAGTCTATCAGCTAAAGAAAGAAGTGCATTCATCATTAACTGGGAATATAGTCTGTTGTGAAGAAGAAAACATTGACAGGATATTATCTAATAAATCTAATAAAGAAAAAAAATACAAAAACAACTCATTTCTAAATGGCTATCACAGAACGAGGCATTTGTTTTGGTTGGACCTCCAACCAAAGAGACAGAGGATCCGAAATACAGTTGAAGTGGCAAGTTCTGAATCGAATCCAGCACTTGGTCATTCATGTGCACCTGCGTCAGAGTCATTTGAATTATTTGCCAATCTGTTTTGTATTTGAATCCAAGTAATAATCAATTCTATTCACAAACCAAACATCGCATCTAACGGTTGGCTCTCTTTGACAATGAAATGCTAATGATTCAACAAAGATTGGTTATGATTCAATGATTCAACAAGTGGTTGACGTGAAGGTGTGCTGCCAGATAGTTGTCTTTTTGTCATCGGAGGGCTATCGGGCCAAATCAGTGGTCATGAAATTATGTCACACTACAAGACGACAAAATATGTCTGGGCCATTGTTGAAAATCCTGTAGTCTGATCCCGGCATGAGTCACACCTCACACATTAAAAGCCTTAAAAGCTCCTTGGGGTTGAGAACCCTGGCCTTTTAAATCTGCTGGTTAACACACTCAACTCTGAACCTGAGGGACAGCAATCTTTTTTGGTGGTGGAGGACTGTGCTGGGGGGGTCACACAAAGTGGGGCAATATTGTCCCTGTAGGATTGCCCCCATTTTGGGAATAAATCCAGAGTCCTCACTGTATGAGACAAGCACAGACAAAATCCAACAGATTCTAAGACACCCTCAAACAATTAATCTTCCCATCTTCAGACCAAGACTAAAATTAGGAACTACGAAACTAAGTGAAAGTTCATCTGTAAGCAACGATGTCAATATACATCTGTTTTCTGAGCCGCTTATCCTCACAAGGGTCACAGGAGTGCTGGAGCCTATCCCAGCTGTCAACGAGCAGGAGGTGGGGTACACCCTGAACCGGTTGCCAGCCAATCGCAGGGCACATGGAGACAAACAGCCACACTCACAATCACACCTAGGGGCAATTTAGAGTGCAATTAATGTTGCATGTTTTTGGGGATGTGGAGGACGCAGGCACGGAGAGAACATGCAAACTCCCATGCAGGTGGGGCCGGGATTGAACCCAGGACCTCAGAACTGTGAGGCCAATACTTTCTAGCTGATCCACTGTGCTGCCGCTGCTAGTTATCGCAAACAATTTTTAATTTTTTATCGTAGGTTGATTGTGTCTTTCTTCACAGTATTATGGATTCATATAAGTATTCAAATTCGTAACGATAACCGATGAATTGTTGAAGGTGTACAATGTGGTGCTGAGCTAAATTCAAGACCTAATTCTATTAATGTTATTATTGTGGTCATCAGTATTAGTAGTGCAATAGGAGTAGTCTTTGTGGTAGCTTTACATTTCTTGACTACTTTTTGAAAGGTACTTTTAACCACAAGGACATCAGGGTCTCCTTCTTTTCATGAGCAGATCAGGGAGTACAAAAAGAAATATGCAAAGACCCAACTGCCCATATCCCTTTTCCGTGGTCCTGTAACATATTTGGTGGTAAGGTGTGTGGTAACTGGGTATGTGAGAGAGTGGCCCCTCATAGCTGGCTGGAAGATGCAGACAGAGAAGGGCATTGTACGAGAACCACTCAGTCACAGTGGACACACGCAATCCCTCACTATCCGACACCCTGCCCTCTACCATAATGTCTGGCATCCCTGACAGTTTGCATTACATTTTCTAAATGCAGTCGGTCTTCCTGGTTATTCGTTCTTTATGTTTACTGTTTGTCCTGTCTACTGTACTGATCAAACTCTCCAGTATAAATTTGATACTGTTTTTTAAAATATTACACATTATGTGCTTTATTGCATGTTTGGTGATGTGCCCGCTGGATGTGCCACGAACTTGGCCCATACCAGTACCAGTTTCAGTAGAACTGAAAAGTAAAACTCTGCAGTTTGGTAATGAAGTGCTGCTTTCACAAGTGAAAATACAATCCAGGATTTTACTGTCTTATGTCACACGGGAGTTTACATTTGCTTTTTTTTTATATCCAGGACAAGTTGCCGGCTTTAAGATTGGCACCAAGTCGTCATATTAACGAGATCACATTGATATATCCTACAGGGCAGAAAGGCAGGGTGAGCAGTGGCTAATTTGCAAGAGACAGAAATGTCATCCACGGACCCAAACAATCACGTCACGTTTGTTTATCAGATTGCACACGTCTCGATTCACATACAAGCGTCAACTCATTAGTCATCTCGTTTTCTTTTTGCTGTTTGCTATGAATTTCCAATTAATATGTGATGTCATCCATTTTTGTTGTCCTGTCTATGGCACATATTTTAATCATGTTCCAATACATCCAATGACTAACGTTGACACTGTCACGTTACTGTCTGAATCCTAGATTGATTGCATATTCCGTGAAAACTGCCCAGTGCTTTATAATTGTTTGCTTTTCAAATTTAATGCCTCAGTTCTGCATGTCTGGAAGAAGGACAGGTTTTTTTGTCTTGTCATCCGCTCCAGCATTGCCGGCTGTTTTCCACCAGAAAATATTTCAAGACTCATCGAGAGGTCTGGATATCTTGATGTGAACCAAACATTTAATCAGAAAATCACTTAAAGAGAAATCTACCAAGTGTTTTAAGATATTTTCCGCTTTTGCTTCACTGCAGATTTTACATCTCCATCCGACAACTTCGCTTCTGTCTGCCTGATTGACAGACAAGTTGTTGTTTTTCTAGCTTGTGCAACAGCAGTAAGTTGCTGGAAAGAGAAACTACCAGTGACCTTTCTAAATCAACCATCTCTTACAATCAAACTGGGGATTTTTTTTAATCACGTGAAAATAAACATCCACACACGTTGCTCTTTTTCTACGCTGCTCTGTTACCGAATTTGCCAAAAGTGAAAATGATTAAATCCACATTTGATCTTTGGAAGAATCATCTGCGGTTTCCTAAGGTCTCTGTTAAATGTGTTTAGATTGGGTGCAGAGTAACATAAAATAAGAAGAATATAACCTACAGGTTGAAGTTGTGGAGCTTGCAGAGGTTCCATGTTTTATTCCATGCACCTCCATTGAGTACTACTACATAAGAATAAACTTAGTTACATTGCTTTACTTTAACCCCTATAAATTGGTGTTGATTATAATGAGGTGCAATTTCACTGGGTTTGAGAAACACTATGAAACATTATGAGCAAAACAATATGCAATCATAACCCAAATTCTAATCACTGTACTGCATTCCTAAAAGATCGAATCTACTCCGGCTTCCTGGAACATTTCAGATACATCCATGTTACATTAAGTGAAAAGTCTAAATTGTTTGTGGTGTGAATTGGAGTATGAATGGTTGTCCATATGTGCCCTGCGACTGGCTTGCGACCAGTCCATGGTGTACCCCACCCCTTCCCAAAGTGTATTCAGATCCCATTTGACGCTAATTTGGACATGAACAAAAGAAAATGGATCAATAACAGATGGTTGGGGTTTGGACAAAAGGTTAGCACCTACAGTTTTAAAACCTTCTCTGCAAAATGGGGGTGTACACTTAAAGGGGAAATCCAGTGCTTTGCATGAACAGTGTAACAATACGTTACGTAATATGTTCCCTATTTTGACAATGTCACGTTAAATTCTCTCTCATTTAATAGTGTTTTGAGAAGATTTTTATCGACAATTATGAATTTTCAGGGGCGCTGCCATTTTCGTGAGTCACATGACTTACGTGCGCAGATTTGACGTGCAACGTGCCGCACCAACGGCTCGCTTACATTGTGCCCAGCGCCGATTTCTCGTACTTATCCTTATCTGATGAAGAAATAGCAGTATCGGTTAATTGGGAATACGGAAGAATACTTCCAGACTCCGGCATCATTCCGCCCGAAGAACCATCCGAATATTCAACATTATTTACAGCCACAGGTTCAAATCTGTATGGAAGTATTGCTCCGTACAAAATGGTTGAGAAAAGCTGCCGCTTGATATGCTGCTGTCCAATTATTGACAAGAAACAGAATATGTGACGTGTCACAAAAGTATCTTCATCACCCGTACTACAAAGTATGACTTTACCCCTTAAATGTCATCATCCTGGAGTATATAACCATGACTGTGTCAGGTTAGAAAACAATGAACAGAGTCAGTGAGAAGAGTTGTTCGGGAGAGCCATCACCAATGACAACTCGCGGATCTTTGACTACGACCACCAGAGCCATTACTGGAAGAGACCAATGTCCCTGAAGCCAAGGACGACAAGACAGTCGAAGCTCAAAGTTAAAGCTACGTTGATTGCATTCTTCAAGGCACAGTGTCAACGATCAGCGAGCATGTCTACAAAGTTCAAAGGATCTTGTGGCGCTTGGTTTGTTTAGTACAACAGAAGAGTTGTGGCAACATGGCTGCTTCACCACCATCTAATAATGCCTTAAGCATCTGACATGCCATATGATGTTTTTTTTTCTCTCTCTCTTTGAAGGGGGCCATTAAGGTGAACCATTTTGAAGATGTGGACAGCATCAAGGTGGACATGATGACGGAGCTACACGGGCTTCCAGAAGAATCTTTCCATGTGTGCACGAAGATGTGGCAGAGAAGCCTAAGAAAGTGTGTCTGACTCCGGCGGCGTCACTTCTAGCTTTTGTGACGCCAGTCCTGGAACCTTTATTATTCACCTTGTATGGTATATTATACCCATTTTACTATAATAAATTGTATAAAAAATATATGAATCAGAATAAATCATCTGAATAAGTCGCGCAAAGATCTCACAAGCTCATTTGTCTAGAATGAATAAGTTACACTATTTAGCTGGGACTTTTCCATCACTCAAAGTGTCAGTTTAAATCATTTGAATGAATTGCTCCTGTTGGGGGGGGGGGGGGGATGTTCTTGTTGCCTTCAAGCTCCTCTTGAGTCACTGCATCCACGACTGCCTCTCCAATGGTCAGTGAGTAGCATAATTCGTCGACAAACACAAAATATGCGTGGTCCAGAGGAATTCTGGCACCAATCTAGCCTTTGTCTCTGTGCTATGTAGTTTCAGTTGCCAAGTGTTACCCACCACCACCCCGCCCGCACCCCCGCCCCAAATCTCATCTGCCATTTTTTAGGCGCCCAGCATCAAACGGCATCCAGACTGTCACCATTGTCAGTTACATCATATTTAATGATCCAGAAGGTCTACCTTTCATCAGCTCCCGGTCATGAGTTGATAAGTACAGTGGATACCGCATTCCTTCGGGCCTTACCTGCGTAATGCGATCCCTTGAAATTCCAGCTGCCTGATTAAGTTGTGTCTTTTCGAGACATACACTCATGAGCACATGAGAAACATGAGATGTGCCTTGCTGATAAACAAAATGATAATGCTTTTGTTTTGGGAACTGTGTGGGAGAATGGCCATCTTTCTGACCAGGAATGTTTTTGTCAGGGTGACTCTTCTACTTATCTCAAAAGCGGGAGAATTTCACTCTGGGTTTTTCTATTTAGTGTGCTAGTGCATAACGTTGACAATGACAAAGTGTCATTGTCCTCAATCACTCTGTTAGTGAGAAACTACATAATTACATGTTGCCTCATTTGAAGGTTGTCAACAGGAGAGTTGGACATTTTTTTTTAGGGTTACTGAAAACGGAAGATGTAATACAGTGCAGTAGTGGACACAAAAATATCATAAAAATAATCTGTTCTAAGTTCGAAGTGTCACCATCATTTCATCTTTGTACTTTACAGGCAATTAAAAAAACGTTTTAACAGTCTTAGCACTAATAAAAGAAGTCTATTAAAAAATAAAGGTTGAAATAGTATTGCTGGTGTTAAAAATCACAATGTAATGATTGCTCTATATTTCATACACAATACCATAGTGGTTATCAAATCTGCTATACACTTCTGAGGTTCTAGGTTTGAACCTCAGCTCTTGTGTTGAGTTCTCATGCTCTCCTCGTGTGTGAATATTAGTGTGTGTTTTCCTATATGTGATCTAATGTCAGCACGGGTAGACTCCATCTTACCCGAAACCCTCTTGAGGAAAAGCTAAATGAAGCTTGAATGATTAGAAAGAAAGAAAAACAGCTGCTACAACTGCAGAGCCACGACTGCTAGCTATCAAGCCTTATTTGTAATCTACTTTTCAACATCGTAACAGTTAAGATAACATACTTGGTCATGCATTACAAAATCTAGGTAAACTGTCATACTCACGACAATCACAAAAAACAAATGATGATTCCGGCACGTTACTGAAAGATGGAACAAATGTATTCAACAGGTCACAGAGCAGGAACTGCAGGCCTTCAGCCAAAACTAGTCTGTTCATTCATTCCATTCGTACTTCAGATTTCTGAGCAATTCACATATTTAATGCAAATAACCTTAAAGAAGGACATGGGGGTCTGGAGAGTAGGAATTTTCTGCTGTTTTGGTCTCATGACCCGGGACCTCTTGCAATAATAACAGCACAGAAGGCTTAGCGACTAATCAGGCCGGCAGGAATGCGGGACAGCAAGATTGTGAGGAGTCAAAGTGCAGGCAAACATGCCGAGCAATATTACAAGTAATTGTACTCTATTTATGATATATAAAACATGTAGGCTTGTTTACAAATTTGAATCCATCTACCATCTAAAATGAATTTTCTGTATTTTAGCTAAGAATAAGCAAAGCAGCTACCAGATTCCAATGCTTGCTGACATCTGGACAGTTTGGGGCGAATAGCAATCTCTAGGTCCAATGTACAGTGAAACGTCTAGGCCAAATACTATATTATATTATATATTATCTATTATATAATGACTCATCCATTTTCTGAGCCGCTTATCCTCACGAGGGTCACGGGGGTTATGGAGCATGTCCGAGCTGTCATAAGGCAGGAGGCAGGGTACACCCTGAACTGATTGCCAGCCAATTGCAGGGCACATGGAGACACACAACAGTCGCACTCACAATCACACCTAGGGGCAATTTAGAGTGTCCAATTAATGTTGCATGTTTTTGGGATGTGGGAGGAATCCGTAGTGCCCGGAGAAAACCAACACAGGGACAGGAAGAACATGAAAACTCCACACAGGCTGGACCTAGATTTGAACCCCAGTCCTCAGAACTGTGAGGCCAACACTCTAGACAGTTGTGCCACCGTGACCCCTATTATATAATTAAATTTGAATTAAAAATAACTAAACTGTTTTTTCTTCCCCTCAAATTTGGCAAACATACAACCTACTTCTGCACTTGTTAAAATAGAAAATACTTTCTCCTTGGTTGAGCGAATAGGGAAAGGGACCGTTTCAAAGTACCCAGAGGAACCTTACACATCTAAAATTTCACCACAAAATGTCACCACAGAGCCAGCGGAGATGACAGTACAGGGTGTTCAGGCTTTACTCGTGTTTTCATGTATCATATCATATCTATATACACGTGTTGGTGTTCAACTTTTGCCAGCCATGACACAAATAATGGCTTCAAACAATCAATCAGTCATCAATTCTAGTGATGCTTGTTCGCACACACAGGAGATCAGCAATCAAGTTTTCCACGTTGGTCCCATGACGTTCTGTATATAGCGGATTTAATGCACATTGTGAAATAATCATTCGCCCAATCATTCTGGTATGTGTCCCTTGGCTACCCTGGGGCAAGAGAAGATCGACATAGAAAATACACTTGAGACACTCTCAGCTTCCCTGTACAGTAGTAATATTAGTCGTTCTCTGCAGAGATGAAGAATATATGCCTATGAGTGTTGTTTTTCTGACTAACACCACCAGATGGATGCTAATCATTAGCCTGTGGCTTTTTCCAGTATGTGTTAGCATTTGCATTAAGATAGCAGATGAAAGGCAAACCTATCTGGTTGCACATGCAGTCCTTTTTTTTTTAGCTTGACAGTTCTTATATTTAATCATAACTTATCCATTGTCAGCCTTACATTTCTATGTTGACTCGCTTCATGCAATCATTTAATCTTTAAGACTAAAATTGCCGTGAACCGACTATTACAACTCTAGTTAAAGTTACCAACTGTGGGTCCTTGCCCTATAAAAGCCCAGTATTTTTGGCAGTTTTATGAAGCGAAAAAAAAAAAAAAGATAACTGTTATAATAAAATAAAAACAAACCGTGAAGACGTGGGGAGAAAAACTACTGGTTTGGAGGCTAGCGGCTTCACGTACAGACTAAACGCAGCTCCCTTTCTTGTATACATTTGGTTTCTTTTATTATTCAAGTTGATTTAGCCAGGTTAAACGTCTCTTATGTTTCCTATGTCAACAGGGTCTTTAGGGTGTAGTCCGCCTTTGACCCAGTGTTAGGTGGGACAGGGTCCTGCACTCCCACGACCCTTGTGAGGATAAACGGCTTGTAAAGTGGACATGGAAATCTTACAATCATCGCCTTTTGCTATTTGCCGTCATTAGATCTCTGTTTACATTGTATGGTGGCATCACACAAAATATGAAAAGCCAGGGAGAATGACATCAATTCGATGTTCTCTGATGCTGGTCTGGTGTTGTGTGCGCTATGAGACTGGGCTGGGAGAGTTTATGTGGCTGACTTAGGAACCAGAAAACCACACAAACTGTATACAGACAAACCCCTAAATTAGGTGGTCTGTTTTGTCAACAAGTGCCTAGCGATAAACTACTGCTCCAGTTGAAAGAGTCCGATGTTTGCTATTCTTCACTAACCACTTACAAACACAGCCAAGGCAGTGACTGAAGCATGACAGTCTGGACTCTCGGTAATTAGACTTGAACAGGATACAGTGACAATCCCTAATATACAAATTATCACATTTGTACTCGATGTTGAACAACAATTATTTCATCACCGCAGAGATGTTTTGTGTGCATGTTTGTGTGCTTTCAATGACCACATGAAATGATGTGGCCGGCTGGATTTGGCCCCCCCGGGCCTTGAGTTTGACAGCTGTGGTCGAGAGGTTTGAGGTTCAAATCTTAGCTTCGGCCCCCTCATGTAGACTTTGCATGCTCTTCCCATACTAGCATGTTTTTTCCAGGTATTCCAGGTTTGTTACACATTTCCAAAGGAGTATTTTCAGTTAAGTGAAGACTTCGGTTCTCGACTTAAGTCAGCTGGCATAGGTTTCTTCCATCTGCGTCCCACGTTGGCTTCTGTTCAATTCTACTTTGAGGCTCAGGTCACATTTTGACCAGTGGCTGGATGTTGCACTGATGGTAGTGACGTTTGGTCAGCCTGCTTGTCATCCCCCCCCCCCCCCCCAACTCCCCAATCCCACCACCTTCTTGTATAATTCACACGCCCTCTGAGCGGGAGGAAGCAAAGCTGTTCCAGACATTTCCGTGTGGTTCAGCGACAAAGCTGTTTAGTTCTGCATGGGAAGTGTTAGCCTGCTTGAATGCAAATACAAACATTTTACAAGAGTACCCCCTCCCCCCTGGCAGCTGTTTTCTGCCTCTGTTGTTGCCATTTGGTAACTCGTTCGTGTGATATTTTTAGTTAAGTGGTTCCTGAGTCACGGGCCTTTTAGTTTTGTCCAATTACTCCTCGTTGAGAATTGCAGGTTGAGTGAGCGAGCAGGAGACCGGTTGTTATTTTTGGTTCGACTGAAGCACAGCAGCAATAGGAGGCAGAGGCAAGAGGATTGGCTAATACATTAGGAGAGTTGGGATGCGCTGTGGGTCCAAACATTGGTCAGAAAGTGGTCCATTAAGTTGTCGGAATGACACATTGGTTAACCCTGATGTCATGGCTGGAAGCGGTAAAGGAATCGTTTGATGAACCCACAGTGGACACTTAAATCTCAAACACAATACATACCGAGTGGCTGTTCAACCGCAAGTTTGAGGTCTGGACACTTGTTCAGATTTGGACAGTATTCCTACCCATTTCTAATGGAGGGACGAATTGGACACTATTCCAGATGACTACGGTGAAGAAGCAGGGTGAAATTTGGAATGGTCACCAGCCAATCACAGGCTGAACCAGCTACACTTACATACACACCTATGGCCAATTTAGAGTCTACAATGAACCTTACATAATGGGGGAGGAAGCCAGAGTACCTAGATAAACCCTATTTAAGTATGAGGATAACATAAACTCCAGAACCTCTCGACTGTGACTCAGGTGTACTAACTACGACTACTTTTGTTTTATTTCTTTTTTGTTTATCTTTCAAAACCAAAGACCAAGTCCGAAGCCTTGGTGTTCTGATTGATTCTGACCTGACTTTCACCAATCATATCAAATCAATCATAAAAACTGCCTTCTACCATCTGAAGAACATAAGTGAAGTCTTGCATGTGTCAAGCAGACCAGGAAAAGGTCATCCATGCTATTATCTCAAGTAGACTTGACTACTGTTATGGTCCTCTGAAAGGACTCCCAAAACAAAGCGGTCAGAGCATATAACTCCAATCCTAAAGTCCTTGCACTGCTTTCCAGTCAGCTTTAGAATACATTTTAAAGTTCTGCTACTGGTCTATAAATCACCAAATTACTTAGGTCCTGAATACATGAAAGAAATGCTTATGGAATACAAACCCAGTAAAGCTCTGAGATCAACTGGCTCAGGTCAAATGGTGGAGCGCAGGGTCCAAAACAAACATGATGAAGCAGCATTTAGCTATTATGCTGCACACAAATGGAATAAGTTGCCAACAGATGTGAGGTCAGCCCCAAGTTTGAATGCTTTTAAATCTAGGTTGAAAACTCTTTTTTTTCTCATTCTTTTTAGAATATATCCACTTTTCCATCATATTACTTGCACTGTATGTTGTTTTAATTGTCTTTTTTAAAAATATTTTGTTTGTTATTTTTATTGTTTTTATGCAGTTTTAAATGTTTTATCTCTTTCTTTTCATCTGCCTTTAATTATGTAAAACACATAGAGTTACCTCGTGTATGAAATGTGCTATACAAATAAATTTGCTTTGCTTTGTTTTTTTAGATCAGATTCCCAATGGACTGTCCAACCATTGTATTCTTGTGCCACAAATGATTTACTTAAAGAACTCTCAACGCAGTTGTCCCTTTGCAACTGATGTGCTTCATATTAACGAAGTTTTGAGTAGGCTCCCTTCGAACCAATTTGTGACCAAGTTGCACACCGAGAGTCTCCCAAAATACACGTACTGTAATCTCATTCGCATTTCAAAAATCCTTTGATTTCAGTGATTGGCTGAAAAGGTTCTGCAAAAAAAAAACATGAAGGGCACTGTCAAGAATTTTGACAGTTTCTGTACAGTTGTTTTGTTTTTTATTTTTAATATATTTCAGTCAGACCACAATTTAAAACCAAAGGTTTTAAAAGCTAATTAGTTATTTGAGTTTAAGTTTCAGGAAAAAAAATTTATTACATCAGTGACTCTTCTGGGTTTCCCTTTTTTTTTTTTTTTTTGTTTAGCAGAAGAGTACCAGTAATTTTGTCTACTGTGCGTGTGCGGCTGCACATTTTCCATACTATAGGCAAGAGCTAAATACTATATTTAATTCACGCATATGCAGTAGTATTCAGCATAGTAAAGAGTGAAACAACCAATGTAAGACATTAGTGACATTTGTAAACTGTGTCTGTTATTTTTGTCTAACGACTCAAAATCTACGCTACCCCCTGGAAGTGCCAAGTAGTTATTTGTCCTATAGCTATCAAATATTTACTAAACATAAAGTAAGCATTCCTGGTTTAGGGTCAACCTGCTGCCCTCAAGAAGATGAAGCCTTATAGGATACACATGAGAAGAATTGCACATACTTTATGATGACTCTATTTCCTCTGGGTTTCATGCTAGATCCCTTGAAAATACCGCAGTAGTGAACATTTTATAAAGATCCCAAGCCAAGACATACATTCGACTCATAAATTCAAACAATAAATCTTTGCTGCAACAATATTTGACTATATGGGGATCCTCACTGCAGCCTGTGCCCGATACTTCTTGGAAGTATGTTTTACAGCTTCTGCTATGGGAGCACTTTATCATGATTCGGTGTATGCACATGTCATAAACGTTTACAAGAGTGCTTATCCTGGCCAGAGGTGTGTTTGATGTCCTCAAATGAAATGGTCATGGTGATGGGGTGGGTTGGGGGTGTGGGGGGGAATGAAAATGAAATGTGGTATTATAAAATGATCAGTATACACAGATGCATTCTTCACGTATGGATAGTCCTTCATAGATCAGCAAATCAATCCATTTGAATCTATTGGTCAAGTGCTCGTCATATGAAATTGGTTACATTATGCCAAACCAGTGCAGTATTGTTACTTAATAGGCATATCTGCCTCGTAGTCCAGAAGTTCTGGGTTTCAATCTTGGCAGTGGGCCTCATGCTTAAATTTTCCTTGTTTACACGGGTTTTCACTGGGAACACCGGTTTACAAAAAAAAAAAAAAAAAAAAATGGGGGAGGGGTTTGCAGTATAGTATAATTTTATAATTGGTTTTATTTAATCATTTTTTATTTATAAATAAAAGGGACAAATTTCAAATGCATTTTGAAGCTATGCTACAAGGCAGGTTGATTGTAACCTGCATTGCGCTTTCTCCAAGCTTGCAATCATCTAATTTGGGTACCAAATGGTACCGATAACTCTTGTCGAGCCCTGCAGAACCTGGCTATGTCTTTGTTGTAAGCAATGCGAATTGTAAGGGACCCGCTCAAAGGCCTGTGACAGTGTGATAGATGACCTGAAAGGACGGCTCAATATTTGCACTGACTGGATACAAAAAAAAATGAAAAATAATTCTAGTAGACATAGGCAAACACTGACATCTAGTGTTGAAACACTTTCAATGTACAACTGGCATGGCGATATACACGATTAAAACTAAATGCACCCTTTCATCCATTATCTGAGCCGCTTATAATAACAATAGTAATAATTCTAAAAATAATAATAATCTCTATGATTGACAGGCAACCAGTCTAGGGTGTGTCCAATCAAATATAACAAACTCCAGTTCAGCCCTGACAACAAGCATAATGTAAGATAGATGGATGGATGATTACATTTATTATTTTAACTGTAGTATACAATTATACTGATTTAAGGTGTGCGGTGTGGGGGGCACCCTGAACTGGTTGCTCATGCACTTTCACTAGCCAATCACAGGGCACAAACAAGCAGTCACACTCAGATTCACATTTACACTGTGGATAATTTACAGTCTTCAACCAATTGTTTTGTTGTTGTTGTTAGATAGTTATTAGATATGATGTCAAATATTAGAGTAAAACACTGTATTTACATCTGCAGAAATAAAATTAATACACTCCTCAGTTTGTGCCTTCATCAAGATCTGCACCAAAACTGTACTGGCTCTCATATGTGTCACGCTTCTACCCATTTGTATTGAATTTAATTATATTGGTTTGGAATAGGTAGCATGGTGAGGCTAGTGGTAAGCACGCCTGGCTCACAGCTCTGAGCTTCGGGGTTCGAAGAACAGCCCAACCTGTTCTCACTGGTTTTCTCCACGTTTAAGATACTCAGTTGTCTAAAGTTGTGAGTGTGAGTGCTTATTTATTCTCGATGCGATTAAATAGCGACCAGTCCAGGATGTACCCTGCCTCTCATCCAAATTAAGCGCGGATTGGCTCCAGCTCACATGCAACCCTAACGAGGATAAGCATTATAGAAAACTGACGGTTGGTTGTGTTTGCATAATGCTAAATACCGCAGTTAACGCTCTCCCTGCGGCTTTGCCTGTGGCGACCAAATAAAATGGACCCATTTTGAGCACAACACATCATCACAACATAATCTCTCACCTCATGTTTCCTTACTAGATGTGTTAATACTGTTGCATAAGTGTGCGCATATTTTTGAATAATGCTCTGTTACAGCAGCTTTTGATTACTGTCTATGTTTAGTATGTCTAGATGGTAGCTACAATTTATTTGCAAAGGTGATTACATTGTGTGGGTGTCTGTTGCACAGATTTTTTTAATCGGATTCAGGTTTGGGCTCTGGATGGGCTATTCCCAAATTTCTATTTCAATGCTTTATTTTGCAATCATTTCTGCATTGTCTTACACGCTTTCATCTTGCCTGCTTCTCATTGGTCTTGGACTCATGAAGCCATTTGATCAGACAGTGAGAACACTTCAGCCCGCTGCCTTTGAATTTACTTGAATCCTTTGCAAGTTAATTTTGCTAATTGTGTTGACATTACGTAAGACTGCGAGAGTCGCTTCATACACTGCAATCTCTGTTCTCGGAGAGGCCGTCTGGATGAATTAGGATCCTAGTCCGCTGACTGCAAAGCCAATCTAAGGAGATGCAAACATGTCTGGAGGGGAAAGGTGGCCGCCGGTTCAACATTTCTGTCAAATTATTCAGCGATCCGGAGGAAGCTAATGGAGTATTTGCTGCTCCGGCGAGTCCAATAAACATCCAAAACATGTCATCTGATTATATTCTCATCATCATTGTGATTTAATCTCATTATATTCTCATTACACATTTGCGTTTGCTCACTTTTATCAGCACAGAGGACTGTTTATACCAGAGGCAATATTAAAAATGATTGAAGCTTGGGTTATCAGTTTAGTTAAATGTTTTTTTTTCTTTATTCAGAGTTGTATTCATTTTCCATCCATCAATTTTCTTAGCCACTTATCCTGACCAGGGTCGTGGGGAGTGCTTGAGCCAATCCCAGCTGTCAACGGGCAGGAGCCACTCGGAGGGCACATAGAGAGATAAACAGCCGCACTCACAATCACACCTAGGGGCAATTTAGAGTCTCCAATTAATACCCAATTAATATTGCATGTTTTTGGTATGTGGGAGGAAAGCGGAGTGCCCGGAGAAAACCCACGCAGGCACGGGGAGAACATGCAAACTCCACACAGGCGGGGCCCGGATCAAACTCGTCCTCAGAACTCTGAGGCCAATGCTTTCCAACTGACCCACCGTACCGCCTTTTATTCATTTTTAATTTTATTTATTCTTTTAAAATTCAGAACCTACTCAATCTGAACACCCAGTACTCCACCATGTTTCTCCAAGCACTCTCGATAGTATATCTATAATTATTAGTTATAATTATAGTTATATATATATATATATATATATATATATATTATATATATATATATATATATATAAGAGGAAAATGATGAAAGATTACTTTTTTTTTTACATTCTTATGGGTCAGCTAGCTGGCCTTGTGAGGACAATTTGAAATCTTAACAGTTAAAGGAACACACCCAATGCTAATCTAAGTTAAGATATTGCACATTGGCACCACTGATTCAGAAGGGTACAGGCAGATTAAATTGACAAGAGAGGCTGAAATCCGATTGAGCGAAACAGTCTGACACAGACACAGACTGGAAGCAGTGCTGCCAGGAAAAGATAATTTGATAAACATGCCAATAACAACGTAAACACAACATTATGAATACAACCCCGTATCTACAGGAAATACTACAAAGTGAAGTGAATACAATGTTGGAATGACAGTCGTACAATTTCATTGAACTAATATTAAAATTTAAGTTGTAAATTTTGGTCAGCGTTTCTGATAGCGAGTAAGTCAATTTCTGTAAATGTGTTACATGTGCGTGGGTTTCTAAAAACTTGCATGGTAGGTAAATTGAAGACTCTATATTACCCTTGGGTGTAATTTTGAGTGTGAATGCTTGTTTGTTTCTGTGTTCCCTGCGATTGGCTAACAACCAGTTCAGGTTGTACCCACCTCCTGCCCGAAGATAGCTGCGGTAGGCTCCTCCTCTCCCGCGACCCTTGTGAGGCTAAGCAGCTCAGAAAAAGGATGGATGGTTATCTATTTGTGTGGGTATTATTGGCAGCATATGCTTTGGCATTGAGAAAACAGCGATCTGCATGAAAATCGGTTTAGGAATGAGCAAGTAACGACTTTGATTCCGTGTACATGCGTTGCTTTCTATGAGAACGTCAATCTTTCCAACATGGCCGCTAAACCAGTATATTTGTTTACCTAGTTTTGTCATTGTCATTTGTATTTCTATGACAGTGGATTGACGTTTCTCCAGATGCCCAGTAGCGGTCGCCAAAAGTCCAAATTCGTCTGCCAAAATCAATCCCACAATCCCCACACAGCAGCTGTGGTTCCATTTGAATGGTGCAAAAACTTCTGAAACGCCAGCGAACGCTCAACAAGAGTTGGCCTAGTACAGTGTGATCAGTTTTTCCACGTATTGGATCTATACACCCGAAGGGAATACATGTCACTTGAAAAGATGCCTTGGTTGGTATTCAAATGCGGTGTTTGAATCTCGCTAGTGGCTTGGAAGTGATGTTATAGGTAAGTTTGAAAGGCTAAGCGGCTAGTTTGCTCACAGCTAGCAGCCTAGCCGAGTTGTGTATGTTGTTTGGCTAAGCTACATGCTAACAGCTGCAGGTGGCTAGCTGTACTTAAGTTCGCTAAGGCGTCGAGACCTTACGAAAATGGGGTGTTGTAATTGGCATTTTAAATATGTTTCGCCGTGTTGTTGATATTCGTAGGGTTGGGAAAAACATGGTATGGTAAAGACGACATTTGTTCCGCTAGTCAAGCTAATGCTTAAAATAGTACCTTACTAGCATCAAACCAGTTGTTTGCGTTTAGTGTGTTATTGTTTCCCTTTCAAAATTAGAATAGTTATAACTTAAATTGACCAAACATTATATTTTTATATGACAGGTTTCCCTCCATTGTTTTCCCCTTTATTGTTTACCTAAATCGTGACAAATGATGTGCTTTTCTATCAACCGCAATTCTCTTAAGGTCAAAAAGGAAACGTCTAATGGCCTCTTGTGATCTCGCCTGCATCTTTCAAAGACAATGAAGCAGGTATGGAGCGTGCCCGCTTATAGCATAGTAGCATGCCTTATTGTGTCAATAGTGTGTGGTTGTTTAGAAATTCCTCGTGACAGTGAAATAGTGCATTGTAGTGCAGTGGTATTGTTGTGATAGAGACGTGGCCGTAGTGGCCTCATCCCCTATCCTTCTGTTTTAGGTGGATATTAGAAATAAGGACGAATTAGATAAGGAAAGGTGAGTCTCTGATCCATGGTCATAGGGATGTGTCACAGTTAACCTCCTTTAGTCACTGGACCTATAACACACCCTTTCACAGTCTTGTATTGAATTATAGTTAAATAAAGTCACCTTCAACATGTTTTCCCCTATTAACAGATTCCCAGCGCATTACAAAGTACACAGTCCAGGCAAGGAAAAGAGGTCCTCACTTTGCAGGAGGAAGAGTTCTCGCTCCCTGGAGGTGGGCTTAAAGCTGCACCGTAAAACATCCGATGTTGGTCGGGCCCGTAACCCCGGCATGGCCAACAAAGAAAACGAGGTGACATGCTTGGATGTGCGGGGCAATCACTCCAAAGATAACTGCAGGCCCGCTCTGAATGCTGCAGAGGCCTCGAAGATGGCAGGGCCCAAGTCCAAGTACAGTGACTTTACTGAGGTCAGAATACCCAGTGAAGCTTCAATTTGAAACATTGGTCTACTTCTCTGACACCTTTTCTTCATTGTTTTCCCATAGCTATCAAAGGATCACGAAGCAGTGTCTCACATCCTATTTGGAAGGAATCTACGACTTAAAGTGGCCCTAACACTATGGCGAAGAAATGCCATTGAATTAGTGGCTTATCTAATTATGTACAACATTTTCTATTTGTACTTCATTGTCACTTTTGATGTCAGTTGATATATTAATTCTCTGTAATCCACAGAATTCAAGACACAGGAGTGCTGCTTGACCTCTTACCTGTCATAACAAACGAGTGAGTCTATTTTGATTTGATTTGTAATTATGCTTTGCAATTAAATCACTTAGGTATGAGAGACTGGACAACTCCATTTAATAGAATTTCATTTAATTAATGTAACATAGGTGGAATAGTGGGTCAGCTGGTAAACCGTTGGCCTCACAGTTCTGAGGATCTGGGTTCGATCCTGGCCCCGCCTGTGTGGAGTTTGCATGTTCTCCCCGTGCCCTGCGTGGGTTTTTTCTGGGCATTCTGGTTTCCTCCCACATCCTAAAAACATGCAACATTAATTGGGGACTCTAAATTGCCCCTAGGTGTGATTGTGAGTGTGCCCTGCGATTGGCTGGCAACCAGTTCAGGGTGTACCCCGCCTCCTACCCGTTGACAGCTGGGATAGGCTCCAGCACTCGTGAGAATAAGCGGTGAAGAAAATGGATGGAATAAAACATTGACTTTAGAGCATAGTTATTCTATACTGCCACTAAAACAAGTTGAAAAGGTGTATTGAATAATATATAACAAAGCTTCATTTAATAAGACCTTGGTACCTTTGAATTATTTTGTGACTTTATCACTTTTCAAATGTCTAAGGCAATGGCTAAAACTGATATTTTTCAACAAGTCTCTATCATTTGAAAATTGATCACATGCTTGACCCCAATTTTTGATCACATGATCAGATTAGGACTTCCCTCGTTACATGTGAACGTGCTTTATGACTGTTGTGATGTTGTTGACATAAATGTTAAGTGTACAGCATTTGTAATTTTGATGACTGCTAATAATGTTAATGGCCATTTATATTTTCTAATTATAACATACAATAGCTACACAAGCAGCATGTTTCAAAAAGAAGTACAAATTGCTGCTTTTTATGAATAAATTAATATAAAACACAATTGAAGTTAACATCTTGCGTGGTATCCACGACCATTTCTTTTTGGCTTGGCCCCTTTGAAAAAATACCTGCTTACGCCTGATCTAAACACCTCATGAAAAGTCAGTTCTCATATTCTGCAATCAACTTGCTTGTTATTTATTTTTGTTTGTTTTTGGTTTTCCCAGCCTTCAATCTGAATCATCGTGTTTTTCACCTGGATGCTGTGTTGACCTCATACCCCAAGTCAAAGTGATCCTCGCCAGTAAATATGAAGAGTAAGTGTCCCCCTATATCTACCGTAATTTCTCAAATAATGCACAAATTTTTCCAAAAATATTTTCAAAAAGATAATAAAGCGCATTATATTTAGGTATGGATGAAAAATTTAAAAATACAATCACATTGTATAGTTGTATACAGATACAGAGAGTGGTTAAAGAAAAAAAGGTATACAGATACATTTCGATATGATATTCGATGTCTTATGTTACGCATTTATGTTTATTACGGTGATGTGCGCCCCCAACCTGAACTCTATGACCTCCTCGGGGAGCTTGCGTTTTACGATTGTTAGTGTAGCATGTTTGTTGGTACTGCACCAAAGATCAGAAACGACTGCCTGTGAGTTTCTTTTCACTTAAACCAAGTCAAAAAATGTCGATTACAAAGGCTAGTTGTGCAGCTACTTTTAAAAGAAAAGTCGTCACTTGTGCCGATGACGCCACCAACCCGGAAGTAGCGCCGCAGTCCGAAACAATGTTAGCTCGCCTCAATGGCTTCAGGTGGGTATCAAAACAGCGTTTGGCTCAAACTCGGTAATACAAGCGTCATGGACACATTTAAAAAAAAAAAAAAAAAAAAAAAAAAAAAAACGGAACAGCGCACACAATTTAAATGTTTGCTTTTTTAATTTTTTTTAAATTTTATTATTATTTTTTTTTAATGTGCCCATTACTCTCGTCACTACGTAGTCTGAGCTCACGTTGTTTTGATAGCCACCTGACGCCCTCGGAAAGCTATGGCGTCAGGTGGGCGAGTGGCTGCGCTGAGGAACCATAACTCTTTTGAGATTCAAAAAATGATTCCCCACAAACGCCATGGGATGACACAGAGGATGACATGCTGTGGGAGCAAAATAGGATCACTGTTCATGAATTCAGGAGGCACCAGAACTGGACCAAGTCACCAAAGCGACAATGGATATTTTTCAGATTGGAGATCAGCCAGATGTAGCTTTTGAAGTCTTGGCCAAGGATGTGTAATGTAGAGGATAAACTGCACTATGCACAAATATTTAATGCAAAAAATGTCAATAGTCAAACAGTGTTAATTATTTATTTAAGACTGTAATATGTTATCAACAGTATTAATAAAATGTTATGCCATCATTGAGCATTTATTTTAGTTGGTTGAGGGATTCTGTTCTGACAATTACAGGAACAAGGACAAGCGTGTCCTGTGGCCTGTCCCGAGATTATATTACGGCTACATCAGCACATGCAGAATGATTATTATTATTAATGATTCTCATACGGACAGTTGTTTGAAAAAAAAAAAAAAAGTACAAACCTAACAAAATATAAATGCAGATAATTCCCAATATTTTGAGCATATGGGTAGCAGTAAATTGGTGGTGCGCATTGTACATAAGTATAAGGGTTTTTCCAGCTTTTTGGGGGTAAACTTGGGGGATGCGCATTATACTTCAGGACGCATTGTACGCGAGAAATTATGGTATGTAAGTGGTCAGACTTACTTAATTAGTTACAGTAACTATCGGCTTAAAAGATCCATTTCCACTCACTCAATTTAAATTAGCTGACCTACTGAAGCAGCTCAACTCTGCTCCCTCTACTGTTGTACATTCTTCCCCTGAAATCACAGGTCATCTTTTATAATTGACATTTCTGTATTTATTTATTTTTTTGTCCTTTGTTAGACACATTATTGTGGCTTTACACTGGGTTCAGGCTGTCATTAGGAAATGGTGGCCAGACCTTTCCAGGAGAGAGAAAAGACTGCAGGACAGTTTGGACAACAGGTGGGACCTACATATAGTTCTGGATGTCACAGACAGATGCTAGTCTTGAATAGCTCTCAAAGCAGCTTTGTATGCTGCTTTTTACCGATTAGAAATACTGATCATCATCAAAATTCAATGCTTTAAAGGAAATATTTTTGCAATATGCTAATGTCGGATGGTTCTGTAAAAGTACAGGCCCTTTTCACTCGCTTCATAGTGTAACAACTGGACATGCTAGATAAGACCAGCATGTGATTACATTGCTACTGTAGAAGATTAAGCTTTCTTCTAGGGAAAAAGGCCAAACTCAACACTTCCGTGTGGGTGAATTGAGTTTTTGTTCTTCTTCCTTCCTACTACAGGAACTTTGCAGTCTTGAATCATCGTCTAAGGGATTTGTGGAAGGATGGAGCCAAGCTATGTCTGGTTTCAGGTTCGACTGGAGACCTCGCAAAGGTGAGAACAAAGGATTGTGTATGTTTAGGTGTTGACCAAAATGTTAGTTGGCATTTATCGGACCCAGTAAAGCTGTTAATCTTGTTTAGATGCTCAATTTCCACCTGAGTGATTTATCCTGCTGTGCTCATAGCTTTCTTAACATTAGCATAACATTGAAACTTAAAATATTTAGTTCGTTCAACATAAATGCATTATAAAAACTCACATCTTGTTGCTCCAGGATGAGCATAGTCTACCAGCTGCTATTAAGCCAACACCAACTAACCATGTTAGTTAACGTTAATTAGGGTTTCAAGTCTGGGTGTGGGTTTTAGTGTCTTTACCTGGTAGAGACCCTAATAGTGGTACCGCGCCTCTTCCCTCCATCCCTATTCCATTCCATCGTTGTGCACCTTTCTTCCTCAAGTTAATTTATGTATATGCATATTTTTGGCCTGCCCTGTGTTTTAATTACTCTACCAGCTGTTTTATTTGTGTTTATGGCGTGTATTTAATAACATTCATTCATTCAGTCTGACATTTGAGGTAATGCTGTCCCCTGTCTCAATGTTGCAGGCCGTTGAGGCGTACGTCCTTCAACTGCCCTGACTGTTATCCATGTAGCACGCCGAGGATGTTACCACTACTGCCAGATCATGGCTGTATTTTTGTATGGATGTTGACATCCAACATATGGACTGGATCATGGTTTTGTTCCTTAAAACCTCTTCACTGAAAACAAATTTGACACTTCAAAACAACTCGTTATTGCTTGAGACCCTTACGCAGGGCTGGGAGCACAATTCTGCAGAGGAAGCACAGGGAGTGACTGCTTCACATTGAAGTGGACCGTCTGAAAAAAGGGGGACATGACGTGGACCTCCATGAGACCGGATATATGTTGCCCTATGTAGTACCAGCCAAGCTAGTTTTCTCTCACTACAGCGCTTGTGGCCACAGAATGCAAACGGAGTTGGATTCATGTTATAAATGCTTATAAATTCTTTGGAATCAGGAACTTGAATTTGCATGAGTCTTAAGTTATGAGTGTGCATCTTATGTCCTCTATGTTGTGTCATTTGAACTTTATGTCAAGACAAGTTATTCTTTTAATCTTTTAAATAAATTTGATAAAGACCTCTTCCCCTCCCCCCTTTACTTTTAATGTGGTTGCAGTTTTCAGGGCTATGGCGCCTTTCCAAAAGGGGGAAAAAAAATACAAAACAAAAATTTTAAATCTAATATCCTTAAAAATTACCATCATGATTTAATAGGAAATTCGTGTGTCTGTCGTGGGAACAATAAAGGTTACCATTTTGAAGTGACGTCACGGTTCGGGCGCACAGTTGATGTGCGGCGTCTGCCTCAGCTGAACGACGATTACATGTTGACGCGCTTACTTTTTTAATTTAATTTTGACAACTACAATATCCAGGATGGGGAAAATACCGCTCTTGTGGCTTTCAGTTCAGGCTATTCTCGTCGTAGCTTCGTGTTTCACTGATGTTGAAACCGGGCCTGGCGCAGGTGTATCGACACAGACTACCACAGATCGGTTTAAAATCGAGGGAAGGGCCATCGTTCCAGGTGTAAAAACACAAGATTGGGTCTCCACAGCACGAGTTCTTGTAGACGGTGAAGACTACGTGGGCTTTTTGAGGTAAGAAAAAATAATAACCCAAACATTAAAGCTACACAGGCTAATGAATTAACCATGCAAAGTAGCATTAGCTTGCTAGCTAGTTTGCATCTAGCAAATGTGTTTACCCAGAACCTCATTGATGACTGGTCCTCTCAGATTTGGTCAGTTTGTTGCAAATAACATTTTAACTCAACCGTCATTATCGAAACACAATTTTACAACATGAAACGCCGTTTACGTTGTGGCGAGGTTAGCCCCTTGCAGTGCCCTGACAGCTAATAGCTAATACAATAAGAAGCCAAACAACAGCGAGTCGTCTGACTTTGGATGAAACAAGTACGTTTCTATCATATAAATGTAGCTAAACTGTTTTGACACTGATGAGAAAAGTCTCAATACCTACTTTGGGTATCATTTTATTCACCTCCGAGCTAATAGATACTCCCCTTAAATTGACGTAAATCGACAATGTGTTTTGTGATGCATCTTTGTCAAAAATGCTAGTAATGGTATTGTTAAGGTCAGAAGACATTAACGCATGCTGAAAAATTATTCACACCATACTGTAAGTTGAGTGGTGGCCGGTTCAGGATGCCCTTAGTGCTTGTCGCCCAGAGTAAACTCCAGACACAGGCTCCAGCTCATCGGTGACCTTTATGAGGACAAGCACTAGAGAAAATGGATGGACAGATAGATGAACGAGGTGATCTGTAATGTCAATGAATGATACTGAAAGTTGTTTTACACTTGTAGAACTGATGGCAGCTTTGCAGTTAACGATGTCCCATCCGGGTCTTACGTCGTCGAAATTGTCACTCCGGGATACAGATTTGAGCCTGTGCGTGTTGATATTACATCCAAGGGGAAAATGAGGTAAGTGCTTCTCTTGAAACCATTTAGGTTGAGTTAAATGTGCTCCTTTCCTTCTCACTCCCATTACTCTGCTTTTTTTCAGAGCGCGTCTTGTGAACTACATTAAGACTTCCGAAGTAATCCGACAACCATATCCTCTCCAAGTAAGGGCGAGTGGGATTCACAGCTACTTCATGAAAAGGGAAACCTGGGGATGGACTGATTTCCTCATGAACCCAATGGTAAAATATTAAGTCATGGTTAACAATTACACTTTACCCCGTTTTGGTCATTTTGGTTTTTATTGATCAGGTCCAGTTAATTATGTCATAAATCGGCTCTGCAACTCCGCAAACTCTGGACAACACCTGTCCTTATAGCCTGGACAGTGAGAAAGTTAGAGTAAGCGTGTCATTACAACAGTTTCTTAATAGCCGCAAGTATAAAAACAAGTGATTTCACTTAGTTGTTGAGCAAAAGCAAAACACTTGATTTTAACGTTGATAATGTTAAAGGTGGTTTCTTATTACTTGGACTCATGGTTTGTACAGTTTTAAAGGAATACACGCTTTTTTTTTGGGGGGGGGGGGGGGAGGCAGAAACTTTCACATTCAAGCTGTAATAGCCTGTGTGTCCTGATGGGGGAGTTCTGGTGGTAGACTACCTTATGCTTCTTGCTCCAATATATGAATTCTCTGACTTTGTTGCCCATAAAGGTTATGATGATGGTGCTGCCACTCCTCATTATTGTTCTACTACCCAAAGTGGTCAACACTAATGATCCAGAAATGAGAAAGGTAAGACAATCCTGAACTAAGAATCTGGGAGGATTTCAGTAATATGGTTATTCATTGAATTGAATGTTTGAATGAAACTCAGTGAGCACTACTCGGGTTTGATCAGAATAATCTATTAGTTAATGAGGCCATTTTACTACTTTACAGTGACATTTTAAAGCTTGGAGTTAATTAATTGGTAAAATTGGTAATTGGCAGTGAATTAAAGCGATAGTGTGCTTTATTTATGAAAACAATGAAAAGCTACAGAAAACACAATTATAGTACAAAAAATATATATTTGTGATGTCAGTGAATGGCTTCAATAGTGAAAGC
Source organism: Syngnathoides biaculeatus (assembly GCF_019802595.1). Lineage (NCBI taxonomy): Eukaryota > Metazoa > Chordata > Actinopteri > Syngnathiformes > Syngnathidae > Syngnathoides > Syngnathoides biaculeatus. The sequence goes on from NC_084662.1 coordinate 17,275,738, forward strand.
TAAAAGACTTCAGTGGACTAAAATGATCTGTTCTTAAATTTGCAAATCAATTTACAAGCTGATTCCAAGAGGTTTGTCTCATCTTACTAAGGTAAGCTATGTAGTCAACCCGTTTTCTTACTTGACATCACAGGAAATGGAGCAGTCCATGAATATGCTGAATCCCAACCCTGAGCTCCCAGATGTGTCCGAGCTCATGACCAAGCTGTTTTCTGGCTCCAAGGGTTCCAGTAAAGCAGGCGGCAGCAGCAAAGGCACCAGGCCGGCTGTCAAGAGGAGGTAGTACGCGTACCTCATGCGCCAGAAAAAGCACGTCAAGTCATGGATGCAGGATCTTTAAGTGTCTTTTTTTTTCCCCCCCTTTCATGGGTATGTTGTACAGTTCTCTTTATGAACAAATGCAAAGTATTTAGAATTTACAAATGCATGTTTTTGTTTATAAAGTTCTAACAGAAATACTCGCACAAGCAATTTTTCTTTGTTCGCTGCAACTATGTGATTCTAATCCATAGCAATCGTTTCTCTGCTTCTCCTTTCTTGTGCTTTGCTGCTAATTCCACTACCTGAAAGACATCTTTACATATTGAGTTTTTTTTTCTCGTTAATGACTGTGAATACAATTTAATTGAATTAATTTTAAGACTGATGTTAAGATATAATTTAAAAGCCTGAATAAATAAATTACGGTTTATTAAACCAACGTTGTAAAGACTCTACTGCTTTACTTAATTTTGTGTAAAACAAAAGGGTATTCACTTGAAACAAAGACCATTTTGGCTTCTCAAACTAAATTATTTTTGTAGTTTTGTTTTTTTCTTCAGTTTTCAAAAGAGGCTACATGCGCTGGCCAAATCAAATATAATTTAGTTACTTGAGAACTATAACTTGAAAAATTCAAGTGGACCGAAACTCACTGTGATCTACATTTTGTAAACCTGGATATTACAATTAAATTTTATAGAATCTTTCTAGGCGGCACGGTGGAGCGGCTGGAAAGCAGTGGCCTCACAGTTGTGAGGTCCCGGGTTCAATCCCAGACCTGCCTGTGTGGAGTTTGCATATTGTCCCCGTGCCTGCATTGGTTTTGTCTGGGTTTTCCGGTTTCTCCCTGCATCCTAAAAACATGCAACATTAATTGGACACTCTAAATAGCCCCAAGGGGTGATTATGAGTGCAACTGTTTGTCTCCAAGTGGCCTGCAATTGGCTGGTAACCAGTTCAGGATGTACCCCGCCTCCTGCCCGTTGACAGCTGGGATAGGCTCTAGCACTCCTTGTGACCCTTGTGAGGATAAGCGGTTAAGAAAATGCTTGACTGGATGGATGGAAAATTTCTCTATGTGCCTAATATTCTGGTTATATTGTTTAGCTACAGGCAATGTGCTACCCTAGTGGTTAGCATGTCTCATTCTTGTTCTGAGGTTCAGGTTACAAATCTCAATTTAGCTGTCTTAACTTTAATCGGTTTACAATGTGTAAAAACCTATATGCACATTATCTACCATAAACAACAGGATACTCATGAGGTGCATCATTGTAGTTGACTACCATGAATTTCTGTTCAAGTTACACTTCCATCCATCCATTTTCTTGGCCCCTTATCCTCACAAGGGTCGCAAGGAGTGAGGAGCCTATCCCAGCTGTCAACGGGCAGGAGGCGGTGTACACCCTGAACTGGTTGCCAGCCAATCGCAGGGCACAAAGAGACAAACAGTTGCCCTCACAATCACACCTAGTGTTCAATTTCAGGTGTCCAATTAATGTTCCAAAGTTTTGGGATGTGGGAGAAACCGGAGTGCCTGGAGAAAACCCACGCAGAGACAGGGAGAACATGCAAGCTCCACATAGGCGGGGCCGGGATCGAACCTGGGTCCTCAGAACTGTGCTTTACCAGCTGAGACACTGTGCCGCCCAAGTTACACTTGTACAAATAATATTTCAGCTCTTGTATTGGATCTCAACAGTCTGTGCAAGTGTAAAACCTTTGCTTCTGAACTCAAATATATGCTTACCGTTACTATTAAGCCATCGCAAAACAACTTGTAAAAATATAAATCAGGACAGAAGCAACGTCACAGTTGAAAAAAAAGAAATGTAATTCTATGACAGAATTTGTATTTCACTCTTCACATTGTTACACAGACATACTTTCACTGAAATGCACAAACAAGCGCCACAGATTGAATAAGTCATTTGACCTCTGAGCAGAACAGAAGGCACAGAGTATGACATTACATCATCAAATGGCATAAAAGTGCAAATATGTTTATAATACAGGATCAGACATCAAACAGAACTATTGAAAGCCAGTTGTTACAGATATGTACTCCACTTTTTGTCTAGACAAGAGCTAAACACCTGACATTTATTATTTTTCTGTACTTTAATATGTTAAATAAAGCAGTTTACAATCTCATACTTTTTGCTATATTACCACTGTCAAAGTAACGCAGAGCCAAAAGATCAGCCCTTGGAACAAAATGTACTGCAACCACTATGAATAAAAATAAGTCAATATTAGTTCAAATCTACCAAGTCATTAATTAAACCTAAATGATTCATTCATAGGATAAATCATTTTAAAATATCAAGCCTACGTGATTTAGATATAATGTACAGTGAAGAAAATAAGTATTTAAACACCTTGCTTTGGAGGGATCTGAAATTTTCATCGTAGGTGCATGTCCACTGTGAGAGAGATGATCTAAAAAGAAAAATCCAGAAATTACAACGAATGATGTTTTTAATGATTTGTTTCTCCGATACAGCTGCAAATAAGTATTTGAACATCTGTTTATCAGCTAGAATTCTGACCCTCAAAGACCTGTTAGTCTGCCTTTAAAAGTCGACGTCCACTCCACGTATTACCCTGAATCAGATGCGCCTGTCGTTAGCTGCATAAAGTCACCTGTACACCCCATACAATCAGTAAGACTCTAACTTGTAACATGGCCAAGACCAAAGACCTGTCCAAAGACACCAGAGACAGTGTACAACTCCACACGGCTGGAAAGGGCTACGGAGAAATTGCCAAGCACCTTGGTGAAAAAAGGTCCACTGTTGGAGCAATCATTAGAAAATGGAAGAAGCTAAACATGACGGTCAATCTAAATCGGAGTGGAGCCCCATGCAGGACATCACCTCGTGGGGTCTCAATGATCCTTAGAAAGGTGAGGAATCAGTCCAGGACTACACGACAGGAATTGGTCAATGACCTGAAAAGAAGATCTTTGGAGGGAGCTGAAACTCCGTGTTTCTCCGGGACAGCCCAAGAAACCTTTTTGATCTCGACAAGATCTGTGTGGAGGAGTGGGCCAAAATCCCTCCTCCAGTGTGTGCAAACCTGATGAACAACTACAGGAAATGTTTAACCTCTGTAATTGCAAACAAAGGCTACTGTACCTAATATTAACATTGGTTTTCTCAGGTGTTCAAATACTGATTTGCAGCTGTGTCACATAAATAAATCGTTTAAAAAAAATCATACATTTGTGATTTCTGGAATTTTATTTTCAGGTTATCTTTCTCACAGTGGACATGCACCTACGATGAAAATTTCCGACCCCTCCATGATTTCTAAGTGGGAGAACTTGCAATAAAGCATGGTGTTCAAATCCGTATTTTCTTCACTGTTTGTGTGTTTGTTTTTGTTTTTTTTTTAAAGGAATTTCACATTTTAAAACGTGCAGTTTTCAGTGTCAAGTTTCCAGTGTATGAGATGGCAGTCAATGACACTCAAGTAACTCAATAGCTAACACTAAATGAAAAAAATAACTTTTTCCAGTTTCCTTCTTATTCTACTGTAATAACTGTAGAACATCTGACTGACTTTGTCTAAAACCTGTTTTCCGTGTACTTCACAGAAAAATAAAATCACATGCTGCACTTCATGCTGATCACACAACACAATATAATTTACAAAGATTCATAGCAACGTGACAGTTATCTAATGTGAGATGATACACTGGTACAGATTGGTAGTGTACTGGTTCACATTGCTGACCGACTCATGTAGTTGATGTGGATCAATACCCACCTAATGCCCCATTTACAAACAGCCTGAACAGCATCCGGACCATGATCCGGTCTGCCGGGATAGGCTTCAGGCCCTGCCATGACCCGGGTAAACGGGCAACATGACACCGCAGTCAACCAACCAATCCGGTCATTTTGTTGTTGACATTGGCATTCTGTCCACACCAGTACAGTTTGTCCTTGCCTCTTTTCCTCCTCCACTGGCACAGCAGAAGCATCCGGAAGGTCTTCTGGAAGGTCTTGTTGCAGAGGGCGTAGCACATGGGGTTGACGGTGCTGTTTACGTAGCACAGCCAGTAGCCCAGGTGCCACAGGGACGTGGGGATGCACGTGGCGCAGAATGTGGAGATCAGTACCATAATGTTGTACGGAGTCCACGTGAGGATGAATGCGAGGAGGATGGCGCTGAGCGTCTGCGCCGCCTTCTTCTCCTTCACCAACACCATTCGCTTCCTCTTAGTGATCTGGTTCTTCAGACCTGGGTCCATCGGCTTGGAGGCGGTGGAAGAGGAAGGTGAGGCATTTTTCTGCTCGCCTCCAGGAGCTCGAGGAGATGCGGGTCCAGGACTGCCTTTATGACCCTTTGAGCCAGGTGTGAACTTATACGAAATGCACTTCTTACTGCTTTCTTTCGAAGGGGATGAAAAATACTGATCTTCTGCATAATCCGTCGCTTGGCCATTCTTATCATTTTGACCGTTATCCCTCAAAGACCGTTGCGGGGTCTCAATGGAAACGTGATGCTCCTCCTCGTCGGATGAAGAGTAGCTATTAAATGAAGCAATTTGGTCAGCTTTGACCCACACTTCGTCAGACCTAATGGTAGTCTTTGTCGCGTTACTTTGGTTAGAGGAGGACCAGGAGGCCTGGCTCCTTTCTCTCCTCTCTCTGGTAAAATGGAAGCAAGAGGGAATCATTTTTTTCTGGGGTTTAGCTCCCTCCGAGACATGATCGCTTGCCAGTCCTTGAAGCTCTACCAGATCCTTTGTGCGTCTTTGCGTCTCCTTGTAGATCCGACAGTAGAGAATAGTCATGACGGAGACTGGGATGTAGAAAGCTGCGATGGCTGTCCCGAATGTGATAACGGGCTCTGTTAAAAACTGAATCTGGCACTGGTCCTCGGATTCCTTTTCTTCTCCCACAATGTACTTCCAGCACAGAATGGGTGGTGCCCACAGTACAAACGACACTAACCATGCCAGGCCTATCATGAGGGCGGCTCTCCTTGGAGTTCTTTTGGCTCTGTAAGTCAGTGGCCTTGTGATGGAGAAGTATCTGTCAAAGCTGATGACTAGTAAATTCATAACTGAAGCGTTGCTCGCTACATAGTCCACAGCTAGCCAAAGATCACATGCGAGGCTTCCTAAGGACCAGTAACCCATCAGTATATATGTGGTGTATAAGTTCATGGAAAGGACTCCTATGATGAGGTCCGCAAAGGCCAAACTCAGCAGGTAATAGTTGTTGACCGTCTTCAGCTGGCTGTTGACTTTGAAGGATACCATGACCAAAACGTTGCCAACTATCGTGATCAAGCTGACAATGGCAGAGACGGTTGCTATGGTGATAACTTCCCAAAGGCTATGGGGCGCAGACTGGATATGTGTTGTGTTGTCAAAAGTGCTGTTTAGAGGATCGACATCCATGATGTGCTATCTCCCTGGTGGATAATTTCAAAGATTATTTAGAAGGTCTTCTCTGTGACTTCATTGAGGGTAAGATATGTCCTGTAAAATAGAGGAAAACATTAAGATACAAAGTCAATATTTAAAAACTTTTTAACCCATTCATGGGCAGCGTCCCATTTTTGGGACATCATGATTTTCACGCATTATATCCTTCAGTACATCAAAATATTTATGTGTTTTAATATGAAGTCATATTTTGGTATCAGGAGAGGATAACTCATGGGTCAAAATTAGCAAGGAGTTATTTCCCTTTCCTTCGTGACCCAACATGGCTGCCTCAGGTACAATTGGAGCGTTTTCCAAGAGAAGGAAGGGAGAAAGGTCAGTATGCAACCAAGTTTGTCTTCAAAAATGCAAATCCATCAGTATCATTAATGCGTAAATGCGTAAGCGTCGTTCTAGAATAAGAATTAATGAATAAACATATCTCTAACATGTACCACTTCACAGAACTGATAACATACCCGTCCCAGTTTTGGGACGCTGCCCGCGAGAGGGTACATCTTTTTGCCCTTTGTTATATGTGACGAAAAAGAAGTTTTATTAATTGATTGTGTCCTGTTAGGAGACTTTAATCTCAATGTGGCAAAAAAATTACCACCCTGCCCATAAATGGGTTAAAACCAAATTTTGCACTTGATAAATCAATGTTTCTGTTTTTGTGTTCAATTAAACATTCAACTAGTTGCTTATAAAAATCATATCAACCTTAACAGGCACGATTAAATATTTCAGAATGATTTTGATTTCTAAATGAATAAAACACAGAAGAAGACCGGAACCATTCTCACATTGCGTAGCGTGTTTGGCGGGACAGTGTTAGATAGAACACCAATAGAAACATTTTAGTACGACACGTAAAGCTGTCCGGTGGAAAAAGTGGATCTGTCATGGAAGGTAGACCGACGAGAGGCAGAGGAGGAGGTTGGAAAAGAGGTGGCCGTGGCAGAAACGACGGCGACAATTTTGGCGGCGAATACAGAGGCAGAGGCAGAGGAGGCCACCACCGCGGCCGCGGTACAAAAGATCGCCACCGCGGTCGCGGACGTGGCGGAAATGCACAAGCAACGGAATTCCAACACCGGGTAAATGAGTAGGCACTAGCAAACACGTTTTTATCTCTGATTGAATTCTCGAAATGTGTGGTAAAATGTGAAATATGACAAGCTTTGATAACACTTTTGAAAGGTATTTCACGGTTATGAGTGTGGTCAGTTTTTGTATACGTATAGCGGTACTGCTTCGCATTGTGGTAGCTGGTATTTGTTAAGATGCAGTGCAGTTCTTGACCAATCCAAATACTTTGTTGCATTGTAGTTAACACCACACTGGAATTTCATTGTGAACTATTTCACCCTTTCATTTTCTGTACCGTTTTATCTTGCATGAGGTGATAGAAAACAAAAAACAAACAAACATCAGCTTAGTGTGTACAGAGTGTACATTTTAAGTGTAAACGTGTATGTTCCAAATTAAACCCATTGGTGAAATGATGTTATTTATAACAAGCGTCTTTTAATGCTGAGCACCTCAGTGTTATGATAAAAATCAAGCACATCGGTCCTCATGTGGTGTGGAGGTAATACAAGGTGAGGGGGAGGTCTTGTAAGCATTACGTGGTTTGATTAAGGCTCAATAATTAAACACTTGAATTATGTACACATTTGATCACTTAGCACTTCAACAGCATCCATGGGCCTTGTTTGCCTTGAAAACGACACTAGATGGTTCTCCTGCGTTTCCTCAGGCAGCTTCTGTCAACTGAGTCCCCTGTTGTTGGAATGACAGCGGTGGAAAAGAAACAATAGGGGCCCAGTGATTGCAATCACAGAGATATCATTTGGGATATATGGGTTCCTTGATTGCAATCATAAAAATCCTACTTCGGGCATCTCTTACAGCCTGTGGTCTTATATTTCACAAAAACAGAGCTTTGTTTTGTGTCTGACTTGGTGGCGAGAAGAAAACGCCACTGCTAGGTTTTAAGAGTTGAGGCAGCAAGACAAATATTCTTTTGTTTATAATTTGTAATGCCATGTCGTTGTCCATGTCAAGATAGAAATGCTAAAGAGAGCGTTATAATCCTTTCACAAAATGTTTTTTAAAAAATCAGTTTTTCATTGTCTTTGCCACTCCACAGCATAGTTTACAAATATTTAGAACTTTGGTTAAGCAGTCTTTTCTATTATGTATTTTGAGATTAAGGATAGACCCATTCTTGGCTGGACTGACTAAAAACTTTGACACATAATGTTGTTCTTTAAAATAAAAAAATCACATGAACGATAAGGGATCGATTTAAAACAGGGCAAACATCAAGGAACAAGTTTTGTATGTATGTATGTATGTATTTATTTACAGTAAATTTTCACTTTATAAGACATCCTACTGACCCCAGGAAGTCCCTGTAGTTCTTGTTTTTGTTTGATCTTAAAACAAAGATAAGTGAAGGATTAATATTTCAATTATAGTTTAATCCTGGAACACTTTATTAACTAGTTTTCTGTAGAAAACAGTAGGGATTGATTTATTGGGTTATGTTTTAATTTATAAGACATGCTGAAAATATTTTGAAATATTTGAAAGTTTCACATTTTATCTAAACTTACCATGCTTGTGTGCTTGGTCATTGTGACATTGTTGATGTTGAGCAAGTGTTATTAAGATTTGCACACAATTTCTAGGCAGGACATGCCTTTCTCCAATACAGTATTACTGGCTCCAGGACACTTACTTCTACACGATTGGCTCTTGTGTCCTCGTAGAACACGCCCTAATGCTTCAAGAAAGGAAAATAAGTACAGTATATGGCTTACATTTGGGAGCGTCGTTTCCCACAAACCCTAACCTACACTAGTCCTAACCTTAAGCCATCGTTTTGTCTGATACCGTAAAACATTTAGAAGGTGATAATAAACGGAGGTAGGTGGAAAAATGAGAGACACATGGCATAGAGCAGTGATTTCCAACCTTTATAGAGCCAAGGCACATATTTTACATTTGAAAAATCCCACAGCACACCAACAAAAGTAAATGTCACCAAAAATGGATCGATTTCTGTATGTGCTTCCTGCCATCTAATAGAATAGGATTTTTTTTTCTGTCTGACATTGTGCTTCACTGGCATAAATAGATGAATAAAGATACATTATTTCTTGAAATTAATGCTTTTTTTTAGCAATTACATAAAATTGGATAACTTCCCACGGCACACCTGAAGAGCGCTCACGGCACACTAATGTATCCCGGCACACTGTCTGGGTATCACTGGCATAGAGGACCCATATTTAATGCCGAAGTCGATGTTTTCGCCGATAAGAAATTGGACTGTTAATTCCTTTCCGCTTGTCTTGGACAACTGGGAATACAAATGGATCTGGTGAGTAACTTGTCGAGATTTACACAGAAAACTTTGAAAGCGTATAAAAGTCTCCACACATACAAATAATTTTTTGCTGGATCTGTTCTCAATCGGGAATAAATCCGACATAGTAACGAGGAGACGGTTCGTGAACGCAGAAGCGTTTTCGGCCACGCGTTAACCTTTGCTGAAATCTATCGAGCTTTTCAGCTGGTATTCATACAAATACCCATGTTGAAATAAATGACCTTTGGTTTTACACAAACTCACATTCATCAACTATGATTGGGGGGGGGGGGGAAAGACGACGGGTTGGTGGCTCGTGAACACGGAAGCGATTGCGGCCACACGTTAACCTCTGTGCTGTGACAGACGGTTTTTTTTTTTTTTTTTTTTTTTAAATCCACATTATTCTCAAATGAGCCAATTTGGCATTATAAATACTTCTTGGTAATTTGAGATTGAGAAGAATAATTCCTAACTGAAATGAAGCGATTGCTACACAGGCTTGTATATTTTGGTTGGGCACCATCCATCATGTTCAATTGCCGAAATCTGTTGATATTTTCTGGCATTCCATAGAATGATCTCTTTGAATAACCTTCCATGTTAATGACTAACATTCAACATGGCTGCCATGTAGGCACGAGGCAGATCTTTTGCAATTTTATCAAGTAATACTGCATAGCTATGACCCAGAAATACATCAGTCCCAATCTTTTTCTGTGTTACGCCACAGCACCAGTAAACAACCGTGGCCAATTCTGGAACTAAAAAGCCTGTGTCAACGGAATTTTAAGTGACAAACGGAAACTCTTTTTGGTCACATTTTTTCAGTTCCAACAATCTGTTTCAGACAAATAAATTAAATTGGACCATTTACCATGGCTTCCCTGATGAACTCTCAGTGTGCACTGGTTTTCCACTGACTGATATGAAGCACTCAAAATTCTTTATTCACCAATGCTGCTCACATGCGATGATATGTTGCAAAGTGGCATTATTGTCAGTTTGTGTTTGCGACAAACATCTTTCAACACTTGCATGGAATTTTTGAGTGAATACCTTCTTTTTACTGTGTAACATAAATCCCTTCTTTCTTATTCACATATTTTATTTCTAACAGAATGAGGTTGAAGAGGATGACTTTGATGAAGAGGGTCACAGTACAGTTTTCTCAAGGAGGAAACTGCAGTCCAACTGGGATCGCTATGAGGATTCCGAGAAGCAGGAAACCCCAGACAACATGCCAACTATACGAGGAACTGACTATCATGTGCTGTTGGGCTCTGCAGGTAAGATGTGGTCTGTACGAGGGTTGTTTGTCAGTTGTTCTGATATTTTATAGTCCTTACAAATGCGTAATGCTGTTTGAACCGTGCATATAACGTCAGATCAATCTACCATATTATTGGATTGTGTAGTTAAAATTTGTTTTCCTTGCAAGGGATGAAGAAATGGAAATTCCCCCTGCATCAAATATTCCACTGAGTCTGACTGCACTTGTCTGAGGGTTGTCTCAGTAATCCTAATTAGTGAAAAGTTGTTGTCTTAAGGGACCTTTTTAATTGCCTTGTATGGACACTGCTGTCAGCTGGCCGCAAAGAACAGTCACTGTTTTCTCTTTCTGTTTTCTATTTCTCTAGTAAACGTCTTCTTAAAAGTACTGTAAATGCATGAATATGCTTTCTCATGTTGTTATAGCCACTCTGCTTTGATCGTTTGTGCGCATTGAGGCGAAGTAAGTTTAGAGGCGAAGTAAGTTTAAGTTGAAACCATCTGCAGATTTTTTTGCTTTAATTTACAGTGTGGAGTGAGATCAACAGAAATCTCTATCTGATTCTCAGGCCAAGTTGTCTGTCTTTGTCTATTTGTGTCCGGAGTTTTCTGTCATCTCAGCACAGCTGTGACCTCCACGTTTGTACCTAAGCACAAGTTAGATTCCGACTCAGTAAATTGGTAGTCCCCGTAAGGTTTTAAACCAATGTATAGAGGATAGGGCAAATCATAATGAAACCCAACTAATTACCCAGTATATAATGTGCAGTCAGACCCTGCACCTACTTTAGTGGTTTATTTTGGTGGACCAGCCAGCTCATGTTGTGTTAGTGCTAGCATCCAACATTATATATAATCTGGCAGTTGTATTACTATTAAGCATATACATTAATTCACTGCTTATTGCTTTCATTTGGTATTAGACAATCAGAGGCCCTGTAGCTCAGTAATTAGAGCACTGGTTTGGTAAACCAGGGGTTGTGGGTTCGTATCCCACTGGGGCCTCCACTCCCTGAGAAGGGTTGCGTCAGGAAGGGCATCCGGCGTTAAAATTGTGCCAAATATGTATGCCATATATGTGCGTTCATCTGAGATGACACGCTGTGGCGACCCTGAAAGGGACAAGCCGAAAGAAACCATCCATCCATTAGACAATTAAAATGTTAACTGCTAAGCAAAATATACATGAACATTAAGCATATTGCACCCCTGTCTTTACACACAATCTGCACATCAGGAGAAACTTCTAATTAATTGGTATGGATTACCATGGATTTAAGGCCAATTTAGAGTTTCCAATTAATGCATGTTTTTGGGATGTGGGAGAAAACCGGAGTGCTTGGAGAAAACTCACGCAGGGACGGGGAGAACATGCAAAGTCCACACAGGTGAGGCCGGGATTTGAACCTCAGAAAAGTCAGGCTGACGCTCTAACCAGTCGCAACACAGTTTCCCCCACTCTGAAACACATTTGATTTTAAGATGAAAAAAAAAGGTAGAGTCCTTGTCATCCATCATCAGTTGTAAGGATGCACGTTAACTCAGTCATGTGGTATTTCAACTTAATCGGTGTGAGCTGTCTGTACATTTTTAGACCCAGAGACTATTGTTATAGTTTAGAGAGTGTTAAAATTATGCGTCAAAATTTCTCTTGTAGCGTACATGTCAAAGGTGCACTCGCAACTTGTGTGGCTTAGTATCTCGTCTTTTTTTTGCCCACATTGTCAGATTAGTCATACTGTACAACAAGAGGCCGATGCTCTCTAGAGGATACTTAATTGTACGTGGGAGGCAATGTTTTTCGAAGCAATTAAGTTAGCCCTGAAATCAGGAATCTAGCGTCAAACTGTCCTTTTGCAGCTTTGTGATAGTACAAAACTGACCCATCATGTTTTCAATCTGAGAATTTGGGCGCCATCACCCCCTACCCCACTTTGTGCCAAAAGTCCAAGTCACAAGGAGACTTCATTCCCTGCAACTTTTTCACATGTGCAGATTTTGTGTATTTCCGGCTACAAATGGCCCTGAGCACTGTTTTTCAACCTTTGCCATGTTTCGTGCCGTGCTTTTGAGATACCAATTCCCGGGGCACTCGGGTCGAGAGCGCAGCTTTACCTACAGTGCTGTGGAGGCGTTCAGCATGAGTGAGATTAGAGAAATATTTTGTTTCAATCAAGTCGATGCTCTGTCTTATTTCCTTTACTACCGGGGCCACGTTTAATACTTGAAAAAAACAGTTTAAAAATGCTCAGTTGAATTTCAACATATTTTTTGCTCATGCTAATCCATGTTTAGAGGAATTGTACCAGACCTTAACTATAGAGGCATTTAGTTTTTGTTTTTTAAGATCATGGGGGAAGTTGATTGAGAAGAACTGTGGTTAGAATTCAAAAATTGCAAGTGGACAATTTTTTTTTCTCTCTTTTCCCCCTTGATTCTTTCTACTGAATCTGATGATCCTTGGTGTATTAAGCCCACACCTCTTACTGTGACAGTAGTCAAAATTGGTACGGTTTTCACTAGAAAACTGTAAAATGAAAGCTTTTAAATCACTTAATATGCCATAGTCCTTACATCTGGTAGATCCAACTGAAACTGTTCAGGGGTGTTATATAATCACAATTTATATAACCGTATATTGCAGCGTATTTGATGCCACATTTCCTTCCTTTAAGTGTCATGTATTTGAAGCATTAGAAAATATTTAGAAAATGTTTCAGGGAGCATGGGGAGAATACTTGATACCAACCTGAACTTTTTATTGAAAGGAAAACCATAATCATCAAAGTACTGCAGGCAGACTTGTATTTGTAAAAATAAACAAAAATGTTTTAAAGCTGTGCTTCTCATGAAATACAGAAAAATGTTATATGAACATGATTTTTATTGACTGCCTTTTGGCTTTTTTTAAAAAAAAAATTGTTTCCTCATGGATGACTGACCCAAAGAGTACTTTTATCACTGCACTGTGAATTATTCTACTTTCATTCGTTTCAAGAGCTAAGATTCACAAAGAGATGCTGTAAACCATTTTCATTGCTTCCTATGGCCGAGTCTATTATCAAAGAAAGTAACTTTGTTGCTATTCGATCTGACATATTTCAAAACACATGTCTGTTGAAATTGATTATTGTGGAGAAATGCTGCTGTAGCTTGAAGGAGCAGTCATGAACCAGAGGAGAACTCTGCTCTGCTGGGATTGTTAAAACACATTATTCCCTGTGACGTCTGGAGGAGTTAATGGCTATCAAGTGTTTTTATCCTAGAGGCGTTTTTTTTTTTTTGTTTTTTTTTTAAACCTCGTCAGGTGTCTATCCTATCATTGCTGGGGGTTGATTATTGATTGTTGCTACGGGGAATACACACCTTACCATCTCGTTGTTCAAAGTGTGTCATCTCTATATGGGTGGGGGAACTATACTGGGATAGTTATTTACATCTTAATGCGTTCATCTATCCATACACATTAGCACGAGAATCAATCCTACTCCCCCGCAGCCGTAGATTACTGAGGCCCCTAATGGACATATATCAAAGCTCAATCATAATGAGACAAAGGGAAATAACATTAGTGCATCGGTGATTTACCTAAATAGATACTTTTCCTAACTCATATGAATAGCAGCAATCATACCTTAATTTGTATGTTCCAGTGTTGTTATGGATACTTGATTGGATGGCGATTTAATGCCCAATGGGAACACATAGGAAAGAAAGCTTCCCAGGCACTCAGTCACTCTTCCTGTTTTTACTGATGAGAGTGAAGCCAGCGGAAGAAGGCGTGATGCTAAAAACAGCAGCTTTGATCATAGACACTTCAGCTACCATCCTACAGAACAGTCTACATGTGGTCATCTTTAAATACTTCTTACCAAAGGTTCACTTAAGGGCAGAACTGTGTATAGTGTGCATTCTTTATATAAGAAAATGTCAATTTCACATTTTTGTGTTCAGTTTTAGACTTTCTAAAAGGCATATTTAAAACGAGTTGTTATATTACGTGGATATGAACTTCCAACACGCACGTTTAAATGCCAGGTTTTTGTGGTAGAAAAAAAGACCAAGAAAACTCCTATCAATCCGTTTTTTGATCCGCTTATCCTCACAAGGGTCTCGGTAGTGCTGGAGCCAGTCCCAGCTGTCAGCAGGCAGGAGGTTAGGGGTTATAAATACATATACCATTAATGTGACCAGTAACATCTACTACTATGTTTTTTTTTTTTTTAAATAATACATCTTTTTCAGAGTTCAGGTTAAAATAAGATGAGATAATATGGTTGCACAAGTTTGCACACCCTCTCGTAACTGGGGCTTGTGGCTAAGTTGAGAATCAAGTTCTTACTTATGTTGAATTGGAGTCACCAGTGCACATGCCTTTCACTTTTTAAAGTGCCTTTGATTAACCCCAAATAAAGTTCATGTGTTCTAGTAGGCTTTTTTCCTGATATTTTGTAGACACGGCACAGTGTTACTAGCCCGGATAAACTACAAAAAATTTTGCAAATTATGCAAGCCGACCTACATTTTCAAAAATCGCATGAAATTTCCCAAAGTAATGTTGGAGAATGTGTCCCGGTGCAAGAATGTTGTACTTTTTGGCAATTATTCCCAATAGTATCTTTTCCGAATCACGAAAAGAACAACATGGTTACAGTGAAGCATCGTGAGAGCTGCTAGTAACGGTGTGGAGGGACTTATGAACAGTTCCTCAGTCAGTGTTTGCAAAAAAAACCTTCAGGTTTCTGCTAAGGGGGGGTGTGTGGACTTTTATACCCACTTTATGTACATTGAAAGAACTACATTTCGTGGATTGCATTTTTCTCGAGTGCTTACTTTTCTTTGCAGTAAATAAATTGTAAAATACCCCATTTCCAAAACAAGAGTAAAAAATAACAATAAAATTTGTGATACATTTTCTTTTGTTTTATTGCATGAAAGCATACTTAATGCCAGTGACGCCCAATGTGCAGTGAGAGATCGCCGGGGGTACCGCAGGAAAGAATCCAATTTCCATGTAATTTGTCTGAAAATTAAATATCAAATATCCTCTCTATGCCAGCAACAGACAGGCATAACAATTAAATGCTCTTCCATTGGATGGCAAAAGATACAATAAACCTGTGTTGACCTATTAGTATTCATTTAACAGAATAAGTAATGGGTTTCATGTCATGGGTGAATGTATGATATAATATTATAGTGAAGTAGTGAATATTATAATATATTAAATTAAACAAATGCTGTCATTTTCTGAGTAAATTCAGATGATATCATCAATGCTGTAAGATTTTTCTGATGTAAAATGGGTGCCTTGGTTCAGTAAAGGATAAGAAACCCTGACTTTTGCATTCCTCAAATAAAACTGAGACACAATCACTATATATAAACATCTGAAAGCCACATTATTATTATTATTTTTTTACATCAGTTATTAGAAAACGCAATATTTAGCCGCATCTTGCAACTTCCTGACTTTAAAACATATTGGCACCCTTGCAGTTTTTCTTATAATTCAATTGTGGCAAGTACTGGGATGTGAGGCATGTGGTCTCCCGCCCACATATTTTTTTAATGATGCTTTAAATGTAATCATCTTAGTTCTCATACCTCCCACTCCAAAATAGACACGCATGACACTGCTATACACATTCTTTAGAGATGGGCAAGGTTAATTATCAGGTCTGTAATTTGTCTAGAAAACATAAAGTCACCATTTGTAAATCGATTCTACAATATGTACTATCGGACTTCTATGGCTCAGCACTTTTTACATCTTTGTTTAATGCTACAACACCAGCTGCTCATTCAACAATTAATATTTCAGTCCTTCAAATCTAATTTTACTGAACAGTTTGAGACGGGGGAAGTGTTCATGTTTAATTTCCTGTCATAATATCCACTTCAAACAGAATACAGACTCACCCCTCGTGACTTTGTCGACAAAACACAATCCTCCACCATGAAATGGATGCTCAGCCAGTTCGTTGTCAAATTTTTTTCTTCACTTATTCCGTCAGCCAGAATTTCTGAGTCCCAATGGCTTTTTTTTTTTTTTTTTGCCTTTCCCACTGTAGCGCTTTGATTCCCTCTGAGTATTTGCTTCACACATTCACTTGCAGGCTCTTTGGTCCCCTCCCCTGCTCCCTCTCACTGACTTTGTTCATCCCCGCTCGTCACTCCGCCGAGGTGAAAAACTGACTTGTCAAATATCAGTCGGTCATCCCGGCGTCGTACATCCTCATCAGTTGCTAAGGAGCTTCGATATTGTGCCATAACGTGCTGAACGGTCCAGTTTATTTTTGGGACGAGACTCAACAGCTGTTTTCTATGGCTAGGGACCACGTCGGTACTGTTCAAACCTTTTCCCCCTATACAATGAGGATTTAACTGTCCAAGCCAGTGTGAAACAAATCAAATGAAAAAAAATAAGCGATGTATATTTTCTGATGAGAAGATAAAGAAAGCTCAGAAAATAATTTTTCACTCACCCTGTAAGTTTTATTAACTCCATTGTGGGTCCTCAATGCTGCATGATAGTCTCACAAGCAAGGATCTTTGAAATACTCCGGTCCTCACCCAAACTGCTGATTCTCCATTATTAGAGCCAAAGCCCACGTGTCTGATAGCCTCATCCTGTACCAGGGTACTGAGCAACATGGAAGAGGGTGGAGGAAAAAGGTGAGGAGGTGTTGGAGTAGAATAATTACAGTGGAGCAGATGTGGGAGGAGTCCAAGGAGGAGTCAATGTTGGTGTCGCCAACAAAGGACAATAATTTGCTTAAACCTCTGTAGTGCATATTGTTGGACACGTTGTGTTCATCCGGGAAAATATGACGAGTTTAAAGTGCTATTAGGGGACTTGTAATTAAAAGCTGTGAAAATGACCATGGACTTCAATGATTGACAGTTTTAAATTGCAAGTATAGTCAGTTAACCAATATATTCTAATGTAATTTTCAGGAGGGGGTATTTCATTCTTTTAAATGTGTTGACCATTCAACTGAGGGAATAATATATCCATCCATCCATTTTCTGAGCTCCTTATCCTCACGAGGGTCGCGGGATTGCTGGAGCCTATCCCAGCTGTCATCGGGAAAGAGGCGGGGTACATCCTGAACCGGATGCGAGCCAATCGCAGGGCACATACAGACAAAGAACTGCACTCACGATCACACCTTGTGGCAGTTTAGACTGTCCAATTAATGTATGTTTTTGGGATATGGGAGGAAACCGGATTGCCCAGAGAAAACCCTCGCAGGCACGGGGAGAACATGCAAACTCCACACCAGTGGGGCTGGGATTTGTACCCCGGTCATCAGAACTGTGAGGCCAACGCTCTAAAGCTGTGAATAATATGTATAGTTTAAATTTTAAGAATCATGATTGTAGTGAAAAACAAGAGGATATATAAGATATAGAATGTGGCGTGTCAGCTTATAACTAGCTGTAGTGGGGCATTATTTGAATGAAGTAACATGGTAAAAAAAAATAATAAATAAAGACTAGCATCATCTATGACAGAACTCTAGTTAAGGATCACTGGTCTAACACAATCGGCACTTTAGACAGTATTATTTAAAGGCTTTGAAAGTGTTTCATTGATATAAAACTTAATATTCTATTTGGATAAAGCTCATGGGTGTCAACCTTGTTGCTGCATTCATCATGCGACTAATGCACTTATACAAGGGAAATGGATGTAATTAGAGAAGTTGTCGTATGGGGAACATGTCAACGGCAATCCATCCATCCGTTTTCTACACCGTTTATCGTTACTGGGGTTGCAGCTATGGTGGAGCCCATCCCAGCTAACTGCCTGCGAGAGGCGTGGTACACCCTGAACTGGTTGCCAGCCCATCGCAGGGCCCATACAAAAAAACAATCCCTCTCACTCACTTTCACACCGACGGGCAATTTGGAGTTTTAAATGAATTTGCTGTCCGTGCTTTTGGGATGTCGGAGGAAACAGGAGAAAACCCACGCAGGCACGGCGAAAACATGCTAACTCCACACAGGTGAGGCCGGATTTCAATCCTGATCCTCAGAACTGAGAGGTGGATGTGCCACTGCCATGAAACCTTCATTTTCCATACTGCTTATCCTCACTGGGGTCATGGGCATGCTGGAGCCGATCTTCGCGATCTTCGGAACTGGTCACGAGCCATTCACAGGGGACATACAAGTAAACAAACAAACATTCACACTCACGTTCACACCTACAGGCAATGTAGAGTCTTCAGTTAACCTACCACGCTTGTCGTACCCGGAGAAATCCCACGCATGCATGGGGAGAACATGCAAACTCCACACAGGCAAAGCCACATTTTTTTCACAATTTAAAGCGGTTCCAAAGTCTCCTGATAAAACAAAAGAATAACAGGAAAAGTAACATCAGTCCTTCACCTCCTCTACATTTCATATTTTTATTTGTGTTGACGGTTACGCACAATTTATATAGGCCCATAACCCTATAAAGCATGCATTTTACCTCCTGAAGAAACAAGCAAGAAATGAAAGAGGCTGCATTAAAGGCCTGGAAAAGCATTCCAAATGAAGAATGCAACAGTGAAGTCAGTGGATCGCAAGCTTTGAAGTTGTTATTACAATTAAGGCTTATGTTACTAAATATTAATGTTATTGTTTATTTAAATATCATCCACTTAAAGTTGAGTTAATATCTGTTCGAATACTTTCGCTCACTTGAGAAGTCGGTGCCTTCAAACAGAAAGTGCCCAGTCCTGAGTTTTAACACATCTAGATGTAATATGAATAAATGCTGGAATTCTGAACTGAAACCCGAGTGCCTTCAGCGTACAACAAAAACAAAGGAATTGACTTTGCCATTCCAATATTTTACACTTTATATCTATAAACGTTATACTCTAATCATCCTGATGCAGTTATTATTATTATTTTTAAATCACATCATCACAGTACGATACTCCCCACTGTCTGGTTAATGGGGTCCTCATGCTGGGATGAAAAATTCACACCCAGAATTAGTAACAGCGTTAATTGCGGTCTCATCTTTTAATGTGAATCCTTGTTGACTGCTCCAGACTGACTGCTCTCTTTTGGGTTGTTGCAAGCAATGATTGTGGTAGCTACCGAATCAGAACCAAAGTCTAAGACTACTATATAGTAAAGACTCTTTGGATTGTAAATTACATAATTTTCTCAAACACAATGAGCAAGATACTAGTGCAGGTGGAGAGAAGACAGCCATGATTGAATCAGGGGAAATCTATGGTTGATTTTTCCACAGGTAGCAGCTGCATATACAGTCATGCTAAGCAAATATTGGTACCCCCGGGGTGCCAATACTCTCGAGCACTACTATAGAAACTTTTTTTTCTCTTGGCTGTCTGACATGAAAACAGACTAACCGTTCCTGTTTTATGTCAATTAAGATGACCACAATTATATCACATTTGTTAAATGCTAGAATAATTAAAGGACTTTTTAGATAACTTATGATAGACAATGCAGTGTTTAAAAATATTGGCATCGCAGAGAAATCAGACCGGGTTCCTTTAAAAATGAACTAGCAGCAATTGTTGGCCTCTGTTGTCACGGCTCAAATTGTTGTTACATGATAATATGCTAGCCACCGAGTAAACTCTGTAACATATCAGCACAGCACGTAACAAAAACAACAATGACTCACAAGGATTCTTCTTTTTGTGTTTACCATAAGAAGATGCAGTTTGTTGGGAAATTTCAGAGGGGAAGTGATGATTCTTTCATGTACTTGTACAGTTCAGTATTTGATTAATTAGTGAGGGATGCCCTACATTATAGCTGCACCTGTTTTCAGTCTTGAGTCTTTTATTCACGATGTGCAATGATGTAGTGTCATATATTGTCATATAACTACGTCACACTACATTTTGTATTTAATTGGATTTTCTCTTTTTGTTTTTGTTAATTTCGCCACGCATAGTGGTGCGGACCTTGGCTGCGTTAAGCATAAACCGAGCGTAAGGTGTGATTCATTCATTTTGTTTTTAAGAATTGCTATAGGCATTTGTACTGGCTTCTAACCGCATTGAATTTATTTTCACTATGGTTTATCGGTCTACTAAAAATTATATTGAATTGGAAACATCTGTGAGAAAAATATAAAATCCTCGACTTCATACAACAATTGGAATGGTAATCATAAATTGCTACCTTCACGTATTTCTGGGCAGCACGGTGGAGTGGCTGTAGCACGTTGACCTTACATTTCTGACGACTGTGGATCAAATCCCGGCATTACCTCTGTTGGGTTTGAATGTTCTCCCAGTGCCTTCGTGGTTTTTCTTCAGGCACTCCGGTTTCCTCCCAGGTCCCAAAAACATGCAACATTAATTGGACACTCTAAATTGCCCCTAGGTGTGATTGTGAGCATGAGTGTTGTCTGTCTCCATCTCCCTGCAATTGGCTGAAAACCAGTTCAGGGTGTACGCCGCCTCCTGCCTGATGACTGCTGCGATTGGGCCTTGTGAGGATAAGCGGCTCAGAAAATGGATGGATGGATGGATGGATACAGTCTATTCAGCATCACTACCGATGAGGTTGTTTTTCCCCTTTCTTTTTGTTATCTGACTTAATGGTCATTAATCACCCATGAATTTTAATTACGAAATTTGTATAAATCAAGGTTTGCAATATATGCTGAGTCAGATTGTTAGACCTTTACTCATTTTTGCCATTGTTGTCACTAAGTGTTGTAATGAGTTGTCATCGCCATAATTGGTAAAATATGAGGGATGAGTACGTGTTTGATCTGATCTCAGATAATTTTGGATTATTGAACAATCTTAAAGTTTTAGTAATGTGAAAGTGGATCTTGAGCATTTGCTCTCCAAAAAATGAAGTATACACATTCCCTTGTGAGGATCAGATAACTTGGGTTTTCTTTGCATGCATCTTTTTTTCATGTGCTCAAAATCAATATGTGGCGATCAAAGATGAAATTGTTGTTTGGCCATCACAAGCAGCGGAGATTGCAGTAATGTGGCCTCCCGATGGGTTTATTGACTGTAGTTGCAGATTTTGAAGCAACATATTTACAAATTTGGAAGCCTCTGAATCTTGTCCAATTTGTATTCACAACACACACGTTGTGTCAGGTTTTTATTTCCCCAAGTGTATTTTATTTGTAGATGTCTTTATCGGTTAGTGAGAAACATGACTGAAAGAGGAGTCCAAGAGGCCATCTACATGAAGGTGGAAAGACCATTTCAACAGGGGAGGTGGATTTCGACACATTTATCTCCCACATTCAATACCATCCTTTCGTCCATTCCAAAGAGAATCAATAATTCTGCCACCAATTAATAGAAACACAGCCTCTTTTGGCTTTGAGGCAGTTCCGCAACATTATAATAACTGAATGGAATATCAGCGATGGAGTTTCCATCCAACGACTACGGTTGGAGGACAGTGGCATCACTGTATGCAATCTTGGGATCTCTCGTTTTGCATTCCAAAAGAATGACACAATTTGCGGTTAGGAGTGCATTGAGTATAAATAGTTGCATTTCCTGGCTTGTGCTGTCCTACTATAACCTTGTACATGAACTGATGAGAGGCTGGGCGCCATCTAAGACAACTCAGAGTTCAGGTGAGATCAGGTCAACGCCCTGAGAATGAAATGACATTGCTGAATGAGAAGATTCACAGCTCAAATAGAGCCAGTTTAGTTTGTATTTGAGTTCTATTGGGTTATTAGAATCCATCCATCTTTTTCTACTGTTTCTCCTGGTCGGGTCGCGGGGGAAGTAGTTTTAACACAGATACCCAGACTTCCTTTTCTTCAGCCACTTGTTCCAGCTCTTCCTGATGGTTCCTGAAGCAGCCAAACACCTCACTAGGGAGGCGTCCAGGAGGATCAAATGCCCCAGCCACCTCATGTGGCTCCTCTCAATGTGGAGGAGCAACGGCTCGACTCCGAGCCCCTCCTGGATGACCGAGCTTCTCACCCTATTTCTAAGGGAGATCCCAGACACCCTGCGGAGGAAACTCATATTGGCCGCTTGTATCCGGGATCTTGTTCTTTCGGTCACGACCCCACATCTCGTGGCCATAGGTGAGGGTAGGAATGTAGATCGACTCGTAAATTGAGAGCTTCGCCCTCTGACTTAGCTCCCTCTTTCTAATAACCTCTAACCTAACCTAAATAACCTAAAGTGATGATATGTTGTATTTCAGAATCTTGGTCTTTATTATTTCATGGAGATGATTTTCAATGACGAAGCAATGTCAGTGGTGAGTGATCCTTTACATTTTAGTGACTGTTTGTGAGGGATTTTATTCTGCTGATTCAGACTTCTCTTTTGCGCTGAAAAAAAAAAAACAGTTCTAAGAGTGAATTGTTTGCTTTTGCAACTATTTTAGCCCGGGTAAAAAACAAAATGTCTCAGCCTTCTGGTACTTTGTTGCTTTTCACGGCAAAGTACCAGGTCTTTATTTAGCTGCCACTGCGTGCATTGTTCTTACCCTCCTCCCTTTTAATTATGAGAGGAAACACAGATAATGTCATATTTTTCCTTTAAAAAAAATGCAGAAGTTCAATAAGGAAATACTTTTGGTTTGGAGACATCCTGCAGAAACAATTTCTCGGCCTTCAAATTCTCACAACATTCAGTTAGGTTCTAAGGAATCGTCTGAGTTCTTTCTTCATACCTCTAACGGTCTGCACACAAATACGACACATGCCTGATGAGAATAAAACCTCGAGTGAATTGAGGTTCCTCTGATATGACTTTGACATAAACACAATCACCATTAAAAGTAAAAAGTAAATAGCTTCAGCGCTCTTTATTTCCCCGCCTGGTTTACTCAGGACTTTAATTGCAATTAGCACAAGAAGTGATTTATCGATGTGTATAGAGTTTTCTGCTCTGTCTTGTTGGTCTAATTGCTTTAGTTAAAAAGGCGTGACAGGGAGGCTGCGGGTGCTACTTCGGCATCAAGTTTGTGGCATGGAGAATTGGATGAAGGATTATACATGATGATAAATACAAAACAGGAAACAATGGCCATAGAAATGATTTGGGTAAAACTGACCAGCCTATCATTAAAAGTAACATGAATTGTTAAAACATACCAACGAAAATATGCATCCATCCATTTTTGATACTGATTATTCTGTTCAGGGTTGCGAGAAGCTGTTGCTTATCCCATCTGAATTCGAGCACAAACCGGACTACACCTTGGACTGGTCGCCAGTCAATGATGGGACAGATGTTAATCAATCCATCCATTTTCTTATCTGCTTATCCTCACAAGGATCGCAAGACTGCTGGAGCCTATCCCAGCTGTCAATGGGCAGGAGGCAGGGTACGTCCTGAACTGGTTGCCAGCCAATCGTAGGGCACAAAGAGACAAACAGCCGCACTCACAATCACACCTAAAGGCAATTTAAAGTGTCCAATTAATGTTGCATGTTTTTGGGATGTGGGAGGAAACCGGAGTGCCCGGAGAAAACCCACGCAGGCACGGGGAGAACATGCAAACTCCACACAGGCGGGTCCGGGATTGAACCCGGACCTCCGAACTGTGAGGCCAATATTTTCCAGCTGCCCCACCGTGCCGCCCAAACGGAACTGCTAATGCTAAATACTGAAGTTTTTTTACATTTACAAAAACCACACTCTACTACTAACTAAAGGTTTTCACTTGCAAAAGCAGACACAAACTTAAATAAGTGTATGTAAACA
Source organism: Syngnathoides biaculeatus (assembly GCF_019802595.1). Classification (NCBI taxonomy): domain Eukaryota; kingdom Metazoa; phylum Chordata; class Actinopteri; order Syngnathiformes; family Syngnathidae; genus Syngnathoides; species Syngnathoides biaculeatus. The sequence continues at coordinate 17,299,808 of NC_084662.1, forward strand.
GATGTGCTAGCTCATCTACTAACCAGGCGTGACCAGGATTGCAATCTTAGTCGGTCCTGGTCAACATTCCCACCAACGTGTACGCAATCTTTCGGCGTAAACATGCACAATATTTAGCGCCTCCTATTTGGGATCTTTGTAAATCGGGCCCTCAGACTTCATTGGTAAATGACGACGACGCAATACGCCCCAATGTATTCACTACATCTTTGAATAATCTTTGCCAAAAGACTTTTAGAAAGACTTATAGAAATTGGGAATGAGATTGAGTTAAAAAAAAAAAAAAAACAACTATAATTTCCATCCCTATTTCTTCTCTCTACTTAGTTTCTGCACACCTCCCCAAAGCCATTGTCTTTTTGGAAGTTTGACAGAAGATGCTTGTTGCCATGGCTATGTCAGTGCCTACTGACTACCTGAGTTGATATTTCCACGGAAAGAGGTTCAGGGTGTCATAGGGCTTCTTTAGTGTAGGAGGGAGGTTGTTCACCAGTCACCGACCAAATGAGATTGAGCAGGAATAGGATGAGAGTTAGGGGGTGAAGCGATATTGGGCTGAGGAGTAGTAGCGTAAACACTGGAGTTTGTTGCTGCTCAGTTTTTTCATCTGCCACAGATTTCCCATTTGCCCTGTTACACAAACCAGTTTAAATTTGTTTCATAAGAGCTGAAAAAGCAAGAGAAATGAGTCTCTGTACTGCAGAGCCAATTTGTGCGCTGGAACCTAGACCGTCTCCATTAACAGAGAAGTGGGGATAATGGGATTTCAGTGACACCGTTATACATGTTTCATTCGCTTTGTGGATTGTCTGAGAAATGATGGTGAGTTTTGATGCCACGATCTCAGATTGCATTCGAGGATTACATATCCACTGAGATTTCAGACTAAACATTGAGTGGATCTGCAATCACTTTTATTTTCTTAGAGCCAGTTTATCTCATTGTGCAGGCTGTAATTTGTAGTGATGTTTTAAGTATTTTGTGTCCCAAGTTAGAGACTGGTGAATATTAGGAGAGATTTTCAGAATTATGTTGCTTCTAGTAGGTCACTCATTAGTTAGCAGAAATAATTTGGAGTTAAATCACGGGATTTAACCATCTAATTCAATTTAGTTAACTCCTTAGTGAGCTGCTCCCTTTGCAAATTGTTGACTGGATGAAACCATAAAATTAAACTTGCCAAAGGACAAAACTGTTCAATCAAATTCAATTAGCTTGTAAATTGGTTTGTCAGGTAGCTAGTAGGTTGGTGTTAGAAAACTAAGGCAAAAAAACATTTCATTAAAAGCAGTTAGTCAACCACGTGATTAAACCAAGAATTCAACCATCTCATTAGCTTGTTCGGTAGTCAGTCACTAAGGTAACAAGTTAACAGGTTGTCGATCAGATAAAACCGTACGGTTAAGTTAGTAAACAATCTAATTTAGTTAGTTTGCTAGCTAGTTACGTAGTTGTGTGACTCTTTGTAACCCTAACCCTTATCTTTCTTTTTTTTTTGTACTGTTACAAGTGGTGTTCTAAAAGTTATGTTCAGTGGTAGTAGTTGTTCTGTGTAGCTCGGTTCCAAATGCTAATGGTTTGGTGTTTCTTGAGAAACATAATTCCCAATTCATTTTCATGGACGTGTGTTATGCTTGTTTGAAAAAGACAAAAAAATATCACTTTTGTGTCTTTTTTGTTGCCGCTGTCGCTCGTGTCGCTTTTCTTCCTCCTGGAATCTTACCATCTGCCCAGTGGCTAAAAGAAATAAAAAGACATTGCTTCTGTGGGAGCAACTGCAGCAAAATGGAGTTGAACTGATTTTTACGTTTCCTGGGTTTTCTACAGGTAACAATTGATGATTACCCTCAACATTTGTTTTCAAGTCTCTGTCTTGTTGTACACCAGCAGCTGTTATATGGTTTCTTCCTGCTGTCACTTAAAGCTGACATTCTTCAGCCTTTGTAACCTTGAAAATGGTTCTTTTCACACATATTTCTTCCTGCCAGAGACCAAAAGCCCTCCCGCCGCCTCTCCTTTTTGACCCCCATCACTCCCTGTAAAGCAAAGTGCAGATGGTCCCCAAGTGCTGCACCTGAAAGCAGCACGTCTGCAATATTCGGCACACCCGGCAGACTGCGACCGACTGCCGCTCTTCTGTCAGGTCTCCAACTGAGGCGGCATCTGTGTTTGTCAGACTGACCCATGTCCACTGTTTGTGACTTCGTCCTGACGGCACACCTGCTGACTTTTCAGCATGAGCGCGGCCGTGTTTTGGACCAAGAAGACACCGTCGTTAGTCTTTGACTTAGCTTTTTTTTTTTTTGGATCCCCTTGTTCAAAGTAAACCTCCTGTACCTTGCTCACTACTCTAATTCTCGCTTCTTGCGTATGCACCCATTCCAGTTCCCAATTCTTGTTCTTAATGAGGTTGTTTTCATCATAAGCAGTGCAGAGTGGCTTTTTTCGTGATGATGAGAGGAGTTTATTGATCAGTTAATCGCTCATCATTCCCTGCAGGCTCTTGACTTTATGGAACATGGGCTGTGTCTCGATGTACTTAATAGTGAGTCAGTTCATGTCTCGGGGCCACCATCTCCAGTGAGATTCGATTTTATTGTGAGAAATATAAGATGTGAACTTGCGCATTAAAGTGCGATTGTTGCAAAGAATGTTTTTCTTATTCTTTCATTTGTTTTTATGGCACCGACACAGATCGACTCCTTTAAGCATTGGCAGTTGGGGAAAATATTTGGTGGCAATGGTCTATTACCTTTTGTATGATCAAACTCTTATTGATCCTGAAATACAGCCGAACGCTCAACGTTGAACACAATTTGTTCTGGACAATGATACATTTTACCTTGTATCTTTCATTACATTTGGTTCCATAATGGCTTTGTCTGCAACGTTACCAGCCACCTGTTTATTGGACATCAAATTACATACTCCTGCTTGGATGTGGAGATCAGCCCAATTATAATGAGAGCTTTGAAGAGCCCTTCAGACCCGACGGCTTGCTCGTGTTTCTCGTTTCGCAGTCCTTGTGGGTGATGCGTTCCAGCATGTCCATTCTCACACCATTCGCCATTCGCGCTAAAAAGATGTTAACAAGTTAGGTCTGCCAGATGAACGTGCTTCTGCAGCTTTCCGACTTGTTGACAACACAACCTCAGTGCTTCTGTGCTTCCGAGAGCCCTCGGTGGGCTTGTTTTGGGAGCAAAATGGCGTCACGTTGGTTCTAAATCTTGACTGTTTACACGACGCCATTGATTGCTTTGCAAAGCTTGACCCACAGATGTCATCTTTTCTTTGCGTGTAAATGGCTGAATGTAATAACCTTCCACTGTCCTCCTCAGGGGACTGTGTCACTCAGTTTCGCTTTTCTGAAGAAAAAGACTGGGAGAAGGACACATTTTCATCTGGTCAGGTAATTCTGAGCTCTGCTTTGCTTGCTTTGAGAGCCATTGATCCGTCTGGGTGACCTAAAATACACTGCGCATTTTAGAACAGCTTCATTTATTAAATATCAGCATCCGTGTTTACGGCGTAGCGATTGGCAGTAGTTTGGAGACAATGATAATAATGTGTAAGAATTGTACAATTATCATTTACTGCCACCATGTGTTTTTGGTGCATTAGTTCAAATGGACAATGATGAGTTGATTAAAGCAGTAAATGGTACTTAAAAGGGAAATCCAGTGCTTTGCATGAACAGTGTATCCAATAGGTCTTGTTATATGTACTCTATTTTGACAATGGGATGTTAAATCCTCTCGTTTAATCGTGTTTTGAGAAGATTTTCATCGACAATTACGAATTTTCAGGGGTGGTTTCATTTTCGCAAGTCGCATGACCTACGTGTGCGGATGTGACCTGTACCGTGCCACAACAAAGGCTCGATTACATGGGACACTATTTATGCCCAGCGATGATTTCTCGTATTTATCCTCATCTGATGAATAAATAGCAGTATCGGTTGATCAGGAAGACAGAGAAATACTTCCATAGAGATTTAAACCTGTGGCTGTAATTAATGTTGAATATTCGGATTGGTTCTTCGGGCGGAATGACGGGGAGACTGACGAGTAAGCTCCCGCGGTGGGCTGCGAGCCGAGCTTCCAGGCGGCGGAGGCAGTTAGCCCCGGATGCCGAAGCTAGGCTAAAGGCCTCCGCCGCCACCAAAGCTCGACTTGCGGCCCGCTGCCGGAGCTCGCTCGTCAGAGTCCGCATCATTCTCGTCCGAAGGACCATCTGCGGCTGCAGGCTCGGAGGTCCCGGGGGCCTTTTTTTACTCACTTATGTCGCCCATAAGCCTCCAACTAGTCAGATTCCACGTTATTCCGCCCGAATAATCATCTGAATATTCATATTCTGAATATTACAGCCGCAGGTTAAAATCTGTATGTAGGTATTCCGCCGTCTTCCCGATCAACCGAAACTGCTGTTTCTTCATCAGATGAGGATAAATCAGAGAAATCGGCGGTGGGCATAAATGATGTCCCATGTAATCGAGCCTTTGATGCGCCACGGTACACGTCACATCCGCGCACGTAGGTCATGTGTCTCGTGAAAATGGCAGCGTCCCTGAAAATTCGGAATTGTCGATAAAAATCTTCTCAAAACACTTAATTGAGAGCAGATTTAACATCACATTGTCAAAATAGGGTACATATTGCATGACCTATTGGATAGACTGTTCATGTAAAGCACTGGATTTCCCCTTTAATATGTATTCACTTTATTAGAAGTCAACAGGCACAAAATATCATCTATCTTGGGGTAAAACTGCATTGTGGTTAATGTTTAAACACATTAGAGCATAGGTGTCAAACAAAAGGCCCGGGCCCCAAATGTGGCCCACCACATTATTTTATGTGGCCCGCAAATGGAAATCATTTGCGTCAACATCCACAGTTCTTGCTAAAATCTGAAGGAAAAATTCCAAATTGTTTTATGTAATAAACAATAATGTTGCGATATAGAATTTTTCTACTACCAATCCCCTTTTTACAGTCAAAGTATTATCCTTTTGATTTTAAAAATAGTTAGACCTCAATTTGTTGTGTGAGTGAAAGAATCTGATGAGCAATGGTTTCACTGTCATAACGGCCCGCTGAGGGAAAGTGAAACAAGATTGTGGCCCCGGACAAAAATGACTTTGGCACCCATGCATTAGAGGGACTACTTCATTGAATGTATGAGCACACTGAAGTCAAGATGTCCCGTGCTGACTTTTTGCTTTTTGGTCTAGATGTCTACCATGTTTTTGGACCTCCCAGCATTGGCCCAGAGACTTGAACAAGTGCCTCTTCATCAGAGGCTCAACCTGGAAGCTGAGTTAGTACAGGTATTCAATATTGTTTCCTCTTAAGAATAATATACTTCGTGCAGGATTAACGACATTAGAGAAAGGAGACTCACTCTGAGATTAAAAGCTTTATGAGAAGACAACAAAAATCAATTGGAATAAATCGTTTGGACAAGGAGTAGTTCAATTCGTCTTCAAAACACATTGAGGATTTTTAAGGTTAAACCACTCAAGAATGCTTCTACTGCATGAACACTTGTAAAAAAAAGTTTTCATTGTAAATGAGGATTTTATTTTCGAGGCTTGGGAACCATGTAGATTATTAAACCAGGAAAGTGTTAAAATGAAGACATCTGTGTGAGAATATGGAGACCTTGTATTCTTGTTTTATATTTCAGGTTTCAACACCAGTCCACCTCCCCACAATGACTTTGGCCCCCCAACAGGAGATGCCCAAGATCTCCTCATTCAGACCTGCATCCCAAGCTTCAAAAGACCCTAGCAGCACTCTTAATATCACCAAGACTTTAAGCTTAGCTGCCAGTGCTGACATTCCGGCTCCCTCGAGTGCCGTTCCACCCTCGGTGGACGACGTGGATGAAGAGCTGGACCAGCTGCTCACTTTAGCGAAACCGCTGTGTCCCGTCTCGGGAGGCCAGCCTGTCAACGTTGAGAGCTCTGGTGTGCTCAAAGGTTAGTACTCTATGTAATAATGTGTTCAGTTCTTTATGCAGATGTGCATTTGGTAGCATTTCCTTGTATAACAATAATTAATTTCCAAATGTTATGTATTGATTGAATCTCCTAATGGTCCAAACTCCAGTTATAATAGTTGTGTGAATTGAGCTGAGTAATCATCATGATCATCATCCCTCGGTGTGCTCTTTGCCTGAATATAAATGGATATAAAAGACATACAGGGGGCCGCAAATAGATCCCTGTCCGAACTTTGGACACCCCTACTTTAGACAACAAATAAAAAACAAACAAACTCAATCAACAGCACCTCAGCTGGTTGACTTCAATTAGTTCACTCAAATTTCCGTAAACGCTAATCAGCCAATTCCTGTTTTAGTTATGTATTTTTCGCACTATTAGGCGCACCTTCAATGACTCACCAAATTTAAAACTTTTTCTATATATATAAGGCGCACCGGATGATAAGGCACATAGAACAGACACGACAGTAAAGCCTGGGGTTATGTTATGCATCCATTAGATGGGGTGTGCTAAAGGCTCAATATTGATCCATATATACGGTGCACCTGATTGTAAGGCGCACTGTCAGCTTTTGAGAAAATGAAAAAGGCTCTTGGGTGCGTCTTATAGTGCGGAAAATATGGTAGTTGTTTAGCTTGGCTTCTTGTACCCACGGAAAGAAAAACTTTCACTGAGGTCTTCTTTCAATTTGTAGAGTTTGACACAGCGACCGAGGCGCCAATCGAAGAGAAGATGGAGGAGCCCAAAGACGAGCAAATTGCACCTCCCGTGTCCAATTCAGTCAAGCAGGAAATGACTGAGGAGGACCTGGAGGACTGGTTGGACAGCATGATCTCGTGACCGCCACAGAGAGGTGGATCATAGCAAAGGCATGAGCTCCAAGCAAAAATCTGGACTGAAGTTTGCCGTGCCGATTTTCGAAGCTGCAATGCCCAAATGTCCGGACGTTGCATCCATCGAGAGCTAAGATTGAGTGCACTTAAAAGTCTGTAAATAGTGTGCGCACACACAATTAAATGATCATTAATTAAAAAGTTAACAAATGTGCAGGCTTATGTAGGCCAAGGAACCATATTTAGTTACTTACGCACCCAGCCAATCAAAAAAGAGAACTAGTGGCATTATAAATGCGCAATATAATAGAATTGCTGGAACGACAATGATGATAACTATTTTGAAATTAAAGGGGACAGAAGACAATTGGTTGCCCTGTTGTTTTAGAGTCAAAAGACTGGCAGTGTTGGCACATGCAGGATCTTCCATTAATTGTTAAAAGTATAATTTGGCGGCTTGGTGATTGTGTTCCCCTCCGTGAGTGAAAATATAAATTATGTTTTCACTTCTTCCTCATGGGGGCTTGCTTTTGAGTACATAGAGTGGGGCTGCTTGCAAACAAGTAGCCAATTGCCTTGTCGCAGTACCCCACCTTGCCCCGGTTGTCATGGTAACGAAGAGCTTTACATTGTCTCCTTTAAGTAAATGTTTGATGTCTTGCTCTGATCTTTTTTTTGTTTTTAAATCTATGACTGATCAAATAATGTTTGTCTCTATATTGAAGGAAATAGGTAGGTCATTATCGCATCTTAAGTGAGGAGTCATGTTTTATTGCCTCAGTTAAACTTTATTCATCCGCCACGTCTCACTTGAACAAATGCAAAACTACTACATGTGTGTATAATGTAAATTTCCAAAAAATAGCAGCTGATTTGGCATCATTGTGTATTTGACTTGTTCTCAGTTTGGCTTTTCTATTGTGGAAACAAGTGCAGACAGGCAGCATAAGAAAAAAAAAACAAGCAACATTTACACCTCTAGATTTTATATAATTTTTGTCCTTTCACATAAAATCCCCAAAATTAGCATGAGCACTGTCGAGGGACAAAAAAGCCTTTTTTTAATTTTTATTTTTTGCATAGTTTCTTCAAAGGCACTTTGGCATTTAAAGTGTATCATAAAGTGACGAGTCATGTTTACAACAAATTTTTAAAAGGCAGATATGAGGCTTCATTTTTGTGTCAGCGGTGAGCCAAAAAAATATGTGTTTGATGTCAAGTTTCATGTGTTCAACATTGCAGGTGAAAAGGCGACAACATGTTGCATAAAAGAGGCGTCGTGTCTTTTTGGTACCAACTTGGATGCCTCCCATCTATCCCAAATTCAGTGTCATTTTTTGTTTTTGTCATTGTTTTGCTACATTTATCAGCAGGTTTTCATCTTAACACGAACGACGTCATGTTTCCAGTCTGTGCCAATTTGAGGAAAATCACCAGGTATCGTTGGATTTCTTTAGCCCAGCTGGTCCTCGTATTGCTTCCGGAAACAGTCCCCGGTTGGGAAGAAGTCCCAGCATCGTTCCTGGTACATCTTCCACACGTACGACTCCTGGGGGGGAAAAGGACGGTCGGTGTTTGGAATGAAGCTTTAAAGTTTGCTTTCACATCCCTGCGGGATGTCTGTTGTTAAAAAAAAAAAAAAAAAATATATATATATATATTATATATATATATAGTGGAACATCTTGAGTTGGAAGCATCTGAAGTTTTCTGTGATGGTAGTTTGACGCTTTTGTGTGCGCGTTATTCCTCTTTCCCTCGATTTGATGTTTCTTCAAATTATGTCGTTACCTGCCAATTCTTCAGGGCGGCAAAGATGGCATTATTGTTAGGGGTAATGGCGCCAACTCGCTCTGGCAAGCTCGGCTTGGAAATTCTACAAGGATTTCTTTTTTTTCCCCAATTTCCTGGAGTGTTGGAGCACGTTTAATTTTTTTTTAATACCCGTGTTAAGTGTGGAAAAGGTCTAATTAGTATTTATGGCTCGTATAAATCTTCAAGCCATCTCACACTCTACTGCTTAAATGTTTCTGATCCACAGTTAGACCTTCCTTGTCATTAAATGATTGCATTTAAAGCGCTTGAGCTGCGCAACTTTTATTGTAGTAACTAATATGAACATTACGACGCGTCGCTTTAATATCCCAGAATGGATTCTATTTCGGTAAAACGACCCGTTCGCGTTTAAATAGACGGCGTCGTGTTACGATTCGATCGGATTAGCCGCGTGTTGCAAAATGAGAAATAATACGATCTCGGCATTGAAATGACTGCCGATTTGGTGACGTGTAGTTGTGATGTGGAAAAAGACTTTGTCTTGTGCGTTATTGTTGCAGCTTTGAGAATTTCAATAAAACAGTGCATCTTTCAAGGAGGGGAATAACAAGGTAATGGCAAAAAAAAAAGTAAGTGAACCCACGCGTTGTTTCCTCCTGCCGCAAAGCTCTACTTATGCAATCCATCAAGTGGGCTGAAACAAGTGAAACCTACTGATGGAAGGGTCGGAAATCTTCACCGTGGTTTTCTTTCCTCACCCTCCTATTTAGATCTCACCGGTCACCTCTTGTATCGTGGACCTGAGTCGAAACTGAATTATTCAGCGTAGTCGCCGTCCACGTACCTGGCCTGTGTGTTCCGTCTCGTCCTTGTTAATCAGGTACATCAGGAAGAACCTGCAGAGAGCAAATGCAGTTAGCGAGCGTTGATTTATTGGGTGGGGGGGAGCGTCAGAAGCACTCACAGGTAGTTTGCAAGGTTGTGCTCCTGTAAGGTGTGAGTTTCGAAACCATGAGGTGTCCGGTCAAAGTAGTCGTTCCCGATGCCACAGATGAAGCATTTGGTCTGGGAGGAGCCAAAAGGGGGGAGAACAGAATTACCCTTAGATGACAATCTGTATGTAAGCCTCCTAACTTTGGAAATGTCCTGATGTCACAAAACCAATCAATACCACAGCAAATCTAAATACTTCAATCAACCGTGATGATGACAATGGAGTGAGCGCTCAGTACATTAATTTCAGGCCTATAAGCCGCAACTTTTTTCACACGCTTTCAACCCTGCGGTTTATGCGGTGATGCGGCTCATTTGTGCATTTTTTTTCTTACGGCCGCAAGGGGGTACTCGAGCGGAAAAGGTAAGAGTGAGATCGGTGGAATATATGGGCCAAGGAAGTGACTTACCGGTCCAGCCCTCTTAGCGCTCCGCTAGTGTGTTACTGCCGTGTCTCAGTGATTTTCAGCAGTAGGTTTTAATTTCATTTTTTTAACCGGCCCTCTTAGCGCAGCGGCGCTAGCAGTAAACTCTCTGTGTGCCGTCTTTCTTTGTAAAAATTATCATGTTTCAGCAATAACGATATATAGCGATTAATTGTAGAGTTCAATGTATGAGGCAATTTGAATTGAAAATAAAATCAGTCCATCCAACACAAAAATGATATTGACTTAAAACTGAGGAGTGCAGATATAATACTTTTGAGTTGAGGCACAGCTAAACTAACAAGGTGAGGCCCGTCTCATTTTCTGGAAGACTCCCAGATTTTATCCATCAACCTTTTACACATTTTTGACGGGAAAACATTTTCAAACGTGCAGAGAATGTAGTCAAATCCCTTCAGCAGGCTTCTTGACTTCCTCAATGAGATACCTCCCATCACATAAAAGGCTGAGTAGTTTTATTTGACAGCAACTCATTTTTTCCACTTGTATGAGCAAATCGGCAAGCTTCCCTTTCTCCGCTTCGTCACTTTTTATTTGACTTTGCCACTGTACATTGGTTAAAAGTTCCATGTCACGCCTATTATTTGTTCCTTCGATTGTATCATCTTTTATGTTCTTTTATCAGGGTTATAAGATAATTTGGGTTTGGAGACGAGGAGAGCCATTTCCTGGTCGATACCCATGCCATTCCCCGAGGTAAAATGCACCATATGCATGGATCATCATTTGAAGACTTGAGAGCGCTTTTCAGGGATGAGAATTTTCTGTTTTTTCAGCTGAAAATGTCATTTTTGTGAAACATGTAATTCAGTTGAGAAAATTTGGGTTAGGGTACAGCTTGACGCGGGGCGAAGCTGTGATCAAGACCGGCCGACGGCATCTATCGGCAACGCTCGTTGTGAAATTAGTCGTAGCTGTGATAGCGGAAAACGGCATTGCTATCTGTTTACGGCATTGCTCTCGTTTTGCATTAAATTTGGTATTAATAATAACAATGTTCCGATTTCCGGCAGCATTTTGGCAGTATTTCGTCGGTATTTTCACTCTATTAACATTTCATAGAGAAGCATTCTGTTTACTACGGCATAGTTGTAACTTATAGACATACGTACTTGCCAGTATGGCAAAAGATGAAGATCGTGCCAGGGAAATTGATAAAAACCACGGGGTAGAAAATTGTTCCAGATGGGCATGGCTTGAAAAATGTGTAACAGTACACATGGGAACGAAAACTGTATCAACATGTCTAACTGAACCCATCCAAAAAGCGGACGTTTTCGGCCATGCGCTGTGCACTCTGTGTTCCAATATGATCAATTATGGAAGCCGAGGAGCAAAAAATATTCAAGAGCATATCCAAACCAGGAAACACAAAGGTACGTTTTAAACACGTAAATTTCTCAAGTATTATATAACTGACAACTGTTAATACGATTAGGCCTATCTGTAGCACTGGCCTGTAGATCATGCATTTTATCCCCCACTTTTATATTTCATGATCTCTCTGTCTGTCTGTCTTGTCTCTCTGTCTGTCTGTCTCTCTCTCTCTCTCTCTCTCTGTCATATAAGGGCTACGTGACCTGAAAATTTCAGACTCAGTTAATTATACGTACATAAAATATTTTTGTTTTAATTTATTGTAGTAAATGACATTACAGGTAGTTTAAGTTTTTATATATATCATATATAAACAAATTACTTGTGTACTTATTTCTGAAGTATAACTTGTAAGTGCAGTAGCCTATTTGAAAATTTCTGTCTACATTTTTATGTCTGAAGTTTGGCAAAATTATTTTGGCTGTTTGGACTCATATTTTAAGTTTTCAAAATGTTATGATTGCCCTGTATTTACATTGTTAGAGGTCACCATTTAAAAGTGTGTTTTATAAAAAAAAAAAAAGTTGGTGCCCAAAGGGGGGCGCACCCCTCTTTGAACCCCACCTCCCACTCCCCTGAAGGCAGACATTTTCAGTGTTTTTCCAAATTGGGCATTCTCATCCCTGATTTTTCCTGAATTTGGTACTCCCGTTTAAACCTCAACCACTTCTCACCTCCATGTCCTCCTTAACTTGCTCCTGCTGGTCTCTCAGCTCACCAAAGGCATCAATAATCAAACCTGCAGGAGGGCGGAACATTCCGTTGAACGCGGCACCCGCGAAAGCAAAGTAAGCCCATCATTTAAAGAAAAATAAAATAAAACATTTAGTGAGGAGGAACGGTAAGGCACCCTGAATGATGGCCAGCAAGATGACAATAACAAAGAAGAAGAAGGTGATGTCGAAAAGGATGCGGTAGAGCTCATAGGGGTCTCCGGCCGGGTCCTCCAACTCGTCTCCGATGCCACCCCCGGCTCTTACGCCCACGTACATGTGGAACAGATAGCACTGTTGCAAGGAAGACACAAAAGGATTTGAAATCAAATTCTCAGCTACCCAGAAACAAATTGAACACACTATGAGTTATCAGAGCTTTGTTGGTTGAAGGCAGCAGCAATTCCCCATAATTATTCAGACGAGCGTGCATTATTTTTGCTTCCGTTCCTGATCGCTCTTCGTTCGAATGTGGCGGCCGGTCGTACCGTCATCATGTCGTCGCACTTCATGTCGGGCTCGTCTTCGTCCTCGCTCTTATTGTAGAACCTCCGGAAAAAGTTGAAGGCCACCACAGTGTAGAGGTACACAACCACCGCCAGGAGGCCAACTGTCAGCACCAACTAGGGAAAAAAAAAACAGTTTTGGAATAATTGCTGTTGAGACATGGCCCGAAAATCTCATGGCACACCGCCAAAGCAGAATGTCCCAAAAAGTATAAATCCCAATAATAATGACGAGCTCGTCTTAATGTTGTGAAATGTTTGTAAATTCACGGAATTGACTGGAAATATGGGATAATTTTTAGTTTTCTTTGTAAATACAAACCCCATTGTATACGTAGGAATAAAATTTAACATGTAAGTTCAATATTAATGTTACTATTGATTTATTGGTTGGTTGAATACCAAGGATTAAATATAGCCAACTGAGTAGCTAGGATTGTAGTCTTATAATTTTCATACATTAAAGTTTTGCGTAGATTGAATTTCCTCTTGGGCGTGCATAATCATCATTTTTGAGAAAAGCCGGAACTTTTCATATTTTCAGTTTATCTCTAACATGGCTAAATAGCTACATTTAAAAAAAAAAAAAAAAAAGTAATTTCTAATCCAATTAAATTATTTATAGTGGGCAGCACATTGGATACTAGTTCCATTTAATAATGACTTAGTAAGCAACTTTTGTTACAGCGGATTGTTTTCTTCATTAGTTTTTTTTTAGATTTGGGCTTCCACGCATAAATACGTAAATATATGAATTTTAGTAGCAATGTGAAAGGATGTTTCTTTTCATTTGTATGACAAATACCACAGCCACATGATATTTATTGACATTGATTGCTCATGACGACTTCTAATCCGACTCAATAGTCCTAATTTCCTGCAGTGTCTGTTTCTTTCGGCTTGTCCCTTTCAGGGTCGCCACAACGTATCATCTCAGATGAACACATATATATATATATGTTTGGCACAATTTTTACGCCGGATGCCCTTCCTGACGCAACCCTCCTCAGGGAGTGGAGGCCCCAGTGGGATACGAACCCCACAACCCCTGGTTTACCAAACCAGTGCTCTAACCACTGAGTTCCTAATTTCCTGCAGGATGACTACAATTTTGACAATTGAAACGAAATCCGTCCAAGACTTCGACATCTGAGCCAGAACTTCAAAATTGTCCTCTGGCTCCCCCTGCTGGTAGCGACACCTGCCTGCTTGCCGTTGTGTGTCACGGATGACAGGATGGTGCGGAGGGTCTTGAAGCCCATGGCGATGTCCAGCAGGTGAGCAGCAAAGAAGAAGTTGTTGAAGTGGCCGAAAATGGACATGGTGGTGTACCAGATTAGATACAGGAAAGACTGGAGAAGAATGACGTAAGTTTTTTTTTTTTTTTTTAAACACAAACAGCGCATTTGGACTCTATATACAATATCTACTTACGTTGTCAGTCAAAACTACTCCCAGTTTCCAAATGTGGTATTTTGTATCAATGGAGCCGAGCCTGCAAACAGAAGCACAAAAGCACAGTGGTGGCGTTCAAATGCAAGGCAGTGACGAACAATTAATTGACTCAAGAATTGAGTCTAGTTTTAAAACGTGGACTACTACAAATAGATCGCTGTAGACGACCACGTCTATCCCGTGAAGTGGCCCCTCACCAAAATTGTAGAATGAGGCCTTGCATTTATGCCACTATAATTGATTTTTGATTATTCATTGATGAATTCCCTCTTGAGGATGTGAAATGATGATGAAAAATTGAAAAAAGATCACGAGTGGACTGAGCTTGTTTTACAAAACAGTCCATGGCTAACTTGAGTGAAAGGCAGCAGTGTGTACTACTCCACCACCAGCGTAAATAGGGCTACTAAAAGTATAAAAAATAAACCATTATGCTACTAGTACTGTAAAAGTATGTAGTTTATTTTTAGTTTAATGAAAAATTGTGTAGGATCAACAGTAAAGAGCAACAACAAATTAATCACTAGAAATACGGAAATAACTAAATATTAGGTCTAAAAGGGTTAAAATGCTTTAGTAAAAAAATCGTTAGAAAACAACATTAATCTAAACTTGACTTTTTTTACCCCTTCGTTCTTCTTAAATACCCCACCCACACTCACACACACAATAATACCATAAACATTTTCAGTTGCTGCACTTTTGCCGCTCGAGTATCAAACACCTCGCCAGTTGAAGCGTGTGTTTTAATACATCAGTCAAACATGGCAACCCGCGAGCCTGCAGCTGCGCCCTCACCAGGAGAGCAGCGACGCTTCCCTCTCTACCGTCTCCGCTGTGGGGTCAAAGTCCAGAGCACTCTTATCCAAGCCCAAGAGCTCGGCGATGCGCTCGGCTCCGAATAAGTCCCCGTATTTGTTGATCACCTACACACACACACGCGTAGAGGGAGGTGAAGCAGTCCAATGTCTAACAATTTTTCCCATAAAATGCCATTAGTGTCATCCTCAACGCCAAACTCTCCTTCCAAGCTCACACAAACATCACCACCCGCTCTGCATACTTAGAAAACATCAATTGCCTTTCTGTTTAGTTATTTTTATTGTACTTCTTCAAACTTTGTTTGTACAGTGACCATGAGTGGCTTGAAAGGCAGCTCGAAACAAAATTGTTATTCGGGTGGATACACACCAGAAAAAAACATCTTTGCATTTGTGTGAAAAAAAGAAATATACCGTAATTCCATGCCTACAGAGCACACCTGGTTATAAGGCTCACCCAGTACATTTGTAAAGGAAATACCATTTGGTACATACATACGCCGCAGCTGTGTAAAAGCCGTAAGTGCCCACTTTGAAACACAAGATATTTACAAAATCCGTAAGTGCCCACATTGAAACACGAGATATTTACAAAGAAAGACGGTACACGGAGTTTAACGCTAATGCTAGCACCGCACTAACGCTAGCGCCACACTAACTCGACCAGTTTAAAAAAACATACTGGTAACAATCACTGAGACACAGCAGTAACACACTAGCGCAGCGTTAACAGGGCCGGGCAAGTAAATGTCACTTCCTCGGCACATATATTCCACCGGTCTCACTCTTACCTTTTCTGCTCAAGTGTCCACTTGCGCCCGTTAGAAAAAATGCACAAATGAGCCGCATCACCGCATAGACCGCAGGGTTGAAAGCGTATGAAAAAAGTCGCGATTTATAGGCCGGTACTGTAGGGACTCATACGTGATGGTAATATGATGAGGTTTACACTCACCTTGCGCTTGATAAACTTGTCCCAATAGTTGTTGGGAAAGGACCTATAATAGGAAAAAAAAAAAGCTAATAATTTTCTTCTTTCACTGATTAATAATTATTTGACAATGTTATATGACATCAAGATGTAATGTAGGACTACACAGTAGAGTGCTTGTATCATTATAATAATATGCGCAGAATGAAGTACAGGACGTTTCATAAATGTTTAAAAAAAGCAATTGATGAGACATGTTATGTACTCGATTGTTACTCAGGACCTTGCATTTGTTTATTATTGGCACCCTGTTCACTAACTTATTTCAGTACAATAAACCTCCCAACTATGGCAACTAAAGAAAACGTACAATGTTTATCGTGGTTAACTGAAACAAAACTGGATATACAGACTTAGCAAAACGATAGAATGGAAGTCACGTCCGTCAGGTCATGTTGAGTGCAACAACTTTATTTAAACAAGGACACGAACACTGTTGGATAAACCAAAATTTAAAAAGCGACCAAATATATATATATCAATAAGTTGAACCTCTACTCCTCATTTTATATTTTTTGTGTTTGCTAAATTGTCAAGAGATTTTACAGGCAACTTGTCTATTAGTTAGAGGCCTACTGTAAAAGTATGTGGTTTGACTCACGGGGTATTGATGACAAGTCGATCCCACTGGCCTTTGATGTCCTCATCGGACGGCTGCTCGGTGATGTAAAGGCCATCGAACTCCAGCTTCCGGGCGATCTCCTTCTCTCGCTTGAACACCACTAAAGGAACCTTAAAGTTCCACAATAGTGGTCACAAAAACCAAAACACTTAGGGCTTGATCTACTAAAGCTTTGCCCCCAAAACAGGTGAGAACTGAATTGCTAAACGCGAACAGGTTTGACAGCTGATCTACAGATCTTTAATGCTTGATTTAACATTTTTTAAAAAACTAAAACAAGTTTTACAGATGTGTTTTTTGTCAGCCTCTAATTCATCTAATTCAATCCAAAGCAGCTATGACTAAACTCTTTTCAAGTCTGCATTTCATTGCATCTTAGTCATTTTAACGCCCCGTATGGAAAAGCAGTTTGAGGTAGAAATGCGATGTTGGAGAGGTTTTGCCTTTGCTACGTGCCGGGACCGAGGGAAATGGAACAGTGCGAGAAAGTCAGTCTTCTGCTTTGCTCAGCAACGATGCTTTGCGAAGACCCTCACCTTCAGACAATAGTACCCCACCAAACACACGAGCGAGATGACTGTGTGGAATACGGCCAGGAAGCGCAGGGTTGGCAACATGTAGCCGGAACTCTCTTGGAGAACAAACTCATCCATGTCAAAGAGCGTGTCCTCGTCATCCGCCCCCCAGTGTTTTTCATCATCTCCTTCCGCTTCTGCTGTCACCTAAATTGGAAAATATGCGCTAAACTTGTCATTGATATCGATCATATTCTCGTCAAACAAAGCGGGAAGTTTTTTTTATTTTCCCCCCACCCAAAGTACTCAGATGTAGTAACTGTGTTATAAAAGATCAGCTGTAAATATGCTGCAGTACACCTTCTACATCAATGCAATCGGCAACCACAATAATAAAATTACCATGTTGTTAAATTGAAGCATTCCCGACAGCGTCAATCAAAACTGAGCATTATTATTTTTGCAAAGACATTTTGCTTTCCACCTCGACTGTCCAGATTTTTGGTGCTCGCGTACTGGAGTTTTTGTTAGCTAGGTGATGCGAAGCTTTTGTTGCTATTGTTGTTTACCTTGTAGAAGAGCAGAATGAAGTTGATGGCAAAACACACAAATAGAGCCAGGAAACGCAGATTGTAGAAATTCCGAGCCAGATAATTCTGTCCAGATAAAGATGACAAGAAATGTGAGAATCACTGTGACATTCTTTTTTTTTTTTTTTTTTTTTTTTTTTTGTCAGGTGGGGGTGGAAAGGAGTCTACAGCAAGTACTTCAAGTCGACTATGTACCGTGACATGGAAAAATAACACGCTTGTAAGTCTTATCATGTGTACACTGCTTTTAGAAAAGAAAAAAAAAACAGAAAAGGGTCCTTCCATGAATGTTTCTCTCAATGTTATTACGATAAATGAGATTATTACATGAAGAAGACTGTTTAAAACTTTCACAGTACACTGTGTACCGTGGTGAATAAATTTGTAATTTGGCGTCTTACCAGCATTTTGGTCAGATAGACATCAAGCGTGGAAAAAACATTGGACATGAAGGCAGGAGAAGCTTCCCTGACTCGGCTTGATTTCGCTTTGGGCATCTCCTCAGTCGCATGTTCCTTGGCTTCCTCGTTCTTCGGTTGGTCCTCCTTCTCCTTGTTCTCCGTGCTATACGTGTCATTGGCGTTATAGTCAATTTTGTACTTTACACGTACTTTCTTTCTTAAATACTCACTCTGCTTTCTCAGGTTCACTCTCAGGGGATTCATCAGCCTTGGCAGCTGTTTTCTAGATCACAGAAAAAAAAATCACTCATTGGAGGTATTGATTGATCTGATTTGAACGAAAAGTGAAGATTTCACAGAGTGTCAACAAACCTTGTGGTCCGTGGTAGAGGTCTCACCGTCAAGCTCAGAAACATCCCCCAAGCCGTGCTCCACAAGCTTTCCGCCTTCCCTCTTGGGCACGTTCAGCATCTCCAACATAGTGTCAACCTCAGCTATGTCTGCCACTGGAACCATGGCCGCGTCAGAACTTCCCGAAGACTCCATGGCCTCTAATTTCTCTCCTTCAATCGCATCCCCGTGGATCCCAAACTGAGTAGGATCAGGCATATTTCCCAGGATATCTGTCACCTTCATGTTCTTGGCACCTTCGACCAAGCCGCCGCCAAACATGGAAGACCAGATGACGTGGAAGAAACCAAATATGAGGTTACAGATTCCTCTAAAGAAGCCAGATAACAGCATCCAGAAGAACGAGAAGAAGCATGTGACCATCTCTGTCATGCTCAGCTTCTTCAGTTTCCTGAGCTTCTTGCGGACGTTTTTAACCGAAACAATTTGCCGTATGTGACGCAAGCTCTTCTTCACTGAGCTGCATGCAGAAGCGAAAGCAGAGGAAGATTCTGAGGAGCCCGACTCTTCACCAGCTAGTTCATCTAGGATGGTGAATACCTCCTCCTCTTGCTCCTCCCCCAGTTGTTCCACAGCATCTGGTTCAGAGATCTGCGAGGCCAGCTGCATCTCAAAAATGGTGTCCTCGCAGAAATTGACAAACATCTCCATCTTCTCGCTCTCGCCTCCCTCATTGACAACGTCGAAGATGAATTGCCGTTTGGACTCCTTGACTTGCGGCTTTTCCCACTGTTCCCGGCTGGACTCGCTGATCTCAAAGTAGACCCTCTCGATGCGTTTTGCACTGCCGTTGATTTCGATACGCCCCAGGTAAGGCTCGAAGTAGCTCAGCACGCTCTCGGCCAGATCCAAGAAGGTGGCGAGCCGGGTGTCGTGTGGCATGTGCTCGGACAGATTCGTCAGCCATACGGCCACGTTGAAGCCGATGTCTTTGGCGGGTTCATGGAATCGCTCGACAAACTCCTTGTAGTTGAACATATCGTTTTCGTCGGCCTCCGTGCAAGAGAGGAGGAAGTCGATCTCCGATTGGCTGTACTGCTTTTGGCTCTCCATCGATTTCTGGAACTCTTTCTTTGAAATGACACCCTTACACTCGGGGTCATATTCCTTGAAATTTTCTGACGTTGTCAGGTCCTTCAGCTTCAGGAACATGTCGAAGAACTTCAGTATCATCTCAACGTTGTTAGAAGACTCCATGAGGGTGTCAACCATCTGCTTCCCGATGGTTCCATTCACAACGTTGCCTAGGAAGGTAACACACATTTGCATAAATCTACCAGATCTACGAACCACACGATCAATTCAGGCCACAACAGAGTCAGTCTGTTACCTTCTAGCAGAGAGAGTAGCATGACAACCATATCTTTCTGTAAATCCATCAACTCCTTTAGCAGTTCAATCTGACTGACATCCTACAGGGTATGGAACATGCCTTAAAATGATCCTCAAAAGAAAGAACAACAGAAACACCTGCTGTTTGGGTAAACAAAACATTGTTGTTGAGTACCTGAGACAGTTTCATCTGCATGTTTGCAAAAACGTGCAAGAAGCCCACAACTGCGTCCCACAGTCTGCTGTGAGCGAGACTCTGCTGGTTTCCAATACATGGGCCCTAGATCACATACCATTCGTCATGAGAGTGAAGGGATACTTATTGCACATTATATTGCTGAGTACTGTATTTTTTTACCTGGATATATTCAGTCAATGAGTTGAATATCTGCTTGGCCACAGACAACGCTTTGGAGAAGTTAACTTTTCCAGTCTCGTCGATGATATCTTTACCAGAGTAGTACCAGTAAAAGTCACTGATGGATTCCTAAACAGGAAGAAGATATATATATATCAAACTTGTGTTCTGTAACAATAGATATACCTGCACTGGTACATCTACCGTAATTTCCGGCCTACAAGCTGCGACTTTTTTCACACGCTTTCAACCCTGCGGTTTGTTCAGTGATGCGGCGCTAGCATTAGTGTGGCGCTACCACTCGTGCACCTGGTTATAAGCCTCTGTACACAGAAAGAGTTTAACGCTAATGCCCTGCTGATGCTAGCCCCGCGCTAATGCTAGCGCCACGCTAGGATTAAACTCTTCCTGTGGACCGAGCCTTATAACCAGGTGCGCTCTGGAGGCCGGGAATTACGGTATTTACATTTATGCTATCAACCTACCTGAAGGCGCAGCAAGTAGTCAACAGTGCTGATAATAATATTAACCGTTGTTGTGTTTCCAGTTTGTGTTCTCAGGAAGTTCTGGAACTCTAATGGGAAGGGACATGTATTAAATTTTTAATTTGCTTAGTAAAAGAAAGGCTGCAGAACTTTGATCAATTCAACTCACCTCCATTGTGCCCCTCGCACAAAAGTTGCAAAAACCGGAACAAATCTTTTGTAAACTCATCATTCAGTAACACCTTTGAACCTTTCGGGGGAAAAAAGGACACTATTAATGATTTATGCCACATGGTTGAATAAGTTCCATCTTTAAACGTGAACATCCTTACTAATCTTTCTGAATCTAACTCCTAAGAAGCGATGCATACAAAGCAAGCAGCAGAGGTTCCATGTTCAAAAAATATTTCACGCTTAGTGGCCTTCAGGACTAAATATAAAGTAATAAATCCTGTATACAGTACTTGACTTCGAGTGAAACACTACAACATTTCCATAAGCGAGAGAAGTCTGATAACTTTCACATGCAAGCCTTGCGAGGGCTTAATGAAGGATTCATCTTTTCAGATAAGAACACACAAAGATACAAATATTCACTTCAAATTCAGATCAGATAATCCAGCCAACAAAGTTGTGTGTGTAGAAAGTATTTTAAAAAATGTAAATTACATTTCATACAGCAGATCGAGCCAGCTTGGTGAAATAGGGCCCAAGTCCATAAAGCAAGATAAAACTGCTGAAGCTACGGAAAAGCGCAGCTCATTCAGTTCACCCCATTCTTATATTTGAAGACAATGAAGCCGTTTGCCGTAGAAAAAAAGAAAAAAAAAAGGAATGGGAACAGAAATAACACATAGGCTAAGCAATATGGCGCCTGAGCATCAATCATTCCACATGCATTAGATGGAGACATTCATTTTGAAACAAAAGCATATGACGATGCTCTTAATTAGTTATTTACCCCGCTCGGTGTGGACTGCCATCGATGTATTTTTTTGTTTTTTGTTTTTTTTAATGGAGAGGAAAGAGACAATACATGAAGACATAAGTAAAAGAGAGGACAGTGAATTAAAATACAAAAGTATGAAAAATACATTGGAGGAACAACAGCCATGCATTCATTCTTCTGGAAAACCTTTTTTTATGAATTGTGCAACTACTTCAGTCATGATAGAAGAAATTGTCATCGTAACAGTGATTTGTTAAAGGAAGAAAACTAAATCACAATATCATTTTTTTAAGGTTACCCCCAAACATGTAAGACCATACAGTGATTTGTTTTTTTTTAAACAAAGACATCAGCGTTTATACCAAAAAGCAAGGCAAGGCCACCCCATTGCTATCATGGGAATGCTTCTCAATCTAGTCCAACCTCCACGAAAGATATTATGTCAATGAGCATCAGCAGTAATTCACTTCCAAGCAATGTCACCAGGTAACCAACTCCACTCCAATGCATCGCTGTTCTAGAACGGTCTATCCAGGATTCTCCGAACAAGATTGTGTCAGTGATGAGTCAAGTGCTAGTGTTTCTGAGAGCCCTAGAGTAAGGATTTTTGTGTTTGGTAGCCACCATGTAAACCTCAACATTGGAAACTTTAAACACAATCAACAGAGTACTGTTGAGCTCTTGTCCATCAACCAGGCAGGGGTGGTGCTGAGACTAAGTGTACCCGCTGCAGTCGGAGGATAGTCCGTTTCTTCTTGTTTCCATGGCCAGGACACTTAACCCATCCTGCCTAAAAATGAACGCAGTTGGATTGTTGGCGGTGGTCGGCTGGTGCAGAATGGCAGCCACGCTTCTGTCCGACTGTCCAAGGGCAGTCCTGCATACTTGTTTTGTAACGGAGGTATCTGTACTCAATTTATAACTACAATGCGATTTTATCCAGATCTCCACCAAAGCCTAACTGTTAAACAAAAACCATAGATTGTTCCATTGATATTTTTAAAGTGACTCAAAGGGGGGTGGGGTGGGGGGGGGTGGAGAAATAGAAATCTGTGTCCACACTTTTAGTGAGATCATTTGTGCCATCCCCTGCAAAGCCTCATGAAAATAACTTGTGTATTTTTGAGGTAATTATATTGACTGTAATGTCATGTCATGTCATTATCCAAGCTGCTTATCCTCACAAGGATTGCGGGAAAGCTGGAACCTATCCCAGCTAGCTTCGGGCAAAAGGCGGACGACACCCTGAACTGCTCGCCAGTCAGTCGCAGGGAAGATATCAACACCATCACTGAGCAGGAATCGATCCCATGCTGCCCGCACCAAAAGCAGGGGTGTGTACCACTACACCATGACTGTAATGTATCCTATTATTTAAAACCACCTGGCACCAAAATTAGGAAATTTGAAAACTGCATTTTAAGTGACATCGATGAGGACATACTTGAACCTTCTTCCGTCACCATACCGAGTCCTTCTGCCTTATTCTGCCTCTCAAATGCATTCAAGTCCAGGACGCTAGCAGAAACAAATTCAGTTATACACTGAAGAGTCTACTTTTTTTTTTTCCATCGCATGAATAATAAAACACAGCAAACCTGCATGACTGCATCAGTCCTGAGAGGCTTTTGAAAAACCCTGCATCTCTTTTCTCTTTCAAGTAATCCAGCATTTTCTGGGGAAGAGGTCAAAATGAATCCAGTTATAGCAAGACCGCAATGCATACGATATTTATGTCCGGATGTATATAGACGCTCACTTGCTGAACTTGTACATTACCGCCGTTTAAGATTGAAATGCCAAGTTTGAGGGTGCAAGTCACCATGGGGCCAAGGTGTCCTGATGAAAGTTTTTGTCAGGCAAGTAACTGTCATAGAAATGCACATTTATTTCAAAATTCAATGTTTACCTTTACTTGCACTAATCATCTGCAATACCATCTCAGCCGCACCACGGGCATGCAGCCTAGCCTGCTGGTACAAGATCTTTTGCTTTTCCATCTCCTTTTCCTGAACACCAGCAAACAGACACACGTGTGCATGACTCATTTTTGTCATGGGCCACATTGAAGTTATGACTTCAATGAAAGATTACCACATATACTGTAACTCCATTGAAGTATACGCAACACATTGATGTATAACCAGTTTTGAAGGCAGAAGCCTATAAAAACACGTTTTTCCAACTATTTTCCAAATATCTCAACGGTATTACACCCAAACACAATTAGCAATTTTAATATGCTTTCGAGGGCCACGTAAAATGATGTGGCGGGCCGGATCTGGCCCCCGGGCCACCACTTTAACACCAGTGCACTAAATCATGTAAATATATTTAGTGTAAAATCTGGGCCTTGAATATAATGTTATTCGGGTACACAGGTTACCTGTATATTCTGACACCTGCTGGAAGAGCATGTATTCATTGCTTTGCCCGTCTCTATACTTTGCTGCCATAGATGTAAAAATACGGTAACATTTTTTTTGCAGTTTCAGACAATTTTGGGTAATTTCCGGCAGGACAACTGACAATCAGACTGAACAGTGTGGTTGGCGATCGCTGGCCTCAGGCATGTACCTCAAATGTCTTCTCTTTCTCCTCTTCATCCTCTTCTTCCTCATCCTCTGTACAACTCTGGAAATACAAGGATGGACATTCAATCCGTGTTCATCAAGTTATGTCTGATTGCTTTATCAATTAATTGGATATAAGAGGCCGACCTTTGCCATCATGTCAGCATATGCGATGTACAAAGGATCTTCTTCTAAGTGACTGAAAAAAAGACGATTTAAGCAAAAAAAAAAAAAAAAAAAAAACAATCATTGCAACGTTGACTTTCTCCAATGTGGATTTATTCCAATATGACACCTTCTTTCTGTCAGAGCATTGTGGCTAAAATGGAGGATGAGTTGGTGTAGAGGGTCTGGCTGGACTTCAGACACCTCTTCTTCCTCCTCCTCCACTATCTTCATGGGGGTTTTCTGGAGCCAAAAAGGTGTGAACAATGAGCATTGCATCATTTTAACACGGTGCTAATCATTCTTTTTACCCCATTACCTCCTCCGATAATCAACGTGTTCAATGTAGAGCGATTGAACACTCAAATGACTCATGCAGATGCAATTTGTCGTGTTTCGATGAATTGTGGGAAGGACAAGATGAGTAAAGAGGGGTTTACAAACACATGCGTGTTATAGCAAACAGCCATCCGGCGATTTTGAACATGAAAAATGAGCTCGACAACATCCCAGATCGCCAAGAGTTTGAACTGAAGGCCACTCCAACCCGAACCAACCTAAATTAGATCTGCATCCGATTGTGTGATTCAAACACTTCCCTCCTATACCTGTAAGGAACCCTGTCACAGTTACGCACCACCATTTTTTTTTCCTGAATTAAAAGTTAACATTTTTCTAATCTTGAAAAAATTGTTTCCTTTTTTTTCCCCTATGCAATTATTTGAAGAAATTCACTTCAGCACATTTGCCTGCACCATTATGTCATAATACACCACTATTACAGGAACATTTTGGATTTATGGTTATTCCGATGAGGGTTTCTTTGTTTTAAGTCTGCAAGGTAACTGTGCAAGGGTGTCATTAACAACTCTCAAGGGTCACGATTAATAAATATGATTTGTATGCAATGCGTAGATGGTTTTGCATGAGCCAACCCACACTGGGTGCTGACTTTGTGGATTAATTTGGCTTTCTGTGTGATTGCCGCATTTTCCAACCGTGCAATAGGTCAGGGGAGCTTACCGTATTTCCACAATCATATTAACAAATGAAAACTACTTTGTGGAGATTACTTGTAATGTACCTTTGTTGACAAATCTCGAGAGTCTTGATAAACGTAGTACGCAATCAGCACTGAGTTTGAATGTGAAATGTCATCTTCACATGGCGCCGCGAGCATGCCACTGACGTCACGTCCACAGAACCTACTGTACCACCACCTTCACGCTACAGACTTACAGAGAACAGCCAAAGGACAACTGATGGGTTTGATCCAGATCTGACAGCCAACAACATGGAGCAACGACGGTGTCTCGCGAGAACCCCTCCTTACCACTGCTGTCGGAATGGTATAGCCTGGTTTTCTAGAGTTGTGAGTGCCAGAGCTGGCCCTGTGCCTTCTGAGCCGATCATGCAGTCTTTGACCTCGAATGGATCTCTGTTTGAAGGGTTTCATACACCTAGACCGGGTTGCCCTCGATGCTTTGGGCGAGGTCCCCGCCCGCGTGCGCTCCCAAGACTCAACGGGCACGGAGCTAAAGAGCCGATCGGCGGGCAGGACTGGCCGAGGGGTGCCAACGCAGGGCACACGGGACACGGGCGAGGGCCGTCCAGTACTTACTGCCAGATCCTGAACTAGCTTTTCCTCAAAGGAGTATTCCTCTGCCTCTATCCATATTCTCTGATAGGCCGGGATGAAGAGGTTGATAGCACGATGCCTGGGGAACGGGGATACATTAGGGGGGAATGGAGGGGAGTGGGGGAGGGAGGTAAAGTGGCATTAGGGTGGGTTCTGGTGAGTTTTAGGAGGTGGCAGGAAGGAGTGATGTCAAGGGGGTGGGGGAGGTTCCACAATAGTGCATCTCAGACAGGGTGGTGTGGTATCCACTGGCTTTTCTGACTGGTCACATGTGGTCAATGAAAAAAAAAAACACATCTGATTGAAAAAGAATCCATGCACAGACGCAACATTCGGAACACTCATTAACGTGATCCAAAACAAGATGACAAAAAACGAAAGTCTGCTTTTTCAACGAAAACTAAAAATCAAGCTCTTATGACGACAATAATCGCTCTCAATCTCTAGTTATAATACACTTTAATATTGCAGTCAGGAAACATTACTTAATGAGCCTATTAACTCATGTAACTTTGGTTCTATTTCCATTCCACTTTAATTCTTTCAAGGGTATTTTCTCGATTCGATAAGTGAATATTTTTACATCGCTGACACATTCTCGTTGACCAATCAGAATCCACAGTGCTAAAAGAATCGATGGCTTGGCGCACATCTGTCGACAGCCTGGTGGATGAAGGGGGGCGGGGGGATTGAACAGATGAAACATTCGCCCTGTAGTTTCACTTTACCGTCAGCAGCGAGAAGAGGCGGTCAAAGCTGTAGGCTTTGAATGCCCTTTCCAGCCAAACCTCCCGATAGCCATTCAGGAAGTAATTATTATTTTTGTATCTGGGGGAGGGATGAGGTAGTTTTATGCAAGAAAACAACACAGAGGAGATCATGTCAATAAGGAGGGGATGAGGGTTTTACATGGCCACACAATTTCCAATCCCCCACTACAACTACATGGGGATTGCTTGTTAGCCTAAGAAGAAACAAAATCTTCACTTTAATGTGTTTAAAAATGAATACCAATCTTGAAATGATATACATTGTTTTTCAAGCAAGGAGATTTACCGAGGGAGATTGTAGAGGGGGGCCATGCGGAAGCAGGCCACCACAGCCCGTTTGCGTTGTTTGGACAGCAACTTCTGCCACACACACTTCTTATTCCTTAAAGGTTGCTCTACCTGTAAAGCGAAAACAGCAAAAATTATTCAAATACTCACTGAAAGTGTTATGTTTTGGGTTTTGACTTGCAAAAGGTATCCTATTTTCCTAGGTATTTTTTCTTGTTTTTCCCAAAGTTTCAAATATGACTTCTTCGCCAATGAGTTAATGTACATTAACTTCAGTTCTATACTACCGGAAATGACAACCATACTTTGAATTCTGTTGACAATGTCACTTCAAACTTTTAAGTCTTTAAAAAGGCTTGCACATAACTCTACGTAATCTTGTGTGTTTTCGATGCATCTGATCTTAAAAATTGAGATTTTTGGTATTACCTGTTCCAGATGGAAAACTGCGGCTGAGATACTCTGAACCCGATCCACGATGTGTTCGGGGTTAACCGGCTCACTGCTCTTCATTGTGATGTCTTTGTAGAGATTCAACTGCCACTGGACTGCCGGGTCATCGGACTACAACAACAACATAGACCACAAGTCATTATGAAGGTAGAACGTTCGATACAGCACTTTTATTGGCTCTTGTTGGACTATGTTGGCAGCTTGTGAATGTTAATTCAGATTTCAAGGCGGTGACTAATGAAAACGTACCTTGTCCTGCAGATGAAGGTTCTGGCGCAAGTGGTCCTTCACTTCATTGTCAGTATCTTTCTAAAACCAGAAGGAGACACAAAACTTGGTAGACATATTCAGATAACTGTATCCGTGTACAGTCTTTGAAATTCAAAATTAGCAACAATCAACATGATTGATTTGTAAATGACAAAAGTAAGGCAGTAAAACAACAGAATTGTGTTAAATGTCAAGAGCGCAAGCCCACCAGACTGTAGCGGATCTTAGCTAAGGAGATGAGCTCCTGGTCTCCCGGGGTGCACATGTTGAGGCCGATGGGCAGCAGCTTTTTCAGAGCAGCCACAATCAAAGAGGTGTGGATGGAGTAGTACTCCCCTCTACGACGCTTGTGCTTCCTCTCCTGGTCGCCACCAGACTGAAGTGAGCAAAAGCAGCTCATTCAAAGCCTAGTTCAACTATGTAATAGATTCTCTGTTATGCACAATAGTTAGCAGTCTATTTGTTTTGTCAGCATTATCTTTTTCTAAACACTATTGATCTGTGTCCCCTTTATAGGTTGCTGTGTGAAGTAATCATTGATCAAATAGATTTGCCAATCCAATCTACCTTTTTGCCTAGCAAAGCAAATTGCTGCTGCCAAGACATACAGTGCTTTATAAAACTGATCCGTCACTCTTACAGAGCCATCATTTGACATACCTTGGACATTTTTGTCTTGCCTTCTCCAGTGAGGAAGCCCAAATTATTGATCTCGTTCTGTACGACAAAGTTTTGCTCCTCGCGTTTAAAATTCTGAGTTCAGCGGAGAAAGAAAACTGTATTGAGCATGTTTGTCGGGGCGTACTGTGATGTCTGCAAAGTTGCTCAATGTATGACTTACATGAGACTTGCACCAGAGGATGAAGATATCTGCCACCATCCTGAAGAGTTCTGTGGAGTCCGAATGAGGCTCCTTAAGCCAACTCGACCTGGTCCAGACAAAAAGATGCAACAAAAATAATATAGTACTGATGCTCGGTTACATCAATGTGAGATAACTAAAATGCATTTGTAAGAGCTGAATAGTAGCTAAATGAGGGCCGTTTTTTGTACCTGTTAATGTCTACATAGCGAATGAGCATGGGGTAGAAGGCATAGAGGTCTCGGCAGAGCACAGCAAACTCATCTAAGATAAGAAGCTCTGCCTCCTGATTGTCACTTTTGCCGTCAGCCTTCAATAACTCCTCTTCAGACACAACCTACAACACATCATTTCTCTCTGGAGTCTAAACTTAATGAAAAGAGGCCGCACTGAATCGAAGGTGGTGATGATTTAATACGGCAGTTACTTTGTCTTGTTCCTACCTTCACCGACTTCTTTTTCAGTTTGTCCAGCGTTGGCAAAAAGTGGGTTCTCAGCAGATCGGCTCCTGCTTTACTGATGATTGGTTGAGAGTAGACTAGACACAGAGACAATATGGATTTAGTCTGTCCACGCACATACTGCTTTGGCTTTCATTAGAATCCTCTGGTCTTCCATTTTGCCGAGTGGCTTGCCTGCAATCCTCTTCATCCAGGGGGCGTCATCAATGCCCAGGTTACTGTTGAGGATCTTGAGAATGTTCCCGAGAATGATGCTGAGGTGCTCTGACGTCACCATGGTGCAGCACTCACCACCCACAGGAGGGTTTTCTGGGCCTTTTTCCCACCAGTAGGACAAGTAATTGCACAACATGGGCAAGATCACTTCAATCACCTGCAAGAAAGTTGAATTTCAGATAAGTTGAATTAGTTGAGATATCTTATGCTCCTGTGGAACCGTTTTACATATCGCAAAGATTCATAATTTTGACATGCATTAAACCTCACAAAGAACCAATGGAGTAAAATGATCTGTTATGTTTGATATTTTCCCAGCATTTGCAGATCAGCCATTTTTGACCTGAGGCATCTCACTGTAGCGTGCACCCGTCTCTGAGACGTCGTTGACGTCCTTCAGCAGTTTGTCAAGACGAGGCATCTCTGGACACATTTCCTCCACCGTATCAGGCATACTGAGAACTAGAGAGGTAACATGTTAACGTGTATTTTCTGTAATGCATTAGAATATCAAAAAAAGGGAAAAAGATATTTCTGACAGTATGTAAGTGGGACACTGACTGGCCCTCTCGCGTGCGGTCTTCGTGTTGAAGACGGACAACGGGTTGTGGCTGTTCAGGTGAGGTTCCAGGAACGCTACAGGCATGGCGCCCACCAGTGTAGCCAGACTCTCACCAAGCACTGGCAGATACCTGCAAGGCAACACGGACATCGTGATGAACTGCAATTTTAGACAATGACAGCAACTTTTAAGATTGTCAAGGCAGAAGTTTTTTTCCACTCATATACATATCGAGCGAGATCCTGCTATTTGTGTCTCATTAATCCGCAAGTGACCTATAAAACAGCAGCAGAACATTTTTTCGTCTCAATGAAACTCCTCAGTTCAATTTAAAATACTGATCCAATATTATTGCTTTGGCCTGAGCACAAAAAAGTGAAGAGGTGAATTTGATACAAGGTTCACTTAAATGGCCCATTTATCCACTCAACTACAGAAAGGACCACTTGAGTCAGTTAGCATGAGGTGCTTATTTTGGAGTGAGCCCTGATAGTCCAACTACTATAAGTGAGATAAAGGAGTGAAACCTCAAGAAGCTGGAGTCAACTGCCACTGACTTTTTTTTTTTTCCAACAAAAAATGTCAATGTAATTTTAAGGGAGATTTGTCTTGATACAATATTGGTCAGTGGTTGTACCTTTCCACAAAGATGCTCTTTCCTGTTCCAAGAGAGTAAAGACAAGTCAGGATTCGGTAGCAGGACAGCTGAACATCATCCACTGAAACACAAATACAACGTTTTTACATAAATAGATATATATGAAGATGAATGCATCCTACTTAAACGCCAGGCATGTAAAGAGAAACTCACAGAGCAGGTCCACTCCAAATTCATGCGTTCTGATGTGATCAAATAAAGCAGTGAGCATGGGCAGCAGCGCCACGGTCACGTAGTGAATGCTCTGACTGACGCTTTTCATTTGGGCACGTGATTGCATGAACTTCCCCAGTTTGAGCATCTCTAGAAGCTTCTCCAGGTCCTCCGCTGCATTCTCGAAGAAGGTCCGAAACCCGGCTTTTACTAGCTCCGTACCTGACTTCATTACTGTTCTGAGAGAAGAATCGCCGAGAGTTATTTGTGGTGCAAATACCTGTGTAATAAAAGCTACGAGAGAGAACTGTGGAATATGCTTGCCTGGTGTCAAGTGAATGAGTGAGAATGTGAAGGCAGCTCACCATCATCGAAGAGTCACTTCCTATCAGAGGAAAATGTACCAAACATATAAAAACTATATACATGTGTGCCGTATAACTATAAGACTAGAAGATGCAAGGCAAAACGTGTGAAATAGGACAGCCTTACCAAAAAGAGAAATTCTGTGTCTGACAAGAGCTGCCAGTTTACAGAAAAGGCTGGAAAAGACGGATAAAGTGAACCAGCAGGAAGAAGATGTCCAGCGAAACCTTTCCATGCAATGGCATTTGAGAACAAATGGAATATTTACAGTGTAGTACCTTGTGACCATCTCTTTCTCCTTGGTGGAGGCATAACCACAGCTGCTCAGGTTCTTGCTGGGCGTGGACAGGAAGTAGAGGCACTGGTTCTTAAAAGCCTGATCTGTCAGCGGAAGCAACACCTGAACACAAGAAAATTGTAAAGGGAAGGAGACGCGAAATGCAAAAAACAGAAAAGGTTTACTGCACTTCAAATCATTTTCATTCTTCTTCTTTGCCTTTTGGCTTGTCCCATTAGGGGTCGCCAAAGCATGTCACCTTTTTTCCATCCAAGCCTATCTTGTACATCTTCGTCTCGAAAATGCACTGTCCTCATGTCCTCCCTCACAACATGCATTAACCTTTTCTTTGGTCTTCCTCTCGCTCTTTTACCTGGCAGCTCCATCCTCAGCACCCTTCCACCAATATACTCACTCTCTCGCCTCTGAACATGTCCAAACCATCGAAGTCTGCACTCTCGAATCTTGTCTCCAAAACATCCAACTTTAGCTGTCCCTCTAATGACCTCATTTCTAATCCTATCCAACCTGTTCACACCAAGCGAGAACCTCAACATCTTCATTTCTATTACCTCCAGTTCTGCTTCCTGTTGTTTCTTCAATGCCACCGTCTCTAATCCGTACACCATGGCCGGCCTCACCAATGTTTTATGAACTTTGCCCTTCATCCTAGCGGAGACTCTTTGGTCACATAACACACCAGACACCTTCCGTCAACTGTTCCACCCCGCTTGGACCTGTTTTTTCACTTCCTTACCACACTCACCATTGCTCTGTATTGTTGACCCCAAGTATTTGAAGTCGTCCACCCTCGCTATCTCTTCTCCCTGGAGCTTCACTCTTCTTCCTTCGTCCCTCATATTCATCCACAGTAATTTTCATTCTCAACATCAATTATTGGTGAGTGTCAATGTATTGGCATCCTGTGGACTGGTGAATTTCGCTTGTCAATACATCAGAATTGTGTAGTCATTATGCCACTAATTCTCGTCAGAAAAGAATACCTTGTTGGTGCCATGAAAAAGATGTACAAAAAAAGTAACAGCGCTTTAAATTTGTTTGGACCTTTCTTAATTTTGTTTATTGTGAAAATTCCCCAGCCACATCCCTCGGCTTCCCAGACCTTTGCAAAGAACTTGATTTCCTGGTCATGAGGTGATTTGTCAGTCTTCCCGCTTGTGGCCATTGCCTCTGGAAGGAAAGTGGACAATCTTAGTCGACGCTTGGACCCGTTGAAGCAAGGAATGGCGTCTTTTATCAGTATTTAAGAGGTTCTAAACTCACCAAGGTGTGCAATAAACTCCTGGGCAGAGTCGACACATTTCAGCAGCCTTTTGAGAAACTTGTATGCAAATCGCTTTTCCATGAATGAAGAGTCCTGCTCCATGTCTTTCAGACCTCTGTAATATGAAACATAACAGGGTGGCAATTGTTCATATCACCAAAGTGATGCAGTAATGCCAAAAACGGAGTTGACCAGGTCACCACTTCACAAAACCAGCATGTGAAATGAAATAATATGACTGAGTATGATTAATGAGTAAGACCTCGTGATTGCATAGCCGCTTATCTGCAGGAACTTGAAGAGCTCCTGGGCCTTCTCTCTGTCTCTGTATTTCTCTTTAGCAGTCAGGGTATCATAGGGTACCAGCAGCGGGTGGCTCCCTCCTCCTGATGGGTCACATCCATTTCATAATAAATATTATCAAACAATTATTGCATCAAGTATTGTACAATCTCACCCTAACTACAGTATAATACAGTATGAGCATGTGATAATACCTTTGCTCATGAGTTCGCTTTTCTTCTTCTTGGCCCAGATATTGTGATAATTTTCTGCAATCACCTCAACCATGCCCTGCACGTGACAAAATGTGGCAAAATTTGACAACTCCAGTCATGAATGGTAAAATTTAATTAACCAGCTGTCTAACAATATGTACAGTATATCTCAATGACGGAAACAGGAATTGTCTTTTTGGGATTTTGGGATAGTCAAAGTTCTATCACCCAGACAATTATCATCACCATAGCACATTTTGAAGCACTCTACTATTCAGCACATGCACTGCACGTATGTGTATTTGGGACCAAATTCCTATAAATAGCTATATACTGCAAAGTACTGTATATCAACATGATGGATCCCTGGTTCGAGACAGCGCATGCAAATACTAACCTGCAGTTCTCTAGACAATGTGAAATTGTGCAGGTCCACTGGAGCAGGAGTGAATCCATTCACCTACAAAATTCAGAAAATGGACAACAGGAACATGAATGGTTCAAGTTAAATCATTCATACTTCACCAATCATACAGTATGTCATAAAAGGATAAGCTGTACAAAAAAGATGGATGTGCTGATGGACTGAAGGATTGCCGATTAGTTTCCATTATCGACCAGGGAAGGTTAAATGGGAGAATCTCTCCAAATGTTCTGAACTCATGTTTCCATGACTACTATATATAACTAACTCTGTCCTCTGCATAGCTATGATAGTCAAAATTAAAGTTCTGAAGAATTTCACCCAAAGGTACCAGATAGAGGCTGAACAGAAGGGGTCTAAGAATTGACCCTTGAGGGACCCCCATATGTCAGTGTCGTTCAATGAGATTGAACACTTCCAATGGTTACAAAATAACTCCTTCTCACCAGAGAGAACCTTAACCATTTAAGGACTGTTAGTCCTACCCACATTTCCACCTTGTTCAGTGGTGTACTAAAAGATGCACTGAGACGAAAAATGGGATTACGTTTAATATATTTCCCCATTTGTAATTGTTTATGACAACAACTGGGACTGCTGGATTCCCATGTATGTATTCTCTTTGGCATACAATTGAAGTGAGAAAATGTGCGATGTGTTGGACAGAATGAACATAAACTTAATGTCATAATTTAGCATGACTTTACCTCTGTCTCGAAACTCTTTTGTTGTTTGTCATTCTCACGCTGTTGAAACATGGCTTCTCCCTCCTTGGTCCTCTCAATGTTCCAGTCCATCGCCAACATGCTCTTCAACGACTCCCTCACCGGCCATCGGTATGTTTCTTTCTCCTAACATAAAAAAAAAAAAAAATGCTCGCATTTATTTCTGTACTGCATGAAAAAAGTGCCAATCTCTGTTTTAATGCTCCTTCTAGTTTTAGTGTGGGCTTACCTTTTCGCTCAGAGATTTGTAAGGCTTTAGCAGGGGATGCTTTTTGGCATGCTCCTCCATACTTTCTCCATATTTCCACCCTGCTGATACCTGGACGAGCGTGACATTGTACAATACAAGACAGGTTCTCTCAACTGTGTCTTTGATGTCTCGGTTTCACATCTGTTGTGACAAACCTTCTCTGCAGACCACTTGTCATGGGAATGCTCTGCGTATTTATTGGCAATGTACTCAAGCTTTTCAGGTAGGGAGATACTGCAAGGAGAGTGTGTTTAAGTGTATAATATTTATAGGACTAAATTGCCACACTATGTAAATATTTTGGCTGTAAACATTCTGGTCACTGAATACCTTTATTATTTAACACACTGCTTTTAATGGTTATTTTTATGATATCTTTTATTATCCTGCAGTTTCTTCTACACTTACTTGGCGGTGTTTATAGGTTTGGGGTCAAAGTTTCCCTCTCCATCAATCGACGCGTGGTTCTCCAGAGTTGCACCTAAACTGGCATCAACAAAGTCGGGTGGAAGGGCTCCGGCAATGGCGCAAAGGCAGCAGTTGGCCATTTTGAACAGTTCGGCATCATATTTCTACCAAAAGAGAAAGACATGCGGGACATTGACAAGTCTACTTAGCAATTGGATGAATGACTTGAGCGGTGAACGCCGGTGAAAAAAGGTTGGCCTGTCACGGAGTTATAAATGATTCATGTGTTTTAGCGCCATTGCTCACTCCTGCATCAATGAGCTTTCGCTTCACCTGCTCTAATCTCTAAGAATAAACTTGGGTGCGGGAAATTCACGATATGGAAGCAACAAACACAGCACGGTTGTTAGACAATGAGTAAATAATTTCAATCTAAAAGAAAAAGATACATTTATTTGTACCTTCTGAGACAGTGAGTCAAAAATACCCCAGAAGAGTTTCTTGGTGAGAAGGAGCTCCTCCTCTGAGGC
Source organism: Syngnathoides biaculeatus (assembly GCF_019802595.1). NCBI lineage: Eukaryota > Metazoa > Chordata > Actinopteri > Syngnathiformes > Syngnathidae > Syngnathoides > Syngnathoides biaculeatus. The sequence continues at coordinate 17,335,224 of NC_084662.1, forward strand.
TGTGCCAAAGCTGTTCATCCCAGATGGAAGACAATAGTACTTCCAGTTCTGCTCATAGTGGTTGATCAGAAGCTACAGATCAAACAATACAGCAAAATGCTTTAAAACCTGCAATCCACACAGTCATGTACATATTTGAATTAGGATTAAAGTTTTACACATTACCAGTGCATAAGCACTGTTATCGATACTTTGGTTCTGAACACATTTTCCTTCCTGGATAAAGAAAACTTTTGTGCACTGATGTGACCTGATTTTGAAGCTTTCAGTGGAATCGGCATATACTGATTATTTCAGAGTATCAAGAAGAAGTAGGTGGGCCAAAAAGAGTGCACCATCTTACCCGTAGAGGTATGTTGCAGTATTCCGTGAGCATGGGAACGTCAAACACCAAACGTCTGAGCAGCTGCTGCATCATGGAGGGACGCAGATGCCTGTCATTTGATGTTATTATGTTACTTATTGTTGTTGGAGTTTTCAGTGGCACATCACTGCATTGCTGTATCAAGTATTTTGCCCTTCTATCGCAGCACATCTTAGCTCAACACGTGGGAAAATGTACGAGAGTTGTTGCTGCAAGCATCAACATATGCGTACACGTTTTCAGCTTGTACTATCAAAGTGGACACTTATGAAACCGTTTGTGTGTGTTTACTCGTGGTTTTTTCACTATTTGCACCTGGGCTCAGTTCTTATTGCCCACAAATAGCAGGGCGTCACTGTACTAATTTCTCAAAGCATGAAAAGGCTTGACCAACGTCCCCACTAGATGGAGCAACTAATCCTAATACAGTACAGTACAGTACAGTACGAGTAGTACCTTCTTCCACTTAGTATTAAAAACCATGTGGAAATCCAGAAAATGCCCATTAGAGTTGAGTCTACGACAATTTGTTTGTAATTTTCTGTGGCTCATTTGATTGTGTGGGGCAGGGTTGTCACAACTGCCCCCGACCCCACAAAGTAAGCATCCAAGAAAAAAAATTGAAGGATTTGAGTACCACTTTATTTTTACTGCTTCCTTAATCTATTTAGAATGGTAAAAACCGATATATCAGTGTCGGTAAAGGTATGAAAAGCTAGAAATAGAATTATTGCAAAAACATTTTCTTTTGCCGCTCATCCTCACAAGGGTTGCAGGGAGTGCTGGAGCCTATCCCAGCTGTCAACGGGCAGGAGGCAGGGTAGACCCTGAACTGGTTGCCAGCCAATCGTAGGGTACATCGAGACAAACAGCCGCACTCACAATCAGACCTAGGGGCAATTTAGAGTGTCCAATTAATGTTGCATGTTTATGGGATGTGGGAGGAAACTGGAGGGCTGGGAAAAACCCATGCAGGCATGGGGAAAACATGGAAACTCCTCACAGGCGGGGCCGGGTTTGAACCCGGGTCCTCAGAACTGTGAGGCCAACACTTTACCAGCTGATCCAGCGTGCCGCCTTGTCCTGTACTATTCTAACATATTTTTCAACCAACGGGCAGGAGGTGGGTTAGATCCTGAACTGGTTGCCAGCCAATCGCAGGGCACATAGAAACAAACAACCAATCGCACTCACAATCAGACCGAGGGGCAATTTAGAGTGTCCAATTAATGTTGCATGTTTTTGGGATGTGGGAGGAAACTGGAGTGCCTGGAGAAAACCCACGCAGGCACGGGGAGAACATGCAAACTCCACACAGGCGGGGGTGGGATCGAACCCGGGTCCTCAGAACTGTGAAGCTAATGCTTTACCAGCTGCTCCAGCGTGCCACCTATTGCAAAATCAGCTCAGGGATAAAACTACAGAGGATTTCGGGGTGTCCAGTGACCCTGTAGCCCAACCACAGAAGATGTGACCTTCTACTGCATGGCATTGGAATCACACATCCATATTTTGAACCAAAACAAAAGCAAACTGTACTAAGAGAACACAGAACAGAAATTGAAGAAAACAAATGTGATCCCAAGGCTCATCTTACCAAATGATGTGTAATTAGTAAAAAACTATGGTCTTGCCTCGCAACCCAGTGCAGGCCGCTTAAAAAGTGACGGCAGACTTCAAAAGGGACCGTAGTCTTTGTAGCCCCCGTGTAGAATCAAACACCTCTCGCATGTTTATCCTCGGCAGACTTACTTGCAAATAGCCAGAAGGCACTCCTGAATAACATCTCTCTGCGCTTTGGTGAGGGAGCGACCTTTGGAGAGGCGGTAGATGGTTTGAAGCGTGGCGTCGATCAGCTGGGCGTGGTGCTCGGTGCTGGCAAACAAGGCAGCGCAGCGGGTCAGCAGAGGGAGCAGAGCCGAGCCGATGTACCTGTTCATGGCCAACGCCGTCTCCGTGGTACTCAGCACTTCCTGTGAGACAGACAATGAATACTCGGACTCGTGTACATGTAACATGTATTGTGATGGAATTAATGAAGACAGTGATGCATGACTACACTCCTCCTCATTTTTGGTCCCTATTTACCGTGTCTAAAGAGGCAGCAGTTTGGAGGTCGGGCAGGAAGCCGACCTCCAACAGCTGGAGGAGGAAGCTCTGGTCCTCAATACCGTACACTCTGTCCAGGAAGAGCACCATGGGGGCCTTGTGATCCGGACAGAAACAGGCTGCCATATTGGGTTCTGTCACTTCGCCATCTGTAGGTTGAGCACATGGTTAGTTAATGGCGGACCTCTGTGAACACTTTGTCAATGTGTATTTTGTGTGATGAAACCTGGAAGCAGAACATAAAAAATGGCAAGTTACAACATAACATTCACATGAATTCTTGAGTCCAGAACTGAAACTATGTGTTTGAGAGACATGGAAGATATCAAATTCAGACCAGTACATGGTTGGTTTTGGGGGCAGGGGTTTTTGTTGAATGCAGCTCTCAATAACGTCACTCTTGGAATGTAAATTTAAAGGCACATCTGCAAACATGTCTATAGCAAATGTTTGTAGTATTAATTAAAGACTTTGAGACTGCCCCAGAGCAGATGTTCACCGCTCCACGTACAGACTGCAAATAAATGGCACTTAGGTGAAGCCCCCACTGGCTAATTTAACTTATCCAAATGTGACACATCACAATTCGTCAAAATTCAGAATGGTTAGCTCACCGTCCTGTTTTCAGAAATGGGCAGCTAACGAAGGATTTCATGTATGGTTTTTGCTGGTACTCCAGAGACCCAACTATTTGTAGCACTTTTACACTTCTGTAAAAATTGTACCCTTTAAAACCAATATTAAAAAAAAAATACAAATGCACAGTCCTTGACAGCCATAATATAGCTCACCATGATCCAAATTCTGCTTGCACAATACCTAGTGGATCCAGCAGCTGAGTTCCCCGGATGATTTAGAATAACTGAGACTGGGTGAATTTTGAAGTAATACATAATTATCTAGACTCACCTTTGCTAACCGCAGGCTTTGTGAGGGGGATGCTGATGACGCCAACCAGGTCTGTGGTCGGAACCAGGGAGCGTAGAATGGCTCGAATACGCAACGCTTCACCTTTACCTGCGTTGATGAGCTGTCAAGAGACATAAAAACCTTCAGGTGAGGAAATCTCCATGTGATTGGGTCTAATAATCTTTATTTTATTTTTTTTTTATTTTAGCCTCACGTGCATCTCTGGGGCACAGCGACCTAGCAGGTCAATGAGGGCCGAGTAGAAAGACATGATAGCGTTGCCCATGTGGATTATTTCTTCCTCTTCCTCACCCGACCTAAAATACAGATACATACAATACCTATTGGAAACTTATAACATGGGAATCCGAAATCCACTGAGAGTTTTTGAAACGAAAATCTGGCACAACACAATCTCTTTATAGGCCATATAATGCACGCTTTCAGTATGATGGACTCCAGATATAAGTAAATTTATTATTGATTTTATTGTGCTCTGCCAGAGTCCAAAAGAAAAGCAGAATGTTGTGTCAGAACCCATGCGAGTCACACTACAGGTGCAATTGAATTTAACAAATGAGCCATCGTAAAATCACGATTTTAGAAAAAGAAATTGGACTGGCACCCGGTCGTGATGCCAGCAGAGGGTTTGGGCAGGTCGAGGGCAGGATCCTCAGAGATCTTAATGGCCTCCTTCATGGCTGCCAGCAGACCCTGGCCCCCCTCTCCCCTCAGAGCGGGGCCGAAACACTCGGGGCGTCGGATCAGCAGCTTCACCACCACGTTGGCATTTTCCTCGACGCTCTCACCTTGGACGTGCAAATATTTACTGAATCATGATGAACGTTGAGTTTGATAACGTCTAACAGAACAAGCTAGTCGTGAAAATGTTCTTTCATAATGGTCACTCTGCAAAAGTATAAAACCGACTTCCAAAGGTTTGTTTTTCCTGTAACGTGTCACAATGAATGCCATTTATTGTCATTACATGATTATACAACGAAATTGGATGCTTGATTATTTCACTTACCGTTGCAGAAGACCGCAAACCTCAGGAAGGACAGGTAACGCTCCGCTTCTATAGGATTCCATCCCAGGTCTGGGTAACCCTTGGCAACCAGCATGGCACAACTCTGAAGACCACATCCTGCAAGGTATGTCACCACCTACACACACACACACACACACACAATTTCACTCCAGGGTACTTTAATCGTGCACTCTGTCAGTGACTGTTAGTTTGATGGATTTGCTGAGTAAGCGTTGTCTCGCGGTACAAAGTCATTCTTAATTTTGTTCCCTCTGAGAAGGCGTAGATGCCATCGGGCCTCTATTTGCTGACTAAGAATTTACTTTCCATGGTGATGCATAGGCCTGGTTGTGTGTCTCATTATAATCTGACAGGAAAACACAGGATATGTGGACATTGCACAATTTCTTTTGTCACGTCAAAGACAATTTATAGCAACCGCGTGAGATTCCGAGTTAGCTATCAACTCTCCACTACAGTATTGCAAACAACCAATTGGCAGATGATTATTTTTGATATAACATACTTCAATGGTGGTGGCATGATAAAAGAAACAAATGTTAATGGTGAATTCTGAACTTCACTCACCAACCATGTCGTTGTGTCATAAATGATCAATAGTTTAAAAATTTCACAATAATACCTCTGACAGTCCCAAATATACATCTTTGTAAAGGGAAAATATTTGTATTTGTACTCAATGTTGTGGCAGGTCTATCTACTTTTCGCCGATAAAACACTGTTCTGATTTTCTCGTTTGTAAGCAAAAACTCACCTTTTCTAGATCAGGTTCCTCCAGGGCCAGAGCCAGGCCATTATTGTCCATCACTGATGATGCAGCAACATCCAGTGGAGTGGATCCTCGCATTGCTTCAGAGGCTACAAAAACACAAGTGCGCGTGCACACACACACACACACACACACACACACACACACACACACGCACACACACTAAATAATTTCGTTTAATTTAAACAGAGGGGGGAAAAAAACTGAGAAAACATTCCTGCCACTTTGATTAAAAAGCTAGAAGCAGAAGAAATCAGCAGTACTGTGACTCATCACTCCTGCCCCCCTACCTTAAATAACCTCCTGAGTTTGCAGACTTCTTCTCTGTTGTTATCCAGTTTGTATCAGTGGCAACACTTCAAGATAATCATTTGTATTATGGATTATTATTTAATCAAACAGCCAATAAAAGGGATTTCCAACACCTCTGACGGCTGTGGGGTTTTTCTAGGATGTCACAACTGTTGGCCACAATGGGCATTGTTTTCTTAGCTGTAAATAATAATTTCAAAATGTAGAGCAGGCGTGTCACACATACAGTCTGGGGGCCAATACTGGCCCACAAATGGCTACAATCCGGCCCATGGGATGAATTTGAGTGTGGAAAAAATACACAAGACTTTGTGTTGGTAGGGACTAAAGATAAATTTGACAATTTTCATGTTGCAAATGGATGGGTAAATTCATTTAATTTTAAAGTGCAATACTATATTTTTCAGTTCCAAATACCTGTAACTTAAAAAATTTGTGTCTCAAAATACACTCTGTTATTATGAACACATGTAAATGACAAACTGAAACCACTATTTGTCAGGAGGTCTGAGGCACACTTATAATCTTGTACAAGAAACACTTATTTACTGGAATATGCGAGCAACCCAGAGTAAATGGAGGAAATCCACACAAGCAACTTTCCAAAGTGCTAACCACTTGTCCAGCAGGCTTGTTTATTTTATTTTATTTTTTTTTTTCCAGACGGTCATAAAAAAAAACTAATGTACCCATCTGTCGCTACCTACCCAGCCCGACGCTGCTGTTCTCCAGCAGGTAGCTTAGGTGGTCAAACATGGCTTTCTGGTTCTGGCGACTAATACGACAGAAGTAGCACAAAAAGCGACAACAGCTTGCAACCATCTTGGGGAAGGCAATTTCCTGTGGAGGAAGAAAAGAGCCAATGTTAGGGCTACAAGAACAATCTGGAAGGTGCCCTAGACACAACAGTATATTTTAAAGGGAGTAAACTTTTAGCTGAGCAAGAACCCACCTGTGACTTGTCTCCTCCCAGCACATTGACCATGACCTGCATTACGGTCTCGTGCATGCCCAAGACTCTCATGAGGTTTGGATGCTGGTAGAAAACCTTATTGTTCATGATGTCCCTAAATACGCAGGGCAGATGATTTTGTGAAAGTCAGTTCATTTTGTCCACACCGCATACTGGGTCAGCAAACATCATCCTACCCCAGTCCATCAATCATGAGCCTTTCCTCTTCCATGCCCATGCGGACGGACAGCAGAGACCTGATCTGACCCAAGGAGGCCAGCAGGTTAATAGCATCCTGCACGGATGCAGCGCTGATGGAGTAGGATTTCTTCATGGCACGAAGCAGCTCCCCGATGCCGTCGTACTGCCTCCTTAGCAGGCTGAACATTACTCGGACCAGCTCGGGATCTTGCATGTGGGTCTCCTGGGCCCAGCTGGTTATGGTCTGGGAGATCAGCTCCTTTAAATTGGCTGGGGAGAGCAAGTTAGGGAGAACAACATTTATTATCAAAATAATCTTGGTTTATGTGGTCACACGCCCAAGATTTACCAGGATCTGAAATGCACAGAAGTGACATTTACCGTATTTTCCGCACTATAAGGCGCACATAAAAGCCTTTAATTTTCTCAAAAGCCGACGGTGGGCCTTATAGTCCGGTGCGCCTTATATGGATCAATATTGAGTCTTTAGTGCAGCTCCAGCTAATGGATGCATAATGTAACCCCAGCCTCTACTGTAGCGTCTATTCTATGCGCCTTATATTGTGGTGTGCCTTATAGTGCGGAAAATACGGTAATTGTTTACCTTCTTCTTCTTTTCCTTTCGGCTTGTCCCGTTAGGGGTCGCCACAGCGTGTCATCTTTTGCCATCTTAGCCTATCTTCTGCATCTTCCTCTCTAACCCCAACTGCCCTCATGTCTTCCCTCACCACATCCATAAACCTTCTCTTTGGTCTTCCTCTCGCTCTTTTGCCTGGGAGCTCCATCCTCAGCATCCTTCTACCAATAAACTCACTCTCTCGCCTCTGGACATGTCCAAACCATCGAAGTCTGCTCTCTCGAACTTTGTCTCCAAAACATATAGCTTTGGCTGTCCCTCTAATGAGCTAATTTCTAATCCTATCCAACCTGGTCACTCCGAGCGAGAACCTCAACATCTTCATTTCTGCCACCTCCAGTTCAGATTCCTGTTGTTTCTTCAGTGCCACTGTCTCTAATCCGTACATCATGGCCGGCCTCACCACTGTTTTGTAAACTTTTCCCTTCATCCTAGCAGGCACTCTTCTGTCACATAACACACCAGACACCTTTCGCCAGCTGTTCCAACCTGCTTGGACCCGTTTCTTCACTTCCTGACCACACTCTCCATTGCTCTGTATTGTTGACCCCAAGTATTTGAAGTCGTCCACCCTCGCTATCTCTTCTCCCTGTAGCCTCACTCTTCCCCCTCTACTTTTCTCATTCACGCACATATATTCTGTTTTACTTCGGCTAATCTTCATTCCTCTCTTTTCCAGTGCTTGTCTCCATCTTTCTAATAGTTCCTCCGCATGCTCCCTGCTTTCAAATCTGTCAGTTACCAATAAGTGAAAAAACACAATACTGATCAGCTGTTTCAGTTCCACTCACAAAACAATGTGTGTAGCACTCATTCTTGTTTAAATTCAAAGACTTTTACCTGCTTTTACACTTATTATAATTGTTATTTTTACTCTTTACTCATCCATTTTCTAGCCTATTTTGAGCAAATAGCGTAGTACACCCTGAATTGGTCACCAGTCAATGCAGGTCATGAAATAAACCATTATCCCTGATGGGAAACTCTTAACCCTCTCTGGACCAAATAAAAATTTGTAGAGAGAAAAATCTGATACTTTCAGAAAATGATACTCTGGATTTAAAATTGTCAATTATATTAAACCTGTTGCAAAATTGCAACCCCTGCCCGGAAAGGGTTAACTTAGTCAAGTCTAATCCATAGTTTTGTAATGTGGTAGGAATCCGCAGAAAAAAACCACAGGGTGAACACGCAAAACGAGGGCTGGAGCCAAGATTCGAACCCAGGATCTGTCAACTGTGGGGTAAATCCAAGGTTCTCCCTTCTCGAAAGACAATGGTGAGTCAATCATAGAAAAAAAATGCTGTCACCGAGAGATGAATCGGCAATGATCATACTGTGCTTTGATTGATGTGCCATTAAAAGTCTGATATGAGACCATTGAGATTAACACTTCAGTATGATCATAACCAAATTTAGAAACATGAAACAAGGTCATTGAGTCATTTTGAATCATCTTCTTTCCACCTTTGAAACTTTCAATCATTAACAGCAGACGTGGGAGTCTGGCATTAAAATTTATACAAGAGTGTCTTACACAGGATGTCCATTAGTCTTCTTTTAACCAGAACAGTACAAAGAAATTGCTCTCAGCAGAGGAATAAATACTGGAACTGTCTGGCAACATCTACCCTTTAATATCTGCTTAGACATTGTCCGTCTAAATATAGCTGTCGGGATCCATCTGCCACACTTGAGTTTAAAGTAAAGAATGACTCACTGGGGGAAGCCTGCTCATTCTCTTCAGGTTCTTCCTCAGTCTTCTGAGGCGGACCCTTGATCTTGTACAGCAAGGCCAGGAGACGTCCTTTAATCGACGTGTCCTGCTCTTCCTCGTCCTCCTCCACTGGGATCCCTGCAAGAAGAAACACATTTTAGCTGATTCCACAAGCGTGTACAGACCCCATGAGCTGTCACCAGTCTGTGTGAGTGGGACTCACCGCAGTGCAGCTGCAGTTCTTCATGGAAGCCATTCAGTTCTTCCTGCAGGTCTTGAGGACAGGGGCAGTCATCGCTCGTAGAGAAGTTCAACAGGATGTTGATCTATCCAGGAAACAGAAAAAGTAGCTAAAAAAGCTATGCAGGACAGTGAGCTGCTCCACAACTACAAAATGGCTTATGATTAAATCAAACAATGTGCAATCATTTTATTTTTAAAGAATAGTACAGTGCCGTATTTTCACGACCATAAGGCGCACTGTATTAAAAGGTGCAGTCTCAGATGCGGGTGCAATGCCAGTACTTAACACACTTACAAGGTGCACCATATTATTACGCGCAGGTAGGGTGGTGCTCGCGAGATAGTGAGGCGCAACTGCACCTTTATTTTTGTAAGCAGAAGAACAAGCTTACACTTTTTACCCCCCACTACGAGTGGTGGAAGCGAGTCATGAGTCAACACACCATGTTCACCCACAGTTTCACACCAAACCAAAATCTTTACACCACAGCAAACAAAACGGCACAACCAGCAGACAACAAAACAATGAGCGAAGAAATAATTGACTCAAAACATGCACTTCAAACATTATTTACATATACGTTTAGCACCGGAAAGAATGTAACTATATAGCAACATAAGCTTAAAGCATACAGGAACATCCATGCACGAGATTTAAAAAGGTACCGGATAGGAAACAGAGTACAGTGGTACGTACATTACAGACATATTTAATAGTGTAAATCGTGAGTTCAGTTGTACTTTAAGTATTTAACTATGTAGCTATACAGTATAGCTGTATCGAGATATGAGCCGAAAGCATAAGGTAGCATGTATGGATGCTTTTTAAATACTTCAATAAAGTACAACCAAGTTCACTGTCTACAATGTTAAATACTTCATTAAAGTACCGGTATATGTCATTGCCAGGGTGAGCCTTGACCACTTAATTCACAGGGTTACAATATTGGTGTCCCAGTTAAGACACTTTGCCTCAGCTAGAATTGCCGCTCATGTAATAAAGAGTTGTGTTCGGTGCTTATTGCATATGAAAATTATTGGACAATGTTTATTATTTTCATGAAATGCCATAGTGACTCAAATGTTGAAAAAAAATTTTGGCTTGATTAAGTAAAACCCCTCATAGTGGCTGCTAAATGAAATATTCTATTGTACTGACTAACAGATTGCACATACTGATGGCAACAAGTGTAAATGTGTTGCAGTTTGTTGTGTTTAAAAAAGAATTTTGCAGTTTAGTTAGCTATGGTGGTTTTCACCATGTGAAATTTGGGAGAGCATCGCCATCACAAAATGAAATTTGAAATGATGGATGAGTTACTGCAAATAAAATCTAATCTAATATTGGAGAAAGCCAGCACCCAAACAAAAGCGATATTGTTTCATGTAATCTCCCTCAATGTGTGGGAATTGGATCTATCTGCCCGTTCCGCATAACAGTGGATTTAAAACTTGCATCCAAAAAAGGTCAGCACCAATAGTCACAGTTTGCTGGAAAAAAAAATTCAGAAAAGAAAATGTAGAATTCAAAAGCATTTTGTCAGAGTTGATTTGGCATGACTCCTTCTTGTGACTGTCTCCAAGTCAGTCCAGAGATCATTCTGAAACTCGAAAATTCCATGCCTAATTTTTGTTCCTGGCATTTTAAAGATGTTCACACAAGGGTTAGAAAGACTAGTTCGCCCCATTGCCCAAGTCTCCTCTTTTCCACAATCACCACAGTCAGCTAAGTTGCTACTAGTTTTTGCAACCATTAACCTTTAAAAAAATTAGGACCCTAAGTGTCCATTTGGGTTCTTCCTTGGCCTGTACATCACCTCTTTAAAAAAAAAAAACAAAAAAAAATGTTTGTCGATTTGTAATTTTTTTTTTTCCCATAAACCTGCTAATACTAAATATCCTACTCATTTACTATCTGTCATGCCGACGTTAAAACACCAAAGTCAGGGGTGGTTACAGAATTTTGCATGGTTCTGTGTATCGTAGGGATTAGGGATGCCTAAAATGATACAATCGACTATTAAAAGAAAAAAACCTATATATATATATATTAGTCGATTATCATTTTAGGGATCCCTAATCCCTATATATATATATATATATATACACACATACACAATACATGGCATTAAAAAAAAAATTTAACAAAATATATATATAAAGCCAGCTGTCAACCAGAACCGATTTATATACAGTAGTACAGCCGTCAGGGCTGGACTAATTGGCAAGGTTTTGGAACTTCAGAGGAAGTGCAACCCTGTGACCGTGATCTTTGGGCCACAACAGCACCCCGAGGACTACCAAATGCTCAGAATAATGAGGTGGTTTTCTTCTTGTGTCGATGTCTCTCTCAGCGAGAAAGATGCTTGTTAAATGTGGATCAGTTATTGGGAACTAAGATCTGAGCCTTTAGCACACTAACAGTCAGCTACAGTTATAATCCACAAAGGTGACTAAATACTGATCATTTCAATGGCTGAAACAAGCTATTATAAAACATTGCAAAACAATTTCCAAACAGACAAAAGGAAAATTGATAAGGGAGTGAAAATAGTGTATGATCAAAGGCCTTTGCATCGTCAAAATGTATGTTACATGCTGACAAATGAAGAAAAGGAAAGGGAACCAGGGATTAAATATAAACTGGTTTCATCAATTTCCTTAAACCTGTTTTACAGTGACCATTTGGTTTATTAAATGTCCAACACATTGCGATCCAGGTTCTAGTTAACCTTGAAAAGGACTTCTACACAATTCTAAGGATATAGAATGGTAAAATCAAAAGTGGTTTTGACATGTTTTTCATTTATTGTACTCACTATAATCCCTCAATTGCTTTGGTTCCAAAACCCAGTACCGAATGAAGAGCTGCTTCACAGGGAATTTAGATAACTTTCATGGTTCTTAATTAAGTGATCAAGAGTTAAGTGTTTACAATTTCTGTGTTGTTGTGTACTTTTAAGTTGAGAGGTGCTTTAATTAAAATACGTAGCACTTCTGATTTATGCTGTGAATTTAACCATTGGGGACTGAAAGCAGTTTACCCTTTCACCAGTCCAGAATTCTTAGTCAGCTCATAAAATTTCATTTAGTCTGACATTCCCAAGATATTTCATTTGGAATACAAATGAACTCTTGGAATAAGCAGACTCCAAACAAGCAGTGACGAATCTTCTGCGTTTGGCATTCACATTTATATAAATGACATTCTTGTTACCTGCTCTTGAGGAGGTGAGCGGAACTCTTTGGTCTTCTTGGCCGTGACGGCGGCGGACATGTTGAGTGCCAGCATGAGCTCGTTGTAGCGGAACTTCTGGTTGTACTGCAGCTTGGAAACAAAGTTGTCGGAGAACGAGACGATGGCCTCGATGCGGTGCTTCAGTTCGCAGTCACAGAAATAATGCAGTAACTCGCACATCTGCAAAGTAAGAAAGGAAGGAAGTCATTTAGGAACTGGAATTGCACTGAGCAGAAATCAAATTTCCGAAAAGGCTGAACAATAACAAATGTCCATCCAACCGTTATAAAATGGGATGGATTTTCAACAGTTGGATTTGTCTTTACAGTTGCTATGTATAATTTGCATGCTCTCCCCATACTTACATGAGTTAAGGTGAGCTAACAAAATATAAATGAAGAGTTTGTTTTCAAAACGAGACATAGGCATTTTTTTTTTTCCAGATTTACGAAACTCGAGCCAAAATTATCCAGATCCGAATGGATAATTTTGGCGCGAGTTTCGTAAATCTGAAAAAAATGCCTATGTCTCGTTTTGAAATCAAACTCTTCAAATGTTAGGGTGATTGAAGATGCTAAATGGTAAAAAATGGCACTGATGCGCATTTGCACCATCACTTTTCTCACCTGCCGTTTGACAGACTCAGGCAAAGACTTCTCCAGAAGACCACGGACCACTACCTTGCTCTCCTTCCTGTCCTCTTCCCCCGCCTCCGTAGCCTTCTCTTCACTCTTGCTCCCCTCCTCTTTCCCGCTGGGAAGAGCCACTTCGTCCACCTTCGCCTCCTCACCCTCCCCGAACACATTGGGATCGATCAGGAGGAGAATCAGTCTCACCTCCTCGCTGTTTAAGACACCCATGATCAACAGTGTTCCAATCAGCTTGAGGATGGGGACAAACTGGTACTCCACACTCCCGCCCACTGGATCTCTTATGTGGATGCCGCCACCCTGCACGGCCTCGGTAAGCATACTGATGGCCTTCTCTTTTAGGATGCCCAGGGGTATTTGGGGACTGTGGAGATACTGCTGGCGCTTGGTGCTGATGATACAGGTGGGGGAGAAGTTGACCCTTGGCTTCAGGGACGTGCTTAAGCTTACGCCGGGTAGAGAGTGCTTTTTTGACTCATCGGGGAACAGCTTGATTGAGCGCGTCTCATCTGTCACGGGGATGATAAACTCATTGTTCATCATTAGGCGAGCCTCTTTCGCCGTTTCAAGATGGATGCTAGAAGCGAGAATAATAATCAGTGGTCCCGTTCAGCAATTAGACAGGACTGCACATTCGGCTCATCAGCTAACAAACCTGATGAGGACATTATAAAAGCCTTCCCTCAGCATGCCAGAGAGATACTGATTGTCGATTGTATAAAGGAGCTGCGATTGGTCCAAGTGGCTGCATAGGGCGTGAGCAACACGAGTGTTACCAAGGGCACAGAGGGCACCGTACAGCTTGAGTGTATGATAATGGAACTTCCTTAAGTCTTCATGTTCTGATAACTCCAAAATATCCAAACACCTGAAAGAAGCAGATGAAAAAAGAAGAGGGTCTCAAGCAGCATCCCACAAAAATTGCTGCATCAGAGCCATAACAGATCTTCTGCCAATCGAAGCGGCTCCTCTAATTTCCTTTAAATGTGCCGCATTGGCAGTCTCCCGTGGAGCTGTCTCTTTGCAGAAGAGGACGTTGTGTAATTGCAGCAATCTATTGATTGTCACCGCTCTTGGCCTGTGTGGCTACAGACAATTTGATTGAGTACCCTGATTGAATGCAGTATGAGATGATCACATATTTATGAATGGAATACGTTCCCCCACACATCCAAGGAGCATGCATATCTGTCTCTGCTTGTGCTCCAATCAAATTCACCTAAATCACATTGAACTCTTGAGACTTAGACATGATCTCAGGTGTACGTGTAAAGACTGACTTTGTGCAACCAAATTGTCCCTGTGCCGAGCACATGCCAAAAGACACTCGGTTGTGCCTCAACGCACAGCGGGACGTACCCAGAACACATCACCAGGTAGGTGGCTAGGAGGCAGATGTCAATGCCATGCCATCTGACTCCTTTTTAAGGCAGAGGAGCAGCAGTTCTACTGACTCCTTCCTGAATTCTCATCCTATCCTATCTATAAAGAAAAGCCCGAAGGAAACTAATTTGTATCAGTCATTATTCACAGCTTGTGACTATTGGTGCAGGTAGGAAGTTAGAGAAATGGATAAACCAAGAGCTTTGCCTTGAAGCTCAGTTCTTTCTTCACAAGGACAGACGGACGATCCTCAACTGCAGACACTGCACTGATCTGTCTGTCGGTCACCTGCTCAGCTTCCCTCCCGCGTGAACAGAACCCCAAGTTATTTGATCTTTCAGTTTCAGTTTTTAAACATTTGATTTCACTTCACCTATTTTCCTCAGGTATATGCACAGCCATCATCTGCAGCGGTTCCGAGCACTGGACCACCCAGCCGTGTCGCTCGCTGACTCGAGCGGTCTCCACACCGAGGAAGGTGTTTGGCATACGGCTCCACAGGACTGCTACAATGGTCTGCACGTCCAGTCGTGGTGGGCACTGAGGCACCGGGTTCTTGTGCTCGCTCTTAAATATCGCAGAAGAGATTGGCATAGCATCCTGGGAATAAGAGGCAGGAGGGAAAGGATATAAAGGTAATGTAATCACGAGACTCAAGTCAGTATCTAAAAGGATTAACTCAAATGTGCTGAGCTTTATCTTTGTCTTTCCATGTGATGTCACCACAGAGGAGGAGCAGTAATTACAAAGCTAAAAAAGTGTAATGAATGCGGAAGAACAGGATGCTGTCAAGACAGGAGAAGTCAGCTTTTATGTTTTCTGGTTACTCAGTGCAATATTTCGAAAGCGACAGCATGTCATCAATAATAATTAAAGCCCCACTGCATTTATGTATGTCACAGGTCAGCTGTGGAGTTTATGTGAATCTTCCAAGTAAAAGCAATAATATCCCTCTAAGTTTATTAGTGAATATATCATTTTTGCTAGTCTAGTGTTTTTTTTTTTTAAAACGTTTATCTTCTTCTTCTTCTTTACCTTTCGGCTTGTCCCGATTAGGGGTCGCCACAGCGTATCATCTTTTTCCATCTAAGCCTATCTCGTGCATCCTCCTTTCTTACACCCACTGTCCTCATGTCCTCCCTCACAACATCCATCAACCTTTTCTTTGGTCTTCCTCTCGCTCTTTTGCCTGGCACCTCCATCCACAGTACCCTTCTCCCAATACCTTTGGACATGTCCAAACCATCGAAGTCTGCTCTCTCGAACCTTGTCTCTAAAACATTCAACTTTGGGTGTCCCTCTAATGAGCTCATTTCTAATCCTATCCAACCTGTTCACTCTGAGCAAGAATATCAACATCTTCATTTCTGCCACCTCCATTTCTGCTTCCTGTTGTTTCTTCAGTTCCACAGTCTCCATTCCGTACATCATGGCAGGCCTCACCGCTGTTTTATAAACTTTGCCCTTCATCCACTCTTCTGTCACATAGAACACCAGACACCTTCCGCCAGCTGTTCCGCCCCGCTTGGACCCATTTCTTCACTTCCTTACCACACTCTCCATTGCGCTGTATTAATGACCCCAAGTATTTGAAGTTGTCCACCCTTTCTACCTCTTCTCCTTGGAGCCTCACTCTTCCCCCACCACCCCTCTCATTCACGCACATATATTCTGTTTGACTTCGGCTAATCTTCATTCCTCTCCTTTCCAGTGTGTGCCTCTATTTTTCTAATTGTTCCTCCACCTGCTCCCTGCTTTCACTGCAGATCACAATATCATCTGTGAACATCATGGTCCAAGGGGAATCCAGTCTAACCTCATCTGTCAGCCTATCCATTACTAGCGCAAACAGGAAGGGGCTCAGAGCGGATCCCTGTCCCACGTCCACCTTAAATTCTTCTGACACACCGACGGCACATCTCACCGCTGTTCTGCTGTCCTCAGACATGTCCTGTACTATCCATCCATCCATCCATCCATCCATCCATCCATCCATCCATCCATCCATCCATCCATTTTCTTTGCCGCTTATCCTCACGAGGCTCGCAGGGAGTGCTGGAGCCTATCCCAGCTGTCAACGGGCAGGAGGCAGGGTACACCCTGAACTGGTTGCCAGCCAATCGCAGGGCACAGAGAGACAAACAGCCACACTCACAAACACACCTAGGGGCATTTTAGAGTGTCCAATTAATGTTGCATGTTTGTGGGATGTGGGAGGAAACTGGAGGGCTGGGAAAAACCCATGCAGGCATGGGGAAAACATGGAAACTCCTCACAGGCGGGGCCGGGTTTGAACCTGGGTCCTCAGAACTGTGAGGCCAACACTTTACCAGCTGATCTAGCGTGCCGCCTTGTCCTGTACTGTTCTAACATATTTTTCCACCACATCGGACTTCCGCATGCAGTACTGCCGTTCCTCTCTTGGTACTCTGTCATAGGCTTTCTCTAGATCCACAAAGACACAATGTAGCTATTTCTGACCTTCTCTGTACTTTTTTTAAACCTTTATAATGGTTAAAAATGTTTACAAGTCAATTTGCAATGTTAAGCAAGATTTTTAATGTTTTGTCTTCCCATTTCCATTGGTTAATTTCATTTTACACTTGTCATTTTAAAATTACCTTTAGCATTACTAGTGGTTTTTATAAAGTTGTCCATTGAATGGACACGCATTTTTCCCTCTGGGATCCCCCCCCCTGGGATCCCACCCCCCCGTCCCAAATCTTAATAAATTTGTCCAATTTGGAATTCCAGTGTACATAAGTATAATTTATCATAGTCTATGAAAGCTTATTTACGGTGGAATACAAACCTTCGTCTTGACAAATTCAAATTGAAAGAGGTTTGGACTGGTGGGCTGTACAAACACAGCAGGGAACAGCTTGGTATTTGGCTCCACCTGCAAACAAGAACTCCGGTCAGCTCATTTGGCGGCTCATGCAGTACAACACTTTTCATCATTTCCAAAAAAGACTTTCCACTTTCAACATAGGCAGTGGAACCTTTTCCAGTTCGTGTGGTTAACATCAATAAAGGCACGTTTCAGCATGTTTAAAAAGCCAAGGTGCGCCCAGAGTTATTGTGCAGATGTGTTTTCAATAGAAAAGACGGTGGAATAGAGAAAGGTCACACTTGTGCGGGAGTAATTTACTGCGGTGAAAACTTTTCCTTTAAGGAAGACAAATTGCTTGAATGTTTGTGGAATACAAAAGGAGTCCAGGGTTTATTGTTATGGCCCTGAGTGTTATTAAACATTATAACCAGTGTTATTACAGTATATATTTCATCATAAATATAGAGTGCTTATCAAACTGTTAATATAATCTAAATAAAATTGATAATTACAATTTTATTTTGTCACGCTGTAGTCCTATTTACCTGATATGTGGTAGACAGCTGATTGCCATTGGCAGTGAAAGAGACGAAGCCGGTTGCCAAGTCCATCAGGCAGCCAATCTCCACGTCAGAGCTGGAGCGGCCGGAGGAAGAAGGTCCGACTGCGTCCGCTCCGCTCACCATGTAGCAGTTACTTCTCTGGATACTGATGTCGATAGTAAGAAAAATAAAAAAAGAGTTGCTGAGAGGGGGGAGAGAGCCATGGTTTGTCTGCATTACAGAGTGAGAATGGATAAAATGTTTCATTCAGATCAAGAATTCCCTGAGTGAGTCCATGACCCCAACCATCATTCAAGATACAAGGAGGGGACTTACCTTTCATGGACCCGACCCCTTTCATCTCCCAAGGTGACAGTGACTCTTCTCGTCTTGTTGACTTTGAAGTTCTTGGAACAGTAATGATAGTCCGGCGTGACCCAGCCCACCCACACAGACGCAGGATCCTGCCCGGCAAACACTCGTACCGAGTGGTAGTACTGCCAAGAGCACATGGCAGGGAAAAAAAATACATTTGGCAACCATTATCAGTAGTCATATTAGGTTAAGTTTGATTAAAAATAAAAAATAAAAAAATACTGTATAGTTTAATTTACAGTTGTGATGCTCCCGTAGTACATAGCGCCGTCTTCCCTTGGAGGATGGCTGCAGAGAACAAATTATTTATGCCAGCGGAGCGGATCATTACAAATTTAACCAAAGTGATCACATCTATCAGTCTGACGTTGCCACAGGAAAAATGAAGACCGAAAAAAAATGGCAATTTGCTCTTCAGAAAAAAAAAAAATGTCTGACCTGAGTTTAAACGATTCCTCGAGCAGCATGTCTGCAGAAAAGACTTCAACAGGCATACTCAGTCGGCAGTAGATCATTTCATTGTTGCTGTTCTGGGTGCCAAATGTCTTGTGGGTGACCTTAAGGCAGGGGGGGCTGTCCACTGTCCCGTCAATCCTCGTCACCTGACCATATATATATTTTCTTGGTCATCTTTATTTTCATAAACGTAAAAACATAAACTCCAGTTGCTGGAAATGCAATGCCTTAATGTGATAATATAGTACATCAGTATCTTTATCCATATACTACAAGTAAGGCCAAGATTTATTTATTTTTTTCCAGAAATTACCTCAATATCCCTGTGATCCTGTGGTACATTGACGAAAGTGGGAAGGCGTTTGCTAAACCACATGGTGATGTCTCGGTTCATGTTGACAGCGAAGGGCTCAAAGCCCTCCTGGAGGCCACACATGGTGTAGTATTTAAAGGTGCTGGCATCCTTCCCAAGGTTCATGCGGCCTGTCTGAGATGTGCCCACGCTACACACCGGGATAAAACCTGTGGGGGGGGGGATTTGTTTATGGGTTCGTCAATAAGAAGCAGCCATTTGTGTAACTTATCCAACAAACATCTGTTTATTACTGTAGTACTGTTATGCATGTGTTATGTTATATACCGTAATTTCCGGCCTACAGAGTGCACCTGATTATAAGCGTCACCCAGTACATTTGTAAAGGAAATACCATTTGGTACATATATAAGCCGCACCGGTGTAAAAGCTGCAAATGCCCACTTTGAAACCCACTATGAAACACGAGATATTTACAAAGAAAGATGGTACACAGAAAGAGTTTTCAAAGTTTTAATACCTTAGCTTAGCTTAACATAGCAACAAAATGGTAGCACGAGCTGTTAAACAAAAAAAACCCAAACATGCCGGGAAAAAAAAAACAGCTGCGGTAGCTACACAGTAGCAACAAGATAGCACAGCACTAACAGGGCCGTTTAAAAAAAAAAACACAAAACATACCTAAATCACTGAGACGCGGCAGTAACACAACAGCAAGACGCTAGCGTGGCTCTAACATTTGCGCGGCGCTAAAGGATAGATTTCCAATTACCCATCATGCTTTGCGACGGATGCCATACTGTGTGTCTTAGAGTTCAGAGAACATAGTTGAATGGTGAACCGCGAAGTTTTTTCGATGGTTAATTTTTCCGTTTGGTGTAAAAGTTATGACGTCGTTTAAAGCAAATGCAAACGTTTTGGAGTTTGATGCTTTAAGCAGAGCCAGATACTTGGAGAAATTGAAGGACATTGGCGGTAAAGATCCATATGAATTTCAAGCAAGCGACTGGAGTGACTATGTGGAAGGCTACCCTGACATTACATATCCGATATTGTTAATTATCACGTGAATTCTATGAGCGCATATAGCCTTGATGAACTGAAGGCTTACAAGTCTCTACAAGCCTACAATTACTTTGTAAGTGGGTGGGTTCAAGATGTACGGCAACGGGTGATCGGTAATAAGTGTGTAATGGCGGCTCGAGCGAGACATTCTCAGAGGTCTACCGATCCACTACTACGTCCCTGCATCATACGCCAAAAAGATGGCTGCGTTCTCTCCCATCATTGTACTTGTATGGCTGGTCTTGGAGAAGTGTGTTGACACGTGGCTGCCCTTCTTTATGCAGTCGAGGCTTCATTAAAATTACGGGATAGCAAGACAGTTATAGAAGAAAGGTCTTACTGGTTACCCCCTTCTGCAGTTAAAAATGTAAGTCGATTTTTTTTTCTCTTAAAGTCTTTAAGTCTTTATAATAAAGAATTCTCTGTCATACCTTTGTGTAGGACACATAATTTGTTCATTCCTTGTTGCCTCAAGGATTTAATTGAAAACGTTACGTGTTACGAAATTATCCGAGCAAACTTTGTAGTGTCTCTTTGTTGGATCAGGAAGAAATCCTGCCCGGTTGATCCTTAACAACTTTCTGTCGACAGTTGCTTGGTTTTACTTCCCTGGTTGACAACTACCTTTGAAATATCAAAATGCTACCTCTTTGTTTGCCCAGATTCAGCACGGTTAGTACAGCCCCAAACTAGGCATGTGTAGCCCATATTATCGGACGAAAGGGGCTTGCTTGCTCTGTTGACATAGACGCTAACTTGCTTCAGACACTCAAAATGGCAGACAAGGGACTCCTGGGACTGTGGTGATGTCTTCGGAAACCTGTCCATAGGGCCGGTTTAAAAAAAAAAAAAAAAAAAAACATATTGGTAAAAGTCACTTCCTTGGCACATATATTCCACCGGTCTCACTTTTACCTTTTCCGCTCGAGTGCCCCCGTGCGGCCGTTAGGGAAAAAAAAAAAAAAAGCACAAATGAGCCGCATCACCGCATAAGCCGGGGGTTAAAAGGGTGTGAAAAAAGTCGCGGTTTATAGGCCGGAAATTACGGTACTTTGCTTGGATTCTGTTGCTGAGTGGAATTTTGGCTGAGGAAAAAAAGGAGCTGTCCATCCCGAGCACGCTTTGCCTAATTCTGTTGTGTTTTGTTAACAGTGTTAGGATATTACTTTTTTTTTTCTTTCTTGATTATCATAAAGTGTGAATACAGCGCTCACAGAACTAAAGTGTGAAACTCTCACCGTCTTCTGTTTCAAAGTCAGTAAAGCAAAGCTCTGAGCCTTTGTTGGTGATCAGGAGTTCGCCGTTCAGGGTGAAAATCATCGTTTTGTCTACCATGTTGATCATGCATCCCACGACGTCTCCTTTTTTCCACGGATGCCCAAAGTAGCGGCTGCCTGCATGCAAGCGTCGACCCTTGAGAAAATCAACAAAGTTTATTGTTTTGTTGCAATTTTCAACGTGGTCAAAGATATTTGGAATCATATTTTTAAAAAAAAAGTGTTTAAGTGAGAGACCAGACACATCCTGGACTGGTCGCTGGTTAATTGGGGGACGCATACAACCAACCATTCACTATTACATTAGCACCTAGTGTCAATTTCTAATCTTAATTTAAGATGTGCCTATTTTGGAAAATTGAGAGAAAGGATTTAAAAAAATGAATGATGGTTGAAATTGTGCAATGTCCAGTTTTACCCTGTATCCATCAAAGACAAAGGCCTGGTTGTCTGTTCCGAGCTCCACGTCAGGTCTGCAGCCAGGTCTCGCCCAGCCAACCCTCATGTCGCCTCCGCTCTGGGCGTCGAACTCAAAGTACCACTTTCCCGTTTTCACGGCATATGTTTGCTCCACGCGGAAGAATCGCAGAGTCTCAATGCTCTGATTGTCCGCCACGTGGACAGCTGGGAGGAATCATTCAAAAATAATTGTACGAACACACAATAACTGTTTTCATCATCTGTATTAAAAAAGGAAACAAAATATTGACAACAACATCAATAGTATATTATCTCAATGACTGGATAAGCTGACGAGGAAGCGTTCTGGGGAGTTGTAAAATCATAATCAAAAGCATCTTACACATGACATTTTTTGACTTTAAGATAACTGAAAACACATTGCTGCTTTCTGTATGATTGATCATTACTATTTATTTTATTGCCTGCCAAACTGCTTTCCTGTTATTTGTTCCATCCATCCATTTTCTTTGCCGCTTATCCTCATGATGATCGCAGAGAGTACTGGACCCTATCCCAGCTTTCAATGGGCAGGAGGCGGGGTACACCCTGAACCAGCCAATCGCAGGGCACACAGAAACAAACATCCACACTCACAATCACACCTAGGGGCAATTTAGAGTGTCCAATTAATGTCGCATGTTTTTGGGATGTGGGAGGAAACCGGAGTGCCTGTAGGAAACCCACGCAGGCATGGCGGGGAGAACATGCAAACTCTACACAGGCGGGTCAGGGATTGAACCCAGAACTTCAGAACCGTGAGGCCAACGCTTTACCAACTGATCCACCGTGCTGCCCTGTTGTTTGTTCCTATAGCTTAAAATTCCTTACAATTAGGGTAACATCACATTCTGTAGTTTTGACCTGCAAGTCAATTGTCATGTTTCAAATGTGATTGTGAACATTCTTTTTAACCCAAGAGTGGGGGCTCGTGGGGGGAGGGTAGAAATAGTATACGTGTAGTTGTAAATATTCACATTTGTGGACATAACTTCACTAAATAGAAAAAATGTATTAAGTGAGAGTATCATGAAGTGTGTCAAAGTTTCTTACCCTCCTGGTCTGGAGGGTCGATGCCATACCCGTAGCCAACCATCGTCCTGATGGCCTCCCTCAGACTGTCTCTATTGGACTTCTTCGTGCGCTCGTCAAGTAAAGCATATGGCACCAGGCGAGGATTCCGCCTGCTCTTTAAATCCTGGACGCAAAAAAACAAAAACAAAAAATTACTTCTAAGTTGTTAACCAGCTTGATGCCATTCACTATTAAGTCAACTTCAAACGAGCGTAATAGCGGAGAAAACAGATTTCTACCTGCTGGATTCCGTATGTCCATCCTTGTTTGATTCTGTCTTTGGCCCACACGTTGTGTGCATTTTCCGCCAGCTTGTCAACGAGAACCTCCTGGCCTGCCGTCAGCTTCACATCAGAAAGGTCCAGAGGCGCAGGCTTATATCCATTGGACATCATGTAGCTAGAGACAAAAAAGTAAAAAAAAAAAAAAAAACATAATTTTTTTTTAAACACTATTGTGGTAGTAAGCAGCACGTTTGTCTCAGAGTTCTGAGGCTGAGAGTTTGAATCTGGACCCCGGTCCAAAAGTCCAAAATATTGATTGTATTAATTCAGCGCTGCTACAGGGAAGTTTGGTCTTGCCCATTTAAGATGCTTCCCCCCAAACCCCCACGAGTCGAGATCAAATAAGCAGATAAATGGATGATTGGTCAATGGATATTTCAGCAATTTTCCCCAAAGTTGGTGAAAAAGGGTTCATATTATCATTCTCATAAAAAAATGAATGTGAATGTTGTAATTAATAATTGTATATAACTACCTTTAAAAATGAAAACTAATTATTCTTGTGTTCATTAATATGTAAAAAATCTATTATCTGTGTAAAAAATCAAAATATCTATGTCAATTGTTTAAAATAAACTATTTCACATTTTAACTTTTTTCTTTTTAACTAATCTAAAAATGACCCGTCCCTTTCACACATAACTTTAAGTTTGCCCCCCCTGTGAATATAATTGGCTGTCTGTCTATAGTTGCCCAGGGATTGGCTGTTGAGCAAATCATTGCATACATAGTTTATACCTTATTATAAACCACAACTATGATTGTTATTAAAAATTATATATAATATATAAAAAATATATATAAATCAAATAAAAAAAAACACCTGTGAAGCTGTCTTTTTTTTTTTTTTACATTATTGTAATTATAAAATATGATCACACAAAAGTGAAAAATACTACGTTACCCTTTGGGAAGTTTGATTTTTTTCAGATCGTCCTCTGCGTGAATATTGACCTGGGCAACATGGCATCCAAGAGCCATGAGGGTCCTGAGAAAAAGATAGATGGATAGATAGATAGATAGATAGATAGATAGATAGATAGATAGATAGATAGATAGATAGATAGATAGATATAGATAGATAGATAGATAGATAGATAGATAGATAGATAGATAGATAGATAGATAGTGTATAAAAAGGATTGCCATTAAAACCAACAGCCATTGACTTTTTAATGCATTTGTCAAACCTTTCGAATGTGTCGTGTATATTCTTCCTCCAGCTCATAATAAAATGATGATCAATGTGATGATGGACTTTTATGTTTATGAGATCACAACAAGGCGAGGTCACTTTATTGAGCCAGATCAAATGTTTTTAGAGTGACAGGAGCCAGCATTTGGGAGCCAATCAGTTTGGGTTCTGGGTTTGAGTTTTGCTCTCACCTAAACGTGCTCTCACACAACATTTATGAGATTTGCTTTCACGAGACCGTTTAGTAAGGGGACCATACTTCAGTGTTTCACTTGACATCTGTAGGTTGTAGTTCCTTTCTGTTTCAGGCAACTTGGTAAAATCAACAAGGCACGGGTGCTGCCTCTTGTTGTCATCCCGAACCTGAAAATAAGATGATCTAATATTGCCCATCAAACATGTACATTTTACCAATAAGTAAAGGCAAACACACGCAAAGTACAGTACATGCGTACTGCATGACACTGCGTCGCAAGGTGTACCTTGCCGTACGTCCATCCTAGCTCGATCTTGTTCATCCCCCACAGTTCGTGAATGTTTTCTGCCAGCTTGTCTCGGATGTTGTCCATGTGTGGCGGAAGAACAATCTGTGCAGACACAAGGGGAACGGATGGTTCAGCATGATGGTAGTCTTATTACTTTGTATTGCTTTTTTTCCCCCTGTGCAAATATTGGGACTTTATATTTAGAGATTGCTGATTTAGTGGTACAATAAGGTCTGTCCCGAAACCTATGTTCGCAACATGCCTGTTTTTTAATTCTTCAGAGACCCAAAACAAAAAAAGTCTGGAAGCTCTAGACTATTTCCTACTTGGGCTCCAGTACTCTGGAATATTTCAATCTCAATTTAAGACAGATGTTTACACCTTGGCATTGAATTAAAATCCAAGCAGGCCCGTTTTACTCCCGCTTCTCTTATCTCTTCCTCCCTCCTCTACTGCTCGGTGAGGGGCCAATGACCGGACAATGACCGAATCTGAGACGGTTGCTCTAGGGATTCTGCACAGACCACTTAGAATAAGGACCACTTCCCTGGAGGCGTTGCCGTGGAAGATTCTGCACTGAACAAATGTGCCAGCCTGGTCATGCTGAAAGGCGGCTGGATCCCTCCACCTGAGGTCTCTGTGGAAATGGCCATCATCGATAGTTCTTCTCTATTCTAACTCAAGCGGAAGAATAAGATGCTCACTGCACATTTAGTCTTGGGTCTGCTAAAGGGTCCTTCCCAAGTTTTTCCATGCCTTGGTTCCCTAGTGCTTGCTTAGGTGGGCTTCAGTCGGTCTTTTGATGACTGGGGATTGTGGTGCTTGAGGCTAACTGCTCTGTGTGTAAAGTACCTGAAGACAACTTCTGGGCTATAATGAATGCAATTTAATTGAATGTTTCCATTCATCCATTTTCTATAGATTGGAGTCGCGAGTGAGCTGGAGCCTGTCCCACCTGTATTTTGGGCCATAGACCAAACCCTCACTCCAACCACTGGACTGGTTGCTAGGGAATTATAGGGGACATATTGACAGGTGAGGATGATTTATCTTATTTGCTGTGGTTTCAACTTCATGTAAATAAAAAATGCACCACTTACTATTGATATTGTTCCCATTTCTTATATTGTTCACTATACATCCCATATTGTTATGAAAATACATTGTTTTACGGTTGGCGTACACCAAGTGATGTGTCCAATCCCTAGTTTTCTGTGTGGCCGATCACTCTGCCGCTGATGTTGTCTGCGGGGATTCCCATTTAATAATGTCCCAGACTGCAGCCAATCAAAATCCACCTCAACTTTAAAAATACATTTCCACGTTTTAAAATAGTGGGAGCCAGGCCGCTGCCACCATATCCTACAGACACATTACAAACATATCTCCAATAAGCATACTTTATATTGTGTTTTACAATAATGCTCATTGTGACTTTATGATATAAATTGAACAAACATGGACGTCAATGTGATCCAAGCGATTTCTATCCGTTCAAGTGAATGGGAGTGACCTGAGCCTTTCAATATATCCCCAAGCTTGCTTTTTTCTTCCCAACATCCTCTTTCTGTAGCAAACTTGTTCTCCTTGACTGTCAATCCATCTTTTTATCCATCCATTCTTCCATTTTCCTAGCCGCTTATCCTCACAAGGGTCGCGGTAGTGCTGGAGCCTATCCCAGCTGTCAACAGGCAGGATAATACACCCTGAACTGGTTGCCAGCCAATCGCAGGATACATAGAGACAAAGAGCCGCACTCACAATCACACCTAGGGGCAATTTAGTCTCCAAGTAATGCTGTATGTCTTTGGGATGTTGGAGGAAACTGGAGTGCCTGGAGAAAACCGACGCAGGGACGGGGAGAACATGCAAACTCCACATGGGTAGTGCTGGGATTGAACCAGGGTCTTCAGAACTCTGAGGCCAACGCTTTCCATCTTATTATGAATTAATAATAGTGATGTTACAATATAGTATATGTATGTCAGTGAGACTCAAAAAGCTAGCAGTTGAATATCGCAGGGTGTCCATGTTTCAAATTAAAGTACATTACTAAACTAGTTGTGAGCATAGAAGTGCCTTCACCTGGCTGGTGTCAACCGGAGTGGGGATGAAGGAGGCCTGGGAGAGAAACTGGGTTGTTCCCAACAGGTCTCTGACTCCTTCGTGATCCCTCTTGTACTCCTCCACAGGTTCCACGTACATCTTCTCCTTTGGCAGCAGCGCCTCATAGCACGGAGAGTAACCGGCGGGGGGCAGGAACTTGAAATCTCCGTGGCGTCCACCCAACAAGAAACGCACTCTGATGAAGCAAGAGGTGACAGAACACTGCGTGACATCAGGCAAGAAAATCCGAGACTCTGCTTCGCTGTGGGTTTTTGTCTCGACTAAGTGTTTGGGGCTCAACTTCAGCAAATAGCACTTCCCACACATCAGCAATTACGTAATAAGACCCCAGCGGAAAGGAAGCCATTAGGCAGACCTCACCCACTTTGCCTTCTTTTGGTAACTTTCCAGTGAAACATACTTGACACCAGCAGAGAAACTGATGACAGGGAAGAAGAATCCATCCGTGTTGAAGTCTTCAAACATGCCCTGCACGGGCTGCCCGTTGATCCTAAAGGACATGCTGGGGGAGCCCAAGTCCAGACAGCAGCTAACCACGTCGTCTGAAGTCAGCAGGTGCTGGTTAATGGAGGCCACTGCCCGTGGGACGCGACCTGGACAAAATGAAGGACACATACACACAGGCGGAGAGGTGGGTGGTTAGTCAGGAGAGTCATCCAAGCAAATTTGAATTTATCCAAAATGGACAGATAAGGCTGGAATTGTTGGTTGTACTCATGATTATTATTATTATTTTATATGTTAACTAAACAACATATGTTCATTTGCCTTGTGTACCATCAGTCAGTAGTAGTGAAGATTCCCACCTGACCAGAGGTGAAGACCGTCAAAGCTGTATGAGTAGAGATCGTCGCCCACGCCGTTGCCTCCCCACCCCTCGCCTCCACCAGGATACGGGGCGTAGCCTTTCGTGTTCGCCCAGCCCACCCTCAGGTGGGTGGATTCGCCCGTTACGAAATGGTCCACCTGATCAATCACCAGTTCGAAGTACCACTTTTTGTATTGGGCAGAGCCTTCAGCCACACCCAAAAAGATGTTCGGCCTCATGCTTGAGGTGAAAACAGAGGTGTGTGTACAGTACATATCATTTCAAGCATGATCACGTATTGATAAGCAGTATCTGGTAATTAGTATCTGCAAGTTCTCAAATTCAATTTGAAAAAAGTGGTATTGGGTAAAAGTACTTTCAATCAACCTCAAATAACACCTAAGCATCTAAGAGGTGCAATCACCTGTACAAGCCCGGATTTAAGTTACCAAACAGATTTTCTTCACATACCTATGAACATCATTGACTAGTCGGGTCTGAAGAAGCAAGTCCCTGTTGGGAAGCAGGTTGTCACAGATCAGATTTTGATTGGCTCTCACCGCCACACCATTACATACACAAAGGGAGCACAAGACATCCAGAATCTGAAAGACAACAAAGAAAATAGGTAGTATATACGACCACCATAAAAGAGCTTCATTCAAGGTTATACCGAAAGATTTAAAGAGACTATTTTTAAAGTTTTTTTTTTTCATTGTTTGAAGATTCACAAAAGGTTCCACTGCTGAACATCAGATGAGACCAAAAGCATATACAGATAAAAACAAAAGGGTGCAGTAAATCCTAACTCAATCGTCCTTGAACTATTGGATTTGACTTGTTCAGTAAAGTAACACAAATTGCCTCTCAGGCTAAATTGGCGATGTACTGGGTTTAGTTTTGTTATTATCACGAGGCAGCGAGTGAAAGCAAAGGGAATTAAAGGCTCGGCTGTGAGATTTACTGTCAAACTTTGAATTCCCAATAAGCTTGGGGGCCAAAAAAGATGCAGTCATTTGACACCTTGTGGTTACGTCCGTGTTTGTACAGCAAAGAGATGATGGATTTGATGTGTCCTCTCTGGATGATGTTCAAAGCCTCGGGACTTTCAATCAAGACACAGTGCAGAACCTCCAAGATCCCTAAAATGAGGAAATTGTCATTATATGAAGAAATGCATCCCCGATTGTACATGTAATAGTTTCAATTTCATAGATAATGTTAAAACAGGCAAATGAGAAATACTTTTATACCTGACGATGACTCAAGTCTTTCCAGCTTGCTGACCAACCAGTCGAGGTTCTGCGAAAACTGGGTGCAGTTGTTTCTGTTTCCGCGAATTAGTGCAGCTGAGCAAGATAAAAATATATTTAAAAGACAATCAACCAGCAACATTTGGAATGGTGTATCTGAACGTCCATAGTGATATATATTTTCACTTTTAAGGATCATTGGAATTTGCAGTGGAGTAGAACTGCATGCCGAGAGGTTTTTGGAATATATTACCCAATTAATGTACTAAGGTTGGCCCAGATATTAAAAGCAGCTCTCATTATGATGCATTACAGGCTCTACACCACTGTGAATTTCCATCCAATTTCCGGAACACCCCTCCTCATTATAGTCATAGGTGAGTTTGAAGCTGACTTTATCAGGGTACCCGCTGGAATGGTCTTAAGTCAATCATAGGGCAGAAACAGGATATAGACAAACAACTTACTAATGAACTCAACCACACACTGCATACAAGGGTACACAAGGTGACATCATTGCCTTCTTCTATGAGAACAAATCGAGTTTCGATTCCAAAATCATGTACACAGCTACAGTCTGTTCATTCCAGATGGAAGATACAATATGCAACCTTAAAGGTCAAGTGTCATCCCTATAAACATTCTAAAATAGATGAAAAGTACATATAATATTATTCAGTTCAATGTCTATACAAAAAAATAAATATGAGCAGAAAGTCATCCAAGCGCAATGTGTCATTCGACATCCAAGTGGTCGTCATATTGGCTGCATCTCCTGACGTCACCCAGGAGATTCACCATTGAAAACACGCTGTGGCCCCTACTATGGGACACGCCCTTTCAGACACGGAAACTCTTTTCGAAGAAGAGAACATCTCACAACCGGGGCAATATTACCCTATTGTTTCTAGCCATAGTTAGATAATATGCAGATCACGGCCAAACCGCCTCCCAGTCAGATCCACTTCCGCGCCGGAGATGATCCATCGCGGCCCGGCGCCGCGACGAGCTACCCCGGCCGACAAGGCCGGGAAGGCCGACCCAGCTGCCTTGTCAGCTGGGGTGGCTCATTTTCGGCGCCGAGGTGGCTTATCACGGCGCCAAGCCGGGCTGCTTTACGGCGTTGTCGTCGTACGCAGCTGAGTGCGCCATTGCCGGCAGGGTTGTTCATAGCCACCGCCGTCCGCGAGCCCGACGCGGCAGCCTTTGCTGACGAGCCGACGCAGCACCCGTCCGATGTGCACACTGACACATTTAGCACCCCTGTCATACATACGCGGATCTTTTGTCACGTTATGAGAGGCAGATTATATGGTCCGCCCCAAACTATTATTTTTTTTAGTAGCTGTATACACACTTATCTGTCGTTTGGGACCCACGAAACTCTTGTCCTTTGCACCCGTGAAATCCATTTTTCATGACGAACTGGGTCTCTTGGAAACTTATGAAATAATAAATAAATCCATCCTCCCGAGTGTTCAAGCAATGTCCAGCAATGGAACGAGTCGGCATTTTGGCTAACACGAAAGAACAACGAGCTACCTTCCCACAGGTAAAACTAATGGAAAAAAACGAGTCCACTGGAGGGCGCTCCTGCCCCGTACGTCACTTCCTGCTTCTTCTTGAAAACAAATCCCTTGAGAGGATTTTCATGGCGAGAGTTACAAAAAGCCATATCCGTCAAGATCATGTTTTGTGGTAAAAAACGGATGGGTCCATACCGGCTGCTATTTTTTCATTAATAACATTCTAAAAATCATGCATTTCATGACACTTGACCTTTAACCAAGAATCTTCAAAACTGGACTACCAATTGCAAAGGAATTTACTTGAGGAAGATGCACCTTAAAGATCTGCTTCAAACATCAAGCCCATAAATAAGCCGCTCTTTTCAAAATAATTCATGACAAATGCGCCACTCTGTTGAGCTCAAATTTATAAATCCACGATTGTTAGTGCCTCGCCAGCTATGAACCTCGCCAAACATCATTCATATTCATAGGGAGAACATGCAGACACCACAGAGGGAGGCCCGAGTTGAAATTCCAACTCTCAGGACTGAGAGGGAGATGTTCAAGCCACTAGTGTATCTAATGTTGTGGCACTGTGATCCTCTGCGTCAGCGAATACTTTAAAAGAAACAAAAAAAAAAGCTCACTGGTTCCTCACAAAACTCATTTCTCAACAATATAATTGAAGGGAAGAAGAAAAAAGGAATAGCTCATTGTTGCGGAGGAGTGCAAGGTCATGGATGTGCACTGTGCATGATGCATGTTTGAAATTACGAGAGACAAGATGAATGAGTGGTTACAGACTGATGAGGACTTTGGAATATGCTAAAAAACCCACAAGGCATACCGACAATGAATTAACCCACTAATAATCCGCATGAGCAACCATGTTAACACAACAATTGAATGAAGAATTAATTTATTCCTTTCCCATCCTGAACCTAATGTTATCTTAAAATGTAGAACAAACAGAATGAAGCTCTGGAGAACTTTATCCCTGCCCCAGAGAGTTGCAGCAGCGCTGCAGAATAATGCTGGCCACACAACATCCATCCATACATCCATCCATTTTCCTTGCCGCTTATCCTCACAAGGGTCGCGAGGCATCCTGGAGCCTATCCCAGCTGTCAACGGGCAGGAGGCAGGGTACACCCTGAACTGGTTGCCAGCCAATCGCAGGGCACATAGAGACAAACAGCCGCACTCACAGTCACACCTAGGGGCAATTTAGAGTGTCCAATTAATGTTGCATGTTTTTGGGATGTGGGAGGAAACCGGAATGCCTGGAGAAAACCCACGCAGGACATATCAAGCAGGCAAACTCCTCATGGGGGGGGGAGCATGATTTGAACTCCGATCCTTTGAACTGTGAGGCTAACGCTTTCCAGCTGCCCCACCGTGTCGCCCCACACAACATAACACAACTTTGTTGCCAGAGGTTAAGTGTTATTTTGAGGGAACAGTAAATTGGCACATACATACATATACAGTAAGCTGTACTCTGAGACAACTTGACATTGTAGCAAAGTCTTTTCTTCAGTGCGGTCCGATGAAATATTCTCATAAAATATTTACAAAAAGGGGAACGGTGTATTCCATTTTTAGAGATACAGTACTGTGTATAATATATATGTGTATGTGTATATATGTGTGTACGCTCAAACATTTAGCATGATTTCATGGCGCAAGACAGCAGTTTTAAGTGAACTTCTGTTAAATTTGTCCATTTACATTTGTTTGATGATCTTAAACATTTACATTCCACTCACACTAACCCGACACACACACACACAAACGTCTAAACTGACGCAAAATATCTCCTACATGTGCTCATCTATCGGAAATGGCACCCATTTCCATTTCATGTGGGAGACAACTGAACTATAATGCACAGATTGTGGGCAGGACTTACTGCATACCAAAGCTAAGCAAATGCATGCACCAAAGTTTTTGACAATAATTCTAAGCAGGCGGTGCGGTGGGTCAGCTGGTAAAGCATTGGCCTTGCAGTTCTGAGGACCTGGGTTCGATCCCTATCACGGCCCTGCCTGTGTGGAGTTTGCATGTTCTCCCCGTGCCTGCGGGCACTCCGGTTTCCTCCCACATCCCAAAAACATGCAACATTAATTGGACACTCTAAATTACCCCTAGGTGTGATTGTGAGTGCGGCTGTTTGTCTCGATCTGCCCTGCGATTGGCTGGCAACCACTCCAGAGTGTACCCCGGCTCCTGCCCGTTGACAGCTGGGATAGGCTCCAGCACTCCCCGCGACCCTCGTGAGGATAGGCGGCAGAGGAAATGGATGGATTCTCAGCATATGCAGTGCCAGTAGGCTGCACTTTATTTGTATATTTGGGTGCAGTTGCTGGATGGTGACGGCGTGGTGATGAATACAAGGGGAGTCAAGGAGAACTGAGGGTGGGAAGGTGTCGATGACAGTGAAACAAATGAGCTAAGACAGAGTTGTCCAAAGAAGAACTTCTCAGTGTTAGCATTCACAAGCCATTACAGACCCCCACGAGAGGAGGCTAATGTCAACACCTCTGCTAGCTGGCATTTTGTCAGCGGCTTTAATTTGCTGCTCCGAAATGCAAAAGACCGCTTCATATCCTCAGCGTTCTCAGAGAGGGATGTGACCTAAATGCAGACATTCTGTACAATGATGAAGGACGTGGAGGTGAAGCAAAGGGAGAGTGCGCTGAAAAAAAAGAAAAAGTGAGCGTGTGAAAAGTTAAAGGAAAAGGAGGAGGAGGGATGCGCCAGAGGAAGATGAATTATGCATG
This sequence comes from Syngnathoides biaculeatus, assembly GCF_019802595.1. Lineage (NCBI taxonomy): Eukaryota > Metazoa > Chordata > Actinopteri > Syngnathiformes > Syngnathidae > Syngnathoides > Syngnathoides biaculeatus. Next base: position 17,368,599 of record NC_084662.1, read on the forward strand.
TCTCGGCAGGGTCGACAGATGATGATGCCGAGAGATCCATCACTCGCGGTCACTTACCCAGGAGCTCGTAGAGGAGGTTGAGGATGTCCTTCCACGCTGCCCCCGCCTCCTCCCCAGCCATCTCACCAAAGTGGGCGGCGCTGTTGTACAGGTTCATCCGGTCGATGCATTTTGACAGGAGGGCCAGCATGCCCTGAGAACAAACGCGTGGCCAGAAACACGATTAATTCATAATCAATTTAATGAGAGTAACATTTTTCTTTTATTAGTGTCGTTTTTGGCATTAAATCACTGTTTGTACTGGATGGATAATTTTGGATTTCAGTACATGGCATTCTGTACTTTTAAGTAAGGGAATTGTGTCAGAAATTCTACTTTTAACAGAGTATCTATACAGTACTTCTACTTAAGTGCAGACTCAGTTTCTCACATTTAACAAAAAATCCCGTACGTAAAATTTATGAGTAGAAAGAATAGATATTGAAAGACGTCGCTTATTTAGTGTAGTCTTGACATTAATTTACGTGTTTATTTAATAAACCTTGATGACTGAACGAGCCTGCTCCAAAACAACCACTATTTACCCGGAAACAGGAAATGCAAGTTAACTGTGCTGAGCATGTACGGAAGTTAGGCCAAAAGCACATCTTCAGAGCTGCTTCACGTACTGCAAGCGCATTTACGTCGAAAGTCATCAACATCATGAGCCATGTCATCTCATTGCGTCGATCGCGAGGCAGTGTGATGACGTGCCCCCCGACCCCACCCAACCACCCCAAAAAAAGACGGTAGACTATCATCCACCTCGTTGCTTGATTCAGGTGTGGCCAATACGTCGAGCGAATGCACGTGAAGGCGCGTTCTAGCAAGCCGGCCCCCTATTTATGGCAGTCGCGCGATGCCTGCCCCTTGTCCCCACAACTACACATCACAATAGGTGACACTAATGTTTGTTACAATGTATCGCTAGCTTGTTGCTACGAACGCCGATTATGTTGAACCAAACTTTCAGCATCTTCAAAACATTGCGGGTATAGACCGTTCGTGTTTATTCCTTGACAGGGCAGTGCATTTAAGTTTTATTCAGATAAAGTTTGTCAGATCAAGAATTTCTATTGATGAACATTTTTAAATACCTTTTTATATCATGTTCTACTAATACCAGTTGAAATTGGAAATGATCATTTCTGACATTGAAATTTTAGTTATCTATTTTACTTTTTATTTTATTTTTAATTTACAGTTATATTAATCCAGTAAATTATTTTAAGGCCATCCCTAATCACACCCACAACCTTTTCTGCGAGCATGACTGACCGCACCCGTACATTTTTCAAATGTGAATGACTGCAGACTGCAAGTACTTTTACCAACTCTACAGGCATCTGTTAAGAGCTAATAAAATGGACATTGCCGGTGAGATATCAGTTAAACAAAATTGAAATTACTGTGGTTTGGAGCAGTGTAGAACTACAGTATTTTGCTTGTAGGTCAGTTAAAAGGTATCCCTAATGTTATGGCCTGTGAGTGCCGCTGCAAACCACAGTGAACATAGAGACGTTAACGTTGCACGACGCATTGCATAATGAAGTCGAGCGCCACTGGGTTCTCCTTCACCTCTTCTTTGAAGAGGTCCTGACGTTTGATGAGCGAACGCAAGAGACATTGCTTCTGCTCGTGCTCCAGCTCAGAGTCGGGCTGCTTGAAGTACTGGATCAGGTCATTCAGAGTCTGCAGCACCTCCTCTACGTAGCCGGCCACTTCTGTAGATACACCTGCCGTGGTGCCGTCCAAAGCCCTTAAAAATGATGGAAGGGTGCTGGTGAAATTTTACAGCTTTGTGTCTTGTTAGAGAGACCACCAGGTCGCAAATTCAAAGGCAAGTCTGTGTACTTGCTTTGAGATGCTGTCAGCCGTGAGTGAATTTGTGCCGCCGATAAGTCGCACAAGGCCAACGGGGGTCTTTTATCTCAGAGGAAGGAAGAGGCTTCATTGTATAATTACCAGCTACAGCATGATAGCCTCTTACACAGCTAGTGAAGCACCAGCTAGCGTTTAGCTTTGCATACAACGTAACTGACGAGGAGGTTACTGTGCTGCATTCAACCCACAGTCACGGTTTGATGAAAAGAACATGCAACATAAATGTAACCTCACAGTTAAATAAGAGATAATGTTATTGCTGTGAAGGTTCTGCATTGCGTTGCGTAATGCAAGCTGGGAACCAAAATTAAATATGAGAAAATGTGTCAAAAGCTGCTGTGCTTTTTGATCACAAAAACTAGCGTGGAGCTATTTTGTCATTATTTAAAATGACATTTTTTGTCATATATTTGGCTAGGTTAGCCAAAATTGTGGCCCCCTCCCATAATTTCAGTTGCTAATGACCTGACCTAGCTGCTCAAATTCCCAGAAAGCTTTGCCGTCACTCCTTACTTGATGAAGTTGGTGAATAGGAACGTTGTATTGCGGATGTTGCGAGCAGCTTGAGACTCCTCATGCTGACAGCGCTGGAGAGTGAGGCCGTCATCCATGTGGCCTTCAGAATGCAGGCAGGCCTATGTTAGGACAACACAGACAACATAGACCACAGGTATCAAACTCAAGGTCCATCACATCATTTTATGTTCCTCATTTAAGCAAACAATCATGTACTTGCATTATATACCCATCCTTCCATGGGTATCAAAATTGCTTTTCGTCTTCACCTTTAACAATATATTGCAAGTATTGTTTTATTATCGTTTGTTGTTAGTTTTTAAAAAATATTTTTAGATTTGTGTCTTCAGTGTTTCATTTCGGCATACTAGCAAAAACTATTAATACTAAAACCATATATAGCACATATCAGTGGCACGTTAGATATGTTTTCACAAATCACCAAGTCTAATCTAGAGCCACTTTTGCATTCCATAGTATGTATACATTGATATAATTAGAGCACCATACTATTTGCAGTTGTAAGGCCTTCAGGGAGGTCTTCATTCCCTGCATGCCCATCTTTGTGGGAGGGGCTCTGAATCGACTCACTGTAATCAAACACTAAAATCAGGAAGAAGGGTAAGGTGGTGTAAATTGATTTACACCCCCTACCATGTCAGGGGCCTTGGCGTGGTACCAATGCTACAGGGACTGCCATACATGCAACTGCATAGGGAGATGTTTTATGTTCCTGGGTGGGAGCCCAGTGGCGACCAGCATTTCTCGTGTCACACTAAAAAACTGTACGATTGTCTGACCACCACTTCAGGGTGTACCCCACCTCATACCCGATGATAGCTGGGATAGGCTCCAGCCCTCCTGCGACCCTTGTGAGGATGTGCGGCTCAGAAAATGGATGGATGGAAGAAGAATAAGAAGGAAATCATTTGTTCCATTGTGATCCTACAGTACAGGTATTTTATTATTTTTTTTCATCTTAAAATTGATAAAAGATAAACAGAGTATACAGTAAAGAAAATAAGTATTTGAACACCCTGTTATATTGCAAGTTCTCCCACTTGGAAATTATGGAGGGGTCTGAAATTTTCTTTGTAGGTGCATGTCCACTGTGAAAAAGATAATCTAAAAAGAAAAATCCAGAAATCACAATGTATGATTTTTTTTGCAATATGTGTAATACAGCTGCAAATAAGTATTTGAACACCTGTCTATCAGCTAGAATTCTGACCCTCAAAGACCTGTTAGTCCACCTTTAAAAGTCCACCTCCACTCCATGTATTATCCTGAATCAGATGCACATGTGTGAGGTGGTTAGCTGCCTAAAGACACCTGTCCACCCCATACAATCAGGAAGACTCAAATTTGCAACATGCCCACGATCAAAGGGCTCTCCAAAGACAAAATTGCACAACTGCACATGGCTGGAAAGGGCCACGGAGAAATTGCCAAGCATCTCGGTTAAAAAAAAAGGTCCACTGTTGGAGCAATCATTAGAAAATGGAAGAAGCTAAACATGACACTCAATCTCAATCGGAGTGGAGCCCCATGCAAGATATGAGCTCGTGGGTTCTCAATGATCCTTAGAAAGGTGAGGAATCAGTCCAGGACTACACGACAGGACTTGCTCAATGAGCTGAGACCACCGTTTCCAAGGTGACTGTTGGTAATACACTAAGACGTCATGGTTTGAAATCATGCATGGCACGGAAGGTTCCCCTCCTTAAACCAGCACATGTCAAGGCCCGTCTCAAGTTTGCCATTGAGAATTTGGATGATACAGAGGAGTCATGGGAGAAAGTTTTGTGGTCAGATGACACCAAAATTGAACTTTTTTGTCATTATTCCACTAACTGTTTGGAGGAAGACGAATGATGAGTTCCATCCCAAGAACACCATTCCTACTGTGAAGCATGGGGATGGTAGCATCATGTTTTTGGGTGTTTTTCTGCACATGGGACAGGACGACTGCACTGTATTAAGGAGAGGATGACCGCGGCCATGGATTGTGAGATTTTGGGGAACAACCTCTTTCCCTCAATCTGAGCATTGAAGATGGGTCGTGGCTCGGTCTTTCAACATCACACTGACCCGAAGCACACAGCCAGGAAAACCAAGGAGTGGTTCCGTAAGAAGCATATCAAGGTTCTGGCATGGCCTCGCCAGTCTCCAGACCTAAACCTAATAGAAAATGTTTGGAGAGAGCTGAAAGTCTGTTTCTCAGCGACAGCCCAGAAACCTGTGTGATCTAGAGAAGATCTGTGTGGAGGGGTGAGCCAAAATCCCTCCTGAATTGTGTGCAAACCTGGTGAACAACTGCAGGAAACGTTTGACCTCTGTAATTGTAAACAAAGGGTACTGTACCAAATATTAACATTGGTTTTCTCAGGTGTTCAAATGCTTATTTGCAGCTGTAACACACAAATAATTCGTTAAAAAATGGTACATTGTGATTTCTGTATTTTCTTTTTAGATTATCTCTCTCACAGTGGACATGCACCTACGATGAACATTTCAGACCCCTCCATGATTTCCAAGTGGGAGAACTTATAGCAATATAGCAGGGTGTTCCCCTAATATCAATAAGGAATTCTATTTTAATGACCGATGGTATTAGGACGTTATTTTGCAATGCAAAGATCCCAAGTGTAAAAAAAGTTCACAACAGTAAAATGTTAAAACTGCCAAAATATTCATGAATCGAAACTTTAATAACATGTGAACCATATGTTTTAAAGATTTTCGTCGAATCCCATTTGGACTACCTTAAGGTCATTGGACTTAAAAGGTTTCATCTTGTGAATCTTTAAATAAATTATCGACTGGTCTTGCAAAAAGAGTTTCTGTAAAGTTGACAGTTGATTGCGTTGTCGACCCAAATGTGATGTGTGACGTGCGTTCACCCTTCTTTTCACAGGTCCAAGACGAGACGATTTGGCATCAGGCGCTTGGTAGGACAGCCACAGTCCAGTTGCCACATGCATGACGAAGCAGACAGAATCGCCGTATTTGATCTCCGGCACTCCCATGCCCTCAACGTCTCTCTTTGGGCCCGACTCACTCTTTTCCTGTTTAAGTATGTATAGTGCAGTGCACACACACATACACACACACACACACACACATTGGACACGATGCTGGACACAGAAAGACGCCAATGTGGCTTCTTATTTAAATTAAGAGTGGGTTTGTCCTGACCCACAAAGGGTAAAAGGCAGTAAGTCAGCCAATTACCATAAGACAAATGTCGTCTGCCGAGCAATTATAAAACGGACAAAAAAAATGATGGCAGTTGATGAGCTCATTAGGAGATTACAGGCTCTCTTAAGAAGTACTTAATGAAGTCTGCAGAAGACATTTCGATTCACCCCAGTCAGTAGACCAAAATAGTATGTATGTTTCTCTCCAAACAATGTTGATAATGTTCCCGAAATAAAAAAAAAGAAAAGAATGAAGACTTAGCAGCTTGCAATACGCTTCAAATTTAGAAAAAAATAAATCATTATACTGTATTTTTAGGAACACAGTGGCTTGCCACTTGGGTGGTACCTTCAAAGGTACTATTTTTGCAACCTCAATGTTTTGTTTTTTTTTGGTTTCGTTTTTTTTTTTTGTTGGGGGGTGTCTGGAAAAGGTACAACTTTTACTTTGGAGTCCAATAATTATCCCTACAGGGAACATGAGTATAAAAACTAAATTGGACTCTTCCTGCATTGGCATTATCTGTATCAGTATCTGCAGGCTTTCAGGGATCCCAGTTAAGACTTTTTACTCTTTTTTTTTTTTTTTAAGCCACTTTGATCAAATTGAAGCCTTCTCATTTATGTAATGGACAACTGGTGTTTAGTGATTCTGTAAATTCGGATATCTATTATTCATAAAAATGTCCAAACACCATCACACTTCCCAAAATTGTCACATAAAACACAGCAACATTTATTTAGTCTGTGGCCCATGCAGCCTTCAGTTTGGAAAGTCAAATTTAAGACTGCTTAAGGTTCCGTTTAAGATTCCGTGTGTAAAGTCACAGTCGACATCAATGTGCCTTAGTGCGGTTAACAGCTTTTGTAAATGGAAAGACATTGTAGAAACTGGGATTTGGTCAGTAAGGTTAATCATAGCTGTGATAATTGCACCTTTTCCAGGACTAAAAAATGTGTTTCGATCACAAAACCCATATTTTTGTGTCACTCCTAAAGAGTACAAGGACGACAGTTTCGACCCCGAAGGTTCTATCTTGTGATGTCTAAATTTGGCGAATGTCCCAAGAGACTGCACTGACCTTGGAGGGTCTGAAGCAGAAGGATGTCGCAGTGGTGTCAGACCTCTCTCTGTCCTGTAGGATCAGTCCCCGGTCCTCGGTCAAGGCCAGGTAATGGCCGGTGGAGAGGTGGCGTAGTCGGAAGGCCTGACCCCAGCGAATGTGGCTTCCGCTCCAGCTGCACGTAGCACGCGTCACAAGCTTTTAGATTTCGGAATCAATTCACATTAAACGAGCGGCTCGCGATATCTCCTGTGGTAGAGGAGACTGAAAGAGATGTCAACAGAGTTCGCTGGAGGAGCAACAATTGGGAGTGGCAGCTCAGAAGAAATGCCCATCTATCTATCTATCTATCTATCTATCTATCTATCTATCTATCTATCTATCTATCTATCTATCTATCTATCTATCTATCTATCTATCTATCTATCTATCTATCTATCTATCTATCTATCTATCTATCTATCTATCTATCTATCTATCTATCTATCTATCTATCATGTGTATATATAGAGTATGTATTCAGTTCTGAGGACCCGGGTTCGATCCCGGCCCCACCTGTGTGGAGTTTGCATGTTCTCCCCATCCCTGCGTGGGTTTTCTCCCACATTCCAAAAACATGCAACATTAATTGGACACTCTAAATTTCCCCCAGGTGTGGTTGTGAGTGCGGCTATTTGTCTCGATGTGCCCTGCGATTGGCTGGCAACCGGTTCAGGGTGCACCCGGCCTCCTGCCTGTTGACAGCTGGCATAGGCTCCAGCACTCCCTGCGACCCTCGTGAGGATAGGCGGCAGAGAAAATGGATTGATGTACTGAGATGTTCAACCCACCTGATCCTCAGAGGCTCCAGTCGCCACAGGGAGCGGGCTTTTGACGCTTCCTTACCAGCCTCATAGTTAACTATCCTGGAAGCACATAAAAGTTGAGGGGTGGGGTTTTTTGTTGATGTAAAATTAAATATTGTGCAAAAGCTCAATGTAATCATTTGCCATTAAAGTAGGGGCTGCAACATACAGTAGTTTAATTCCGATATTCATTGTGAAACACACTTCAAAGGTAGTTTACTGAAGAAATGCCAAAGACCCGCAGTGGTAGTATTAGCACGTTTGACAAGTTAAATAAATAGATAAATGGTAAATAGTGTTGGAAAACATTGTAAATAAATAAAACTAAGTTCGATAACATTTTTATACATTTTTTTGAGAACACCAAAATAAGGACAGGTGAAAATATATGGTCTACCTCAACTGAAGAAGGCAGTTTTCCACAGCAGTAGTGAAATTGAATGAGGCAAAACATTTTTTCAACGCTATAATTTGTCTCTTTTTGCATGCTCATCTATTTCCACCTCAACATATTGTGCAACGTCTTCTGAGCTTTGTCTTTATTTCAATGTGTATTGTTTGTTTTTGTTTTCATATGGATTCATGCTGAATTTAAACTCTGCAGTAGTGTACACGTGTACAAATGGCAAAGTAATGAACAAATCTAGATTGCTACATGATGAAAAAAAGTGCATCTCTCAAGTAGATTTCTGGCCATCAGTGTACAGAAGGCCTGATACTGGACTAAAATAGTAACTACTGTGCATAACACGGGAAGAGCGTATCACCCTCATTGATCACTTCTGCATGATCAGCTTGTAATTTTTATCTTTTCTAACAGTCGCAAAGGCTTGCAACATTACAGAAACCAAATCCATTCATCTTGTCCTATTGCCCACTTTGCATTTTTCATTTGTCAAGGTTTTTTCATTACTCTTAAACAAAGTCACTTGAAAAAAAAATCTAATCTTGTACAAACAATTTGTGACTAAACTAAAATTGAGCACACTACCTCTGTTCCTTCTCACTCCTTTCTGCTCCAGGGATGGTCAAACTCTCATCATGGCCACGACAGAGACGCATCACATGACCACCAACCAAATACCCTAATGAAACAAAGTAAAATTCAGACTCCTGATATTCATATTAGGGAAATAGAGATTAGAGTATTCTAAAAAATATTAAATTGAGGTCATTCTGTAGCCCCACAATATAGCCAATTCTCACTGATATGATCTCAAATGTTAACAAGATGTGTTTAAACCAAACTAAATTTAATGCTGAACTCAAGTTTAAGTTAGATTTTAGTTCAATATTTGACTTTTTATTTTTTCAGGGTGACAAATGACCTTCACTTGCAATGAGAAAGCAATTTGTTTTTTGAAGAAATGTTGTTATAACTATACCAGTTGGAAAGCACATTTGGGCATGCCACCCAAAAAATCATCAATCATAGAAAAAGTCATTATATGTAAAAATATGTATGTCCGAATGCTGAAAACTTGCCGACAGCCATGTTGCTGGAGGAGCAGGTTGGCTGGACGTTCCACAAGGTTTGCATGAACGACGCATCTACGTGGATGCTGCCGTTGGAGATGGAGAGGTGCTGCAAGAACAGAAGCCACCGTGTTAAAAACAGAACGGCCTGGCGTAAAATAGCAACATTGGCAGTCGGGAAGCTCAGACAAGCACAAAAAATAAATACAATAAAATGAAAAAATCAGCAAACGCCTCACAGAGACAGAGACAGGGTGAACTCCCACTGCTGGGGTTTGAAAAGATATTTCAGCAAACTCTGCAATCATCAACAAGTGCTGCCAAACTGTGTTTGAAGGCTGCTGGCTAAAAAGCGCCAGTGCATCATCAGCGCTTCCCGGCGTAGCAATGCCTTAACAAAAAAAAAAAAAAAAAATCCTTCCTGCAGACGCGCTTGGAGTCGCTCCAGCCTCCCAATGGGCAGGATTTACAAGTTTGTGGATGCTCAACAAAATGTGAGTATGCTGAACAATGACTTCCATCTTCCCCTGAAGAAAAATTGAGTGGGTGGCGGGTAAACTTTTGTGCTCAAGGACCGAATTTCATTCTTAAAAACAATCATTGGGAAGTGTGGTGTGATAGGGCTCTGCCATTGACCCGAAAGTGTTTTGCTGAATGTGGAACAGCTATTAAATTACTTTAGCTTTTGTTTTTTTCAAATTAACAATAAACTTTGTAAATGTGCACCATTCTCCTACTATCAAGTTTGGGATTGATTCATAATCAATCAAATGAACCTCAAGCACATTTGTATCATTTTTATACACTGTCATGAAATGCACCATTTTTGGGATGTTATTAATGAAAAAACGGCAGCCGGTATGGACTCTTGTGTTTTTTCACCACAAAAGATGATTTTGACGTCCACAGATTTTTATAACTCCCGGCATGAAAATCCTCTTGTTTTTGACAAGAAGCAGGAAGTGACGTTCAGGGCAGGAGCGCACTCAAGCGGTCTCATCTGTTTATACTAGTCTTACCTGTGGGAGGGTAGCTCGTTGTTCCTCCGTGTTAGCCAAAATGCCGGCTTGTTATATTGCTGGATATTGCTCGAAAACTGGTTTCGCTCTTCATACTTTTTCAAAAGACCCGGTTCATCGTGAAAAATGGATTGCACAGGTGCAAAGGACGAGAGCTTTGTGGGTTCCAAATGACAGGAAGGTGTCAGCTACTAAAAAAAATATTAGTTGGGGGGGGGGGGACATAATCCGTAAATCAGGGGTGGTAAATGTGTCGATGTGCCACTCCGTCCGAAGCCGTGATCGGTGGACGTGGCGCCGCCGGGGTGGCTCATCTCCGCCACGCGGAGGTGGATTGGACGGGGAGGAGGTTTGGCCGCAGCGTCGTCGTTGCTCACGGGCAGCTTATTTTTTAACACTGCCGGGTGGAAGTTGATCGGGCGGGGAGTTGGTTTGGCTGTATGCGGTTTTCATCTAAATATGGCTCGAAATGATAGGGTAATATTGCCTCAGTCACTTCACTCGGTTGGGAGATGTTCTCTTCTTCGAAAAGAGCTTCCGTGTCAGAAGCGGCATGTCCCACAGTAGGGGCCACAGTGTGTTTTCAATGGCGAATGTCCCAGTGTGACGTCATGGACAGAAGATGCAGCCAATATGGGAACCACTTGGATGTCGATTGAGACTTCCGCAACTTTGCGCATGGATGACGTGCTCTCCGCTCATATTTATTTTTTCATTTAGACATTGAAGTGAATAATGTTATATGTATTTTTCATTACAATATCAGTTTTAGAATGTTTGTAGGGATGCCACTTGATACAAGATGCCAAAGCTTCAGTCCTTGCTGTGGCCGCACATCAACCTGCACGATCAGCAACCGTAATGGCGCTCTGATTACTTTTGCCTGAAGTTTCTCAAGTGCCCCATTCCTCGAAAGAAACACTCAAGCCAAATCCGGTAGAGATTTCCCAGCGGAGGACGTGGAGGTTTGGATTTTTGCCAGCTTTGCATTAAAAGCACATTTGCACGTCTAAATGGCCACAACAATACAGCGCAGCTCGATTTAGTATGCTTGCCATGTCGCCGCGCCACCTTTCTGCTATTTATCCTCCTCTCTTGAGCCTTCAACATTTTTTTTCAGAATCAAGTTTGGAGGTATAGCTGTGCAAAAAAGAAATATGATAACCAGATTTTCACCCCCCCCTCCCCCCTACACACTTCTTGTCATGCCTTGCTTGTCTAGTTAGACAATGACAGTGCAGCAAAGCAGACAAAGCCGACACACAGGCAAATCAATATTTAACTCAGCTGACTTGCAAGTGATGGGAGGGAATATTTCGATCTGAAAAAGAGCAAAGCAACTCGCGCGCTCATTGCTGAAAAAAAGTAATGATGGAGAACAGCTTAAAAGTGTTCAGGACGAACGAAGTCAGGTGGTGGAAACCCAGTGATACCTTCATTTACAAGTTTAATTTCTTGCATGAACAAGCTTATAACTCAATTTAACTATTATTTATTTCGCTGTTAGTTCAGATTGTCTTCTCCATGCTCCCTGTGAGTGTCTTCATTTTGTATTTCTGTGTTTGACAGTTTGCCTTGTTCAAAAAATGACTGAAAGTGAATCGGCGTCTGTCACTGTCCAAGGTAGGTGAACAATGAATACTTAAAACAAAGTCTTCAACGTGGTGGGACTATATCCATCCATTTTCTTTTTCCGCTTATCCTGACATGGTTTGCGGGAAGTGCTGGAGCCTATCCCAGCTGCCAATGGGCAGGAGGCGGGGTACACCCTGAACTTGTTGCCAGCCAATCGCAGGCCACATAGAGACAAACAGCCGCACTCACAATCACACCTCAGGGCAGTTTAGAGTGTCCAATGAGTGTTGGATGTTTTTGGAATGTGGGAGGAAACCCGAGTGCCTGGAGAAAACCCACGCAGGCACGGGGAGAACATGCAAACTCCACACAGGTGGGTCCGGGATTGAACCTGGGACCTCAGAACCGTGAGGCCAGCGTTTTACCAGTTGCGCCACCGTGCTGCCTGGTTGGACTATAAGGTGAAGGTTACTTTAGGTCATTTACAGAGATTGGATCGGGAAAAATTGCACCCTGAGGTCACAGAATTCCAGATTATATCAAAATCTTCAGGAAAAGTACAACTTGACACTTCAATTCAGCAGCATGAAGGGATGAACAGTTTTTTTTTCCCCCCTTTGGCTTTTGGCAAAAATTTTCTAAAAGAAAAAGTAACCTTGAGGCGTCAATAAGACAGGAACAAAATGTGTCAAAAAAAAGGTAAAGTAAAGGATGGATATATAGCATTGACGGACAATGGACCAGTACGATGGAGAACCCGAGGGAGTCAACTGACCAAGTAGCGTTCTGTCGACACGCTGACGAGAATCAGATCATCTCCGATGCGGACCTTCTCTCCTTCTGACCTCTGCTTGGAGGCGGGATGGATGGTCCACCAACAGGCCTCTCCTGTTCACACATACAAGCTTCCAATTGCAATTACGAGGTGTTGGAATGTACAACAGCTGATAAATGTGACGCCCCGCTGACCCTCGCAGGGTTTGCGGCAACTTTCTATTCTGGGGTGTGTTAAAAATAACCATCGTTTGAGGAAGATGTTCTGTCGATACATTGGGTCAAGGTCGAAGCAAGAGTGGTAAAAGTGAAGAGGAATCAAAGATGCAGTTATACTATACCGACTGAATCTTCTTCTAGTCCGACATCGAACGACAACTTGTCTGTCAGAGATCTAGATGTCTTCAAACAGGTCAGGTACTAAAACAAAAAAAAATGAAAATATGAATTCCAGTCTGTCTGTGTTCTGACCTTACCTGCAAATTTTGTGTTTGACAATTGCCCGGCACCAGTTGAAATGTGAAAACAATTGGCTTTTTGAATGATACAGCTTTGTACCCAATGGAGTGTTTGTGACGGTTTTACATCGTACCACTCACCATGCCACTGAAGGAGTGGCGCAGGAGGATGGCGTGACCATAGAGCAGGGTCCGATGTCCGCCCCCCTGACCCGCCTGCCGGGAAATGAAAAGTGCTGGGTTATCTCCGTCCTGGTTTTTCTAACTTCTAAATTACAATCCCGGTTGTTCTATGGCATCCATTTTTCAAACCAACTGAAGGGCAGCTACGGAGCCCCTAAAACACAGGTGTCAAACTCAATGCCCGGGGGCAAGATCTGGTCCACCATATGGTTTTATGGTGCCCGTGAAGGCAAATCGTGTGCGTCAACTTCAAGGATTTTTGTAAAAATTTCAAATTTCCATGTCATAAATGATAACATTGACATATTGCAAGCGTTTTTGTGTTACCAAACATGAACAATAGTCAAAAACCCCATTTATCTTGATTTCTGATTCCAAATCAATGTAACGATAATGAGGCGATGAAAATTTTTGATTGTTTTACAAACATAACAGCCCTCAGAGGAAAACCACAACTACAATGGGGCCCACGGCAAAAATGAATTTGACACCCCTGCCCAAAAAGGACATAATTAGTCAAACATCCATCCAACAACAGACAACATAACACAGTGGGAAATCAGATTAGCCAAAAAAAAAAAAAAGAATTAAAATATGAGCACTTTTTACAGCACCACTGGTATTAAAGAAGTACATTTTTGCTTACCTTTTTAATCAACCTCTAGTGCCACGAGGGGGGGAAAAAGAGAACATATTGTAAAGTCAAACTAAGGTGTTAGTAAAGTAAATAAAGGGACCTGTTCACTGTTGATATTAAAATGGTCATTAAAATAAATCATCACCTTTTCACATTACAGCCCATAAGAATGTAGCAGTGACCTTTTTGTTTATATTCACAGAAAAAGAATCCAATGAACACTGGACAACAACGATATTGACAATTAAATGTTTTGTTTTTTTTTTGGGGGGGGGGCTAAATGAACTGCAGCAAATTGTGTTCAGGCAACCAAATATTTGACAAACCCAGCCATAAGCGTTTCATCAAATAAAAACTTGAAAAGTACACGGCAACAGCTGGGTGTCAAGGAGCACAGCAAGCCGGCCTGTATTTCGAGCTTGTTGTGCTGACGCATCATCGCCAAGAATGGTGACCTTTGCTTGGGTGACCCTCTCGGTGTTCTGTATCCTAAACAGCTTGCTGGCCAGCTGGGCTGTGCTAGTGCTTTAGGAAAGGAGGTGAGGTGTTAAGTCGCATCTTCGACGATTGATCGTTTCTCAAGTTTGAATTTTTTTAGAGTTCAAGTGTCTAGCTTGATGGACCCGTTTGTTTAAAACAAAACAAAAAAAAAAAAAAAAAAAAACCAGCACATTCCAGTCCGGTCATGAAATAGAGTCGGTGCCTGTTGTATGTTTAGCAAGTAAATGTCACACGTACCAAAACTTCAATGTTTACACATGAGCTTCACATCTTTTGGCTTGTTGGTCAGAACATCTCGACGGAGACCCAAGAAGGACATTGAAAAAAAAAAACTAACTGGTTTCTACTGAGCCCCTAAAGGGAAATTGAGAAAAAGGAAAGAAAAAACTAACTGGTTTCTCATTGTAATGAGTAACTTTGTCATTGTAATGAGTAATTTACTCATTGTAATGTGTATCTTACTTATGGTAATGAGTAACTTACTCATTGTAATGAGTATCTTACTCATGAGTATGTTACTCATTGTAACTCACGAGTAAGTTACTCATTACAATGAGAGTGTCGAAAAACGGCTACCTATGGGTCGTAGCTTATCTACCTCCGAGCGGTAGCTTCCTGTGTTCAGGTAGTCGTAGCTTATTTACCTGCTAGTGATAGCTTCCTGAATATGGAATAAGGATCTTTTATACATGCACACATGCAATGGATTAGTTACTCATCACAATGAGAAACTTACTCATTACAATGAGAACGTTTCTCATTACAATGAGAAACCAGTTAGGTTTTTTTTTTTCTTCAATGTCCCTTTAGGGGCTCCGTACAGCTCTCATCCACACACATGGAAAAACAAACTGATGGACCATCATGGCCGCCACTCTGGTGGTATCATCCAAACAAAAACGCTGTGAGTGAGTCCGAAAACCAAACAACAGCAACAAAGACCCAAATGGGACATAATTGTGGAAAGGAGTAGGAGATGGATTTGTACTCCAGCCAACATCGTGTTCTCTTGCCAAAAGGAGAGCTGCCAGCAGTGAGGCGCGTATCCAGCAAGCCGGGCCAATAACAATGCAACAAGGGTAAACAAAAATAAGATAATAAGGCCTGTTGTGCACGCCGGTTCAGTCAAGGCTAGACGTTTTGTGTTTATCGTGCTAGAACTATGCTGCACAATGACCTACGCCAAGTGTGGTTTTTATCTTTTCAAGACTCTTGGAAAACTCGGGTCTGGTCTGGTAGTAGCAGTTTATCACGATCATCATGAACGGAACTTGTTTTTAAAAACTAACACCGACCATATGTGTGTTCAAGAGAGAAATAATTCATTGTAACTCACTCGTTAATCATATCCCTGACTGCCTTCCAGATCGCATCGGTGGAACCTCCAAATTTGAACGCCTCTAAATTACAATTAGACTATAATTGGGCTGATTTATATGGAATCAGAAATGGAAAGTGGTGTACACAGCAAGTCATTAATGTTTAAAAGCACAAAAAAATGGAATGAAGACCTGACCCGACAAAATTGCATTCAAGTTTTACTATCTGCCCTCAGATCAAATGACACAAAATGTTGCTATTGGAGCTTCCCAGCATGACTCAATCTGAGAATGTGACGGGTTTACAAACCAAAGAGGCCCAGCAGAGGAACGATTTTACCGTTAATAGGACGCCGGTCTCGCTTCCCAGTATCTCGCCTTCTCAATAGACGACTTAATAAACACGCCAAGTGAGCTGGACAGCAGCCGATAAGAGAAGAGCCAACTCCGCTTTGGATAAATTCAGAGTTGCGATTACAGATGCTGCAGAGCGCTCACTGATCATTTCCGCTCCCGAACCAAAATGGCCTTTCATTGTCATTGACTTCAGATATCGCGAACGTGGACCCGAAAATGAAAAGTGACAGCCTTCCTCGGAATTCACTTACAGTCCTTAATTGTGTTCAAGCGCTCCAGAGGGGGACTAATGGTCGATATGTAATGAGCCTTTGGAAAATGAAAATTCATTTAGCATTCAGGTCATTTCTATCATTCATCAGTCACTTTTGAAGTCAAAATTGAGAATTGCTTCATGCTGCATATAACACACAATGACGTCCTTCATAACTGAGCTTTTGGTGTTTGAGTGCACGCTTACTACAACTTTTCTTTGGTTAATTCTGTTTAAAACTAGCAGAAAAAAAATAAGAACAAAATTCAGGGACAAACATACAAAACATCGGTAATCGGAAGTTTAAACTCCAGATACCAGAGCAGCACTCTGAAATTGTTTTAAGAGACTCTTGCGGGCAATTCAGATGGAGCCAAAGCAACAACAAACATCATTGGTGTTTTGTTTTTTAAATAGTGTAATACTCATGTTTAAACTGTTGCACTTGTCCTAAAATGACAAATCCATCCCTGTTACAATAGCTAAGCAATTTATTTTGCATTTACTTCTCTTTCTGCACAAAATGCTAACTCATAAGTGACCTTAAAACCAAGGTATGTACTGAACTTAAATATTTCGCATACCGTTACAACCTTAGCGAGTTACACATTTATTACAACCGGCCTCCCGAGGGGACGATGCGGTCAACAACGGAAACTAGTTTGGCATCTCTTTCGGGAAAGTACTCAGACGGTGACACACATGTTTCCAGACACTTTTTAAATTTTTAAGTCAACTCCTCAAAAAGTTGGATTTTTGATCAAAATCCCACAAGCGGCATTGTAACGACGTCTGACATTTTGGTTTCACTTTGGAAAGTTTGCAGCCTTGAAACACATTTTTTCAACTTTTAATGAAGTTCCTCCAAGGATACATCAGATGCACTCTCTGCATTTTCAATGTAATGCACTATATGATTCTCTTGTAGCAAAAAAAAAAAAACATTTTAGGAAGGAATTTATTTTAATTCAATACTCTGTGAGGCAAAAACTCTTTTGTGTGCACCCGTGCAGTCTATCATCCTGATCACGATACTGTAATTCATAAAAGCTGATTGATTTTGTGCTTGAATTACATCTTTCATCCAAAAGGTTACTGATGGAAAGTTGCCATCCATTCAGGCTTTCTGGGTGTTTCCGTGCACAAGACGTAGTCCTGTATACTCACGCCCTCGCTGCTCTGTCCAGTGTTAGCCAGCATCTCCTGCAGGGCTCGCACCGACAACGACTGCTCCAGCACAAAGTTACAAATGCACAGGTCTGGGGGAACATACTGCAGGATGGAATGGAGGCAAGGAGATGGGGGATGTAGGGGAGACAAAAGGAAAAGAACATTAGCGGAAGAAACATGCTGTAGATAAGACTCTGGAAGTTTGCTTTGAAGTATCTGCTCAAAGAGAAGTTTATTCCCCCCCAATCTTTATCATCATCTATCACGCTGAACTGAATTGAATGAACACAAACACGCACCAGCGGGCCAAATCATTTACTAAATTAAGTCATACAAGATCGAAGGCCCGAGTGTAATTAATAGAGATGGCCCTCGTAAATGAAGTGATGGGCATCCTGGCGCGTTGCCAGCAAGGTGCTGAAGATGATGAAGAACGCTGTTAAATACAACGACAAACAAGCTTTGCTATACCTTAATAATCATCCGGCTGGAATGTATTTCCACAAACACATTTTGACTTTAGATTCTTTTTTTTCTTGCATTTGTCATGTATTTTGTCATAGCTAGTCAAGGATGCCGCTCAACATGAAGAACAATATTTGTACGTTAGTCAGATTGCGATCGCCGATGAAAGCTTGTGGAGATTTATCATTTTTCTTGTAATGGGTCTACGATACAATCAATGTGATTTGACTTTACAAAATGACAATCATCTGCCACTTTTGTTAATTTAGTCTCTGTCATCTGCATCTGGATGCAACCACTCTCTCTGCCCCAGAATTAAAAATGTAACAGTCTTGCGTCATCCTCTGTGAATCAGAAGTAGCCTGTTCACATAAGCATACACGAACAAAAATGTGGAACTTTGTTTTCATAGTGCTGCCATTCTAATTTTGTTTCATATTTTAAAATAATAATCATGCTGCTAATCAAAACCATTTGTCCCTCCATTTTCTATACTGTTTGTCCACAGAGTTTTTTTGCAGGAGAACTTGAGCCTTGCCCACAGGGCACATAGAAAAACAGGCAGTCACACTTTTACAGTTTTGGACAAATTTTATAGTCTTCAATTCAATTCAAAGATGCATGTTTTTGGAATGTGGGAGAAAGCTCTAGAAACCCCAGGCAAGCACAGGGTGCACATGGTAATTCCTCACAGGAGGACCAGCGACGGGATTCTAATCCATGACCATGTCGACTGTGAGGCCGACATACGAACCATTTTTTCACTACGCTGGGGGCAAATTAATTGTCTAAATACTGTCAACAGCTGTTTTCGATAGACTCATCGGTGCAGCGTCTGCAGTGATTCGGTACGTTGTGGTGAAGTGGGAGCTAAGTCGAAAGGCGAAGCTCTCAATTTACCAG
Source organism: Syngnathoides biaculeatus (assembly GCF_019802595.1). NCBI lineage: Eukaryota > Metazoa > Chordata > Actinopteri > Syngnathiformes > Syngnathidae > Syngnathoides > Syngnathoides biaculeatus. The sequence goes on from NC_084662.1 coordinate 17,387,237, forward strand.
TCGATCTAAGTTCCTACCCTCACCTATGGCCACGAGCTGTGGGTCGCGACCAAAAGAACGAGATCCCGGATACAAGCGGCCAAATTGAGTTTCCTCCTCAGGGTTTCCCTTAGAGATAGGGTGAGAAGCTCTGTCATCTGGGAGGGACTCAGTGTTCAGCCGGTGCTCCTCCGCATTGAGAGAAGCCAGATGAGGTGGCTCCACCAGAAAGAGACCCCGGGGACGACTCAGGACACGCTGGAGAGACTAAGTCTCTCGGCTGGCTTGAGAACGCCTCGGGATCCCTCCAGAAGAGCTGGAAAAAGTGGTCGGGGAAAGGAAAGCCTGGGTATCCCTGCTGAAGCTACTTCCCCCGCGACCCAACCCAGAGAGGCGGTACAAAATGGATGGCTGGAAAATTTTCAATAGAGTTCAACTATCTGACTGCGAAACTTACAGCAGCGCTGCCGTTGTGTCCTAAAATGACACCGATGCACCCGCGTCGTCCAAGGACCTTGTAACACGGATAACTCTGCTGCATTCTTACATTACTTATGCATTATTCTTACCCTATTTTCCAATTATCATATTTTGTCTGCAGTTTGGCAACACATCCGGGAGCAGCAAAGTGCTCACAACGACCTTTTAAAGAGCCCATTTGTTCACGTTTAGTGTAGATTAAACTCAATAAAATGAAGCTTTTAGAAAGGGTAAAGTGATTCATTCAAAGAAATGGCGGCTGATCACAACGTGGTCCAACTTGACCAAACAATTAAATGTCTCTCCCCAATCACGTCAACATTATTTTAATAGCATAAGGAGCCGTGTTTAACGTCATCCACTAATATACTTCACAGGGTGTTTCAACAAAAAAGGGACTGAAATGAAATGGGCTTCATGTTGGAAAATATAACTTCAAAATTGAAACAGGTATAGGATTCTACTAATGTTATTAAGGTACCAAATGATGTGACATTTTTTTGGAAACCTCACATATTTTGCACTCACATTCGCAAGAATCACATGTGCCATTTATAGATATTTTTTGGGGCCATTTTTTTTTTCACAAGCCGGTGCAGCCGGCCCAGTTTTGACCAGGAACCCAAACATTCATCCATATGACACGCGAGCAGCCCAAAGCATTGTCCTGGTCCAACAAGGTGAGAGGACGGCTTGTTCGTGACAGATGGCCTCGAGCTCCGCAGGTGTTGCCCTTGCGTTCCGCAACAGCTCCAGGTAGGAGAGGTGAAGCGTGCCCTCGTGTTCTCAAACTGAATTTAGGAACTCCGACTGCCAGCAAAACTGCCTTCCCCTGCAGTGCTCCCTGAAAATGGGATTTGCTTTTGAGGACTGGTAATTCTGCCAAGTGGCTACAGGGCCGATTGTTCTGTTTTTCCGGCTATAAAGGGCAAAACAACGGGTTTTCAATCAAGAAATTGTACTCCTTAAATCAGAACATAATGATGAACTTGAGCTGTCGTTGGAAGTTTTGTGGATGTTTGTGGCTTACAGTAGGTGGCTGTCCTGGCAGGCGGACCAACAACCACATGATCTCCGACACGTTGCCACTTACGTCCGAGCCAAGCCGAAGGCGCCGTATACGAGAACTGAACCTGACCCCCTGCAGTGGAAGGCATGTGTTTGAACTTGAAACCTCCTAGCAGGACACCTGCTTTAACTAATTAGCTGTAAGTACACCATAAAACACAGTGACAGAAAAAATCATTTTTTGGGAGCTCTTTTGGCCAGTTGTTTCTTTTCAGCAGAGGTCCTGTTGACTACAGTTTAGCTCTTGCTCTTTGAGCTGTTATTGTATCAGCTTAGGGTGGCACAGTAGTGCAACTGGTGAGAGCGTTGGCCCCACACATCTCAGGACTAGGGTTCAAATCACAGCCCCGCTTGTGTGTAGTTTGCATGTTCAAACCTGTGCCTGCGTGGGTTTTCTCACGGAACTCCAGTTTTCTCCCACATCCCCAAAACATGCTCAAGACTCTAAATTGCCCTTAAGAGTGATTGTGAGTGCGAATGTTGTGTGTCCTGCAATTGTCTGGCAACTAGTTCAGGGTTTACCCTGCCTCCTGCCCGTTGGCAACTGGGAATGGCTAACAGCACTCTCGTGACCCTTGTGAACATAAGCGGCTCAGAAAATGGATGGATGGATGCATGTATTTGCTTAACCAGTCTCAAAGTCGTGCAGAGATTGATTATTGGGGTTTGGTTTATTTGTCACCAGGATTATGCAGAAAATACAAAAGATTTCCACAAAATTGTACCATAAATGTGCTGATGACAAACCCATTATTGACATATTTTTGTACAACAGTGAATTGTGCTACAATTTGAGCGTTTCCTAACCATTGTTCAAACTATCAGCTGGGCTTCACATATTTGGTCTGGAAATTGTTATTCATTTTCGTGATCTGGCGACACGCAGAAGAATGAAATGTTCTTTCACTAGATGGCAGAAGGCATGATTAAATGATGTATCCACCTGTTGCTGTTCACACCGGATAGCAGTTTGTGCTCAAAGAAAACAAGCCCAGATTTCACATTGAGTAACTAATGTCAATTTGTGAGTAACTTCAGATTTCCGTAAACTGTTTTAGTGTTTAGGACATTTTTGTTTGGTGGTATGCCGAGAGATTCTTTTCATAAATGCATGATAACTATAGCTTGGAATCGTTCAACCAGGGTACATTTAATAAGCAAAACCTCTCAGTTGAGAAACATCGAATTACATTAGAAAGAAGATGCATTATACGAATGTAATTTGCGGCCTGGAAGCATTCGCCAGAGTTTGCATGTGATTTATTGTTCAAGCGTAGCGGCAGCTGGTGGGGTGTGATTGTATGAGTTGCAATCTAAAGTATTGTCTGAGTTCATCTGCATGCGGCGGGCTACTATGCGCTGGATGCTCAATCTTTTTGTCAAAAAGTACAAAACCACGGGAAACTCTGTTATCTGACTCCAAAGAAAATAAAAGTTCTCTACAGTACCCGTTACATCATTCTGCGGCTTCGGAGTAAGACGATTTCCAGTCTCACCGTTTGAATCGTCTGGTATAGTCCATTTCAGAACCCAAGTAAGTCGAATCATAAGGACCTACTTTACAGGTGTCAAACTCAAAGCCCGGGGGCCAGATCCGGCCCTCCATATGATTCTATGTTGCCTGTGAAGGCAAATCATGTGATTCCATGATTTTTTGTCCTAAAATTTCAAATTGTTTGCAATGTTGCAAGTATTTTAGTCACCAAAAATGAACATTTTGAAAAACCCATTACCCTTGATTTCTGATTCCAAATCTGTCATGGCCCTGCCGGTCCCTGTCCTGGCCGTAGCGGCCCCCGAGGCGGCACGCACCTGCCGCAATAAGCGGAGGCGCACACCTCCGGCTCATCGCTAGTAATTACGTCACAGTTACATAGAACCACACGTACGGTCTGGCTTTTGCCAGATTGTTGCTTAATGCCTCGTTCCCGCACTCTCGCAATCCTGTTCCTGATCTCCCGTGTACCGATCCCTGCCTGCCCGCTGAAACCACCTCCTACGCCTGACGTCCTGGTTACCGCTGCTCCCCTTGACTGCCTGCCTGATCCCCGACCTTGGACCGACTAAACACTTTTCCCGGACTACCTCTACGCCTCCCGAGTCGTACATTTGGGTCCAAACTCGTGTTCTGGCAGTGACAAAATCTAGTTCATGATAAGGAGAGCAAGGATTTTTATGCTTTCACAGTTTCAACGGCCCTCTAAGAGAAACTGTAACTACAATGGTTGACACCCCCCAATGACCTAATCCTCCTTAAACTAACGATCAAATGATCAACTAAGCCGTTTTAGTTTCCACTTTTGTTAACAGTTCAGTCTCGACATATAGGCTGTTTTTAATCAACCTGGTGGTCTTTATTTCAGATACCCAGATCAGGGTACATTCACCCCCCAGGGTCCGTCCCGTACAAGCTGCCTGCTGCATTCCTCACCTTTGCTTCAGAGGTCGGCTCCAGATAACACAAGCGGTTCCCGAGTCCCTCGGCGGCCAGGCAAAACTTGCGATGCTCCTTTTGGATGGTGGCCACACTCTGAAGAACCACCTCATCGTCCTGCCAGAAGACAGAAGATTATATAAGGTTAAAAGAGGAGTTTTAAAATGCAAGCAAACAAATAGACCAGACGGCTAGAAAACTGTAATGATTGTGTTTTTGTTTATTTATTCAAATATACAAGTATATAAAAACACAAGAAATTTGCCAGGACTAAAAATGGAAATACCATTAACAGATTTCAGTCAGTGTTACAAACATGTGCCCTCATCTAAAAAAAAAAAAAAAAAAAACTAAACTACGTTCTGTACACAAAAATTCTCTACGTGTCAATAGTGGTTTGCCATGCATTTGATTCTTGGTGGAGGTGCATCAAAGTTACGGACTTGATTTTTTTTTTTAAATAATTGATCGAACAAGCGCTGCAAAGTTGTTGTCCTGTTGTAAAAATATTCCTAACAGTTTTTAATGGGATGTGACGCTACTTTCATAAACTGGACTTCATTTTAAGTTATTGAAATTCTATTTCTTGATTAGGTAACTTCTGGGTTCTGGCTTTATGTGACCAGTGACCATAAATCATTTCATTATTTACAAAAAAAAAAAGTGATTCCTCTCCCATGCTGATGATCTGGTTATGTTTTCTCATTAAGCAGAGATTTCTAGCGCCCTGTTGCTATAATGTGAACGTGTCGTGGTTCTCGACAAGTCTTTTAATCTTTTCTTTTAATCACAAATGACATATTTCATTGTTCTGCATGATCATACCGTATAAGATCAAGCTATAACAGATGCATGAACTCAATGTTAGCTCCATCCATCCATTTTCTCTTGTCTTGATTATGTTGGTGGGTGCGCTGTAGCCTGCGCTGGCCACCAGTCAGTTTCTGTGCTGGAGGATTGATTCTCCAAGTTACATCTTTCTCATGTTTTTAAAGTATCAGTATCTGCAACACTAGAAGCTGGTTTTGTATGTGGTATCTTCTTCTTTTCCTTTCGGCTTGTCCTGTTAGGGGTCGCCACAGCGTGTCATCTTTTGCCATCTGAGCCTATCTTCTGCATCTTCCTCTCTAACCCCAACTGCCCTCATGTCTTCCCTCACCACATCCATAAACCTTCTCTTTGGTCTTCCTCTCGCTCTTTTGCCTGGGAGCTCCATCCTCAGCATCCTTCTACCAATATACTCACTCTCTCGCCTCTGAACATGTCCAAACCATCGAAGTCTGCTCTCTCGAATCTTGTCTCCAAAACATCCAACTTTGGCTGTCCCTCTAATGAGCTCATTTCTAATCCTATCCAACCTGGTCACTCCGAGCGAGAACCTCAACATCTTCATTTCTGCCACCTCCAGTTCAGCTTCCTGTTGTTGTTTCTTCAGTGACACGGTCTCTAATCCGTACATCATGGCCGGCCTCACCACTGTTTTGTAAACTTTGCCCTTCATCCTAGCAGACACTCTTCTGTCACATAACACACCAGACACCTTTCGCCAGCTGTTCCAACCTGCTTGGACCCGTTTCTTCACTTCCTGACCACACTCTCCATTGCTCTGTATTGTTGACCCCAAGTATTTGAAGTCGTCCACCCTCGCTATCTCTTCTCCCTGTAGCCTCACTCTTCCCCCTCTACTTTTCTCATTCACGCACATATATTCTGTTTTACTTCGGCTAATCTTCATTCCTCTCCTTTCCAGTGCATGTTTCCATCTTTCCAATTGTTCCTCTGCATGCTCCCTGCTTTCACTGCATATGACAATATCATCTGCGAACATCATGGTCCAAGGGGATTCCAGTCTAACCTCATCTGTCAGCCTATCCATTACCACTGCAAACAGGAAGGGGCTCAGAGCTGATCCCTGATGCAGTCCCACCTCCACCTTAAATTCCTCTGTCACACCTAAGGCACACCTCACCATTGTTCTGCTGCCATCATACATGTCCTGTACTATTTTAACATACTTCTCTGCCACACCAGACTTACGCATGCAGTACCACAGTTCCTCTCTTGGTACTCTGTCATAGGCTTTCTCTAGATCCACAAAGACACAATGTAGCTCCTTCTGACCTTCTCTGTACTTTTCCACTAGCATCCTCAAGGCAAATAATGCATCTGTGGTACTCTTTCTAGGCATGAAACCATAATGTTGCTCGCAGATACTTACTTCTGTCCTGAGTCTAGCCTCCACTACTCTTTCCCATAACTTCATTGTGTGGCTCATCAACTTTATTCCTCTATAGTTCCCACAGCTCTGAACATCCCCTTTGTTCTTAAAAATGGGAACTAGAACACTTTTCCTCCATTCTTCAGGCATCTTTTTGCCCGCTAGTATTCTGTTGAATAAGTTGGTCAAAACTCCACAGCCATCTCTCCAAATTGCTTCCATACCTCTACCGGTATGTCATCAGGACCAACTGCCTTTCCAGTTTTCATCCTTTGTAGTGCCTTTCTGACTTCCCCCTTAGTAATCATTTCCACTTCCTGGTCCTTCACTCTTGCCTCTTCAACTCTTCCTTCTCTCTCATTTTCTTCATTCATCAACTTCTCAAAGTATTCTTTCCATCTATTTAGTACACTACCGGCACCAGTCAACACATTTCCATCTCTATCCTTAATCACCCTGACCTGCTGCACATCCTTCCCATCTCTATCCCTCTGTCTGGCCAACCTGTAGAGATCCTTTTCTCCTTCTTTCGTGTCCAACCTGGTGTACATGTCTTCATATGCCTCTTGTTTAGCCTTTGCCACCTCTACCTTTGCCCTACGTCGCATCTCGATGTACTCCTTTCGCCTCTCCTCAGTCCTCTCAGTATCCCACTTCTTCTTCGCTAATCTCTTTCCTTGTATGACTCCCTGTATTTTGGGGTTCCACCACCAAGTCTCCTTCTCCCCTTTCCTACCAGATGACACACCAAGTACTCTCCTGCCTGTCTCTCTGATCACCTTGGCTGTCGTTGTACAGTCTTCCGGGAGCTTCGGTTGTCCATCGAGAGCCTGTCTGCACAAAATATAATCTACCTGCGTGGTTCTACCTCTGCTCTTGTAGGTCAGTATATGTTCCTCCCTCTTCTGGAAATAAGTGTTCACTATAGCCATCTCCATCCTTTTTGCAAAGTCCACCACCATCTGCCCTTCAAAGTTCCTTTCCTGGATGCCGTACTTACCCATCACTTCTTCATCGCCCCTGTTTCCTTTACCAATATGTCCATTACAATCTGCACCAATCACAACTCTCTCGCTGTCTGGGATGCTCAGAACTACTTCATCTAGTTCCTTCCAGAATTTCTCTTTCAACTCTAGGTCACATCCTACCTGTGGTGCATAGCCGCTAACCACATTGTACATAACACCCTCAATTTCAAATTTTAGTCTCATCACTCGATCTGATACTCTTTTCACCTCCAAGACATTCTTAGCCAGCTCTTCCTTTAAAATAACCCCTACTCCATTTCTCTTCCCATCTACTCCGTGGTAGAATAATTTAAACCCTGCTCCCAAACTTCTAGCCTTACTACCTTTCCACCTGCTCTCTTGGATGCACAGAATATCAACCTTTCTCCTAATCATCATGTCAACCAACTCCTGAGCTTTTCCTGTCATAGTCCCAACATTCAAAGTCCCTAGACTCAGTTGTAGGCTCTGTGCATTCCTCTTTTTCTTCTGACGCTGGATCCGGTTTCCTCCTCTTCTTTGTCTTCGACCCACAGTAGCTGAATTTCCACCGACGCCCTGCAGGTTAGCAGTGCCGGGGGCGGGCGTTGTTAACCCGGGCCACGACCGATCCGGTATGGGATTCTTTAGATGAACGCTCATATTTGTTTGGCACAGTTTTTACGCCGGATGCCCTTCCTGACGCAACTCTCTGCATTTATCCGGGCTTGGGACCGGCCTACAGATTGCACTGGTTTGTGTCCCCCATAGGGCTGCATTTGGTTTTGTATTTGGTATAACGTTTTGAAAAACAAATGTATTGTCCATCATTTCTCATGAAGCTTATCGTCCCTCTCTTTAGACCTAACTTGATATTGTCCCAAGAATGTAGTAAATCTGAGGCAAAGCGATCCTTGCAGCAGCAGCAACGTGACTATCTGCGAGACCACTAGAGAACAGCATCGGGACTATGTTTAGGAGGTAAGTAAGGGTCAAGTGGCTGCTCTATCAAGCTGCCAAGTCCAGATCAGGAACTTGACCCCTTGTCATCCACCGACTCAACACTCCATTCAAACCAACAGCTTGATTTGTGCCCGCTTTAACACCATAACTGGAGATCCTTCATATTTTGACGCTTGCGGTCTTTACTTTTACAATCTTCATAACATTCTTCTTCACCACACATCTCTTGAGCATGTTCCATAACAGATAGTGACAGGTGTGCGTTTGTGTGTGAGCGTCTGCGGCAACGATAGATGTACCGACCGGCCCGAAACCCGAGAACCTCTGAGTGCAACATAGACTCCCGCAAGTGACCCGCCTCTGCTGCCGATGGGAACTTGAGAAAAGGTGGCGCTGTTCGATCCCTCAGCCCAGCTATTTTGTCTTGCGTGCTATCCACGTGCTCATCAACAAGAAAATGTTGATCAACAGTGGGAAATAACTGTAGGGAACCGATCACTTGTAACACATTTAAATCCCTGCCTCAGTGTCGAGTGCTTCTAAATGAAAGGTCAAAGGTATTTCTCATAACTGCCAGGCAGAGTGCAAACTGCAAGTTAATTTGTTTTTGATGAAGTTCTGCTAATAACACGGAAAGCAAACAGAAAAAAGTCGGGTGACATCTGAGACTTGATCAGAGAGGATTTTGCCAATATTGTGACGTCAACATCACACACTTCCCTCAAAACAATTTGACTATCCCACTGCACATCTTCCTGTTACTTATGATATACTTATACACGGCATGAAATGGGAGCAGGAAAGTACAAAATATGGAAGTCCACCAAAAGGCCAGTGGCAAAAAGAAGTTATTGTTTCAAAGGTATTTTGTCAAAAATTAATACCACAGATCCTTCTGTTCATCTGATTTCAAAAACTCGTTCTCGGGAAACAGCGTAATCGTTCTCGCTGCCTCCCAGGTCAAAATCAGGAATGCACCACATGCATCTCAGCTCCAGATTTCCAAAAAATGAAATAAGCGTCAGCAGTCAAGCTAGTTTGCCCTCCGGTATTCGTTGATGCGTAACAGCTATTGCAGAGATTTATATGCTGTTCCTGTATCAATCGGGAAATTTCCAGCCTTCGTCCGCATGCATATGGATTTATGGCAGCCATTTCACAGACACGCTGAGTATGAGAAGCCGTAAACGGAGCTTGGATGGACGTGAATCCTGTCTGATGTTTTTAAACGGGTTGGATGTGTAAGAGGGGAAACTGGCACATACTCCGCATGGACAAGACAAGCGCATAAATCACACGGATCAGTAAAAGATGTCAGCCAGGGTTACTTTAATAGACATTTAAAGAAAACACGTAATAATTTAAAACGGTCTTCCTGACTTACGCCCCTTAAAAGCTCACATGCGACACATGACTACTACGCTGCGTACAGTAAATACACTTCATGTTTACATTCTCATATTTTTCAAATTCTCTTTTTATTATGTTTGTATACAATATAGTGCAAATTTTCTTTATGAACAAATAGAAGGTGGTGCTTTGGAGGGTTCTTCATATTGCTAAAAATAACCATTATTTTGTAACAGATCAGACTATTATTTTTTGTACAAGTTGATTATTATTCAGTTCCTGATTTGGTCTGTAACATGTGAGAAAATGGACAAAAGTGTTGATCATTGTTTTCCAAAGTAAGATCTATGGAAATGTTTTACTTTAGCACGACAGAAATCTGAATATTTACTGTTGAGAGGCTTGAAATCAGAGGAGTTGGACATTTTCATAAAAATGCTTTAAATAATGAATCAATGAGCTAAATAGTTGTCAAATTCATTTAAATTTTGATTATTTAAATTATTTGAAGTAATTATAGATATTGCAAAGAGCAGATTTGCACCACAGTTTAATGCAAGACAGCATTGCAGATGTCCAAGAACAGTATGATCAAAATGATTTTGAACATACAACTTCATGATTTCTTGCTTCATCAAGCACCAAAACATCACCTCTACACTTCCAGCAGCTGTTCCAGACGGATACGCAACAACAAATACAAAAGGCCGTTTTAAGAATATTCTGACAGCTTGCTGGCAACCAAAACCCAGCCAATTGCTTGACTGCATGTCCTCAAACACACTGTGGAAAGCAACATTTACGTAATCATTTCCAAATGAAAACAAGCAGCTTGCAGTGACTCCTTGTAACTTTGTAACAGCCGCGAATAGTGGCACCAAATTCCTTTTGCAGAACTCTTCAGTTCAGCAAGACCTCAAAAAATGCATCAGTTATGATGTACACAACCTACTATGCATCTCGTGCACTTTCAGATTTATCAGCGCTGTGGGGATTTCAGGACCTTTAGAGCAGTGCATCTGTTTCCCAGTGCAACTCTTGACACTGAAATGACGGGCCTGCATTTAAAACCAAAAGCACAGAGCCCAACGTGCTGCAAAGGTCAAAACCATTTTGATCAATAAATCCATAGCTACGTTTTCCTCACCGGGAACATTGCGGCGCTGTTTCTGTACCAGAGACAAAACTGTGTAGGGAGGGGATGTTATGCCAACAAGCAAGTAATAATGAGAGTAACACTGCAGCATTGGCGTCTAAATAGGACACAGGTGTGATCTGCCACTGCTGTCATACGTTTATGACAGATACTGGAGGCACTTGTTAATTAATAATTAGCCTGGTGGAGCAATTACGATTGCAGCAACACTGCATGGGCTGTGTAAAAGAGGCTCATGATATTGCTATTTGAAAGACACACAAACCCACAATGAAATTCACACCACCCACTAGCATTTGTAAATAATCCGCATTGGCAGTGGGGTCTCGGTGCTTCAAAACCAATGACTGACGAGAACCTTTTGCAACTGTCAAAGCAGTTCACATCACAGTGGGGAGACGCTTACCTTTGTCATCAACACTCGCTCTACAAATCTACCCGTATAGAATGGAAGTACAGTGAATACTCGGTTCTCGAACATCCCCTTTCTCGAACAAATCGGTTTTCGAACGAAAATTGAGATTTTTTTTTTTTGCTCATGTTTTCGAATGAAAATCCAGTACTCGAATGCCCCCCCCCCCAAAAAAAAACTGAAATCACATAATGCGCGCGGCCCGACCAGCTGACCCACGACACGCTTTGTTATTGTGTATAACGCAGCGTCTGTACACAGAGGTGTCCTGGTAGCTACTTTTACTTACTGTTTTTTCTACCTATTGAGGATTATTAACCCCCAATCATGGCTCCAAAGAAGTAACACTAGATAAATTCTTTGGAAAAAGAAAAGAACTTCCAGGGGGTGAGTCAACCCCACCGAAGAGATTTGATAGTTGATAGTTTTGCATTGCTTTTTTCTTGTGAACTTTAATAATCTTCTGTTCTATTAGCATTTCTGCATTTTTGTTTTGTTTCAAAGATTTTGTTAACTTTGTAAAAATAAAAAACAAAATTTCTTTGCTTTTTTCCCCCCCTCATTATTTGTTGTTTAAAGTTATTCTGCACTTTTGTTAAAAAAAAGTTTACAAAGGCTGGGGGCGGAGTCGCTACAGATACGGCAGTGCACTCCCAGCCTAGCCTACTCTACTACAAAAGCATACATTTTAAGCAAAAAATAAATGCATTTCTTAAATCATTTCATTATATAAAGTATTTAAAGGGCTACTGTCATGAAATGGAATATTTTTAGTACGCTATTAATGAAAAAACAACAGCCAAAATGGGCCCATGCGTTTTTTCACCACAAAACATGATTTTGACGTATACAGCTTTTTGTAATTCCCGCCATGAAAATCCTCTCGAGGGATTTGTTTTCCAGAAGAAGCAGGAAGTGACGTAAAGGACAGCGGCGCCCCCAAGTGGACTCGTTTGTTTCCATTAGTTTTACATCCGGGAAGGTAGCTCGTTGTTCCTCCGTGTTAGCCAAAATGCTGGCTCATTGCATTGCTGGACATTGCTTGAACACTCGGGAGAATGGATTTACCCTTGATAAGTTTGCAAGAAAACCGGTTTGTTGTGAAAAAAAATCAGTTCATGAAAAGTCTTGGCATTGCTGCAGAAGGCTCAGAACTTTGTATTCCTTCTAGCCCTGCATAAACATCGTTGGCTCTGAATTCTGTGAGGTGATGAGCATTTCCGTATATCACAGTGTTTATTTTTAACAACACAACCATCAAAATAAGGTAAACGCACTGAAAGGTCAGTCTGCAGCTAGAACAGATTAATGTCTTTTGCATTCATTTCAATGGGAAACATTACTTTCGAAAGTTTCAGTTAAATTCGTAACCAGATGTTCCACTATATTATATGAAATAAAAAAAAACATTTTCCACATAATTGTATTCTAGTACACCTGCATATTGATCACAACAAAACATATTTTTCCCCCATCATTATTTTTGCACAATTTATCACTATAAAAAGAGTACGAATGCATGACTGGTCAAATGTTGCCCCAAAACCTTGTTGGCGTGCCAAGGACATCATCATCATCATCATCCTTAAAACAGGTAAACATGAACCCCTGCAACTTAGAATGCGGAAGGCTCACATCAACTCAGAATATAACCTCACAGAAGTTACCTGATGAGCCTTTCAAGTTTTTGCACTTGTCTTTTTGACTGCATAAAATAAGTTTTAAATAAGTTTTGCCTCACATGTATGACTAAACTGTTTTTATTTTTTATTTGGAACAACAGTATGCAAGTTCCACGGTAGCCAAATTTACCAAGCAGAACTTGATGACAGATTGCGGCTCCCCATAAGATCTTACAAACCTATACATAAAAATGTAACATCATATGCTTGACAGGTACTGCTGTTGCCAAATTGCTCAACCCAAAGATAATTTGGAAATGTAATTTTTTCCATCAAATTCTCATGGATTCTGTGCGCCAGTTGTTTACGCCATTTAACAAAACTATACTTCGTAGCTACATAAAATAGGAAAAACATTTAGCATGTTACTTTCACGGTTTTCAGAAGGCTTGGCATCTTGGGACGGATTGTAAGTAATAGTTTCTGCTATCCTGGAAACTGGTAAAGAAATACATATTATGAACCATCTTTTTTTTTGCTTTAAAAGAGAGGAAAGTTGCTATTACGATGTTGTATGCAAGATTGAGCTTTCTAAATTGGGCATGGGGAAAAAGAGGCATTCCCTCCACTAAACAAGGCAATCTTATTTTTGCTGCGGTCAAATAAAACGAGAAGCAACATATCATTATTACCTGGACAGCGATACTTTGTTACGGAAATGTTATAATAGACCTACTTGGATTGTTGTATACATTTTAATGTAGACATGCATTACTTCCGAAACAGAGGCTCCCCCCCCCCCCCGTGGAGGTGTAACATTTTTATTCTTTCACTTTCTTTTTCCAGCTCTCATCGCTGCCAACTGCACCCCCATTAAACATCAAGGGAGGGGGGGGGGGTGTTCATGCTTCTGTCACCACCTTGATGGGAGTTTCCTCCACAGGCATGGCTTGGATTACTGCGCTAGTGACAGTTTTGACTTTATCATCACACTGTATGTCTACAGAAGAGGTAACGACTGAAAAACACCACCTGAAATGAAAAAATTATGGACAAAAAGGTCTGACACACCTCACGATCAAATATCCATCCACCTATTACTGTATCTATACACCTTATCCTTATTGGGGTCACGATTGAGATGGAAAAAGGCGATTTGTTTTTCAGCAGTCCACAAATCAAGGTCCTTAGACCCTTTCTTGTATGAATTTGATGTGGAAGAACCTGAAATCCTTGCCCTCAAGCCCAGCACATCCTTCTTGTGCCCATCTGAGTGGAGCCCATATGTTGTTTCCTTTTCATTTCCTTTAGCCGGGATGGCCGATGTTCCGATACCTATCGCGTCTTCCACCTATTCCCGTCATCACTTAACCGGATACTTCTTCAATCAATCTCACCTGACTTCAAGTCCCGCATTTCAAATCTGCACTCTTATTTTAAGGCCTCTCAGTGAGTGAATGTTTCTCTCAGCGCTGAGGATTGATAACAAGACTCGAGCCCAGCTGAGGGGAGCGGAGGGGAGGGAGGGGGGGTGGGGGACCTCCACGACCCCTCCGCTCCCCTGTCCCTCTCAAATTGCTGTTGTCATCGGATGACTCGGATGCCACTCTGACAGCGGAGGCCCGGCGACGTCGGTGAGCAAATGACTGGCATGGGGAGCATTAGGAGCTGTTAAGAGTCCCTCCCCTGCCACCGACCGAGCCTCCGCATTAACACGCACACGTGTATGTTTTACTTATGGCTTTAATTGAGTGACAACACATTCACTCACTTATACATGTCAATAGATGCCATTAATTATAACAGCACGAGGTCGGTATGTCGTGTCAGTTACCTCAATTATTTGACATCTGGGTGTGGTCACCGGAACAAAATGTGTTTTAAAATTATACTACTAATAAGAATAAGAATAATAATTTATCCAACCTATGCAGGGCTTTTCAGGACACTCAAAGATGCTTCATAATTGTACACGTCATTCATTCATGCCGCAGTTTGTTGAATGGCAACAGGAAACGACACAGATTGTCTGCCATCTAGTGGAAAAGCACGCTCTGCCTGTCATGATACATCACTACCATAGATAGATGCAAAAGATATTGATTCTAAAATCTTAATAATCCAGTTGTCCAGTCCAACTTGTGTGAAGTCAAATTGTGTGTTCATTGTCAGTGCTCAATTTAAAGTTTCGAGTGACCTTCAAAACTTTTGGAGCTTTCTAGCTAAACCTCTTGATCAAAATAAAACTTCTCATCCATCATGAGATGTCAGCATATTTCAGTTTAGCGGGTGTCGAAGAATTAACCCCGATTATGATTTTTGCCTTTTCTTTTCATTTTATGAACGCATGTTTCAGAACAAAATGAAGCCTCACAAATGGGCTTGGCAGAAGAATAAAAAATAAAAGGTACGTGACAGATATTCAATGCACATTTTCACTTACTATCAAAAGTGTACAGGTGGTGTACATTCACGTACCACGTTGAGGTTACAACTAGCACGCAATGAAATAGGCAGCCGTAGTAGCATAAGAATAATACGTCATTACATCGCACTCGTTATCGGTGCACTTGCTGTTTTTCATTTGTTTTCCATTTATGGCCTCAAAGTGAAAAGTTTTCCCACATCCAGGGTTACTCCGCCACTGCGCCATTATAGTTCAGTCACGCTTTTGGTTATGCTCTTTAGTTGACTCATAGTTATCGGACATTGTTTCTTGTGTTCTGGATCCCACCTTCTTGGACTGTGTTGTCGTGACTCTGACTTTCGTTTACAATAAAACCTACTGAACATCATGTCCTCGTTTTGGAGTCCTGCATTTGGGTCCGCCCGTGCACTGTTGGTTCGTGACAGGAATTGTGTTATTGTTTTACAATTAACATTGTGTAACCCATTTTAACAATAATAAAAAGAATGAAAATGTTGCCAAATTGGCCCAACTTAGTGTACCTTCGCACTGCACCAAGTTAAGATTTTGTTTTTTTCTTGTTGTTGTTTTATTAATAATAGTGGTTATTTATACACTTGTATAACCATTAAGAATGTTTCTTGCAATCTGTGAGCACCCTAAAAAAATCCACATAAGTGCTGGAGGTCCATGCAAACACAAGAAAACCAGAGCTGGGAAATGAACCCACAACCTAAGAACGACGATGCAGACATACTAGCCAGTATCTATACTTTTTTTTTTTTAATTATAGGACCAGGAAACGGGTTGCAACTTGCTAGAATTATTTCTCACCTCTCCGCAGCAATGACGCTGCAGCCACATATTTTTTTACTCCAGAGCAAAAAAAATAATAATAATAATTCAAAGGTTAGTTTCAGAAATGCATTTATGTGCCTTATAATCCCTCACATGTGTCTCAAGGGGCAGGTGTGACTCTCAGCATCCATTCTGTGTATGAATTCAGCAGGAGTGCCTTGTCTTCATGCTACAAAACCACAATCCGAAGACTACGTGTGGCACGAGGGGGGGAATCCCAACATGCATATCATTTACAAAAATGTTTCTCCTGCTGGGACCGCCGATTTTGCCTCCTGGGGTCCTGCGTCAAACATCCAAAATGCTGTAGTCTCGATTTGCGTGCGCAACGTGTGCGCAACTTGTTTCAACTATTTTCATGGAGCAAACAGGGAATAGGCTCGAAAATAGCTCGAGTCTTATGTAAAAAAAAAAAAAAATTTAAAGGAGAAGCGTGAGAGGATATTGTCTTGAAAAGCAGCCAAAGGTGGGGTGAAGTCCCCCCCTAGTTGCACCTGCACACCAGAACCTCATTACCATTCCCCCCGTAGAGCCCGAGTGCACGGCGACCCACAGCGGGTGCAAATGTACGCTTCAAACTTCCCAAAAACCACCATTATGCTTGCCGGAGCCAAGCCCAACTCCAAACTCACATCCAACTGTGCAGAAAGGAAACGCGCCCCATTCATTAAATGGCCATTTGTAGCCGAGGAAGAGGATGCGGGATTTACGTCCAACGGCAAGCAATTCTAAATACAGTACTTACAGTTCTCAAGAACTGGATCTCGTCCTCGCCTTCTCCGCCCTCGGCCATGGCTGCGCAGGAGCTTTCTCGCTCACACAGTGGGAGCCACCACGGAATGCCGAGTGCGAGAAACGCGAAGCGGCGCTCCCCTGGCCGTGATTAGCATGGAGCTCGTCCAAAGCCATATAGGGAAGACCCCCAGTACCCCCTCTTCGAGGACCCGTCCCCCCCACCCACCCCTCCTTTTTACGCCCTCTCTCCTCCTCTTCCTCCTCCTCCTCCTCCTCCTCTTCCTCAAGCAGCATCAGCAGTGCGGACCAGCAGCCAAGCAAAACATTTATCCATGATCGCAAATGCTGTTAATATCGTCATAAACAAAATACGCTTTTGCCTGATGAACAGTGAGAACATAATTGAAATATCTTCTATCCTGAGACTGGTGCAGCGGTGAAGCCAAAAGTTGAAATAATTTACAGTATATCCATCCATTATCTGAGCTGCTTATCCTCACAAGGGTCGTGTGAGTGCTGGAGCCTATCCCAGCTGTCATCCAGCAGGCACGGGGAGAACATGCAAACTCCACACAGGGGTCCAGGATTTGAACTCAGATCCTTAGAACTGTGAGGCTAACGCTTTACAGCTGATCCACCGTACCGCCCATGTACAGTACAAACATGAGAATAAAAATAGATACCACATTGTGGCTTTTAAACACGTTTGTTCAATACTATGTAAATTACCAAATAGCTCATGAGCACCCGATAATATGCCCCCCGCCCCCTTGTCCCTTCCTCTAGAATTGCTCTGAAAGAATTACAAAAAGGGTGACACAGTGGATCAGCTGGAAACCATTGGCCTCACAGTTCTGAGGTCCCAGGTTCAATCCCGGTGTGACGGTCTGAGCGCTCCCCCGAGCTGAAAAGTCTCATTGTGATTACTAACAGGGGACCTCTTGGTTCCTAGCTGACATTTACTGGGAAATCACCCGGTCTCGTAGTTCCCCTTCTTCTACATAGAGGGAGCTAACATATGTTATAACCTAACCCTAATCTACGTTCGCTGCGTTTGTCTTTCTGAGACGTCCATAGCGAACATGAACAGTCGCCGACAAGCTGTCGGATGGCACAGGTTGAAGGATGGATGGGGATGTTTCAGACTGGCCAGAAGGTTACAAAATATTCCAGGGTGCGCATTAATCACAAGGAGACTTTTCAGCGCCAGGAGCGCTCAGACTGTCACACGGGCGCCGCCTGTGTGGAGTTTGCATTTTCGCCCCGTGCCTGCGTTGGTTGTCTCTGGGCACTCCGGTTTCCTCCCATATCCCAAAAACATGCAACATTAATTGGACGCTCTAAATTGTCCCTAGGTGTGATTGTGAGTGAGGCTGTTTGTCTTGGTGTGCCCTCCGATTGGCTGGCGTACCCTGGCTCCTGTCCAATGACAGCTGGGGTAGGCCCCAGCACTCCTGCGACAATTGTGAGGATAAGCGGCTACATCTCTTATCGCTACGAATCGCTTAGGGCAGCAGAATATCCGAGCGAGAGGCAGGGTACACCCTGGACTGGTCACCACCCACTCACAGGGAACAGGAACGACCAACCTTTCACACTCAACACGCACAAAGTACATTCTAATGGAGGAATTATGAGCATACAGTTGAAGCCATTTACATACAGTGCGCAAAAACAAGTTTCATTTTTTGTTTCACTGTCTGTTTCACATATTGCTCTCGCTCTCTCTCTCACTCTTGCCCCCCTCCCCCCCCCCCCCCCGCCTTCTCTTCCAGCACCTGTTCTCCATCAGCCATCATCATCCCCACTACTATTTAAGCCTGCTTGTTTCCTTCCCTTTCGCCAAAGTATTGCAGAATTTCCTCACGGCACCACAATCCACCTACTCAGAAAGTTCCCTCGTTAACCCTTGTGCTCCCCTGTGTTCCTCTCCCACGCAGTTCCTGCCACAAAGCCAGCCACCTATCCATGGCGCCGCCTGCCAGCGTATCTTGGACCACCTCCATCACCTTTTGTAAATACTGTAAACTGTTCACCACATTACATCCGCCTCCGTCTGCTCTCGGGTCCAGCTCCCCTCGACTCATGGACAGCTTCAAGTCAAATGACACTAAACCTCTCCTAATTCAGGTCAGACATGATCACAAAAATTATTTCATTGTCTTAAATGCTTAAATAATGCGAGAGAATTTCTTCACGAATTCTTTGATTTTCTTTGAGGTCCAAAGTTGACATAAACCAGATGATGAGCTCATTGCATTTATATTTTACACAAATGTTATTTCATTTTATACAATATCATTCTGAATTTGATGTCTGCAAGATGTTCCAAAAAATCTGGGAAAGAACTACCAAAAGACGTGGAGAGACATGGAAAGTTGAGTAAATGGAATGGAGCTAAATCAAATCACATGGGCTAAAGTTCAGTATTAATCTAAGGAATCGAAACTCTCATGATTTAAACGTAGCATCTACTGTCTTTTCCGCTTTCCCGTCAACTACTCATTTATGTAATTCCATCCCTACTGTAGCTTTATGTCATATCAAGGCCAAGCTATTTGTGTGTTATTTTTCTTTTAAGTTCCAAAGCTTTGTGATGTTTCTAGAATGCAAAAAGAGATCATAAACATGCCAACAAAAGCCTGCTTGTGTTTTAATGACAAACACTAGTCGTTTTAATGTTATATAATTTTGTACTGTGCACCTCCTGGTATAGTTTTTGTCTGAACCTAAAGGATTTAATCCTGTGTTATTCTACATTTGTAATAATGGTGTTGATTTTTTTGGGGGGGAAAGCATTTTGATAATTCCACTGGCTCAGAGATCATTCCGATTACCTGTGCATGTTATTGCTGGTGATTTCAGTGACAGTAACAGCTGCTGATTTTCTTTTAACTTGTGTAATCCATCAGAAACAGCTTGGGCAGTGGGTCCAATTAGGCTGGTGCACGCACCGAGCCGGGTGGAGCGCATACTGGCACGCTGATGACCTAAATAGTGCACATCATGTTCTTATGGGTTGCTGGCCTGCCAAATGAGCAGCTTATAAGCATGTACATATATGTACTTCCATCCACTGCGCAACAAGTGTCAAAGTGGAATTGCACCCTCGCTGGTTTGTATCTTTTCAGTTTTATTAAATCAAGCAGATTAGAGAGATTGGTGCAAATCCTCACTCAACTCGCCGTCTGTTTGTTCATGTTCCCCTGATTACTTGTCAGTCTGCAAGGGCTTAGTAGTGATTTCCATATGTTGAGCGAATCAGAGCTGTCCAAATGCCACCAGGCGGTGGCTGAGAGAGAAAGCCTCTCGATCCTGCCAATGAGCAGTTGGTTACAACTCAGAACATTGCTGCGAGTGAACTAGAACACTCAGGTTGCTGTGGCAAGGAAGTCGAAATACAGGTATGTGTGTTAGGAGACATGCAAAACATAGCCGAGCTATATGTTTCAAATAATTGCGCTGTTTTTTTCTCTCAAGGTTTCAGTACACGGGCTGTTGAATAACATCAAAGCAAGGGGGCGTGTTTTAAGTTATGGACGCTTGAAAGATCAAAAAAGGCAATTTTTGAAATTGCTTGTCACTTGGAGGTACCCTCAGGAGTGCCTTTTGTATACTTGACATTTATACTTGTTGTTCTTACAAATAACTGCATTGTAGTGAAATTAGTCCTACATTAGCGGATCTTGCAGTGGAAGGTATATGTCAAATCTACCTCAAATTTTTGCTTGTATATTTCAATTTTTGTGCATGTATAGCTTGACAAATCTGAGAGAAATATATTCACATGCATATATTTTTTTGTGTGGCAGGATTCATACCGCAGTGCAGCAGCAGACGATCTGTAAAATATTATCTACATCACGGCATTGAGGACTCAAAGGAACCATAAACTTTTTTGATCTACGGCTCTTAAATAAAACTATGAAGGGCACCGACGCCTCAATGCACCTCTACATCCCCTTCAGGGGAAATGAGATGAGCGATTTGTGCACATCTCTCAGCAGGGGTCCATTTTGCCCTTCTATTGAACCTCAAGACCACCAACCTGAACAAACCCATTTCTACAAGGAGGAGGGTCTGGTTGAGACAGCCAAACTTGGTCTTGACAAATTCAGGCTAACTGGCTCATCTGAGTTAGTGTGGATGAAAGAGTTGCTGCTGCTGTGTTCGGAATACCAGACCTTCATGAACATGGGCAACCAACAAAGCATCAGGAGCAAGACAAACGTCAATAGCACTGAAATTCGGAGACCAAAGATGAGAACAGATGGATTTGTTTGCACCGGAACTCCTTTGCTTCACCTCAAGTCTCCACCACACCCTCCAAAGCCAAGAAGGCTACCTAAATTCTGGAGGACAAGCACTCCTACAATTGAGGATAAATTTGAAGAAGAGAGGAACTTCATTTGCATGCCTTCCACTTTGCCGCAGGAAAGGGAGACAAAAGGCGATTCAGTGTTTGAAAAGGATGATGGACAAATTGACTTTAAGCACTCAAAGCTTTCTGCCAAAGGCTCTTCATGCGTCACCGGAAAATGTCCTTTTTCGTGCCGAGAGGAAGAGACTTCCTCAGAGACGGACCTCTCCGAATATGACGACATCTGCTCCCTTTTTGATTCGGAACCGAGGATTGAAGAAGGTAACGCGGACAGGATACAATCGAAGGTCAATACTCAAAACGAGATAGTGGAACTAAATTCTCAGGCAGCCACCGCAGCCCGCGTAATGCGAAAGATTGAGGAGGTGGAAGGCATCATCGGTCGGGTGAGCTGCACCAGTTCAAATTGGATCCGAAAAAATGTAAAAGATGAGTCTCATTCGTCGAAAGCTAGGTGTATGGACAACAAGGCTCTGCACGGCCCCCAAATCCAGACCCAAGACAAGGACTGCAAATATGACAAGCGTCGGCTGGTCGACGAGCTCCGTTGTTTGGGCGAGGAACTGAGTGAGAGTCTCCAACGAGCCCTGAAGATGGAGGGAGAGAACAAAGAGTGGTTGTCATTATGCACGCAGAGAGAACATGAAAGCGTAAATAAGAACACACCCATGAGAATGCCATCATATGGTCGGCACATTTCAACAGCGCATAACAATTCTTTGGCAGGCTGCTTGTCAACAAGTGCAGGGATGCCCCATCGGTCTCCAACATTGCCTTTATTCACGTCAAGGCAAAATCGGCGCAAAGATGAACTATGTGACCGATGCGCACTCTGGACAAGATTAGCCAAGGACAGCTGGAGCGAAAAGGAGAACGTCGATTGGACTAATCGCAGATGGAGAGAGCAGACGCACAGATGCCTCGGTGAAGCTGACGTTGAGCAAGACGACCTGCTGTCCCCAGGTAAAACATACACAGCTCTTGAATCTTTCAGTACTACTGTATTTCTAATGTCTGCCTCTTGAATCCATTATTTTGAAAGCTTTTCATCTTCATATTTAGTCATTACATAACTCGAAGCTGCAACAGTTTGAACACAAGAAGTGTCGGGATAGTAAAATGATCAGGATAACAGGAAAAGTACTGAGCAGAAATAACTCTCGGATGTAGAAGTAAGATTGTACATGCAACTCTATGGATGGAGAACATACCAAATATAGTGTGTAGTTTATTCCTCAAAATTCGCTTGAGAGCAGCAAGGCACAATGGTGGTTAGGACATCTGTCTCAGTTCTGAGGTTCTGGGTTTGGATTTCACCTCTGGAGTTGTTATGTGCCACAAATCCCTTGCCGGGATTTCTTCAGAGAGTCCAGTTTCCTTACACGTTCCCAAAACATGCATGTTCTTTGAAGTGGATCATGGTGTGAATGTGTTTGGTTTGTCCTCTTGCCCCAAAGTCAGCTGGCATTGACTGCAGGTTCCCTAAAAGGGGACAAGCGCTTGAGAAAATGAACGGAAAATCACTTGCTTTGCATTGGCATGATCGAATGAAATGCGATAAAAGAGATGTCAATTGATTAGTTGATACAGTGCGATTCATACCTCAAATGTACGTAACTTTACAATAATGCTAATACTTTATGTGTAATATGCATTACAACCAAATTAAACACCATTTTCATATAAATTCAGCTACGGTACTTGTAATGTATCATATTCAATTGTGCCAGAGTACGACTGAGTACTTTTATGAGCTTAAAATACAGTTTAGCAGTAGTCCACCTTTCAGGAGTATACAAAGCATAAAGGACCATTCTTTCTGAATACAAATACTTTAAAATGGGCAGATTTGAATAGTCTTGAATAGTCTGGTTTTGTCTGTTGCTGCTGCTTGGATTAGGCCAGTGAATACGATGTGTGTGTGTGTGTGTGTGTGTGTGTGTGTGTGTGTGTGTGTGTGTGTGTTGTGTGTGTGTGTGTGTGTGTGTTAAAGGATAATGGAGAACGACTCATAATAGTCGTTGACTAGCAAGACGAATAACATTTACACAAGATATACATTCGTTTCTTTCGGATTGTCCCGTTAAGGGTCGCCACATCTTAACATCTCATATTTGTTTGGCACAGTTTATGGTAGGACTACAGTATATCTGACACTATATCTGACACAAAATTTGATTTATTGTGATTTATCTGTCATTGTTTGTTAATCCACTATCTTAATTTTTTTGTGTTGTCAAAGGTGCCATGTTTTACAATCTTACGCTGGCAATGTCTCGAGAATATCCTGAATGATTTTTTTTTTGAATTATTTAGATTATTAGATGAAGGTGAAGCTGATGTTTTACTGTATTGCCTCATGGTGGCAATATGGTTTAGGTTAAGATTTTTACTCTCTGACCTAAGCTTTCCTTAAGCCTCAGATTATAAAAAATATTTGTTTAAAAACAAGTTTCCAGCCTTGCTGTCATTCAAATGCCTGCTACCTTGCGGCTGTACGGTTTTTGCTCCAGGGAGTGTCGACAAACAGAAAAAAAAAAAACATCTGCAATCGATGAAAAACATACAATAATTTTTTTTTTTTTTTTTAATCAAAGGTATTCTTGGAGCTGGCAGCACGGTGGAGCAGCTGGTAAAGCGTTGGCCTCACAGTTCTGAGGTCTCGGGTTCAATCCCCAACCCGCCTGTGTCGATTTTGCATGTTCTCTCCGTGCCTGTGTGGATTTCCTTCGGGCACTCCGGTTTCCTCCCACATCCCAAAAACATGCAACATTAATTGGACACTCTAGATTGCCCATAAGTGTGATTGTGAGTCCGATTGGTTATTTGTTTCTATGTGCCCTGCGATTGGCTGGCAACCAGTTCAGGGTCTACCCCACTTCCTGCCCGTTGACAGCTGGGATAGGCTCCAGCACACCCCACGACGCTCGTGAGGATAAGCGGCAAAAGAAAATTGATGGATAGATGGATTCTTGGCACTTGTTCCCACTGTCTTGTTCACAGTTCTCCAAATAAGAAGTCAAGTTGTTCGGCACTCCCAGTTGAACGTTACTGCAAAACTGACATAAACTAAATGAGAATTAAACATCGGACTTTCAAACATTCAAAATGTTCAACAAATTGATATAGTTTTGTTGAATGTAAATCAGACAGATTAATGGTAATATGTAAGCTTTATGTGTTTACTAACACAAAGCAAACTGCTGTAGATCGGCTACCGGACACTGACACAGGTGTTACAGTAAATATAAAGGTTCAAAAAACTGCTACTTAATACACAGCAACAACAAACGGAAAGTCAGCATACATAAATATTACAGAGATATACAGTGGGAGAAAAAAAGTACAGTATATGGAATTTGTTAAAGTTTTGCTCAAATTGGTCATAAAATGTGGTCTGATCAATCACAAGAATAAAAAGTGCTTAAACTAATGCCACACAAATAATGTTTTCATACTGTATTTTTATTTAAAATAACGTCAAAATTCACACGACAGGGAGGAAAAAGTGAACCACTAGACTACAGATTCTCCAAGAGCTACTCAGAGACAGATGTGATCCAACCTGTCGTCCAATCAATGAGATTAGATTGAAAACATGACGTAAAGCTGCTCTGGTCATGAAAATAAAATTTAAACGTGTCTCTGATCGAGAAGCTAAAAAAATAAATATAATAATGAAAAAGATTCAGTGGACAGCATTCTTTTGATTTAATGGTCCTGTCCTTTCTTGTCCTGTCCTTCCTTCCCAGGGTGTAGCAGTACAGTCTCATGCAACATCTATATTTAATGGTTTTTTTGGTAGATATGGAATGATTTGCTTTTCTCATTTTGTTCAGTTAGCGCTTTGTCTTTGTTTTTGTCAGTCTTGCCCTTCTAGAAATTCTCTTTTGTTCAACTGATGAACTCTGAACCTCGATAAACTTCAATTAAAATACAGTGCCAAGAAATCACAGAGGAAGCTCAAAGCCTCCACTGTGACACAGTAAAACTGCTCTGGCATAAAAGAGGATGCAGATTCTCCATTCTGCTTCATATAAACAGTCGAGGGGGACACACCAAAAAAAAAAAAAAAAATCAGTCTTCAATTTATGACCAATTTATGCAGAAATGTAAGAAATTTCCAAGGGTTCATATGTTTTTTCCTCTCGTGTTTATTTCCTGTACTACTGCTATTACTGGAGTTTATTTGAAGATCTCCTTGTCCCTCTCAGCTGTTCTGTATGCTTTGGCAAAATGTGGTATGACAATGAAGGCGTGCAAAAACCCATTCAAATCGTACTATGTTGCAGGTGGGTAAATGATCAACTATATATTTGTGTATTTTGAAATCCTCTCGTCTTCTCCAGACGAAGCACTGCAGAAACAGCAGGAGTTCTGGCAGCGGGAGATCGAGGAGTCTCTGTCGTTCCGCAGGTGGTTCTCTCATCCTTCTCGACCCAAGCTAATTGACTTCCTGCGCATCACCGCCCCCGAAGATGATATCAGCAGGACACCTAGTCCCGTGTTACCAGACCTAAGCGTGAGTAGAGTGTAACGAGCTTGATCGTGCTTTTGTCCTGTCTCTGTTAATTACAGTCCAAAACATCATTTGTCCATTGCAGGATGAATCATATGATTCTGTTTGAGTTCCAAAATCCAAAAGAAGGTTACAAGGATTTAAGGCTCATTTCATGCTACACTAAATTCTCAGCAACAGGGGCCATAATCTTGTGAGAATTTTAATTTTTGTCACTTGGTTTAGTGGGTGGTATAAATGATATGGCCCTGAACCTGTCACATATTAAAAATGCCTTCACGTAACGTTTAATGAGTCTGCATCAGGCAAAAGCATTAAGATGAAAGTCCTCATTAAACCGGAATTGCCATAAAAGTGACCAATATGCTTCACTCGTAACCACCGTTGTCGTCTTAAAGCCATTTACATGCAGGGAACGGCCTCGGACGACAACAAAGGAGGTTTGTGTTTCTTCTGGTTACATAACTCGGGATGTAATGCCACCCTGTTGCTGATTCTCAAACTTGAAATGATGCCGTTATTGAGAATTCGGATTATTCCTACTCTCAACATTGTGTGCCAATCTTAGTTTCTTTCGATCTGCATGTAAATTAGTTATTGTGCTTATAATTGTTTTCTTAACAAAGTTCAGCTGTGAAATTCAGCTGTAGTTTTGGGACAGCGTCAATTATATTAAAATGAACTTTTTTTGATAGCTCCAGTAAACCTTGTGCAGGAAGCAATATTTAATTACAACAAGCAATAATTATGTTACTCCATCAGGCACGCATTAAAAAGTACATTACAAATATTAACATGAAATCCATATGATGAACACAATAATTATACTTTGCAATTTTTTTACAAAGTCGTATGTACTACAGTAATTATGAAAAGTTATCCATCCATCCATCCATCCATTTTCTGAGCCGCTTATCCTCACGAGGGTTGCAGAGAGTGCTGGAGCATATCCCAGCTGTCAGCGGGGAGGAGGGGGGGGTACACCCTGAACTGGTTGCCAGCCAATCGTAGGGCACATGGAAACAGACAACAGTCGCACTCACAATCACACCCAGGGGCAATTTAGAGTCTCCAATTAATGTTGCATGTTTTTGGTATGTGGGAAGAATCCAGAGTACCCGGAGAAAACCCTCGCAGGTACGGGGAGAACATGCAAACTCCACACAGACATCTCCGGGATCAAACCCGGGACCTCAGAACTGTGAGGCCAACGCTTTCCAGCTGATTCACCGTGCCGCCTATAAAAAGTTATCAATTATTATTTCAATTTATTATGTTATTTCAATAAATGATGGATATGGTTCTCTATGTTTGTTGAATAGTATTTACATCACTTAGTCTAATACTATTCCACGGGATTATCTGCATTCATATGCCTCTTACAGAAACATACCTCGCTTGGAGGCCACAATGTCCCGGGTGGGTCTTTATTCACGCCCCAGCGATTAAACAAAGCAATTTAAAGCGACAACAATGTCTCCGCCACCGAGATCGCGATGCTGTAACAATATTGATAATAGGTCGCGTCGCTCACCTGCTGCCTCTAACCTCAAATATGAGCAAACAAGGGCGGGCCAATAAAGTAAACAGCTTGTGAAGAACTTAATGTGATGTTCAAGAACATTTGAAAAATTTATACACCCATTTCCAGACTGGGGGTGGGGGGATATGCATCCATTCAAAATGTACATTACTAATATATAATCATGATCCAGAATAACAGAATACAGGAATTTGGTTAATTTTGTATGGATTACCACTGTCAGGATTATTCATGAGGCTTTTAAAATGGCTTTTCTGATTTACATTCCACACTTCATGTGGTGACAACATATTGTTTAAACTCAATTTTTCGATTCGACATTGTATTTATGATCATGAACAATCTCCTTAATGTTACTTTATCCATCAATCCATTTTCTTTTTTGCCGCTTATCCTCACAAGGGTTGCGGGGAGTGCTGGAGCATATCCCAGCTGTCAACGGGGAGGAGGCGGGGTAGACCCTGAACTGGTTCACAATCACACCTAGGAGCAATTTAGAGTGCCCAATTAATGTTGCATGGTTTTGGGATGTAGGGGGAAACCGGAGTGCCCAAAGAAAACCCACGCAGACAAGGGGAGAATATGCAAACTCCACACAGGCGGTGCCAGGATCGAACCTGGGTCCTCAGAACTGTGAGGCCAACGCTTTACCAGCTGAGCCAGGTTGCCGCCTTATGTTACTTTATACTTCAGCAAAAATATACTGGAATAATGTACCGTTTCAAAACAAGGAAAAAAAAATTAAAAGATGTTTTGTCTCAAAGATGGATTTTATAAATAATAATAACAATAATAATAATAATAATAGTCATAATAGTATATATATAATATAATAATAATTTATTCCATTGGAACTTGTGAATTGGCTTTACAAGATGCTTAAGTTAATATGTTGTATCTTTCAGAAAGCAAAAACGTAAATTTGCTTTGTCAAAAATGAAAAAAAAAACATTCTTAAAATAAGTGATGTTTTCTCGAGAAATAAGCTAAATTGAATAGGTAAGAGTCTACATTTTTATAATGTATGTATTAATTTATGCTGGCTCATGACATCACATTGTAAACTTTCAGGTTCTCTGTGCGCAGAATTAGCCTGTTGATTCGGGGGGGGCAGAAGGGGAGTCTTACACCACTGCAAGGTCCAGATTAGCCTGCCCTTGCACTAGAATACACGCACGGGACTTGTGAGCCCTCCCGGCCTTTCTGGCTTGGCAAACCAAATGTTCAAACAAGTGATCCGTGGCAGTCCTGTTTGCCCTCCTGCAGCTGTGGGTGTGGCCTCCTTCCATCTGTTCCGTGTGGCTTTCTCTGACTTACGGCTCTCGAGTGCACCGGGTGCCGTCTTAGACGGTGACCGCCGACGGGGGAAGACGACTCGGGCCTCCATCTGCTTCCGGCGATAACAAGACTTGACAGCATGATGCAAGGGACGACGACGACGAAGAAGAACTTGAACATGCCACGTGACGTTTAAGGATCACCGAGTGGATTTGTCTGTCATTGGCAACCCCGTACTATAAACATCTGTTTCCACTTTTAGGCTAAGAAAATGAACGCTCTGGTTGGACATGAGGGAACGCTGCATGCATGGATGTGTTTCCTCTCAAGAAACTGGTCTGCTATTCAGTAAGACTTTTCAATCTGGACCGATTCATACAAATGTGGGGATGCTGTGCATGCGTCTGTCCCCGGATTACTCCATTCCAAATGTGAACAGAAAGGAAAATTGGTCTTGAGTGAGTGATTTTTTATTTTTTTTCCTACTTCCCAAGACCTACTGCAAATGGAGCCACAGTCAGCCGTCCTCACATTTTTCAGGTCTATTCCAGAAAAACACAACGTAGACATAACACAAGAGGAACCAAATCTTCAAGTGAAGCTGAAGAAAAAGATGGATATGATTTTTAAACCGACTCCCCCGGAGGAGAGCGCTGACACTTTATTGTACGTTACATATTTTGCTGGGAGGGAAGAAAAGATGACCTACGACCTAGAGGGAGGAACAGGAAATAACTCTGAGGAGGAAAAAGCCGAGGAAGGTGATGCTAAAATATACCGAGAGAAAATTACTGCTGTAAAAACTGAAAATACCTTCTCTGTGGTTGGACAAGATCTGGGACTAAATCAACCTGCTCTTGTTCATTTTGACTTCATTGACTCGTCTGAAGGTCGTAGCCTGGCGGAAAACTCACAGGATGAGCACCAGGAGAAGCCAAAACAATGTGAACTAAGTTTGCAAAAGACCAAATGTACAAATACCGACTGTGATGCGCAGATGTTCTGCAAGCAGGACTTTGGAGAAGAACCCAACCATGACACAAGAAGAGACCGGAAAGCTATACAAACTTCAAATCTTCACGCGGAGAATGTCATTCTTTTGAATGATTCTAAAAGTGAGGAGCTCGCATTAGAAAGAGTTCCCAAAACCAAACGGGTCTTGATTGCTGTGACTCGGACGGAACACGCTATTGAGGGGGAGTCGCAGTTTAAAATAAAGCCGACATTTGAGGGAACTGAAGAGCTAAGCCATCGGCCATCTTCAGACAGCTCAAATGACTGTAGACCACATGTTGTCACATCATCTGGAGACAATATTCCTCCACTCAGATCCACCTTCTGCCCAGGCTCTGCCATGGAGAAGCAGGGGCAGCTCCCCGCCCTCTTTAGTGGTCTTCGGGTGCTCAGAAAGAGCCTGGTCGGGCCTGAACATAACACAGTGGCACAAATCCGACCTGTAACTGAAGCGGTAAAGAGAAGGGTCTTGCCTGAGAAGGAGGGAGAGACAAAAGTCCAAGGAAGCTTCCTGGACCAGATCTCCTTGTTGTTGAACCCCGATAAAAAAAGTGAAGAGTGTGAGGAGAAGATAGATCTTCTTGCAGAGGAAGAGGCAGAAAGCACGGAGAATAGAAGTGAAAGTGGTCAAGGGCAGCAGAAGGGAGACCTAAAAACTGAGGAGGACAACTCAGGGTCACATGTGTCCCCAAAACCGCCAGTGACTGGTGCAGAGGCAGCCTTTCAGGCATTCAAGTCCTTTTTCACACCAAAGCCATTGAAGAAGGAAACATCAGAGAAATTGGACCTGAACGCCGCCAGAAAGAAGACCTGGACGGAAAAAGATGCACTGAAAGCATTTTTTGAGAGACCTGCCAACAAGACCCTGGAGAGGAAAACTACATCCACAGTATGAGCATCATTGATCTAATTATAGTTTTTAAAAGTCGTATTTGTTCTCATTCATAAAAGAATCATCCTTAATCGCCTAGGTTTGAAAACATTGGTTCTGAACAATTGTCACTTTGGGAGCCACATTTTCCTATTTTTGCTAGGTTGGGACACTTTTAAAAAGAGGTAGAAAAATATATTTTTTTTAAAAATGGCCTTCAAAAACAAATATATATGTACATATTTTACATGAACACACCTTTACGTTTCTAAAAGTGATTTTCTGAGCACTATACTAGTGTAAAGAAACTCAACTGCAACCAACTTTTTTGATCATAGAAAGCAAAATAAAAGCATAAAACAGAAAATATGTTCCTGAGGGAATTACCTTCTTTTACCATATGAAGGTGTGTTTTTACACCTATTATACCCTGAAATGTCATATTTTGGGAACATCCTAAACCGAGAACTCCCTGTACATTTTTTTTTTAACAATCTGTCCACAACCCATCCAAAAAAAAAAAAATACCCTAATCCACTTTTAACTCCCTTGACCCTTGTGAGGATAAGCAGCTCAGATAATGGATGGATGGATATAAGTAGTCTTGGCATGCAGACATACAGATTTAAAAAAAATGGGGAGAAAATAAAGTCATAGTTATCATTTATGTTTCAAGAATTGTGGTTTGTTCTGGTGTTAAACATACAAATTCCTCTCATTTTTTTTTGCTGTTTTTATGTTGGTCAAACTAGTCAGAAACATCCAGTCCAGCAGAAGAAGAAGAACGAATTCCGGGCCGTCTACAAGCAGTCTGGCCACCACCCAAGGAGGAGAAAATCGGTCTGAAGTATTCTGAAGCAGGTAATGATGTATACTAGGCCAAATATTTCATACATATTCAGTGTGAACCTGTAAAGTTGAACGAAAAAGCGAAATTGGTCTTAAAAATGCAACTGAGCTCTCTGAACATGTCAGAATTAGTCTTTTATTTTTTAAGGAATCATTTTAGATGCATCTCTTTGAAAAAAAAATATGAGGGTGCTGCAAAAATCTCAATTAATCCAAAAAATCATTGAGGGTTTGTATCATTTATGGAAATATCCTTATGACTATGATATGAAAAAACCAAGCAGCATTGCCCCCAATGTCCATCCTTGATTTTACTTTTCCTTTGTTCAGTAGTTTAGTATTACAATGTTGTTGTTTTTTTATTGTGTTTGGCAATCTTATTAAATTTTGATTGAAGGCCAAAGCAAAATGGAAAGAACCAAGTTTATTGAGAACACTCAGGAAATGTGATGCAATTCCAAAGCATGCAGACAGTGGTACTGTTTGCTGTCATATTTGATATCGATCATATAAGTCGCCTCATCCCTCAAGGTAAACACAACTCCACGAGTCCACAGCAAACAAACGTAGAAGATGTGGAAGTCAGAACACGCAAATTAATAAGTTTCCCAACGACACTTTGTTTCATAAATTTAAAAATATATATGTATATAATTTTTCCCCAACTCTCTTATAAGCTGTGAAGCATCACTTTGGTACTGCATGCTACATATTGAATATGTATAGACCCTGGTCATCATTATTAAAACGCATCTCTGTCATTATCCATCCATTCTTCAAGCCACTTATCCTCACAGAGGTCGCGGGAGTGCTGGAGCCTATTGCACACCAAATGCAATTCAAGACAATCCAATCATTTCTGTTAGCCAAAGGGGCCTTCATGGCTTGCAATACTGCCCCCACGCGGTCAAAGCTATCGCTACAGCTTCCACATACATTACTGTACAGTAGTAAATGCTGTATTGTGTATAAAAATGACTACATAAATTTAAAAAAAAGTGCTGTTTTAGGTCTCTCGTTTACTTTTTCTATATGTTTAATATTTGATGTCAATTATCTCCAGTTCTGTCTCGTTTTAGAGCACCAGGCAGCACTTCTGCAGCTGAAGCGAGAATTCAGAGAAGAAGTGGAAAAGTTACAGGTCAGTTTCAAATGTCAAATTGTGCTCTCTCTGTGCATGAAGGGAAGTCGGTTTGGAAGTATTTTATTATCGCACAAATTTGCGATAAAGAGGACTGACAAAAATTATTTATATCTGGACTTATCTTTGTTTGCTATGTTTCAGGAGGACTTCAGTCAGGAACTGTGCAGACTGAGGCTCGAAAACGAGGTCACAGTGTCCCGCATGGAGCTCAGCCTGGCTGAGCTTCGGACCAAACTCTCCCAGCTCGGCACCTTCAGACCCGGCGAACTCAGAGACGTGGCCGTGTCCACGCAAGATGACATATTTCCACACAAAGCCTTCCGCACCGTCTGCATCCAAACAGACCGAGAGGCCTTCGTGAAGAACGATGACAACGGGCAGAAGAAAGCCTGCGCTCAAACTCACCAGCAGAGGGTGACCCCCCAAAAAATGGACTTGGCTTCTATCAGTTTGAGCTTGGCAGGTCAGCGAGAGGGAGGCCCCCCATGTCACGCGCCAAGCGATATCATTCCACCACCTCCACCTCTGCCATGTTCCACGCCGCTGCCGACCCTCAAACAACCAAACGTCCCACCGCCACCTCCACCCGCTCCATTTATGTCACACGCAACTCCTCCGCCACCTCCGCCCCCTCCATTCAACTCGCATTTAACTTCCTCAACGCCGCCATCTTTATTTGCAACTCCCAGAAAACCTGCGGTGGAGCCTTCATGTCCCATGAAGCCTCTGTACTGGACCAGAATTCAGATTGAGGACAACAAGTACGTTTCAAGCCACACATGAAAATAACCATGTAAACTAAAAATGAGAGTTATGGAAATTGAATTTTTTTCCCCAGTGGGTCTGAACACAAAACACTTAATCAAAAATAATATCAATAATGATTTTGCCTCTTTCTCAGGAACAACACACTGTGGAATGTTTTGGAAGAGCCACATATCATGAATGCAGTCGAGTTTGAGGAACTGTTTGCCAAAACCACCACACGACCCAAGAGGAGACCACTGGTGGAAAATTTTGAGAAGACAAAAGCCAAGAAGGTAATACAACATTTGGTGGTCAAAATGTATTTAGGTTACAGCTTTCCTGTGTGTAGCTAACATTGTTTTTCCCATTCGGGTTGATTTTCTCCTGCATTCCCAAAATGTGCTTTTTAGGCTAATAGAAGAATGTCCATCATGACCTAGAGCAGTGATTTCCAACCTTTATAGAGCCAAGGCACATATTTTACAATTGAAAAATCCCACGGCACACCAATAAAGTAAATGTCAAGTGGATCACTTATTTACTGTGTATACTTCCTGCCATCCAATAGAAGAGGGATTTTTTTTGTTCTGTCTGTCATTGTGCCTCACTTGCATAAATAGATGAATAAAGATACATTATATCTTGGAATAAATGTTTTTTTTTTAAGCAATTTCATAAAATTGGATAACTTCCCACGCCACACCTGAGGAGCGCTCACGGCACACTAATGTACCCCGGCACACTGGTTGGGAATCACTGACCTAGACGAGACCATCACCTCAAATATATTCAATTTGTGTTATCTCCGTTAGCAAGCAAAGAAAATAAACAACCAGTATGCATCTAAATGTATACAGCAGACCTCTGTGCCTGTTTATGCGTTAGATCATTAAGCTGCTGGACAGTAAACGCTCGCAGGCTGTCGGGATCCTCATATCAAGCCTCCACTTGGAAATGAAAGACATCCGACAAGGTCAGTTCCAATCCGCCGACCTCGCACTCTCTGATCCTCAGAAACAACATAGTCCACTTTCTAAAAGGCTCGCAGTAACTCAAATGCAACAGGCTTCATGTTCCATTTTCTAAATGCAAATTCGGATTTGTTCTTGAGTTGATACCAGGATTCACATGAAGAGCCATTCGCAATTTAGAGTTTTGAATTCAGCTAACAAGCATGTTATAGTTGCCACCATTAATCAAACATTATTATTTGCTTGCAAACTTGAAAATAATAAAGTGTGAAATGTAGCATGAAGGTGGCACCGTGACTCAGCTGTAAAATGTTGGCCTCACAGTTCTGAGGTCCAGGGTTCGATCCTGAGAGTGGCAAAGCAGGTAAATTACAGTTTTAGCTACCTTTTAAAAAAAAAAAAAATCATGAATAGTAAAAATATTGAAAGGAGATAAAAAAAAAATTAACCACAATATGTGTTTTAAACACAAATGTCATCGGTAGTTGTTTTATTTTATCCAGCCGTTCTGACTGTGGATAACTCTGTGGTGGACCTTGAGACGATTGAGGCGCTGTACGAAAATGTATGTATTAGCCAGGAGTACGTGTATACGAGTAGTTGTTTATTAAAATGTTATTAAAATGAAAATGTCAATGTGCCAGAGAGCTCAGCCAGAGGAGCTGGAGAAGATCAAGACGCATTACAACACATCTCAGGAAGAGGAGGTTAAATTCTTGGACAAACCTGAGCAGTCAGTATAAACAGAACGTAATTGTGATTGAGTGTGTGTGAACAGTGACTGGGCCAACACCAGGCCGAACCACAGTTTGTTAATAATCACTTTTAGAGGTTCGGATAATAACACGATTGCTTCCCCTGTTGAATGTTTGTGATGTAGGTTCCTGTATGAGCTCTCGCAGATTCCAGACTTTGCAGGCCGAGCCCGCTGCGTCATTTTCAAGGCAGCCTTCAACGACGGGCTGGCGTCCATTCAACACAAACTTCAGATTCTCTCATGCGTGAGTGAGGTAGGAAGGAACATGGCGGAGGAAACACCCCTATTAGGTCTTCTAATGCGTGTCCCCATAAAATCTTGGGGCCCTTGGGTGTCTCAGGGTACTCAATGATCAAAAGTGACAGGCCGTGATACCACGGACGCCAATTTTTGCCCAAGAATTTATTCATGTCAGGGCAAAATCCCCGTAATTTTAAATAACTTATTCAGGATAATTGAGGTACTGTTTTCCAACAACATTCTAGTTTGTATACAGTAAATGATAAACTATTTAGTGCAGGGGGAAAAAAAAGATAATTTATTTGCCTCACTTAACACAAAAATTGACTGTGTGTTTTTGCATAAAGGCTCTGCTGGAAAAAGATGGGGTGAAGGAAGTACTGGGACTGGTCTTGGCTTTGGGAAATCACATGAACGGAGGCAACAGGATGAGAGGCCAGGCTGACGGCTTCGGTCTAGAAATCCTTCCAAAACTCAAAGATGTCAAGAGCAGGGTACTGAACCTTAACCAAAGGGGGGCCGCAGTGCTCACAGTTCTTGGTACTACAAAGTTTTGCCAAAGCTCCACATATGAAACCTGAAAAGAGTGGGACTCCCACTTGTGATCAGACATTTACAGTCCATACACTCATGAATTGCATAAATTATTAAATGTTATACTTTTTAATTATTTAACTGAGCAAATCGTTTCCTTTTTTTCAGGTTTGAATGATTGTTTTAAAACAAGAATTGGCTGTACACTAGGGAATTTATTTTGGATTTGTTTTGTACCGTGATTCCCGGCCTACAGAGCACATCTGGTTATGAGTCTCACAGAGGTCACGCATGCTAAGGGTCACGTCAATGACAATGCGTGTTGAACAATCATCCCATCCCACCCAAAAAAATAGTTCAACCAAATCATTAGCTTGCATTCATGCGTGTTTGTCAACATCTGCACATCTGAAATATAATAGAATGTGATGAATTGATCTCAGAATGGAAAATACATGCTGAAACATGTTTTATTCAGAAACAAAATATACCGACAAAAAATAAGTCCTCAATTTTTTTTCCTTAGGACAACCGCATCAGCTTGGTGGACTACGTGGTATCGTATTATCTTGAAAATGTTGACAAGGTAGTTTGACAAAAAGATAACAACCTGTTTTCTCACAAATTCACGTCCAAGTGTGATTGTCTCTGCTTTAATGTCGATTTTTACTTGCCAGAATGCCGGAACTGAAAAGAGTGCATTCCCACTTCCTGAACCTCAGGATGTCTTCCTGGCAGCGCAGCTCAATTTTGAGGACCTCAATGCAGAGCTGAGAAGGATTGGGAGAGATCTAACAGGTATGCTTTGTTGTCCCCTCCCTCTCTTGGAAATCCTGCCCGAGGTGGGGGGGACGAAAAACAGAATGAATACCCCTTACAGATGGTTAGCATCATTCCCCATAACATGAAATGAGACTGCGTGACCAGAAAAGATTGGTCATTTTGTTTTGTTTTCATGTTTGAAAAACCTCAGCCTGCCTGTGTAACTTTTTTGTGTTTTTCTGTGGAGTTTCCCACACACCAAATCTCCCGTCTGGCAGCATTTCTTCCCCTCAAACACCCCCAAATCAACGCAGCTCTTCATTTTGGCTTCCCACCACCGGTCCCGCCTGTAAATGTTTATACTTTGGACTAAAGGCCCTTCGCAGAACCTGGGCTTGTTAAAGACCAAAAGACAGTTTATCTTGTATTATTTTCCCCATTCGGAACAATCCTTGGAGATGGTAATATGTTTGCATACGTTCTGTGTCTCTATCCAGAGACTAGTAGGAGTCTTGCTGCTGATACTGGACTGGCGCCTTTTAGATCCAGCTTCTAATCCTTTGGCCCATCAAATCTCCCGTCCTTTGTGCGCCTGTCCCGTCGCCAGCAAACGTAGACCGTAGTTTCCCACTTATGCAATCTCCAGACCGCTCATATCTGAGCCATCTCTGCACGGGCCTCCACACGGACCCGTAACCATCTTGGCTGTATCGGGCCGGGCTCCAGTGTGGCCCCAAGATGTGCGCCGCAGATTGCTTTCTTTAACTTTCAACACAGCTTCGTAGTATCACTTCATCAAGCCAAACCGCTGCGTAATCTGGATCGTCCATCGCGGCTTCTCATTGTACTGCCTCTTTGAACCGCCATCATTGTTGCTCTTCACTCTCCCTCGGTTTGCTTTCGGCGTAACATAAAATGCTTCCAGACGGAGTTGACGGCAGATCAGCTTCTGTAATCCTTGTTGAATGTTACAAATCAAAAATCACACACGCTCACTTGACTTCAGGAACTCAGACGGAAACCCATTCAGGATGTTAGTCCAAACGCAGTACTGTAAGAATTTCAACGTTATTGATACCCATTATTTTGTCCCCCACTTGTTTTCATTCGGATTCCAGATGAATTTGAGGGAGAGGCAGGATGCACCCTAGACTTGTTGCCAGTCACTCGTAGGGGACATGTAGACAAACTTAACCCAGAACCTAGAACTGTGAGGCAGAGATCTAACCACACACTCTTACTGAGCTCATTAGCAATATTAGCCCCACAGTTGTAGTGTAAATACATGAGTAGGTATCTAATATGTATTTAAAAAGATAAAAGCTTTTTTTTTTCACAAGAGCAACCAACTGTTGTACTTGCTTACTTGTTTCCACTGCCTCATGTACTATAGTTGTTATGAAGTTTAAGCTAAAGTTTTGCCTTGGATCATCCATTGATGTCCAACGATTTCTGAGGAGGCAAAGTTAATATTAGCCAGTCTGTGTACAATAATGTCCTAAACATTGTCACAACGAGAGAGAATCCTGCCCAAACTCCCCTTTTATTTTTTGTTGTTGTACTGTTCCAAGAATGTTGTGTGTTTATTTGTAAAGGCCTGATAAAATTCCCCACATGGTCAGCCTAGTTAGATTATTTTTTTATGTTTTTCGTTTCCTACCATTTCAAACATTTCTACCACTCAGTTCCATTTAAGTTTTTAACAAGTTGTCCGTCAATCAACTGAGCATTACTATTTTATCCCTTTATTTTTATTATCCTTTCAGTGAATCTAAAGCAATTGTGGATGTGTCTTCAATATTGTGGCCCAATCTTCTTCTTTTCCTTTCGACATGTCCCGTTAGCGTGTCATCTTTTTCCATCTAAGCCTAACTTGTGCATCCTCCTCTCTTAACACCCACTGTCCTCATGTCCTCCATCACAACATCCATTAACCTTTTCTTTGGTCTTCCTCTCGCTCTTTTGCCTGGCAGCTCCATCCTCAACACCCTTCTACCAATATACTCACTCTCTCAACCATCTAAGTCTGCTCTCTCTAACCTTTTGTCTCCATAACATCCAACTTTGGCTGTCTCTCTAGAGTTCGTTTCTAATCCTATCCAACCTGTTCACTCCAAGCGAGAACCTCAGCATTTTCATTTCTGCCACCTCCAGTTCTGCTTCCTGTTGTCTCTTCACTGCCACCGTCTCTAAACCGTACATCATGGCCGGCCTAACAACTGTATTATAAACTTTACCCTTCATCCTAGCGGAGACATTTCTGTCACATAGAACACCAGACACCTTCCACCAACTGTTTGTATCCCGCTTGGACCCATTTCTTAACCTCCTTACCACACTCACCATTGCTCTGGATTGTTGACCCCAAGTATTTGAAGTCGTCAACCCTCGCTATCTCTTCTCCCTGAAGCTTCACTCCTCCTCCTACGCCCCTCACATTCATGCACATATATTCTGTTTGACTTCATTCCTCTCCTTTCCAGTGTGTGCCTCCATTTTTCTAATTGTTCCTCCACTTGCTCCCTGCTTTCACTGCAGATCACAGTTTCATCTGCGAACATCATAGTCCAAGGGGATTCCAGTCTAACCTCATCTGTCAGCCTATCCATTACGACCGCAAACAGGAAGGGGCTCAGCGCGAATCCCTGATGCAGTCCCACCTCCACCTTAAAATCTTCTGACACACCAACGGCACACCTCACCGCTGTTTTGCTGCCCTCATACATGTCCTGTACTATTCTAATATATTTCTCCACCACACCAGACCTGCACATGCAGTACCACAGTTCCTCTATTGGTACTCTGTCATAGACTTTCTCTAGGTCTACAAAGACACAATGTAGCTCCTTCTGACCTTCTCTGTACTTTTTCACGAGCATCCTCAAGGCAAATAATGCATCTGTGGTGTTCTTTCTCGGCATGAAACCATACTGTTACTCGCAGATACTTACTTCTGTCCTGAGTCTAGCCTCCACTACTCTTTCCCATAACAATTTCCCAATTGTGTGGCTAATCATCTTTATTCCTCTATAAAATATTGTGGCTCAATGAGTGAGCAAATAGTATACAATATCTTTATTTAAATATTTGTGACAGCTACATATATTGACAGTGGGAATAATTTCATGCACTTTCATTGGCTGGCAGAAGGTACTATCACCCTTATGGGCCTAACTAAGTTCACTGAAATAAGACTGTCATAATTTCGTTTTCTGTATAAACTTTTCAGACATTTTTGTTTGGTGGCTTGTGGCAGGATTTTTCAAAGGTCACTAGTAAAACCATCGGGACCCCTGTGGTGAGAATATTTTGAGCCGTGACTGTACGTGCCTTGGCTTAATTAAGGTTTGGAAACATCGCATTAGAGGATGAATTTTGGGTCCCGACGAGGTAAAGAGTTACTTATGAAGCAACTGAAATCTAATGCGGCATCAAAGAAAAGTGTTTTCATAAGTGACAGCTCTGTTTACATGAGTGTCTATCACCCTCTTCAGTCGCTTATAAGCAAACTTTTAAGGCACAAAAGCCAGACAAAAGAAAGCAAGCCTCAGTGCACAATGCAGACAAAGATTCTGACCTCCACAGTTTACACAAATCCCGAATGAAAACAGTATTCTTTTGTAATCTTATCTGGGAGATGTTGATCAAGCGTCAGGGTGGAGGAGTGCAGGCTCTATTATGACTGGCCCGCGCAGACTGGCTCCTCTGATCCACTGATTGGACGCAGGGAACCAAGCGGCAGATTTTGCAGTCGCCATCTCAATTCAAATCAAAGTGACATCTAAGGAGCAACTTGAGCTGATAAGCTCGCTGTGTCCAGGTACATTCAGTTTCCTCTACCTTCTTCGTCTGTTAACAAACCTTTCAGAAGCCTGTTACAATTAAGCTATGAGGGGGGAAAAAGCCAAAGAAAAAGCTGAACACAGCTAATAACTTGGAACCACAGCTCACATGTTCTCATGTCCAATAGCGGTTCTAGCTCTCAAGATCTGGCACAAATTGTCTTTTAGAGGTAGTTTTTAAATGTTCTTTTATTATCATACCCTTGATCAAAATCTCTTGCATTCTGAATCGCGAGCATCAAAACCAAGCCAAGCAACTCGCATCCGATATTGGTAAGTGACCAATATGTTCATAGATCCCTACAGTCTTTCTTTGAGTAATAGGGAGTAATATGGCAGTTTTCGCAGATGGTTTGTCAAATGCTATTATCACGCCGCAATTACATCACTAGCGCCTCTCCTATTAGATGTGCTCCGGTTGAATGTTTTCCAACATTTTTGTGGTGAAAGCAAACCCCCACCTAATGCGTCACACCACCACACGACACGCCATTCTGTCCTCGCCTGCTCGCAGCTCATGCACAATGAATGGGTGTGTTGACGGCATACTGCGGGTTGGTAAGCGCAATATGAAAAGGCCTTTAGCGGTACTTTTCCTCTTTTGCCCTCTTTCTCTCACACAGAATCACACATTCAGTATTCCATATACTTTTATTCATGAAGTTTTCTGAACCCAATAATTGTGAGACCTTGACCCCCTCAAGGAGTTGGTTGGCACTGCTGTCACTAAAATTGTTTTAGAATCTTTGTTTTCAACTCTTAACAATGACCAGCTCTTATTATTCCACTGCTTTTGGAGGCGAGCGTAGGACCGTAAACACCGACAACTTGTGTTCTATTTTCCACTCTTTACGTTCCCTCTTTTGAGTATGATGTTTTTTGTTTATTAAAGGATGTGAAAACGACGTGCAGAAGGTCTGCTCAGACTCCCCTGAGGAACATCTGCAGCCATTTAAAGACAGAATGGAGACATTTCTTCTCAGTGGTGAGTAGTTAAGTTTTATATAACCAAAATATGAATCACTTGAAGGCAGAGATAATTATAATATTTCGCTAATTAGCCTGCTTGAAAACTCCACAAAATGAATGCCTGCCTATATAGGAGAGCGATTAAGTTCTCAAGATATTTACATATATTCAATAGTAATCTACATTTTCACATATCAACACATATCAATGTCTTTGTCTGAGCATGTACTTTTTATTTTACATGTAAAAACATTTTTTACCTGTGAGCAAATATCTAAACCCATGCACCCACCCATCCGTTTTCTATATCGCTTAATCTATTTCTTCAAATCCAGCAATGTTCCGTCCGAACCAAACATTCCTTCTGATTCCCCTGTAAAAATTATATCGCAAATGTTTCAAGATGTTTTTCAGTGAGAATCCCAAGTACAATAAAATCTAGAGTACGTCCACAAAAGTGCTAAAGCTGTGCTCCAGAAAACTGAACAACCATTAATTGGGATTTTTTTTCTTTGCTCACAAACCAATCACACGTCATTAGCTTCATTTTGTGACATAGACAGACCGTATTTAAAAAAAAAAAAAAACCTTTTGGGATAGTTTTAACCATCCCACATACTTTAAAAATCAAACCAAACATTTTAAAACAACACTTGACACATAGAACAACAGAAAATGAAATACTGCACATTTAAATGCCAATATGTTCAAAAAGAATTCTATCTTAACACTAACATATAATGCAAAACGCCATAAACGGGCTAGTATAAATTAGCGTAGAAGTTACAGTATCTGGCGGCATGGTGGATCACCTGGTAAAGCATAGGCCTCACAATTTTGAGGACCCGGGTTCGATCCTGGCCCGCCTATGTGGAGTTTGCATGTTCTCCCCGTGCCTGCGTGGGTTTTCTCCGGGCACTCCGGTTTCCTCCAACATCCCAAAAACATCCAACATTAATTGGACACTCTAAATTGCCCCCAAGTGTGATTGTGAGTGCGGCTGTTTGTCTCTTATGTGCCCTGTGATTGGCTGGCAACCAGTTCAGGGTGTACCCCGCCTCCTGCACGTTAACAGCTGGGATTGGCTCCAGCACTCCCTACAACCCTTGCTAGGATAAGCAGCAAAGAATATGGATGGATGGAAGGTTGCAGTATCTATAAGCCTACAAAGAAACTACTAGTACATCAACACATCATTAGCTTCAATAAACTCTTTTATGGAGAGTTAATATAAAGTAGCTACAGTATTTATGTCCAAGTAGCTGTTTGTACGACATGATGCTGATCATGTCAATTTCCTTTCAGCACGTAAAGAACACCTGGGGGCTTCCTATCAGTTGATGACAGCACAAAAACGGTTAGCGAAAAAACATCTTTGGCTTGTAAATTTAAAAAAAAATATCACTGCTGTGGATTGCTTAATAGCTTCATTCTTACGTGGCTGCTCAGTTTCCAGGACTTGTGTGTGTACTTTGGGCTGAAGCCGAAAACGGGAGAAACAGAGGTGGCGTCTGGTCATTTCTTCATGCTGTGGTTTGAGTTTTGCGCCGACTTCAAGGCCAGGTGGAAAAGGGAGAATCGGAACTTCACGAAAGAAAGGTCTGGTACCGCAAAGAGACGCATGTGCAATATAGGTACTCATTTTGGACTCATAATTGAAAAATTGATCATTCAGTGTGGGTTTGATCACTTAGTACTCTTATCTTAGCTAATCATTTTAACAAGAAAGATAACGGTCTAATTTTCCAGCATGTCTTTGCCCCTGTGCCCAAAGCAAGGACCTGAAGTGTGGATAGACAGCGGCATGAAAAGTTTTGCTCCAACACACTAACAAAGTCTCCGTCGAACAAAAGAAGTATTTTTAGAAGATAACGGGGAATAACTCCATATTTAACTCCTTATTGGGTAATGGTTAGTTGTCCCGATATTTCTGTACACGTACTGCTGATTGGTTGACGTAACCAAACGCTGATGAGTGTTGAGTGCAGCGTTGTTTTAATTTAGAGACTGGTTGACATTACATTTCTGGAATTGATATTATGACAGGTTAAAGGAGGCCCAGCAGTCAGTGAAGAAGCTCACAGCAGAGAAGAAAGTGGAGACCAGAAAGATAATCCCGAACAGTCTGGTAAGTGTGGCACCTCGTTGATACCCACATCTATTATGGATTCAATCAATGTCATGAAGGAATTTATACAAATGTGTTCTTTGCACTTATATGGTGTTTTATCTCCCAACAGAAAGAACGACTGCGGCAGAAGGAAGCGAACATGACTTCGATTTAAGATCTGAAAATGAAAAACAGAAATTATATTTATGCTATACAGTGGAACCTCGGAAGTACCATCCATCTTTACATCCATTTTCTATTCTGCTCATCCTCTCCCATCTGGCTTTGGGCGAATGGTGGGACGCTTCCCCCTTATGTCCCCCCCACGCTTTTGACCACAGAACAGGAAGTGGAATCTTTTGTGATGAAGTACTCCACACGTCCCCGTTCTGGCTTCTTACTACAATATGACGGAAGCGACATTAAGTCAACATCCATGGTAAAATAAGAAAGGATTGTAAAATCTAAAATCATCTGAAATCAACCCTTTTTCTGTACTGTTTTTACATGTGAGAGTATTAATAATGTTAAAATGTTATCTGCACAGTGAATAAAGGTTTTTATGACGACCCAGGAAATTACGGTAAAGTATTAATATCTATCACTTCTACAGTGTATAACAAGTTTTCTTATTATCATTTAATCCGAGTTTGACTACCTCGAAATTTGTGCCCACTATACTAAGTGAATCTCACACTTGTCCTCGCTGAGCTGCACCGGAATGGATCGGGATCACAATCAGGGAACTGAACTCTGCCCATTCCCTTTTCTATTTTCAAATTTTTTCATTTTCTTTTGCTTTGACATGTATAAAGACTGACGACTTTCACGAAAGTCGTGCTACCGAAAAATGTAGATAAAACAAACTTTTCATTCCACACCCAATATTTTTTTTACCGCTTCACCTTTTCAGGGTCACAAGGTGATCTTGAGCCGATTTTTGAAGGAATCTTGTGAACGCTAAACTATTTATCTACAAATAAATAACTAATTACGATGGTGTGATGGCTTTTATTCACAAATGTAGAAAACACACAAATTGCGTATACTGTGACGTAGCATGAAGCAATTTTTCTCCCAACTTTTCACCATATGATATTCCACATCGTGGAAACTAGACCCAAACATCACACAAGAACGCTTGAAAAACAAAATCGCCCTTTCTGTGATCAAATAGATGACTTTGTATTTTATCATTTATGTCATATGTCAACCCAGTCCACATAACTATTGTATTAATTATTTACAAAAATCAAATCATGTTTGTGTGGTATAAAAATGTTTTTTTAAATCGACTGATCGAGATAATGACTCATTTATTTTATTCACATGCTTTTACACTTTATGAGTTTAATGCAGTATTAAAAGCAATTATATTCTCATTGGCAACATCCATGTATGTTTAAAAAGTAGATCGT
Source organism: Syngnathoides biaculeatus (assembly GCF_019802595.1). Classification (NCBI taxonomy): domain Eukaryota; kingdom Metazoa; phylum Chordata; class Actinopteri; order Syngnathiformes; family Syngnathidae; genus Syngnathoides; species Syngnathoides biaculeatus. The sequence continues at coordinate 17,431,854 of NC_084662.1, forward strand.
CTTCAGGAACGTGCACAGTCAGATCCTTAATGGGATTGTTCCGAGTCCATTCTATTTAGAAGTGGTATTAATATAAAGATGAAAATGTTTTTAGGAGCTTCCTCTGGTGTTAATAAATTTGAATTCCTGCAGCCTTGCAAAGAGTCACCAAAAAGATTTTGGAAAACGTTCTTTTCCTTCCCAGTGGAAACGGAAGGGTCCATTTGGGTTCTAAGCCGTGTTAATTGTAGTGCACCTGCACTGCTTTACGCGCTGGACCCGTTTCTTCCTGGTCCCGGGCGTCTGTCCGGGGCAGACCAGCGTGTAAGTGACCGTGCTGAAGGTTTTGGGTTTGCACGCCGAACAGGACTCAAAGGCGTTTCCGTCCTGGTAAATGTGCCGCGGGATGTAGAAGGAGTTACACTGGCCGTAACAGAACCGATTGATGATGGTTCGGCTCAGGCATCCCTCTTCGTGGATGGTCTGCTTGAGTGGTTGGGTCTTACACCAGTCCAGCCGCAAGTACCGACGCTCCGTGACGTGCAGCGCCTCCTGACTGGACTCCAGAACCTCCTCGGTGGCGGCTCCGGGCGGCATCCCCCGAGAAATGAGTCCGCTGATCGGGGGTGGCTGGCAGCGCTCCGGTTCGTTCGGGTTGGATTTGTTCGGGTACGGGAAAGCGCCTTGAAAGGTGGCGGTATGCCTCGGCGTGCTGAGCAGCAGAACCAGAACCGCGGGGAAACTCAGCAGAGAATGACTTCTCATCGTGGACGCTGAAAGGAAACCGTCACAAAAGGGAGACTTTTACGCACAGCTATTACGCACATATTACGCACTTTACAAACCGATACATCAGAATAACTGCAAAGTGGAAAATTATTATTTACCCGTCGGTTCTCTTTTCTACTGAAATTAGTCCACGCGTGTGTATCCTGTGGATGTTGTGTCCTCTGTGGAGGTTTTATGAATGACGTTCAACTTTCTGGTTCTCGTTAAGACACACCCACAAACCTGATCGCATTCTGTCTCCATTTAGATGAAAAAAATTCCATTGTTGTCAATGCAGATATTTTAATTAATCTCACAAAAATAATAACAATTGCTTGACTTTATGGTTTCATCGGGAGAAGCACACTTTTTTTTTACATGCTACAGCAAGGATTCGCATCCAGTAAAAATTGCAGTGATAAGTACACATAAGTGTTAACATTTACTGTACAAAAATTAAACATTGTGTGTTTTAATCTCTATATAGCCAGTTTCAAACTAATCTGAATAAAATTGCATTTGAAATTTTCACCTCAACATCTTTCTAGGCTTTTAACAGCTACATATTTTCAGTGGTCATATTTAATCATCTGTACTACCTTTATATCAAATTAAAAGACTGATTTATTAAAAATTTACAAGGTCTGATATCCAAGTGGAAATAGAAATTATTTCTTTCAAAGTTCTTCCCCATAATTGTCATGAACAAATAACAGTTTGGTGACATTGTTTAAAACGAATCTCAGGCATTATTTTCATATAATTCATTGGAAAAGACTGTGACCATCTTCTTCTTTAATTTGTCGCAGAGACGGTCGATGCCTCGCCCTCCTCCTCTTCGTAGAAGTTGGGAACCGATTTCTTGGCGACCACGTTGTCCAGTCTCTGTCCCCTCAAGTACGGGTTGACACTCTGCAGACAAAAAAAAAAAAAATCAACATAATGACACGAGCGCACAACATGCAGTAATGAGCTAATATTCCCAAGTCGACCGTTTTCAGTTCTTCAAAGAGTCTTGACACAGATCTGCTGTTCTGATGTGGTTAGAAATAATACAAAGTGGGGGGAAAAAAACAAAACGAGTAGCTACCCTTTTTCTTCTTTTCGGTCCTCCCTTCAGCTTTTGGTACAAACGCTCCTTGTTCTGCAAAAACATTACACAAATCAATGACTTCTTCAAACAAATGTGGCGACAAAAAAAAATCTTCAGGTCGAGCGACCACAAACGATATGTTTGTTTAGAGCTTTGACGAACTGATTCAAGTTTCTGACTGCCACCATCCTCACTTGGTTAATAAAGAGTTGGCGCTGTTTTGCAGCCAGCAAGAAACAAAAACAGCTTGTATGGAAGTTAACATGCATTTTTGACCGAGACATTGTGGGTATCATAAGTCTTAATAAATGTATAGAATTCTATAGAATTTGTACAGAACAACTTGTTCTACAGAACTTTGGCTGTGATTTTCTATAGAAATTCTACAGAACAATAGAATTTCTACAGAAATTCTACAGGACTTGGGTCCTCAAGTTCTTTCAAAATTCTTTAGAAATCTTCTGTAGAAATTTTTCTAGCAGGGTAGCATTAACACTAACATGCTAGCGCAACATGTCAAACCTGAGCCATCTGGTTTTTTTTGCATTTATTGAGCAGAGGCACAAACAAAAATGCTGCAAAAAGAACTGTACAGCAATAAAGTTAGTTAGGGAGTTTCTACATTCAAGACCACCCTCGCAAAAAATCAACTCTGAAGTAGCGAGCAAGTATTTATTGTATTGTTTTTGTATATTTCTAAAGCTACGATTGGCTGGCAACCAGTTCAGGGTGTATCGCCTCCTGCCCGATGATAGCTGGGATTGGCTCTCGCACTTTCCCCGACCCTTGTGAGGATTGCTGCAGGAAATTCACGTGTACTGACCCAGTTCATCAAAGCGGGGTACTCATTCCCGGAGCCGTAAAGGTGTCTGTGCTTTTGGAACTCCCGGCTGAAGTCGGCGGTGTCAGGGGCGTTTTCCAGACACCCATCTGCTGCTGTGAATGTGATGCAGCAGACAGACCACACAATCATCACAAAAGGTACCCCTTACCCACCCCCCAAAAATGTGCATAGAATGCTAGATTGTACCAGTCTTTCCCAGCGGACAGGGGTTTGGTGGATCCGGGTAGTTGTGATCATCGCTCAAGTCCTTGGGAACGTTGTCACCTGCCAGCTCAGCCACAATGTTGGGAATGTTCCCATAGGGACCAAGGTGCTGCAGCCCTTCATGAGCACCACCTAGTGGAAATTAAAGGTAGTGAGGTTTATGGCCTGATATCAAGTACTGGAATACAGTCGGTGCCCGATTCTAAGAGTTACAGAAGAACAGTGTTTCCCCAAATATGTGCCAAGGCATGAAAAACCTCACGGCCCGCCATCAAAAATATTGCCTGAAGTAGATGCACAGGCCAATAATGTAACTTCTGTGACAAAAATAATACACAAGTCCCAAACAGGGGCGCCGTGGTATTATCCAATTTCACTTGCACCCAAAAATATTAATGAGACCACCCACCCACTCAATCTATCTAAGTCAGTGACGTCTTGTGGCAAGCAGGACAATCAAACGGTCTCGATCAGCGGTTCTCAAACTTTTTACACAAAGTGTCAACTACTTGACTCTCCGGGTACCTTCATAATGACCAATATTTAATTACAGTGGCATAGTAAGACCAAATGTTTATCAAAAATGACAAAAGTTTTATTTCTAAACCGTACATTAAGATTATTGTGAGACAATGTAACATTCACTGTGCTTAAACACAGTAAGCACTAAATTAGTCCACATAGAAACCCAAAACTAGCCAAGTGGAGGCCCCAACAGAATCTGACATGACCTTGTATGCTTTGAGGCCCGACGATATTTGTGGCCTGGTGGGCGGGATACTCCACCCTGGGCCGAGCGATACCCAGCTGCTCCATGACGCCGTGCAGGAGTCGCTGGATGTCGGCCTCGGACACCTGGTCGGCCCCCGGGACGCTGCGGGCCGCAGCAGCGCCCGGTTGCAGACACAACAGGAGCCCGAGCACCGCTGACCACATTTCCGTCATCTGGAGGTGTTCAAAAACAAACACTGAGGATGCGAAAGATGCGTGGGACAAAAAAAAAATAATCTTCGAGCATTCATGACGGAATTTTGACGAGCGAAAATCATAATTTCATAATCAAACGCTAAAGGATGAAATTGGGTGGAATTATTCCAGTCGACCAACAAGCCATTATGGCCTGTAAATAAGAAGCCTCGTACAGCGTAGCAGAATATCACAACCCGCTTTTATTTACAGTTAGATTAGTTGCGTTAAAACGTTCACCAAATTTCATGCAACCATAAATCCCCATTAATGTAACCATTTCTTACCTTATTTTGTCAATAAAAAGACCTGGCGACCGAACAAGATGCCGGTCAAGGTACAACCTTTGCAAAGTTTGACTTCCGGCCGTCAGAATAAAACACGCGCAACGACTTGTTGGCGCAAAATGAGCCCTTATCTTTTAAAACATTTAGAAAGCTCCTCTTCGCAGTTTGTGATCAAAATTCATTTTGCTGTGTAAATAGACATCGGGTTATCATTACAAAAGTGAAAGCTGCATATTTTGAAAGAGGTTGACAGGAGTTCCGGGAGACGCTCCCGCTTTGGATAACCAGCCTCGGTTGCTTGGTAACCAACAATCCACTTTTCTGATTGGCTATTCTGCAAATATGGCTCACCAGGAGGAGACAAAAACGGAGTGTCAAATTCCATCCCTGACAAATAGTCTATTATATTTGCCTCACAGATGCAAACGTTTAACACTGAATATTTACATTCAAAAACATTGTTCCCGGACATAGCATTATTTCCATAATTTTATATTTGTATGACTCCCATTTTAAACTGAAACACTCGTACCTTGTCAAAAACTGGAAAGAAACCTGGAAGAAAGCTTTTTATTTGGTATGAATGGCACATGACCACAATTGAATAAATAGTTATGACAATTTAAATAAAATCTAAATGATCACAAAAATACATCACCATCAGGCATGCATTAAAGAAATCCGTCTACTCCAGGATGCCAGTTGTAGCTTCCCCACACCAGTGAGCGCATGTGAGGCCGCATCCTGTCCTCGGTGTACCCCAGGGAACGTCCCAAGACGCAGGTCCCTGTAATCACAGTGCACTCGGTTTATGTCCCCATTGAAAGTTTAGCTGCTCATTACCTACCCGTATATCATATTAGAAGACCATTTGCCAGAAAGATCCAAGGCATCCAAAATGGCAGCTCCAGGTGATGAATTTTGGTCTACACAAGCAGTTACAAGCTTAAGTCTGAACAAGAGACAGCAAATTTGTTTTCTTTTATGTTTATACCTTCAGACGCCATACAAGCCCTAAAAAAGACAATATCCGGGAAAGCCTTCAGACCCAGGCTCCTCCTGAGAGTTGGTCGTTTCCTCACGTTGGACTCCTGGTTTTGCTGACGGACTTGCCGCCTGACCTTTGACTTCCTTTGAATCCACGGCACAGTCTTTACAGACCACAAAACTGTATGAATTTAAAGCAAACTGAGAAAGTAAAGCCCGCACGCGGCAATTGTTTCGGATATTCAGTCAATCTTGTGTCAACCTTTCAAATTGTGCCTCTTTTGAGTTTCTTTGTTTGAATGTGCATCCTTCAGAAGATGGAAGTTCATCAGGACTTCCATGCCATCCATAACAGCTTTTGGAATCACTCCTGATGAACATAGATCATGACAAGTTGAATACATTTTAAAATCCCTTCAGATACAAGTAATAACCAGATGGGATTTACCAAACAATTGTGGTTTTTCGATGAAAGTGCGCAACACAAGGATTCTGAGTTCAAAGCGTCGTTCAGACATCTCTTCCTTGTTAGGAGGTGGGAGGAGACATGGAGCAAAGACTGTAGCCAGGTTAGTGCTGGTCATCAAGTTTTCTTCACATCTGGCAATTTTAAACCATGCATTAGAACATTAAAAAAAAAGGGTTATGATGTAGAAATTAGGTGCATTATTCTGCCAATGATCCCCATCTGCTGTACATAACCCTAAATGACTAGAAAGGTAAGTTCAAAAACTGTTACACTTGGCTGTCCTTATTGTGCATGGCACAAGTCTTTTCCTTTCGGCTTGTCCCGTTAGGGGTCGCCACACAGTGTCATCTGTTTCCATTTAAGCTTATCTCGTGCATCCTCCTCTCTAACACCCACTGTCCTCATGTCTTCTCTCACAACATCCATCAACCTTTTTTTTTTTTCAGTCTTCATCTCACTCTTTTGCCTGGCAGCTCCTTCCTCAGCACCCTTCTACCGATATACTCACACTCTCGGCTCTGAACATGTACAACCCATCGATGTCGGCTCTCTCTAACCTCATCTCCGAAACATCCAACTTTGGCATTATCCCCAGTGGGATGCAAAAAGGTCTCCAAAATATTCACAAGCTCTAAAATCTCTCATTGCTTATGATAAGTGTTGTCTCAAACCTTTGGGTCACTTTGGAAAGGAAGTCAAACAAATAATGCAGACAGGAGGCATTTCTGGCAGGCAGCAAGCAAGACAGCATCTGGAGGGCCAAGGTTCTGTCCTGCAGGGAGTCAAGCGACTGGGCCTTCAGCATGGTAGTGTGGATCTCTGCCGGAATCAGAGGCTCCGGAAGCTCCCTGCAGAACTGTTTGATGAGGGTGGCCACATCGTAGGCAAAGGCTGTGGCTAAACAGGCCTCTCCACGATTTAGCTTGGCCTGGAATAACGATCAGGAATTGTTAAGTTCAATGCTTGGCGGAAACAACTAGATCACTGATCCCAAGGCAGTGTGCAATAGTTGCAATACATTGTTCCAGCCATCTTAAATAGACAATGATTAAACGCTTCTCTTGATGGCCAAAGGTACATAGTGTTTCTTCCTCTTGCTAGTCATACAAGAATAATTTCAGTTCACACTCTTACATTTGCTCAGCTTCGAGAACCTAAAATTCACCCGAAATTGTAAATTTCTCCAGAAACTGAAAAACTCCAACTTTTTGTGAGTAGTGTATCCTTTCTATAAAAACTTTTTGGAGTTTGGGTGACATTTTAGTGCAAAATGTGTGCTCGGGCTAAATAAAAGCCTGGGAAACGTTGCAATAGATGTGACTGTTTCAACTGTAAGGACACCTACCCTGAGGGCCTTAATGCGAGGGAGAGAGCCTGGTTTTCGGAACAGGCCAACCGTCCCAGCGCGCTCCAGAAGAAATGAACAAGTGTCTACGACAAAGCTGAGACACCAAAAATTCATTCAAAGACAAATCCAATTTGTATTTAGTTAACACAACCATCCCAGCCCCCCCTCCACTCACCCAGGAACCAGGCCAAATTCCGGAATGAAACTCCTTGACAGATTCTCCAGAGGCACGCCAAAAATCTTTGCACCCCCGATGAAGACTCTCTCTGTTTTCCTCTCAATACTTTTCACATTTATTCCATGCATGACTTGAAGGTGAAAGCGAATCACGCCACTGTCAGTAACCTTCATGTTTGAAATAACAGCAGAGGGTATTTAAAATTTTGATGTTTCACAAAACTCTTCCCAAGCACACGATGCCCACTTGGTTAAAAACACAAGTGAGTCAAGGAGGTGGGCCTCATTGGGATCATTTATATCACCTGAGGGTTGTGGCACAAAGCTGTTAAGGAAGTGATGTTGCATTCTAGGCTGCAGGGAATTCTGAAAAGCTCCTGCCAAATGCCACAGTTTGACCATTCAACCTTCCAGTCCAACAAAAATCCATAAGCTAATATTGGCTTTGAATAATTTAACTATCAGCAGTCTTTATTGAGGTCACCAGTCATTTTTTTTTGGTTAGCATTGTGAGTTTGCATCTTGAGCTTGGATCATGCCTTGTTTCCCAACTGTATTGAATGCAACATAAGGCAAATTTCTTCCATTTTTGAGTAGGGTTTTCAGGTAGACTGTAAATGTCTTTTGAACAAAGGGAAGTTAATGCAGCTACAAAGTCATAAATCCAAAACATGACACGAATAAAGACAACAGAGTACTCAAAATATACACTACTCACAGGAATGTAGGAATGTTCAGCTTTCAGGTGACATTTCAAGATGAACCCATTATGCTTTACAGCCTTCACGCGTTAAATTCATTTGGAACTCTCTATTCTCTAAAAAAAAAAAGAAATGAAAGGCAAAATCCACAAGATGATTTTGGCCCATTAAAACATTCGATGCCTTTTTGTTAGCTTAGGCGACTTACAATGGCAACACACTGTTGAGTCAATTGTTCAGTGTCGTTTTGTTCTGAACATTGGACATGGTCAGATGAAGTTAGCCTGTAAAGGTTATAATGCAGTTTGGGTACATCCTGCCATTTTGTGAGTAGTCTACTGTACTCTATGCTGTAGAGAACTTGAACGCTTAAACATGCAAGCTTATCTTAGCATTAATGCTAGGTTAAAGAAGAAACTGCAAACCTTTCTTTATCAGAGGTTAAATGCCTCTGAATTCAAAGTGTGTGTTTTAATGTACTTTTAATTTATGTATCCAGTACAAGTAGTTAGCATGCCTGCCTCACAGTATAGAGAGATTCTAGGTTAAAATCTCAGCTGAGGCTTTGCTGTTGGAAGTTTGCATGTTTCCTGGCACTCTCAGGGTTTCTCTGGCTTCCTCCAACCATGTATGTTAGGTTAACTGAAGAGCCTTTTTTGGCCATAGGTGTGAATTTGATTGTGAAAGGTTGTTTGTTTTTACAATATGTATCCTGCAATTGGCTGATGACCTGTAGAGAGTATTTCCTTCCTTTTGCGCAGTCACCTGAGTTTAGTTCAGTTTACCCTTGACCCTAATGAGTACATCCTGTGTCGGAAAGGTGTGGATGTAGTCTATCTTATTCAGCCTCATACTCACTGCGTATTATTAATAAAACACACCAGAGTACTGTTAAAGCAGCTCTTTTTATTACAACGGTACATGTATATACAGCATAAGGCACAGTAGAAATACAGACAGGGGGAGGAAAGTTGCAGTTTGATGGGGTGTTTTGGCACTGGTTGGAGATTTAGAAGCACTTCCTGTGAACAATGGAGGGGCCCGCCTCATCGTACTCCTGCTTGCTGATCCACATCTGCTGGAAGGTGGACAGAGAGGCCAAGATGGAGCCACCGATCCAGACTGAGTATTTCCTCTCGGGAGGTGCGATGATCTAAAGGTGAAGCAGAGTTGGGTAAGATAGTCATCAACCAAATGATTCTTAATTTATTCCAAATTAATCAGTTAGTGTTGCTCACCTTGATTTTCATGGTGCTGGGGGCCAGGGCTGTGATCTCTTTCTGCATACGGTCAGCAATACCAGGGTACATGGTAGTACCACCGGACAGGACATTGTTGGCGTACAGATCCTTACGGATATCAATGTCGCACTTCATGATGCTGTTGTATGCCGTTTCATGGATACCAGCAGACTCCATACCTATGCAGGACATTATTATTACTCTCTAAAAAAAAACCTCATACTGGTAAATGCTATATTATTACTGTTTACATCTAAGTTTGTTGGTCTCGAGGCAGAAACTGACAATGGTGAGTTTTTGTTAAAGGATCACATCTCACCAATAAAGGAAGGTTGGAAGAGGGTCTCGGGGCAGCGGAAACGCTCGTTTCCGATGGTGATGACCTGACCGTCGGGCAGCTCGTAGCTCTTCTCCAAAGAGGAGGAGGAGGCGGCAGTGGCCATCTCGTTCTCAAAGTCCAGGGCGACGTAGCACAGCTTCTCCTTGATGTCACGCACAATCTCACGCTCAGCTGAGGAAGAAAAGGTTCACATTTGTCAATTTAGTTGTTGAAATAAGGAGCCATTGAGGATTCCAGGTGTGTTTGTGTTAGACTTTTGATGTTTCACAATACAGCATTAACAATTTCATGAGGTATTTTTCTGAATGTCATTACCAGTTGTGACGAAGGAGTAGCCACGCTCGGTAAGGATTTTCATCAGGTAGTCAGTCAGGTCCCGACCGGCCAGATCCAGACGCATGATGGCGTGGGGAAGAGCGTAACCCTCATAGATGGGCACATTGTGGGTCACACCATCTCCAGAGTCAAGCACAATACCTGTTCACGAGACACCACCAATTGTTAGACCACATCTCACAACCAAATTAACACATTGCGGTAGGGATTGTTCAGAGAAACTCACCGGTGGTACGACCGGAGGCGTACAGGGACAAGACGGCCTGGATGGCCACATACATGGCAGGGACGTTGAAGGTCTCAAACATGATCTGGGTCATCTTCTCCCTGTTGGCCTTGGGGTTGAGGGGCGCCTCAGTCAGTAGGGTGGGGTGCTCCTCTGGGGCCACACGGAGCTCATTGTAGAAGGTGTGGTGCCAGATCTGATGAATTAAGAGTTTGTCAGCAACACGTGATTTAGAATGATGGCGGTGCTATGTAACATTGCAATCATACCACCGATTCTTACCTTCTCCATGTCGTCCCAGTTGGTAATAATGCCGTGCTCGATGGGGTACTTCAGGGTCAGGATACCCCTCTTGCTCTGGGCCTCATCTCCTACATAACTGTCCTTCTGACCCATACCCACCATCACACCCTGAGGAGAAAACATCATATCTCAGAATATCAGGAAGATTGGTACAGATCGCTAATAAGAAGCCTTTCATTCCGCATGAATTGTTGCTGAGTTTATGGTAATGCGAGTTAGCTAACCTGGTGACGGGGGCGGCCAACAATGGATGGGAAGACAGCACGTGGGGCATCATCACCGGCAAACCCAGCCTTGACCAGGCCAGAACCGTTGTCGCACACGAGGGCGGTGGTCTCGTCGTCGTCACACATTATGTTAGGTTCTTGATTGGCCTTCTGTAATAGAGAAGGACATTTTTAATTGTAGGTTAGTTTTTTACTTTGCACACTTTAATAGAGTTTCACTCATTTCACAGTGATGCTGAACCACTGCTGCACTACATTGAGCTCCAAGGCTCTCTTAAGTACAGTCATCTCTCTGTATCTTGCCAAAATGGGAAACGGCTTCACCCCCTCCTCATGGCTCTATTTTTAGTCACGGGACCCTTCACTCCCCCCAGTCTTCCATGCGTATCTCTTTATTAAACAACAGCCACTTAACAGCTGAGGTGTTGCATTCTTTGACAAGTGGCAGCGAGGGCCTGGGTCTTTCCTCAGCTGTTGTCATTCCACCATTTAGAGCCACTTTAGCCGTTGGAGTTTGAGGGAGTTGAAGACATTTTCCAACTGGGAAATTAGAATCCAACCCATCATTTATAAACTTGTGCATAAACATTGTTGATGCAGTTTTCAGTTCACAACTTCACAGCATCCTTCCCCTTTGCCCTAAAGTTCACGCTGAAGCATCTCCAAAAGAAAAACAAATTGTCTTCATACACAGAATAATAAAACCTGTACCCTATCTCCTGTGAAATGAACCCAGTTTAAAATGCATCCATGCTATTGCAGTACTACGTCTCGGAACCACCATTAAAAAGACAAACAGAAAGTCACAACACCAAAAGCAGACTCACCGAGAGTTTGATGCAAGACTGGAGTTTCCACTGGGACGAAGGACCAGGGTGTGAGGGGATCCTTAAATATTCGCCAACAAGCTTGGGCTGGGGAGGGGGAGGGTGGGCGTACTCGGGCGTTCACAGAAGTCCAAATATGTGCTTCTCCGAAAGATGAGGGAGTTAAGTGGATCTTATGTTGAGGATGCCACCAAAATGCGGGCATGTTGCCTTAGAATGACATGGGAATATTAGGTCCACATTTAACGAATTAAAGAATAAAAATTATGCAATATTGTTATATATTGATTTTATGTGATGTTTTGTATATTGTGATTCATAAGTGTGGGGGGAAAAAGCCATTCTTATCAAACCACAGGTAATGATTTTGATGCTATTTTGATAAAATTATGTCATGCTCTACCTTTCAGAAATTATTTAAAAGTTGGACTTTCATGTTTGGTGCAATATTATTGTCTTCACACAGCATTTATTTTATTTTATTTTTTTAATGCTCCAATACTTTCAACTGGGCTCACCCCAGTGCAGACTGCTTAAGATGTGTTAATATGACCGAGGTCTCGCACAACGCTAGCGAAGTAAGTGATCGAAGGAGGTGACAGTAACATGAGCTCCCATCTGAGTAACGGCCTAGGAGGCGTCTGAGGGGGCTCGCCAACGTCACGACCTGTGTAAAGTTTGGGAGGACGCCACCCAGAAAGCTGAGACGCAATATTGCATGAGCGGGAGGAGGCGGGGTGGGCGGGAAGCAGACCTCCAGCAGACGACAGATTCCCTGGGATGTCCTGTGCAGCAGGCCTCCCTTCACCATTCTGATTGGCTCCCTTGTCTCCTTTTAGGGGAATGGAGTGTAACAGGTGCCGGCGGCTGCATCCCCCCCAACGGGCTGCCTGGAGGTCATCAAGCCCCCAGACTCCTTATACGTCAAGTTCCAATGCCGGTGCCATAGCTGGCCTGTGAGGGTAATAAGAATTTAAATACCTCCCGCGCCATCAACCATTTTATTTGTAGACATGCGTAATGTACTTCCAGGAGTGACGTTCCAAGCCTTGTTGTTTACTTCTATTCTGAGCTTTTAAGTGTATTTGATAGTCTGATCCCTTCGCTTATGAGTATTTTGTGCAATCGGCCAGGTAGAAATTCACCTAAAAAAGTTTGAAGTAGTGCGACTAAACATTGATGAAAAATGTGGGAAAATACAACCATTTATTTAGAGCTGATAGTTTATGTGAAAGATACCTCGATAGCAAACATGATATGATGTTCTTTGAATTGTTCACCACATCGGGCTAATCAAAGCAAGGGAATTTGGATTTGGCTCTGCCACAAATGGATTACTCGTGATCCCATCTAAACTCGCTGTTGCCATATTGTCATTCTATATTTACCTTCTTACAGCAGCAGTCGCTAAAATATGTTGACAGCCAAGGATTGATTTGCCCATTGATGATTAATGCCATGATACAATGTATTCATGGTTCTACTTTATTTGCTCATTAATGCTTGGTCGTTTACTTTAAATTACATTTTTGCTGGATGAGCATAGAAGCATCACAATTGATTAAAACTGTATTTCCCAACCTTTATTGAGCCAAAGCATCCATTTTACAGATGAAAAACCTCCCGGCACCTCACTACTGAAATAATGACTACCACAATTTCAGGCCTATAAGCCGCGACTTTTTTCACACACTTCCAACCGTGCGGTTTATGCGTTTGATCCGGCTAATTTGTGCATTTCAAGGGGGCACTCGAGTGGAAAAGGTAAGAGTGAGACCGGTGGAATATATGTGCCGTGGAAGTGAATTTTACAGGTCCGGACCTGTTAGCGCTGCGCTAGCATGTTGCTGCCGTGTCTCAGTGATTTTTACCGGTATCTTTTTTTTTTAAACCGGCCCTGTTAGCGCGGCGCTAGCATTAACGCGGTGGTGCTAGCGTTAAACTCTGTGTGTACCATCTTTGTAAATATCTCGTGTTTCAACGTGAGTTTCAATGTGGGCACTTTCAGCTTTTACACAGCTGCAGTGTATGTATTTACCAAATGGTATTTCCTTTACAAATGCACTGGGTGAAGCTTATAACAAGGTACTCTCTGTAGGGCGGGAATTACAGCATTTTGTATTTGTTACCCCACTAATTGACTTACTCTGTACCTATTTCATCGAACACAAAGCAGATATACAGTACTTGCAGGAAATCATGACTTATGTTGTCGATTCACAGCTTTATTGTACCTTCCACCATCAAATTGAATATCATTTCATTGTTCCACCTGTCAATATACATAACTGACATAGATAGACCAACAGAGAGCCCGTTCATGCCAATCAGGCACTTTTTGCAGACACCAACTTGTGTCTTTATCACTGTTTCTTTATCTGGATCAAGCAGACGGATCTCAAACGGGTTGGGATTTTGAGGCACGTTTCGTCCTTAAAAGGAAACGTAGGAAGCAAACCGTTTGTCTTGACAGCTGAACCCTCTACACGAGCCCCCACCTCTCCGACACACACGCACACACACACTTCAACAGCTGTTAGAAACAACTGGGTTTTTTTTCATAATAGCTGGGTCTATCCCCTACTTTGACAGCAATTTACACTCCATAACTTGTAGACGAGACCGTTGTGTCATTTCAATCCATCCATCCATCACATTTCAGTGCATTAAACCTCCCATTAAAAGAAGAACTGGTCCACGCGGTTTCAATTTCCAGCCAAAACTACCAGTAAATCTCCGGTAGTTTTATTCGCATCATCTCAAACTGCGTCGGCGTGTGTTTTTAGCAAGACGCGATGAGTGATACCCAAATATTGTCATGACAGAGGTGCCTATTTCAGCAGCAGCAGGCACTGACAATGAGCGATGGCATTTTGCATTATCGAGCTGGACGCTAACATGCATCACTGCGCTGTAATGTGAAGCAGGCCTGCTGTAAACAGCTGTGCCTGTCATGTTAAGTGCAAAATGAAAAAAATCAACATCCATAATAATTGATCATTTGTAACAATATATTTAGTGTGTCACTATACATGGCAAGGGCAAACCAGGCATCCCCTAAGCAGCTTTCCTCGTTCAGTATCTCTGCACACCGAGTGTGTGTTTTACTGAGTGCTAAGGCCTGTGTGCTGCAGACGCCGCGCAGCGCTTGCCAGCAGTTTGTCAGATAATGTCAGCGCTATAAATATATGAGGTGCTTTGGAAGTTTCCATGTCAGTGATCCATTGTCCCGGCGCTGTGAGGACACCCGCAGGTGTGTGTGTATGTGTGAATATCACAGCATGGGTGGTGTGAAACTTGGATAAATAAAGCTCTAACGAGAAAGATAAATGACACCGGCGCAATAGATGTAAAGTAGAGTGCGGATAATTCATGCCGGACACTTGGCTGACAGTTTAATGTGGAATGTATTGCAGTTGAAATAAAATCCAAGTTATTGTTTGTTTTTTTTCTACAGGATTTGTCTCATTTTATTGCTCTGAAGTTATCCATACCGTTCATAAACTCGGGAAAATATTTGCATGCTATCTGCCGATTAGAAGTGATTACACCTAGCATTATAAGACAATATATTATATATTGTCCTCAATTCTTAACTTCATTTTGGCCATTCAAAATACCAGCGGCAGTCGTCATTTTCACTCATTTGGGAGCCGTTACCAAAATTATGTTGGGGATCAACAATATATCCCAGGCCAGTCTTCATCAGGTTGATATTTAATTTATACATTTTTAAGACTCCTGTGTTCTTCACCTTCAATATTATATCACTTCACAATATATTTTAGTATGCTGGGTTCAAGGGAGGAACACAAATTTCATTTAATGTAAAGTACTGTCTACCAAATCCTGCTCGAATGGATATCTCTATAATTACATTTGTCTCTTATTTATGTTTTATTTTTTTCTTAGTACTAATATTATCCCATCCCATCCTATCATTCTGGTGCCTTTAATTAGAATATTGTGAAAAATGTTTTTTATTTTGGTAGTTCACTTTAACAACTGTAGCAGATATATTGAAAATATTTACCAGAAGAGTGGTTCTCAAAGTGTGATATGTTAAAATAACAAAACACTGAATTAAATGAATGGAATTAAAACTGTTCATAATGGATTAAATATGTTTTCAATACAGTCCAGTACATTTGCTAAGTAGAGTTCATTTGTATTAAACTTGTATATGTCGTACATTTTGATCGCCTTATTATGACAGTTATTTATGAAGTACTGTTTTTTAACATACATTTATTGTAAGCGCATTGTTGATGGTCAAACAGTGCATATCATGATAGTGGCTTACAATAATATTAAATATACTTTCTAGGTAGAAACTCGCTACCTCGTTAAGGCGTATTATCCTAGTGTATTTGGGGTGGTCATAAGGGTAGTACTTAGAGAGATAAGTATTTTTTATTTTATATTTTTGGGGAGGTACTTGGTGTAAAATAAATAAATAAATAAATAAAGGAGAGACCGAGAGAGAGAGAGAGAGAGAAAGAACTTCTGCACTAGAGTGACGATTTAATCATTTTATCGTTTACAGTTTTGATGGTCATGCCATACTGCTAAACATAAGAAACAGTAAACGTGACTTCTGAAAATTATTTCCCCGCGTATTTAATAACTTTAAAATATAGGAGTTTCGTCTTTTTTAATTGAACCACTGACATAAATTGACCTTTTCTGATAGTCTAACTATTTGAGCTGCACCTGTACGTAATATTTGCACAATATTCTATAATGGAACTTTACCAAAGTGAAACATATTGTTGGAATTTTATATTTCTAAATCATCATCAACTTAAGTTAGCAATGTTGACTCCAATTTGTGACCTTACCCAACGGCCACTCATCCAACAATACGCGCGCTCGTTCTGCAATAGGAAGGTATCAGGAAGCCGGCATTTGCACACGCGAGTGGATTTATTCCTTCAACACACACCTGGGTCTCGGGTCCCTCTCATTCCAACCCTGTACGACTCTGTAGCCACCAGCCGACGTACCCTACCTCCGAGTTTCCCAGAACAATTTTTATAGTACAATCTACTGATTCACTATTGGTTCTGTGTCTCCTGCAGGTATCCTTGGCGCTCTCTCATTGGTCTCCTTTGGTCCGCCGGATGTTGGCCCGACTCCTCCCCTGCAGACTCGCGTGCTGGCTCTTCCTGGTGGTGGTTTCCTGACCGTAGTTTTTCCACCAACTGCCTCCGAGTCCTCCCGTCTCCGCATCCTCCTTGCAGTTAGCACCGTCTGTTCTAAAACATTCCATTCTTGCACATTCTTGCACCACATACCCTGTTTCCTTCCACCAGTCACACGCTCAGCACTTTACAGTCTCACACTTTCATACACAGGATGCAGCAACATCTAATGAACTACTTATGAATGATGACGCATGGCTGCTGAATGTATTTGATGTCCAATAAATTCAACCTCAAACTGACGAATCTACGAATCCGTAGAAGAAAATTGTGTCGGGGTGAAACCTGCTTTTTTTTTTTTTTTTTTCGCCCGCATTGGGTTACATTTTTTTTTTTTCCTTTATTGAACATTAAACAGAACAATACAATTCAACGCAGAAGACAATTTGCCAGGGGGGTCAAAAAGAAGATTACATTCTACAAAAAAACATGAAATAAACTACACAAATTTACCGTTTTAATGGCTTTAGCGTTCATAGAATTCTTAATGGTATGAATATACTGTCTAGTTTCATTTTGAAAGAAAATAAAACAAGGATTTTTATTTATACACCTACATTTATGAATATGAAATTTAGCTAGTAAAATTATAAGATTAATCATATAATAGTGTCTGTTTTTAGACGAGGTAAAAGACGTGAAACCAAACAGTATATTTTCAAAACAAAGAGTAAAACTGTTGTCAATAAAAGTAGAAATAAAAATACAAACATCTTTCCAGAAATTATTGGAGACAGGGCAAGACCAAAATAAGTGAAAATTATCTTCAGGGCAGTTTGAACAGAAAGAGCAATCAGTATCAATTTGTTTTTTAAAACGCTGTAAAATAAATATTTTGGAAGGATAAATTTGATGAATTAACTTAAAAGATACTTCTTTTATTTTGTTGTTAATCATATATCTAGTTGGTAAGATCCAGATTCTTTTCCAGTCAAGATTATGTAATAATTGATTCCAATAAGATGTTATGTGAGGAAGAGACACTATGTCCCTTTGAAATAAAGTACGTATGGAACGATTGTTTTTACGTGTTCTCGAGAAACAAATCCTGCCTACTTCGCTTTTAGATGGATCAAGATGCAAAGGAGCTGGTATTTGGTCCGCTGGGCTTCTAAATAGCAAAGAGACACCAGCAGGAATTGCATTAATGATTATCTTAAATTCGTCAGTAGGGATTAACACATTGTGTTTTGATATAAATTCTTCATAAGTAAACAGCAAGCCATCGGAATCAAACAGCTGGTGAACCAGTAGTATATTATGAGAAAACCAGGCAGGGTAAAATAAGGATTTGTTTCTGTATGTTATGTCTTTGTTATTCCATATGTAATATCTGTGCGGAGAGAAGTTATGTTTATATAATAAAGACCATGAGAGAAGCATCTGTTTGTGAAAGTTTGATAATTTCAATGGGATTTTTTCAATCTTGTAATTGCACAGTAAAAGAAAATGTAGGCCACCTACTTTTGAGAAGACAAAATTTGGTATGAAATTCCAAATTGAGGAGGGGTCTTTAATGAAGTGCTTCAGCCAATTAATTTTAAAAGTATTATTTAATGTTTGAAAGTCTAAAAAATTTAGGCCTCCTTTGTCATGAGTATTCATTACAACCAATTTCTTAATATAGTGAGTTTTATTTTTCCATACGAAGTTAAAGAGCATTTTGTCGATATTTTTTAGAATGTTTTTATTAACACCAAGCGATGAGGCAGCATAGGTGAGCCGGGATATACCTTCAGCTTTAGTTAATAAAATTCTGCCCCTCAAAGATAAATCCCTTTGCAGCCACTGATTAAGTTTTTTCTGAGTTTTGTCGATAACAGGATTAAAGTTTAAATCACATCTAGTTTCCATATCTTTATTTATAAATATGCCTAAATATGTGACACAGTCTTTTACAGGTATATTACAGATTGAAGAGATATTACAAGTCTTGAGGGCAAGTAGTTCACATTTTTTAATATTTAAGCAGAGCCCAGAGGCAAGAGAAAAAGTGTTAACCACATCAATAGCAAGAGGAATCTGACATCTATTTTTTAAGAAAAGTGTAGTATCATCGGCCAACTGACTTATGAAAATTTCTTTGTCTTCTATTAGAATACCTTTCAATGGGCTGAGCTTAATAGAGTCGGTGAGAAGCTGTGTACAAAGAAGAAAGAGATAGGGTGATATTGGACATCCTTGTCTTACTCCACGTCTAAGAGGAAATCGGGGGGAAGTGCCAGCATGCAGTTTAATAGATGAGTTTCCATTTTTGTACATTGTTCGGACAGCACTTTTGAAAAGTGGGCCAAAATTAAACTTGTCTAGTGCATGGAATATAAAGTTATGTTCAATTGTATCGAAAGCCTTATAGAAATCTAAGAAAAGGATGAAACTTTCGTCTGGACATAGATCTGCATAGTCAATTAAATCAAGAACTAATCTTATATTGTTGGAAATGTGTCTATTTCTCATAAAACCAGATTGAGTCTCATCAATTATATAATCTAAAACAAATTTCATTCTTTTGGCAAATATTGAGGCAAAAATTTTGTAGTCATTATTTAGTAATGATATTGGGCGCCAATTATCAATAAGAAGTAAATCTTTTTTGGGTTTGGGTGTTAAAGTTATAAGGCCTTGAGTTAAAGTTGGAGGGAGGGATTCATTATGAATACATTCTGAGAAGAGAGCGAGGAGGAAGGGAGCTAACTGCTTAGAAAAAGCTTTGTAAAATTCGGAAGTAATGCCATCTGTACCTGGGGATTTATTTAATTTAAGATGATCTATTGCTGAGATAATTTCTTGTATTATTAGTGGTTGGTCACAGGACTCTTTCAGGCCGAGATCAATTGACTTAGTGTTTGTGAGAGATACCATAAAGTGGCTGGTGAGGTCTTCACAGTATTTAGAATCATAGAGTTTGGTATAAAAATCAGAGCAGTATTTAGCTATCTTTTTGGGATCGTCTGTGATGTTTCCGTCAATGTTTAGTTTTTGTATAGTATTAAGTTTGCCATGAGATTTTTCAAGCCGGAAAAAATAGGCAGTATTCTGTTCTCCTTCCTCCATCCACCTCCTTCTACTTCTAATAAAAGCCCCCTCAGCTTTCATCCTATATAAATCATCTAAATTAAGTTGTAACTGTATTAAGAGATGAGATTCACTTTCAGATAAGTTAGCTCTGTTTTTTTGTGTCAAAGCCGTTATTTCTGAGATAATGTTTTCTTCTTCAGCTTTTTTTGCTTTAACAACTGAACTACTGTATGTCCTCAAAAATTTTGATAGTTCGAATTTTAAAAGTTCCCAATTAGTGCAAAACTTATTTTCAAGTAAGGCTTTTTGCCAGTAATGATCAATTAAAGATCGGATGGTCTTAGAAGCAGCTTCATGTTTAAGAATAGAGCTGTTTAATTTCCAGTAAGAATTCCTACGACAGGTACGAGGGTTTAGAAGGATTTGTATTGATATTGCTTTATGGTCAGTAAGAGGAGTTGGAATAATATTGACAGTAATGACATTTTTGTCAAATCCATTGGAAATCAGCCAAAAATCTATTCTTGACAAACTAGTGTTAGTTTTATTATTCCAAGTATATAAGGACATTCCAGGATTTTTTTCTCTCCATATGTCAATCAAATCAAATTTATGCATGAACTGTATTAGAGTAGATGCTAATGAGGGATTAGAGCGCGGAGGCCACCTATCTTTGAGACCGTTAAGAGCAATGTTAAAATCACCGCCCATTATTATCTTTGCGCTTGGATATTTAGAGAGCCAATATAGGAAACGAGATTCTAAAACTCCGAATAGGGTATCATTTTCACTTTTTGAATTGTATCCATATATGTTAACTAAGAAAATTATGGTATCATTGGTATTAATAATTATAATAAGAAAGTGACCTTTAGTATCAGCTTCACTGTGCAAGATTTTCCCATTGAAGGAATTATTTAAAACAGCTGTACCTGCTGCTCTTTCTGAACAATGAGATAACCAGATGTCATTGCCCCATTGGGCCTTCCAAAAAGTTGTATCGTTCTTAAGCGAGTGTGTCTCCTGAAAGAAAGCGAAATCAGTTTTTTGTTGTTTTGCAAATAAAAATAAAGCTTTTCTTTTAACGTTTTGTCTTAACCCCCTGACATTAAGAGAAACAACAGTGAAAGACAATGTAACAAAAAAAATATACTAAGAACAAGAACTATAGAAAGATAGTTTCAAGTAACGAAGAAAAAAAAAAATCTCTATCCCTGAGAATTTAAAAATGTACCTATTAACATATAAACCAGTGTTAAACATACCATCAATGAGGTAGAACATATAGAAGTTTAGCAACACTTAAACTTTTAATCCAGAAAAGGACAAGAAGTTAAGTGGGAAGAGATAAAGGTCCAAAATTGTCCTTTGAATTTTAACGCTCCTCCCTTAAAACTTTAGCCATACTTGTGATAACGAGCCCTTGTATTGTCTGTTGTCTTCAGTGTTTTACAACCTGTAAAGGCACTTCTGTTCCTCCTCATTCTTCTTCAATTTTCTTTGTCGATCATCCTGAGTGAAGTTGCGTTGAGTTCAGCGACCTTTTAACTGTGAGTGGATCCACCACTGGATGGGGTATTAGCCTGCAAACCATCACTATTCTCTGGGCGTGTTTCTTTTCCATCGATGATAACACGGGTGCCTGCAAAGTGAGCCTTTTTCCCATTTTTCCTTGCCGCTTCAATCATTGGCCACAGCTTGTTGCGTATTGCCTTGTCTTCAGCTGTTAGATCTTCAGTAAATCTCAGCTTGTGGTTTTTGAGGTATTCGCTCTTTTTTGCCACTCTCCACAGAAGATCTCTTGTGGATCTGTTTGTGAAGCGGATGATGGTGGTTCTTGGCTGGTTTTGGGAACTCTGGTATTTCCCTAGGCGATGTGTAATGTCAATATTATCTGTAATTTTCTGCTGAGAACCAGGCAACATCGAACAGCAAATGTTGATAACTTTGGCCTTGATGTCTTCTGGGTTGTCTTCAGGGATGCCGTGAAGTCTGAGGTTCCATCTGCGAGTATAACGTTCTGCTTCATTGACCTTTTGCTGCAAGTCTGCAATCTGTTGTTCATATTTTACGCTAGCAGCCTGGACTTCCTTCATGTTAGATTTAAGAGATTCAACTTCAGCAAAATCAACTGATTTTTTAAGGGCATCAATGCTCATCGCATTCTTAGTAATCATGCCTTCCAAGTTGTCGGCGCGCACATTGATTGCAGTGAGGATGCTAGCTTGTAGATCAGCTAAAGACATCTCTGCCTTTTGTTTTTTCTCTCTTGGTTTGACTGGAGTATCCGTGGCAGATGGCGGCAGAGGAACCAGACCACCATCACCATCGAGCTGGGTCTGCAGACCTGTGCAGTCATAGTCATGGTCCATATTGACCGAAGAAGGATGGGAAGAAGTCCTGGACGTAGCGTCAGCGGAGGAACGCCGAGCCTTGTTCACGTCAAGGGGCACGCCAAAAATCATTCCTTCTTGGTAGGCAACTTCTTTATTCTTGTCTTTGCGCTTTGTTCCTTTATCGCTTAGCATGGTCAAGTTTAGTTAAGTTCGGTACAGTCACTCCGTTGTTTCTTTAGATTAGCCTTGACTTGTTTTTAGCTTAGCTTAAGCTTAGCTGTTTATCGTCCGCCGTGGGGAAAAAATATCCTTTTATAAATTGTGGGACAAGCGTCCCAAAACTCCAGGAGGTTGTTTAAACACTGCTTGTAGACATTTATAGCCGCATAGTAAAACTCACATAGCAGGAGTAAGGGATAGAGATCCAAAAATGCTCAGCTGCGATAACAAGCGTCTGCCTCGGTCGCCATCTTGGTCGAACCTCGGGGGTGAAACCTGCTGCTTGCTGAGTATGTCGTCCCTAATTGATGACGTCAACTCCTTGTCGCGTCGCACCGTCTCCTAGGTGCACATTGTAAACAATTGAGACTAAAACAATGGGGCCGAAATCGTTAGTATGCTGAGCCCATTTTTTTAAGCACACAAGTGCATAGACATTAGCAACCTTGTCATTTATCCAAAATGGGTGACAGAAGACGCCCCAGGCGTATTTTCGTGAACGATGTCGACAAATATTCCTCCAAACACATCGCCGAGGTGGAGTATAAACGTTATATGGATGAAGCAGAACTTGCCTGTGCCCAAATAATATTTTCTGGCTTACGTGTACAGTATTTATCGACTTGCGGTGAGAGGGTTGAAGAAGAGGATGACGGCGAGCCTCAGTCTCCTGAACCTGCCTTCCAAGTGGTCGGCACCGTGTCCTCTTCGTCCACCTGTGAGAAAGCGAACTTTTTGCTTGAGCAGTATTCGGTAAGTACATTTCATTTTTAAAAAGGTCAATCAACAAATAGGGGGGAGAGTCATTTGCGTACATTACATACTATACAAACCTGTGCTCAAGGGTCACATTCGATTTTAAAAACAGATAAGTCACTTCAATTCTTCATACGGCAAAAACAAAAAAAAAAACTAAAATACGTCAATATTTCACCACAAAATTCCAATAATAAAATTATATATTGTTTTCAAATTGAAATATATTCATAATTCTAGTTAATTAATCAGTATACAAGAAACAAGAAATATTTTTGAATGTTATTATTTAAAATGAATCAATGAAACAATTGTTTTTAGATAAAAGTATCACATGAGTGCTTTTTGTAATATTTTGCCCCTTTTATATAGCTATAAGTATCCAAAATATTGGAAATACCTCTCAATTTAAACTACCTTTATAACAATAGTGTGCAGTTATTACTGTCAGTCTATTCATTTTATTCATTTATTTGAGCCGCTTATCCTCACAGGGGAGTGCTGGCGCCTATCCCAGCTAATATTGGGGAGGAGGCGGGGCGCACCCTAAACTGGTTGCCAGCCAATCGCAGGGCACATAGAGACAGACAACAGTCGCACTCACAATCACACCTATGGGCAATTTAGAGTCTCCAATTGATGTTTTTGGGATGTGGGAGGAAACAGAAGTAACCGGAGAAAACTCACACAGGCACAGGGAGAATATTCAAACTCCACACAGGCGGGTGCCAGGATTTGAACCCCGGTCCTTAGAATTGTGAGGCAGATGCTGGAATCAGTAATACACTGTGCTGCCCCATCCAGTTTAGACAATGTTAAACTATGTTTCCTTTCTTCTTTTCCAGTTGCTAAGCAGAGAGGAGCTCCTCCCCCGCCTGCTGGACTGCGACGTGGTGGTGTACAACATCTCGGAAAATGCGACGCAAGATGACATTGAGGAGGCAACTTGGGCAATCACAGGTCTTGCAAAGAGAAAAGGATTTCCATAGTTGATTGTTCCGACATTAGAACCGTACCATATTTTTTTCCGCTCGTTTGTAGCCCTTCACGGTGAAATGGAAAACTTCAAGTCAAAGAAAACGTTCATTTTGGTGTCGACGGTGATGACGTGGGCAATGACCAAACCTCAGGAAACGGTGAGCGTGGAGCGTGTCCGGGAGCGCGCCGATGACGTTTACTCACGCGTTTCTCCTGTAGGAGGAAGTAGAAACGTTTGTAACCGAGGAGGAGTTCAGAAAAAGACGCCCTCATCCCAGCTTTAAACACCACAACAACATGGAAAAACAAGTCCTTAAACTGGGAACAGGGGTAAGGACTTTCTCCTGGCAAAATTCACGTCCTTGTTATTTGTATGGTAAGACTATCCATCTGATTTTATGTATTACAGAAAAAAAATAAACTGAAAGGTTATGTTTTGGCTGCGGGCATCCAGTATGGAAGGGGAGAGAACCTTTTCCACTACTTTTTCAAGGTAGCCGTTACAGTATAGAATCAGTCCTTGTTGGTTCCTGCTCAGTTATTATATTCTTTTTTCATTTGTTGTTTAGGTGTCTTGGCTGTCCGAGTGTTCAAAAGTTCCCATATTTGGAGAGGGCACAAATTACATCCCCACCATCCACGTGCTTGACCTTGCTCAGTGACGTGCAGCTTTTATCTACAGTCGATGTTTGTTTGTCGATTGTGTTTGACGCAACTGGCTGTTATTTCTTTTTCTAGAATCATTCAGAATTTGATTGATGTTAAACCCAAGTCGAAATACATTCTTGCCATTGATGACTCCAAGAACAAACTGATGGATATAGTAAAGGTAAATACAGCCTGAATTGAAATCCCAACGTAGTGCAGTTGAACATTCTCCCAATTTTTTCATTTCTTTTTAAACTCTTTACTCAACTTACACATTTCACATTAAACGGGATCAAAGAGCATCTGTCCTCTTTGCATTTTAGGTCATAAGTCATGTGCTTGGGCCAGGAAGAATATGCCAAGTACCAGAGAAGGAAGCCATCGCTATGAAGGCCTATAAGGTATACTATGTTTGCATTATATGATAAATCTTTGTGTTGGTGTGCCACATACTTTACATATAAGATTTAGATCTGTAACAATGAGGTAGAGTGAAAAAAGTAAGACGGTAACCATTTGTACACAATATGTCAACAAGAAGTCAGATCTCCTAAATGTATATTGCTGCAAGTTAACATCTTTTTACAGGCAGATTGTTTTTTTTTTTTTACATACTTTTCAGTTATTCTTGGATTGGATCTCAGTATGAATGCCAAGGTGTAAAAAGTAAAAGGTGAATTACTTTAATTCCCCGCTTACAGAGCGCACTTGGTTATAAGCCTCACGCAGTACATTCGTAAAGGAAATACCACAAACGCCACAGCTATGAAAAAGCCGCAAGTGCCCACATTGCAACCCACATTGAAACACGACATATTTACAAAGAAAGACAGTACACAGAGAGTTTTAAAGCCAGCGCCGCCGCGCTAACGCCGCCACGCTAACGCCGCCACGCAGGTGACGGTTAAAAATAAACATACTGGTAAAAATCACTGGGACACGGCAGTAACACGCTAGCGCAGCGCTAACAGGGCTGGACCGGTAAAAGTCACTTCCTGTGCACATAT
Source organism: Syngnathoides biaculeatus (assembly GCF_019802595.1). NCBI lineage: Eukaryota > Metazoa > Chordata > Actinopteri > Syngnathiformes > Syngnathidae > Syngnathoides > Syngnathoides biaculeatus. The sequence continues at coordinate 17,457,343 of NC_084662.1, forward strand.
ATTCCATTGCGGCCGTTAGAAAAAATGCACAAATTATCCACATCACCGCATAAAGTGCAGGGTTGAAAGCGTGTGAAAAAAAGTTGTGGTTTATAGGGTGGAAATTACGGTAGATTGCTGTTGGGAGTCGGAACCTTGATAGATAGTTTTCTGTACAGTAAGTGTTTTGGGTTCCAAATATGTTGACATTTGCAACAAAAACATGCTTGATTTTATAGCTTCGATATTTTAACATAAGATCATTATTGCCCACAAATCTTTTATTTTCATTCCTTGTTTTCCATCTTGTGTTCAGCAAGAGGAGTTGGAGTATCTCAGCATTGACCTTCGCCTGGATGCTTTTATTGTGAAAGACTCCTTTAGCTTCACCTGGTTAGCAGAAGGTGGCATGATTGACAATATCGAGGGCCTTGTGGAAGAATACAGACACACGAGAAAATTACTGGTGAGTCCGCCGAACAAAATTGCAATTGAATATGCGTGTTGGTTTTAGAATGCTGTTGCCAGTTTGGATAGAAGTTGATATTGATAAAACCTGAAAAGCTCTTTTTCTGTCCCGCGTTGACAGCCGATCAGAATCTGCCTGACTGGACCGCCGGCTGTGGGCAAAAGCAAAGTGGCAGAGAAGCTATGCGAGCATTACCGGATACATCACATCAACATCCGAGAGGTCATCGACGAAAAGATGGCTCATCTGGTCAGTGACCGCCAAAAAATGTATTTTGCCTGTCGAAAAAAATTGCAGATCTGTATGTACGTCCTCAAAGTCATTTGGGAAAGGCTCCAGCACACCTGTGACATTAATAAATGAGGACGAGTACTATAGAAAATTTAAGATGTGAATTTCCTACAGCGTCATTTTTTTTTATATATATATATATATATATATATACTAGAAGAAGAAGATATACTGCACTCAGTGTTCATACTCTACAGAAAGATACCGTGACCAGAAGTGACGCTGAGGTGAGTGAACAGGAAGCAGCGCAGGATCAACTGGAAACCATAAAAGCAAGCATGGAAAATAATGCAGGTCTTGCCATTGCTGATTTCATGAAGTCTACAGCATATTTCAATATCTCAGAGCATACGACAACAAAATTCTTTGCGCAATTAGGTCGACTGGAGGACGATCTTCTTTTAGAAATTTTGACAGAAAAGCTCAATTCGAAGCCTTGTCGAAACCAAGGTTTTGTTTTCTATGGGTTCCCAAGGACTTTTGAGCAAGCAAGTCAGATGTTCAGTGGTACGTTTCTCCAAGTAATTCAGTTGCTCAGGAGCAAATAACAAGATCCAGTCGCCTGATATGCATATTTGTTGTCCAGCTGAAGATGGAGACAACCAAGACTCACCCAACGGGACACCCTCGTACAACAAGATCACTCCAGGTTGTCCATTTGCTGATGACTTCTCTCTTCTTTACCCCTCAAATGAGAAAATAGTGTAAAATGTGTTTTTATTTCCCCCCTTAGAATATGTGTTTGCCCTGGATGCATCCGATGAGTTTCTGACAAAGAAAGTACAAGATCTTCCTCAGAGTGAAGCCCAGAAAAGAGGCTTAACCCAGGATGAGTTTGTTCCTCGACTGGCCAGATTCCGACAACTCAGCAGGGCCGGGGAAACTGCCCTGGACTACTTTGATGAACTGGAAATATATCCAGCATATCTTGGTAAGGTTCCTTTTTTTTTTTTTTTTTTTTTTGATCAAATGCTATTGTGGGTGGCACGGTGAATCAGCTGGTATAGCGTTGACTCAATCCCAAACCCGCCTGTGTGGAGTTTGCATGTTCTCCCCGTGCCTGTGTGGGTTTCCTCCGGGCACTCCGGTTTCCTCCCACATTCCAAAAACACGCAACATTAATTGGACACTCTAAATTGCCCCTAGGTGGGATTGTGAGTGTGGTTGTTTGTCTCAATGTGCCCTGCGAATGGCTGGCAACCAGTTCAGGGTGTACCCTGCCTCCTGCCCGTTGACAGCTGGGATAGGCTCCAGCACACCCCGCGACCCTTGTGAGGATAAGCGGCAAAGAAAATGGATGGATGGATGCTATTGTCCTTTCCCAGGGGTGTCAAACTCATTTTTGTCACGGGCCACATTGTGATTACAATTTCCCTCTGAGGGCCGCTATGACTGTGAAACCATAAAAATCTTTAACCAGCTCATCATATTTAGACACAAAATTTATGAACTACTTTTGGAATCAGAAATCGAAGGTCATGGGATTTTTTTTTTAACTATTGTTCATGCATTGTGTACTTACTTTTTACATGTATTGTAACAAAAATGATTGTAATATTTCAATGTTATCACTTATGATATTTGACAATTAGAAATTTTGGCACAGATTTACACAAGAATCTTGGAAATTGACACGTGATTTGCCTACGAGGGCCACAAATAAATCACGTGGGGGCCAGAGCTGGCCCCCTGGCCTTGAGTTTGACATCTTTGTCCTATCCAATTGTTGAGAAAGAGAACTAAATTTGCTTCTGTCTGTCTTTAAAATCCATTAAGTGCCATTAGGAAGGCAGGGCAGTATCAGATTTTTGGGCCTTTATGCAAAATATTTTCAAGAAATGTCCCACTAGCGTCTGTTGCTCCTTGGCCTAGAGGTGAAAGCCGACGACCCCGAGTTCACACAGATCGTGAGCAACATTATCGAGGTGGTGGGCGCTCCCAAAAACTACGGCCTTAGTCCTGAGGAGCAGGAGGAGGAGGACCGCAGGCGAGAAATCGAGAGGAAGCAGAAACTGGCGGAAGAAGCGGCCGAGAGGAAACGCAGGAAAGAAGCCTCGCTGGCTGAGATGGCAGCGCAGTACGAAGCATGGGTACGCAATAAGTGACTGACAATGACCTTCTATGAAACTTAATAAACATCAAACGTACGTGTTTTAGTACTTTTTGCACCGTTTGTTGTTCACAAAGAGCTTTAGTGGTAAAAATCACATGAGGGGTTTCCTACAAATACATTTCCTGCTTCCATTAAAATTGTTATTTATAAGCAGTCCTCTTCATTATGATGTTCACTTTTTGTCATCATGACACCAAGACTAAATTCTATGTCCAAGATTTTGTTTGTTTTGAAAAGAAGACTAGATGAGTCACAGGATGTCACATGGATGAAACACATGTGAATTTTGCCAGCCAGCCATCCCTTGTTAAAGAACATCAACTTGTGCACAAAAAAAATACACTTAAACGTTGAAATGCAGTACCATCGTTTTATTATTGCTAATCAAAACTGAGCATAATTGTTTTTGAAATGGTACGTTGTATTAAATCGAATCAGCAGGTGTACATAACGTTGTGCCCGACGAGTAAGACAATCTTATTTTCGTACACCAGCTTGTTTCCTGACTTGTTATATTGTTTTGTTTTTTTCAGCAAAATAATTTGGCCGAGGTGAAGAGGCAGGAGCACGAGCTTCTGGAAGCTAAAGCTCTCCCGCTGAGGAACTACTTGATGAAGTACGTGATGCCGGCACTCACTGAAGCCTTGCAAGAATGCTCCAAGATCAAACCTAACGATCCAGTTAGCTTTTTGGTACAACCACATCCTAGCATGGTGTTTTCTATGGACTCTCTCTTTATGAAAATGTGCATTCTACACAGTGACTATCTTTTGTTTTCATTTTTTGACAGGCAGAGTATCTTCTTCGGATGGACAAAGATTGATTCATCATTCATTGATTTTAAAAAAAATATATATATTTTATTTTTTTGCAGTGCACTGATCAAAGATAAGGTGGTAAGGTGATGATGGCACAGGTGAAAATTATTTGGAATAAATATTGAAATAATATTTGTGTTACTTTACTGAACTGGCTTGAACGCAATTGTTTTAATCTTAAAGCATGAGCAATTACTGTAATTTCCGGCCTACAGAGCGCACGGGATTATAAGACTCACCCAGTATGTTTGTAAAGGAAATACCATCACAACTGTGTAAAAGCCGCTAGTGTCCACATTGAAACCCACATTGAAACATGAGATATTTACAAAGAAACACAGAAAGACTTTTCAAAGTTTTAATAATTTAGCTTATCTTAACATAGCAACAAACACGGTAGGACGAACAAGGCTGGTTTAAAAAAAACATACCGGTAAAAGAAAAAAAACAACTAAGGCAGCTACACAGTAGCAACACGGTAGTACAGCACGAACAGAGCCGGTTAAAAAAAAAAAAAAAGCACCTAAATCACTGAGACGCGGCAGTAACACAGCAGAAACACGCTGGCGCGACACTAACAGGGAAAGTTAAAAAATAAACATACCGCTAAAAATCACTGAGAAACGGCAATAACACAAAAGCAACACACAAGCACAGCACTAACGCTAGCGCAGCACTAACAAGGCCGGTTAAAAAAAAACATACCGGTAAAAGTCACTTTCTCGGCACATATATTCCATTGGTCTCACGCTTACCTTTTCCGCCCGAGTGCCGCCTTGTGGCTGTTGGAAAAAATGCACAAAAAACACCCGCATCACTGCATAAGCCGCAGGGTTGAAAGCGTGGGGAAAAAGTTGCGGCTTGTAGGCCGGAAATTATGGTCAGTTTTCAGAAAAACTTATTTTTGCGGGGAATGTGGAAAGAAGAAAGAACAGGACCACAGAAACCCCACACAAAGAAGGCCTGAGCTGAGTTTTGAACCCAGAACCTTGTGCTTTATATAAACATCGATCCATAAGTATTCCTAGTAATATTAACAAAGCTGCAAGCATGTGCACAGATTGACTCCCAAGTTGTGCTCAAGCACTTGCCCTTTTGTACAGCATGAAAAAATGCCCTTTATGTTGCAGGCCACCTCTACAGGAAAGCCACCCTCCACTACCTGAACACTGTGCAGCGCCCCCAATCAAAGCTAAAATACATTGAAAAGTCTAGAAAAGTCCAGTCTACTTGATGTCGGATCAATACAGTTATAATATGGTCCGAAACAAAAGTTGTATTTAAAAAAATTCTCTTGGAAGATTCTAATTTCTGATTTTGATACTTAATTATCGTTCTTCCGTATTCAAGAAGTACACGTTGCTTTTGTGTTATTCAATAAAGTACAAAGCACAAAATGTGACAGGATGTCAGGATTTAAGAGTTGATGAGTTTTCCACTCATAACAAATTTGTCATCTTCAAGTCTCTGCATGCTTCACGACTCAGCAGACTTCCTGGAAGGGGCGCACATCTGACCAGAATGTCAAATAAGTTCACCGTCATAAAGCTTCAAACAACAACAACGAGATGACAATATTTGCTATAATTTAACAAAAAACATTTCAATTCTTTTGATGACGTTTTCAATTCATAGGGTTTAAAGCTAACATGAGCTTTTAGAGAAGTCATGGATACACTTCAATTCTGCTTTGTGACCGCTAGATGGAGTTGTGATCACATCCAAAATCAGCTCCATGGCGACAAGACTGTACAGTGGAAGTCATGTGAAAACTGAAATTGAATCATAATCAAAGTTCACGGTGGGCTCTTCTATCTATTCAAGTAATTGTGGAATATTGATAATTCATTAGTAAAGTACAGTACAGATGTTAAGACTACTTGTTATATGACTATTCTGAATCTAAAATTAACAAAAACAAGACTATACACCGCATTTAATGGAATATTTTATCTGAGTCGTTAATTTTTAGAGGGGAAAAAGTGCAATCGCCATGTGGAAAATAGTGTGCAGTGCAATGATGAAAAGCACCACGAATAATAACATGCAGAAAAATGACATCTTTTATATTTGATAATATAAATAATGGATTGTAAAAAAGACTTTGAGACTGGAGGTACAAGGTGAAAATTTTGAGTTATTCCATAGGTTCATGCTCTGCGATTAGCTGGTGACCATTTCAGAGCCGCCTCTCGCCCAAAGGCAGCTGGCAAAGAATGACCCCCAGACGGCGTACGTGGTACAGAAAAATGGATGGATGACAGTTATAACATTTAATGGACTGGACTTGAATTAACCCGTCGGAAAATTAAAAAAAATAAATAAATAAAAGTTCTATGGAATTTCGCATGGTCGGCCATAATACTGCTGACACAAGCAGAGGGGCACAGAGTTCCTCTGTACGCAGCCAGTCCAGTTTTGTCACAGTTTTGTCTTAATTACAGGACACGATGTCCTTCCAAACGCCCACGCTTCCCAAAACTCGTCTATCCGCTGAGCAGATTGAGGACCCTCGCTAATACCGTTTCTGGCCTCTGAGACGTCGCATTCTTTATGGCTTTAGGAGCAGGATTTTATTCGACGACGGCGTTTCTTTGTTCTGCCGTACACAGGAACAGGTTTGAAATGGAGATTCAAAGTGACAAATATTTAGTGAGGTGCCTGAATTCAGACGCCGCCAAAGCTGTGTGTTGGCCCTCAGGCCTGTTTGGAAAACCTGAGTCATCATCACAGATGCTTGAGTGTCTACAAAGTGCTGAAGAATTATGGAGGAGGAAAAAAAAAAACGGAACACATTTACCGGCTCTGTAATGTCGGTTCCAAGTTTTGTTTTGTATTAGTCGCCGGCCACTCGACATTAAATGCATCATCCATCCATTCATTTTCTTTGCCGCTTATCCTCACAAGCGTCACAGAGAGTGCTGGAGCCTATCCCAGCTATCATCAAGCGGGAGGTGGGGTACACCCTGAACTGGTTGCCAGCCAATCGCAGGGCACATGGAGACAGACAACGGTCGCACTCACAATCACACCTACGGGCAATTTAGAGAGTGCAGTTAGTGCATGTTTTTGGGATGTGGGAGGAAACCAGAGAAAACCCTCGCAGGCACGGGGAGAACATGCAAACTGCACACAGGCGGTAGCAGGATTTGAACTCTAACCAGTCGTCCCACCATGTTGCCTCCCCTTTCATCAACATTCAATTTTTAATCATCTTTAATGCCCTGTTGAATAATTTGGGTGGAAAATGCCCAGAATGTCCTTTTTCTTGATACAGTAGGTGTTAGCCATATGACCTCCATCCAACCATCCAATGATATTTTATTGTTCTGCTCGTTAATATACATCAGTGAGACACATCGATACTGTAGATGAATCAAGATTTATTTGTTAGTAAAGGACTGTTTCCTGTTGAATCCCTGATGGCCTTTCATAGTTGGGATTTACTGCCTTAACAAAAGCTTGACGCTAAATAAAAGGCCCTGAACAATATATGACAAAATACTGTGAGACAGTACAATTATTTTACCCTGACCATATCTAGTATTAAGGCTGATTGTATGTAGGACCTGCAAAGCAATGGGATAACATAAAATTTGCCCCAAGGGCTAATTAGAGATCTTCTGTTTTCCTTTTATATACAGTAAGAAATCATATCCACACCATTCCTAAAAGAAGAAGTTTTTATGCTATATATTGCTTCATGGTTTGCAGTATAATTGGCAGCGGTGCCAAAAGGTCTTTTAGTGGTGGTCTGTACCATGTTTTTTGTTTTTTGTTTTTTTTTATCTTGCTAGGCTTCCAGTTACAATAATCCCACTACCCACCATTTTGTAGTATTGTGGTCCCTCACTCACACACTCACACACACACACGCACGGACACACACATTTTCGTGGGCACATTATAAAAGTAACAACCGTCATGGTGGTCATTCTAACATCTGCTGGTGGTTGAAAATGCTGAATGAGGACCACACACACCTACGCTCTCCATAAAATGGCTGGAGGAGGACTTGAAGCCTACACACATCCATGCCTTCCCAACCCCCCACCCTCCCAAACACACACACACATTTTAAAGTGTGAAAAGAACTCATCATATAACAAGCCAAAATGTCCACACAATAAACGTAGCCACCAAAAAAATAGAAGACCACACATGAACACTAAAGTACAGTAAAATGGCACCACAACATATTCATTTGTCTGCAAACACACACACACACACATGCACACACACACACATGCACACACACACATTACTAATCTATTTAACAGTAGTAAAGACCTTGTGTTGAGACTTGCTCAAGGGTGCGTACAAAGCAGTCCCCCACACCACAAGGCGTTTTGATCCTAACATCTGCACACTTTTGTTTTTCTCGTCAATAAAGTTTGCGACTTTGTCATATGATCATATCTTATCAATTCCATTTAAATAGCCGAGATAGGTTGACGACGCAATTTTGCAAAGAAAAAGTTGTAACTATAAGGGAAAGGGCATATTTTACTCGTGTCTTGTCCCGTCCAATGATGTTCCTTTAACAGACTCCATCCATCCATCCATCCATCCATTTTCATTTGCCGCTTATCCTCACGACAGCCACAGGGAGTGACGGAGCCTATCCCAGCTGTCAACAGGCAGGAGGCGGGGTACGCGCTGAACTGGTTGCCAGCCAATCGCAGGGCACATGGAGAGAAACAGCCACACTCACAATCACACCTCGGGGCAATTTCGAGTGTCCAATTAATGTTGCATGTTTTTGGGATGTGGGAGGAAACCGGAGTGCCCGGAGAAAACCCACACAGGCACGGGGTGAACATGCAAAGTCCACACACGTGGGGCCGGGATCGAACCTGGGTCCTCAGAATTGTGAGGCTGAGGCTTTTCCAGCTGATCCACCGTGCCACCTCAGTTGTACTTATTTTGTCATTTTTTTAGTTCAAATAGACAAGATATTTTTGTCATTCATCACGAGGATGTTAATGATATTAGTAATGGAAACGGCCCACTCAGATAAAATCTCAGTCTGATGCTGCGTTTGAGATACGGTATGTATTCCATCTATGGTTGTGGGGGAGCTGCAGCCCCCTAAGTGGCTGTCAGTTAATCGAAGGGCACAGACAAACAACACGAAACTGTTCTTGTCATCAACATTATCCCAAACATCACTCCAAAGTTTAAAAAAAAAAAAAAAGAAAGTTTCAGCCTCTCAACTTGTCAGGATTTGGTTCGTTTTCCAATCCTCTTGGAACAATCTGAAGAAGAAGAGTCCGCGCTGGCGTCCAGATGAAAACGGGCACTCCCAATTGGTCTCAGATACAAATACCTGAATCCTTCCCAAATGTTCAATGGGAGCCAGCTTTTGTTTACTTCAGCGGATTCAGGAGAAACTTCCAGCCAGTCCTGGCCCTTGTGAACACGAAAAGGGGAATATGGACACGCAGAGCTTTTCATAAATCTAGATACAGATAAAGTAGATACATAATAAATACGACAGTAATAACAATAACTTGAAGAATGCGAAGGTCTCGAGACAAATTGTGCGGGTCTTTCAAACAGAACATGACACCACAACACATCTACAGCAGTTTGTTTGTCTTATTCCTGTCGGTGTTTACATGCTTGTGTCATGGAGGTTCCGTGTTTCAGGAAGTGACTTGAAAAACATCCCATAATGACCCCGTACAAAGTGCTGCAGGCTGGTCGTGTGGTCGTGTCAGAACCCCCAACTTTGCTTACATGCAACTGATTCCTCGTGCTCTAGCTGCCCAGGGCCGTGGGTGTATCCACCAATGCTCTTGTTAGCATGCTACTAGTGTGATGAGATTGCACAATCTGACCAAATTTTTTTGCGTGAAATAAATCACAAAATCCCTTCGTTTTCATACAAATTTGACTATAAATGCAGAGAGAGGAATTAGCGTGGACTACAACACCATCAGTGGCTCCTCTTAAAGCTAGCTAATAAATTAAATAGATGGAATCCGTGGTCCATAAATGTTTTGGTTTTTGTGAATTTATTTTCTTTCCTTTTTTTGCCGTTTATGGGAAAACAACACCCCAAATCAACCCACAATCATAAATGGGACTATTTCGTCATGTCAGATTATTTTCTACGGACCAGAAAATGGCCTTCTAGAGTACGGTTGGGTAAACAAACACAAATACCGCACTCCATTAATTTTTTTGGGGTGGACAACTGCGCTCTACTAGTTCCATACACGCAATTAAAGCTCAACCAAATAAATAAATGCAGCACGCAGTTCGGTTAGTTAGTGGTTACTGAATGTCAAAGGCAATTTTTCCATGTACTGTCCATCTGGTTGCACAACACAAAGATATTTTAATTGGATTTGTAATCGCTAACATGCCGTGTGCGGCGAGCTGCCGCACTTCATCAAATAGCTCGTTCTCGCTCTCTCTCGCTTAAAGTAAAACAGAGAGGGAGAGAAAAGCGAGTACCAAAACAGAACTTGCGCAAAAAAATAAAGTTGTCAGTTGAAGTCGGCTGCAGCTGGACTCTGTTATTCAAAAACACACGGAGAGAAATGAGGAGAGGTTTCTATACTGCAGCTCCTCCCCAAAACATTACATGGGAGTGACCTGGGGGGGGGGGACTGAAAGCTTGTTGACGCTTATGATTTAGGAAAAGCCATTGAGTCATCAGCGATGTATTTATAGCTAAATTTATTTGCATCTCTCGCCGTCTGGAATTTTGCTCCACAGCTGAAGAAAAGCATGGCCTTTCAAAGCCTTTGGAGTCCCAAAAAAAAATTTTAGGGGTGGGAGGGGAATTGAACCTGTGTGTGTCATTTATGATTTTCAATTAGTTGTTGAAGCGCTGTTTTTTTCTGGGGAGGGGGGTAAGATTTATTCCAAAACATGGATAAGTTTCAACAAGGAGTGTTGAGAAGAAGAAGAAGAAGAATATGTGCTTTATTGTGTTTAGTATTAAAACTGGCTATTTACACAAAATTCTAAACTTAAAGCAAATCCGATAAAACTCCACACAGGCAGGGCCGGGATTGAACCCGGGTCCTCAGAACTGTGAGGCCAACACTTCACAAACTGAGCCACCATGGCGCCCTGAACTGGATTAGTTCCATAATTTCCTAGGGATGAAAACTTTTACAATCACATTGGTGTGTTTTTTTTTTCTTCTTTAAACTCAGATGTAATAGATAGTAGGGAATTGTATTGAAATGTAATCACTAAAATCATGTTCAAGAAAGAGCTTGTCCAGTCGTTACTTTCACTGATAATGTGAGTCTTCATGCAACACACTCCAAAAAGTTGGGCAGCACAAACAAATTGAGACTAAGTTACATGTTAATAACAATGTAATAATAACAATATAATAAAGACGCAGTTCTTTGTACAACTTTCCCCACATACAGTACATTTATCATAAAAATCTAAATGCTGAAACTCCACCATGACTGCGTTCATCTACAAATCCTTTTTTAATTGGATAATTATGTGACTGAGATCTTTATTAACATTGAGCTTACTGGCACCATTTGTAAATGAAAAAGCTTTGTTTTAAAAGTTGACAGGTTGTGATTTTGTGGACTTGCATTCAGAGGAACGTGTGCTTCATTGAACTTTTAATGATCATTGCTGTAACTGTTGATATGATTTATAACCTCGAGAAGGACAATGTCGAAACTAGTTACTGAATGCCGCACTGGGATGAAAAGTCTTCCAGGTAGAGTGGGAAGTTGTTATATACTGATTAGTACTAGCTGCAAAGCGTGTACCAACTCTGCAATTGTATTTACTTGTAGAATAATGATGTCATTATACTTTTGCCCTCGTTGAGTCTGAACAAGCATTTCCAGTACCTACACATTGTGGTAAGAAAGAACCAAAGTTTTGTCAGCGTACACTGGAAAGTACCTTCTAACTGTAGAACATTACTTTATATTTTTTTGTGACACTTGGTAGAGCGAACCAAGTTTGATTCAGACAGTAAATCTTTTTTGTGTGTGTGTGTGACACTCAGTAGTGCGAACCAAGCTTAGTTGGGAGAGCAACTAAAATTTGTCGTATAACTATAGAACGTAAATGTAGATTTTTTTTGTGTGTGTGACACTTGGTAGAGCAACCCAAGCTCAATTCAGACAGTAAATCTTTTTTTTTTTTTTTGTGACACTCGGTAGTGCCAACCATGCTTAGTTAAAACGGTAACTCGTATTTGTCTTATAACTATAGAACGTTGATGTAGATTTTTTTTTTTTTTGCGACACTTGGTAGTGCCAACCAAGTTTAGTTAAGACAGTAACTCAAATTTGTTTTTTAACTATAGAACATTAATGTAGAGGTTTTTTTTGTGACACTTGGTAGAGCGAACCAAGCTTAGTTCAGACAGTAACTCAAATTTATCTTTTAACTATAGAATACTAATGTAGATTTTTTTTTTGTGAGACTTGGTAGAGTGAACCAAGCTTAGTTCAGACAGTAAATCTTTTTTTTTTTTTTGCGACACTTGGTAGTGCCAACCAAGTTTAGTTAAGACAGTAACTCAAATTTGTTTTTTAACTATAGAACATTAATGTAGAGGTTTTTTTTGTGACACTTGGTAGAGCGAACCAAGCTTAGTTCAGACAGTAACTCAAATTTATCTTTTAACTATAGAATACTAATGTAGATTTTTTTTTGTGAGACTTGGTAGAGTGAACCAAGCTTAGTTCAGACAGTAAATCTTTTTTTTTTTTTTTTTGTGACACTTGCTACTGCCAACCAAGTTTAGTTAAGACAGTAACTCAAATTTGTCTTATGACTGTAGAACAGATTTGTTGATGTATTTTTTGTGACACTTAGTAGAGCAATTTTGAAGGCTGAGGTCAGCAGGAATAAATGAGCCTCCGGGCGTTACCCCGGACTGGCCGAGGCACTCGGAAAGAGTGAGGCGACCCATCTACCCACTGTTGGTTTTGGTAGAGTTGCATTATCATAAAACTTCTATAGCCTGTGTATTATTGCTGGACAGCCATTTGTTGGCAAGCCTTGATGGTGTGCATTCGCTACACACAGTCTTGGGCACTGTGCACCTTTTCTGATAGTTAGCGACATTTGTGCTGCCGCAGGTGTGATTCCGGCCATATTTCAAACATAAACAGAATAATAGCAACTTGGACTGTATTTGTTGTTACAGCTGCCAATGAAAAAAATCTCTTCGGGGGGCTGTCAAGTCTGCAGTTAGCTCATGTCTTAGTCTGTAGAAGTAAGTTAGCTCAAACGCTCATGCATGCATGCTGAACTCTATTATACACACAATGGGCAGTACACCTTTAGACCAATCCGTTACAAAGTGGCATATTGCTGGAACCTTCCTAACATGTTAAAAATTGAAATACAGTTGGCAAACAAAGAATCTGAATCAGTCCATAAAATACCTTTTAAGGGACCCGAAAAAACTTGAGAATAAATGAAAAAGGCAACAAAATCCTATTGGTGAGTCAATAGAACCCATTGGACCTGCAGGAAATGTTAGGTAACATGCCATTAACTCTTATTAGGGTACATTACAGCCGCTTAAGCCACTTCACAGTGGGTCGTGTTGAAATAAAGAGATTTGGAGGGGGTGTTACATCCTCCCAATAATGGTTCTACAAACACAATAAACGAAATGACTGAACAGAGTATATCCCACCTGGACCTGGAAAAAATCCCAGAAACTACGGCCAACAGCCAAGAAACAGTGCAGACAGAAGCTGGTTTTCTATTCCACTGCTGATGGTGTTGTGCAAACCTGTTCAGATTTTGGGCCAGGGAGAACCAAGCATACTATGACGATTAATACTGCATTTTTGGATAATGACATAAAACATTTTTATGAAAAGATCAATGATGATCCAGGTGGCAAAAAAACGTCTTACCTTTTTGCCTGCTGCGTTTCAAAAACCAACACCACACATCCACATCAACAGCAAACCAGAAACACCACGTAGAACTAAAGAATGAGGTCAGCCTTTCAAGATTCTGTATTTGCAACTGCGACTGACTAAAAAAGTAAAAAGATTGTCTACCACCCAACAGAGGCTCTGTTGTCTTCATCTTCTAGTCCCGGCTGTACAATCTGGTTTTGTGGTTTATTGTCATAGATTTACAGCTTTTGGTGAAAGTGCAAACCCCAGTTTTTATAAACAAAATTAATGGGTTTTAACAATCCAGAAAGGTACCAACAATTAAAGAAAAAATTCAGACACTGCTAAACAAGAAATGTGAAGAAACAAATGTGAATGTCTGAATAATGATAAAGAATGTTCATTTTTAAGTATGTGAACACAATGTCTGTAAACATCTCAGACTGCAAGACCCCACTGGCACTTTCAGCTCAAGAGGCAGCCTGCCAGATGACCTCAACATCTTCTGTACCCATTTGTGAGCCCTCCAGCTGCAGCGCAGGGGAGTGGCCAAAACACACCCAGACCACCAAACCCCCCCTCACCCAATCCAACCATTTTACCAGCCCAACTTCACAAACCACTGAGGAATAGCTACCCCCACAAAGCCAAGGGACCAAACGACATCCTGTGAAGGCCCTCAGAGCATGTGCTAATGAACTGGCTGATGTCCTCACATTTATCTACAACCTCTTCCACATCCATAGTAGCGTTCCCTCCTGCTTTACAAGGCAATTTATTGTACTTCTTCCCAAGAAGACCAGCCTAGAATAACTACAGACCAGTAGCACTGTAATGAAAGAAGATAAATTGTATTTTGACATAACACGGCCATTACAGACTCCCCCATAAACTGTCTACACTCAGTCTGAACTCCACCCTCTGTGACTGGCTCCAAGACGTCTTCACTAGAAGCCCACTTTCTGTCAAGATTGGTAACGGGATTTCAGCCAGCATCACCACAATCCCAGGCAGACCACAAGGATACGTCTTCTGCACCATCCTCTACACCCTGTTGATGCTTGACGGTGTCGCCTGCCACAAAGACAACACCATCCTGAAGTCTGCCAAACGGCTGCACCTCGTGGCATCCGACTCTCAAACTCCTGAAGTTCGCAGATAACACCATGGTCGTTGGGCTCATCAAAGATGGCAACGAGTCTGCGTATTGTGGCGAGACTGGAGCTTTGGTGTGGTCAACACAACCTGGAACGTTGAACAATCTAAAGACTGTGGAGATGATTGTGGATTTCAGGAGACATTTTTCACCACAGCTGCCACTGACGCTGTCCATGTTTTGTGTAAACTGTCGAGAGCTTCAAGTTCTTGGGAATTACAGACTCAGAGGACCTGAAGTGGGGGACGAACATCAACTCCATCCTCAATAAAGCCCAGCAAAGGATGTACTTCTTGCGGTTTCTGAGGAAGCACAGCCTGTTACAAGAACTGCTGAGACAATTCTACACAGCGGTTATCCAATCAGTACTGTGTACCTCCACCAATTTTCATCTTGCACGTCTTATAAGGAATAGTTCCTATAAACAGAAATGTCTCTTGTTCTTTGTTCTTGTTGCTATGTTGTTCGTTGTTCTTTGTTCTGCATGTCGTACCAGGGCAGCACGGACTGCCATAGAAAAATTCCTTGTGTTTTTACACACTTGGCCATTAAAGAGGCCTCATAAACCGTAGCTGATCCGAACAGGATCATCTTTTTCAAACATCAAAAAATGGGACCGAGACTGCGATCAAAAGTGTGGGTGGGGGGGGGATTCTTGATCCGGTACTTTTAGAGGTATAGCATGTGTGTAACCAGATGCATCAGATTGAGATGTAAACACCAGAAAATAAAAGCTCAAAGGATGGTCTTTCATCGCATATTCATGTTTTAGAGTAAACCCCAAATGCTTTTCCCCCACAGAAAAAAAATAATAAAGGAATAGGACTCAATTTTCTAAATACTCCTAGACTATATTGAATGTACCAGAACAGGCGGCCAGGCAGTCTTCTGACAAAATCATTGTTCCTGTGCCTTTCTTTGAAGATGCCGCTCAAACGTTTGGCTCTGCTTAGAACATACGCAATGCGTGGAAATGGTAAGGTCTTGTTGTTTTTTTTTTCCATGTTTGATTTTGTTCCGAAAAGTTTGAAAAGTATTATGGTGGCAAATTAACTTTTTGCTGTCAAGAACGTGCATTACATGCTGCTTACATATGGCTGGCAGAGACTGTGAAGAAAACTCGCTTGCAAAAACTGCTTTATGAGGAGAGAACACGGTAATATTACCGCCGCAAATGGATTAGTACTCAAAAATGATCACTTTTGATATGCGATCTATCATACGTTGTTTTCACTCTTTGAGCATGAAGATTCATTATTCTTTGTTGCTGTTGTTTATCTTCTTCCTCAGCATCCTTACATAGTTTCCAAGGAAAGTGACATTTCTGTTCATTTCAGTTTATTACTGGTGAATGCGACCCCTATTCTCCCCTCTGTCAGACTAAAATTCTTTGCATTTCTGTGGGGAAAAAAATAGATAAATGAGTTCGGGGAATAGCATTATTAAACTTCAACCTCTTGAAATATGATAATGCTCAAATTTAGCTGCCAATACGAGAACCATGTAGGGAAAATGAAAATAAGAAGAGATTCCTGCCAGTATAAACACTGAAGAGGTTTCCCCCTCTAAGTTTCACATATTTCTCAAGTGGACCTCAATTTGATCGTGGCTGCCTGACAGTCTGAAATATGAACTGGTGCATATTACCCTAAGTGATATGAAAGCGAGAAAATCTCTGCCGTGGTTCAAGGAAATTGGGAGAAAAGTATTAAACGTAATGAAAAATAAAGAAAGGAAAATTGCTATGATTTGTAAATGGAGATATCAGCATAGCAAAGAATAATAAATGGCGGACATATATTCGTGCTTTACTGGAAATATATGTTACTGTAGTCGACATTACACCGAATTATGTAATGTGTACATTTTTCAGCAGATCACTGCAATTCTTGACAATCTCTTTAAGTTCCTGGCAGAAAACCCCAAAAATGTGACGCGAGGCTCCGACATGTGTTTTGTGTTAATAACAGAGCCGCTCCCTTTCCTTCACAAGGCAACAATAACAATGTTCTGCAAGACGGATAAAAGCAAGACCACCGCTTCAACGTCGACTTTTATTGTTCAATGCAAACCGGTTGCATTTCATGACAAAACTCCCTTTTATATGAAAAAAATAGTATGAATGTATTTTTATTCCTTTGATATAAAATACATTTCCACGCATAAAAGTGATGACTCTACTATCACAGCAGAAGTACAAACTGTGGTAATACACCAGTCAAAGCACTTTTTAGTCAGTTGACAAAAACCTCAGACCTTATTCTCACTTGACAAACATAACCAATGGTATGTATTCTTCGTCAGTTTCTGTGTGTGGTGCGAGGTTAGCTGATTAGCCTTAGCTTAGCATAAAAACCAACATAAAGACGACATGTCTGTTCCCTACACTAATGTAGCGCTCGAGACCAGTCTTGGTCCCGAGACCACATTTTGAACGTCTTGGTCTTGTCTCAGACTGGCCGAACTCAGGATTTTCCATCAAGACCGGTCCAGATGGACCTTGATAAAATGACAAATACGCTCAGTTTGTTTGTTTGCTAACCTCTCGTCACCCCCTTGATGACTTCAAACTTGGCGATGCGCATGCAAGCGCGAGTAAAGCTAAGTACAAAACTGAGGGAGGAGAGTCCAGAGCAAGACATGTCCACCAAATCAACGATGATTAAATTTGGCTTCCTCTACCAAAAAGACTTCATATATATAAAACAACATGCGAAGGAAAACACCGTGGTGTGCAAATTCTGCCTTCCTCAACTTGCTGAAACAGCGGGTACAAAGTTAAATATCAGCGGGAATCTTAAAACTAAACAAAACAGGTAAGCTAATGTTAACTGTAGGTAACAGCATCTTTTTAAATGAATATGTCTGGAAAGAGTCATGGTCATGGTTTTTAAAATTGATTTTTATCCTTTTGGTCTTTTCACAGTCTCGGCTTGTTCCGGTCTTGGTCTTGCCTTGATCTTGGTCTTGACTTGGTCTCAACTCCCAAAGGTTATTGTCTTTTCTTGGTGAGCTCTGGTCACAGGGAAGTCTTGGTCTCAGATAGTTTGGCAGGTAATTGTGGCATTTACCCTTACTTTCAACCAACAATTTGTTAAATACATTTTATGTAATAACCTATGCTAAGAGAATTGCCTTCTGGCTACATTCCACTTTTTTAGGACACCAACACAATACAATCGTTCAAATCTTTTTCACGGTGATAGAATACATTCACCACCAACGTTTTAGCAAAAATGACAATGTCCAAGCTCAACATTGTACATACAGTACCGGTGTCGTAAGCTGCTTATGGCCACTGGAGACTTCAAATGAATTGTACAACTCGATTTTCAAATTCTTCAATCACCTGTTCAACACAGCAGATGCAAATCTCATCTTCAGAGTACCTGCTCCGAAAAGCCACAGAATGACGAATTGCTCATCTTCAATGATAGAACCGTTAAAGTGCCGTCCTTCAGAGAAAGAAATCTCTACATGTCGATAATCAATCAAGACTACTTTGTTTGAAGTTAGTAGTAACCCTCCTTCGTATGGCACAAACAACCCTCATCCTCAGTCAGTACATTCGAGTTTAATAACAGCCATGTTTGGTCATCGCTTAGTAGTAGTGTTTTACCCTTGGAAAAAAAACAATAACATCCGTTATTATCTGTAGTGGCAAGGTGAATGAAGGCAATCTGTAATTACTCGAAAATGTAAGGTGTCAGATGATGTTCTGTCTGTAGGAAGTGCTCGCTACCATTTTTGGGAATCTTCATCATCTTCAAATGTCCTGCTTTAATGACTGCAGGTTTTTTATATTGGGGGTGGAGGCTTGTTTTCAAAACTCTTCCTCAGTTGTTTATTTGTGCTCCATTTAACTCTATTGAGTCCGCGTCCAATTCCTGCCTGCTACTGTCTTTTGGCTCCGGCGGCAGGTTGGCTTCTCTCTTGTGTGGTGGATGGATTATGTTATTGTTGTGCTGCTCCTGGAGGTCCAGGGGTTCCAGGTGGTCCAGGGGGCCCAGGTGGTCCTGGTTTCCCCCTGGATCCGGGTGGTCCAATGATACCTGGTAGTCCTGTCTGACCCTGGATCCCTGAAGGACCTCTTGGTCCTGAAACCCCATTTTTACCAATTGGACCCATATCTCCTTTCTGGCCCTTCTCACCACGTGGTCCTTGTTGACCAGGGCCTCCTTTGGGTCCTGCATTACCTTTCAGTCCTTTATTGCCACTAGGGCCAGATTGACCAGGCACACCTCTGGGCCCAGGATAGCCCTTTTCTCCTTGCGATCCACGGCCACCTACTGGGCCTGTATCACCTTTGGCCCCAGTCAGTCCAAGAGGTCCTTTTAACCCAGTCTCTCCACGGTTACCTTTGGGCCCAGGGGGTCCTGAAGCACCTGTTGATGGATGCCTCCATGAAGGTGATACACAGAAAACATATATATACACAACAACTACCCTACCTCTTAATATAGTGAAGTTCTTGATCAGTTGCGTATGGTGAGTGTCAACCAACTTCATCTCCTCCATCACTATGGACAGGTTCCTGACATCTACATCCAAACGGACCTTTAACAACATGTTCTGCTGCTTCAGTGTGTCCGCTGAGTTAAGAAGTAACAAGACGCTGCTGTTTATGTTCTGTAAATGGTAGAGACAGAGAAAGGACATGAGAATGTGGTCTGGCCATACCATCACATTCTTTTTTGGTGTTTCAGTGTGGCAACAACCTGCAGATCTTCCATTTGTCTGCTCAGGCGGCTTTGGCAGGTGGAGCTCTCAATGTTGATGTATTTATACATGCTCTGGACATGACTGACGGTGGCATTGATGCTGGATGATATCGTCTCTATCTCCATCTCGATAGAGTTCAGCCGACCATCCAAGGCGGAGAAACGTTCCCCAGTCCGGTTTTCATAGTATCTAATGATAACGATTAAGTGATGCTTTAATTTCTCATATTACTGTATATGACGGCAAAAAGTGTGTTTCAATTAGTTAATCTTTTTATCGCACATGGGTGGGGTAAGACTATTTAAAAAAATTTTAATATGGTCTCTTTATGTCGAACTTTTTCCACCTATCGCAGGTAAATCTAGAACGGATGCCCCATGATAAGCGTGAGGAGGACCAAACATACTTGGAATGGTAGTGCAAGTCATGCATGTTCTCCTCATGTTCATCCATGAAAGATGTCACATTGTCGAGTTGGACCTGCAGGTTCATCACCTGAAAAAGACATTACATAGTCAATTACATTCCCCTGAACCATATCTCTGACCTAGTAAACCACCGGCCCGCAAATCAACGCGTATCAATTGAACTTCACTCAGAAATTTGTCATCCTAAAACACAACCACCCACTCCTAAATACAGACACACAGTGAACCCCCCCCCCCTCCCAGCTATTTGCAGGGATAGGAACCAAGCCCTACTGTAAATATTTGTGTTTCAATTTTAGCGTAAAATGGAAAGAGGATCATAAAGTATCAACAGTATCATCTAGCGTCTTCACAGTCATTAACCTCTGTTCCATGACTTTACTGTTGAGTAGTTAAATGATTCATCTGGAATAAACAACTTTCACATGAAGCTCAGCAACAGTATCAGAATTCAGAAACACACACCTGCTGACTGAGCTCATAGTACATCTCGGAAGAAATGGAGATTCTCTGGTGGTCGGCAATGATGCTGTTTTGGAGGGATCGTAACATTTGGGTATTGCCACTAGCATTGGATTTAATCATGCCTAAAACATGACTGTAGTTCTGCCAGTCGTTGGTCAACTTCTGGAGGACCAGAATCTCCTCATCTGATTTTTTCTGCAGGGCATCAATCCACATAGTGCTAGAGAAGAAAGATAACAGAGATAAATGATTTCCTGCAATGACAACAGCTTAGATTTAAGATCCAGATGCATGTTCCTTTTGAATATTGTACACACTGAAAGAATCAAAAGATCTGCATGACAAACTCCATCAATCGTAGCTTTAGCCTGAGATTGATGTGATTCTTTATTGGAGTATCACTGATTGCCAAATGTTTTCCATATGTGGTCCTTCAAAAGTGAGCCAGTACTGACTAAAATGCTACGACAATAACGACAGTGCAAAAAAATAAGGGCCCTTGTTTTTAGGTAGAACTCAATAAAAGTTCTTAATTACACATTTCAGACCTCAAATTGTCAAAAAAATCGACACCAGCGTGGACCTGTAGTGCATATCAAGATGGACAAAAAAGTTTTGGCCAGTGTCTTTCTGTCATCCTCACAGTTTTCCACTCACCTAAGGGCCACTGTCGTGTTGATTTGCTGGGCAGCAGCTTTAACGTCATACTGATCCTCCGTCAGAGTTTTCATTCTCTCTTCCGTTTCCTCGAGCACGTCCTTCCAACCCTCCACCTGGTCTTGGTATCTCACCAGCAGCTGGTTGAGAAATTTGATTGACATGACATGGTTCTGCATATCTGTGCTAAGCTGTCTGCTGGTGGCTGTTAGCTTGGTCTGGGTCTGAGAGGCTTGGTCCAGGACCTGAGAAGGACAGCAACCGTGGTACGGTGAACACCAATAATTTGTGAAGCCTTGTTATCTTATTGTACACATGGATTTTAATTCCACAGTGAGCCATTGTACCTGCTCTTGTCCCAGTAACATTTTCTGGATGTCCTCAAACTCCTGTTTGAGTCGACTGATCTCCTCACTGTACAAGGTCACATCCAGACAGCCGGAGCAGTTGCTGATTTCTAAAATATCAGTTATGTTTCAAGATAGCATGAAAAAAAAAAACGTGTATGATGAATAATGAATACGCATTACCGTCTATGACTTTCTGTGCCCTGGTGATCTTCTTGTCATAGACTAACTCTTCCTCAGATAGATAGTTAACCTTCCGAAACACTGGAGAAAGAACAGTTTGGGGAAAATGATATTTGTTGTATCGTCGTATACAACCACAACCATAACTGCTGAATAGCTTCTGAATACACTTAATAGCTAAGTATAAATATGAATAGGTCAACATTGAGGAAAGAAAGAGACGTGGTTTTTTTTTGACTGAGTTCTCAAGAACTGTTTACTCACAAAAAATATGAACATACAACAAATAAAACTAGGAGGTAGACAAGTACGGTAACTAACAATCCAACTTCACACTGCAGTGACTGCACACACATTTCTTTGTCATTTGTATATGTTTGGCTTCAAAGTGGTGTACAAGGCTACCTGCTGAAAAAAATAATCTATGGCAGACTTAGATGAAGAATTTCAAACATCTCCATCTGTGATTTCGGTTCTTACATGAAATTATGTGGGTTAGGGTTGTGCAAATGCAGCCTGCTCAGATCCTCCAACCCCCCACAGATTTCCCAATAGCGTTTTTGAGAGCGTTTGAGTGACTGGTTTGCATTTTCCAACATTTTCCATATCCTAACTGCTGACTCAGGGGAGTGATGTGGCTATGCGAGGCCAAATAAACGTGTCCAAATGATGCTATGGGGAGGAGGGGGGGGGGTGAACATTTTGTGCAGACCACCTGTTTGCCTTGCATTCTCATGGCTGTTGTGACCGTGAGACTCATGATGCTTCTGTGAATTCATGATTCGGCAACTGTACAGGTTTTTGAGTGAGTATCTTGTGTTAAAAATCGGTCCAATAGGTCGTTTGAAGGACTATCAAACAAAAACAATACAATATAGTGTAAAGATTGAAGTTTTTTGCTGGGACTGCTTATATTATATGTGTGCCCTAGGCCAAAATATGTACAGGCATTATTAGACCACTGGAGGGTGTCACAGTGGATCAACTACAAACCGTTGGCCTCACAGTTCTGAGGTCCGGGGTTCAATCCCGGATCCGCCTTCGTGGACTTTACATGTTCTCCCCATGCCTGTGTGTGTTTTGTTTTGGGCACTCCGGTTTCCTCCCACATCCCAAAAACATACAAGATTATTAGGATACTCTAAATTTCCCCTAAGTGTGATTGTGAGTGCGACTGTTTTATTTGTCAATGTGCCCCGCGATTGGCTGGCAACCTGTCTGGGGTGTACCCCACCTCCTGCCCGTTGACAGCTGGGATAGGCTCCAGCACTCCCCATGACCCTTGTGAACCCAGGACCTCAGAACTGTGAGGCCAACGCTTTCCAGCTGATCCACCGTGCCGCCCACTACATAACCTTTACTGTCATAAACCAGGATCATTTTTCCACAACAAAATAAGAACGCTGGAAACAAATCTACTTTACAGATAAACTGCATTCATGCAATTCTAAATTTGAAGTTTTGGATGAAAACAAGCTTTTATATTGATACAAAACTTGAACGTGTGTTCAAGCATCAACACTGCATTACCATTTCTTTTTTTCTTGTTTTTTGTAGCTTTTACCAAGGCACTTATTCAAAACAAATAGTAAGTATCTTGTACTAGTGGTGGTTATTATAATATTTTTTGTTCAGCTACTTTAAAGGCTATATGGCTTACAGGCCTAATTTCTTACTATACAGTACTTTAATCTGGACTTGAACCTCGTCCTGTGTGAGAGTATCTTCTTAAATTTCACATCAGCACCGAGCTTCACCTTCCCCTCTGAGAGTCAACTGACAGTAAATTATTCTAATTTACTGCTCTCTGAGCCAATAAATGGGGCCGCTGATGTGTAAAACATCTGTTGGCAACACGCAGCTGTCAGGTAAAAAGATGGCGCCCATTTGTTTGATCGGTGGATGTTCAACACTGCAAGCTCTCAATTGCCATACATTCTTCCCATGAAAGCTCGGGTTGTGTTAGTCCATAACTGACAGGATTGACAGGGTGTTGCCTTATTGCGGTTGATTAAACAATCAATCATAACTCACCTAGCGAGGCCAGCACGACAACAGTGATGATCAGGAATGCAACTAAGGCGTACAGGACTTTGACAGCCAGTTGGAGGGAATGGCTCAGCTGGCACCTCACACAACCTCCTCGGGTGCGACCTGGACACACCGTCACATGGATCGTTTCAATTCTGTATTGGCAACGAAATAAAAGCCATTTTTTCTCGTCAATACACTTGTGTGCATGTGACCGTCACCTCTAAACGGAGGCGTTTCCTCCTCCTCGCCATTGAACTCCTCCTCTACAAAACACAAATAAAAACAAGACAACATCACATCACATTTGACTTCATCAGATTCATAGCTATGACGTAACGGATGACCGCCAAGGGGGCCGTAATATTATTACCTTTGAAAAGCTGGTTCTCGTACCCTCCATAGCTTTCTGTCAAGGGAAGAAAGACATAATGTAAGAAGCATTAATTTTCATCACCACTGCCATAAATCATACAAACCAGCTCCTCTCTAAAATTGGCTCTCATGACAACTTAAGAGATCTAAAGCTATAATGTGTAGAATATCTTTCAAAATCATGCTCATGCTACCCTGGTGAATGGTGTACAGTATCTATCATTATCACAGTGACTCCAGATCGCTTACAGTACTTTGCTTGGTATCTTATATTTGTGGACCAGCCAGAACACCTGTAGACTTGTGTTCACTTTCAACTCCAACACTGATAAAAGATTGCCTTAGCTCCTAAAACTAGTGTGTGCAAAGTATGGCCTCGGGGCAAAAAAAAAAACAGCCCTTCCCATTCTTTTATCTGGTCCACCGAACAGTTACATTATCAAGAGTTTGTTGATGTGTTGCATTACTTTCGCTCAACATTGGTTACTGAAAATGTATTTGTAAATTCTGCATGTATTTTGTATTTTCCTGAAATAATTATGAACAATGAAATAATTAAATGAAAGACCCTGGCTCAGGGGTGAGCGGCGTCAATGGCGCTGAACATTCCAATTCCGATTCCAGTTGATCTCCACACATATACCGTGTACTTTATATTGTTTTTTACACTTGAAAAATATGTATATACAACGTTGCCATGAACATGCTGACTCACACTCAGTATGTATCCAGTCACACACGCTGATGAAAAGAGTATTGAGCTCCAGAAGAGGATCAAATGAACCACACCGTGGTCGTAAAAAATCTTGGTACCTAAATCTTTTTTAATGTTTTTAATAACTGCATGGAACACACAAACATAACTCGCAGACTGAACCATGATGTCAGGTAATGAGACCAGTCAGCATACCTGCAGGGAAACCTTAAAAACATTCCAGAGACAAGGCGGGTAAATGACGAGAAACCTCTTATGCTTCTAATTTATGATTATGTAATGACTGTAGTCATATTACAAGTTTAGTAGTCAACATGGGCACTTTTTTTCCTTTTTGAGTCATGGAAAATTAATAAGTATTCCACTGAAACACATGGCACAAGCGAGGAATATGTGTTTATGTTGTTTGAGGGCATACCCTTAGAGATGTGTAAGCTTTGATCAGTAAAATAGGCTGCAAAAACCATATTTGGTCAAACAACATCATCAGGAGCTGAAGAAAGGAAGGAAAGCAAAGGAAGAAGTACTGGAATAGGGCAAAGGTCAGAATCATCAACGTTGGTGTCATGACGTTCACATAGTGAAAATTTAAGCAACGGTCACTGTGAGCATTTTTGTTTTATTCCATTTCTAGAGCTAAAAATCTGAAAGATGAAAAAGTGAGTGTAGATCAGTAATATTACCTTTTATTGAGCTCAGTCCATTTGAAAAAAAAAAGTTTCAGCCCTGATAAAATAAATAAATATTCTTAAAGACCAAGTAGTTTTAGCTCTGTTGTGATTTTTGGCCTAGATCTCAACAAAAATGTTCCCAGAGTCCAAACTTGAAAAAAAAACCTGATAAGTAAATCTGACATCTGACATAAATTTACACTGTGACCTTCATTCGATGTGAGAAAATTTACTTGCGGCCACAATGAAAACTCTGTGGTTGCACTCCATCCGGGCAAGGCTGACATGATCGAAAAAAAAGTGATAACTACAAAGAAGAAGAAGAAGAAGAAGAAAATGAACCCATTGATTCAGTTTGATGGTAAACCGTTTGTAGCTATTTGTTAAGTCTCTAAGCTGGCTCACCAATATTATTGACAACTGAAGTCAACTTTAGATGAAATATTCCTTGTAGCAAAGCAATTGTTTTTCCCTCAATCATTAATAACTAATAATTGCTTTGCTTGTCAACAGAAATCATATTTAACACCAGGTGATCTTGGGTCAACATGACATTCTTTGCTTCCAGAATGCATATTTGAGAGTTTTCATATGCCATTCGGGTTTGAACTTAGTCTCCTTACCAAAGTGCCAAACTATTGCCGATTTTTTGGACTTTCCCTGCAAATCTAAAGTATCAGCACATTGTTTAGAACCTAAATGGGTATCCACCCTCAAATATTTGTCTGCTCGTCAAGCCTTCCCACCCTGCGCAACACCAGCCCTTTCTCCTTCACTCATGTTTTCATTTCACCCTGTGGGAAAAAAAAAAATAATAATAAAAATCCTCCCGTCTGACTCGTTAGTGAGGAAGCGGGCCGGTCCAACACATACGGAGCAGTGCTGAGCTGACAGCGCCGCAACAACATGGCTGAGCAAAATCACACCTAAACAGCTAAGTCACAGCCAAACCATGTGCAACCACTAAAAATAAATTCAGCTCTTTTTGAGTAAGTGTCCATTTGCGTGTAATTGAAATATACATCTGCCATAAGCAACATGAATATGAATTGAGACAGCTCGGTTTTGATCTAGTTATATTTTGTTTTGCTTTACAGTTACTGTTATTCTTTAGGTCTATGGTTTCTGGTTGCATTTAATTCAAGAACAGTGGACCCCGTGCCCCAGTCTGTATCCCCAATAATTGACATCAGGAAAGAAAATAAAAAAAATTGGGCTGGAAAACTACCATTCATATCATGTCTAAGAATCAAAATCTCCATCTCGAGTATTGAGCCTCATTATTCTTAATCAGTTCATTTATCAATAAGGAGCTGGGCCGGCTGCGACTGACCGGCAGCCAGTTTAGGGTGTTTTTAGTTTTCCATGAATTCCTCCTGAAAGGCACATTTTGACATTTTGGAGAACGTCTTCCTGGAAGAGTGGAGGAAGGGAAGAATAACTTCATTTGTTCCATTTCCACTTCATGTAGGTGTGATGTCCAGGTGTCCCAATACTTTGGTCTATACAGAATAGAAGCCATGCTTTGTTGTTTAAAGATATAACTGCAGCTCTCCATGTAATATTATGTAATAAATGCTCTGTTGTGCAGCGGAGACCAAACACTGACGTCGTGCCCAAACCGTGGATGGAAAACTGGACCGAGAGCAAAACAAGTGCACAATTTAGCCTTGTCATGACTTCCAGTACGTGTAAAGGATTTACCACCAAGGCTGGAAAATGTCCTCTTCCTAAATCAAATAAATTCAACCATTTCCTATTTCAGCTCAATGCAGATAGGATCCAGCATAAACCAGATGAACCCAACAAGAGACAAACCGCATTAATGCACGAATAACTCACATCTCCGCTGTAGACCAGACCACTAAACTGAAAATTATTACCATGTCAGCCACCAAGATGTTAATTGTCTTACACAATTAGTTGTGTCCACACGGCCTCTATTAGATTGATGGCGGTTACTATTTGGGGAAGTTAGGTAGTTGCACTTAGTGTGGTAAGAAAGTGAAGAAACGGGTCCAGGCAGGTTGGAACAGCTGGAGGAAGGTGTCTGGTGTGTTATGTGACAGAAGAGTCTCTGCTTGGATGATGGGCAAAGTTGATAAAGCAATGGTGATGATCTACGGATTAGAGACGGTGGCACTGAAGAAACAACAAGAAGCAGAACTGGAGGTGGCAGAAATGAAGATGTTGAGGTTCTCGCTCAGAGTGAGCAGGTTGGATAGGATTAGAAACGAGCTCATTAGAGTGACAGCCAAAGTTGGATATTTTGGAGACAAGGTTAGAGAGAGTACAGTTAGATGGTTTGGACATGTTCAGAGACAAGAGAGTGAGTATATTGGTAGAAGGGTGCTGACGATGGAGCTGCCAGGCAAAAGAGCGAGAGGAAGACCAAAGAAAAGGTTGATGGATGGTGTTAGGGGGGAACATGAGGACAGTGGGAGTTTGAGAAGCAGATGCTCAAGAAAGGCTTAGATGGAAAAAGATGACATGCTGTGGCGACCCCTAACGGGACAAGCAGAAAGGAAAAGAAGAAGACTATCAGGATACTATCTGGATAAGTATTTCATCAGGTGGTTATGAGAGGAACCATCACCAACTGAATATCAGTTGTACAGATTGTCTTCAGTCTTCCTTCACGAGCCGAGTTGCAAATGAAAGCAAGACTTGAAAAAATGCTCCACGTCAAGTCGGGGGTTTGAACTAACAAATCTCCGTTGATTATTTAGTTGCCCTCCGACTGGAATGTACTGTACATGTCGTCTCCTAAAAATAAATATAAATGTTTTAAATTTCTTGCCCTGAACTGTGAAGCTCGAGTTGAAGTTGAGGCTTCATGAGAACCAAGATTCTTTTATTGTGTTACAGCAGTGAAAAAGGATCTTTAAAGGGCCCGAAGCTGCAAACCTATCATGTTTATCTGAAAGCTATTTGGGCAACGAGTCTGGGGTGCACCAACAGCAAATCCCTGTCTCCACCAAATTACCAAATTGTGACTTTCGGTTTGTCCCATCAGGGGTTGCCCGAGCAAGGCTCTAATATGACTTGTTTTGATGCTAGAT
This sequence comes from Syngnathoides biaculeatus, assembly GCF_019802595.1. Lineage (NCBI taxonomy): Eukaryota > Metazoa > Chordata > Actinopteri > Syngnathiformes > Syngnathidae > Syngnathoides > Syngnathoides biaculeatus. Next base: position 17,485,697 of record NC_084662.1, read on the forward strand.
AACTTTTAATGCGTGGTTGTCTACGGCATTTTATGGTGGTGGTTAAAGTGCCTGCCCCGTAGTCAAGATATTCTGGATTCAAGTCTCTCGGAACTACCCCTTGAATTGGTTTTCTCTACAAAGTTACGTACAGTACCGATCGGCACTTTGCTCACTCTTTCCCCAGAGCTTGCGAAGACCCGCCCATCGTCCGGACCCTCTCCCACCCTGTGAGGAATGTATGAGGCAGCATATTTTGCCCTGGTCGAACTGGGCTGGACTCACCCTCAGAAAAACTTTGGAAAACCACATCAACAGAGCCGTTGTACTCTTTGGCTTCGGAACACACCGTACATGTTCTTGGAGTTCATTGGCTGCGCCGCCACGTGGCTCCCGACCACTTTACCACCTCCCAGAATTCTCAAAGGGTAAAGGGTGCAAGATGGGGGTGATTACTATTCATCGGCGATGTCAAATCCAAACACAATCTCACGTCATGTGAAACAGCTTCGAAGCACTCTGTGATTAACAACTGGACCGGACCTGCTGAAATAGCAACATACAGTAGACGGCTGAATCGGTCAATTACACTCAGGTATTCAGATGATATACATTCCTGCCTTCGTGCTTATACTGGTAAAGCACAGATCAAACATTCGGGTAGGGACTGTGGAAACAACGTGGTCGGGTTGTCATGGTTACGAGGAACTGGAAACAAACAAAGGTGTCCTACCCCACAGGCTTGAGAGTTCACCGTCGAAGGAAGTATGGAAAAAGGTAAAGGTTTATTTGAATGAGGGACAGGATACATTAAAACTTCATCGTGTGACACTAACCATCTGTTTTAAAATAAAGTCAACCGTACGCACTGTACTATTCAAAAGTCGTTGCTGATTTTTTTCTGTTCTCCGATCTGAGTTAATCGAAGAAATTCTTTTCATCGTCATAGCGTCAACACGCTAGTTTGTGTATTTTACATCTGGAAAGTCGGTTGTTCTGTCTTGTGGGAAATAAATTCACCGCTAACCGGGGATCGGTACATAAATCTGATTTCCGTATTTTGGATCCTAATAGGTACACTACATGAACCCTCCAAGCAGACGGGAAAAGAAAATGATCAGTAAATCAAATGGATTGAATCATCTCATTAAATTTTAACACAAGAGTGCTGAGTCAAGTTTTGGGTTCACATATTGAGCTCAAATAAACATTTGTGAAGGTTTTGGAGTGATGAAACGCAAAAGCTGACTCCAGAACAGTAGTTTGGACTTTTTGGGGATTTGGATTTGGATAGAAACATTTTAAAAAGTGATTTGCCAACAGAAAAAAAAGTGTCGATGACAAGCATCCTTGGGAAAATCACTATGTAAATCTAACTTATTCCTTTTCTTATTCTTATTCTTATTGTTGTTACCATTAGCCACTTGTTGCTCGGTGAACCAATTAAATGGCAATTGGTTCAGTACATTACTGAAATTAGTTGACTTTTCTGTTTATAACATTAAAAAGGGCAAATAAGAGTCTGACTAATCTGTTTGAGTCAATCTATTAAATCTAAAATAGCTCGAGTCTTGGAAAAGAAGCAACATCAGTGCCAACTGTTGGATCTAATACTGTGATGCCCTCATTGGCCTGAATGTTGACTTTTTTTTTTCTTTTTTGTTGTTTTTTAGTGCCGTCAAGGCTTACATCATTTCAAGCTGTTAGCCCACATGTGGTATTTCCTCCCACTTCCTCATCCCAACTGTATCCCTCGAGTCTCACTTGGGCTTCCAGTCAAACCTCTGTGGCTCAGCACAAAGCCGGTGTGGGAAACATGTAACGCTCTTGCCCTCCTCGAAGCCCCCTGGCAAGCTTCGCCTTCATACCAGCCATCCAGCCATCCATTTTCTGCAGCGCTTATCCTCACTTGGGTCACGGCTGTGCTGGAGCCTATCCCAGTTAACTGTTCAACCCTGAACCGATTGCCAGCCAGTCGCAGGCCGTTCGCACTCACATTCACACCTAGGGGGAATTCAGAGTTAGGGTTCAGCTAACCTACCAGAGATGTTTTTAGGATGTGGGAGGAAACCGGAGTCCCACCCAGGCTAGGCTGGTTTTGAACCCGGATCTTGAGAACTGTGAGGCAGATACACTAACCAGTTGGTCACTGTGCTGCCGACTTCATACAATATTGTTTCCATCCTTATGTTCTCTTACTCTCTCGAAGAGGAGTCAAGATGTGGGAAATTTGGCTACGGCACAGAAATTTTTGTCAAAGTAATGCCGATGTAATATGCGCACACACGCATTGCGATTTAAAAAGGTGACAGATTATAGTTTTGGACCCAAGATCAACAAAGCGCTTCTTTCTCAGTGCTGTAGATTTTAACCATATGTGCTACTTTTTGCAGGTGTATGACTGTGTCTTACCACAGCAGGTACCACACTACGATAGCCTGCCAACCACTTTCCATACCGCTTTTCCTTATCGGGCTCGCAGGGAGCTCAGCTGGGAGCCTATTTGAGCCCACTTTGGGTGAGAGGGTGGCCTGGTCTCCCGCCAATCGCTCTCACTCGCCAGAAAGGCCTCTTGTGATTAACCTAGTGGTTACCAACCACAGTCCTGCGGCACATTAGACCCGGAAATTAACCAATTTCCCTTCATAGGTGTGAAAATTCTGATTTATTTATGACAAATAATGCAGTTTAGGTCATCGATCTAAGCCAGCGACAAACAGAGGCAGGCAAAAAAATTATAAACGCTTTTCCACTAGATGGCAGAAGAATCCACTAATCGGCCATGTGTTCAACCACTATCAATGAGCACAAAATTTACACCCAGGAAAACTGTAAGGAAAATTGAGAATTTTAAACTGATATTTTCTCATGTAGAATAGGTGCCTTGCCTCAGTGACGCCAGGGGGTTGGGGGGGATGGTCTAAACCACATGTGTCAAACTCAAGGCCCGGGGGCCAGGTGCGGCCCGCCACATGATTTTGTGTGGCCCGCGGAGGCAAATCATCTGTGTCAAATTCCATGATTCGTGTGAGAATCTGGACCAAATTTTCAAACTGCCATATAAATGATAGTGTTGAGATATTATATGCCTTTTTGTGTTGCCAAACATGATTAATGGCTGAAAAAACTCATTACCCTTGATTTCTGATTCCCAAACTAGTTCATAAGTTTCAGGGTTTTAAATATGATGCAGCGATTAATATTTTTTTATGGTTTCACAGTCATAACGGCCGTCTGAGGAAAACTGTAACTACAATGTGGCCAACAACAAAAATGACTTTGACACCCCCAGTCTAAACTCTGCCGTTGTTACTATGATGTGACATCGTTAGCCTCATAGCATTATTGCCCAAGTCGTTTTTTAACATTCTACTCGGTCCGTAGAGATACATACACATCTTTTATTACATGGCCACCAATAATAATGAAGCTTTATGATACACAAATCTATTTCCTGTCGTACTTGTCCTCATTGGGAATATATCACAGGTGACTTCAGTAAAAAAGCACGCTGCAGCCTGGATTCGTTGTCAGCCAATCACAGAGCACATATAAACATGTGTTTCGGAACCTTTACAAAGACAAGGTATATTTTTTTACCTTACAAAAAATGTCACGGTACACCCACCAAACAAACCAAACTACACAAGCATTCAAAATACTGTACACTCAAATCCCACTTGAGATTCAAAGCCTGAACTATAAGAAGTGTGCCAAGCACATTCCCCCGTGGCAGAATCTGTTTTTAAGGTGATGTTCACACATGTTGTTAAAGTCTGAAATAGATTTTTCACCTTTCATGGTTCCTCACTTCGGCTCGGTTTGACACACGTGTTTGTGGTGGTGATGTCGCAGCCTCCTCCGCTCCTTTCCGCAAAACAAGTGCACGGGTCAAGGCAGTCAGCAGCTTGAGGCATTGACATTCATTTTCCAATTCCCACCCCCCTACAAAAAAAAAAAAAGGTAAAAGTCCAAAAGCTCCTCAATGTACAGCCAGAGTGGAAAAAATGGTGCAAAACAAGCTAATTTATTTGCATCTTAAAATAGACAAAAATGTATACGTGTCGTTTAATCGTGGTCTGATCTTGAGATGAATTATAATAATGGTATTGAAAGTGCTCAAAGCGCATGGGATTGGAGCTCTGTGATTTCATCCCTTTCCCATCCACTGCCCGAGGAGACTAAAGAACCTCTGCACAAATGAATCCATGTGCAACTTTCAGAGGGAGGGAGGAAGATGAAAAAATGAGAGCGCGAGACAGGGAAACAAAGAAACTGGAAACATGAGGGAGGGCCTGGAACTGGGACAAAAAACAAGAAGAAGGCAAGGCAAGGGGGAGGGGTCTGGGTGTGTTTTGTGGCTGAGTTAATGATGAACAAATGTTTGGACATGACAAGAATGAGCACCTTGAATACATGCAGCCTTGGAAAGTAACGCTAGAAAACAGCTTGAAGGGAACACCTGCACATACCAAAAGCACAATTCCAAGATGGCGCTATTCTCGTTTTGCTGACCACAACGTGGCGTCCCAGAACCCTGACAGCAGGTGCCATTACAATGTCATTGAGTACTCATGCACCCAACATGGCCTTGTGTCCAAATTTGTGACTTTTTGTCATCTAGCATGAAATTTGACCAGGGCAGCCAGTTTATCTGTTTTTAATAGTCACAGAACACCAAAATGTACTTTATTACTCATGTACGACAAATATTTAGAACGAAACTTACATCTCTGCAGACAGCCTCCTTTTTTAAGTATAAATCTTTTGAGATAATTTTGTTATTTTACAAGTACAATAAGTTTTCATAAACTCCCATACATCTGCATTTAATCTTTAATAACTGCTTGTTTAAATAGTTTATTGAAGTCCTGTACAGATTTAATTTGACATATGTGCAATACATTTTAAATGAATCAATGGTACTTTTTGCTAGATTTAAGTGCAGTGTTACTGTTCAAAATGTACAGAATGTCAAAGTTGGTTGGAGTAATAAGCATCCATCCATCCATTTTCTTAGCCGCTTATTCCCACAAGGGTCACAGGGAGTGCTGGAGTTGGTCCCAGCCACCCTGAACTGGTGAACTGGTTGCCAACCTATCGCAGACAAACAACAGTCGCACTCACAATCACACCGAGGGGCCATTTAGAGTGTCCAATCAATGTTGCCTGTTTTTGGGATGTGGGAGGAACCCAGAGTGCCCGGAGAAAACCCACGCAGGCACGGGGAGAACATGCAAACTCCACACAGGCAGGGCCGGGATCGAACCTTGGACCTCAGAACTGTGAGGCCAACACTTTACAACGGAGCCACCGTGCCAGTAATACTGTAAATATAGTTTTTAGTAATAAAACCTCTGCATCATGTGTACGAGAGCTGAACACGCAGGCCTACTACATTATTGTATTTTAATGTCGGTCGATATGGTGATACTTGGAGAGCTGTTTGTGTGTGTATATCTGTGGTACTCGATACTTTTAGGATGACTGCCATTTACTGGAACTGTACATCCATGCATTTCCTCAGCCGCTTATCCTCACAAGGGTCGCGGGGCGTGCTGGAGCCTATCCCAGCTCTCAATTGGAAGGAGGCACGGTACACCCTGAACTGGTTGCCAGCCAATCGCAGGGCACTTTACTGTAAGTGCACCTGGTGAAGTACAAGTGCAACACGAGATGATGACACACGCTTTGCAAAGGTAACGAGAGAGACGAGACAGCCTACCATCAACATCAAATATTATATTGTGGTGAACTTCCACCTATGAAAACACTTTTATCCATTTGCAAGGTTCTTTTAAAATAGAACACGATAGTCGACGAACGCAGGAAAAAAAAATAATCAAGAACACGCCGAAGATCCTGGAGGAAATTCTTTGCAGCTAACACTTTAGCGTAACATCCTTGTTGTGTGACGTCTACGTCCCTGCATTGCTCCGAGGCCACAAGCGCCATTATCCAAACCAGAAATGTATCCAATGACAAACATCTCTCAGCGGTCCTTTGATCACAAAGAATTATATCGTGCCTCGCTTCTAAATCAGTACACATTCCGACGGAAACATGCTCATGCCCGTCACCGGGCTCAAAGCTCCAGCTAAATTCATACCAGAATCACCCCGATTACTTTGATTCGATTTGATTTTTCTGAAGTCCATCTGGAGCCAATTAGCGGCGGCTCGCTCAATATCACCCGTGGGACGCGTCAACCCCGGTGATAATTGCGGCGTGTGCCAGAGGCGACTCACTAAGACGTTCTCTTCGCATTTGTGGTAAAATTCATGGCGTCCGTTAAATCTGCAGACAATCGTGCTGACCGTATTTTCGTCCTTGTAGGGCACTCATTCTCAACTGGTGGGTCAGGACCTCAAACTTCCTCGGTTATTGCGATGGTGAGGTTCCAGACCATACCTGCAGTAGGTGGAATCTGGAAAGTATCGTCCAATTATGTTTTTTGGAAATTATTATTTTAACATATTTTAAAGCTGTACGAACCTCCTAGACCAGGGGTGTGAAACTTATTTTTCTCGCGGGCCACATTGTAGTTCCAGCTACCCTCAGAGGGCAGTTGTAATTGTGAAACATCCATCCAATTTCTTTGCCACTTATCCTCATTAGGGTTGTGGGGTGTGCTGGAGCCTATCCCAGCTGTCAACGGGCAGGAGGCGGGGTACACCTTGAACTGTTGCATTAAAATGTCCGTTGCTTCCCGCTCAGTATCTTTAAAAGATGCACTGAAATGCCTTTTGAAAGTACGCATGTGCAATTCTGAGTGAAACTATGATATGCAGTCCATACTTTTGTAATGACGCTTTATAGATTTTCTTTATTGTTCTCCACGTCTATAAAATTGCGTCACAATTTAGGAAGGAAAACGTGAGTCCCAGGGTGACAAAACTTGATAACAACTACTACTTTGGAGTACTGACCATTGACTTATTGATGACGTGAAGGCATAACTTAACCTTATAAACTGTGTAAATAAGTCCAAGTTTCTGATTGCACACATACACAACCTCTATTAACCATCTGGAGCCCTTCACACACACACCAAAAATGGAACAAAACAACATTTTGCAGCGGGTCACGCAACAGATTTTGAGTTTAGTCACACTGGATCTGCGGCCGGGAAGCCATCGACGCCGGCTAACGCAAACTCCAGATGTCTTTAAGCTTCTACGGCGCTTTTGACTTGCGCCGTTAAAGGCGCATATGTATGTCATTGGGAGGCTGCCAGCAGATATTGAAGTTGCCTTTTGTCTCAGGTTACAAATGGAGACCTGACGTAGTTATAAAATAAGATGTGGGGAACAAGCCAAGACATTTTTTTTTTTTTTTTTGGTTTTTGCAGTATGTTACTGCTGCAAGAGGGAAATTGTGAGCATTGTCAATGTTTTTGTACATTATTAACATAATTATTAATGGCACAGTGGATCAGCTGGTAAAGCGATAGCTTCAAAGTTCTGAGGTCCCGGGTTCGATCCCGGACCCGCCTGTGTGGAGTTTGCGTGTTCTCCCCCTACCTGTGTGGGTTTTCTCCGGGCAATCCGTTTTCCTCCCATATTACAAAAACATGCAACATTAATTGGATGCTAAATTGCCACTAGGTGTCATTGTAAATGTAACTGTTGTCGTTCTCTATGTGCCCTGTGATTGGCTGGCAACCAGTTTAGGGTGTACCCTGCCTCCTGCCCGTTGACAGCTGTGATAGGCTCCAGGACGCCCGCGACCCTTGTGAGCATAAGCGGTGAAGAAAATGGATGGATGGAATTATGAGAGTATCACACACACATCTCAATATTGCAGACATTATTTTCTATATTTCAAGCAAGTGTAATGTCAGAAGGATTTTGAAAGTGTTGTTTTTAGGTTAATTATGACATGTTATTGCAAATTTTGGGGGGGCAAATTGTGCCTGAGGCATCCACACCACACAGGAAGGCTGGAGCCAAGATTTGAAGCCTAAAACTCTGTGATGCAGATGTCCTGACCAGTATGCTGCCTTGAATTTTAATGTGGGATATTATTGTTTTCACACACACACCCCCCCCCACCACCACCACCACGACCACCACAAAAGAAGCTATCAATTATGATATTTCAAACTTGTTTTATGTCTCCACAAAAGGCTTATAAGGCGGGAAGTTGGGAGTTGCTGCCATCTCGTGTCATATTTTACAATAGCACCCAGTTGTCCCTGTGAAGCGATGAAAAGTGCAAAATTGCGGTGGCTAATGTGCAGAAACAAGTTTCAAATTTTCTTTATGGAAGGGCGAGTGTGTGTGACAGTAAATTTCCGGAAAGATGAGGATCATTCCATTTCCTTTGCAAGTAACTCAATAATTAAGAGTTTCACTTTGTCGAGAATAAAAAAGGGGAAAAAAACACAAAGTGTTACATTAAAATGTGCAACTTGTTTGCTAGTGATCATGAACATAAAACCACCTTAGTGATAAATTAAGTGCCGTACATTTGACAAATGTGTTGTCCATCGTGCTATTCGTTATGTGTGTTTCAGGGCACCAACCACAGACAGCGCCGACCTTCCCGTATTGTTATTACTTGTCATTTTTCAACCATCTATGCATCATTGTGACTGTTTTCACTTAGCCTGCAAATTGGGATTGTAGTTTTATCTTTGTTTTATTCGTGCAGCACGTTTTAGGAAACGATTTAGTTACATTATTAAACGTTGAGTCATCTGCGTCATCATCACCATGAATCCAATGTTTGTGCACACTTGTATCTTCGCCTGCCAGTAAATTACGACATTTCTGGAAAGTCCTCAGACGCTTGAACGTAAAGTACGCGGGAGAACACTAGGAAATCGTATTCTCATTTTCAAAATAAACATTTCAGTGCGAGTGAAATAACACTTGTTGGGCATTTAAAAAAAAAAAGGATATTTACCGGGCTGTAAAAAAAAAAAGGGCACTGTCACACTCTTGAATGAAAATGTGACCCTTTCAATTTAGCTTAGTAAATGCCAAAATATTATATACACACTTAATTTTTCAAACATAGACCCTGCGCCGTTCTTTATTCTGGCTCATCCAGCATTTATATATTTATTTATTTACATATTTATTTATCAATTTATTTATTTTTTTATTTTGTTTGTTTTATTTAACATGGTTCCTGTGGTAATCATTGCACTAATTCAAACATATTGCTTTTATCAAATACGTTCATTGAAATGTATTTATTTATTCATTCATTCGTCTCATTAAATAATTGGTTACTGTATTTTTTGTAAATAAAAAGGTAATAAATACTTTTAAGGTTAAAATAAGATGTTTCACATTTTTACGTGCCCATTTAAGAAAACAAATGTTTTACTCATTTGGTTAAAAAAAAATACTTGATGCGATATGAGGAAATCATTTTTAAATACTAAAATAGAGTTTAATTTTATAATTAAAATGGGACTTTTCACATATACATTGAAACTGGTTTTTTTTTTTGTTTGTTTGTTTGTTTTTAATGTCATCTACACATTATCTAGTTTGCACGTCCATTTCAAAAAATCTAATGTGATCTTTGAGGGAAAAAAACATTATCCATGAATGCAATGTTTCTGTTTATTCATTCATCTATTTATTTATTCAGCAATTTTAGCATTGGTGCCTTGAATGTTTGCTTTACTAAACTAGATTTTTGTTTAATAAGTTGTGGTTTCACACCAAGGCCTTTTAGTTGGCTTTATCCGTTATTAGTTGTCTGAAACCTTTCACTGAAAGAAAGGTAAGCGAATAAAAAAAAAAAAATACCATGACGTCATGGCATGCCGTGACATACCTTTTATTTTGAAGGGCATTACCGGAAACGTCTTCCAGCATTGGGGCCAGCTGTGCGTTGCCGGTGAGATGAGTCACGTGTTTGCATGTCCCAGTTATCTGCTGCTGTATAAATAAGCGAAGCAGAAGGATGCGCAACAGCTTCAGACGTCCTTGGCTCTGAGGATACACAAATAGGTGAGTAACAGGTGCTTTTATTTTGCCTGGGGTCTCCCGCAACACAGCCTGCAAAGTAAACACTTATTTCTTATTTATTTGCACATGAATATGAGTGCAGCATTAATATGATTACAGCAAACACTGCGCAAACAGCTTGCGGTCTTTGCTATTTGCTTGCTTTTGTAAACATCACGACTTCAATGCTTTATGTAATGGTTCGGGTTCGTTTTAAAGGCCGACAAGCGGTGGAGGGAATGACGCCGAATTCCGGGCCACATGGCTGAACGGATGACTTGTTTGTTTTGCTTACTCATGGGCGTGGCCTGCATCTCTGGAGCAGAACAAGTGGATTAAAGTAGATGAAGTCAAGAAAAAAAAGGACTCTATCTATCTATCTATCTATCTATCTATCTATCTATCTATCTATCTATCTATCTATCTATCTATCTATCTATCTATCTATCTATATCTATCTATCTACACACAATAAAATAAATTTCATATTTACAATAGTGACAGTGACTGATGAGAGTTTGGGATATGGGGTCATTATGGGGGGGGGGGTCGTCCAACGATAACTAATTTTGGCGTTAGTGACTCATTAGTTGAGTCCTTTGGGTGCATAAAGCCACAGGCGTGTGAAACCAGGACATTATTATCCCAATTTGAAAAACTTTCTTTTTGAGAGAGAGAGAGAGAGAGAGAGAACAATAATGGCAATTTCAAAGTAATGACATGCAAAACTTGTTACCGAAATGGAGTTGAACTCTTTGTTTTTGTACTTTCTTACATACATTGTACATAATCCATCCATCCATTTTCTGAGTCACTTATCCTCACAAGCTTCACGGGAATTGTGCATAATATTACAAATAATGATTGTATTGGATCTCATGTCAAATCAAACTGCAGCGGTACCTAATAATGTGATCAATGTCTCGGTATTAAATTTATTTAATACAATTAGATTCTTCAATTAACCCAACTTGCACATTTTGGGGACCCGGGAGGAGACCTGTGCATGCGGAGAAATGAAGAACTTCAAATGTTATCTTATGCAGATACAGAGATGTTTGCTTTGGGTGTGCTGCCAGTTTTTTGTTCACTTTACGGAAGACAACTGAACTTTGTGGTCTTTCTCCAGATTGTTGCGTTTGCGTTCTGTGAGTTGTGTAACCACCGTCCGTCCGTTTTAATTTTAAATCCCGTAGCTCGGCCTCGGGAATTGTGAATCATTTCCCTTTTTCTCTTTGTCAACTGTCTCTGTTGAACTCTCCCACACTTGGGACTGCTTTTGTTAGCGTTGCTCAGCCCCCGACCCCAACAACCACACCACCACCACCACCACCACCACCACCACCACCACCCCCCACTTTGACCCCATCTCTGCACCCATCTCAGCTACCCTGCGGTACTGCCGCCCCATGTAACTTCAACTATACGGTACTGTACGGGACTGCTTCTTTAACTAATCAGATTTCTAATTCGCCCTCATGACGTCAGCATTTTCCCATCATCTGATTAGTTGGTCAGAGCAAGGTTTATTTGTTACAGCAAGTACACAACTTCCATCCATCCATCTATTTTCGGAGCCGCTTATCCTCACGAGGGTCGCAGGGAGTGCTGGAGCCTATCCCAGCTGTCAACGGGCAGGAGGTGGTGTACACCCTGAACTGGTTGCCAGCCAATCACAGGGCACATAGAGACAAACAGCCGCACTCACAATCACACCTAGCGGCAATTTAGAGTGTCCAATTAATGTTGGATGTTTTTGGGATGTGTGAGCAAACCGGAGTACCCGGGGAAAACCCACGCAGGCACGGGGAGAACATGCAAACTCCACACAGGCGACCACGACATGCACAAATTAATGTATTTAATAATAACTATCTAGTTGGATGGATTTAGTTTCTATTTTATTTGATATGTATTTGTTACATATTGATTCGAAAAGCACGAGATGATGTTGGTGGGCAGTTGTGTACTGCTTTACTGTGTTTTGTATAGTATTGGCGGTTTCTATACAGTAATTGCTTAGCCATTCCGGTATTAAGAGGAGGATTAAGGGGGATAAACCTCCACTGTGGGCCCACATACCAAATGCACGCACGGCCTGCCACAGGTTAGAAAACTATTCAAAATGTACTCCTTACTGCTGTGGTACTTGAAGACGCATATGGGAGTCTGCATGACTGGAAATAATGATGGGAAATGTGTTTTCCCTCCTCTGTGGTACAAATTTAGCTACCTGAGATGATTCAGTTGACATTTGAAAGCGGGCTCACTGAATTAAATGTTTGGTTTTGGATGGACGCTAATTACTACGGGCCGACTACGCTACTTTATTTATGTTGGTCATTGGTTTGGTGGTACTTGGAGAACTACAGAATGTAATTTTTTTTAGGTAGTACTTCACTTAAAAGATTTGACAGCCATTCGAAATTAAATCATCAATTCAACAACATTGTAATTACCAACCGCAGCTTTAGGTACTACTGGGAAGCAGTACAAGAAGATGAACTATTATTATCATCGTCATTATTGTAGTTTTGCAGTAGTTAGAAACTGCATTTTTTCATCTCTGAGAGTTGTCTGTAATATTTTAAATCCCTACTGTGATTGTTATTGGGAGATTTACTTGATGAGTTAGGACCACAGGTGTCAAACTCAAGGCCCGGGGGCCACATCCGGCCTGCACCATGATTTTATGTGGCCTGTGAAGGCAAATCGTGTATTGACTGCCATGATTTTTGTTAAAATATGTATCAAAATTTCAAATGGTGGAATGGTGTCTCAGATGGTAAAGCGTTGGCCTCACAGTTCTAAGGACCTGGGTTTGATCCCGGCCCCGCCTGTGTGGAGTTTGCATGTTCTCCTTGTGCCTGTGTAGGTTTTCTTTGGGCACTCTTGTTTCCTCCCACATCCCAAAAAACATACAACATTAATTGGACACTCTAAATTGCCCCTAGGTGTGTTTGTGAGTGCGAGTGCCTCTATGCACCCTGCGATTGGCTGTCAACTAGTTAAGGGTGTACCCTTCCTGCTGCCTGTTGACAGCTGGGATTGGCTCCAGCACTCCCGCGACCCTCGTGAGGATAAGTGGCTAAGAAATTGGACGGATGGATATCATAAATGATAGCATTGGCGATATTGCAAGCATATTTTGTCACCAAACGACAATGGTTGGAAAATCCATTACGCTTGATTTCTGATTTCAAAACTAGTTCATAAATTTTATGTGTGAATATGATGAGGCAGTTATGGTTTCGCAGTAATATCAGCCTTCAGAGGGAAACCGAAACTAGAATGTGGGCCGTGACAAAAATGAGTTGGACACTCCTGATTTAGGATATTATACAGTACTGTATCTAAAAAAAAAAAACAACTTCAAACTGCACATAAGTATATCAAAGAATTTTTTTTTTTTTTTTAACTGATGTGTCCCATCATAGCAGTAGGGTTGTTTTTTTTTTTTTTTTTTTTTTTTTAAGCATTATTGAGCTGAAAGTTTGTTTCTGTTTGAACATGATTGCATTGCTCCAAAGAAGGCCAGGTCATCAAACACATTTGTACTCTAATAAATACGCAAAGTGGATCAAAAGTGAACGAGATGTCCTTGTAGGGAAAGGTCACCCGAGTGCGCGTTTGGATCAGGGGGCCGAAGGGTCAGCGGAACAGACCAATCGCACGTCTGCAGAATTGGGTAAACAGAGAAGGAGCTGGCCGTTCGGGTTACGTAACGGTCAGCGGAAGGTCACACTTGGTGAAAGTCACACAAAACACTGATCTAAGGTCAGCGTGGGCGCGTGATGTTCTGGTTCCTTTCATTCACGCCCCACACTGTCCGGGATGACTGTGCAAAACATCTCAGTGGGGGTCACCGATGGTGGAAGACAATAATATGGAACCATGGAGAAATACTTGATTCACTTTTAAACTCATATGAAACTACCTCGGGTGTTTTTTGTATTTATTTACATATAAGTAATTAAAGCCAAACTGACACCAAAAGCATGATTTTTAGTATGTTTTTAATAAAAAAAAAATTAAAAAGGCAACTGGAATGGACCCATCTGTTTTTTTCGCCACACAACATAATTTTGAGGTATATGGCTTTTTGTAACTCCCGTCATGAAAATCCTCTCGAGGGATTTGTTTTGGAGAAGAAGCAGGAAGTGACGTTATCAGCAGACGCCCACTCAGGCGGCCTCGTGTGTGTATACCAGTTTTACCTGCGGCAAGGTAGCTCTGTTCCTTCGTGTTAGCCAAAATGCCGGCTCATTGTATTGCTGGATATTGCTCGAACACTCGGGAGGAGTTAAGAGGAGTGTTGTTAGTTAGAAGTGATCCGCATATCATCTAAATATGGCTCGAAATGGTACGGTAATATTTCCCCGGTCACTTCACTGGATTTTGAGATGTTCTCTTCTTCGAAAAGAGCTTTTGTGTCAGAAGGGGCGTCAGAAAAATCCGAATAAGTCCCTTTTTCATCTCCCATAGCAGGTGCCACTAGATGTTTTCAACGCCAAATGTCCCAGTGTCACGTCTGTCGATGACCTTGCAGGCAATATGGCTACTATTTCGATGTCGCGAGAGACTTCTGCAACTTCACGCATTCATGACACGCTCTCCGCCAATATTTATTTTTTCATATAGATATTGAAGTGAATAATGTTATACACTAGGTATTTTTCATTACAATATTTATTTTAGAATGTTTATCGGGATGTCCGTTGGGCTTTAAGCTTTTTCCTATGAAACATTTTTGTGTAATTCAGTTACCATTATTTTCATTCTATATTCCTGTAATATTTGTATACATTTCAGTAAGGATTCATATTTTTATCTTTAGTCAAGCCTATATCCAAGAAACGTATTGGGTATTTATTATTATTAATTGTAGTATTTGGTGAGCTTGCATTAATTTCCTTCCATATTTCAGAAAGATGGTTTTGTTTTTCAATTGTCCTTAAGTGTGAATGTGGGGGCTAGCTGTGACATATTAAACCTACGTGTACGATATCAAGACTGAGTAAAGCTTATTCCGTTTCCGAGAGTTGTAACAATCCTTATCAAAGTTACAGAATGTGTTGGCATAACGGGTTGTACGGACAGTATTTGACCTTGTGGGGGTCCAGGAGGCAGCACAGGACAATTATCTATATATATATATATATATATCTTACCTTCTCAACTTTGATTTTGGAATAGCATTAATAGTAGAGCACAAAAAAATCATTTTGAATTTTGCATTTTGAATGCCCCAACATAGTTTTTCAACGAATGAGCCATCGCTTGGCGAATCTTTTGCGAACTTAAATATGAGTCATGAGCAAGCTTCACGTGTTTTTTTTTTTTTTGATAGGGGGGGGGGTGAATTGCGTAATTAATGTATTTTAATGCCCTCACATGTGGGCAAGGAGCGCCACAGTCGCTGATGTACTTTCAACCGTGTATCAAATAGGACAAGTAGTCAAACAGACAAAGATAACATGAAAACCGTCACAAGGAGACCCCCCCCCCCCACAGTGAATAACAAAAATATCACAAAATTATTTTTTGTCGCTAACAGTATCTTTCAACCAAGCACTGTATGATTTTACATCAAAAGAACAGATCATAAACACATTTTTAGAGATGCTGCAATTCAATTTTTTTTTTTAAAAAAAGGGCAACAAACACCAATGGGAATTACACTTTATGTAATTTTATGACACGATGTCCTTTATTAATTTTTACACTTATGTATATTTGATCAATTTCACTTCATTGAACTTACTGCATTTGCAGCACATTGAGCCTCATCTCAAGTGTCTTTTTTTTTTTTTTTGGTCACACAGGCATTTGTCATCGACACCTGCTGGCCCTCGACGAGTCAGAGAGGATGTTAATGATGATGATGATGAAGATGAGGAAGGGGTCCAAGTCGCTGGCTGTGGTGGCTCTTTTTCTGGCCTCAGCCAACAGTTTGCTCCCTCCCAACAGTGAAAACCTCAAACGTAAGCCCCTTCGGTCAGACGTCAAACACAGGAAAATAAGAATCAATTTCACAAAGTGGGGATACAGGAACGCTTTTTTATAACAAGCCGTAAACGAGTTTTTTCTTCCCTGCAGAGATCTCAAAGGAGGGAGAGAAGTACCTGAATGTGCAGATTGAGAATGCCATCAATGGAGTCAAGGAGATGAAGAATAGGATGCAGAAATCTTCGGAAGACCACAAGAAGGTTTTGGAAGAGCTGGAGAAAACCAAACAGAAGAAAGAGGTACAGACAGTTGATTTCACCAATCCAGGCTCGGGTCACGTGTTACAGACCCCGCTAAATCGTAATTATTTATCTACCCCAGGGAACACCATTTTCTGTTCCAGCATGAATTAAGCAGGGTGCACACACACAACACATTAACTGTGTGTGGTGTGTTGAGATGACAAATAAATCTCCACACTTTTCCCCATTTCATATCTACTGATGCAAACCGGATGTCTGTTACAATACCAATACTGACCTGTAGGAGGCAGCACGTGACCACAGGACATCTAGACTACTGCAAAGTACAAAGAAGAAAAAGGAATAGAAGGTAGTTTAAGTTAGCTAGCTTGAGAAGCTAAGCTAGGTTAGGTATGACTACATTGCATTTGCAGTTATTAACTTAAATTTAAATCAGGGAGGGGGGAAAAATAAATCACTCATAACATAACACCACAAGATAACCACTTAGGTTAATCCTTTAGAGAAGGGGGGGGTTAAACTCATTTTTGTTGGGGGCCACATTGGGGTTCCCATTTCCCTCAGAGGGCCGTTATGACTGTGAAACCATAAAAACATTTAATTGCTTCATCATATATACACATGAAATTTATTAACTCGGTTTGGAATCTGAAATCAAGGGTAATGGGTAACCCACTCCCACAAAATATTGTTCAGTCGACATCCTGTCGATGTCACAGGATGATGCCAAACCACTACTTTTATATTAGCCAGTGTTTTAGCCCATCGAATAGAACCGCCTCGCTTCACTTATCATAGTTCTTTTGCGCCTATGCAATACTTTCATATAAAATGGGGGTTCGACATTTCACAATGATAACAAATACAGCGACGAGGCATGTTTTTCTGTAAATACTGTAATAGCCAATAGGTTCGGAAAAATATCTGCAAAAAGGTGAATGCACGTGTATCGAGCACAGGGGAACACAACATTTTTATACCCTGCTTTTAAGAATGGTGCCTAAAGATGTACTTGGATGAGTTTGCTGTGGAAAACTACATGACCCCTGACCTGAATGTGGTGGATGGATGGATGGAACCAGACCACACAACAGACTGAGTTTCTTTGAAAGCTCACAGCAAAGTAACAACGTTGTTGTTGTTGCAGGAGGCCATGCTGGCCGCTCAGGAGATGGAGGCCAAGCTGGAGGAACAGGAGGAGATCTGTAACGAGACCATGAAAGCCCTGTGGGAGGAATGTAAGCCATGCCTGAAGCAAACCTGCGTCAAGTACTACTCCCGCACATGCAGCAGTGGATCTGGGATGGTGGGCCGCCAGGTGAGAAGTTCCAATCTTATTGTTCAAATTAAGGTTCCTCAGGAAAGGGAGATTATTAATTAAATGTTTCTGTTTGGAATTCCGACAATGGACAAAAAAAACCGCTGAATCAGCAGTTCATTCTACTCTGTGTATTACATAATATAACAGTCTGATTTCCACTATAGTTAGAAGACCTGCTAAATCGAACATCCCCCTTCTCCATTTGGATCAATGGGGAGAGGATTGACACCCTGGAGCAGGAAGGACAACGCCAAAACAAAGAGTTCAGGGAGCTGGAGGACAAATACTCCGAGATGGCGGACGGAGTGGACGGAATATTTTCTGACAGTATGAAGGTAAAGTTTGGCTAATGTGTGGAAAGTCCACATTAGATTTTTAAAGCGGACAGCTTACCTTAATGTTTTACTGGATTGTATTGAATGTAGTGTTTCTTGAGTTCTATTTGTTTGGTGTTGGGAATGTTTTTCAGGTGGCTGATCACGTGCACTACAACCCATCAGTATTCGCTTTCCCCAATTTCTTCCCATCTCGCTGGCGTAGAAGCATTCACTCCCTCTTCCGTGAGCCTTTCCCCAACTTCCGCGGTTTGTTCTCCAACATGATGGGCATCGGCAGGAACCCGTTCGGCTCCTTTGGTTCCTTCGGTTCCATGATGGACTTTGACACAGATGTCCCCACGAATGAGGGTAAAGCTCTTGAACAATTATTTTGGATGCAATATTTTTGTGCCAACCTAAGCATTTTGGCCTGTTTTTGCGGATACCCATAGATGGGAGCGTGAACGAGGACGTGGTCATCACCAAACCTTACGGCGACGGCAGCATGACGTGCCGGGAGATTCGGCGCAACTCGGCCGGCTGCCTCAAATTCCGCGACGAGTGTCAGAAGTGCAAAGACATTGAAAATATTGGTAAGACCATTCTTGCCTGTAACAATCTTGATGACTTTTTAGTCTGGCAAAGAATGTAGAAACATGCTAATGTTAGCTTTGACCATGTTTCCATTAAAATGCACCAAAGAAAAGTTAAATCCAATTTTTACCATGCATTTTCCAAGCCGCTTACCCTCACAAGGGTCGCGGGAATGCTGGAGCCCAGCCCAGCTAACTATTGAGCAAAAGGCAGACCACACCTTTTAGTCGGGAATCACTGGATTGGATTAAAGTGAAATACGTACAACAACTCTTAGACTAGTAACTAACGGCGATCGTCATCTGACTTTTGCCTTCACAGATTGTTCCGGAAAGAAACCCCTGGAAGGCCCCCTGAAGCAAGAACTGGAAAGAGCTCTGGCTATCGCCGAGCGCTTCACTCAGCACTACAACGCTCTCCTAAAGCACTTCGAGGAGCAAATGTTCAACACCTCCACCATCATGGACCTGTTCAACAGGCAGTTTGGATGGGTGTCGTCTCTGGCCAACAACACCGACTCCAAGGACGGCTTCTTCAAAGTAGAGACGGTACATGTGGAATATTAGCTTATTTCGACTTCCACTGTATTTTATTGGCTCATTATTTTACATCTAGCAACACTGGCTGTTTATTATTATACCTCCCAAAAACTAATCAGCTTTTTTGGACCTCAACATACAATAAGTCGCTCATCAAGACTGTAAGTCTTATCCAAAATGGATCGACTTTCCTTTTATCCCTACACACAACACCCATTATGACGCACGAAACACATATGTTAGATTTTTTTTTTCTCATTTCATATTTATACGTGCCTCCGACCGAAAAAAAAAAAAAAAAAAAGGTAGATCCCACTGGCTTGACACCTATTTTTGGGAAATTTGGATAGAGAACAAAAATGAACCGTCACTCCAGTCTGAGGTCAAGCGTGCTCTGGAATAGGTTTTCATCCAGGATGTCTTTGTACGTCCTGATTAAGTTTCCCAATTCCATAGTTGACAAACATCCCCACAATGTGATGCTGCTCCCAGCTGCTCCGGGTGGTATTGGCCAGGTAATAAGTGTTCCCTGGTTTCCTCCAAACATAACCTCTAGCATTTACGCCAAAAAGTTCAACATTGGTCTCATCACGCCAAAGAATTTCATTTTTTCACTTTGAAAGCCGTTCAGATGTTTTTAGGCAAAGATGGCATTCAATTATTTTTTTTTAAATCTTTGAAATACTGTATCTAATTGGCGTGGGGAAAATGTTGCTTATGTGTTAAATCATTTCTATGGTTCTTCATAATAACCAGGGAGTCAGGGGAAAATGACGGGGGTATCCTCCCAAGGTTGTTGCCATTAGAGCTGATGAGCATACAAACACAAATGGCATAAAAATGTTTTTCCCTCCATCTCTTATCTCATTTTGAACACAATGTTCTAACTGCAGGGTCATTCAGCTCTGAACCAGGCGCATGTGGACTTTGCAACAATTCGTTCAGATACTTTTATCATTTTTCCCTCCCACCCTACTATCAAGTAAAATGTACACATTTGAACTGATTTAATAAGCTTAAAAGTTGGAAAAATTAAGCGCTTGAAGAAAGCATCAGACTGCTCTGGTTTTGCTGTCAATAAAAATCCAAGTTGAGTAGAAATATATATATATTTTTTGTCATTGGAGGTGGTCACCAGGGACCCGGTGGAGAGGCCCGGTGAGGACGCCGAGCAGCCTGACACCAAGGTGTCCGTCAAACTCTTCAAATCGCCACCCATGAACTTGAACGTACCCGGTGACATCCCCTGGAATGACCCCAAGTTCCCTGAGGTGGTGGCCCAAGAGGCTTTGGACCGCTACAAAGACATCACTGTGTGAGTGGCCTGCATCTAGTGTAAAAATGTTAGATTATTGCTGTTGTATGTTTCAAAAAATATATGTACAGGGGAGCGTTTGTTTCCGTGATTAATCCGTTCCAGAAAGTCAGACTAAAACTGAATCCTTCAAAACTTGAAGCAGTGTTTCCCATAGAAAATAACACCAATTCAATTAATTAGTTCCAGACACACAAAAATATTAACTAAATACATTCTAAAGAGGAAATATTGTGAGATATAGAAAATATAAAATTAATGACTAAATGTATAGATGAATTTTGAACATCACTTTCACATTTATGGAAGACTTGATTGCATATGAAAGATGAGAAGAGGTGTTTGTTTAAAAGGTGAATCTTCCATTTTCATACTTTGCTCCAAGTTCTTTCTTGGTTTCTTATGGCGTTTCTCTTCTTTGTCAAAGGCACTTGGAACTTTCTTTCAACCCCGCGGTGGGTTATCGACCAGTCACACACACAAAAAACTCATTTGCGCTTTACTCGGCCTTTGATTCTGATGCATGAAAATTTACTAAGCATCCAATCAGATTGCAACTATGCTATACTCCATGGCATGGTCCCTGGGGGTTGCATTGATATTTTAAATAATTTACAATGACCACGTACACCTGTCCAACCTAATTGGATAAAGTACAACATAACGGATCAAGATTTCTGCTTTCACACTGTCAGAGAGATACTGTATTATGTACCTTCAATCTCATAATGAAAGCTGTTTTCAACATTTTGGCTACCTCATATACATTTATGAGAGTCAGCCCCCTTTTCAAGTATATCCACTGTATCGGGTGTGGCCAAAGTGCAACCCGCGGACCACATTTGACCTGCTCTATTCTATAATCCGTCCCACCAATAGATTTGTAATATTTGTTGGATTAATTTTTTTCCTCTAAAATTAGTTTTCTTGGGTTTTTTTCATCATTCAATTCTTTCCTGTAGCAGTCCCCCCTCCACCACTAAAACGTGGTTATTGTATTCATCAATCTCCATATTGTAAATGACTTAAAAGAAAAACATTTTATCAGAAATAATTTGATCTCTGAAATATGAGGTTGTTTTTTTTAAGTATGCATGAGAAGCTCCTCCTTCCAGTTCTAATTCTCAACATTTTTTTTCCAGCACCGCCAAATAGAGGATTTGTGCACATTATGCTTGATCCAAACCCACCCTGGAGCGACTCACTGATTCCACCGCAAGTCCACTTAAGACCTGCTTCTGCAAAGCGACAGTTTAATCATTGTAAGGTGTACTTAGATGTCCTTGTCCTGCTGGAAGAGAACAATTTAGTACATGATAGTCTCTAGAAAGGCCTTTTGTGCGCGTGTAATAATAATCCTCCTGCCTGGCTTTCAAGAACTGATCCTACTGTTTGTTCTCATAACCTCTCTTTAACACCTGCAGATTAAACTGATCCTTTACTGCAACCCACCCAGTACAGTACAATATAAAGACAAAGATTTAAAAGCAATTCCCCTATAAAAGTTATGCTTTGAGTTTGCACTTATTGAACCATCAGTCCTATTATGGTTCACTTTGAGTCCCTCTAAGATAAACCTTAGCGATACCTAACCAATGTGTAGAGAATAAAAAAAAACCTTTTCAAAGCCATTCTTGTTGTAATTTCAATTGTTAACACCCACTTATTTTTCTATATTGCTTGTCCACATAACAGTTGTGATATATAGTATCCATCCATCTTCTTAGCCATTTATCCTCACACGGGTCACGGGTAGTGCTGGAGCTTATCCCAGCAATCAATGGGCAGGAGGCTGGGTACACCCTGAACTGGTTGCCAGCCAATCGCAGGGCACATCGAGACAAACAGCCGCCCTCATAATCACACCAAGGGGCAATTTAGAGTATCCAATTTATGTTGCATGTTTTTGGGATGTGGGAGGGAACCGGAGTGGCCAGAAAAAACCCATGCAGGTACAAGGAGAACATGCAAACTCCACATTTCAATGTTAGCATTTCTATTTTAAGAGTGAAGTGGTAGTTTTTATGTAATTACATTAAAAGTAAGCATTCATTTTATTTTATTACTTCCTGGACCCCATGTTGCTCTTAGCATTTGTCCCTATTGCCTAATGGTCGAGCCGGCTCTGATCAAACCTGAGCGTTATCTTTAATTTGCAATCACTTACGATTTGTCCATGTCAAGTTGTCACCTTCCTACAGCCTACACTTTTAAAACGAATTGTGAAGCAAAAGAAATTGCAAAGGTTACTTCAATCTACAAAGTAACACAAAATTAAAACAACGCGAGGTCACAGTCAAGATACCGGCGCACACATTTTAAAATAGTCGTTTTTATTTTTGTGTAAAAATCACACAGCTGCTAGTCGATTCTGCAGAGATACAGTACATCCATGCAGTTTGAACATTTAGGATCCCACAGCCAAAGAGAGAAGGAATTAAATAGATTATTCTGCTGTTAGTCAGCAATTAATGCAAATGTACACAAGTCCAAAAAGGGTGTGTCATATACAATGTACAACACAGATCTGAGACCAAATAGCATTCAAAACCTCACCAAAGATTTGGTTTTCAACTGATTGCTTCTGCCTGGATTGCCATTTGGGACGATGGGTGCAATTCATGTGGCAAGCGCTAATCCGTCGCCTGTTTTTTTTTTTTTTTTTTTAAATAGTTTTAAATGGTATTAGTTCCAGGTGTGGCAACACACACACACACACACACACACACACACACATACATACATACATACAGACCCATAATACTTAATCATCCACAACAGAGAGAAAAAAAAAAAGGCGAGCCTTGATGCAACAAGGTTGTCAGTCAGTCACCATGGAAACTTGTACTCCAAGCAGGGAAGTTAAGAGTAAGGCCTTTGACACAGAAATAAAACTTACGACTCAATAAAATGAAGGATTATTTTGGGATGGCACAACCTACTTTTTCCAGGTGACAACTAAAGTGGTTTGTGTGAATTTATTTATTTTTTTTAATACTTCTGAAAGACTAGCAGTTTAAAAGAGACAAAAAAAAAAACAAACAAAAAAAAGGAAGCCTTTCAAGACAGAGGCTTTTATATTCAAAGTGCAGTTGGGTCATTCAGGATGGGGTGACTGGTCTCTAGTCTTAATATTTTTTTTTTTTTTTTTTTTAAAGCAGAACTAGGTTGACAGTGCTTAACACTGATTTGTAATTGCTTCCCTCTTGGAGCATATACAGTAGATTGTGTTTTGGAAGATGCGAGATTCAAAGACAGTTGCTACCATCTATAAGTTCAAACAGCTGTGGAGATGTATCACTCCGAACTTTGCATAGTGCCGACGTCATCCGGCTGATGATTCAAAATATTATTTCTGGATCTGTGCCGCATGGCAAATAACAGGAAAACTGATCCTGAGTCCTTCATAAATGCCGCCTCCTGTGGGTGGAATACACTTAAAAGCTCCCTTCATGGAAAAGGAGATTGGAACATAAAGCTTGCAATCAAAGGGGGCTTAAAATGGAGAACTGCATATGATGGCGCCAAGTATGAAGATCAGACTAAACAGAGGTGAACAGCAGTGATAGTTCAGTCGTTTGGCATAAATCGAAACCCATTCATGAAAAGGCGCACAAACACACATCAGAGGGGGGCAGTAATGAGAGCGAGCATGGCTGAATTCACATTGCACAAGAGGTGGAGAGACTTCATGTGGGCATCACACACTTCAGAAACGAGCCCAAATGTGTCTATAACCAGAGGCCACACCAAACAAGCCAGAAAATGTAGAGATTTTCAGCGACTCTTTAGTGGTAAATGTAGGAAATGTTTAGGTTTTTCACTGATTGTGAGCATTGTTTTGTTGAAACCGTTGAATATCTGTTTTCAGTAACAGTTATTTACAGAACTTCAATGTGTAACTCCCTTTTTAAGATTTGGCTAACGAACTCTTTAAACCTTAGATTGGCGTGTTGACAACACTGGTTCTTGTCTCCAGACACTTAACAAATACAGACATCACACACACACACACACACACACACACGCACACACACACCAGCAGATGTCTCTTCAGACGGAACTCGTAGCTACAGCCAATAGTCCAACACTACTTCCCCACTAAGCTGTTGGCCATGGATACATGTCTCTTGAGAAATAATTGAAAAGTGCCACACTGAAGAATTACCCATGTCATCCTTTCTTCTCAGACTCTCACAGCCACACCGTGCGCCCAGGCCCATTCCGCTATACACCTGATAAGTAAGTGTGGGCTTAAACACGGTGTATGCTGCGAACGTGAGGGAGGGGAAAGTAAAAGATGCAGGGTGGGATTGAGGGTGGGGGTCGGCATCCCACCAAGGGCCACATCCTTGCTTTGGAGAAACTACAACCACCTCATCGGTGTTGGTTAAAGATGTGAGAACGGTCTGAGCTGCTCCAGTTGAACTTCCAAAGATATCCTTTCTTCAAGCAAGTCCTGGGGAAAAAAATGACAGGGTAGGAAGGACTTGGATTTGACTTCAAATGTGGCAAAGTAACATTATGCCCTGAAGAGAAATATAATTGTCAAGGGAAAGGT
The DNA here is from genome assembly GCF_019802595.1 of Syngnathoides biaculeatus. Lineage (NCBI taxonomy): Eukaryota > Metazoa > Chordata > Actinopteri > Syngnathiformes > Syngnathidae > Syngnathoides > Syngnathoides biaculeatus. The sequence goes on from NC_084662.1 coordinate 17,510,506, forward strand.
TCCATGTGGGTCTGGTCTCAGTCAGTATTTCCCAACTTTCATTTGACTGAGGCACAGATGTTCCACAAAAAGTGCTTAACCTTGCGAGCCAAAAAAATTAATAAAAAAAAAAAAAGACATGAGCGCCGTATGCAGAAAGTGAACGCAACTCATTTCACAACAAGCAGCAGTGAGCAATTCTTCAAAAGAGCTTCAGTCACTTGTTCATTATCAAACGCAATTAGAATCATGCATTGTGTATTTGAAACGACCAAAAAGTTTTACCTTAATACAACCACTTTTCTGAATTAGACTATAAACTGATCAATTGGCTTGATCGGTATCAGCCAACAATTTGCTTTTTAATGATAATCAGGCTGATCAATTTTGTCATAACTCGATCTGATCAATGACATCATCGGTTCCGCAAAACACATTTACTACGCTTCACAATCATGTACAGCAAACTCAATTTGCCGCAGGCCACACTTTAGTTTCGGTTTCCCTCTGAGGGCCGTTATGATTGTGAAACGTCCATCCATACATTTTCTTAGCGGCTTATCCACACAAGGGTCGCGGAGAGTGCTGGAGCCTATCCCAGCTGTCAACCGGCAGGAGGCGGGGTAGACCCTGAACTGGTTGCCAGCCAATCGCAGGGCACATCAAGACAAACAGCCGCAGTCACAATCACACCTAGGGGCAATTTAGTGTCCAATTAATGTTGCATGTTTTTGGGATGTGAGACGAAACCAGAGTGCCCGGAGGAAACCCACGCAGGCATGGGGAGAACATGGAAACTCCACACAGGCGGGTCCAGGATTGAACCGGGGACATCAAAACTGTGAGGCCAATATTTTCCAGCTGAGCTACCGTGCCGCCGATTGTGAAATAATCAAAAATTTTAATCGCCTCATTATATTTACATTTGCAATTTATGAACTAGTTTTGGAATCAGAAATCAAGGTAAATGGGTTTTTCGACTATTGTTCATGTTTGTTCACAAAAATGCTTGCAATATATCAAAGTTGCCATCTATGACATGGCAATTTGAAATTTTAACAAAAACCATGGAAGTTGACACAGGATTTTCCTTTGCGGGCCACATAAAATGATATGGTGGGCCGGATCTGGCCCCCGGGCCTTGAGTTTGACACCTGTGATGTACATGAATCCAAAAGGGTGTATATTTTTAGCCTTGTCGAATGTCTTTTGACACAATAGTGTTAATATCTGACAGCCAATAAAGTTATTAAAAAAATGTCAGCAGGATGGGACAAACAACACGTATGAGACAGAGAAGAAGTGATGCATGGATGAGACCACAAGACAAATTTGGTCTTTCACGATTACCCTATGTCAGAGTATATACAATAATAATAATAATAATAATAAAAATAATATTCTGATACCACCCCATTTGTTTTCTTTACGATCAATGGGCTTTATCTTGTAAACTCAAACGGGACTGGATACAATAGTTACCATGGCCACAACACAACAATTGATAGTGCATGTATTGTGTTGGTCAGAAAAAGAACAAAATGGGGAAAACGTGTGATGTTGGTCACTGGTGCTTGGGAAGATGTTCATTCAAGCAATGCTTCAAGTATGTTTACATACTTTTAATACGACACGGCTCGCAAGCAGGCAAAAAAAAAACCGTTATGTTGCCGAGCAAGCTCGTGCTAGAACTAACAGTTGTACATAAACATGCCAGCGTTCTATCGACTCATGCTCTAAAGTTTCGATGTATCTGAAGTAATAATTATACCAAGTTAATAGCCATTATTTTTGTAATGTTGACTTGACCTGATTAGAATACATGACTTGACAAAAGATTTTTTTTTAAGATACTCACTATCACAAGTATAAACAGTAAATAAACCATTTAAATAAAAAATAGCGGCATCTTGTGATCAAATAGTTTGTTTCTTTGAACTCACTGATCGGCCCCAAAAATCTTGATCGCGTTTAGCCTCAGCTTAATACTCAACGCCATAGTTAGGGTAACAAATAGCATTTTTGGGGGACTGGATTGGCTTTTCCATTCATTCATTTCTATGGGGACACTCAAATGTGTTTGGAGTTATTAGCATAGTTACACAACAAAAACTTGTACACTGAAATAATAATGTAAGAACAGCAACAGCTACCTGTATACAGGTTGGAAGTCCATTTAATATTTTTAACCTCAAGATTAACTCCAAATATCAGGAAAACCCACATTCCTATATATGACATGCACCACACCCATGAGTTTATATCCATTGATAATTATACGCAATAAATGTAAGTGGTGACAATCTGCTAATTTGTTTTTCCGAATTGATTCTCATCAGTAATATTAATACTGAGGTTTACATCATCTTGCGCCGAGGTTATTTAATAAATTTGTTTAATGTGGCAGCGCACCCTGAGTGTTTAGTTTTAACTCTACTACTTTAAAATGTATTTATGACTGTTCTAAATATTTACTCATACCTCATTTCACCGTGCGAAAATTTTCCAATTTTTACTATACCCATGTATAATGCGCATTATAGACGAAGAATTTTTTGAGGCGTTGGAATGTGCATCATACACAAGAAATTATGGTGGTTTTGTAAATAGTTTTACACATTACAGAATTGTGTGTGCATGTACCTTCAATTGTTGCTGCAGTTCACTGTTTAGTCTTGCCAACACTGTGTTTGTTTCCTTATTTCTTCTAATTGATGCTTGTATCGCCTTTTTATCCTTACCTACTGACCTGCCACATGACACAAAAACACACACAATTGGACATTCTTGATACAACTGGTGACTGGCATTTCATCACTAATCCACTTTAGGTAACCGTCCCAACCTAGGAATAGAGGGCTGAATAGCCAGGGCAGCAGCTATAATGTTTGACTTCTGAGGGCCGTGCTGCTCGTCCTCCGGCCGCAACTCATCCTCAGACTTCAACCTGCGACGAATAGGCTTGGGAGGAGGGGCTAAAGGGCCAGACAAACTCTTTGTCTGGAAGGATAGAAAAACAAGGAAAAACAATTCTTTTTTCTGGTGTTATCAACAATGAGGTTGAGTATTTATAGTCAATTGTAATTACTCTAAAATTCATTAATATTACAATGGAGAATTATCAAAGGATTCAAGATGATGGTGAATTACAGAGTTAACAGTGCTGGTAGTTCTTTCATCAGCCTGGCCATCACTCTTGACTGTTCTTAAGGGCCCAGCTCCTTCTAAAGACTTGTCCCCCTGCAATAACCCACAGAAAAAAAAACCCCATCAAAGTCCATATCTCAAAACGGACATGTAATGGAGATGACCACAAATAGCCATTGGAGTGACTGCCATTAAGTGTGAAATTAAACAATGTGCCCATTTCTGAAAACGGGTCCGTGAGTGTGCAGTGACCATTTCTGACTTTCTCAGACCCATTACATTATCAGTAAGCGCGGGCAAAGCCAAAGTAAGAGGAAAAGTGGGTGAGGGTGGTCACGTGGATGTACTGAGCTTGGTCACTTCTCCTGGCAATTTTGGTGAGCAATATTTGATGTGGGCTTTTGTATTGTCATATGTTTACCTTGAAGTACATTATGTTCTACGGCTTGGGTGCACATATGCCTCCAGGGGGCAGTGTGGTTCACACATGCAGCTAAGGTGGAGATTTGATAAACACAAATGCTACAGTATTAACTTGTTTTTCGAACAGTATTTTGCACGGCTTGTGAGTATTGTAATCTTGGTTATTTTAGACTCCAATGTAGCAACTAGATCCCTAAGATTGTCCAGCCAAAGTCTCCCTGCCTATGCAAAAAGGTGAACATGAGTTTCCATTTGCTTTTCTGCAATTATGGAACAAAATGCCCCCTAAAATCCAGTCTCAAACACACCATTTTAGATATATTACCGTGTTATGTCAGTTGTGTTTTTGGCACACTGTGCCGTTTTAAACACTGATTTGTATCTATTTACTTTTACCATTTCTTTTTCGTGGCTAATGCACTACACACAGCCCTTCAGTTCAGCGTGAGTTGTTTAAATGTGCTCTAATATAAGGTTTACTTGAACTGTTTACTTACATATTTGGAATAATACTCTAATGTAAAAAAAAAAAAAAGTGTTGACATCATAAAGGCTGGGTAAACATTTAAAATGCTCACTTAACATAAGCGCTAGGACCGTGGAGAGATTGGAGCGTACACACACCTGTCCAGGATCACTGTGCTTGTCAACTTCCGGCAGGCTCGAAGGTTGCTCTGATGCCGCGAAGGCCTGAAAATGACTGAAGTCTGCAAAATTAGGTTGCTGTGGGATCTGCTGGGGAGACGTGGCGGTTAGCGGGGCCCCTGCTCCGGGGGCACCCTCAGCCTCAGTGCGCTGTCCCGTGGGTGGAACTGATGACTTTGGGGAGAAGAAAACCGAGGGGTGGGTCTTTGTTTTTAGAGTGAATAAGTCAAACACAGCTGCTGCTTTTTGTCTCACCTGTGTGGGAAGCGGTCGGGGAGGCACCGCGGGTGGGAAAGCTATAGCGGTGGTCTGCAGCTGTCCTGTGCCTGAGGTGGCAGCGAAGTTGCGGTTCATGTCCAATGATGAGGACCGGGAGTGTGACGCGTGAGGGCGGGGCGGAGGGGGAGGGGGAGCCACCACCTTTAGAGCTTCCGGAGATGCGCCCGACTGAGACCTGGATACAGAAACAAGAACAAACTGAAACTTAAATAAAAGTTTCATTCTTATGACGCGACATATAGTGGGCACAGAAAAAATTCAGACCCCCTTAAGTTTATATTGCAGCCAATTGCAAAACATTACCCCCATCCCATGTACACACAGCGCCCCATATTGAAAGAAAAAAACATATATTTTTTTTGCAGATTAAAAAATTTTAAAAATATCACGCAGCCATAAGTTTTCGTTTCCTTTGCTATGAGACTCCTATGCTTAACTGATGCTGTCCATTTATTCTGATCATCCTTGAGATGGCTCTACATCTTCATCGGAGTTTAGCGCTCTTTGATTATTCTGATTGGACTTGATCAGGGAAATAAAAATATTTCCTGCCTGTAGACAGCTGGGATAGGCTCCACTACTTCCACGACCCTCGTGAGGATAAGTGGCAAAGAAAATAGATGGATAGATTAACTGTGTGGAGGTTGCGAACAGATTAAACTCGTTTACAATAGTTCATATGGAAAAAAATGTTTCAGAGATTTAACAAATCCAACTTTGAACACTTTACAAAAACAAATCATGTTTGAAGTCCAAGGTTCCACTGTATTTACTACAACTTGTGCATTGGCATGGGTTAGTGGGGAAAAAAAACCCTCCCAAATTCTGCAGATTTTGATTACCTCAGTGTTGTAAGAATGGAAGCCTGTCAAAAACAAAGGATCCCCTCTTAATTTTTTACCATTAAAAAAAAAAGTCAGAATGTGTGAAATTTTGGTCAATTCAAAACAGCTATTGATGGTTGGTTTCTCAACAAAACATAGTGTAAAGAATCAAACTCAAAGGTAAAGAATCAAAATAAAAAATGTGCAAACTAAAAACAGACACACGGGTTTGTTGTGGGTACTAAGTCACCTCTGTCTTGCAACTGGCTCCTGATCAGATGTGAAGGAGTCAGAGCTGCTGTAACCATCACCTTTACAGAGGCAAAAGAAGAACACAGTAGACCATACTGACATAAAGATTACTTGTTCGACTGCACAATAAAAAAAATTTTAATTCAAAGTCATGTTAAGTGGGTTGAGTTGTTAATAGGGAAAGACCAAATCCCAATCCCCACAACAAGGGTTGAACAAGGAGAAATGTTGTTGTTCCTTGCAGATAATATACATTAAAATCATCCTGCATTTAATTGTTTTTTTGTTGTATAACAAGATTATATTAAAGAATGTCAAACTAACCAGATAGATATGTACTAACCTACAGCATTTGTTGGTACAAACTTCATGGTGGCAGGTAGTTTGGGTTCTTCGGACCCTTCTGGTGGTTTTGACAGTAACGGACTGGTCGGGTGGTTGTGATCTAAAGATAAAGAAATAACGAGTAGAGGTAAATAATTTAGTTTCAAGCAATCATTATCAAGGACACGCTGTCTTGCATTTTTTTATACCTGCCACAAGGGGGCACTCGAGCGGAAAAGGTAAGAGTGAGATGGTGGAATCAGTGTGGCAAAGAAGTGACTTTTACTGGTGTTTTTTTTTTTTTTTTTTAAACCGGCCCTTTTAGTGCTGCGCCAGCATTAGCGCTGTGCTAGCGTGTTGCTGTGTCTCTGTGTTTTTATTTTAACCGGCCCTGTTAGCGCCGCGCTAGTGTTTTGCTGCTGTGTTACTGCTGTGTCTCAGTGATTTTTATCTGCATGTTATTTTTTAAGTCCACCCTGTTAGCGCCGCGCTTGTGTGATGCTGCTGTGTCTCAGGGATTTAGGTATGTTTTTTTAACCAGCTCTGTTACTGCTATGCTACCGTGTTGCTACTGTGTAGCTGCCACGGAAGTTTTTTTTTGAACAACTCTGTTCGTGCTACCATGTTGTTGCTATGTTAAGCTAAGCTAAGGTATTAAAACTTTGAAAAGTCTTTAGGTGTACTGTCTTTGTAAATATCTTGTTTTTCCAATGTGGGTTACAATGTGGACGCTTGCAACTTTTACACAGGTGCAGCTTATGTATGTACCAAATGGTATTTCCTTTACAAATGTAATGGGTGAGGCTTATAACCAGGTGCGCTCAGTAGGCCAGGAATTACGGTAGTTAACTGGAGAAAGCCATCAATGGCAAATCTCGTGTAAATGAAAAGAAACGGGCAGTCGAAAGATTATTTCATTAGAAATGTATGATGATGTAATTTAGCCATGAGGAGGCTCTCACCACTGCCAGTCCTCTTCAGCTCCATTTCCTGCATGTGGATCTTACTGGGGGTCATCCGGATGGGAACAGGGTGAACGATGGCCGTGTCCTGTAGGGCAGAAAAGAGAGAGAGAAACTGTGCTAAACAATTTCTCACCACCACCAGCCGTTCAGCCAAGAAGATTGCTTTTGCATCTTTATTAGAATGTTTACACTACAATTTTACAGGGTTTTACGCCTCAATATTTCGGGGTTTTAAGGAAATACAGAATTTTTGTCAACATTGAAGCATTTTTTTTTCAAAAATCTTCAGTGACAAATTCATTAACTTTAGTGACAAGAATTAAATTATGTCCACTTGTTCCTGATCTTGAAGAAAAGTTTGTGGTTAATTTTGTTGCTTGACTCTACATCAAATGTAATTGCGTGAAGAAAAATGTATTACAAGAGTGCATTTTTTACATAATTAACTGGTCTTAATTTCCTGCTTACAAAAACACTCTAAAGGCTCCTAATCTATAAGTGCTGTGGCAGTAGAAAAAAAACAAATGACCCAATAAAAACACATTTGAAAGAACCTCATTGCAAAACACAGTGATACAGCGAGCAAGTCAAAGAGAGACGACAGAAGAGACAATACAGATAATTTCAGGATAGGTTAATGTCTTCTTTCCATTAATGGTGAAACCATGCATGCTAAGTGATCGACTTACAGGGTCAGCTGGTGCAATGTTAGAGTCAAATTGGGTCAGAGTTTGTGAGCTGGAGGAGCGCTCGCTAAACGTCTCCCATTGCTGCAAGGAGACAGACGGACAGTGAGAAGATGAAAAACAAGTCAGCAAGACAGCCAGTGCAGTGACATCACACATTCATATCAACAGTATGAGGCACTGTGTGTCATCGCCAATCAAACAGAGATGAAGTGAGATCATCAGCAGGCAGAGACAAAATTAACTAGGCACACCACTGAGTTTAGGGACAGAATAGCTCTAAAAGTAAAAGAACATGCTTATTTCGTCAGGGATTATATTTGCTAACTAACATTCAGTGCCAACTACAATGATTAAAATGAAACTTATCAATGCAGAGAAATTAAAGAATACTTATGCAAGTAATCGTTTGTGTGTGTGTGTTTAAACCTCATTGCTCTGGTTCATCTCTGGCCAAGCCTGGTTGAGCGAAGGCATGGAGGGAGACTTGTTGGCAGTCACCTCAGCAGGTGAGCCCGAGAACCCAACATCAGCTGTCGGATCTGGAACCTCTGCGCGCCATAAACATGAGTCTTGTCAACTTTAATACCATAAAAATGAAAAACAGGCTTGCTAGATGATGGTAACACAAAAGGTAACTTTTTTTTTCTTTTAATACTTAAGCCGAGAAAAGTGACATCAGTTTCCTATGACTTGAGTAATATATAAGTGACAATATATTTATGTTTATATAAGGAACAGATTCAACTTTTGATTCATCAAGCCAATCAGAGAGTACAAACAGACAACCATAACAGCAAATGCCGTTGATCAGTGTAATGTAAAAAATTTCATGTCATCAGTTATGAAAAATGAATTTCACATGAAAAAATATTGTGCAGAGAATGAACAAAATATGAATAAAGTGCACAAACGTACAGTTAATGCACAACGCAAACTATACTTTGGAGAATTGATGTGGTCCAAGGTGAAGAGACAGAACAGGAGAACAAATGAAATGTGGTGAAGTTGCCAACCTGCCGAGTCATCTAGGTCAATCAGCTTTGGCATTAAGCTCTCAGGCAGCTTCTCGGGGAGGTCGTAGCCATTCTTCCTGGCTACCACCAAGTGGAATGCAGCGCAGAATTCATCCAGGGTTAGTGCGCCGTCTTTGTCGAAGTCTGAAAGCTCCCTGAAATCACACAAATGACTGTGGTTAATTCCTGTTATAGCACCGTGATTCCCAACCTTTTCTAAACCAAGGTACATATCCTACATTTGAAAAATCTCCAGGCACACCAACAAAAGAAAAATCTAACAAAAAGTGGATACACAAGCCAATTACACACTTTATGCCATCAATTATAGGAGCATTTATTTGTTCAGTCTATCATAGATAGATGAACAAAGATACATTATTTGTTGTAATATTTTGATCAGTTTCTGCAGCACACCAGAAGAGCTCTCACAGCACACTAATCAGATCTAAGGCCCAAGTATGTAACAACAAACACGGAAGGAATATCTGATATTCTGGCAGGAATTATGAACGTTAGAAGCTTTCCTGTGACCGTTGTCAGTCTCATAAATAAAATAAATAAAACTGAAAACTTCATTTTCTCTGGATGCAAACTAGTTTTTATTTTCTAAGGTATCCTAACATCTTGCAAGAGACAGAAAATTTGCATTTGTTTTTTGGTCTCTTGACACACTTTAAGAAGTCTCCTACTTTCCTTTTAAAAAAAAAAAAAATTGAGACGACTATATACTGGACATCCTGTGTCTTATGTCCAACGTTGAAGATAATAAAGCCAACAAAACCACTAGTATTATTTCATTCCCTCACCCAATGAAACTCAATAACAGAATACAAAAGGACTCTGAAGAGTAAATAAGTAGTATTAATAATGGAAACGGAATCGCAAAATTCTTAACAGTTCCCATTTCTGCAAATAAGCAGCACACACATCAGAACGCATAATTGCATATTTGCACTGAAAAGGCGCTGACTCACCAAATATGTGATAACTCTAAAATGGGCAATTTGGACTTGGTGAAGAACTCTTTTGCTGCTGAACCTGTGACGCACAAAGACACAGGAAATGACTCAGTCAGCACCTGCTTACTTAGAATTTTCTGTTTTCAGTTTTCATACCTGGTATGAAACCAGTAAGGTCGGGCTGAATGGTTTTGAACTGGTTGATATAATACTGTCTCTGTTCATCTGTTATCTTCCAGGGATCATCATAACCACTGGACTGCCGCTGGATCTCATTGGTCGCTGCTGCTGCCGAGGCCATTGTTGTTCGTATCGTTGTGCTTTCCTATGGAAGTCATCATGTGACAGATGGATTACTTATTCAGATTGGAATTTTTGTTTTGATTCTACCAATTGAAATGAAGAAAAAAGCTATTTCTTTTTCTGCCTTAAAAAGTGGAGTGAGTAGGACTGGGGTTTTTTTTCTTCAAATAAAGATTTCATTATGGACCACAAATTGAGAAGGAAGGAAATTTCTACATATGCCAATCCGTGGTTGAGACAATTGCAATTGATTTAAGAGGCTTGCAACAAGACTAAATTGAATGATAAAATGTAATCGAACTTTGGCCAAAGCTTGTCAGTGGATAAAGGAAAATTAGAGAAAGATAGTCTCTTTGTGACTAAGAAGCACAGAAAACAGATTCAGAATCTAATTTGATGACATAAAGCCATTCAGATGAATTTAACTGAAAATGTCAAAGATAAATGCATGGAATTTACAATTTGTAGTCATAATGCAAACACCAAGTCTTATTTTCCCCATTACTAATGTGAAAACGAGCCCTTTTCACTCACGGTATAATAAATTAGAAAACGAAGCACCAGCCTGTCATTATTCAATTACATGGAATAATCTCAAGATGTCCTGTTTGTTGTGAGCCAGAAACAAATGATGGCTTAATGAAGGTTATAAACAAAGTAGTAACTCCTCTTTGGGTAATTTGACAAATGCTAGGTGTTGTTATTGTTATTGGTGTTGTTATACGATACAATCCTCACACCAGCAGGTTTTCTTACCGGTACAGACGAGGGGTGCACCCCCGGGAGTGTGCTTGATGGCGGCGTGTCAGCTGTGAAACTAACCCAACTTTCCTGACCTGGAAGAGGGGGCGAGTGTGACGGCCACATTCCATCACCGGCCACAGGAGCTGACATGGGCAGAAAGTAATCAATGCTGTTCAGGAACAAGGCTATTTTTTAAAGCAACATCATTTTCATTTATTCCATGTCATATTTTCCCAAATATAGGGGTCCTTGGTTTAGGAATTCTGTTCCAGTGGTGGTGACGTGACCTAAATATGTATGCAAGTTGTATCACTAACATATGCTGACGGTAGTAATTATGTCAGAATTTGGGCTCTCCACGACCAGGCTTTTTGAGGCTGATTAGTGAGTTAAAAAAACAAATTACCAATGAGCGATCCGATCACAAGATGGAGCAATGTGTTTATTTCAATAAATTGTACATACTTGTGTACTGTATAGCTTCGAAAAGGATTCTTTATCATTTTAGACAAAAGGTAAAACTTCAAAGACCTCTCAGGGGCTTTCAAGGATTGGCCGCTGACCTAAGTTTAAAGTTCAGTCAGGTCAAACCAACATTACTTGAGACAGAAATAGTGGATGATAACTTACTATAATTAATTACAACTAAAGACCATTATAGACATGCTAACTAACGTTTTCACTGTCCCAGTCGGCTATATGGATGGGTGTTACAGAGACTTTGCGTCAGTGTTCATTTGGTTGTGCAATTCCTTTTCCTTGCCACATTGCTTGAACGCTGCATATACCCTCTTTGCGTATGTATATTCTTGAGGCACCTGATCAAATTTGTTGTGTTGAAGTATTTAGATGACATTCTCCCATGGGGTACTTCCGTTGTGCATAGATTGCAAATGACCTATGTGTTGTTAATGACATCATTGATATGAATGCCGAATTATGACAATGAAGCCAATCACCCAATTCTAATTATCGACCAAAACCTATCAAGCCAATCAGATCAGTGTAAAGTTTAGCAGATCTACAGTAAATATTTTTATGAAAAATACTCCTAGGTCATAAATACGAGACTGAACTCCAAACTTGCACCACATGATAAGCAGCGCACCGGAGACCATGTCGGGATAGTCACAAACCGAGGACCCCATAGAAATATATTTAATAGATTTCTCACGTTATTATGGTTAAATTACCAGTTTGAGATTCCCGGAACTGCGTCCACACAACTCCGGTCGGTGCCACCACTGGTTGTCTGTCTGTGGTTCCGCCACTGTGCTGCCGCTTGTGTTTCCTCCAGGAAGGTGGGGAAGTGGGAGGGGACTGGTGAGGGGAGACTACGGGGGATGTTGGTTCTCCCTGCTAAAAGAAACAAACCATTTGAAAACATATATTTCAATATTTCTCCCCTAACTGGTCAAGACCTAACTTGATACAATTAAAAAGTGTTTTGTTTTTCCTATAAGGCAATGGAAGCTTGACTTGTAATTCTCAGAATGCTTAACGACGAACAGACAGCTACAAAGAGGAAAATGATACTTAGCTGTCAGACGTACAAACCTGTGTTTCTATGCTAGGTGCTGTGGGCTGAACTGCCTCATGGACAGGATGGGCACTGGCTGAGGGGGGGACTTTCTTGTTCTGGTGCCCCCTGCCTGGCGGTCTCGGTATCAACGCAGCAGCAGAAGCAGGGTATAACCCCTGGCTGTCTGGGTCCTGGTAGAGCGCCACGTGCCTTGCCTCTGCCTCATTCTTCCCCACCACAAACCTGGGCAGTGGAAGGTCCTTGACTGGAAACACAGTAATTATTTCTGAATACCAACCAACATCACGATCCTTTTGGTGTGGGCAAGTAGTATCTGTGCTTCCTTATTACATTGTGAAATCATTACAGGGTGTTCACGTTGCAATATTTCCAGTTCCGTGCTTATTTTTCCCTACAGCTATTTACATCAGACAAACTACGGTCATTTAGGGCTTATGACTACTTCAATTGCTTGTCTTTGTGTAACATAATTCCCTTATTTACCATACATCCATTGGATTGGACTTAAGTATTTCGAGATTCAAGCACTCTCACCACAGATTTTGGTTTTGAGTTTCGAGCAAAAAAAAAAAAAAAAAGTTTATGAGCACTAAAGGATGGCAATAAGCAATCGTTCTTTAAAAAAAAAAAAAAAAAAAAAAAAGGGACAAGGACACATCAATGTGTTTATCGCCATTCCCAGTTAGGTTTACAGATAAGAGGTATCTTTAACAAAACTATAATTCACGGACAAAAATCTGCCAGTTTAATGCTAGCGCAGAATGCAAAATTCAATATGCAGGCTCACAAAACTTCCGTCAATAATTTGGTAGTTATAACCCTTTAAACAGTGCCAATTGGAGGTTTCGGTTTGAATGTATTAACTGCCTGCACTACTGAATAAGATCCAATACAAGACCTGCATTACAACCTCTGGGAAGATGACAGTGTTTTGACTGACACTAATATTGAAAAAAAACCTGATCAAAAATGAGCATCGTAAACTCTGACAGTGTTAAATACAGCCTAGCATATAAATGTTCAATTTCGATCCAGCCCTAATTCTGAATCTAAACATCTTGTTTACGATCAAATCTTGAAATATTAACTGCATTATAGGAAAAAATATATATAATTCAACAGTGGTTTCATTTAGAGTTCTTCAGAGGCAGTTTCAAATCTGACTTAATTTTAAATAAGAACTCACCTGAGTTGAGGCTTTCCACTCTGAGAGGCAGGCCCGACTGGGCGATGGCAATCAATTTTAGGGCGATGTAGAATTGGCTTCGTCCAAAGTGACCCAGCCGAGTGGCTCCACACAATTCTGTTATCTGAACACAGGCAGACAGGTGGAACACACCAACCATTACTGAGATCATTTTACCAAACAGACCCAAGACAAACAACTGAAGACAGATGAGATGTTTTGTTGCATTATCTTGACTAAAAAAAAAAAAAATATTGAAATTGTGAATGCAGACTACACAAGTAAAGCTCTCTCATTTGCCATAACATTAGGTACACTGCACACTACAATTGTGATCAAGCACAAGGTCTTAAGTATCCTTAGTTTGTACAAGTGCACTTACGCCCGCCGGGAATATCCAAGCTAAAAAAAAATTTGGTGAAGAAATGGGACTCATACGGAAGAAGTCTCAAGTGTTCAGCCTGCCACAGTTCAATGATCCTTTTTCATGAAGACAAACAGTACAAGTCATTTTATTCTGCCTTTTCAAACAACACTTGTTCTGCATCTCACAAGGCAGCCCAGTGTTCAGTGGATATTTTAAAGAAAAAGTACAATGCTGCTGCTGCTCCCCCCCCCCCCCCAGACATCTCGCCTCTTTGTCCTTGGAAAGGATGCTGAGTCACAAAGTGCAAACACTGCCACCACTGACAGCCGAAGTCACAATAATGATCATCTTCAACACAAATGTCATAATGTGCCATGTGACCAAAGCAAATGAACTTTTTATAACATCAACATAAGAAAAATTGTGAAAAATAATTACTAAAATATTACATTTTAATAATCAGTGATATAACGACTCCACATATGTTGTCAGTTTCTTAGCAGGAATCATTTTCCAGTACTTTTTATTTTTTTATTGTAAAAAGAGGTTCTCTTCATTATTCTGTTTGCAGCCATGTTGTTAGTGCAAGCAGTACACATAAATGGAGATGATGATCTACAGAATGGGCAAAACATATATAGTGAACTAGTGTTGTAATGATGCCAAAATTCTGGCTGTGATACTACACCAGGAAAAAGTACATTGATATGATACTGAAATGACAAAAAAAAAAAAAACAAGACATTGGTTCAAAACATTAAATCATAGCTGGCAAAATGTTGAACTTCTAATTCAAAATAATATTGAACAATGGAGGATATTAAATGAAATTATGTAAATACATCCTTTATTATGTGCATATTGCAGTAGTACAGCGGAGTCCTTTATATTTTTGATTATCTAATCATGTTATTTACAACTGGTGAGTATGAACCCAAAAGTGGGTCACGGACCTATTTTGGGTGGGCCACAAACAGCTAATCAAAACTAACATGTATTCCGATACTGATTTTTTTACCCCCTCATACAGTATTGCAAGAAAGTGACAGGAAATATTACTTTTTTTGTTCTACTGCGACTAGATTACGTGTGATCCAATACAGTGGAGCTCAGCCTTTGGGTGGTGGATATCATGGCAAGCAATATGCTTTTGCCAGTACAGAAAAGTCCTTTCAAGCACCATTTAAAATGTAATATACTGTACATTTCTTCAGAGGCTATTTTCAAACAAAACAAAAATCTGTTATTGCTCCCAACTCTTGTGAAAGTTGGTCATGATCTTGCAACAATAGTGTCCAGGGTGACAAAAGTTGAGAACCACTGAGCTAGATCTCTGCTACAAATATCCATACTCAATTCAACTTTATTTTCAGAACACTTTCACCAACAACCACAGCTGTAAGAAAGTCCTACATAGAATCAAACATAAAACAAACCATGTAGTAATAAACAATAGGAATAATAATATTACAAATGATTTAAAACTATTAAATCTAACCCATTAACAAGAAGCAGAGTTGTGACTGAATTTCCTGCTTTTGAAAGGGAACTGCCACAAAAAAGTGTATGGATCGGTCTAGAGTTATGATGACACATGGTTATCAATCGTGGCTATGATCTTCTCCAATGACTGCCTTGCCTCTAGTATTATTCCCTAGATTATCCAGGGAAGATGGGCTGCCACTCCTTTGCTTGTCACAGAGGTCAATCAAAGCAGACCCTTCTTCTTTGCCTTTTATCCTGGACACCCCCTTTTTGACTGTGCTATAGTGTATTGCACATTCCTCATATATATTTAGCAACCTTTTAAAAATATTTTGTGGCGGTTCCCATTCCAAAGCAATACATTGAATTACAGCTCTGTTTCAGACAGGCATCCAACAATGAACCCATTTCCAAAATGTCTGACAAAAAGAGGACAGCCTTTAAAAAATAAAGTAATAAACCTTAATAAATTGTTTAAACTTCAAACTGTGAACATTTCAGAAGGAGATATCAGTAATGAGTAGGTTAAATTAAATTGGGGTCATTTTCAGTGGTTAATTCCCTTATCTGTCAGTTTTACAGTAAACCTCAACTGGGAGTGACAAATTTAAAGTGCTTTGCCTCTTTTTTCTAAAGAACTGTGAACGAGGGGAAGAACAGCAATTATTGAAAAAGTGACAAAATTAATAATATGCAATGTGTTCCACAAATACCACAAGTACATGAACTCATGTCTAAAATGTGCTTACCCCTAAAACAGGTTTCAACTGTAATTGATCAACTCGATTAGCCGCTGAGCCCTATTTCCAATACAAAAGGGAAAAATATATACAGACTGCTTAAACAAAACTACACAGACATAACAAATCAGTGCAAAAGTCCTGTCTACAAATAGGCTGATGTATTGAGAGAAGATTATGTATGTGGAGAGGGAATGGGTGTAAGAATGATGGAGGCGAGGGGAAACTAAGTATTGCTAAAATTAAAGAGGGAAAAGTGAGCAGTAGTCGTGAGTTCGATTGGTGCAAGATATGTGTGTACTCGTAAAAGCTGGAGAATAAACAGTTCATCCCAATGCAAAATTTGCAAAACAAACATGCGTGTTTAGATCTGGGCTGAGCACAGAAGCTAACGTTAGCCAGAAGAAGGTGTGTCTGTACTGCGTAGCGCTCGCTGCTAACTGGTGAAGGCTAACGGCAGCGGTTACTGACAGCTGAGCTCAAGTTTATTGAGCATCCAAAATGTTGCTTTGCGAGCAGATTCATGGGAGGGCAATAAAGCGTAAAAAAGTGAGGACTTTAACACCGCTAGCTTACCTGTATGACAACTTCGCTAGGTAGCTGGGCCGCCCGGAAAAGGTCAAGAACTCTCCCGTAAGAAGCCACTTTCTTAGTGTTGTCCGTGTCGCAGTAAACGAACAAATCCGAGTAATATTTCTGCTCGACATCACTCAACGTTAGACTTTCCATCGTCCCGCTGATGCCACCTTAAAAGCAGACGAACGGGGTGTCGATTAGCCCCGGAGCCAGTCGCTGGGGCAGGATGCGAAAAATGGGCGAGACTTCAGTATCACAACTTAGCTAGCTTTGCAGCTAGCGTTAAGATTAGCGCTAATTATCTTCTCAAATCGCAATGACAAACTGCGGTCCCGCGACGCCCCTCTCTCTCTGCCGTCGCCTAATACTAGTTGAGGCTCTAGTTAGACGATTACCATTTAACGAGGAATGGCAAATGTTTGCATGCAGTTCTCCACTTAAGTTAACTTGTTGGGCCAGCCAGGCAAAGGAGCCAACAGCTGGCTAGTAGCGGCTACCTTCAATCTAAGTCGGCGGCACTAATCAAGGCAGGCTAAGCGTGCAAATAGACCCCAAGTATCTCACGTCAAAAGACGCCGCCTTTCGTCCGCTACAGGAAAGGGGGTCGTGCGATTCGTCAGAGTTGAAATCCTTGGGCGGCCCGTTAGAAGTAAAGTTTCGGGCTCTTTGGGTTCCTTCCTCCAGTGACCATCGCCGCCATTCCTACTAGCGCTGTCACCGACTCATGTAAATCAGCACTTCCGGGATGATCCCTCAAAATAAAACGCACGCCAACGTTCACTTGTAACTGTTGTGATTGCACGTGCTTTCAGACTTAGGTTGACAAAACGGCACAAAGCATATGTCAATCCATTTTTCTGAGCTGCTTTACCCTTACAAGGGTCGCGGGAGTGCTGGAGCCGAGCCCAGGCATCAACGGGCCGGAGGTGGGGTGCACCCTGAACTGGTCGGCAGCCAATCACAGGTCACATAGAGACAGAAAACAGTCGAAACCGGAGTGCCCGCAGAAAACCCACGCAGGCACAGGGAACACATGCAAACTCCACACGGGCGGGGCCGGGATTTGAACCTCGGTCCTCAGAAGTGTGAGGCCGACGCTCTAACCTGTTGCTTCACTGTGCCACCTTAGTAAAATATCAATCAATAAAAATATGTTGAATGTAAAGCTGGAATCGTTTTATTTGCAAATATTTCCATTGTATTATTTGTGATGAAATAATCAATTGTCTGATTTGATAAATGAATCAGAAGTAATCAACACATTTTAGGACATTTACGTTGTATTGGACTCTTGACTGACGTTCCCTTCGAATTCGAAAATGAGTATTGGATTATTCCTAAAAAATAAAATTTGTTATTGTGCATTCTTTTAAAGTCTACGTTCAATGTCTGATTTCGAACTCTACTGCTTCTTGAGTTGCTATTCCTCAAGGATTACACCCTGCGTAAAAAGTCCAATGCTCAGCAGTTTATTGAATGCATCACGAGCTGTGACGCCTGTTGGATTTGGATACTTCGGGAAATTTTGACATTTTTGGCAGATTAAGGATTTTTTTAAAAATGGAAAGAAAAATTTGAAACAAACCGTACCTATAACATCAGGGTATATGTTTAAATTTTAATTCTACTACATTTTTATTCCATATTAAATGTAACCACGTCCATTTGAATGCGAATTCTAAAATCAGACGAGCTCGTTTGTGCTGATTAGAGTATTAAGATTTACGACGACTTCAAACGCAGCGTAATTTCCGTAGTATTTATAGCAAGCAGCCGGTACCACATCGTTGAAGAGTCGAGCATCACATAATTACAGGTAAGAAATGTAAGTTTTTCTTAAAAATATCACATGGAACTAGTGTATATTGGCTGACATTTTTATAGGTTATTTTTTGGGGGGTCGGCGGGCAGCGCCCTTTACAACAGGACTCCACCCTCTCGACTGTACGCGTATAACGTTACTACTGCCTTCTAATCAAAGGGTGACTTTTTTGAAGTCGTTCTATACTTTGTATAGCTACGCATCAGCAACGTTGACATCGTAATGAGAACGCTTTCAGTGTAATGGGTGAACAGAAACAAGTCTTTGTTTTGTGGTGGCTAGCCGGTAACGCCGACGATCTACTTCCGCAATGACTGCAATCCGCCCTGTGCGTGTTTCAGCTTGTCGGCATGCAGTCGCTGTTCTTCAGTATTTGGATGCCTCGTTTAATTTTTTTTTTTTAATTACATTACATCGACATTATTATGAAATCGGACAAGTCCTTTTATATATTAACAGTTTTAATTGAATGGAAATGGAATGACGAATGAAAGCAACAAACAAGTGGCAACATGTCTAATTTGATTAAATGATTCCAAGGTTCTTAGTTTTCTTCACTTCTTGTGCAGCAACGTCATTTTCCGCCTGAAAAGAGTTGTACAAGTTATGGGGCGCATCAATGGAAAAGTTGAAAATAAATAACCTCGGATTGTCTTTTTTTTTTTTTTTTTTTTTTTTTTTTTTTAATATGACAAAAAAAAGTGGCATTAGAACAGAGGTGTGTAGACTTTTTAAACTACTGTACTATTTTACGGACTGGTGAAGCAGTCAAAAAAGTTGCTGTTGAACAGGATGTGATGTGAATTGTCTCAGTGACCTTGTGGAAACATTTTACCGCAAGGGTTTGCAATTTACAGATGCATTATGGTAAGTTAAGTTAGTCATTTTCATATTAATTTCAGAACACTACATTGTTAGTCTTGCAAGTGTCTAAGTTTTGGAGTAATGCATGGTGCAGGGAAACCTATGATATTGCGTTTGAGCGGCTTGAATAAAAAAGTATTTGGATATTTTACTTACTGTGGTCTTAAGTTGCACCACTACACTGAAAAAATATTGTGAATGAAATCTGTGTTGGGTTTGCAGTAAAACTCAGCACACCCCTCTTAAACAATTAAAAAGCCTGATTAACTTGTTTAATTTCAATTCCCTTTCCACAGCAACAATGAATGTTGCCCATGAAGTAAATCTGCTGGTGGGGGAGATTGAACGACTTGGCACCAGAAGTAAGTTAAAGTTCTTCCTGTGCATTGTTGCATTATGGGATTGTCTTTTGTTTAGAGGATCTGTTTTCAAGCCAATTCTTTGCACAAGTCCACATAAACTATATTAGTCATGTGATATTAAGGCTGACTATTAGTGCTGGGAACAAAACAAACGCATGTACTGAATATGATGTTGACCAGTACTTTAAGTCGTAATATTCCTAAATCTACAATTAATAAAGCCTACTTTATAGAACTTTTGTCGGTATCTGAGGAAACTTTCATTACTGTATTATGTCCACAATTTCCAGAAAAATTCGCCACTCAATTGATTTATTTTTTTATTTTATTATTATTATTTTTTTTTTTTTTACAGACGCTGACGGTCAAACAAGTGTGAAGTTTGGAGTGCTGTTCAATGACGACCGCTGTGCCAACATCTTTGAGGCTTTGGTGGGCACCTTGAGGGCCGCCAAAAGAAAGAAAATTGTCACCTTTGACGGCGAGCTCCTTCTACAGGGTGTCCATGACAATGTTGACATCGTTCTGCTTCAAAACTGAGGTCGCTGTTTCCCCCATCAACTGCAGGTGGAAGTCTTATTTTCTTTTACCAATACTGAGCTTCTGCTGTGTCAATTAACATATTTCTTTCCCCCAAAATGTGTAAAGCCCAATGGTTGAATTCCCATTCTGAGACCAAACAAGTTACAATCTCTGCTGTCATATTTTTTTGGTTCACCTTCATTTCCATTAGTTTGATTTCACCCCAAGGGCTATTAAACAGCTATACATGGCAATGATATTTTTCATGACTTGTGCTCCTCAAACAAAGCACACGTGCTTAATGCCACAAAACAGTCTGGCATATACATGTAATTAGTTTTGGTTCGACTTGTCAAAATAAAAGTAACAGATTTCTTCAAAACAAAATGCTCAGGGTGAAAAATAACATTTGACGAGCTACAGAAACTTACTGAATACAGGTTAATTGCACGGTAATTCATGCTGTGACTTTAAGTAATCTCTTTTCAAAGGGATCATAAGCGACTTTTGTCATGTCATGCAACCTTGCATAATCGGAGCAAACTGTAAGTGACAAATTATTTCTAGTGGAGATGTTTTTAAAGGTACACGTGGTAACCTTGCATATCAAAAATTAAATATCTGGACTCATTCTAAAAAAACATAGCTAAACTATTCTATTTTGGCTAAAGATGTTTCTCTTCATTTACGTGAGTCGATTATGCTACCTCTCCACTTTTCTATTCACTCATGATAAATTCAAGACCAGAAATTTCTGGACAAGTGCGTTTCCACAAGACATTTGTACTTTTTTTGTATTCTTTGCCACGTAATGTACATCTTACCTTCTTGTACAGAATCTTTCCTTTTTCTGGCCAAGCAAACTCCAAAATCTAATTGCTAAAGTGTTTACATTAGAAACATGTTTGTAAGTGCAATTTTTTTCAAGCATATATTGTAATTGCTATGGGGTGCCAACTAAAAAAAATATCAGTTTATACTTTCTCTCAGGACCAAATCAACTCAACCAAATATCCTTGATGAAAGAATGAATGAACTTGTACTGGTAATAGGATGTAGTTTTTTTTTTTTTTTAATTTGTCCATTCACCACTGTTTTGTACTGTAGGTCCAATGAAGCATGCAGATCAGGCACAATCAAAATATAATTTTATGGCGTTTAAAACCTGACTTTAGCACGGTCATCTTTTTCTGAGGCTAAAAATGAAAAAGTCTGCATGGTTTTAAATGCTCCAATTTTGTGCGCTATCACATGGTGTGGGCTTGTGTGCAATTCTTACAATTTTGGGAGGTGCCTGGTCTGCAAGTTCAATGTGTCCATTCATGTCTGCTGCTGTCATGTCAACCTAGGTGGAGCTATTGTGTAATGTGTTAATTTGTTAGTATTTTTTTTTTTTTTTTTTTAAATACCTTGTAATTGGTATTCAAACAGCATCAGCCGCAAATGGATCAGATTTTATGTGAAACGAATTTGAACTGTAACTAAAGTGAATGGACTATTGTAAAACACATTGGTTATCTGGATAAAAGCACCCTGCTAATATAGTGTATTGGGTGTGGACACCCTGTTTTTGCCCGAGAATGGCCTTTCTTAGCTCAATTGTAAATGACATGTGAAAGAAGAGTAGCGAACGCTTGCCAGAAAAGCATTAATACCTCAAGCTCTACGCTTTGATCCATGTCTGTGAATGAATGCATCACACCTGCATCCTGTTGGTAGTGGTTATTATGCTGTTTTGTATTGGCAATAAACCATGTCTACATTCAAATAAATAACATCTTTAAACTGTGCCTTGTTTTGCCACTTTTTTCCCCACAATAGCAAAGATTGATCATGCAAGAGTATTTGCTTGTATACTGGTACCATGCCTATAAGATGTGCAAAATGATTTCATGTTTTTTTGTTTTTTTTTTTTACCAAACATACCTTTTCAAGTACCTCTGCCTCACTGTCCTGAGTTTCAGTTTAAATTTTGGCTCAAGCTTTCAGTTGTGGAGTTTTCATGCTCTCTTGTTTATTGCAATTCCAAAATCATGCTATGCATTTTAAGTAAATTAAAGACTCCAATTGTCCGTAAATGTGTCCTGTGAATGGTCACTGATCAATCCAGGGTGTTACCCGCCTCCCAACCAACTTCAACTTCGGTAGACCCCATAATACATCCAACAGAATAGATGGAACACAAAATTGACTTGGTTTCCAAATTTATTCATATTCACCTTGTTATATTTAATGGTCAGTGTTATTTTCATCTTTTTTAAATCCATGGTTGCTGTCACTGTCTAGACTCCTCATGTAAAATTTAAAATGTCAGCTGTTATAAGAAAATCAGCCTTTTCACAAATAAAGTGTACTGAATAACCTTGTATCATAAATCAGATGCCTCCCACATGAATATGATGCAAATGACCTGCTCTCCCCGATTGCTTCATTTCCTCTGAGCTTGAACGTTAGGGGAGAAAAAACGTTTCATGCTGGTTCTTCTTACCCAACCAGGTTGCAGCCTTATTAAAGTCAGGAAAGGGAAAAAAAAAAAACAATTTCTTCAAGACATTTATTACAGTAGTCAATCACTGGCCTCAACAATAGGTACACTTGCATTAAATTCAATGCAAGAGCTCTGTATTCCTCTATTTGCAATCGTGGCTTTGCAACAACAAAAAACAAAAATCCTACACACACAACACTGGTTTTAGTCATTTTCTCATTTTCCAATTTAGTCTTCACATGATTTGAATAAACACTCCACCTTCTTTTGTTGTACAGAACAAATGAATTGGTTTATTTCATTTTTTTCTCCATTCACGATTTTTTTTCTCCCCGATTTCATATCCTTTGGTCTTGTTTCAGTGATTATCCAGGATCAATACAGTTTCATAGGCTGCTTTTTCTGAGCGGTCTAAAAAGCGATCAGCTTTGAGACTCCCCAGGTTACTTGAACGCAGCACACGTCGCCGTCGGCCAATGCCGGGGGTCCTGTGACGTCACGGGGGGGTGGAAGAAGACGACAGAACACGAATGAAAACAAGAGACGGGCACGCCTTCTCGCTTTTAAAGGTTATAGCAGCGTAATAAGTGCTGCTTTGAGAGCCGCACGGAGAGACTAAATAACTACAGCAACAACAAGAGGTCTGTTATTCACTAAACATTCAGAGTAGCCGTGCAGAAATGGAGTCCACAGAAATGACAGACTACGTTGTCACCAGGCGTTCATGAGAGCGATCGAATGTAACACTTGACTCACAAATCGTATGAAAAAAAAAATGCCCAACCAGAAGAACAACAAGGGGAAGAAGAGCAAACGTACCAACAGTAGTGGAGATGAACAGGAAAATGGAGCCTGTGCGGCCGCAACAGGAGGCGCGGCCGCGGTTGCTGCTGCTGCTGCTGCTGCTGTTGCTGCTGCTGCGCCCGGGAGCGAGCGTTCGACTGGTAAGAGAGGAAACAGGACACGGACGAACATTTGCAAGTTTGGTGATGCCAAATTCCTGCTCTGCCTATGCGACCGGGTGACATACTTTGGCAGGTGTGTGACAATGCCTGTACAGCGAGGTTGCAAAAACGTCGGTGCTCCTGCAGCCGCCTTCCGTTGCAGCCGTGCAAAAACTTGCATGTGAAACGATGACATTTTAATGGTTCGCAGATAATGTGCAAACGCAGGCTCAGTGTGAAACGAGTCTTATGTCCTTTGCATTTCATCCGACACAGAAAGTCTGCTCACTTGACAATATTTTGTTTGCACTGATTTTAATCCACATAACATGGCCGAGAAGGTGCATTTCCTCAAGCAGTTGGTCTGCTGCTGCTGTCTCCTTAAATATATTGCTCATGAAGTACCTTATTCGATTTGGAGCATTGGAACGATACACCTATATAAATTATCAAATTTATGAAGGGGTCCGTCCCCCCAAACAAACAAAGTCCCCTAAATGTGTTTAATTCCATGCCATTTGGATCGAATGGGAATGTTGACTGCATCGATTGTAGATGTCTCCCCACACAGTGATATTGAAGGGCAAAGTACTTCACCACTTGTTTCCCTTTTATTACTGTGGAGGCTTATTAGACACAAATTGCAGTGGTACCTATTAATTAATACATATGTTGTTACCAAAGTGCAGTGTCTCCATGAAACTTAACGGAATTGATAGTTTGAGTAAAAATTTCTTATATTGTATACAAAGAGACAGGGATGTGACTCTGTAAAAAAAGAGTAGCGTAAAGCTGAGACCAGGGTAAGATCAATATCACATCAAAGAGTCACTTTTCCAGCCCTTTGTATCGAAAACAGTTCACACTGTCTAACAAGTATTTTTTGTGTCATATCAGACATGGGATGGACACTGTAACACATCAAAGCAGTCCTGTGAACAGATGTAGACTTGGGTGCTGATACAGTTTGTGCCTACTGCCCCTCAGTGTTAAATGCAGAGAATAAATCTCACTGTACATAAGACACAGTAATAGTCTGGTCTCCTCCTGTCTTTAATCTTTCAGAGGTCCAGTGTGCCACCCCTCTGGGCTGCAGCTTGGGCCGGCCCATCGACCTGGAAAAGGATGACTACCAGAGGATCCAATGCAACAATGAGCTCTGTCCTTACGGAAACTGGATGCATCTGCAGTGTTTCTACGAATGGGAGAGCTCCATTCTGGTACAGTTCAACTGCATCGGCCGTGCACGCTCGTGGAATGAGAAGCAGTGTCGGCAAAACATGTGGACCAAGAAAGGGTATGACCTGGCTTTTAGGTTTTGCTCCTGCCGTTGCGGCCAGGGTCATCTGAAAAAAGACACGGACTGGTATCAGGTGAAGCGCATGCAGGACGAACGGAAAAAGAAGCCATCTGAGAGGAGCACTGGGAGGACGGGGTCCTGTGGAGGGGCTTCTGGGTCTGGGGACAGTGTGTTTGAGGACCCCAGGAAAAACAAGTTATCGGGAGGAGTAGGTAAAACTGCGCACAGAGTATCAAGTCAGGAACTACCACGAAGACAATCAGTGGACCGGCAGAACTCAGTTGAGAGAGGAGCAGCAGGTCTCTTTCCTTTAGGGCCTCCTTTGAAGTCTCCATGTGACTCCCCAGGACTCTCTCCTCCAACTGGTTTCTCCTTCACACCCACCTCTGTCCTCGGATCTAGCGGAGTTGGCTCAGGTTTTCGGGGTTCCCGTCAATTGGGAGAATTCCTCAAAAACGCAGTCCACATGGACGTGCAACGGAAGCATCTTTTAGTCGGGGGAGCCCTCATCCGAGCCTCTGGTTGCGTTCCTCACCTTGACCCCGCTGCTGTTCTACCCCTGCCGATGGCCTTCACTCTCCCTCTCCATCACAGACTCGCCTCTGGCAGCTTAGGGGACGGTACCATTCCTCAGCCAGTGCAGTTCCTGAGAAGGCTGGACCTCTCAGAGCTACTCACTCACATCCCTCGCCATAAACTCAACACCTACCATGTTCGAATGGAGGATGACGCCCAGGCAGGTCAAGGAGAAGAACTGCGCAGGTATGGCCCATGAACATGTTAAGGTTACTCGGAATAATATTTGAGAGCTGCGGCATGGCTGATCGTTGTGTTGTTAACATACCATCATCTGTTGATGTAAAAGATATCTATCCTACTTTTTTCTGTACCACTTCATTCACCTCATTAGGTTCGTGGATGAGGTTCAGGCTAAAGGCCTTTTCACACTGCACTTGTTTTTTTTTTTTTTTTGGTGTTCGGTAGGTAAAATATATAAACACTACATGGTCAAAATAATCGGGGGGTTTCCTCAGGTCCTCTTTAATGGGAGTCTGGACTTTTAAAACTGCTGCCAAGATTTGAATGTAGCTTTACTGCACAAATCCCCACTGACAGTACAGTACTACAGTGCACTATAAAACAAGCCGTTAGCCATGCCTGCTATGCTAGTAGCGTGACTTATTTGTAATGGAGTGTTATTATAAGACACATTTTTGGTGAATGAACAATCGATTAAATATCTGTCAAGCAGTTTCTAATTCTTCATTGGTTCAGAATCCTCTTAGCTGGCTGTAGCCATTTGACCACTGAAAGGCAGCTCCTTTGTTCAGCCTTGTTCTATCACGGATCTTACCAATTGCTTCTTTTTAAATTCTGTAGTTAACCATAGATGTCTATTCCTTCATAAAGTTCCTCAAGCCCAAAACATAACAGTGCAAGGCTTCGGGGTTGTGTCCGCAGTGAGTGGGCTTCACGAGTTTCGCAAAAATAATTGACGCCTCATTAGTCAAGTTTTCTCTCTGATCGGTTGTTTTTCCTCAGGGGCGGTGAGTTGTTACAAGTCAAATTAGTGGTATAAGATGCGGTCAGAGAGGGCAGATTTTTCTTTTCCCTCACACGTCATTTTACTAATGTATTACTGTCGGGTTACACTGAGTGTTTTAAGAAATATGACGTTTTGTTTAGTTTTTTTTTCAGAAATTTCTAACATTTCCTTTCAACATAGTTCGCATACCAATAACTTATTAGACTTTTTCTATGCTTCCAACATCTTAGGCGAGACCTACAACAGATTGTGGCCCAGACCCTCTCTTTGGTCCACAATCAGGCGTCACAAATATTCTTCTGGATGAATTGACGAACATTATCACACACTCATAATCTTCCAGAAATACTTCTCAAAAGAGCTGTTATAGGGGCAAAGGGAAGAGCAACTCGAAATTTATCTTCCATTTTCACTTCCTGGTGTTATAACAGCTTGCTTTCTTAATTGTTGTTGTCCTGTTCATTCAGATATTTTAAGGTTAACAAAATTAAAACATATTGGTCTACAATGGATATTTGTTTTAGGGGATGACTAGCAAAAAACATGGGGTAAAAATGTCTCAATCAGATATCTCATTGTCCTGCCAAAGCAATTAATGCGTGAATAATCAATGAGACCGGGTAATTGCCAAATAAGAAGTTCTCTTTCTTTTGACTACAACTCAGCTGGTTTAGCATGATCACAAAAAGGAAGTCGTATTGAAGTTTTGAACCTTTGTGAAGTCTACACTCTGTTGTCTACTTGTCATATAGGTTCATCCTGTCCACACTCAGTGCAAGCCAGAGGAATGTGGTCAACTGTGCGCTGTGCCACCAAACCCTGCCAGTGTTCGAACAGTTTCCACTGGTGGATGGGACGATGTTTCTGAGCCCATCACGCCACGATGAGATTGAGTATGATGTTCCTTGCCACCTTCAAGGTCAGACAGGATTATTTACATCATTTTGGGTTTCTTTATTCTGTACATTGTCAAATATGTCTTTGGAAGCCACATCATTGTACTTGCCTCCCACAAGTCAATGAAAATCAAGGTTATTTAAGCAAATTCTGTTGTGCATACGGTCAATTGTTTAAGATTGTTTGTAATTCAATAATTTTGCAACAGTAGATCTAATGTAGTGTAGGTGGCAGTCTAATTGAAAAAAATGTACATACTGTAATTATTAACAGGAAAGCATTGAAATCTATTTGTGTCAAGGATTAGTGAATTATCACTATTATCACAAGATTCTTTGACGTACTTTAATGGCCCGCACGCTTTGATGTTGATGGCGCCTGATATGCATAACTATGAAAGGATATTTTATCAGGCTTTGTATCCTTTTTGTAACCGTTTCTAGGGATAAATAGTTTAATTTGTACTGTTCAAAAGTGATGAGCAATTAAAAATTTGGTCTGACGCCACAGCTGTTATTTACAGAAGGATAGAAGCCTGAAGCATGCATATGTAGCATGTGGAAAACTCTGAACGCTCAAATATAACGCTACTGTACATTGTTTTAAGAGACATTTGATACACTGTTTTACTGGTGCTGTATCTAATTGAAGAGCTTTGCTATGATTTTGCTCGTACACAAGTTTATCATGAGGAGATTACCATCTGTCATTATTATTGTAGGCCCCAAATCATTTACTCCAAAAGTTGACATTGGTGGACCGGCATGAATAGTTCTCTCTTTTAAAATGAACCTCGCCGTTAACTTTACTATTCACTGTTAAATGCAGTACTTATTTAGACATTGAAACACCTAAAAATGATCAATGTTTATTTCAAGACATCATGTTGCAAACAGATTGTGAGTTATGTTGTGCTGTCTTATTTATTTTGCATCCTTTTGTTCAGATGGAAACTAGTTAATGTTGATTATTCATCAGGCATTTGCCGCTAAATAAATTATTTATGAAGGAAACACTAATATAATATGCAACAAAGGGCTGTATCCTCAATAGGCACTTCAAAAACGGTATAGTATCTTTTTTACCGAGTTGTCTTGTAAATATAAAGTTTTGAATTTCACCACAGCAAATACCGTAATTCCCAGCCTACAGAGCGCACCTGGTTATAAGCCTCACTGAGTACATTTGGAAAAGAAAATACCATTTGGTACATGCATACGCCGCACCTGTGTAAAAACCGCAAGTGCCCACATTGAAACCCACATTCAAACACGAGATATTTACAAAGAAAGACGGTACACAGAAAGAGTTTAATGCTGGGTTAGTGCTAGCGCTAACGCTAACAGGGCCAGTTAAAATTAAACTTACTGGTAAATATCCCTGAGACACAGCAGTAACACGATAGCACAGCGCTAACGTTAGCATAGCACTAACATTACCGTATCGCAAACAGGGCTGGTAAAAGTAACTTCTTAGGCACATGTATTCCACCGGTCTCATTCTTACCCTTTCAGCTCGAGTGCCCCCTTGCAGCCGTTAGAAAAAAATGCACAAACTAGCCACATCGCTGCATAAACCGCAGGGTCGAATGCGTGTGAAAAAGTCACGGCTGGTAGGCCGGAAATTACGGTAACTAAACCTGAGGTAATATGCTCCATATTTAGTGCGGTAAAACTGAAGTCACACTGTCAAGGGCGTTTTCTCCCCCCTATGGGTTCTTTATTTAGGCAACTAATCACCTTTTTTTCATCTCTAACAGGCAGGTTAATGCACCTCTATGCCATATGTGTGGATTGTCTAGAAGGTGTCCACAAAATCGTATGCATCAAGTGCAAGTCCCGCTGGGATGGGAGTTGGCACCAACTGGGTACCATGTACACCTATGACATCCTGGCTGCTTCACCTTGTTGTCAGGTAGAAGTTTAGATACGCATAAAAAATGTGTAATTGTAGCGACACTTCTTCATTGGTGGTCATGGTGTTCTTTTTTTTTCTTCCATGAAACAGTTGATGAAAAGACAAGTAGCAATAACAATAAATATATCCCATCAATATTACACAAAACAATTGTAGACATACCATTAAGCCCAAAATGATAACTATTTTTAGACAAAGTAGGCTCCATTAATCACAAAAAGAAACATGGCATGCCACGAGGCAAAAGAAATTTCAGAACAAAAGTTACTGCAATCTATCCGTGTGGGAAAAGGTTACAGAGCCAATTACAGGGCCTTAAGACTCCAGCAAACCACTGTCAGAATCCATCAATAAATGGAGGTAAATGTGAACAGCGGTGAAGCCTCCCAGGAGTGGTCAATCAACCCAGATTACTCAGAAAGTACAAAGACGATTCATTTGGGAGGTCATTAAAGAACTGAAAATGACATTCAAAGAACTTCAGGCCTTATTAGCCTCAGTTTTTATGAATCAACCATAAGAAAGATAACTGGCAAAAATGGGATCGATGGGAGTGTTGCATGACAAAAAAACGCATCCATCTATTTTCCAAGCCACTTATCCTCAAAAGGCTCACAGAAGTGCTGGAGCTTATACCAACTAACATTGCTGTAAAAAAAAAATAATAATAATAAAACAAAAGCTCACCAGAAAACATCTTGATGATCCTCAACTAATATTTTTGCTGATTCCTATTTTTATACTTGCAATACTAGGAAGAGTGGGATAACACTTAAAAATGTATGAGAGCAAAATAACTGGATTCTGGTAGCAATTTTATTTTTCTCATTTCATTACAAATTTGAACGTTTGGGATGTTGTTGCATATCTTCAAACTGATGCTTGGGGTGTGTTGTTGAAAATCCTGGTATACTGTTTTTAGTAAGCTTTCCATTAAATGGTACAAAGTGTGTAGCTTGTCAGCTTATGGTCTATCTCACTCTGTGTGCCACCAGGCTCGTCTCAACTGTAAACACTGTGGGAAGCCCGTGGTGGATGTTCGTGTCGGGATGCAGTATTTCTCCGAGTACAGCAATGTGCAGCAGTGCCCTCACTGCGGCAACCTGGACTATCACTTTGTCAAACCCTTCTCCTCCTACAAAGTACTCGAGGCTTATTGACAAATGTTGTACGTCCGTGCTAGTCAAAGCTGCTTTTAATTTTTTAAGTTTAGGAAAGTTTATATTTTAAGGTTCAATGAGGACCTTAAGGTTTTTAGATGTTTTAGGTTCCCTTATGTTCAGTTTATTTTTTTTCTCAAGTGTACAGACAGAGGAGGACTGTGAAAGTTCCAAGGCTGTCTAATGCTGAAAGCTCAAGAAAGGTGTTTGATCAAGTGTGAAACACATTTTATCTGTGACAAGTGAATGTATCTGTATGCCAAATTAGATTTTTTTTTTTTTTTTTTTTTAAAAACCAAGAAATGACCATTCTTGAATAAAGGCAAAATATATAGTGCTGCGGATGGGTTTTCTCTCATCAGGTAATGAATTCAGTTCTGTGCAATGCAACTAATGGTTAGATCCATTGAACAATTTTGTTCAGTAAAACAAGTAATCAATCAGATATGATATATGATAAAGATTTTTTGGCTCATTTATTTTATTGTTGAATTCATGAAAAAAAAAAACTGAGTACTGCAGTCAAATGAGGCCAGGTATTAATTGAATCAGTGAAAACTAATCTACTACTTTTGTGGTTTTCAATACATTAGTATTTGGTGGATTATTATTTGAACATGTTTAGGTGACAGTTGGCAAGCTGTTGAGTTTGTGAACCTCTAGTGTCTATCTTATACAAAGGATAACAAATTAAGTGAATACTGGGACATTAGACTCCATGACTAGGAGTAATATTGAAGATGGCAGTTATCATGAGGACCAGAGCGTTTGTACTATATTTTAAATTCAGTTTAGTTTCAATGGAGACGTAACCCTTTACCTGTTGATCAACATACAGCCAATATATTTGCATTAGAACCAGAATATCTTATTTTAGACCAAAACCAATTATGCTTAAATTGTTGACCGTCCCCAAACAGAGATTGTATAATCGTTCATATTTTAAAAAAATTCACAAAAAAAGCACAACTATTGAAATAATTATGATCTCATCTTGATTTACTCACAAATCTACGTAATATGAAATCTGGGCCCAATGGAATTGATCAGAAACTCAATACAACTCCAGGAAGATGTATGAAAGGCAACAGGTGGATATTGTTGGACCTTCTACCACTGTGGAAAAGCATGTTTTTCAATGAAGGATCTATTTTTAGTCCCTAATTTTCAGTTAATTAAGTTGAATTAGACTAATTGGACGGCATTTTGAATGGACTGAGGTTTCTCTTGCCAAGACACGGGTCATCAGGGCCCGTGTGGAGCCAGGCCTGGAGGTGGGGCTTGTCGGTGAGCTCCTGGCGGTCAGGCCTGCACCCATGGGGCTCAGCCGGGCACAGCCCAAAAGGGTAACGTGGGTCCCCCTGCCCATGGGCTCACCACCTGCGGGAGGGCCTTTTGGACTCGGGTGCAATGTGAGCTGTGCGGTGACCGAAGGCAGGGACCATGGCAATCCAATCCCCGCCTACAGAAGCTGGCTCGAGGTATGTGGAATGTCACCTCTCTGGCAGGGAAGGAACCCAAGATGGTGTGTAAAGTCGAGAATTTCCTACTAGATATAGTAGGGCATGCTTCCACACAAGGCTTGGGCTTTGGTCCAGTCCTCTTGAGAGGGGTTGGACTCTCTGCCACTCTGGAGTTGGGACTCCCTTATGGAGAGTTATAACACCCGCAAGCCCACCACGATCGCAGGGCACCCCACTCACCCCCCGCCTCTTCAAATTGCTGCCATCAGTCTTTGGACCAAAACCAGTAGGCTCAAAAGCAGTCAGGATGCTCAACTCACTCTCTGCTCTCCCCTCATTATTATTATCCCAGGCTGGCACTCACCACCATTGACTCTAGACCAGAAATTAAAGATCATACAAAAAAAAAAAGAGAACTTCTCGCAAAGTATTCCCCTTGCCCTTGCAGCACTGTGTACATTACTAATTGATTATTCTGCTACAGTGTTGAGAAATGTCTATAATTACAAGGTCCAAAATACTAAAAAGTGTACAATGGTGCTCATGTCCATATCACAAATCTATGTATACTGTATATAGGAATTGTTGCTTATATTGACCATGTTGGTTATATTGTCTATAGTATAAGTGTACAATACAATGTGTATTTTTTAGACAGACCTGTTTATTTGTATTTTTTTTTCTCAATTTCTTTCCAACTATTTATAGCACCGCAGGTCTGAGAGGAATGCTATTTCAGGTATGTTGTATGTCACGTAAGTATAACACATCTGACAATAAAGTTACTTGAATGTTTTTGGGATGTACGAGGAAACCAATGTACCTGAAGAAAACCCAGGCAGACATGAGGAGAACATGGAAACGCCACAGAGTGCAGGGCAGATTTGAAACCATGACCTCAGAACTGTGAATTGGATGTCTCAACCAGTCTATTTTACTTGCAAATATGTCTTATTTCTCGTTGATCATTATTGAAGAGTCCTTTTTTGTGTCCGGAGGAGCCGGTTCATCTTCAGCAGCCTTTGGGCTGCCAGACTGTGACAATGGACTCCGATCCTTGTCTCTTTTGGACAATTCCTTTGCCGAAGGAGGCCGAAGGATGCACATGGCCGCTTGGCCCTCACGTATGACTTTTGGCTTGGAAACAAAACCCACCATCACCTCCATTTGTTGCACCATTTGTTCTAGGTTTTGATCCTGTATGAAAATAAGATTAGTCATACGAGAAATCAAGACAGAATGTGTGATAAAGTTTGAACCAGTCGTGAAATGGGAAAGGATATTCCTCACCAAGTTGTCTGTAGACTCATTGCGTGGTGAGCGCAGTGTTATCCTAACGTGGTGCTTCTTCTCCAACCAGCTCTCCACCTGCTTCAGTTTGGTCATCAGATCGTGAGAAGCAATACAGGAAGTAAAGGTGAGCTCTTTGACCTGCACAGGAGCTATATAAAATGCACCACAATTAGTTGCTGGACACTGAATTCCACATGCTCGAGACATTGTGAGGTAAATGAAGCCTCAATCTCAAGTGTCTTTTTCAGTAAAATCAGTACATTTGCCTTTGGAACACAACCTAGAAAAGTGTAACACGGCTGCAACTGTGTGGTCACATAATTGGAAATTCTCATCCAATACACATGCATTCAAAGAAACCGGCACATAATGCAGTTTAGAGTCTTTTTACAGGTCTGTGCAAGTGATGAGACCTGTGTACACAAAAAATGTGACTTATTTTGGTTTCACGCACCTGCCTTGCCTTTCTGTTTCTCCCACATTTTCATCTGTTCTTCATGGATTTGTTTCCCACTCATCAGACGATAAACCGGAGGATCCTGACGTTCACTGAGTACCACCAGTTTGAGACCCTTCTCATCCATGATTCTGAGGACATCTGCACGGTGGAGAACACCCAGGTTTTCCCCTTCCTCACTGATAACTTGGATCTGGCGCTGCGAGATTTTCCGGCCTACACTGGTGATTGTAGTACGAGCCCGAGGATCCTGCTTTTTTTTCTTCACTGCAAGAGTCTGGTTCGAGTCATCTGCATCTGTGCAGAACGGAGACCACCTCCACGGATTGGCAATGATCCTGCTTTTTTCAAACCTTCTGAGAATCCGCAATGCTGGTGTCCAAGAGCTCAGACTGGCACCGTACACTATTTGGACTGCATGACAAAGTAGTTCCCGCACACAACCTGCAGCCATAATCTAAAACCAAAATACATAACTCTTGTTACCAATTGAGCCAGGCCTACATAACTGTCAGATCATTGAAAGAGTGCATGAACTCGTTAAATAACTTGTACTTTGCAAATCGAACACACCCCAGTCGACCAGCATCTGCGAAAATTCTCCAATTTAAGGACATTTTGTTTAGTTTTTTTTTTCTTAGGGTACACTACAGAAAATAAAACATTTGTGGTGTTTTGTAAAAGACAAAATAGTTCATGGTGGATACCACACATACTTCACTTCCAACATGTACAATAACTTTTCTACCCCCTTGACTATCAGTGCAGTATTTCAAACAACGAACAGTCTCATTCCTGTGGGACACAGCACTTTGTTAGTAGTTTAAAAAAAAACCTGCATCATGCAACAGATTTATAGCTGCTTAAGGCTTTGCTGAAAATATAAAAACACCCAGACGATTTATTTTTGCAGTAATTGACGACTACCGTTCAATGTCGCGCGTTCACACTGATTTGGAGGGCAGGCTGCTTCCGCAATGTTCTTCTTCGTGACTTTACTCCGGAAAACGCATACAGTCAATATACAACACTGACATCTACAGATCAATTTAGGCAAAATATCAAATTAAGGATTATTCACTGATACCAGAATTAGCTTTATTGGCCAAGTATGTAAGAACACGCAAGGAATTTGTCTCCAGTAGTTGGTGCCGCCCAACTACATGTTGAGCACGAACAACAATAAATTGGCGAGACTTTTTTTCTTTTTTGCTTATAAGAACTCAGTTGTGCAGGGATTCAGTCTGACGACATTTAGAGGCGTTAGACTGCCCATGCAATTACAAGACTTCAAGGAGTGTATGCTTTTTAAAAGTGACAAGTTCAGTGGTGTGATAGTTTATCGCAGTGGTATCCAACGCGGTGCCCGCGGGCGAGTACTTGTCCGTGAGGACCACTTAAGGAACCTGAAAGGCATGTTCTAAAAATAGCACAGGTCACAAATTATTATTTGTGCTTTAAGTTTTTAATGTGACTTGCTTACATTAATGATTTTTTTTAATAAATGTCAAGTATTTATATATATGTAAACTATACGTTTTGTTATTTTGGGGGTTTGCCACAAGGAGGTCATGTAACCCTTCGGTGCTCACGAAGTAGCCCTCAGCCTCAAAAAGGTTAGCGACCCCTGGTCTACCCTATATACAAACTATTGAAAACTATAAAATATAATTTTGCATCAGGAATCAGAGGTGCTCTTATGGAGTTTAAAGGAGTGCAGTTGACCTGACATATACAGAAGCAAGAAATAAATAAATTTTAAAAAGCAATTTTGAAAACCTGGAATGGTAAAAACAAAGAAAAGAAACAGACGGTCTTATTAATTTGCATACGTGTTAACAAGTGCTTGTAGTGTACTAATGGCAGGAAAAGAGAACCCTTGCTGTCAGATTCCTTTTGAATAATATTTCATGAAAATACAAGAATATCCATTCATTTTCTTTGCTGCTTATCCTCACGAGGGTCACGGAGAGTCCCAGCTGTCAACAGGCCTGAACTGGTTGCCAGCCAATCGCAGGGCACACTTAGACTGACAACAGTCGCACTCACAAGCACACCCAGGGGCAAATTGAACTGTCCAATAAATGTTGCATGTTTTTCAGATGTGAGACGAAACCTCCAATGACCCTCGTGAGGATACATTTCTCAGAGAATGGATGGATGTTAACATTGTATATTTAAAAAAAATTGAAAATAAGTGCACTTATAGCCAAGCACAGTTAGCGGTCGTTCCAAACAAGGGAATGCTCCAAATGCACTTTCAGAGGAATGTATACACATCTGCAGGATGTAAAGCATTGTTTTGAAACACAAAACAGAGATAAGAAACATAATTATTTAATAAGACTGAACAACACTAACATTTAAAATCATAATGCACGTGCTCACATGAATACTTCTAAAGCCATATTGTGATGTGAATCCATTGTGACAAAACAACTTCACAAATTTATAATGAGAGACTCCGCCTCCATTAGAGCGGTTTCCAAGTCGGCAGCTTCCACAGTGAAAGTCTCTCTCTCTCGCATCATTTGCTCACGTGCTTCAGTCAGGTCAACCAATGTTTTCTGGATTTCCTAAATATGTGGAAAAATGATGGAAAACCATGTAAATAGTCCTCCTGGTCCTACTACTAATGGTGATCATCACCTGCATGCGAGAATGGTGCTGAGTTGCGATGTCGCCAAAAGCTTTTAATTCATTCAACAGGTCTGCGGAGAGACTCTGGAAGAGGACAAATGTTGGAATAATGGAAACAAAGGAATGCATGTTTGGCTTGAAATCTTTAAGAGTTGACAGGATTCACAAATGCCATTGTATATTTCAGTGATTAGTACACTACACAAGGTGCTAAAGCACACAAGTTTGCTGTGTGAGATCATTAATGGTGCCGTGGGAACTGCACTTATATAGCATTTTATCTACATTATAAAAGTGCCCAAAGCGCTTTAACAAAGTCACATTTACCTACTGCGAGCAAATCAGTGTCTTGCCAAAGGACTCTTCTGAACAGTGTGAGCCAGGATTTGAACCAGGGATTCTTTGGTCATTGGATCGCTTTACAGTCTGATCTACAGTCCCCTACTATCCATTTCCACTTAATTTGGCCAAAGATTATCATTTATTAATTACATATTGCACCTTTGTTCATCAATATATGCCAGCAACACATGAGACACACAAGAATTAAATACTCTTCCATTGGATAGTGGAAGATGTGCTAACCCTTAGTCAGTCATACAAAACAAAATGTTGCAGCTTTCTAAAATTTCACAGAGTTAAGTTAATTTGTCACGAAACTGAAATGAGATCATCATTACTATTTCAGTATTCCTATTTGCGACATTATTGGTCAGTATGTGCCTTGAAAAGGTCAAATAGGTAAGTGCCTTGGGTCAATTAAGGTTGTGAAACAATAGTACAGGATATTTCATTTTACAGAACATGACAAGAAGTCGGGCAGAAAACCTTAAACACACTGACATACCACAGCTTCTTTTCTTTGTTCTTCATTCTCACGTGCAATTCGCGCAACAACTTCTCCTGAAACTAAGTAGCAATCAGAAAATATTTTAAGTCTATTTGTTAACAGAATTATTTGAACAAAATGTTTTGAAGAATACTTACTAGGGTCTATTTTTGCAGCTAATAAGATTATCTGACAGTCCTTCAGGTTTTTCTGCACCTCAGAATTCTCCTTTTCAAGGTCGCTGAACTGCTGTTGCAAATGGCAAACCCTTTCCTGTGTTTGAAAAAAAATAACAAGGGTACAAACTGCTAAAGTAGCACAAAGTATGACGTCAATCGGCAGCTCTTCATCTTTCTATACCTGTGTTTCTGTGAGGTTTTTCTCCAGTTGCTCTTTGACAGCCGCCAATTCTCGATTTTGCTCCTTGAGTTCTGCCTGCAGTTCGTACCTAGTCGAAGACCGAAGGAAACCAATACATGCTTTTATGAATTAAGTTCCATCCCGGCTGTGCATGCCAAGCAAAGTAAATCATGTTACTTACCCTTTGTAAACTTTCGGGAGAACATTTTTTCTGGAGGACAAGAGTGGATGAATGGAAACATTAAATGTAGCTAAATCTATCCTCACGCAGTCATTTTGCGTCGTTGATGATAATGATTTCTCACCTCGGTATGTTTTCTTTTTGTTTGAGAACATCATATTTTTGGAGAGACTTAACCGAAGAAGTTCCGAGTGCTCTTTCCTTCATGTCATTCTTTTGGGTTGTTTTCTTTGCATCAACAGGAACCCGTCCTCCTGGAAATTAACGCTACACAACTCAGTCCATGTTGTTTAAAGCGATTAAATAAAATTAACGGGAAAACGCGGCTAACTGTGCCTACCGGTAACTTGGGGAATATTCGACATTGTTCTATCAGAGATGGCAGCGACTGCAAATGTATTACAGTTGGATGGGGAATGGAGAGAGCAGGTTTTCAACCCCAAATGTAACACAGGAGAACTCTTCACCTTAACTCTGTATTTCCGAGCACACAATTTCAAAAATATAATCCTACCGTAAACACGTTAAATTAAAAGTGGCATCAAAACAGCCATCCGCAAATAAATTCAAAAGAAAACACCAACTCACGTTTCCGCTATTGCGTCATTTCCTATAAGCGTTTAGAGGACGCTGAAATGTATTTTGTTCTCTTATATTGGGGTAAATTTATTAAAATAGTATTTTAAGCATTTTTTTAAACTGAAGAATTCAGATATACGGGTAAAATATCAAAATAATTTATCATAAAATCAGCGGCCGAATTAAACTGCGCATGCGCTGAGGCGGTTCAATTCAAAAATCAAGACGTTAGCCTGAGCGCGTATTATTTTTTTTTCTTGAAGTTCTGCGTCATGGTTAAAATGTTTGTTCACGAGTAACAGTGTTTCTCAAGAAGCATAAAGGTTTCACAAGTAATCCATACGAGGTACGTATGACTATCATTTATTTCTACGGCACCGTGTTGTTGTCATTTATTTATGGCAAGCTACCATGCTAACAACGAAATACAATTTGAAATGCAGGCAAATTAGCTTCAAAGTGACGACTGCGTCTTTTTTTAGTGACAATGAGCCTAAAGGACATTATTATTTACGCTTCATAGACGTGTGTTTGCGATTAAGAGTGAGTATGGTGTTTGTTTACTACTGGGGAAAGTCCAATGTTCTTTAAAAGCTCTATTTCGTCGGTGAAGCTCAAAGAGTAAAATACGTACCTGACCTAATTTTGTAGGTTATCCCCAACGAAAGATTGGCTGTACTTGTCCTCAATTAGTGAATACAGTACTTTTTAAAATTATATATTTGTTAGGTGAAAATGGAGCCCTTGGACCCTGGCAAGAATGAGTGAGTCAAACACTATTAACAGATTTAACACAATGTTTGTCTTACACCTTGTGATTCGGTTTTGTGATTTGAAGTGTTTGTTTTCTATTACAGTGAAAACAGTGACTACTGTGGCAGCAGGCGCATTTCTTCTGTGAGTAATGTCAAGGACTTATGATAAAACTACAGTTTACATGTTCTTATGTTCTGAACGTTTTTTTGTTTTACAACTTTTTTTTTTTTACATTTTTGTAATTTAATCTTTCAGATTCTTAAAGCCCCACGGAAATTAATATTCACAGATGCAGAGGAACAGGAAAATATGGTAAATGGATTTTTCCCGGTTTGCAATTTATACTGAAAATGTGCAATATTCTTGTATGACTCGATCTAAACATCTAATAATCTTTCCAGAATATTTTTACATTTTTGTAATGCAATGTTATAATTCAGGTTGGATGTGCCAAACCAACTGAAAGAAGAAATTCCAGAAGAGTTAGCTTTGCGCCAGCCAATGATGTACTCCTTTTTGACAAGTAAAACACTGAAAACACACATCTTTATGTTGAAACAACACCATACATTAATATTTTGTTCCTTTTAAAGGGATGTAAACGATCCCTCCAAACTCCGAAGTCCATTCCAAGAGTTAATGTCTACAGGTATGTAAAGTATTGACTATCTGACTGATTGAATACTAAATAATAAGCAGTTTTGTAATTATTATCTTGATTTTTTTTTTTTTTCTTAGCAGTCCTAGCAACAAAAAATGGGTAAAGTAACTCAATGATCTAATTTTCTTGAAAATAAAATGATCTGAATAGTGTTTTTATCTGCCCCACTGTAGTGTTCAGAGGTCAAGTGAAGATGGGTTTCAACAAATAATGGGTACATCTTTTTTTATTTATTTTTTTTATTTTTATTCTTCTGAGCTGCTGTTTGTTTTTGTGTACAATGCATTTTGTAAATATGTGTGTCCAAAATCAATCCAGGCATCGAATCTCTCCTAACTGGACCTCTTCTTACTTCTGAAATGAATGGGAAAGTGAGATTATCTTCATTACCATACTAAGCATTTACACTTTTAACGTGAATCGCGATAAAGTTCCTCAAAGATGTTTTACAAATGTTTTTGGTGTCCATATACTTACATTGTACTCATCCTCAGGGCACATCTGTATCTAACGTGGGCTTTGGAGAGGAAACAGTGATCTATTGTGAGGATGATGGCTTCATGGAGATGACCCAGAGTCACACGATCAACATTGCGATTAATGAAGGCTGCCTCGTAGATTCTCCACAAAAAAATAGAACCACCTTTGTTTTTGGTGGGAAGAAGACAGTGATGGCTTCACCTAATAGCAAATCTTTGGATATGAGCCCAAGGTATAACGCAAACGTCACAAGAGGGACAGAAGTGCCAGTTCCAGGAAGCGTCACAGATTTTAAAGTTATTTCATCTCTTCCAAATTTTGATCCCTCTTGCAACAACATGTTCTGTAGTCTTTCAGAATCACATGTCTCAAATGTGAAATTCTCCGAACCCTCATTGCACACTAACATGTCCCAGGTTAAAACCCCAAACCAAGACGGGAATAAAGAAAATCAAACTCCATCTTCACTTTATTCTGAAATGGGTAAATTAGTCAATAAAGCCAGAAATATTGGACTCTATCAAGACATGGATTTAACAGCTACCCACACAAGCCCCATTGCAGAATTGACAGGTGATGCCGATGATCCTTTCCAGTGTCTTTTTCCCACACAAGAAATGTATTCCCAGTCTGATAGTACGTTACAAGCAATGGACAACACAAAGAGCC
Source organism: Syngnathoides biaculeatus (assembly GCF_019802595.1). Lineage (NCBI taxonomy): Eukaryota > Metazoa > Chordata > Actinopteri > Syngnathiformes > Syngnathidae > Syngnathoides > Syngnathoides biaculeatus. The sequence goes on from NC_084662.1 coordinate 17,551,142, forward strand.
TCCAAAGGCAAACCAGCATGGCAGCAGGATCATACAACCCCAAAGGTAATTTATTTAAAGTACAAACACATCTATTTTCCTATAAACCTTTTCCTACTGACTTCTCTAAATTTATTTTTTCTGACTAGCTTTTTAACATCATTGGTAACATTTTATTTTATATTATTTCTTTGACAGTGGCATTTGGAAACAGGTATGTTGCATTATACCCACACTTCAATTAGTCATTTTACTTCCATTAAATTTCAGAAACTACCAATCATAGTTTGCCATGTCACAGATCTTTTTGTAAGCAAAATTAATAACAAGCGAATACTGTAATTGTTTCCCAAAAGGATTGAGAAGGGAAATGCTGAAGAAGAAACTTTTCAGATGACTGGTATGTTATTTATTATTTAGTGTAATCAGCTCCATTCTTCTAATGCTGATTGTATTAACTTGTGCTTTACATTTTCAGACAGACATCATTTAAAGAAACAGCCTTTTCATGCACTTCAACGACAAAGGGTAAGTTTTATATATACCGTAATTTCCCGCCTATAAGCCACGACTTTTTTCACACGCTTTCAACCCTGCGGTTTATGCGGCTAATTTGTGCATTTTTTTCTAACGGCCGGAAGGGGCCACTTGAGCGGAAAAGGTAAGAGTGAGACCAGTGGAATGTAGAGCTTGTGCGTCTACACCACCGATGTCATGTGACTGGCCATACTGCCGGGCAAGCGAAGCATTGCTCAATGCTAAGTTGGTTGGAGGTGACACGAAAATACGTCTTATTGCACAGCGCCCAGAGTTTTGTTCGATACCGTTAAAGATTTAGAAGGTGATAATAAACGAAGGTACGTGGAAAAATGAGAGACACTTGGCACAGAGGACCCATATTTAATGCCGAAGTCCATCTTTTCACCGATAAGAAATTCGACTGTTAACCCGCTTCCGCTTCTCTTGGACAACTGGATCTAAACATGGATCTGGTGAGTAAGTCGTCGAGATTTACACGGAAAAGTTTGAAAGCGTATAAAAGTTTGGATGCATACAAATACTTCGTAGGTGTATCCGTTCTCAATGGGAGACTGCTTGTGAACGCAGAAATGTGTTCGGCTGCACATTAACCTTTGCTGAAATCCATCAATCTTTATCTCTAGTATTCAATACAAATACCAATATTTAAATAAATGACCCCTCGTTGTACACAAACTCACAAAAAAGAAAATAAACCGCTGGGATAGGCTTCACCCCTCATACACGGAAGCGTGTTGCGGCCACATGTTAACCTCCGTAAACCTCTGTCTTACTGATGGTTTAGTTTCTTTTTTTAAATATGTGTTGGACTCATTTGAAAACAATGCACTTTTAAACAAACAAAAAGTTTTGTCGCAGAGATGTTTAACGCGTAGCTGCAACACACTTCCGTGTATGTTGGAGATGTCTCTTTTTTTTTTTTTTTTTTTAATGCATTGTTCTCTAATCAGCCAATTTGGCATTCTAAATACTTCTTGGGAATTTGAGATTGAGAAGAATTATTCCTACCTGAAATGAAGCGATCGCTACACAGTCGTGTGTTGGGCACCATCCATCATGTTTGATTGCCGAAATCCATCGATCTTTTCTGGTCTTTTCTGATGGTATTCTATAGAATGACCTCTTTGAATATCTGTCTTGTTTGTTGTAACAACCAACAGCACAACAGGTCTCGGGCATTGTGAAGATTCTGCTCCGGTTCAATGTCCCCCACACTGTGGAGCAGCTCTTTTTGTTTGGCAATATGGCCCAGTGAAAATGTTACTGCTGTGTCTCAGTGATTTTTTTTTTTTTTTTTTTTTTTTTTTTTTTTTTACCGTGGTTTTTTTTTTGTTTGTTTGTTTTTAAACCGGCCCTGTTAGCGCGGCGGCGCTAGCCTTAAACTCTGTCTTTCTTGGTAAATATCTCGTGTTTCAATGTGGGTTTCAATGTAGGCACTTGCGGCTTTTACACAGCTGCGGCGTATGTACAGTGAAGAAAAGTATTTGAAAACCCTGCTATATTATTTCCGTCAAGGAAATACCAATCTGGTACATACAGTGAAGAAACTAAGTATTTGAACTCCCTGCTATATTGCAAGATCTCACACTTGGAAATCATGGATGCGTCTGAAATTTTCATCGTTGGTGCATGTTCACTGTGAGAAAGAGATCTTAAAAAGAAAAATCCAGAAATCACAATGTATGATTTTTTTTTTTTTTTTTTTTTTTTTAAACGTTTAGTGTGATACAGCTGCAAATAAGTAATTGAACATCTGTCTATCAGCTAGAATTGTGACCCTCAAAGACCTGTTAGTCCGCCTTTTAAAAGTCCACCTCCACTCCATTTATTATCCTGAATCAGATGCACCTGGGTGAGGTTGTTGGTTGCATAAAGACACCTGTCCACCCCATACAATCAGTAAGACTCAAACTTGCAACATGGCCAAGACCAAAGAGCTGTCCAAAGACACCAGAGGCAAAATTGTACAACTCCACACGGCTGGAAAATGCTACACTGCACTCTATTTAAGGAGAGGATGACCGCAGCCATGTATTGTGAGATTTTGGGGAACAAGCTCTTTCCCTCAGTCAGAGCATTGAAGATGGGTCGTGGCTGGGTCTTTCAACATGACAATGACCCAAAGCACAAAGCCAGGAAAACCAAGGAGTGGCTCCGTAAGAAGCATATCAAGGTTCTGACATGGCCTAGCCAGTCTCCAAACCTAAACCAAAAGAAAATCTTTAGAGGGAGCTGAAACTCCATGTTTCTCAGCGACAGCCCAGAAACTTGTCTGATCTAGAAAAGATCTGTGTGGCGGTGTGGGCCAAAATCGCTCCTGCGGTGTGTGTAAACCTGGTGGACAACTGCAGGAAAAGTTTGACCTCTGTAATTGCAAACAAAGGCTACTGTACCAAATATTAACATTGGTTATCTCAGGTGTTCAAATACTTATTTGCAGCAGTATCACACATATAAATGGCTACAAAATCATACATTGTAATTTCTGGATTTTTCTGTTTAGATTATCTCTCTCACAGTGGACATGCACCTACGATGAAGATTTCAGACCCCTCCATGATTTCTAAGTGGGAGAACTTGCAATACAGCAGGGTGTTCAAATACTTGTTTTTTTCACTGTATAAATATGGCTCCAGGTGCTTGGCATTGTCTTTACTGCCTTTGTTCAAGTCAAGCTATCATATACCGGTCCATACTTTCAATATAGGGAAAAATTTGCTCCACAACTTGGGTCCCAAAAATTAGGAAATAAGTTTTACAACACTTTGCAGACGTTTTGGGCACTCAAGACCATAGATTTCTTCTCATGCTATTTTCACCACTTTGAATTGGTTAATATTGTGTAAAAATATGATTGCGATAGACATAGTATTGATTTGTGACGCAAACAAGAACTTGTACAGTAAAGGAAACGTGCCCGCTTTCTGTCACTTACTCATTTTTACCACACACTCCCCTACCTTCTTGGTTGTGACAATTTTTTACATTCGCTACCAAAATTAAATCACTAGTGGATCAGTTAAATAAATCAATGCCATTGTGATTGAACTGAAAATCTTTTTTTTTTTTTTCTTCTCCCCCCCCCCCACTCCCAGATTAATTCTAAGACTCAAGAGGACTGTAGGGAGCAAGCAGTGAGATTTACAGGTGGCAATGCTCACTTGGATGTGACTGGTAGTCATTCTGTAAACACAACTAGTACTTTTACAACACAATCAAAGGAAATTCTGAACAGCCTTACTGTAAACATTGGTACCCCTTTTCAAATAGGAGAACAAAACATTGTCAACTCTGTGCCTGCTGGAGGACAAAAAAACATCAGGTTTTCAGCAAATGATGCTGTGATGGATATACCCACAGTTACTCCAATAATTGATACTCCTTTTGAACCAGGAAGCCAACACATTACTAACTTCCTACCTGCTGGAGGAGAAAAAAACAGGATTTCAAAAAATGAGACTGTGATGGATTTAACACAAAACGTTACTGCAAACATTGCTACACATTTGGAACCAGGAGCACACCAGAATAGTAACTCCAAACCCCCAGAAGAAGACAAAGCTATTACGTTTTCTGGAAATGACACAGCGATGGATATAACACAAACTGTTACTCCAATAATTGATATTCCTTTTGAACCCGGAACACGCCTCAATACTAGCTTTGTACCTGCTGGACGGGAAAACATCAGGTTTTCAGCAAATGACACAGCGATGGATTTAACGGATAACCTCATTGCAAACATTGCTACATATTTTAAACCAGGTGCATACCAGAATAGTAACATACACCTTGAAAGAGGCAAAACTATTGGGTTTTGTCCAAATGACCGAGTAATGACTATGACACAAAACCTCACTGGAATAATTGATGCTCCCTTTGAACCAGGAGCACAGAAAGATGTCCACTTTCTACCCGGTGGAGGAGAGAAAACCATAAGATTTTCAGCAAATGACGCAGCAATGGATGTGACGCAAAACCTTACTGCAATAAATGATACACTCTTTAAACAAGGTCAAAATCACAATATGAAGTATGTACATGCTGGAAGAGAGAAAAATGGTTTGTCAACAAATAGCACAGTAATGGATCTGACAGGGAACCTCACAGCAAGCACTGCTACAAATTTGGAACCAGATCTACATCCGAATGCTAACACCATACCTCCTGGAAGAGAGAACTCTATTTGCTTTTCTGACAACGGTGCAGTGATGGATACGAGGCAAAGTATTGCTTCAAAAATTCATACTCCCTTTAAACCAGGAGCACACAAAAATGTCCGATCTGTACCCCCTGGGGGAGAGAAAACAATCTTGTTTTCAGAAAATGATGCCGCAATGGATATTACACAAAACCCTACTGCAATCATTTATACTCCCTTTGAATTAGGAGTAAACCACATGACTAATTTTGTATCGGCTGGAAGAGATAAAACTATCAGGTTTTCGACAAATGACGTAGCAATGGATGTTGCTCAAAATGGACATGGAAACGTTGCTACACATATGGAACCATATGCACACCAGAATAGTAACTTCGTACTAGCTACAGGAGAAAAAACTATTAGGTTTTTAGAAAAAGATGCAGCAATGGATCTGACAGGGACCCTCACCACAAACATTGCTTCATATCAACCAGCAGCCCACCAAAATGTCGACTTTGCACTTGATGGAGGAGTGAAAGCACTGAAGCAAAGCCTCCCCACAAACAATGATTCACATTTGGAACAAGGAGTACCCCAAAATCAGCCAATTGGGGGAGAGAATATCATTAGTTTTTCAACAAGGAAAACTCCAATAGATGTGACACAAAGTCTCACCATGAAAATTGATGCACCTTTTGAAGTACGAGCACACCAGTATCCTCACTTTGTACTTGCTGGAGAAGAGAGAATACAGAAGTTTCCAGCAAAAGATGCAACTATGGGTGTGGAGCAACGCCTCCCAAAAAACATTGATTCGGATTTGGAACCAGGACCACACCACAATGAACCTACCAATGAACTAGGTACAAACCAGAATGTTAACTTTATACCTACAGTGAGAGCGAATGGTATGAGAGTTTCAGTAAATGATGCTGCTAATGAAGTGACAAAAAGTAATCCTCCACTTGAACCAGCAACACACCAGAATGTTAACTTTCGACCTGCTGGAGAAGGGAAATTGCAGAGGTTTTCAGCAAACGACTCTGCTGTGGATGCAACGCAAAGCATCCCTGCAAACATTGATACAGATTTGGAAGGAGGAGCATGCCACAATGATCTTACCAGTAAATCAGCTACACACCAAAATTTTAACATCTTACCTGCAGTTCCAGAGACTTCTGTGAGATTTCGAGTCAACGATGCTGCTTTGGAATTGCCAGAAAGTCATGCTACAAACACGACTTGTTTTAAGCCACAGACTCAACAAAATGAAGAGTGTTTTACTTTTGGAGAAGAGAAGTCCATAAAGTTGAATACAAATGATGCACCTGTAGATGTAACACAATGTCACACTGTAAACATTGCCGTTAGGTCACTATCCAATGGCGTTCCTCAAGCTAAGAAACAAGAAGAGCTGTGTGGTGTGCCAAAAAATACATCTTTATTAGTTCCTGGTTTAAATCCAGAACAAAATATCTTTTGTAATGCAGGTTTCGCTTCAACTTATCCCATGATCATGAAAGCAGGCCCTCCAGCAGAACCATATGTTGGAGAATCTGATAACAAAAATCAATTAATCCCAGTGCAGGCAAAAACTTTGTATGTGGATAATCAGTACAAAGTTGCAGAAATGAAAGCTGTTTATGATAGTCCTTTAAGTAAGGTGAAGAACAAGGATGGCTCTTCACAAGTAGCAGAGACTGATAAAAACATCAACCTGAGAGAGATTCAAACAAGCTTTATTGTTGGAGACGGTTGCTCAGGTGAACCCAGTCAATGTGAGTCCTCCACACAACAGCCATATGCTGTTGTTCAAGAGAGCAGAGGGATGACTTCACAGCAAACCCATGAAGCGCTGGAACTATCTACCCAAGGTGTAGTGGAACGTCCAGATGCCCTCGACTCGAAAGAAACTCTGAGAAGCAATGAAGCTCATTTGAGAAATAATACCAGCCCTTTGTCACAGAAGTTAAATTTACCTAATGCCGGTGACATTTGCAGTAGTTCGAGTCCTTCCACGCAGTCCAGACGAGTAAGTTTAGCTAATCTTCAGTTAAAACTGAAGCGTTTGAGCTGCATTACAAGCAAACCCTCTGAGATTACTGACAAAGAGAGCTGCACTGCACCTTTGCCTTATTTGGATGCTGACAAAAATACAAAAGCTGACAAAAACGATTTGGTCCCTGAAGTTGTGCCCGATGTTAAAACAGACTTTGAAAACATTGAGGATGATGATACACAAAATGGTCTGCAAGACTACACACCAACTGTTTTCCAATTTAAAACAACAGAGCTTATGTCAAGACTGTCAATAACAGGTTTTAAGCCAAAGATCCCACAAAGAAGCCCACCTGACGAACTAAAGAAGGCAAATTCGAGCTATGCCAATTCCCAGGAAAAATCCGTGTGTATGACAAGAACTGAAAATATTATGAGTAAATTGAAGAACTGGAGTGATGATGGGAGTGATATTAATGATGAAGTTTTCTATGATGGTGGCGAAGATTTATCAGAAACACTGGACACAGAACGTACCCACGACCTCTTTGAAAACATATGTTTTGAAGATTTCAACATAGATGAAACCTTACTAGATAAGGTTTTTCAAGAAAAGAAACCAAATGGTATCCAAGGAATAAAAAGACCCTTACCATCAGAGGAAAACAATGCAGAGCACAAAAAGAAAATGAAAGCTTCCAGTCAGGTGGTCCCTGAGCCTGTTGAAATGGTACGTAAATACACAAGTTTCAAAACCAGGTACATAAACCCCAATTTATGCAATGGTAACACAACGTTTGGTTTCTTACCAGGGAGCACTGGGTCATGTTCTGGAAAATGATCGCGAGAACAATACTACAGTTCCAACATCGTCAAATCAGGCCATGGATTCCTCCAACAGTACTCACACAGACAGCAGCCGATATGACCCTCCATTTAATTCTAGTGCGTATATTTTCCTGGTGTATGTTATATCAATTTTTATTTAAACTGTTATTGTCATTGATTGTGTGGTGGTACACTCGCCTGACTTTGGTGCATGTAGCGTGGGTTCAGTTCCCACTCGGTGACTGTCAATATATGCCCTCTGACTGATTGGCGACCAATTAAGGGTGTACTCCGCCTTTCGCCCAAAGTTGGCTGGGATAGGCTCCAGCACTCCATTGAACATTGTGAGGATAAGCGGCTTTAAAACTGGATAGATGGATATTAATATTACATTTTTTTTTTTTTTTTTTTTTTTTTCCAGATTTTAAACAGAGCATGTTGGAATCCCAGCTTGAAGACTGTGATCTACAGGTTGATTTTCAGATCTGAATTCACAAGTTCGTTTTCCCCACAAATCCCATGCATTAATTTTCATATTTCTTTTGCAGAAATTACACGATGGCAGTATAACAATGCTAGAGTTCTTTAAACTCTTCAACATAGACTTTGTGATCCATAAGCCCCGCCAAAGCGTCATTCCCAGCAGGGTATGTTTATTCTACCAAAAAGATATTCACAAAATGGACATGCAATAATGATTTTTTTTTTTTCGGTGTGCTCAGCTCCCATTCAACACTGATCACTCACCAATGGATGTATTGAGAGACAGACTTATAAATCGTCCTAAAGAAAAGGTCTATGAATCTGATTTTGAGATCCTCTCTGGAAAGGTTGAAGGGTAAGAAGAAGAGTATTTTTTTTTAATTATAGTCACAAGTGTCACTCAAAGTAGTTGTCTTAAAAGTCTATGGTGCACCGTGTTTTTTTTGTGTTTTCAGGTTGAATTGCAGAATGTCGGACTTAAGCAAACCTCTGAAGATACTCAATAAATGTCTGTGGGAAGAGTTGAAAGAATGGTCAGGAAAGGAGGTATTTTTAAAGCCCAGGTGTCATCCATATAAACATTCTAAAATAGATATTGTAATGAAAAATACATATAACAGTATTCACGTCAATGTCTATACGAAAAAAAAGTGAGCGGAGAGCACGTCATCCATGCACAAAGTTGCGCAATTGAGTGTCCTTCGACATCCAAGTGGTCGCCATATCAGTTGCGTCATCTGTCCTTGATGTCATCGTCACTTACGCCGTTGAAAACGCGCAGTGCCTGCTACTACGGAAGCCAAACAACAGAGATATTTGCATTTTTCTGACGCCCCTTCTGGCACCGAAGTTCTTTTCGAAAAGGACAACACCACATAACAGAGTGAAGTTACCGGGGCAATATTACACTATTGTTTCGAGCCCTCAGGGCAATATTACACTATTGTTTCGAGCCATATTCAGATGATATCCGATCCACTCCCGCGGCGGAGATGAGCGATCGCGGGTCATCGCAGCTGGCCGGTGTGGCTTATGACAGAGTCGAGCGGTACTGCTTTAGTCACAGTCGAGCCGGGGCGCTTTATACGCGACTGAGTAATGCATTCTCGGCTGGGTTCTTCAGAGCTGCCTCCGTCGCAAAGCCCGACGTGCAGTCTTCGCAGAAGCTGTGACCACTGGAACACGGCGCCTCAGCCTGTGTGGCTGAGTTTCAGCCCAGTGGTGGCATATGAGGAGGAGGAGGAGACTAGCTATGTTGCTTTTAGGGGTATGTTCAAAGTCGCCGCAGTACTCGATGAACACTATCGAGACATTGTTGGCTGGGCGACGCGCACATCGACACATTTCATACGCAGATATTTTGGTACGTTATGAGAGAGACCGATTACGTGGTCCGCCCCAAACTATTTTTTTTTTTTTTTGGAGCTGTATACACCTACCTGTTATTTGGAACCCACGAAGCTCTCGTCCACTGCACCCGTGCAATCCATTTTTCACAACGAACAGCGTCTCTTTCAAACTTATGAAGGGTAATTCCATTCTCCCGAGTGTTCAAGCAATGTACAGCAATGCAATGAGCCGGCATTTTGGCTAACACGAAGGAACAATGAGCTACCTTCCCACAGGTAAAACTAATGGAAACAAACGAGTCCACTAGGGGGTGCCTCTGTTGTGTACGTCACTTCCTGCTTCTTCTCAAAAACAAATCCCTCGAGAGGATTTTCATGGCCGGAGTTACAAAAAGCTGTATATGTCAAAATCATGTTTTGTGGTGAAAAAACAATGGGACCATATTGGCTGTGGGTTTTTCATTAATAATATACCAAAAATCATCCGTTGGACGACACTTGACCTTTAATGTTGTCATGCTGGTTGCTGAAGTTAACGGACCATGGTAATGCACTCATACTTTACACCATGAACAAAAATAAAATGAAAAAAAATTCTCTGGTTTGCAGAGGAACCTACTATAGTGAATTAATGCGTTTCTGGTTCAAACTGTTCCTATAAGCAAACTTTTATGAACTGTACAGGCAATTTAATAAGAATATTTTAACATTTCTGGTTGTCATGCAACTATAAAGATGTTACACACTATGAAAAAAATTAATAAAACCACTCATCCCCAGAAGAACCGACCTTACTCAAAGCTAGAGTAAATATTTTTTTTTTCAATGTTAACAACATCCTAAACCACCACTAGAGGAGAAGCTGATTAAGCCTCTCAGTTCCTCTAATATTTCCTGTATTTTATTATTTGATAATGTAGTTACTACCATAGACCTTGACGCTCTGGCTCACTTGATGCCGTATGTAATGACGTACTGGAAATGATGTATTTTACATTGTTGTGTTTCCCGCCCCCTTGTTTCTCATTTACAAAAATCTATCTTAACCTGTTATATTGCATTTTTGTTGCAGAAAAAAAATTGTATTAGAATTACTGTGTAAATGGAAAAAACATCACATACAAACAAAAAAGTTTTTGGGCAGTGTATCTGAGGACTCATTAGCTGCCCAAAAAGGTTCCTGATAGAAAATATATGTACTGAACAATGCATGCACGTAAGACTAATAAAAGAGGATGACTCACAGTGGGATGTGCGATTGGATATCTTTATCACAAATGCTGATTGGCTTCAATGTGAAAAATTATTATCAGTCTTCCTTGAACAAAATCTGCACATCCTTCCGAGGGCCCCTTCACTGCCCAACAAGAGGCCAGATCCAAACAATGCATATGTTGTAGAATTATCACGTACAAGTGGCTGCCAATGTGTGTAATTATTTTTATGCATTTAGTTTTACAATAAACTCCAAGTAGGGTTATAATGAAACCACTTAAAGCATGCTCTTGGAGGACAGAATAACATGCTTACACTTCAAGCAAAATAGAGTGCACAGTCACTGTGTTTTGACAGGCGCGCCATCCCACTCGCAAATCTTCACAGTTGGGCATGAAAAATCACACTCATAAAATTTGTTACGAATAGAAATACATAGACATTGGATGACATCACTTATTTTGTGTAGTGTTCACCACTGTTCCCTCGAGGCTGAGCTCTCTAAGTCAGGGGTGGCCAGACTTTTTTACCCCAAAATCTTTTCAAGCAGTCAGCCTCTCGTGATCGACCGGCGGGGGGGTGGCGTGGTGGGCGTGCATGCCCCCATCGCCTTTAATAGGAGGCCAGCTTATTAGAACGCGCCTTTATGTATGCGCTCAACGTATTGGCCACACCCGAATCAAGCCACAAGGTGGATGATATTCTAACGTCTTTTTTTTTTTTTTTTGGCACGCCATCACCCAATTGACCAAAACTGCCTCGCGATCAATCAATGCATTGAGCACCCCTGCTCTAAGTGAACCACAGCCTGACTGCTTTTTTTTTTTTTTTTTTAACACAGAAGAGCTGTTGCTCAGCCTACTTCTGCTTCCTAGTTTACCTGACAGCCCCCCTCCGCTCTTAAAAGGGTACACTCATAATTTCAAACAGAACACACACCCGCAACTATATCTGCAAGCATGACAGGTGGACCACACTCGTAACTTTATATCTGCGGACATGACTGACCACACCTGTGCATTTTTCAAATGTAAGTGACTGGCTGCATTTGCTTTTACAACCCAAGGATTTATACTCAACCCGTGTCATGGGACATAAATAGTTATTGTTCAAATATAACATTTTTGTGATTGTGACAAGATCAAAATTACATTTCCATTATTCAGCCAGCCCTGGCTGCTTGTAATCATTTTTTAATGCTCACTGAGCTTGAGTCTCAAAAGATTTACTGATTATAATGAGTGAGATTTTAAGTTCAAGTTTTGTTTTGATGCAAAAGGCATTTACCCAAGATAGTTTAGCTTGAGTGTGTGTAATTTGCACATGCATTGAACTTAGTTCTTCCTTGACTGTTTGACTCCACAGATGACATCTTTTGGTGTAAAATTAAAAGAAACAAACAATTTCTTCAGAAAGATGAACAAAGTCCACTCACATGAAATGAAGGAGGTCCTATACTCGGATCTTGTGCAATCTGTTACGGTAAATAGAAAGTCCTGTAAAATACTTCACTGTACTCAAAACTGGAAAGCTTTGTCTGAAATTGATAATCTATTCTTTTTCAGGACAGGCAACAAAAGTTGAGAAGTACAGTTGATGTGTCTAATGATATGATCAAAACTCTGGATGACTGTATTTGTGATTTGGAAGCAGGTAATGCCTTTCGTAAAAACAACTTTAGAAATGTTTGTCATGCCTAATTTCCTTTTTGTTTACTTTGTATTATTTGTTTGTGGGTTTACAGCAGGATCTATAGCAGGGGTTACTCACTTTTTTGAGACATACAACACTTCTTGGACACTGATTAATGCCACAGGCTACGGGCTCGATTGACACTTCTGAAATTACAAATGTTTTGATCGACATGGACGGCCTATGTGGTTATTCCCCCATCTTTTTTCATTGCTATGACCGATCTTGACCTCTAGGGTCCAAAGGAAACTATTCATTCATACATTCATTCTTTATCTGAGCTGCTTATCCTCACAAGGATCACAGGAGTGCTGGAGGCTATCCCAGCTAACTTCGGGCAGAAGGGCGGGGTACACCCAGAACTGTTTTCCAGCAAATTGCAGGGCACATAGAGACAACAACAATCGCGGTCATAATCACACCGAGGTGTAATTTAGAGTCTCATGTATGTTTTTGGGATGTGGGAGGTCCCTGGAGAAAACAAACTCAGGCACAGGGAGAACATACAACCTCCACACATGCGGAGCTAGGATTTGAACTCGGGCTCTCAGAACTGTGAGAGAGAGACTCTAACCAGTTGCTCCACTGTACCGCATCGAGCTCTCTTATGGGGTGGCAAATATCACACAGCAGATACTAGCAGTATTCACAAAGGGAAGAACACAATGGGCAGTTAGTTGTGGGTCAAATCCAGCTAAAGAAATCTCAGTAGTCCCTTTGGGAAGGATTCTCAGTTGGTGAAACAACCCTCTAATGCCAGTGGTGAACGGGACAACATGTTTCCTGAGTCAGAGTAGTATTGCAAGAAGGGACAAGGCCAAGTGGAGGTCCATGCAAGAGGAATTTGTTTAGGTCGTTACCTCTGTATTGGGATGAGCGAATAAAATTAACACCATCCGCTTCTTGTTGTAATGCAGGACAATATGATGAGGCATGTACCAACCCCTCTTTGTAATACGAGGAGTAGCAGAGTTCTAAGGTTTACAACTGTTTATGCTTAATTTATTTTTTCTCACAGAACTTGCCGCATTTGAAGAAAAAGGAAATGAAAACAAGCCAAGTCTGAAGTCACTCCAGGAAGGTAAGATGTTATGCGACTTGTTTAGTTTTGTTCATTATATACATTTGAAGTCCAGTAGTGAAATTAAATGAATATGGTTTTCTTCAACAGAAGAGAAGAAGGTCAATGAGATTGTAGAGGATAAAAAACGGTAGAGATCACAATATTCAATATTTCCTTTGAAAAATATTTAAATGTTTTGTGTACTCACAATGCTTTTTCTTCCTTACCGCAGACAAATATATGAGCTGGAGGTTCAGTCGGCGCAAACCTCAAGACAATTAAGCAGGCTGAAAGTTGAGACAAACAACCTTCAGAGTCACATTGTTATCCTCAATAAGTTAGTTTTTTTTCCCCCATTTACCTCTTATACAATATGATATTGTAACTTAAAAATGAAATGTTGGATTTTACCTCGGGTATATGTTTGGATACATGGATTTTCACGTTTATTTTTTTTTCCACCCTCCACTTTTTCCTGAGAATCCATGAATGGCGATTTAAAGAAAAGACAGGCAACTACACAGTCTACTCCTTTCTCAATGACACATTGCATCTAGAGCTACAGTACAAAGGTACAATTTATTTATTTATTTTAGGGTCTTCCCACGGAGGAAGTCTGCTTTGAGTCCATTTTCAGTAATGGCAGTCCTTGTCCCAGCTGACTATGAACGATTGGTACACCAAATTGCAAAAACAATAAATTTGCTCTTTGTTTTGTAGGAAATAGTGCTGATAAGAATCCTGACCAGGACATTTCACACATCAATTTCACATTTCTTCTTGATGGTGAGGAAAGTTACAATAAAAAGTCTCATGAAAACTGTAGACAGTAAATTCATCTGCAGTCTCATCCATTCTGTTACCATTTCCATCCATCCATCAGGTGTACCGCTTAGCCTCATAAGTCTATCCCAGCTATCTTCGTGTCATACAGAAATCATGAGATTATATTTTATAGTAGAGCATGATTTTTTTTTTTTGGAAATAATAACTGAAATTTCCATTTATTTTCACATTTAGAGGAGAAGTCACAGAGTCACGCCTGTATAGTTCACAAGCTGCTCTCTCAGTACATTGAGGGTGAGAGAGCCTGGTTGGAGAAATACACAACAAGCAGACAGGTTCCAAAGGTCTGTGTAGATGGATGACGGTCCAGCATTGGTTTTGTAATGAATTATATTGGCAGTTAATCATGTGTGTTAAACTTGGTGTTTCATTCATTTTTCTTCCGATTGTGATCAGCTGCTCCATGATGTGTCTTTGGTGGTGAGTCACTGTCGTCTCTTTGGGGAGGAGTTACGAGTGCTGAAAATGTGCGGAGGGTTACGGCTCAATATTCTGGAGATCAGCTGTGTGGACACTCAGTAAGTTAGTTACCTCGTGTATTAATTGCTATACTTTTTGTCTGTACACTGCCTTTTAGTTTTATTCATGCATTTTCCATACGAATAACTGTTGTCATCTTGTTCTAGAGTAAATATTGTCTTCAGCAGTCTGAGGAGATACTCCAAGTTTGAGGTCACGTTGTCAGTTAGCTTGGCCAATCACCTTTATGATCTCCAAGTGCTTGGCTTCAAAAACTTCATTGGAAACACAACGTATGTATGACCAAACGCCGTTAGTCTGTATGAGAACTCAAGGCCAAGCAGTGGTGTCCAATTTAAATTTTTTGCAATCCACCATCCATTTTTCAGAGGCCTGTAGCATGTACTAAAATTACATTTGACATACCCCATGTTGTTTACCTCTGTCCTTCTTACTTTCTATACCACCGTGTTTTTCACCAATCCAAAATCAATCTCGTAAGTTGCACCTCACCGTGCTGCTGCAACTGTTTGGGGGCTTGTATCTTTCAAGTTTTAAGTCTCCTCGTATCTCTGCAATTTTGAAGGTTCAATATGGTTGCTAACTTAGGCTCACCCTGACTTGGTGTGGTGCTCATGTAATGGATGCAAGCTCATACTGCACCCAAGAACAGTTATGCAATAAAACCTCAATCCTGTCATCGGAGTGGCGCTGGCCAGTAGGTATCCAATCAGGGGTTTTAACTTAGCAATAAGTGCGACATGCCGCTCAGGCAGCAAATGGGGAATGTAACCACAACCATTGGCTTGAAGCTCATGCAGGTCCACTTGCTCTAATTACAAAAATATTATTGGTCTACCCTGTTTTTTTTAAATGTAATAACTAAATAAATAATGTTTTAATGTAAATTTTTGATTTTGGACATCCCTGCCTGAGACTCAAAATTCCATGAACATGCTTCTGCTTTTTTTATATGATGTTGTTTGTGTGTGTGTAGGAGCCACCAGATCAAACAGATTGTGGAATCGTTTACTCCTGGCAAGAAGCTCTTAACAAAGATTCTCAAAAAGATCAACTGTGATCTCCTTTGTTGAGATTTATGCAACATATTGATTTCTCCTCTAGAGGAGTCACTTTGTAGTTTCCGCAGCCACCTGGAGATGGCGACTACTTCTTAGTTTTGTGAGCAAAATGACTGTTCTGAACAATGCCGTTTTTTTTTCCTTTGTCAGTTCATTCATCCACCCATCCATTCATTTTCTTTATCTTTTGACAATGCTATGTGTTGAGGTGGTTGATTAGAACACATTTTTCAATCACTTTTTCCCCAGTTGTTGTCATTACCTCGTTTAGGGTGCTTATGGATGGTTAATGCATTCTTGTGTTGGCATGCATTTAGAAAAAAAAGTTTTACTGTAAAATATTTTACACCACTTGTTAGTTAGCCTTAAGGTGGTGCTGTGTTTTTTTTTAAAGCGTTGATATAAATGTAAATTATTATTAAAGTTGATTTTATGTAAATGTGTGGAATTTTAAAAATGCTTTGGTCTATTTCCATAATTTCATTTTCAAGAAATGCTCAAATTTAATTTTTTGTTTTGCATTTGGTGTGAAATGTAATCCAAGATATTTAGGCATGAAAACACAATCCTGAAAATGTTACCTCTGCAGACCAGAGTGCTGCTCTTATTGCAGCTACCCGACTAAAGCAACGTTAGGTGCGTCCAATACATAAAATGTGCATTTGTGTGGCAGTGCTTTGGTCTACTGTCCCTTGGGTGATGCCAAACTGACATGGACACTGGGCCAATGTTTTTGAAAGGTCAAATGAATAGATGCGAGCCTCTGAAAGGGTGGGATGGGGGTGGACTGTTTTTCTGTGATGCTCCAACATTGGAGGTCAAAGGTGACTTTCTGAACCATCACGTAAGCCACCAGAGAAGACATTTTCCTCCTTTCTGTCCTTGTCTCACCCCTCCACAAACAACTTCTGTCAAACCACATTGAGGCCACCTGACGTCTTCTGACAGTTTGTCTGAAAGTGCCATATGGATCTGCTATTTCAATGTCATTTAGCAAGAGTCATTTTCAAATGAATGCTGCTTTTTGCTCCCAGTATTTCAATTCAGTTCCATCATATGTGGATAATTCTGTGATGTATCAGCATGTTATAAAACAGGGTCAGCAAGTTTATCCCACAGCGTTCTTTAATCCAGCCCACTGAGCAGTTGCAGGATATTATGACAAGTACTGTAATATATCTTTGGTTAAATTAAGGGATTTTTATTTCCTAACAGTTATTAAAATACTTGTCCTACCTGGTGTTGTGGGTAAGCTGGAACCTACCCTGTGCTGTCTGGGTGAGAGGCAGTGTACACCATGGACTGGCCATCAGTGATTTGCAAAGTACATCTGTACAGACATAATTATACACATACCATTCACACTTAAGGACAATTAAGATTCAATGATGAGAATTCATTAATTACATATTTACTTGAATAAACATCTACAAATAACTACAAAAATCCTGCGGTTGTTCAGCACAGAAGTGTGCCCGCCCTGGTTGTCATCCCTAGTTTCATTTCATTCTCTATTTACAGAGGAAGTGATATTTCTGGTCAATCTGTCATATTTCTGTCTTTTCCCAATTACCTATTTTTGTTTCATATGAATGAAGAATATTGGCCTCACAGTTCTGAGGTCCTGGGTTTAATCCAGGAACCTACCTGTGTGGAGTTTGTATGTTCTCTCTGTGCCTGTGTGGATTTTATCCGGGCACTCCGGTTTCCTCCCACATCCCAAAAACATACAACATTAGTCGGATACTCTAAAGTGCCCCGAGATGCGATTGTGAGTGCGGCTGTTTGTCTCAATGTGCCCTGCGATTGGCTGGTGTACCCTGCCTTCTGCCCAATGACAGCTGAGATAGGCTCCAGTACTCCCACAACCCTTGTGAGGATAAGCTGCTAAGAAAATTAATAGATGGATGGATATACCATATGTTTCATCTGGAAACACCTCTGTCAACCTTACATACAGAACTACACACGAAAACACCTTCATTTGTTTTCATTTTCACCACATTATACATTGACAGTTTCCTTCCTTGGTAACAGATTCATTCTGATTTAGAGTTATTTAAAAGGTCGTACAATGTCAATAGTGTGTACTAATTCTGTTAGATGGAACATTTGGCTGCAGCCAACCTGCTTTAATCTTTTTATCCTCACACCTAGAAGCAGTATTTCACTGCAGTAACCTCATCAGTGTCCTCCATAGACATCAACAACTGTGAGATATGGCGCTGACATTGGCTTTGGAAAACTGAAAGCCACTGGAGGGTTTGATTTGTTGGCAGAACCCGCAGATAGGTGGAGCTCAACCAAGAACCAACAAATTAGATGAATTAATATTTTACATCGCTAAGTAGTGAATAGTGATGTTGTCCACCCTTTAACCAAACAATTTACTATTACTATCTATGTATACATATATGTGGAGGGGCAAAATAACATGGTCCAAAAAGTGATGATGATCCATATATTTTTGCTGTTGCTGTGATTGATTCATTGCTTTCAGAGCGGTGGCCAGATTAAAAATACTCATTTTGTCATATTTGTTGATTGATCAAACCAAATTCCATTTACATTTCCTGATTTCAAGGCTTTTTCTGACCCTGGGCTACATTGGGGATGAAGCACAGAACTGTATCATAAAGTTTTTTTGTTTTGGTTATTTTGTCGCATGCAATAGGGGCAAGTAGGGTGTATCAGTGAGATGTACAGCTCAGCATCACTTCAAATTGCAACAAGTTCACAGTTTCATTGAAATGAAGAATTAACTGTGTAGGTGTACCTAATAAAATGACCAGTATATTATATGGTAGATATGTTTGAATATTTAGGAAACTGCGCAGTGAGTCCTGAAATATAAATGTCTAAGTATAGTGAAATTAGACTGGATGAAAGGCATTCTCCTTCACCCTTATTTACAAAAGCCCTGATTTAAATTTTAGATTTACAAGTCATCGTTATGGACGATTATATATATATATATTTGCTTTGTGTTGTGATAAGCTTCAGATACTGTCTGATATATATGTATATATATATATATATATATATATATATATATATATATATATATATATGATATCTGAAAAATATCAGTTATGGTACTGAGATGCCCACGCATGTAGGCTAGAAGAGCCACAGTTGTTCAGATGTTTATTGAACTCCCATAGAGCAATAAAAAAACAATAAAAATACAAAATGAGAATAATGACAAGGAGCTGATGCAATACTACAATTTACACCAAGTTGCTTAAACGTGGCCTCGAGCATTAGATGTCACTTTATGCCCTTTAAAGGCACACATCTAACAGATTGACAACAGTACATACAATAATTACTTCTTTACAAAAGCTGTGTATTGCCTTATGTTCTCTTTTATTGCTTTTATATAGTACAGCACAATTTGTCATTTTACATTTTGGGGGGGGTGGAACAGATTAATGGCATTTTGATTGATTTTAATAGGCAAAATGAATTTGGCATACGTTACAAAAGTATTACATGTTACAAGGTACCTTGGTGCATGCCTACAAACGGGTTATGGAAATGTTGTTTTGTCTGTAATGAAGCGCCTCCTGTATAGAAAGTTCAAGTTGTAGGAAGCCGAGACAAAGGGGGCCTGTACAAAGTTGACGAAAGATACTACTGTTGTGCGTTTGTGTCTTGCAGTCATTGGTATCAGAGACCCTGCCCCCTCACCAATGCACTCCTGTATTCCTCCCGGACAGCTGAAGTTATCTTGTTATGTGGCATTAGGGGGGCCGACTTAATTGGTCCTTGCGGGCAGGTAATTAGTTCTGGTGGCATGTGCTCCCAGAAGGATGTGAATGGAAGGAATACAGCCTGATACCCTTCACCCCTCTCTTTCCCCCACACTCATCACACACACACGGAAGTTACCACATTCTCTTGTCATTCTTAGGAAAAGACAATAGGTCTGCCTTGTAAAAATAGGCTGCTGCTCAGCAGGAGAATAACAGCCACAGCAGCTGCCCTGTAGCATCAAGCCACAGTGGTCCCTGAAGCCTCACTGAACAGCACTTAACAGCTTTGTAACTTTGGTTATCACACACTGTACTGCCAAATGAGCTTACTTTTACTAGTTATCAATTGAGGGAGAATATACTGTATGTCTTGTAAAAGAAAGAAGCGAGTGAGTCATAATGTGAATGGGCTTGCTGTCAATAATCTATTCAGTATCACCTAGGCTTTATATTTTCATGGACATTATACAAAAACTAGCATCTTTCATTAAAATTTAACAAAGCAAAGAAAATTTATTTGTATAGCGCATTTCATACACGAGGTTACTCAATGTGCTTTACATGATTAAAGGCATTTGAAAACAAAGAGATAAAACATTGAAAACGGGATAAAAACAATAAAAATGACAAACAAAATATTTTAAAAAAGACAATTGAAACCGCATACAGTGCAAGTAATATGATCAAAAAGTGGATATATTCTAAAAAGCATGAGAAAAAAGAAGAGTTTTCAACCTGGATTTAAAAACATTCACACTTGGGGCTGACCTCACCTCTGTTGTCAACTTATTCCATTTGTGTGCAGCATAATAGCTAAATGCTGCTTCACCATGTTTGCTTTGGACTCTGCGTTCCACTATTTGACCTGAGTCAGTCGATCTCAGAGCTCTACTGGGTTTGTATTCCGTAAGTATTTCTTTCATGTATTCAGGATCTGAATCATTTAGTGATTTATAGACCAGTATCTTTAAAATCTATTCTAAAGCTGACTGGAAGCCAGTGCAAGGACTTTAGGATTGGCGTTATATGCTCTGACTGCTTTGTTTTGGTCAGAATGTGAGCTGCAGCACTCTTTTTGGGGAGTCCAGTCAGAAGACCATTACAGTAGTCAAGTCTACTTGAGGTAAAAGCATGGATGAGGTTTGCCTGGTCTGCTTGAAACATACAAGACTCGACTCGAGATCTATTTTTCAGATGGTAGAAGGCAGTTTTTGTGATTGATTTGATATGATTGTTGAAAGTCAGTTCGGAATCAATCAGAACACCAAGGTTTCGGATTTGGTCTTTGGTTTTTCAAAGCTAGAGAGTCGAGGTGTTTACTAGCAGCAATTCTGTTTTCTTTATTGCCAAAATCAATTGTCTCAGTTTTGTTGTGATTTACTTGAAGAAAATTTTGGCTCATTCAGTTATTTATCTGATTTAGAGAGTAGCACACTACCTCAATTGAACTGTAGTCATTTGGAGACACTGCTAAATATAACTGTGTGTCATCTTCATAGCTATGGTAGTCAAAATTAAGGTTTTGAAGAATTTGACCCAAGGTTAGCATATACAGGCTGAACAGGAGAGCTCCAAGAACTGACCCTTGAGGGACCCTATAGGTCATTGCCATTTGTTGAGTTCGAGTACCTCCAATGGTCGCAAAGTACCTCCTTTCCTTCAAGTAGGACCTAAACCATTTAAGGACCGTTCCATTTAGTCCTTCCCACGTTTCCAACCTGTTTAGCAGTACATTGTGAGCTACCATATCAAAAGCCGCACTGAGATCCAACTAGACCGAAATTAACACCTTTCCTGAGTCACTGTCTTATCACATGAATCGTTAACTAGTTGGAAAAACTTTCAGCTAACTCCTTCCTAACAACATAAACAGTGACCTATGATAAAATGGAACAAAAAAAAAAAGAGAAGTGGTATTGTTAATACGTAGAATATTGACATTACGTGGTTGAAGTTAAGAAAGTCAGGCAGAGGTGGGAAGAATTAAGTTGGATTGTATTTTTGTTGTTAAAACATTACATATCAAACAAGTACAGTATGAATTTACACTTTTCTAGCTAGAAGACAAATAGTTTCCATTTTTTTTATCCCTCAAATTTGAGGGGTGCTTCAGCCTGTGCTGTCAAATGATCTGCTATACGTGGTACAGTTGTGTACTGTAATATTGCCTTTTTGTATACTATTGGTCGGTTCTGTAATTGTGACATGATTATGGTGGTACATATTCACCACTTAAGGTCAAGGGTTAGTGGCAAACTCATTTCACATCGTGGGCCAAGTACGGCCTTGGAAGATGTCAAGTCGGCCGGACCATTAAAATGATACCATACTCTGCTATAAATAACCAAAATATCAAGTCTTTTCTTTGTTTTGGTGTAAAGAAGCACAAGAACATTAGGAAAATGTTGAAATTTACCAAACATTCCTTTTGCAAAACATTTTCATGAAACACCTCAGATTTCCTTAGACAAATGTGAAATTTACGTTCATCATTCACATATATGCATTGCAACAGATCCCACTGATTGTACAAAGGCACAAAACTTTAACAAGTAATTGGTATTGAAAAATATAGCAATGCACTTTAAGATTAAATGAGATTTATAAAGAAAGAAAAATTGTGCCAAACATATGTGCGTTCATCTGAGATGACACGGTGTGGCGACCCCGAAAGGGACAAGCCGAAAGAAACTTACTTACTTATAATAAATCGAA
Source organism: Syngnathoides biaculeatus (assembly GCF_019802595.1). Taxonomy (NCBI): domain Eukaryota; kingdom Metazoa; phylum Chordata; class Actinopteri; order Syngnathiformes; family Syngnathidae; genus Syngnathoides; species Syngnathoides biaculeatus. The sequence continues at coordinate 17,573,293 of NC_084662.1, forward strand.
ATTTAATCCGTGCCTACACCTTACAAACTAAGGACAGTGCTATTAAATGTGTAAAGAGGAAAGTATTCCCATATCCTGTAAATGTGTAAACTTCACACATGAAACACATCTACATTACATACCGAAAATTCATGGAGTTGCATGAACTATAAAATTCCACCATACGTTTATGTAGTGAAGTTGCTGACTAACATTAAATTGCACATTTTTTTAATCATCAAAGGAAAGATTCATCTTCACAGACCTGTATTTTTTCAATGCAAACAGTATCTAAGTCAGCATTTTAAAGATGTTAGTCGAGTCTGGACTTGTTTTTGTTCCTGATACTTGGCATCTTTTAACCTGGACAAGTGCATGCTGTTGTCTTCTACTCTGGTCAAAACAATGTGCCAACCCTAGCGGAGAATCGATGGATTGCAACTTATTAAAAATATTTAGTCTTTTATGCATTTTTTTCACTTTTAAATTATCCTGCGGGCCTGATTGAATCTCCTTGTGGGCAGGTTCCGGCCCGAGGGCCGTATGTTTGACACCCCTGACATAACGTGCACGGACCGCCAATGGTTGAGATTTTAGCCCCTTAACTAAGAATTGATGACACAGATCTAATTGTAGACGTGGATTTGTTTTTGTTTTACATTCCATTGTTACGGCGGCACGGTGGAGCTACTGTAAAGGGTTGGCCTCATAGTTCTGAGGACCCGGATTCAATCTTGGTCCACCTGTGTGGTGTTCTCCTCGTGCCTGCGTGGGTTTTCTCCGGGCACTCCGGTTTCCTCCCACATCCCCCCAAAAACATAGAACATTAATGGGACACTCTAAATTACCCCTAAGTGTTATTGTGAGTGCCATTGTTGTCTGTCTCTATGTGCCCTGCGATTGGCTGGAAACCTGTAACGATCGGGAGGATAAGCAGCTCAGAAAATGGATGGATGGATGAATTGATTTCATTGTTACTGTTCTCTTGCATGAGGACAGTGACGCTCCAGATGGGGCAGACGACTCTATTATGTTTGGAAGTTGGCAACCACTTGTTATTCCACATTGCTTTGTAAAAGGAATGGCTCACTTACCAACTGAGATTTATCATCCAGGTCAGTGGCACAATGTGTAATTCAGATGATTTCCATTTTTTGCAGTAATAAATCATAAGGCATTCTGACAATTTAAACCTTTTTTTTTTTTTTTACCTTGAGTCAAAAGTACCACAATAGCTTCACTTAGCAGGAGATGAATCCCATTTGAGATCTATTTGGATCCATACAATACAAACAAGTACTTTATTTGGAACACCAGCAAACGCAGCCTGTCATGGGTGCTTTGCCTGTTCTTTGGTAGAATATTGACACAACAGGAATTAAGACCCTGCGTGTGGAGCGCATCCTGGCGCTCGCAAAGCGGAAAGGTAATCAAACAATAATAGATTCCTCTAAAAATATACAGTGTTGACATAGGAGGGATCCAGTTGCAATTGAGTTAGGGAGGAGCATGTATTTTTGCCGCATGGAAATATGACGCAACCCAGAATGGTGGGCCATCACTTATTTGAATATTTAAAAAATTTTCCCCTTTTGAAGGATTGTAATAGAAATAGGAGTTTGCATGTTCTCCCCGTGCCTCTGTGGGTTTTCTCCGGGCACTATGGTTTCCTCCCACAGCCCAAAAAAACATGGAACATTAATTGGACACTCAAAATTCCCCCTAGGTGTGATTGTGAGTGTAGCTGTTTGTCTTGTTTGGCTGGCAAACAGTTCAGGGTGCACCCCGCCTCCTGTGCGTTGACAGTTGGGAAAGGCTCCAGTACTCCCACGAGCCTCGTGAGGATAAGCGGCTCAGAGAATGGATTGATGGATGGATGGATGGAAAGTGTATTGTTACTTTACAGCAGCAGTGAACCCTCATTTATCACCAGGAATAGATTTCAGGGGAATGCGGCTCAGAAATTGATCAAAGCTGAGTACCACTGTTTTGGGTCCACATTTCCTACTGATTGCATTAAGATGTGCCATGTTTCTGAAACTATAGAACTTATGCTTGGTCACGCTTTGATGAAGTTGTTCCTGTCAGTGTTCTTTCATATCATCCATCATGTCAACTTCATAAAGTGTACTTTTGGCACATGAGACTTTTTGGAATCGAAGCATGCCACGTGAGTATCCTGAAGGACAAGGCGAGTGGCGGCCAAACGTCCAGACTTGTGGCTGTTCTGTGACCCACACCCCAAGCCTGCTAACATGGGGGGGGGACAAAAGTCACCTTGTCTAAGTGCATTCCCTGAGGCTCCAACCCAAATCCCTGCTTGACCCTGACTGATAAACTATGCTATGGATAGCCCAGTGGATAGATTCCCTCTAAAATAAGGATGAGTCCAAAGTCTCCAGAGTAGCAAATGTTCATCTGTTTACTTCCCATGTTATATATGACAAAGCTTTTCAGATTTTATTTGCATGCACACGCCCTTTCAAGTTGAGTGAAAACCATATACTGGTCTTCTTTGTAGTATTAGGACACTGGATGATACTTTTTCACTTATAAACAGCCCATCCGGTTGTTTGTGTCTGATAAGATGAATAACTGTCCTGTACACACCTCAAGACAGGTAACAGAAAGCTGACACATGATAAAAATGACAATGATGTTTTTTGTATCTACAATTTACAAATAGGACATTGTAGGACGATATGATTCAAACTTTTTGGCTTTTACAAAAAAAAAAATCCATCCGTCTTCTATACCACAGTTCCTCATTCGAGTTGGAGGTGAGATGGAGGCACTCTCGTCTGATTTTGCACTGGTCGTTACTTAATCACTGGTTAGTTTTAATGTCTTCAGTGAATCATGGAATGTACGAGGAAACTAGACTACTTGCCGAAAACCAGTGTAAGGAAAGGTAGAGCATACAAACTCCACATTAAAAAAAAAAGTCACATTTATAATAATGATCATTGCCTTTGTTAACAACCTTTCACATGTTTTTTACTACCTTATATTCAGGTGTGGGTTGTTCTTTTTGGCTTTGTTAACTAAATGGGGCTTCATTTCCAATAAAGACATGATTACCCCCAGAAAAAATGATATTACTTATTTTTAATAAACAAAAGAAAGATTAATCAAAAAAGGTGTATCGTGTTTTTTTTTTTTTTTTTTTTTTTTTTGATGCACAGTATAAATGACCTAAATATCATGAGTTATTTGGGGAATGCAGCCCTATGGGGGCACAAACCAGTGCAATCTGTAGGCCGGTCCCAAGCCCGGATAAATGCAGAGGGTTGCGTCAGGAAGGGCATCCGGCGTAAAAACTGTGCCAAACAAATATGAGCGTTCATCTAAAGAATCCCATACCGGATCGGTCGTGGCCCGGGTTAACAACGTCCGCCCCCGGCACTGCTAACCTGCAGGGCGTCGGTGGAAATTCAGCTACTGTGGGTCGAAGACAAAGAAGAGGAGGAAACCGGATCCAGCGTCAGAAGAAAAAGAGGAATGCACAGAGCCTACAACTGAGTGTAGGGACTTTGAATGTTGGGACTATGACAGGAAAAGCTCAGGAGTTGGTTGACATGATGACAAGGAGAAAGGTTGATATTCTGTGCATCCAAGAGAGCAGGTGGAAAGGTAGTAAGGCTAGAAGTTTGGGAGCAGGGTTTAAATTATTCTACCACGGAGTAGATGGGAAGAGAAATGGAGTAGGGGTTATTTTAAAGGAAGAGCTGGCTAAGAATGTCTTGGAGGTGAAAAGAGTATCAGATCGAGTGATGAGACTAAAATTTGAAATTGAGGGTGTTATGTATAATGTGGTTAGCAGCTATGCACCACAGGTAGGATGTGACCTAGAGTTGAAAGAGAAATTCTGGAAGGAACTAGATGAAGTAGTTCTGAGCATCCCAGACAGCGAGAGAGTTGTGATTGGTGCAGTTTGTAATGGACATATTGGTAAAGGAAACAGGGGCGATGAAGAAGTGATGGGTAAGTACGGCATCCATGAAAGGAACTTTGAAGGGCAGATGGTGGTGGACTTTGCAAAAAGGATGGAGATGGCTGTAGTGAACACTTATTTCCAGAAGAGGGAGGAACATATAGTGACCTACAAGAGCGGAGGTAGAACCACGCAGGTAGATTATATTTTGTGCAGACGATGTAATCTGAAGGAGGTTACTGACTGTAAAGTAGTGGTAGGGGAGAGTGTAGCTCGACAGCATAGGATGGTAGTATGTAGGATGATTCTGGTGGTGGGTAGGAAGATTAAGAAGACAAAGGTAGAGCAGAGAACCATGTGGTGGAAGCTGAGAAAGGAAGAATGTTGTGCGGCCTTCCGGAAAGAGGTGAGACAGGCTCTCGATGGACAACCGACGCTCCCGGAAGACTGGACGACGATAGCCAAGGTGATCAGAGAGACAGGCAGGAGAGTACTTGGTGTGTCATCTGGTAGGAAAGGGGAGAAGGAGACTTGGTGGTGGAACCCCAAAATACAGGGAGTCATACAAGGAAAGAGATTAGCGAAGAAGAAGTGGGATACTGAGAGGACTGAGGAGAGGCGAAAGGAGTACATCGAGATGCGACGTAGGGCAAAGGTAGAGGTGGCAAAGGCTAAACAAGAGGCATATGAAGACATGTACACCAGGTTGGACACGAAAGAAGGAGAAAAGGATCTCTACAGGTTGGCCAGACAGAGGGATAGAGATGGGAAGGATGTGCAGAAGGTTATGGTGATGAAGGATAGAGATGGAAATGTGTTGACTGGTGCCAGTAGTGTGCTAAATAGATGGAAAGAATACTTTGAGAAGTTGATGAATGAAGAAAATGAGAGAGAAGGAAGAGTTGAAGAGGCAAGAGTGAAGGACCAGGAAGTGGAAATGATTACTAAGGGGGAAGTCAGAAAGGCACTACAAAGGATGAAAAATGGAAAGGCAGTTGGTCCTGATGACATACCGGTAGAGGTATGGAAGCAATTTGGAGAGATGGCTGTGGAGTTTTGAGTTTTAGCGGGCAAAAAGATGGCTGAAGAATGGAGGAAAAGTGTTCTAGTTCCCATTTTTAAGAACAAAGGGGATGTTCAGAGCTGTGGGAACTATAGACGAATAAAGTTGATGAGCCACACAATGAAGTTATGGGAAAGAGTAGTGGAGGCTAGACTCAGGACAGAAGTAAGTATCTGCGAGCAACAGTATGGTTTCATGCCTAGAAAGAGTACCACAGATGCATTATTTGCCTTGAGGATGCTCGTGGAAAAGTACAGAGAAGGTCAGAAGGAGCTACATTGTGTCTTTGTGGATCTAGAGAAAGCCTATGACAGAGTACCAAGAGAGGAACTGTGGTACTGCATGTGTAAGTCTGGTGTGGCAGAGAAGTATGTTAAAATAGTACAGGACATGTATGATGGTACCAGAACAATGGTGAGGTGTGCCTTAGGTGTGACAGAGGAATTTAAGGTGGAGGTGGGACTGCATCAGGGATCAGCTCTGAGCCCCTTCCTGTTTGCAGTGGTAATGGATAGGCTGACAGATGAGGTTTGACTGGAATCCCCTTGGACCATGATGTTCGCAGATGATATTGTCATATGCAGTGAAAGCAGGGAGCATGCAGAGGAACAATTGGAAAGATGGAGACATGCACTGGAAAGGAGAGGAATGAAGATTAGCCGAAGTAAAACAATATATGTGCGTGAATGAGAAAAGTAGAGGGGGAAGAGTGAGGCTACAGGGAGAAGAGATAGCGAGGGTGGACGACTTCAAATACTTGGGGTCAACAATACAGAGCAATGGAGAGTGTGGTCAGGAAGTGAAGAAACGGGTCCAAGCAGGTTGGAACAGCTGGCGAAAGGTGTCTGGTGTGTTATGTGACAGAAGAGTGTCTGCTAGGATGAAGGGCAAAGTTTACAAAACAGTGGTGAGGCCGGCCATGATGTACGGATTAGAGACGGTGGCACTGAAGAAACAACAGGAAGCTGAACTGGAGGTGGCAGAAATGAAGATGTTGAGGTTCTCGCTCGGAGTGACCAGGTTGGATAGGATTAGAAATGAGCTCATTCGAGGGACGGCCAAAGCTGGATGTTTTGGAGACAAGATTCGAGAGAGCAGACTTCGATGGTTTGGACATGTTCAGAGGCGAGAGAGTGAATATATTGGTAGAAGGATGCTGAGGATGGCGCTCCCAGGCAAAAGAGCGAGAGGAAGACCAAAGAGAAGGTTTATGGATGTGGTGAGGGAAGACATGAGGGCAGTTGGGGTTAGAGAGGAAGATGTAGGAGATAGGCTAAGATGGCAAAAGATGACACGCTGTGGCGACCCCTAACGGGACAAGCCGAAAGGAAAAGAAGAAGAAGAATCATGAGTTATTTGGGGGTGAAAAAAAACATTCAAATATATGCAACAGAACAGAATTCAGATGGCAAGAGTTTTAAAGCAGACATCAGAAGAGCAGACAGACATGGGAAGGCTCCAGATTTTTCATTGTCCTGAACGCGATGCAGCCTGGCCTCTGTCAGGTGCCTGCAAACTCTAATTGCTCATGACTTCCAGGGCCTGGCACCCACATGTTCATGGAAGGCTGGGATTAACACATTATGGGTGCCCCAGGAGTAACTGATAAGATATTTGGAATCTTTTTTTGTGGGTGATGTTCCAGTGAGGCCCAAGAGAGGACAGACACCGGGGCAGAGCAGGCCAGCTTTAGATTTAAAACAATGTCTGTGCTTGGGGTTTTCGTAAACGAACAAACTTGACAACTATCAAGTTTTTTTCATTTTTTTCTAGTTATATTCAAAATACTGTCTGAAAATGTAGGACTGCGTCACTTTATTGGAGGCAAATACTTGCACCCCTTTAAACACGCATGACCTTAATTGAGGAGGGGAGGTGACGTAAAGCCTATACATTTGGAGTCATGTCCATTCGTCAGTTTCCTCCTTCTTTGTGCTTTTGTTCTACTTTGCACTTCACGGCAGTCAATCACATCACTGCTCCAGTAGTTCTGAGGGTGCCAGTGCAGGTTGACTTTAGCACAATACCTTCACTCAACAGGCCCTCCCTTCTTATCGTGCCCAGCAGCTTGGCCGGATCAGGCAGTATAAATTGGACTTGCCCACAGGAGAGACGCCGTGTTCCTCTTATGGGTCCACTCATTGTTTCGGCTGGGCTTATATTTATTTTGATGTAAATCAGCTCACAAATGTGTTACGTCCTGCCCTTGTGTAGTGGGAGGCTCATTTGATGTAGGAAGTTCTTTCTGTTGAGATTGAATATCTACAGATGGTTTTCCATTATGCAGCTCCTTCTTTTTTAATATGAGGGGGTGACATCATCCTATCACACCCACAAATGCAGGGTTAGGGTCATAAAAGGGCTTCCACGGCCTCTTGTTTGAATGAAAGGATCATTTACGTTATTTACTGAGTCAAATCATTTCTTTGGTTAATTAGTCAAAAGTGAAAAATCTTGCTCAGTCACAAAATTCACTTCAGCCACTTCTTTAATTGTACGACTTAAACACTCTTTCTCCTTTTACCATTCTTGTCCCGAATGAAGTATCTGTACTTCTATTCAAGTAGACTACAGTATTTTTGGTCCCTCTGTGTAGGTGATTTCAAATTGAAAACAATTGAGAATCCCAAGGAAAATTACACATTTAAATCACTATTAACTGACATTACTATGGACTGAAATAAAATGACAATCAATGTAACCCAAAAGTCCTCGCAGGGATGGATCGCGCATGTACCTGGATGGTAGCCGTGAGTGGGTGTCTCGCCTTCTCCAGGCTTCCGTAGGATTCCTTCACTGTCTGTTTTGCGGTGACAGAGCAGCATCGCCGCACAGCAAACTATGGACGAGATTAACAACATTGAAGTCGTTCCCTGCACAGAGTCCGACTACCTAAAGCCGTTTAGGGTGCACTACAACCAGGTAAGCTGTTAAGATGCAGTTGGTGGCTGCGGGTTAGCCCAACTCCCCCTTAATTCACTTTAGAAGCTAGCACAACATGAAGACTACGTTGACCTGAAACACAGTCGCTGACAGCAACTATTAATAGTCATTGTCTAATTTATCCACCGAGGTATTTCTCCATTGTGTCTTTTAGCTTCAAGAAGACGATAGTTTAACTTTGCTCTCTTTTGTTGTGCAACCTGAGAGCTAATGTACAGCCGGAAGCTAGCACGCTAACGTTAGCATGCTACAGATGTTCCAAAAGGTCGAGCATGTCTTTGAAATGATCGGAAATTGGCAAATCAAACACCATTTGAATTGCTTGACATCAGGTTGATGAAGAGCAGCCCAGTTGAGACTTGTTCATTTTGAGAACAGCACAGAAAGCTCAAGTGTCCAGTTTTATCGCAAAGCCATCCTCTGAAACTTTACATGATAAAAGGTGTGTGAAAATTAGGCTTTACAAAATTGGGATTTTGAAGCGTTATCATCAAGTGTAAATAGCAGATAACCGATCCGATCACAAGATGAACCAATGTGTCTATGTACATGACTCGTTCACTAATTGTATTTACTTTGTAGTCTGTACTGAGTACTGTATCTAAAAAGTTATGCTGCATTTTAGACCACAAAAATTAAAACATCATTGACCTCTAGAGGGCATTCAAGGATTGTCCCTTGACCCAAGTTTAGGTCAAATCAGCATTACTATATGACAAAAATAATGGGTGCTAACTTAGTGTAATGAAATCACTATATTGCAATTAAATTACTTTAACAAATATTGTTAATGACATGCTTACTCTAACTTTCTCACACTCCTGACTACATGGGCGAGTGTTGTCCAGAGTTTGCGTCCATTTGGGGTTTCCTGTACTTATTTTTTTTTTCCCATGGTTGCTTGGACAAGGCATCCTCCTCCTCACGTACATTCTTCTGGTACCCATTTTGTTGTGTTGAAGCATTTAGATGACGTTCCACACTACATGCTTACCTTGTGCATAGACTGAAAATAACTTGTCTGAGAAAATCGTCACACACGACTACTTTTCTTTTTGTTTTGCCAACAACATTGAAACATCTTTATTGGCTGTCATATAGTTACAGTACTATGCCACAAGAGCTGTGAAAAGGCTAAAAATAAACTAGCTTGGTATGTGGTCTGTTACACGCCGGTGACATGTTTTACAAAAAAAAAACCTTTATTGATGGTCAGATATTTATAGTACTATGTCAAAAGACATGTGAAAAGGCAAAAAATAGACTAGAAGCAAAGTAAATATGGCAGAGCCGGGTCAGAAATTATCAGATGAAAGCTGATCAGCATAAAACTCGAATTATTGGCTGATACCAATCAAGCCGACCAGATAGGTGTAACATTGAGTATAAGTGTCTAAAATTAAAATACCTTTCAGTGTTTGTTTTTCACACATTGCCAGCCTATTAACATAATTCATTGCATGAGCAGTTATTGTGGCGGCGAGCTTGACTTGTGAGTGGATATTGGCCTGTGAGCCTTTTAAAACACTAGAGAGGGAATGTCAAATTCTTTGCAGTGTAGTTAATGCCACTTTGACGAAATAACTGCTCAAGAGATCATATGTTTCTTATCCAGTACCTTGACTTGGGAATGTTTTTTACATTTTTGCGCATGGTTGAACGGTTTACCTTGCGGGGCACACAACCCTGTTCCATTCTTTACATAAGACTTTTTTAACAATCTCAATATGTGTGGACAGTGGTGGTACATCCTCAAGTCTTTGTTTGCACTGCGTGTGACGCCCACTGTTACTTAAAGTTGTGTACTTGGATGTCTCGGTTTTTATAGCTCACAGATAGCAAACACACATCGTTGATATTGTGACAATTGCATGCCAGACACGATGGCCACCAACAATTTTACAAAATTGTTAAAACTAATTAAAGTATTGAAAATGGCTTCCTCTCTCACACACTATTACTTTTAGGTTGTATATGACATCATTTTAGTTTTTATGAAATGATTTATTGCAGCGGTGGCATGGTGGATCAGCTGGTAAAGCGTTGGCCTCACAGTTCTGAGGTCCCGGGTTCAATCCTGGACCCGCCTGTGTGGAGTTTGCATGTTCTCTCCGGGCCTGTATGGGTTTTCTCCAGGCACTCCGGTTTCCTCCCACATTCCAAAAACACAAAACATTAATTGGACACTCTAAATTGCCCCTAGGTGTGATTGTGAGTGTGGCATGTTTGTCTCAATGTGCCCTGCAATTGACCCCTCCGTACAGGGCACTTAACCACGCCTCCTGAAGTGACGTCACGCCACGTGCGCTCACGTAAGACAAACAGTAAAAATGGCAAATACAATACAATACATTCTGTACTGAGACAGACTCCATGCTTCTGATTTCATTCAAATCAACGATATATTATAGATTCTAAATACAATACATTCTTAACTGAGAGAGACGCCATGCTTCTGATTTCATTCAATCATTCACACGTAGCAATGTTATGCTAGCGGAGAACGTCTCATTCACTTATACGAGACGTGTATTAAAAATCAAATTTAGGGCATATCTTCGTGCAAACACAGTCTGGTTAAGCTTCGGCCGCGAGCCAGCAAGAAATCAATACGTTTGTGCAGTCCAATCATCGCTAAATATCGCTCAACAAAGAATAAGTGTGTCAATCGTTCACACGTAGCGGTGTTATGCTAGCGGAGAACGTCTCATTCATTTATACGAGACGTGTATTAAAAATCAAATTTAGGGCATATCTTCGTGGAAACAGTCTGGTTAAGCTTCGGCCGCGAGCCAGCAAGAAATCAATACGTTTGTGCAGTCCGATCATCGCTAAATATCGCTCAACAAAGAATAAGTGTGTCAATCGTTCACACGCAGCAGTGTTATGCTAGCGAAGAACTTCGAATTCATTTATACGAGGCATATATTAAAAATCAAATTTAGGGCATATCTTCGTGCAAACACAGTCTGGTTAAGCTTCTGGCCGCGAGCAAGCAAGAAATCAATACGTTTGTGCAGTCCGATCATCGCTAAATATCGCTCAACAAAGAATAAGTGTGTCAATCGTTCACACGCAGCAGTGTCATGCTAGCGAAGAACTTCAAATTCATTTATACGAGACGTGTATTGAAAATCAAATATCGGGCATACCTTCGTGCAAACATATGTGTTCCGGTTGATATTAGATGGATTTAGTTGATGATGCGGTCTTCCACAAAGTTTGATCCATCGAAGGCATTTTTCGTACTGGGTCTTCGGTAAAGAAAATGGATAGGTAGATGGATTTATTGTGACTGAATGTCACCCCCCCCCTCCATAAAAATGCTGCTATCCTAACAGCAGTGTGTTAACATTCCATAGCCTCTGTTTTAGCAGTTTATGTTCTTAAGTCGCAAAAACTGTACTTGGTTCACACATCTCTTGAAGCAGCTCTTGTGTAGCCGTTCCTTCAAGCGCCGTTACCATGGTGCTTAGATTTTTAGGCAATTTTTTTTTTTTTTCCCTCCATTTGGGACTCTCACCTGGAACAGGAGGGGGGGGGGGTTCAAGCTTATCAAGAGAATGATGGAACAGCTAATATGGCAGATGGGGAACAAAAGAGATGATAATGGTGACTACCTCTCTCTTCTTCACTCTCTTTTATCCTGGCCAACTCTTGGCCAGATCAGGATGGGCTGTTCAGTGAGTCCCCTACAAAGGCTTTTCAGCCACACATCTTCCTCAAAAATCTTTTATGCTGCAAAGCACATCTGCAATCTTACGTTCATGTTTTTCACAATCCGACTAATATTCATTGCCTCATAAGTGGCTCTTTTCATCATTTATGTTTATCGATGTTTAGACTCATACTGTATATACACATCAAAGTAGGTGAAAGTCCACTGGTGACTCTAGGAAAAGACACTCCTCATTGTTGCCTTACGTGAGTGTTGAATCACAAGTTGCTACTTCATGCAGGCTAATTACCTTCATTTATTCATGATAATGATTTGAATTATTCATTCTGGGTAGCGTACAGCCTGTGGCCTCCCAGTCCTTCACCGAATGTACCCATTATGATCTTAGAACGCATTGTTCAACTCAAACTGCACAAGTAAAATAATTTTTACTCAATAAGACAATTGAAATAATGTATTTGTGATTCTCATGTTTTTTTTGCACTTTAAAAAAATATAAACTGTATGACCTACCGCCATATAAAAATAAAACAGATCTCACCCTTTGGTGTTTGACGTAGGCATAGCCTTTTAAGGAAGTGGAGAGGGAATCCTGCTAAAGTGTAGGAGTCTATACTTAAGTTGACTGCTATATAATAAACCTTAAAAACTTGGAAAAATTGTGTACTCACACTTACCTCTGAGGACAGTGACGTTTTCTTTTCCAGTTCTGTGGGGAGTGTGGTCATCATCACACATGGTTTTTCACAAGACTCCACAAAATATAGTAGTACTCACAAAGCTTGACAGAAATAAGTGCTTTTTTCCCCCAGGGAATTTTTTTCTTGAATTTTTTTTTTTTTTTTTTTTTTGATGAACTGTGCAAAGTAACATACAGTAGCTTCCAAATTATGAATGAGCCAATCTTCCATTTAATCAATATCAGGACACGATGTCCTGTTCCTTTTTATTGCATTGTATTATTTTTTTGTTTTGGCATCTCTTATGACACTTTATAATCAAATTATGGGTTCTGCTGTTTAAATATTTGGTGTTGATTTAAAAGGATGATGTGGTGGCATAAATGTTTAAGAAAGCACATGCTGTTTTTTTTTTTTTTTTTAAATCCCGAATGAATCATCATTTGATGATTGTGTAAAGCCCGTGAATACTCCTGACAGGTTATCTGTCACAACGTGTGGTTCTTTTCGTCCTTTCACTGTTGCTGATCATTAGTGGAGAATCTATAATGCGTATGAGAGGATTGCTGCGGAGATCACAAGTGAAGTTCAATTGTAAAAAAATGGGAAAGCATATGTTAGGAATCAAAGAGTGCAATTGGAGGACTCGGGTGATTTTTTTTTTTTTTTTTTTTATTTTATTTATTTTTTCTCATCCACTCTCTGCAACAGCTGCCAGCTTTGTAGTGTTGAGTGGGGTGAGCACAGTAGGTGTGTATCTGCTGGTCATCACACGTTAAGCACCTAAAAGATCAAGATGGTACACCCCTCTCTACAATGGCCATTGAAACAGGAGCCTGTCATGTTTGATGCCCAATGCCAGTGGGACCACATTAATTTCAAGGTCCCGTGGAACCTCCTCTGGCTTCTCTCATCCCACTTATCCGTCTCCCACTCATTCCGCATTGGCTAATCACTGTCGTAATCCACATTGAACATAATTCTGCAGCTTTCCTGCGCCATGGCACCTGCCCACCCCTGCCCCCAACCCTTCCTCTCAGGAAGAGGGCCTAGTAATGAAGGGAACCCCACCATCTGGGAGTGGTGACAGGATCCTACAGAGAGAATGCATGCATTTGTCTGTTGCATTTGAGTATCGCGTATTGTGGTCAAATCCATTGAGATTGTCTGGTATGATTGTGCTAAATTTAAACTGGTTGATGACCTTTCTTTCTAAAGAGTGTTTATATATGCTGTCTGATCAATGTTTGCACCTCCTTTTTTAAGGTGAATCCACTTTTCTAACAAGCAGTCCATTTTGCTTTTTGTTCTGTATTGTATAATTTTTTTTTTTAAATATCTATTGCATTGTTGTATAGTTGTTAAAACAACAAAAGATTTCACCACACACTTTTTGCCAGAGCAATTGTGGCCTTCCACCTCAGGAAGGTGGTGCTAGATTGTTGAAAGATTGGTCATTGTTTACTGGTAATGACAGCATCCGAATCTGTATTGGTCTCTACTTCTTTTCCAACCATTTTAAATCCTTTTTCCCCTGTTTTATGGTTAACAAAGATCAAAATGAATCTATAACCTTGTTTAAGTTTGACATTCGTGAGGTTAGTTAATTGAATACTAACTAATGTCATTTTATTTTTCCATAAGAGTAATGGCTTCATTCTCAGTGAGGGGCCTTACAGCCCATGCAAGACTTGTTTCATTGTGGATAATGATACTTTCTTACCAGCTTCAGCAAGCATCTTTCTGAGGTCTTTAGCTTTCATTCTGGGGTTGATTTGCAAATTTCAGACTAAAACAAATTCATCTCTGGGACACAGAACCAATCTCCTTCCTGAGCTCTGTGATGGGATCCCATGACATTTATACTTGTCTAATTGTTTGAACAAATGAAGGTGGCACTTTCAAGCATCTCAGAATTGCACCCAAGGATTGAGTCAAACTTGTGGAGCTCACGATTCTTTATTTGATTTGATTTATTTAATTTTCCTGTGATTTCAAACAAGGAAGCAGAGTGTTTGATGCATGGCCATAAATACATCCCTAGAAGTGCCGTGTATCAACTCACATGTAGACACTTAACCAATCAGGACCTTCCAAAGCTATGACCTCAACATGTGGGCTTCCCCATGTTCTTTCTGGACATAGTCCTTTTTGTGGATCTAAACTTTTCACCTTTAAGAAAATAGTATAAAAAGCTATAAGAAATTCGCTCTCTCATTATTGTGGGATTTAGCAAAATTAAATAATTTTGGTGATCCTGATTGACCTGAAACAGGAGACGTTTAGTCTAATTTGACATCAGACAGTGAAAATTAAATTACCAGAAATGGCCATAAAATGCAGCGGTAACTCCACTCTGTGGCATCTTGGCCAGTACCAGCCGAAGCGACTCCCTCGACTTGGAGGAGAACTAACTGCAGGACAATTTCAAAACAGCCCTTGCGGGTTGCGTCCCACTACACTGGCAAACTACAGAGAAAATAGCCCCAGTGATGTCAATGTGAGTTCATAAAATGCATTCTCCATGTGTTTTACACAGATAACCTTACTTTTTGTTGCGAATGATTGAATAGGGAGATTTTCGTGGCCCGCTGGTTAAAAAAATGTAGGTCTTTCTGTGTGGGTGGTAAGTTTGCAGGACTCAACAGGCTTTTGGATGATTTCACATCTGCTTGTTTTGCAAGCAGGTGGGGTGCGGCAGGCTTGGCCTCAGTAAGGAATTATAACATGTTTGACAACTGTTAGTACTGGGCTTTACACGATCAGCTATTTTGGGACTGATCACTGATTTTTTTTTTTTTGGGGGGGGGGGAGAACAAGTGAAACTGATCACCAATCCGATGAGTGTACTTAAATGACCTGTTCATTTACTGGATATACTTGTGTACTTAATGTTTCAATAAATATATATTTTTAATAAATGTATCTTTATTCATCTAGTTATGCCAGTGTGGCATAGTGTTTACAGTTTTTAATTTACAGTTCTACGTTAAAAGACATGCGAGAAGGCTGAAAATAAACTCACTTTTGCATTCAACTATACTGGGCATGATTGCGACACGGAGTAAATGTCTTTTGGGAAGTTGATCAATGACCTCTTTGATTGGCTCGGCGAATTAAGACAATAAAGCAATTACGGTAATCCTTTTTTTTTTTTTACTGTTTTGTGAGTCTTCCTTTTCCATAAACAAGGATATGGGGGGGGGCAACGTTTTTTTGTTGTTGAAGCATGTGATGCCTTTGGTGGCCAAGGATGGGACTTAAAAAACAAAACAAAAACTAGGGAAACTCAGAGAAAAAAAAAGGTTTTCCGTGTAATGGAGAGGAAATCTTTTTATCATCATATGCATTCATCCAGGTTCTCTGATTTCAAGTTAAAACCAAACAAGACAATGTTTAATAACGTTTCATTGTCAATGTATTCTGTTTTCAAACTGTAGCAATATTTTTGTCATTTACTCAATGATTACACGGTGTCAAACAAAGAAGTAGCTGATGAACTGACTTATTTTCTGACCATCAAAATATTATGCAGCCAACAATGCAAAACGCATTGTTGGGATTTTGAGTTGCGGCATACTTATCTGAGCAGTCATATTCGGAGGCAGCATGTTGATGAAAACATGTCTTACAATGATGACATTTGCAATTTGCACAAACCTAACCAAGTGCTTATCATTTTGCAATCCTCCAAGGCATCCTCATTGTGACCACTACTTAGGCTGCAAAACTGCCCCGCCAGTTTCTCCTGCTTTCTGGGCTCGACAGAGTTGCCCTCACCACGGTTATAATCGAATGTACTAAAATAAGAGAGCGGCATGTCTCATTTCAACCTCGTCTCTGTCTGAGAAACGGTTGATAGCATTCAGACACGAGTAGATGACGCTGAGGTGTTTTGATTGTACACAGAAAGTGAAATTAAGTGAATAGTTTTTGTGTTTTTTAGAATGCCCCCGATGTTGTTGTCCAACCTACTATATAAACTACATTGAATCAATATTACTTCAAAATGCACTCATAAATCATGATGCTAAGTAAATTCCTTCACAGATTTAAGTGATGAGAAACACGTGAGACAATTTTAGGCACTTTCCGCACACTGAACACTTGATCTTTTTTCTGCCGCTCTTTAATTGCACATCTGATGGTTTGTAATGCTGCACATCCTGTTGATGTGACAACAAGACCGCAGGGCACGTAAACAGCTATTTTCAACCTCTTGCCATCGAAGCTGAATGACAATGGGACGTGTTTGAGCATTTAGTCACCAGGATTCCCTCCCTGAAATTTAATCCAGTTTGTGTACGCCCATCTTTTCTTTTTTGTAGCCAATCTTTTAAAGTCATTAACTTATTTTGTTACAGGTTACACATTGTCTCCTTTCAGTTGATGATGACTTTCTGACCTTATTTATTATTTGTCAATGCTTCTTAAGACTTATTGTCATATGTCTCCTCTCTCTTATTGAATCTTAAATCTCTTATTGAATTTGAATAATCTTTGACACAAGATGGTTTAGGAAAATAAGGTCAAGGTTCATATCGGTAGAAAGGTAGTATGTAATGGAGCTCTGCTGAGCACAATTTTAACCAATCATCTCCAAATTTTTAGAGAATGTCTTCCAACAAACCAAGCACAAAAATAGTTTTTACCGTCATAAAACATATCGTATACATTTTTCAGTGCTCTAAAAGTTTCAAATATTGGCTATTCACCTGTTTTCAGAATCAGTTTTAATTGTGAATTATATAACAACACACAAGAAGTTTGTCTCCAGCAGTCGGTGCCGCCCTTGTACGACATTCATGTTGAGTACCTAGAAGAAGAAAAAACAAACTAACAAGAACGAAGAACAATGGACATTCAATTAATAGGGAACTATTTCTTACAAGAGTCACAGATGTGTGTTTGGTCCAAGAGGGTACAAGTAGCCAGGGTTCAAGATGCATGTCAGACTCGTATAGTTTTACAACTGCGCAATAGTTTCAAAGGATCTGACTGCTTTCGCAGCATCCAGATTGAATAAATGAAAAATGATTTGACATCCTGACTTCAAGGGATCATGCAGCAAAGGGACCATTGTTGGTGTGGGTAACCATGCCTGACCGGAGCGTTCAAACATTTAGATAGTCTTACTTTTATTGCATTTACTCACGCTTTCTGTTTCCATCTGAATTCTTTGCAGAACGGCACAAAAAAGTCCTGGGACTTCATGCGAACCCATGACAGGTAAAAACACTTATCACAGCAAACCTGTTTCACCAATTCTGCACATGCACACGTTCATAAACCAACTCATGCAAGTGATATAGAATAGCGTTTATAGCAGTTTTTTTTTTGTTTTTGAATGTTATAAATGTCTAAGCTTCACAGGGTGACCTGTAAGGGAAATGTAACACTTTTGTGTCAAAGTACTAGTTATAACTCTGTTTTGCCTAGGGTACACTTTTGCTAGGGGATACGTCTCGGGTCATTTAAGCCCTCTTTCCTCTGCTACTGACCCCAAACAAAGGTCCGTATGACAAATAATACCGCTGGGACTAAGGCAGCCTTAAACCTGTTTTTCCAAGGCAAAATAGCCAACTTTTTGCGAGGTGTAAACCGCCAAGATATTATTTCCCATTTTGAGATGGAATGAATGAACCAAGATTTGTTTTGCATTTTTTTTCAAAGTGGCCGTTACAGTTTAACCACAGCAATTATGTCTATACTTTAGATGTGTAAGCAAATAATGTGAAAGACAGACATGTTGGTATGATTCTGTAAAATAGATCAATGTTATGGTACATAATTTGTGGTGTTATGATTCATTAATTTTATAAATTTATCAATTTCCATTCCTACGATCCAACTGAATCGATTGGCGCTCGGCAAGTTAACCTTCCGTAAAAAAATATATCCGTTTAAATCATTTTAAAAGGTAAACAATCAATTATATCCATCCGTTTTCTTAGCTGCTTATCCTCATAAGGGTCGCGGGCAGTGCTGGAGCCTATCCCAGCTGTCAACGGGCAGGAGGCGGCGTACACACTGAACTGGTTGCCAGCTAATCGCAGGGTACATCGAGACAAAACAGCCACACTCACAATCACACCTAGGGGCAATTTAGAGTATCCAATTAATGTTGCGTGTTTTGGGGATGTGGGAGGAAACCGGAGTGCCCAGAGAAAATCCACGCAGGCACGGGGAGAACATGCAAACTCCACACAGGGCGGGTCTGGGATTGAACCTGGTACCTCAGAACTGTGATGTCAACACTTTACCAGCTGATCCACTGTGCTGCCAATCAATTATATCAATACCACAGAACAACGCATTGGATTCACGCTGGGTAGACTTTATATGGTGGTGTATATGTGTTGTGTTTCCAAGAAACACGCTGGTAGTTCCTTTTAGTTTGCTTTATTTTTCAATTACAGTAGTAAACATCAGATATCACATAGCTACATTCTTATTCCTCGTGTCCCATTTTACACCCCATATATAGTCACTCCATTTTGTAGTGCCCCTAATGGTTGGATGAGATACCACAGTAAATATGCGTGTGTTGTTTTTAAAAAGCTCATCTTTGGTGATCCACGCCGGGACAAGCCATAAGAAAGTTGTCATGACGTTTAAGACATAGGTCTGTCTGGTGAGTGGTAGATGAGAAGCCGACCACCAAGAAATTATCAATTAGGATGCATGCACTCCCTCTGTGCCCTGCGATCGCCTGGTAACCAGTTAAGGGCATACCTTTCCTCATTCCTGAAGATAGCTGCGATAGGCTCCAGCACTCCCACAAACCTTCTGAGGATCAGTGGCTCAGGTAATGGATTGATTGATAGTTTGCACTCTCGGGGCACTTTGACGATGTTCAAGATCAGTAGCTTCGATTAGCTCCCTAGCTGCTAACACAATAGAGACGCATTTGTGGCACAAAAGAGGAGAGTCAGCGACAGTCTCACCTACTGTTTCAAGAGCAGGTTTGTTCATTTATTTAGTTCCCTATGTATTATTAACACTATTCCTAAAAGAGTTTTCTTGTGAAAACTTCACAAGTGCTTTTTAACCATTAATATTTGACTGTTGAGAATTGGAATTCTGAAACTTTGGCTCCAGCTGGAGACTTCTTGCAATCCAAGGACTTGCTCATAATCCTGACACCAAATAAACATCTCTTTTTGAGGGAAAGACTGGACAGAGAATTAAAGTCGTAGCTGTAAGAATATAAATATTGCTGTTTTCCCCTTTGCCTTCTTCCCTTCAAATCTCATTTGGTTACCATAATTTTTTTTTTTTTTTTATACCTGATTCCCTTACACGCAACAACAGTAAACTATTTTTATTTAACTGTCACACTGTATTTTTGTATAAAAAATGATTGAATTGATTTTTCATCCACAAATATTTTGTCATGTCAAATAATATCAAGAATAAAGAGAAATGTTAATCTCGCAAAATAATCAGAGTTTGCATATTACCCCTAATCATGGTATAAAGCATTAGCACCTCATGATCTGTGGCTAGGACACTGACCCATGTCCAATACTAAAGTTCTCACTTGGGACAGATTTGTTCACATAATCTATTAGGACTCATTCTGGGACAAGTTTGTGTGAAAAGACTGAGGAAGTGAGATGTGATCTCAAGCGGTTGCTGAAGACTTAAATGTGGCACTTATTGAGTCAAAGACATTGATTTTCATCCAGTTCCGAACAACTGACTATCTCTCTTTAAATTCTCCTCACTTCTGTCACACTAAATTACTCAAATGATACTTTTCATGAAATATGATATAAGGCCAAAATTAAGAGAGTCGTACAGTTCTCGCTAACTTCAGCTTTGAGACCATTTTAGGGAAAAGGAAAAACACCCACCTTAATTACCATGACTGCAATGACCACAGAATGTTCTGAGGGACGCTATGATAAACATCCACTAGTGCCACAAAAACGTGTGTGCGCTTGGTGGGCAGACTCCCATTGTGTTGTTTTTTTGACACCTTTGTGTTAGCAGTGGACAAATGATGCTTTCCAAGAAACTACGTAGTTTTGAGAACTGAATCACCACAGTGTGTAGAATAACATTTTGCCGATCCTGGTATCAAATCTAAAGGCATCTCTTATTGTTTTCTTATTACTATAATTATCATTAGAAGAAGCTAGATACAGTCACTGTTTTGATAACACCATTACCAGTATTCATCGAAGACCTGCTGTTCACATGTCCCACTCATATCCTACTGTCTAATTTAAAGCCCCCTTGAGAAGATAGAACATTTAATGATGCGTGGAATGTCCCAGTTGTCTTGGTGTAACCATTAGAGCATTTTGTCTGGGAAGCTGCAGAAGAGTTGTAATGACGTCGAACACTTTTAAAAGACCCGGAGTTGTCTCAAGGGACAACTTCCATGCCTCAGGCCTGCATGTCTCACTTTTTTGCCTCAATCTGTTGCTGCATAATTGTTCTTATGCCACAGTTCTGTCGCGGTTATATTTTGTATCCTTGTGGCCAGCTGTGAGCGTCTGCAATAGTTTTAATTGCTTGAATCTTTGTGACACCATATGGATGTTGTGGCGGTAAAGCTAGTGACTAGAAAACAATTGTGGTGAAAACTGAATGATTTGATGGTTAAGTAGAGTTATCTACCATTATGAAATCTATGATTTACTAATGTAAAATGTGTTGGACTGGGAGGAAGACAAATTGATGTTTCAGCAAAGGAAAGGATTAGCATTTTGAAGATGACTAACCCTAACATCACTGAATCTTACTGTATTGCCAACTGTGTTCTATTTGTATAGTTGACCTGTTCAGAATTACAAGGTGTATGGTTGGGATGATTCACCTTGATTCCTTTTTTGTATTTGCACATCTAGTTTCTTATGCCTGGATCAGACTACAAGACAAATTTGGTTGTTCAACGTTGTACTACATCAGACAACTGCCATAAAATTTTGCCGTATCTCAGTCAGACAGGCAACACTACAGTATACTTTGTGTAGTCCAATAACACTATATCTCATGTTTTACGATCACTGGGCTTTAGCTTGTCATATCAAACACTGTTGGGAAGGCATGACCAAAAAACGTGCCACCTGTTAGTGCAAACGGATATGTTACCATGCCAACACCAAGTTGTTGTCAAACAATGCTTCGCCATGGGAATGTTGGGGAAAAAAACAAACAAAAAGAGGAAAACAATGGACTCGAG
This sequence comes from Syngnathoides biaculeatus, assembly GCF_019802595.1. NCBI lineage: Eukaryota > Metazoa > Chordata > Actinopteri > Syngnathiformes > Syngnathidae > Syngnathoides > Syngnathoides biaculeatus. The sequence goes on from NC_084662.1 coordinate 17,594,767, forward strand.
AGGACGCTTTTGGCTGTCGATTTAACAACGACTTGAGGTATGGTCACAAATTTGATTACGATACAGTTCACAATCAGGCAACAAAATGCTATGTACCCTAGAAAGCTAGTGCTAGCATTAACATCTGTATATAAACATGCCGACGTTCTGTTGAATCATGCTCTAAAGTTTTAAAGATTAGTTTGTGAATAAATGTTGACAACGGTGAACAAGTATTTTGTCAAAGGCAATTACATGAGAGGGGATGTGGCGGTCACTTATACATGCAATCTTATTGGTTGAACATCAAGGTGGCATGTCGGTTCCTGTTCCAGTACTACTTTCTTTTTTATGGAGACAGGGGTGTTGTAAGTAATCAACACAAATTGGGACACCCGTAGGAATTGCAAAAAACAACTTTCAAGGCTTGATCAACTTCTATTGCTGCAGAATGATTTCTTAAATGCTACAATAATGAGAGAGGATTTCTTATAGGATTTTATATTTTCTTTGAGGTCAAAGGTTTATGTACGCAAAAAGTACTATGTCTTGAAGGAAAATCGGGAATCCCAGATGATGAGGTAATTGATTTGGAAGCTCCTGATAGGTTCACTGAGAAGGTGTATTAATTGACGGCGCACCTGGGGATGTATTTAGGGCCACACCTCAAACACCTCTTCATTGTTTCAAATCATGGGGGAAAAAAAATGGCCAGGAAATCAGAAAAAGAATCGTGAAGCTCCACAAGTTTAGCTCATCCTTAGGTGCAATTTCCAGATGCTTAAAGGGGCCACGTACATCTGTCAAACAATTATACGCAGGTGTAAACATCATGGGTGTCCAACTATCGCACCACTAAGGAAGGGTATGTGTTTTGGTATGAAATGTGCAAATCAACCCCAGAACAAAAGCTAAAGACCTTGTGAAGATGGTGGAAGAAGCTGGCAAGAAAGTGTCATTATCTCCAGTGAAATGAGTCCTGCACTGACATGGGCTGAAGGCCCACTCACAAAGAATCAAGCCATTACTCCTAAAGAAACATAAAAACACAGAATAGATTTTGCAAAAAGACACTTAAGACAAAGATCTGTTTTGCTGCTGCAGGAACTGGAGCTCTTCATAAAATAGTCAGTGTCTTGGCGTGGCCATTACAAAGCCCTGATAAGAATCCCATCGAAAATTTGTGTTCAGATCTGAAAAGGCATGTGTTTGGGAGCAAGGCAACCGACGAACCTGACTTAGTCACACCAGATGTGTCTTGAGGAATGGGCCACGATTCCAGGAGAATACTGGCAGAATGTTTGACCCAAATCATGCAGTTTAAAGGAAATGCTACTCGATACTAAGGAAACATGTAAACTTTCAGCCTCAAAGAAATTAATATAAAATTCTAGAAGAAATTCCCTCTCTCATTATCGTAGCATTTAACAGACTTTTGGTGATCCTGACTTGGCTGAAACAAGAGAGGTTTTGTCTGATATGGTTTCAAACAGTGAGACAAAAAATTAAGTGTTTTTGCACAGTGTTTGTAAACTTTTATCTTCAACTCTAAGGTATTTTTTCTGGCTGTTCCCCACTTACGTTTCTACTATTTCAAGCTATTCATTCGACTTAAATTGCTCAACTTTTTTTTATTTGCAAAAAGAGCTGGAAAAATTGTGGCAAAATAAACTAATAGCAACAGGTTTTGGGAACTAGGCCATGTTTAATGTCAAGTATTAGGGTTGCCTTCTGGCAAATGTAGGTGATTATATGTTGGAAGGATCTTGGATTTAATTGCAACAATGCGCCTGAACAAAGAAAGAAAAAAAAAAAAAAAAAAAGAATGTTTTCAGTCTGAATTCATTGGGCAAAAAGATGGACCAGAAGTAGTTGATTCTAAGCAAATTGTGTAAGGTCCTTTCATTGTGGGAAGGGCAGGGAATAGTTTCCTCTGGCCTCAGACACATCCGCTTTCTCAACAAAGGCTGCAGTTTCCCCTGGCAGTGGCCGTCTATCACATCCACATGCAGCAATGTGTGTGAAACACCTGAAGCCAAATGGCAAATCACACTGATTCAATGTAGCAGTAGTGAGGCCTCATTAAGACACAGATAAGTACATTTATATGTCGTTGTAACTCTTGAAATCTGATTATAATATCAGTAAAATTAAAAGATTTTATATCTAACATTGGTGGTAGGGATGCACCGAATTTACGGCCAAAGAAATGTTTGGGCTGAAAATTGCCCAAAAGTGCATTATTTTTGTTTTGGAATGCGAGACTTTTTTCACCAAAATAAAACTACAATAGGTTCGTATACCCCACACTTAAGAATAATTTACTATCAACAAGCAATGCTTTTTACTGCTTTCACTCTTTTTTTCCAGCTTTCAATTTATTACAGTTTATTACACACACCCTACGCTCATGGTTTGATAATTACATACTGCCATAAGTCAACCATAAATGTGAATGAAATAAGAATAAATGTTAACACATGCATTCAACAAAGCACTTGTAATAAACACACATTAATAACAAAGATCTTATATATAATATTTTCATATATGATGCTTGAGCTAGACAGTCATAAGAAGGACCAGAAACAAATTAGTACATCAACTCTGCTATGTCACTTGACAAAATGGACCTATGATTTAAAAGTATGTCAGTGTAGTAAATCTTTTTGATAACATTTACCACTCCCTTAATGGGGGAATCGTCTCATTGCTGCAGAAATAATAATAATGCAAATGTGTCAACAACATTGATCCCCCCATATTACTTTATAAACAAATAAATAACAAATATTGAAGCCATGATTTCACAATTATAGAGTAATGATTGTGTTGAGAAATTGAACAGTATGCAGAAAAAAATTCACCCTACTGTATTACATGATATACTGCAAACACTATCCTATTATGTTCTTGGCATAATTTGAAAACTATTGAAATTCAAATTGTTGTGGAAGTGAATTTCTTTCGGTGCCAGGTTAGCAGTCATAACCATAAATGCAAATTTCCCAGTAAGTGGCCTAATTTTATAACTACTAATTGGTGGTTTGGATTTATTTTTATATTTTCATTTATATAAAGTATTTTGTGTTGCATTTTTTTTTTAATCAAGCGCTCTGACAAATAAAGTTTGATTAATCCATAATTTATTATGGGCTTTTCGTTTTTTTGGGCCTTTGGCTCCCTAGTTTCGGGTTTTGATTTTGGTCAAAAATTTTCATTTCAGTGCATCACTAATTGGTTCGAGTATAATATTGGTGGACACAGCTTCTATTATGTTGCTGTCAGTGCTAATTGAGTTGACAATTTTATTTCTAGGTTATGCATATTAAACACCCGGTGAGGTACTTGCATTCATCACTGTTGCTTTGTACTAACCAGAGGGACTAACGGAAGCAAAAAAAATATATACAACTTTAACATACGCGTATTGCTTATATGCATTTTCCTAAAAGCTTTATATTTCCCCATTTATCCTCAGCGTGTCCGTGCTGATATTCAACACCACCTCCCACTGTTTTATTCTTGTGAAGCAGTTCCGTCCAGGTACGTACGTTTTATCTGCCCACCAGCTTTGTAGCACAGACATTGTCTAATGTACCCTGGGGTGTGGCTTATTTATTTTCTTGTGTAATGTACCCTGGGGTGTGGCTTATTTATTTTCCACCCTTTACCATAGATTTTTATTATGCATGTTCACTAATAATGCAGTGCATTTACAAATCCTGTTTATTTATGTGGATTGGATCCACAGTGCTTAAATGCACCACAAGAAAACCCACCTCCTTTATTACAGAATGCCAGGGGCAGTTTCACACTGCATTGTTTAAAATTCAAGGAAGTCTGGGTTTTTATGTCATTTTCCGCTCTTTGGACGAAATAATAATAATGTACCCTTCATCTGAAACTTGATCTAACAACCTGGGCCCTCATACATATAAACTTGTGTCCACAAGAATATTTTTAAAATTGCTTAATTAGGTGAGTATGGCATACAAAAAAAGTGTAGCTGACTAATATTAGTGTTGATTCTCCAGCTGTATACATGTGTGAGTCTGAAAGGATCAAGACGCAACAATGTCAGGCCCCTGAAAAATCAGAAGAGGGGGCCACCGAAGCACTAGCATCAGGCTCTGAGAGTCAGGAAGGCCAGGTGGAAAGAGAAGGGGAGAGCTCATTCGCGTGGCCGCCGGCTGCCACAGGAATCACATACGAGCTTTGCGCCGGGCTGGTAGACAAGCCTAACCTCTCCTTGGAAGAGATCGCCAGACAGGAAGTGTTGGAGGAGTGTGGCTACGATGTGCCAGCTTCCAAATTGAAGCGGATTACTTCTTACAGGTGAGTTTACAGTACTCTATATAAACTGATTTGGGCCACATTCTACAATGTACTTATACATATTATATCAGTCAAATCAATTAAACCTTGAAGTAATGCAACACCTTCCAGCCTAACTTGATGCCGCTTGCAAGCCCTGATGGAGGGAGGGTTGGAATCAGGAAGTGCTTCCATTCATAAAATCTATCCCAAACCTTCAACGAAAACTATAGCCTCGGGTAGGGAAACGTTGGGAAGATTCCTAATGTTATAGCCCCCCCTGATTTTATATACATTAGTAAACACTGATTGAAATATGTCAAATTATGGTTCAGTCCCAGTCTGTGTGTGTTCTGGACTTTAGCCCTATAGGCTTCAGTTTCGTAAATATTGATAAATATTGGTTTTATCTTTCTTTTGTTGAACTAGATCAATAGAGACATTTCCCCAAATTTACCTTGTGACAATGTGGTGTTGTCATCTTGTATTTATATGTTTGTACCTGGTGCAGAAAATTTCATCCAAGCGTACATTTTTGGTTTTAAATATTGCTTGTTTTGATGAATGTCTCGTGAGAGCCGGACCATATTCCAGCCGAATTTAGGCAGGAGTTTACTGTGTACACTCTGACTGGTCTCCAGCCATTCACAAGGCACACAAACAACCATTTACAGCTATGGACAGTTCAGTCTCGAGTTAAACTAACGTGCATATTTTTGGAATGTGGGAGGAAGCCGGAGTACCCGGAAATTACTGTAAGAGTGCAGAAAATTTTTGGGGTGGTTTCTGGCTGCCAGAATAAAGCACATTGTGATAAATGAAACAGTTTTTTTGTTCACCAGTGATGATGGATGGAAGCTAGATATTCTTAGGTCATGTAAGCGAGGTGGAAGGAAGCATCAGGTGAGCCATCCGTCTTTTTAAACATATTACTAGAAATCTGCAGCCAGACCGCAGCACTCGAAACGGAGGAGAAAAACAATCCCACATTAGGAAGCCGCACCTGCACAGCCATGACTGACGCCTCTCATAACTCTTCTTTTGATTTGACTCTGAGGCCGCCTCCAGCTTTGTTGGTGTAGTCTATGGTTGATATTACGTGTGGGCCCTTTCCATTTAATAGATGGGTATCACCTTAACCCTCATGACCCTTATGAGGGTGCTTATGGCGGAAGTGCACTGTGTGGTAAAGATGAATGGTCAGGTCACAGCTTGTTGTGATACACGATGATAATTTAGTGTTGTGGGGGAATGGGCTTTGTTGTGTATAAATATTGAAAGAGTGAAAACACATCTCAAATTGGACAGGAAGGATGTTATTAGAGGTAACAACTGTTACATGATAATAACTCCACTGATCGCTGTTCTTTAACCAAGGTTGGTACCTGCATCAATATCAATTGTTAACAGATACTGTGATTCTTGTGAATAGAAACAAATTTTTTCTGTTTTTAAAGAAAGAAAATGTCGAAAAAAACATAATTGCGTCTAGGTCTACCCTATCAGTATCATGAACAAAGATAATGAAGTCTGTTCATATGACTATAATCTTAAATAGGTCAAAAATTATTTTAATGGTTTGTATCGTAAACAGATAATTTAAGAATAGAAAAACATCACATTGTCATCCTTATTTTTGTATTAATTTTGGAATTAAATTTGTATACAACATTTAATGTAACATATAGATATATGATGCACTTGTGATTCATATCTAAAAAAGATAATCTGTACATGAATCAAAATCATTTTGCTTATTACAATGGTTAGATTACATAAATTTGAGGTTTTATTTTACATCGCATTTCATGAAAAATTACAAAAATAAAATAGAATATATAAATTGCATACAATAATATAGAATGGTAAACCATGTTTGTATCAACAAATTCACATGCTAAACTTGAGCAAAGTGTAACGCTTGTTTGGATACAGGACTAAAGACTGAGCTGCCATATGGGTACCAGTGTAATACAAGAGCCCAAGTTAATTTTGGCTTGTTTTGTGTCCAGGTCTGGCGTGGGAGTCACGGGTTCCAAGCAGACGATGTTTTACGCAGAGGTATCTGATGACAATTGCGTGAGTGCAGGCGGAGGTGAGCCGCAGGAGGGCGAGCTCATTGAGGTGGTCAAAGTCCCATTGCACGAAGCCATGACCTTTGCCTACAACGAGCGCATTCCCAAGACCATGGGCGTCATATTTAGCTTCATTTGGTTCCATAACAACATGTCTCCGAAGTATAAGATCTCCACCAATGTGTAATCACTATTAACTTTTATGTCAAATACTGGCCCAGCACAGCTACTCATCTCCTCATGCCCCTCACTTTTTTTTTTTTTTTTTATAAATGCCAGACAGGTGGACGTCTACCATCGTGTATTTTTACATTTTGCCCTCTTAAACATGTATGTGATGTCCATATTTTTCCTCAAAGCAAACTGCCTCAGTCGGCTGTCTCTTGCACTTTTCTCTTTGTTTTTTTTTTCTTTAAATGTATGTCACCATTAATCAAGGTGGCAGCATATCACTGATTTTATATGCTGCCCCTAGAGTAAATGAATGCTCTGCTGCTTTTGTGAGAAATCTTCACCTGCTATTCCAGAGCCATCATTCAGACACCTCATACATTTGCTGGTCTCATTTTTATACTGTCGAGTCATCCTTTGAATGGAGAGTTTCTTTTCAGCAACATTGTGCACCTGGTTGGTTTCATTCCATATTGGAAAGCAAAATGTGCCCTTTGAATGCCATTATTACTCCAGATGCAGTGAACAACAGTTCCGCCCTCCTTTATGAACATTGCTTGTCATGGTAATTGTTTTATCATGTTGTTAACAAAGACTCAAATAATTTTCCAACAATTAACAAAGTCTACCAAACTAGCAATCAATCGAAATGACATTTGCTGACATAATGGCTCAATCGAAAAACCCTAAACCAATTTTTGCTTTTAGCATACTGTTGCTCAGCACAGTTAGCTTAAATATGCCCCATTATGGAAACATGTCTTGCTTGTATAGAAACCTACGGAACCCCAGACATGATTTCGTGAGCACAAATTACTACTTTTTGCGGACAAACTACTACTTTGTGCGCAAGAACTAGTGCTGTGTGTACATGAACTACTACTTTATGTGCACAAAACGATTTCGTGTGCACAAAGTACTAGTATGTGCTCACAAAATAGTTATAGGGTGTGCGCGAAGTAGCGGCAGCTCTATATGGGACAAGTGTTAAGAAATTGAGCGTACCTTCTTTCTAAGGTGAATGTTCAGGCAAGGCTAAATGTTGTAGACTACATGATGGAAAGGGATACCGTGATCGAATTTTATTTTAGGCTGGGGACCACCTACAAAGGCAACCTGAAACGTTTGGCATTGGAAGGAATCATTATTACCAAAACGCATTTAAATAGACTCTCGAAGGTATGACTTGGACGCTAGGCTCTATTTTGTTGTTCATCAACTGCGAAGCTCTGGAAAGGATAATGGTTACCAGTGGATGTATATGAGATGTAAACAGAATAATATTACAATATGTAAAGAAGAAATTCAAGTCATCCTCTCTCAGCTGGACCCCATCGGATCCCAAGCTTGGTGGACCTGATGACTAAGTAGCAGGCAATATTTTGCAGACTTGACCTAACATTTTGTGGCACATATTCATACGACAAATTGGGATATGCGTTAATGGCTGTATCGACGGGTTTTCTCGCAATGTCATTTGACTGCAGGCTGTTCTCCCTACCAGCGACTCAAAAGTTATCGTGGGTACTTTGTGGAAGCAGCGGAATGCTGTGGCGTATTCTCCAGGCTTGTTCGAAGTGACGTAGGCACAGAGAACGTCGTGGTCAGAGACATTACGCAGAAATGACATTGATGATAGAGCAGCGAAGAGAAGTTATATTGCAGGGGCAAGTACCGCAAACCAGAGAATTGAGAGCTGGTTGGGAATGATGAGAAAATAAAGAATCGAACCGTGGATCACTCTTCTTGAAGAACTAAAGGATGAAGGATTCGTCACTTGGGATTTCGTTGACAAATCCTTGTCACAATTGTGCTTTCTGGCAATCAGGCAAAAATAATGTTATGTAGTAGTAGTAAGTACCATTATGATCGCAGCAGGAAACCCCAAAACTTGACTATCAACTCTAAAAAAATCTTAGACATTTAAACTGTATAGTGTATTCATCAAGGGTTTCTGATGCTATTTCTGATAAAATAGAAAGGTGACATGACTTTCTAAGACACAATGAACAACGAAGCAGCACGCAACCCATGACAGGGACAACGAACCAGCAATAACTGAAAGAAAACTGAGTTAAATACAGACTAACGAGACGAGAAACTCCCTGACCAGGACACTAGTGGCTTGAAGAAACTGATTGGTCAACACAATGGAGGAGGGCCATCAAGATCAGGTGGACAGAACTGACAAAATGAGCACACAAGACATTGAACAAAGGAAAAAGGTGGGAGCCGCTTGTCGGCCGGACCAGAAGCCGAAGGTGACTCCCGCTGGTGGAGTGCAACTGCCACAGGAGCTGAAGATTGCGGCCACTGGTGGAGTGCTGCCAGCTTGAGATGGCAGCCACAGGTCGTGCGTCGCTGGAACATAAGAAGGAGGTGGCGGGCTCATGATTGGTCAACACAAGGGTGGAGAGCAAACAAGATCAGGTTGGGACAACCAACACAGTCAGCACACTAAACATGGAACAGAAGAAAAACAAAACAAACCCAACCCAACCAAAACTGGGAACATGACAGGAAGCGCCATCAACAATTCCATGGCAGTTTGCTGAATCTAAATTTTTGTTTTCCACCAGCAGATCCTCAATTTCCTAATTCTGTGCATTTTTATTGGGCTGGGTTAGTGTGTGATCTGTCTCCTTTCCTGCTGAGGGTTGCTGTTCTGTCTTCTTTTTGGTACACAGATAAAGTCTCAGAAATTGGACCTTGCTTTGGCAGTACAGCTCCTCTACTGTATTGACATGTCAAGATGCATCTGTGAACTCTCAATGTGAGTTCAATAGTGTGTAAGCCTTGTGTTTCTTTGTCAATGCCTTCAGGGGAAAAAAAGATTTTCAGCCTGAAATTAGATACCTGATGTAGAATTTGATAATCAAGTACTTTTAGATTTTGTGCTTGTCTGCAATTACATCAGATCTCTGAGTGATACAACACACGATCATTCAACTGCGTAAGGACAGTGTGGAAACAGTTTTCTTGTTAGTGAGATATATTAAATACTCTATTTACTTCCTGTGTACACATTTCTTCACCGATTTGAACCATCGCTTGAAACTTGAAGTCAACTTACAGTTTCAGATTCTATATTACAAAAATAATTATTTCTACAGTGCACTATTTCAGTTTGGTGACTAATACTCAGCATTCAAGCAGAAATTTTACTGAAAATGCATTCTTTAATTTTGCTATATTTACTGGTCTACCATTAAATTAGCTACTAATTCATGCACACGAACTCATATTTTTTTTTCATGTCTGGGGCTCTGTAGAAATCATGCATCAAGCGTGAAATTATATTAACCTTGACGAACATGCATGTATAAAGAAGCCTTAAGTCTTTGTCCTTTGGGTATTTTGATTATTGTTTCACTGATATGTTATTAAAACTCTTAACTGTTTTCAATTGGGGGGGGGTGTTATGCAAAATATGTCTCTTTAAAGCACACTTGTGTTTTTTGTGAATACCAAACACTGATACATTACAGTAATACATTTACACCTTTCGCAGAGCCTACCTTTTAATTAAATGTCTATTTACAAAATATCTCACTTAGCTTGGATTGTAATCATATAAGTTGGTTTGGGAGGGATGTCAACTCTCAAATTGTCTTTCGGTATAACGTAATGAAATATAGTTGGGATGTTCACACAAAAACAGAATCGTTCTTAACGAATCAAAGCAGCAGTTTGCTAAAAGCTCAGCTCCAAATATGAAAATGCTTATTCCTGTTGACGGATGATGACGGTCTGGAACGGTGACCAATATTTAACATCACATTTCAAATTCACTTGCAGCAAAGTTTCAATCTTCTCACGATCTGGGGGAAAAAGGGCTGGTACCACATTATTTTGCACTGTGTGTGAGGGGCACAGAATTGTTCACTACATTGTAGAGTGTTGGTGGTTCAGATCCAGATAACATCATAAATACATTATTACTGATTATTGCTAACTGACAATGACTGAAAGTTGGGGGGGGGAACTGTGAAACCATGTAGGAGTTGATTTTGGAAATGGTCTATGCTATACAGTAGATACCATTTGAGTGTAAAAGTCAGAATTAATAGTTTTAGGACGTTGTGAAAAAGAACAACTGTGACAGATCTCTTTATGACAATCAATACACATGAACTATAAGGTATGTCACAATTTAAAAAAAAAAAAAAAAAATCCTACAAGCAATAGGATTGTTTCACGTCTTCGTGCAATAATTTGGTAACGTTTGAGGTCTAGATGCATTGTTCTAACCTAACCTGAACTGTACCCACATTTTCGGGTACTCTTGTCATCGCCATACTTTGATCTAAGGCTCAATATTCAGGTTTCTGAGTGGCTTAAGCACTCACACTGGTGTTCTTGTCCACCAAAATATGCTGCTCGGCAAACATTTTAGTTACCCCTAGTTGGATCACGATGCCCACCGTTTTGCACGGGGGTTGAAGGGCTGTGTTGATGGGCCGTTGGAGTTTTTCTGATAAGAAGAAGTGAAGTCTTCAAAAAAGCAATGATGTAGTGATGTTACATTGCCAGAAATATTCTAACAAGCTTTTCCACTGTACAGTTCGGATCCATGTTGGCTTCTTGACAAAACCTTTTAACCCTGTGATGCGTGAAAATCAAGGCCTTAGTGACCGCCAAGCACCAGAAGGTTAAAGTATTCCTTGGCACCTGTTCTCACCATCACTCACAGGTGTTCTTCCACCAGCTAAATCTATGCTCTGGTGACCAGCAGTGCAGTGGTGTTATCTGCAGAAGTGTGCCCGTTTCTGGCTGCAGCTGTAGAAACACTGGCACCTACCATAACTTAGAGGGACAAGAAAAAGATAAATGACAAACAACCAGTGCAGGAATCAAAACTAACAGACAAGAACATGCAGCACTACAACTGTCTAGCAGTTAACTCGGAATTGTGCCGGACCAGAGAGCAGGTAACAAATAAAACAATACGCGGATCAGAAGGAAAGTGATCGACACCTCCTAAAGTAGATCATGGCAGTGAGACAAAATGATAAAACTGTCCGTCTAACACTCGGAACATCACAGGGATTAATGAACCGATAATACCCAAAAACAAAACAAGAGAGTATCAAAGCTGTCCATTCAGTGTTCGTCAATTGAAACACTGGGACACACAACATGAAAAATTATCAAAATTTGTCAAGTCAAGGTCCATAAATGTGAATGAACGTGGTGGTATCTCACGCACAGAGCAGCAACACATACAAAGAGGAAACAAATGGGACGAATGAACGGCAAGGAGCGGAGGAACACTATACCTCATGTCGCCGTTGTAAAACTTCCACGCATGGTGAGTGCGGCCATGTCGAATCCAATGGGGACCATGCAGTTGAAAAGAATGTCCAATCAGATTGCGCTGATGTTATTCTTTTTTTTTCTCACTGTCCCTGGAGGACAAAGGCACTTGGCATCTGCGAACTTGGAGATTTGATATTCTGTGCTGTCTTTTTGGCACTATCGGTATTACCCAGGATTCACACAATTTCAAAAATGAACCATAATGGACATTTTAATGATTTAGAGGCTTGTTGAACAACATGATGTGAAAAAATGTGGACGAAGCCTTTCCAACACGATGACCCGTGTCTTTCTCGGCAAGATTCTCAGTGCTTCTGGTTTTCCACAATTTTGTTGTTTTATGATACGGTGACCCAATCTTCACTGGTATAAAAGCTGCATGAGAAATTGTATGGCAACAACACCTGGGCAAAGTTGACAAATGAAAAGTTTTGAGGTTATTTTGGTCAGAATCCAGTAGATTTCCCTAAAGTATTTCTACTCTCCTTTCAAAAAGACACAAGTGTAGGTTAGAATACATAAACACTATATACTCTTTATAGCCATATTATAAATATCTGATAAGGTATTCAGTCTTATGTAACTGTGTTTCCAGGTACATTCTTATTTCCTACAGTCACTCAATCTCAAACACGCACAGACTCACAAACTGTGTAAAATGATGGTTTTGGATTGAGATTATTGTGCAATATATTTCCTGTAATTATGGACATTTGGTCTCAAAACTGTGCTACAGTCATGCAAAAATGTGTTGTCTTCAAAACACATTTTAGACTATTAGATTTCTTAAATGGATGAATGAACAGAAAAGTAGGATTGGCTTGACATTGAATCATTTTTTTTTTGTTTGCTGTCAAATGTAATGTGGAGTATTGTTTTAAATATCATTCTATTTTCTATGTGCCTGTAAGATGTTTTTTTTTGTCTGCTTTGATGTTTTATCCACACCCCCACCCTACCTAACAAATGTATGTATCTGTGAGTGACCTGAACTTGCTCAGCAGCTCTCATGTTTTTCATATAAGGAAACTGATTAAATGCAATACATTTAGCTGCATTAAAACCTTGAAAACATTAGCGCCATGCAGTTTTCACAATTCAAAGTGACTTTCCCTGTAAAAGCCATATGTACACTCTTTTTAAAGGTACATGATATATATGAGGTAGGTGGTTGTCTAATTCATTGTTGCACATGGCGAACGGGACCATGAGCTCAGTGTTACGCCACGTCTACCTCTTTCACTCAGGCATGCAATGCAACTATTTTGTGCCTGTTTGCTTTTTACAAGGCGCTTGACATATCCAACTTTCAGCATTATGTCTCAAATTTCCAAAATTGCATATTGCAATCAGTGATACCTGATTTTTGTTTGTCCCCCAGGACTACGCTGTAGTAATTTCTTGAACTTTTTGTTTTATTTTTTTATCTGTGCACATTTTCTTTCCACGTCACTATGTTATTACATATTATTTGTGAATAAGGTGCTATGTGTAGTGTTCTCAAAGTGAGGCAGGTGTCATACTGTTAAATTAAGAGTTGATATGTGGGTGTTGCAGTTCATAGTATGATAACTCTGAGCAGCATTATGAAAGCAATTTCCCACATTTTCATTAAGACAGCACAGCTATACTTTTTTTTTTTTTTTTTTTAGCAGACTCGTAGCTGGATTTACACATGCAACAAGGTGATATTCCGCTATAAAACTTCTTGGAGTGCGATGTTTGTTACCAGAACTACAAGCTATTTTTGTTTAATCACAAAGTCAACACAAGTTTTTATCTTTTTGGTGTTTCTTTCTGGTGTTGCATATTGCTTTTTTTTTTTTTCTTTTTAAGTATTTTCTCAAAGACATGCATATGTGTTTTGCGCTTTATGAAGAGTTTGATCTTTGTGGACGTTGTTTTTCTGTAATTTTGCAATTCTATTGAGTTAATTACCTAAATGTTAATGTGTGATACTTTTAAAACACAACTCTTATTACCAACAAATGGAATAAGTTTAGATATGATACTTTGCATGTGCACTAACTGTGATGGATTAGACTGCATTGACTTTAAATAAAATGGGTTTGATCTCCCAAAATAATTTTGCCTGAAAATGTCATTCTTTTACACATCTGTAGACGACACTTGTACAATGATAAGTCTAAAAAAATCAGATAGAAGATAATAATGCTGCGTTTTAATTGACTCTGTCAGAGAAGTACTTTAACAGTGTGTTTATTGTTGTGGTTGTAATTTGCATAGCATTACACAAGTTTACACAAAAAGGCATTTTTATTGGACCATCAGAGAGAGCTAACACTGGACTTCCAAACATGTGAAGCAGCATTTTGTAAATATTACCTTTATCGTACTGTGAGTGACACTTGTCAGTTTCCACTGCATGCAAATTTTATTTGTGAGTTATTGGCAATGCTTGTTTAAATACAGATTGTCTTACTCAAGCAAAATGAAGTGCCTCCGACCGTATCCTGCGCAAGTCAAGACTCTTGAGGCGCATTGGTGTCTGAAGTAGGATTGCAAATGGGAGACGACATGCCACTAAGGGTGCCATGTGGAGACGACCAGTTGGGTGAACGGTTCTTACTTCTGGGTGCACACCACTGAGGGGATAAGGAACCCTCGCCACCAAGGATGTCTCGGAGAGATGAGACCAGTAAATTGTTGAATCACCGGCAATTACAGTCGTTAAACAAGCCTACACCATAGCCACCTTCCACCGAGACCAAGCAAGCCCTCGCCGAACTGTACCACCTGGAGCTGTGAGGCCTTGGGTGCAGACCACTATGGAAACTGCCCAGTCTGTTCTCAGAAATGCGTGTTTGCACACTGACTTGGTCCAACATGAGATCAACACTCAGGCGGTTCTCCCCATCTGCCTCAAGCCGAGTGGCCTACCCTTCACTAAGATTGCCACAGTAGAGCAAAAGGAGCAAGAAATGTTGGAGGTAGGTAGGTTGGAGCACTTGATCAACGAATTGGCGGTGGCCACCAACCTGGAAAAGAATCGTGTATCTGGCGCCATGCGTGGCCTGGTGTCATTATACCGGTGGATAGCTAAAGCAACTGACTGGCGACCAGTTCAGGGTGTTGGCCGCCTTTCACTGGAACTTAGCTATGATAGGCTGCGGAATTCCCGCAACCCTTGTAAGGATAAGCGGCTTGGAAAATGGTCACCAGCCCTCTACGTAGACACAAAAAGGCAGACATTCAAATGGATTGAGGATTGTGACTTGACTTTTTCCCAGTTCCATTTGGCACCGGTGGAGTCTCCAGTGTTGACCAACACTAACTAACGCTGAGCGTCCCTTAATAGTGGATACTGACGCCAGTGACATTGGGGGAGTGATGTCCAAAGAAGGAGAACAAAGACAGCAAGTCATTGCTTATTACAAACGTCCCCTCAGCCATCACAAGCAAAACAAGAACTGCTGGCTGACAACCTCACCTTTTGCTTGTCTCCCCATACATATACTATGAAGGCAAATTTATAAACACATGGTATGAATGATTGTTATTGTCCCCCTCTTCGTAGTGGTAGTCGTGTTTGATGTACTCATGACATGTTTTGCTGTCATTATCTTGGTACTGTATGTTGAGTACCAAATTTTTTCGCTGTAAGGCGCACCAGATTATAAACCACATAGAATAGAGGCTAGAGTAGAGGTTGGGATTATGTTATGCATCCATTAGATGGAACTGGACTAAAGGCTCAATATTGATCCATATGTAAAACGCACCGGATTATAAGGCCCACCGTCGGCTTTGAGAAAATTAAAGGCTTTTAGGTGCACCTTATATTGCGGAAAATATGGTATTGTGTTTAATGACCCCTTCAACTGTGTGTGAAGCCCAGTTGTGAATTTGTTATTGGCTATTGTGGGACAATCAAAGATAATTTTATTTGGACAAGATTAAGTGCCTCTGATCATTTCCCATGTGCTGCTAAAGTATCGTTTTCCTCCTCTGGTTGAACCAAATATTAAAAAGATACCAGATCTACATTTCAAACTCCAACCACGACAAAAAACGAAAACAGAATAAATGTCACAAATGAATTGGCAGATGATTGGGTTTTCACACAAAGAATCCTTACGGGAGCTGAATTGGATTAATACGAACGTTTCTCACAGTGGGTGTATGAGAATTGTGGAAAGAACTATCCACACCACTTCCTGTTCTGCTGCATGACAATTTACAACAATATGCATGCATCAGTGCACGAAGATGCATCCAACAAACTAGATGTGGATCACAAAATGACATGACACATTTTTTTTTCCAAAGAATCACTCCAGGCAGACAAGTCAATGTGATGTGTTGTCTTATGAAGACTTGCTGTTGATGGGCATCAAGCTCCTTTTCCAAGAAACGAATGAATGGTTTCTTTCACATTTACCCATTCGCTGTTGTCCTATGATTTTTATCAGTAGCTGCGTGAAGAGGAAATTTAGTGGGAAACAAGAAGACCACATTCCGAGGAGCTGTAAAAAGTGCAAGCTCAACATAAGGCTTTATTTAATTAAACCCAATCACTAGACTAATATCGAGGCTCTTGTAATCGGATCTCAAATTACAGGTGTACCGAATGAAGCGGCTGGAGTGCACCTCTTTCTTTATAACAACATTAAAACCATGAGACAAAACTGTCAAGAGAAATGTAAAGCAGATTGGAGTTACCCTCTGTATGAAATGCGTTGTATAAATTAATTTGCTTGGCTTAGCTACTAACCGGCCCTGCTGAAAGCTGTCATGGAATGCTGCACATCTTCATAAACTTGAGCTTCTTCATCTTCATCTTATACAAAGTATGATCTTGCCGGCATGCTTTTGTGTTTGAGCTCTCAGTAACCACAAGTCACCTGATACATGCAGTTTAATGACTTCTGATTAAAAAAAAATAATAATAAAAAAAAAAGAAAGAAAAGCCTTTCCAAAGATTGACACTGTTAGAGATTTGTGACTGCTTACTCTTGTGTGGCATTTTATTTGTTTCACTTTCCTGCCCGCCATTATCAGTTTAAGGATCTGATTTACTTGTCAATTGTTCGCTCTAATATATTGCACACGCTGTTGGTAGATCTATTTGTGACCTATTAAGATTGCCATCTTTTACTGAAATCGCAAATACACTGCGCTAGATTTAGTGTTCCCTCAATAACAGATGGCAACGACTGTCCCATGACCTCGAGAGTGATTCATACCAGACGTCTCAAGAATATTGCTGAATGAACCAAATAGTTTTGCAAAGGGGAGGGTGCAAATGGCTGTTCACAGGAAACCTTTAGTTGCCTACACACCTGCAACCACAATAATAACCAAATCAACTTCCCTTCTTGACCGTGAAAATTGGCAATTGTTGTTTCGATCGCTGCTGATTCATTAACCCAACCAACATAATTGCCTTGGCCATTAGTTACGTTCCTCTGCATCTACCAAACGGGCAATTCAGCAACCTCCTGGACGGTCGCGTCCATGGGTGATCATTTCCATTGCGTGCCTGCTGCTTTCATGTTGTAACAGGACGCACGGGATGACTCTGCTCTCCAGAGACCACCTGAATGTTTCCTACCACGGCAGATGGATTACCTGTGTCATTGTGACCCATTCACAGGTGGGAATTAAGAGCTGCCTATTGAAAGGAAGGAGAGATCCACCTCCAAAGTTAAAAGCTCACACGATTCTGCCACAATTCCCATCTGTATGCTAATGAGCCCTCGGATGGGGGGGGAGGGGGAGTGTGTTTTTCACATTTTTGTTGTTCATCACACACAGAGATACATTGTATTCCTATAAAACTGGTCTTTTTGGGGGGGGGGGGGGGTTGGAGGTGGTTGTAGATATTGGCTCTACATTGCAATAGTGTTCAATGTAGAAAATATCCCAAGTGCTATTACTTCTCCCAAGAATGTAATGTCCGTTTTTGTGTATGTGCGCAGGCCCACAATTACAGTTGTGGGAAAGGATTGAACTTAATTTAACTCATTTTGCATTTTGTATTCTTTTGTTTGTTGATATGCCAAAACTATACTACCATGACACACCACTACATATTTGACTGGATGACGAAGGGAGGAAAACTTGACCCTTTTTATGCCAAATGCCAATGTGTTTTGTCCTTTTTAAGGAGAAAATATTTCATGTATTATACATACTGTTAATTTTATTGTTTTTTGTCGTTCTCATGCATAGCACTGTGTGACAGTTGCAGTCTTTTTTTTTTTTCTAAGTGCCCTATAATTAAAGTTAAGTTGGAGTTTGCATGTTCTCCACGTGCCTGCATACGCCGGCTTCCTCACATTCCAAAAACATACATCCTACTTTAATTGAAGACTGTGGAAATGCTTGTCTGTCTATACACTTTATGGCCAAACGTTTTCAATTGACTCGCATATGAACTCAAGTGACATCCCAGTATTATTCTGAGTTTGATGTGACGTCAGCGCAGCCTTTGCAAGCTATAATAGCTTCAAATCATCTACAAAGGCTTTCCACATGGTGTGGTTTTTGCAATTTTCTTCCAGAAATCCATTTACGAGGTCACATGCTGATGGCTCTCAGTCTCCACTCTAATTCATCCTAAAGTTGTTCGATTGGGTTGAGGTCGCAACTCTGTTCGGGCCACTCAAGTTCTTCCACATCAAACTCTCGCATCCTTATCTTTATGGGCTTTGCTTGTCATGTTTGAACAGGAAAGGGGCCATGTCCAAACTACATTCGGGCATCCTTTCACAAGGACGTTCAACAGTTTCAGGAGCAACATCTGTAATTTCCAAACAAGCTCAAGGTAACATTTCCTGTTCCAAAGTACACTGAGGCAGAAAATATGATGTATTGTACTCACAAAATGTATTCATCTCTCATCCGCTTAAAAGTACAAACGCTGTCCTTCTGTTTTGCAGTCGAGGTCATGACCTTATGGATTAACATCATTCTTTGAGGAAGAGCAGCGAGTGAGGGGGACCGGTCCAGTTGCAGATAAGAACCGAGGTGAATGTTGACAACCTGTTCCTGCTCTGAAAACTACCACAGCTGACCTGCCGATTGAGGTTCTGCTCCATTTTCTGCAAGCGGGTGAGTTGTGCTTTGCTTTATTGGCATATTTATGAGCACCCCAAGCTTTTCCTAAAGGCGTGGGTGCTGTGGGGTTTAGGGGATGCCAGTTTGAATGCCTCCACATCTGGAAGGAGATGGTCTTAGGATTAGATCGTCAGGAAAGTTCAGCTAAACGTTACATTTCCTCTTTTGAAACCAAGCATTATTTTCCTTGTAAAGGCAATTTTTTAAAAATACATTTCATGCATTGTATGTCATACATTCAACACGTGTTCCAAATTTCTGATTGGGCGAAAAGGCTACCTGCTGTCATTCCGCATCCCGTGTGAGAAATCCATTCCAATAAATCATGCACGAAGATATTTTGCATGGCATTATTGTCATCTATCTCCTTGCTGAACTGGCTAACATGTTTGGGTAGGGCTGCAACGTTAATAGCACGCAAATATGCATTTCCCGTTTGTTTGAGAAAGTCTTCCGCTTTTGAACGGCACCCTTTCACACAGCCTGCCTAGCAGTGCACACCGAATGAAACGTGAGCTTTCCGCATGACGGCAAACAAATGCATACAGTACCACCAGCAGAGCAGAACATAAGGGTATGAAAAAGATACCTCCGTGTGTCAATGGTGACTACATGTCTTCTCTTATCTCGGCGGAACTGCCATTTCCACACACTTGATAGCTCAGTCAACCATGGGAACCAGAAGAAAAGGGCAGTAAACGCAGTCAACGACACAGCGGCGTTGCCGTTTGCGACAACGATGGGTTGAATACACGAGCAACAAAGACATTAAATAATGATGTGGGCAGCTTGTTTAAAACATTGTCCAGATTGAAGTGAGGCAGACAAGGACATAAAGCTAAAGAAGAACGTTTCTTGTAGCCCATAATAAGGGAATTTCAATAGCAATGTAGAATCCTGAGGAACCTGAAAATTTAGAGCAGTAGTGGAGAGGAAGATAATCACATTCTTAGTTGTTTTTGCACAGCGATGGATGACAATGATCAAGTTTAATTTCCCAAAAGTCTTCCACTACAAAAAAAGGCAGACAAAATACTACAAAATGTGATATTTCAGTGCTACAATTATGACATAACAATACATATCCACGGCGGCACGGTGGATCAGCTGGTAAAGCGTTGGCCTCACAGTTCTGAGGTCACGGGTTCGATCCCGGACCCGCCTGTGTGGAGTGCGGCTGTTTGTCTCCATGTGCCCTGCGATTGGCTGGCAACCTGTTCAGGGTGTTCCCCGCCTCCTGCCCGTTGACATCTGGGATTAGGTCCAGCACCCTTGTGAGGATAAGCGGCTAAGAAAATGGTTGGATGGATGGAATACATATCCAAGCCAGTAGAAAACATTTGTATCTAGGAAAACTACAGGGACCTAAAGGTCACACTTGTGGCATACCAAAGCTAAGTGGAAAAGATATGCTTCATATTCTCTTGTAACCTAATTATTTTACCAATGTGTTTCAAGAACATAAACCACTGAAGGTGAAAGTTTAGAGAACCTAATCTTCGCACTAGTGGAATACCTAAATTACAGTACATATGATCCTGCGTTTTCCAATTCAATTAAGGTATTATGATTCTAAAAGAAATACGTTCGAACAAAGCATGAATAAAGGCATGTGCATTAATTTCAGAAAAAGTAAAAAATGATGTCATTGTGTCAGAACTGGACAATGTAGTGTCAGTTGCTTGAAATTCCATCTATTATCTGAGCCACTTATCCTCACAAGGGTCGCGGGATTGCTGGAGCCCATCCCAGCTATCTTTGCTGAAGAGGCGGGGTACACCCGGAGTTGGTTGCCAGCCAATTGCAGGGCACAATTGCCCCCACCCCACCCCATCCCACCCAAAGAATACAAAAAAACCCAACAACAACCATTTGCACTCACAATCAAATCTGGGATTTGATCGCCGATCCTCAGAAGTGTGAGGCAGACGCTCTAACCAGTTAACCCACCGTGCCGCCTTGCTCGTAATTCTGTTTATTTTACCGATTTTCAAATATTTTACAATCCCACCCATGACTTGACACTTTCAACCCTTATTAGAGTCCCATTATTGTAAAGTGGCAATCGCCTTACAAACTAAAAAGTTTAGAACAAACAATATAACAATATAGTCAAGCGGAAGGAAAAGAGGGGGGCTAAGGGGGGGGAGGGGGGAAACATCAAATTACAAAACAAAGCCACTCCATTATTTCATTCTTTCACACCACAATTTTGCAGTACATGCTATTGTCCTAAAGAAGGGAAGGGTGGTGTTGGCCAGGAAACATATATCAATGATGCTGAAACCTACAACCCTGAGGTCACTACTCAAGGCCATTTATTATTCAAAGTTGCATTAACCCACAGGGAAATAAACTCTTTTATTGTCCAACTAGTGATTTTCTTACATTACTCCACTAAAATCATCAACCAAAAGTTATTCCCATAAATTCTAAGCCCAATTACACTGTGAAGACAAGCGAGTATTTGCATGAATTTGAGCTTGGTTCTAACAAAAGAAGCCATGTTGCCACCAACAGCCCTCCACCAGACACACACGTACGTACGTACGTGTACACTCACACACACACGGGCGAGTCCCCAAAAGATAGATAAAAGAGAATTGGGCCCCCTTCACTCGTATACGTACGCTCACGGGGATCTGAAAAGAGGAAAGCCATGAAAAATGGATGAGAGAAGAAATCCACTTCACCTCCCCCTTAGAGGCTGGCAAACCCCCCACAGCGCTCCCACTCATCATCCTTTCTCCTACTGCACACACACACATGATGTGGAAACGGGAGGAAAAACTATAGGCACACACGTAGCGCTCTTTTGGTCGATTGTACCGTCACACATTCGCGGCGTGCATTTTTGAATCTCCTTTAGCACATTTGAATTTAGCCCACTTTTGTGAATCCTGTGAGTTAAGCATTCACACGGAGGCTGTTAGGTGTTAAAAGAAACAACTTTTCTCCAGATTATTTTACAGCATTGGGAAAATAGCAGCTCCATCACTCGACAGTTTTTAATCAATTTTCTTGTTAAGATAGACTGTGAATAGTTTTGCCACCTCTGCCTGTTCATTTAACAAAAGTGATTTTCGTGTTTGCATTGTTTTCATTACTACCAGTTTGTTCGGTAGCAGACTACTTCCTGGTTCATTGGGAATGTCGGGCAGATGGGACGTGGCATTGCGATCCTGCGGGGGTGGACGACACCAGTCATGCCAAAGTCAATCAAATGGTAAAAAAAAAAAAAAAAAAAAAAAGAAAATCTTTTGACAATGTGCCATGCCTTTCCAAAGTTCAATGAAAATCCATTCTGTATCTTTTACTTTCTATCTGTGGGTGAGCTACTTTTTACTGTTTCAAAATGACATGAAAACAACACAATGTTACCAAAAGAGGGCATTTTGAATAAAATGTGTCATCGGAAATAAATCTACTTTTTATCCAATTTATTAATGTGTGCGGTTTGCTCGTCAAATTTGGCTGTAACAAGTATTTGCTCTGACCAGCCAATCAGACGACGGACTCATGCTGCTATGGAGGGTCAGCTCTCTGGCCCTGTGAAGATGAATCGGAAGTGTAATTGGGTGGGGGGAACCTTGCTAACATTGCTAATGTCGTATAGTTGAAGTTACATCAGCCTGCGCTATGTTTCTGCAAGTCCTGGGAAGTTTGCCATTGCAAACACACAGAGAGGCTAGAATCTTGTTTGGATGGGGAAAAAAAAAATCAAACGTACGCTTACACGACAAGCTACGGGGCCAAGACAAAAAAAAAAGAGAGAATAAATGTTAGGGTATACATTAAGGGAAGAAATACTGTTGTAGAATTGAGCTTGTAAAGTGTTTAGGCTGGTTGAGTCGCGGGCCTTGACCTTTCGACAGTGGGTGAATGGCTGCGTAGCAAATGAATGAAAACGGATCCGTCCCCGACATATTTCCGTGGGAGCCGCGAAAGGCGCACCCACATTGTTCCTTCAGCACTCAACGCCAGGTGTGACACAACTTGAGGCACTCACTTGTGTGCACTTGTGGCTGCGTGTGAAACGTTCCAGTCGAAGCGGCTGCGGCAGCTCGGCCTATCGGCCCCCTCCTTTAAGGCCTATCTGACCGCCTGGCAGCCGCCCAATGAGGGGGAGCCATCGACGTGGTGGCTTGGAGGGGACGGGGGGGTGGGGGGGGCATAGACAGGATACATTTTAATCAATAGCTTTTCCGCCTAATATAGGCCACCCTGAAATTATCATCAAAACAAATTCTGAGCCTTGTGGTAAAAGCGTCCGCCCGCTCTATATCGCGGTTCATCATTTGCCATTCGTCTTTTTTTTTAAGTGATTTTTTTTTTTTTTTAATTGTTTAGCATACAGGCGAGTCCAAATTTAGTTGCACACCTTCAGTGTAGTACCATGTTGTACTGTAACATGCCAGGCAGCGCTGTCTACTGATATAGGGGCAATGAAATTAAGAGCAGGAAGAGTTAGGGAGTGTCCCCATCCATGCATCCATCCATCCATCCATCCATCCACCCATCCATTTTCCATCCCGCATACAATTCCGTCAGAAAATGCAAATGTCTGTTAAAAAATGACTAACCTTTGTGTATTTACAAAATGGATATGAATACAGTGTGTTGATGTTCCCCATTTTCCCGACACGTGCTCTTGTTGGAGAGGGAAAGCTGGTAAACATTTTAACACTACTTGCTTCTGATGTACTTTGACATTTACTGCATATAACAATAATAATAATAATAATATAAAAGAATGAGGTTAGTTTTCGCACATCAGGCATCATGTGACCAGAGCGTGCGGTGCTACTTCAGGTTCAGTTCAGTTGAAATCCGGTTAACTGCAACCAGTAGAGGTCGCTCTAAACTGAGACAATTGAGGCTTTATCTGAGAAGTCAAAAAAAGGCTGCTTTACCTTTGAGAACAAGACCCCCCCCCACCCCCGCAAAAAAAAAAAAAAACAAGAATAAGGCCAAACAATGAACTGACACCACTCTTGTAAAATAAATCAATCTAGTATGGGGGGAAAACCTTACATATTTTTTTAAAGACATTGACAGTTGCAACAATGGGTTGTCAAAGTGCATTTACAGTTTAAAAATTATTGTGGGGATTAGGGCAAAGCAGTAAAAAAATTTCAGACTTGAATATCCCAAGATCTAACCAAAGATTGGGAAAAAAATGGAAGTGTGTGTGTGTGTGTGGGGGGGGGCATACTGACTTACTTAAACCAATTCAGTATGCTGTCAACTTTTAGTTAAGATGTTAAACATATTTAAGAAAAAAACAATTTGGTGTTATTAGTGATGACGCTAAACGTTAAGATTCGTTTGATATACAAAAAAATCTAATTATGCAATATCCCTTAACAATCATGTAATAATATTTTTAATATAGTGTGAGTTATTTACATTGCACATTTTAAAGTCACAAATATTTAATAAACTTTAGATTTACAAAAAAAATCACAAAATAAAATATGCGAAATGTTATAAAATTCAACTTTTTTCACCCGAACCTTTGTTTATTTGTTGTTTTTAATTTTAAAAAAATCTCGTGCTATCTCCTAATATTTTAAATGTATTTTTTTGATCATCCTTTTGATGGCAGTGGTGGTTGACCAATAAAAAATGCAAGGTGGGCCACAAATGGCCCCCGGACCAGACTTTGGACACCTGTGGTCTAGCCCATAAAACTGTCAGGTCCAAATCTAATTGACTGTTTTGACACCTTAATTGCTATAATAATGCCTTTAAAAAAATGCATACAGTTCCAGTCCAAATAGATAGCAATAAAAATCCCCCAAATCGCTTTTTTGGGGTGACAAAAAAATACAGCCAAATGAAAACATTTTGAAAAATAATTCTTTTGTCCCTTTACAGAGAGGTTTCATGAGGTGCACAAAACCCTCCTGAGTACAGTACTTGTCTTCCCATCACATTGAGTACACAAGTTCCTGCAGACTTGTGCGCCTGTTCAATCAGCGGTAAAGAAAAACAGCATAAGCACGATTATGCATACTAAATATTTGGAACGACTCCACTCAGGAAACGACTTCCAGCATGCAAAAGTTAAACAATCATCATCCATTTATAAATGTTTAAAAGATCTACATTTGAAAAGCTGATATGGACATGCTTTTAATTTTGAAAACAAGAACCTACGTCCCCTTTTGCCTATTTGTATTTATTTTTTGCATTTTATGGACCAGATTATATTATTATTATTATTAATAGTAGTAGTAGTACTTTGTGCTTGAAATCATGCTTTTAATTTAAATTAATTTAAATGAAAAATAGTTTTAAAAAAATCCGATTGATTTATTGAAAAAAAAAAACTAATAGAAGATTAAAATTATCCTTACTAGTATCTTTATTAGTCATCATCGGGATTGTACAAATATTTTTTCTTTTTTTTTTATCCAAGTGAATGAAATATGCTTCAGTACTCGGGGAGCAATATCCCTTAAAAATTCAAGTTTTAGGGGGAGGAAGATGTGTGGCGTCCGGAGGCGGGAGGAGTTGGTGTGGTGCTTCGTGGGGGGTGGGGGTTATTCCCCGCCACTGTAATGTCCGCCCCCTTAATCTGGTTGGCTGTCCGCATTCCCTTGGCCAAGCGCTCATAGGTTGCGGGAGGTGTCAATCAAGTCCGACGTCCTCTCGTCTGGCTTGTGGCTGCAGGAGACGTCTCAGTCAGTTCGCGGTGTGGAGAGAACTCGGACGGTGGAAATCGGAGCCTGCTGGCGTGAACGTTGTGCGTAGATCACCAGCAGCGCGCCGCAGCCTGACCGCTCCTTGCGCACGCGTCTTCTGGCCGACGCGGTGTGACTGAGACACGCGTGTGATTTATTTTTTTGGGGAGGGGGGGCGGTGGTTTATTTGCCTTTAAAAAAAAAAATTCTAACAGGGGGTTGTTTTTGTTACTGTTGTTGTATGTCAGGCGGCTCGAAGGTGCTGTTCGCCGGCTCTGCGGCTGTTTTTCTCCACGCACCGTGCCCCCCTCGGCCTCCTCTTATGGGACTCTAATTAACCGGAGGCATGTGGACTCACACCAGGATTAGACATTGCTTCCTAATAGTCTGCCTGTTGTTGACGTTATGGGCCAAGGTAAGACGCTCCATTTGCTTCCATTCGAACAATAAAAGCTCAATTTTCGCATCCCCGCGCACATATCAATTGGCCGCGTCGAATTACGGCGATCTGAAAGTTGGCGGACCGGAAGATTGGCACCTTTTTTTTTTCTTTTCTTTTTTTTTCTTCTGCTGCACCTTGCTTGCACCTTACTTGCGCCACACCAATCGAAAATTCAGTTACGTCGACCACAGCGGTGCATGCGTTCCCGACACATTCACGCTACGCACATCATCGCCATTCTTAAAGACTATTCTCCTTAACCCCTCGGCGATGTCCCCCCCCCCACCCCGCCTTTTTTTTCTTCTTTTTGCTCACAATTAACACTAGAGATTCACATGTGCACGTGGGACCCGTGCAGCGGGCCTATCAGCAACGCGGAGTGACTGAACCTTGCAGCCTCATGCTCGCCAGTCATGATCCAACACTTTTTCTTAAAGCATCATTTAACCACCGACGCAACATTCCGACCCCTTCCAGAAGATACGCTTTCTAAATATTTGTGACAGGGCAACATGGAAGAGTCCTCTCTTGATGCGGGGAAAATTCCCGCGTGCATCCACCACATTGAACGTTGCTTTAGAAGTTGACGTTGGTCTCGCGCCTCTACGTTGATTTAATACATTTTTGCATTTGTTTTAAGATAGAGTTCTTTGCTTGTCATGCAAAATGTTGTTCTAGGAGAAGTATAGTGTTTGTGGATGTGACTGCATGGTAACGTTTTGACTGACACCGTTCGAAGTCTAAGTGTTAACATTATGTCTCACCTGCAATGCAACTTGCAACATGACCCAATACTCAAGCTGCCTATTAAAATGTTGTCTTAAAATAAAAACGCTGCTCAATTTTGATTTATTTTTTTCGTGTGTGTTTCGAAACTGTGATATTGTATAATGGGACTCTATCATACCAAGCGCCAGCATCGGAGGTCTAAGTGCCCCCTTCTGACTTAATGTCTATTTACAGTGATTTTTTTTTTTAAATATATATTTTTTGTTTTCTTCACTGTATTTCCTTATATAACACATTTCAAGTGACACATTCAACTTGGCGCCCTTTATACTAATAAAAGACATTAAACAACTGGCATGAGATGCCCAAATTGCACATAAATAACTAGTAAATCTCCAATTCCAGGCAGTGACGATAATAATGTTATCTTATCCATTCATATGAATGTGGGTAACGATACACCTTTATTCTACCATATTTAATTGTCAGCATAAACAGTACTATCTATATTTTTTGCTATTTTTCATCTACTGTGTGTAAGTCACTGATTAGTGTATTTCGATGACGTCAGGCTTGCATTGACAGGCTCAATCTGATCTGCGTGTGTATACTGTACTAGTATTGGCATACATCCGAATCCTATCTGATTCTGAGCCACATTTGGAATAGGCCAGAAGGGTTTCAAATGTTGTTTTTCTATTTATACTTCCTAGGCTCGTATCTGAATTGTGCCACCAGAGATCATTAAAAAAAAAAAAAAAAACTGTTGTCACTTGACCCCATGCAGTGCAAAGCCATCTTAAAATAATGGTAATAGTAGTAAAAATAAAAATTGACAGTGGCAGTCAAAATTGAGCGTTGTGTATTTGAAAGGCAGATTATGTTGCATCAACTCTTGTGTAATTTGCAAAACGTTGTTTCCAGGCGTCCCAGTCAACAGGCTATTTCGAGGTGCAGCTGATCTCCGTTGAGAATGCGAACGGGAAGTTGGCGAATGGGGAATGCTGCGATGGCGCCGGGAGCTCCCGGGAGGATCCGTCCTGCTCGGAGGACCAGTGTGACACTTACTTCAAGGTGTGCCTCAAGGAGTTTCAGTACACCATCACCACTGGGGGGAACTGCATCTACGGAGCTGGATCTACGCAAGTTCTTGGTGGAAATATGTTGAATTTTCAGAACGCAAACAACAAAATCGACGACGCCGCCAAGGTTGTGATCCCCTTCCAATTCGCATGGCCGGTAAGGGATCGGTTTTTGTTCCGTTTGAGCCGACACGGCACACCACGCATAACGATATGCCCACTGACATTTGAGTCTCCACCCTTAAACTTGGTCTGTCAAATAGTGACGTGTAAATAGCAGAATAAAAAAATTGTTGAATCTTGGTTAACTGTTAGCTTATCTGGTAACTCCATATGCTAACAGTGGTCATTTTTATTGTAGTGAATGACTTGGGAGATCAGAAAAGAGTAAACATATTCTAATTAGGCCCCTCTAATCTTTGTGTGTGTAACCTGCTCCAGATTGAGCAAAAAGAAAAGATTGCGCGCCTTCCCGCAATCCCGTTGCAGTCGCAGTGCTCGGTAATGTCACCTGGATTGTCTTTGAGAGTGGCCCCGATGTATGAGGTTTAGGCTTTGTCCCAGCGCACTACGCCAAGCACCTGGCGGGGCCACCGTGTGCTAATTGGACAGGGGGCAACGCTTTAGGATGCAGACCCTGAAGTGGAGCCGGGTTGCTTTTTCTACTCAAAAAGACGGTTGTGTGTTGATTGGCTATTTTCGTTGCAACTTTACAACCATAACTCTAAAGATTGATTTGTTGTAGTAATTCAAAAACAATTAAGAGGATAGCTGCTGTCATGTGACTGTTACTTGGTGTCTGTGGACTTCTTGCTGGAGTCATTTCACTCGAGATAATTTGTTGTGAGCGGGCCTTGGATTGGAGTGTCCATCCACCCCCTCTTACATCCTACTGCTTCCCCCCCTGCTGTGGGTGCCAGGTGGTCCCTCCAGGGCAATTACGCTTGTCCCAGTGTAGAAGGTTGATAGATGATGATTTGGGAGGGTGAATTAGGTGCCCATGCTTTAATTTGTTCAGTAGACTTGACCACTTTTTGTAGCGACAATGGGAGGCTGCACAAATCTATTTATGGCTTTGAGTGTATACAATGACTTTTAATTAGCTTTTGATGGCAGTTTTGTGTTTGTTTGTGGTTAAATAGTGCACCAAATTAAATGCAATACAGTGTGATATCTGATTTGCTTCAAGAAGTATTTTAAGTTTCATATTTGAAAGAGAGCGAGAGAACATCGGCAAGGTCAGTTTTTTTCTTCACAGTAAATCTGCTTTTGTTGGAAAGTACAAGCATTTTGCACACTAGATTTGGTTGAAATATATTGATTAAATTTATAGACTATCTGCAGTGCAACTCAATCAATTTTTCTTGTGATTAATCAAGCAATCTTGCGCAGTTCTTGACTGAAATATGGAAAGAATGATTTCAAGGCAATTTCCAACCTAAAGATGCCAACGTGCCAAGTGATTGTATTTTACAGTTGACAAACAAACTCCAAAGGTTCTGTTAATTTGAGGAAGTGTCTGACACTTCTTCAGAGGTGAAGAGATTTATTGTTGGTGAGGTCTGCCAAATGGGCCCTGATATCGCTGCAGTATTCCAGTTGCCAATGTCACAACAAGCCTGTTGGGGGGGAGGTACGGGGTGGGGGGTGGGGTTCACTTGCTGTGTGATGTTGTCACTTTGCACACAGAGGAAACAAAGATGCAGTGTAGTATTTGGCTGTGTCATCTGGCTAGCGGCCCGTTTTACACATTCGACACGAGGCTTCTCCCCTCTGACATCACCAAGCTGCAGAAGCTCTTCACTCATGTCAGCTGCTGTATAACAATTCTTAACAACCCCCTCCCACGCCAAAAAAAAAAAAAAAAAACTCACACTGTTGAGTAAAGTATTGTTGTATCGTGACATCGCAGATGAGTAAAAATCAGAACATCTTGCTCGCATACATTTTCAGACGTTCCCGTAACTTTGGTTGAGTTCATACTCGATGGGTGGGAACCAATTGTTTATATACGCTTTTAGAAAATCATTTTGTCCCCTTTAAAGGTGGTAAAATAATTCGTTACCTTTTGGACCCTAGAACAACACGTTGCTGACCTCAGTAAATATCTGCTAGCGTCAGCCTGCAGTAGTTTGTCTCATCTTGCATTTCTGGTAAGAGCTTTTCTGTTCCGTGACGAGAGATCTTTGCTGCAATTCCGAGTAGTGACGAGCATGAAATTTTCTGACTTGACTCGGAACACAAAATGTGATGTTCTCCTGCACTTCTCCAGTTCTGCCTTTTTTTTTTTATTATTATTATTTTATTGCCAGTAAAGAGAAGTGACTGATGCTTCATTAGTTTGTGCTCTGGAATTTGTTGAAAAAAAAGTTCCTTGAGGTTTTATATTTAATACAGAGAAGTGGTTAATTTGTGATTTATTTATTATATTTTTTTCATGCAGTTTGTCTCATCCTGTTATTTTTTTTGTTTGTCTTCTTCCCTAGTTTGCCACTCAATTAGCCTAATGGGTGTTGTTTATACTAATGATCTTTTGCGATGTGCATGATTGACTCCTCTCAATTCTGCCTAGCAACAAGTCGACAACCAATGTCTGACCAGGACACTAAGGTGCTAAAATGTATTCCATACATCCATTTTACGTACCACTTGCCCACTGAAGGTCGCGGACGACTGACTAGGCTTATGCTATCTGAATTTAGGGTTAGGCCACACCCTGAACTGCTCACCAGCCAATTGCACAAAGTCAAAGCAGATAAAAAAATGCATACTTTTGTGTTATCTAGTAAATTGTTGTTTGAAGAGAAACTGGTCACTAATACTATGGTGTTTATTTAGCTGACGATTTTGTAGTTGGGATACTGTTGAAACACAACAGCTAGTGCTTTTTATCCTTCTTCCATGCATTCTTTTTGAATCAATATCAGCAGAAAGTGCCTTGGAGATGTCGCAGTTTCACCCCAAAAAGTTCAGAGTTTCGATTTAACCTCTTATTTGTTGTTTAATAGATGGTGTTAGAAATGCATACTTGTCAAGCTCATACACTTGGGGAAAAAAAAAAAAAAACATCTAAAAATATGTACCGTAATTTCCGCATTATAAGTCGCACCTTCAATGAATGGCCTATTTGAAAACTTTTTTCATATATAAGGTACACTGCATTCTAAGGCGCATAGAATAGATGCTACAGTAGAGGTTGGGGTTATATTATGCATCCATTAGATGGGCTGCGATAAAGCCTCAATATTGACCCATATATAAAGCGCACCTGATTATAAGGCGCACTGTCAGCTTTTGAGAAAATTAAAGGCTCTTAGGTGTGCCTTATAGTGCAGAAAATACGGTAGATTAACCGCAAGCAGACAAATGTATGAGTATCCAACAAAATGTGAGATCAATTTCAGGGATGTGTTCCTACTGTTCTACATCATTATGAAAATACAATAAACACGATCAAAACGACTTCACAAAAACACTTATTGTACTGCAGTGTGTGCAAATGTTTGGGCGCTTATAATAAGACGAGAGTTTTACTATTCTGCTACATTTTCATGAGTTGTTGAGTTATTCTGATGGGGACACCCAATGTTTTTTTTTTTATAGTGGTTATTTTAGCAAAACTATAAATATATTGACAAGGGCAATGTATACAAGAACCGCTTTTTTTGCTATTTCAAAGAGTTATTAAATTTTTTTGGGGGTGCGTAGGGGAGAAACATGGACACGTGTTTCAGTTTTCCTTCCTTAAATAGACATTCAACAGGTTTGTAGTATGTAGCCTTCAAACTATGAAAATCAAGCCACAAATTTGAAGGCCTCTAGTGGCTGTTTGCAATACAAGCCACATATCGCTTCCCTTTATGTTTGAAGAAAGGTAGCGATTTGACATTTTCCACACAGGTAGCTTGATTTAATTTAATTGAAACCACTATGCTATATGTCGAGTGTCCGTTTTCTGGATCACTTTGGCTGCTCTGCTGACAAATGATGTACTGACCAATAGAAGTACTGCTAATTCTTGCACGATTAAATGACTCACAGTCACTTAAGGCTTTCCATCACCTTGACTTATTATTCAACGTACGTTTGGAAAGGAGTACACAGAGAAACTCAATTAAAGCTATTTGGCATATTATGGATTTTGCACTTCTGCGTAGATGAATAGGAAACAAGCAGCCGGCCAGGGGGACTTTAAGGACGCAAATCGAGCTGCCTGTATCGAGTGTGAGCTGGATCTTGCGTTTTATCACCGCTAAACGGTTTTGATTCACGAACGTGACCGTATCAAAAGAGGAAGCCCTGACTTGAATTCAAACCATGTGCTAATCTGTACAGACCTGTGCGAGACTGCCTTTACTGGAGAGGACCCAAACTATTTGGATGGGTTTGGCTGCATCCTCGAGCCACGTGTCCGTCAAATGCACGCGGCCTGTGCTTTCGAGCAGATGCAGTCAAGTGCGGGCAGCCATGCGTGTGGTTTTTAAAGTGGGGTCAACTTTTGACTTCTTGCTGAAATGCAGCTGTCAACATTCTTGCAAGAAGCCCATGTTTGTGTACACAAATGCTCATGTTCACTTTGAGCTCTAAAGTTGTTTTGTCATGGAAAACTCTTTCGTCGTGCCGGGCCGAGTGATTGATTCATTAATCCAAACCCAAAGATTGGATGCAGACGCACTGTACAATAATCCCACAGTCTTTTGCAAGGGTTAGGTACTGGACCACCTCTGCAAGAGGTGAAATATGTGAAGTAGCAACTAGGGGGTTTCCCAATTTAATATTTTTAAAATCATTTATCCTATACATATTTTGTTGCATACTCCAGTATTCACTGCCAGCACCCCACTCCCAATATATTTATTTTTCCAACGAACATGCATTTTATCATTTATGATGGCTGGATTTCCATCCGTAAATTGCATATGTAGGTACCTGGTGTATTTGCAATTAGCATGAATGTGCTAGCGATATCCATCCATCCATCCGTTTTAACCGTTTATCCTCA
This sequence comes from Syngnathoides biaculeatus, assembly GCF_019802595.1. Classification (NCBI taxonomy): domain Eukaryota; kingdom Metazoa; phylum Chordata; class Actinopteri; order Syngnathiformes; family Syngnathidae; genus Syngnathoides; species Syngnathoides biaculeatus. The sequence goes on from NC_084662.1 coordinate 17,627,655, forward strand.
CAAGGGTCGTGAGAGTGCTGTAGCCTATCCCAGCTGTCAACGGGCAGGAGGCGGGGTCATTTTTTTTCCTTTAACATGTGTATCTGATTTTTTTTTTTTAACAGTTTTTAATGTTTTAGGCCAGCCATTTTCTTTTACCACATACAAATTATGCTTTCACTTCAAATCCTGCAAATTGTGCACAGTATGAATATGAAAAAACATCCACAATGCAGCGAAGTATCGTGGGAACACTGTACCTGCTCCCCTCATTGGAATTTTTCTTTATAGGGTGAGCACAATTAAGTTGTACAGTCTCTTGCAAAGAACACGCCATTCAAAAGAAAACTAAAAGAAGCTCAAACCTCAGCCGTAATGAAGCCAACACCATATCCCGCAGATGAAAATATTTCATAGCATTTGGATGTTCTGAAATACTGTATGAACATAGAGTACTGTCCCTCAGTTGTAATCAGTGTCATCCATTCATCCCGCCATTCATTGTTTTTTTTTTCTTTTTTTTTTTTTCTTTCCCCCTATACCACTTATCATGTCGAGGTTTGCAGCCAGGGAGCTGGAGCCTGTCCCAGCTGACTTCCGGCAAAAGGCAGACTACACGCAGAGGAGGTCGCTCGCCAAACGCAGGGCACAATTACAGACAGACAGACGCTCATTCACGCGCGCATTTGACATCATCGCTGGGTGGGGACTGAACACAGGGTGCCTGCAAGTCACTCATTGGTTTCGTAATTGGGGGAATTTTTTTTTTTTTTTTTTTAACTTGGCACAGACAAGAGAGAACATTTGGATGACATTTTCAACAGAGCATCATGGAGATGACTTGTAGAATCTTACTTTGAATCGGATAGATGGTGAATAGGTTATCATATATAATTCAGCAAATTAATGCTACCTACAGGATTTGTGCTGTAGCATAAATTTGTTTAGATGTGCCTTCAGATTCTATAGCTGATGTCATTGGCATTTAAATCCCAAACTAGTTGAAACAAAATCAAATCTGTAATAAAATTGCACTTTTGTTTGTTGTTCGTGCTGGTTCAAAATTAATCAATCCCACGCAAATGACAAAACGCTTGAAGATTACTGAATTTAATAATGGATTATCATACCCATCCTCAGTGTGAATAATCAGCACTGTGAAAAGGGCAATACTTTATGGAAATAATAATGATCAAATTGTTGTGGGCGGGCGTTCATCCACACAAGATGAACACGCCATCTGAGGCTGCACGAAGGCTCCCATAGTTCAGCCACACCTGATACGGAGCTTGTCAAAAGCTGTTGCTAGGAGACGGCTCCATAGGCCTATGGTAAACAATTATCTGTGCTTCCTGCACTGCCTCCCCCTCCCCCCAATTCTTCCTCTTTTTGGTCGGAGGGCTGCCCCGGGGATGTGCAAAGCCACTCAACTCACCTGTTTTAGCCTCGATCCTGTAATTTACCGTGTCGGCCAGGACTCCCACGGGTTCGTGATTAAAGCGGCGTCAAAATTGGCGCTTTCAGGGTGTTTGTGTCGCAGCCTACAGTGTGTTTACCTCTTTTCAAGTTCCACCCTTGCCACAGTATCATTTGAACATTGAAATAATCTAGTCTAACACCACATTTAAGGGATATTGTTCCAGTTGATGCTCATGTTCATGCCTGGTCCAAGAACAGTTTTTCCTCAATCGTTGAGTCTAGGGAACATTTAATTGTTTTGCCTGTGTGACTGGCATAGACACTTGAAAAAAAGATTGTATTATATTGTCTTTGCACCAATTAAGTCAAATTGGATCGTTTCCCACGACACGCCTGTTGATCTCTCACGGAAACTCCGGTTGAGAAACAGTCCTAAAGAAATTAAAGTCGTAGAATATTCAGGGAGAGACTGCACATGTTGTTTTGTCTGTCGGCTGTCGTCGTGAGAGTTTACCACTCAGACTGACATCTAATGTATGTTGTCACCTCGCTCATCAGCAAAGCTGCAGTGTTGTATTCGACTGTCAGAAGAACAGCTGCGTGATTGAAAGTAGTGTGGGCCAAAACCTCTCACTTGCTGATCCTCACAATGCATTGGCTTCATGGATTCAATTTATCGTAGTAGTAGTTTGACACTAAATTCATTTTTCTGCGTTTGCATTTTAAAGGTCTGTTTTCTGCAAACTTTCCAGTTAAAGTATTCCATTATGGGTGACTGGACCATTGATTTGATGACACACTATTTGGCAAAACGGACATTTGTAAGCACTAGCTTCACGCAGAGAGGGTTTTTTTGGGCCACGTGACTTCACTTCTATCATCCTTCTCACAAAACCTGTTGGAACCATGACCCTAAAATAATTATTCTGATTCAAACTAATCAAGACCACTTGATGGGAAGGTGACATACACTGTGAATTCTAATGATGTTTGGAATTCTTTATAATTTTCCTAGGTGTGTGCGACAGCTTGTTTCCCCACGAAGCGTCTTAAGAAAATTGCTGATGGTTGTCGTTTAGATTCACGGATGTGATTTCTAGCGTTCTGATGAAATTACTGTGGTACTGTACTCATGCTCCTTCCTACAAGTTTTTTTTTTTTTTTTTTTTTTTACCTGAGATTTAAGTCATTGCTTGGTCGATTGTTTGGCCTTGTTGTGACTGGAGACAAAATTTGAGTTGCAAGCATAATTTCAGATATGTCTCCCTTTGAGTGTGCATTTGTTGGGGAAAGCCCTGTGGCTGTTGATGAGAGCAGAGCACTTGAATCCTGAAAACACTTCCATCCATCCGTTCTCAGAGCTGCCTATCCTCACGGGAGTGTCAAAGCCTATCCCGGCTTTCATCAGGCAGGAGGCGGGGTACACCCCGAACTGGTTGCCAGCCAATTGCAGGGCACATGGAGACAGACAACTGTCGCACTCACAATTTAGGGTGTCCAATTAATGCACGTTTTTAGTTATGTGGGAGGAAACCGGAGGGCCCCGGAGAAAACCCACGCAGGCACAGAGAGAACATGCAAACTCCTCACAGGCGGGGCCGGGATTTGAACACCAGCCTTCAGAACTGTGAAACCAATGCTGTTACCAGTTGTTCCACCATGCTTCCCTGAAAACACTTATTGGAAGATTATCTCTGCTTGTTTTTTTTTTTTTCATATATTTTGTGTTTGGCCTTATAAATGATAAAGGAATGAATGAATAAATTTTTTCAATATAATTATAATGGACTTCAGACGCTGACTTTTGCTATTCAAGATTTTGCCCCACTATACAAGTCAATTGAGCTTGGTCACAGAACAAATTAAAATTTACGCTTATTTTTAATTTATGTTCACAAGTACAACTCAAATAACTGAATATTTCCCTCTATTTTTTATTGCAACATTTCAAACTTCCTTTCATTTTGGACATTGATTTAAATTGATATCGTGCACACAATTGCCAATTGTGGCTATCCCATCCATCACCAGCTGAGGCTATTCATTAAATGTCAGCGTCTAATTATGACTCAATTCATGGAAGTTCACTCCCTGTATCTGCATGCGATCAAGCGGCCGCTCCAAAATAAAATGGTTGTGAAATATCCGGCCGTCGTCGTCGTATGGAAATTCAACCTGGCCAGTTCGATGCCAGAGCGCCACTCGAGTCGGCCTTGTTTTGAATGTGTAAACCACCATTCAAAGTGGTTATGAGCTGTCATGGAAACTTGTACAACAGAAATAAACTTCCGAAGCTGGGCGGGCGGGGCTTGCCAGGTCAGGGCAAGTCTACAGTGTGCTTTTTGCGAGGCCGCCGGCTGCCTTTGTAGCGCTATTAAAGTGGGATTGTGACGACACTGGGTAAGGATGCTGCAAGGTTTGCGACAATGCGGCATTCGTCACTGCTTTATCAGCGCCAACTTCAGCCCGGCGCAGGCGTCTGAGTGTCCGCGTTGCACTGATCCGCCTGTAAATCAGTTTGGTGCATTTCAGCGTTGCCGCGATTAATTTGTTTAAACGCGCCATATGCGTTGCCGTGGCACGAGCAGCCACTTCCTTTTAACTGGCGCGCAGGTGCCACGGGCTGCTTGTCGAGGTAATTAACGCATGCGATTACACGGGCAGTTAACTCGTCAGTGCACCGTTGAACCTGTTTGAAATGATAATGGGCTTCGAGTGGAGGTGGCGCTGCATAGCGTTCGGACCCCCTGTTACTTTGGCTGAGAAATTAGCCTGTTAATGTTTGCGGAACAATTCCCTTGCTATGGCAACTCTTCAATGGTTTTAGGCAAATGAGGCAGCCACCTTTGGGGGGGGTTTAAGGGACCAATAGCAAGGAACACTCATGATGCTTTAAAAGCCAACGTGACCACATGTTACAACAGGCATGTAATTAGCGGTTTTCAGGAAAATTATGGCTGGAGGGGGCATTCAAATTAGGTTTAAGAACTATATGCTTTTTCGTTTACTTTTGCTTTGTTTACTTCCTGTTACAAATATTAGTCAAGTCCCCAGCCAGGTTGTTTTACACTTATGTAAATGTGTAACAATATTCCAGTTCAGACTTCTCTTTTTTCCCCCGCCACTGCTTTAGTTTGACCTTAGACTGGATCTCTTCAGATTTAGATTTGAAGAGACTACAGACTCGTGTTAAGGTTTGAGGTGGTCATCGTAGAACGTACATGTCAAGCCATCTCGTTGTTCTCCCTGCAAATATGCATTTTGTGCTGTTTGTTTTGCACTTTGAATCGCCCTGGATCATGCTGGTTAATTAGCATGAGTGTGTTGAATTGGAATTGCATGGCTAATGACCCTGTTGGCATCATAGCAACTTGCTCAATGGGCCATGCATCCCTGTGCTTTATAGTGTGTGTGTGTGTGGTGTGTGTGTGTGTGTGTGTGTGTGTGTACACACACACACAAGCACAGCCGGTGTGCACTTGTCAGCCAAATGCCTTGCCCTTGCTGTAACCTCTCTTGGCACTCTTGCAAACAACCTGTGACTACAAATGCTACTCAGTTTTTACAATTATGTGAAGAAAGGGAATTCCTAACTATTACTACTCCCGTTTTTGGTTTTATTTAGCGGCCTTTTTGCTACTTTTATTTTAATTTCCCCGATTTATCCTCAGTTATGCCATTACAGGTGACATTAGCAAAGTTATCTTCATTTTCTCAATGATTCTCTTTTTACACCATTTTTAGATGCCCATAATTAAACAGAGCTGAAATTTGAAGCACCATATGCCAGGTTTTCACCTTTGATCTTCAGTTCAATACATTGGCATAGAAATGGTCATTCGGAACATTTTACAATGTCTTTAAAAATATTTAAAATAACAAATCATTAAAATATTCATTTTGCCAAGGTGATTGAACCATACTGGTTTGTTGAAAAGGCATTAACAACGAGTCCAGTGACAGACCATTCCCAACACTTGAAATTTCTTTTACACAGACGGGTGACTCATTTGAAAAGTAAACCCAAAAAACAACAAGATGATTTAAGGCCTGTTCTGTACTGATGTTAGCAAGTGCCCAAAACAGGCACAATAAATTCTAAATAATGGACTGCCAACATCCTTTTTTCCATTTGCATGGATTTAACCACTGGAGGTCTTTCATCCTTGCCTCTGAATGGATTGAGGGAATAGATAAATTTATGATCGGGTACACCCACCTGGCACCAAGTTGCTTCCTTTTTTTTTAGCCATCTTTATCATTCCAAGTTAATAATGCCAAGTTAATGACTAATTAGAAACTAAAGATGTACCAGAACCCATTAGCGTAATGCGATGAGGCTATTATCTTTTCTGCATGAGAACTGCACCTATTTATCTGAGCACTCCCTAGAGATGTGCTGAAGGGGTCTCACGAAAAAGTCGGCGTGGCACGTTGCCCTCGCTGGGATAGCGTAGACTCAGCCCTAGTAAAACTAAAAGCCGGGATTGACATCACAGATTAATGAAGATTACATGCAGCGATTACTGGCCACGGGATGAATTGTGATGACCTCATGTCCCATCAGAAGGCAATAAATCAGGAGACGCTAGCGACACTTTACGTGGAGGAGAAGGAAGAGCATTGGCTGTTGGCGTCAGCTTGCAATGCGACATGCTGAATTGAATCACGTTTTTCAGGCTCTTATTTTTGTCTTCGCCGATTATGGAAGTTGTAAGGGATGCATTGACAGTGTGATCCCGAAAGCAAAATCCGAGATGCAAAATTTCCCCGGGAGGCAGAAATGAGTCAATCATTCCGCTGATCCTCGTCGCAGACGCTCCCACTGATAGCGGACTGTTGGCCGACTAGGATTTTGTGTGGGATTACGCGCCAGGCCTGGATCTCGCATTCTTAGTATTCTTCGAATGCAAACACGCAGATCGCCCCACGTGCAGAGCGCTGACCCTTCTTTAGAAAAAGAAGCGTGCAGATCCCCATGCTTAGTGCCCCCCCCCCCCCCCCCCCCCCACGCCCAAGCTTCCACTTCCCACTGCTGCCTTGAGTTCCTGGCCTTTTTTTTTTTTTTTTTTTTTTTTTTAAATTTAGGGCACAAAATGACTTTAGAGCAGCAGCGGTAAAGGTTCCCACCCACCAACCCACCCCCTTTACGCATCTGGTGAGGAAATCTACACCTCTGGCTTCCTGTATCAATATTTTTAACATCACTTTCCAGAGGTATAGAACCATTTGTAATATCTAACAAGAACTAGGCCTGGTTATGAATCAGCATACACAACATTGCAGGCTTAATGGTAATACTCAATGGAAAACCCAATTAACGGACTAGCATAAAATTAGCATTAGAAGGTGCTGGAGGGATTTAACCTTCAAATAATGAATATTGGCACTATAATAAAGCATAACCAACAGGTGATATAGCAACACTCTCAGGCGTAGATTCTTCCAAATCTGTCAGTTACATTGTGTCTTGACTTTAAAAAGATAAATTCTTCATAATGCACCGCCATCCATCCACCACACTGCCCCTAAGAGGCTGAGCTATGTTTTTATTTTTTTTCCATTTGTTATTCTAATATTTTACTTGGCACTAATGTATGTTGTGGTTGTTCATCCAAGTTATATTTAAAGTTGCATTTTGGTATTTGAACAAATACCAAGTTTTGGAATCAGTGAATAAATTGCTAATTCCAATATCAGTCAACATGATTCTGGTTATTACGTATTTTTGCCATAATCACCCACCCCTAAGAACATTTCAGGTTAGTCAGTTTTTGGGCCTAGATTTGCAAGTGTTAAAACCTTGCACAAGCATTCACCTCGTACACGAGACAGAAACGCCTTTTTTTTTTTTTTGTTCTTCACTTTGAAAACTAGGATTTCTCCTTGTAAATCCTCTAATCCATTAGGGGTAGGGCAGGGGAGGGTTTTGGGAGCTTTGACTGACGGCAGCTTCTTGATACTCTCAGACCAAGTATTTTACGCAGCTGCTTGAAGATTCAAAGAGGAGGAAAATGGTCTATTGGTATATTACATTTATTTTGTATTCCGTTGGACAGATGATCGCTATGTGTGCCTAAACTACAAGCAGTTGTTATCTTTTTGATCCCATCCTGCTAATCTGGTCCATCTTGCTGGTGCAAATGCTGATTGCTAATTGTCCTCCAGCTGACTGTCTCTCATCTTGGACAATGGTTTTGATTGGGATGGGGGTGAGTTACGGTGTATGGACAAGGGTCTTTGTTCAGTAGCGCCTCTTCTCCCCCACGCCGCCTCCCCTTCATCTATCTTGTTCCGACCATTTGGGCAGCTGTCACTTAATCCAGCTAATCACAGACTGGGATGGTCTGTGGGAAACCAGACAAGTCCGTGGCTTTGCTCAAGCCCAACACACACAGACTGTGCCTACTGTTTATCTAGGCATTTACAACATGCAGCAGGCATGTAACGAAGTCTGGCTTCCAGAAGGTGCGTGGGTATCGCTTGCACACCTGTATATCAGTCATTGATTCTGAATCATTTCAAGGATTTAAGGGTTTCCCGCTCAGTGAGTCGCTAGTTCACACTTTGCCAGTCACAGCACTTCTGCAGTGTATTGGCATATGCACACACCCACCCACATGCTCAGACTACTGTTGAAGTGGGGGAGGGAGTTTGGGGGGTGGAAAGGTCAGAAGCCGAGCTCCATGTCGTGGGATGATCCACGTTCATGTCAAATAATCCGTCACTGAAGCTGCATCTGTCGTGCGTCTGTGCTAGGACTGGTTGATACTGGACTGGGGTTGGTGGAGAGACTATTTGCCAAAACCCCCAAATTTGCTCCTTACCATAGTCTTGTTTGTCTTCAGTTCTACCAAGCGTTCAATCCACCTGATACAACATCAAAAACTGGGGCACCTCAAATGAAGCCCTCTGTACCTTCATCTTCCGTTCACGCTAGTGCCTCCACAATAACACTCCCCTCCCCTTCCTCCCGCCACCAGCCATTGCCAGACAAGCCAACTTAATCCTGCAGCCACCAGCCTACCAGCTTGTTGGTCCCCCAGATCAACAACACACACACACACACACACACACACACACACACACAACATTTGACAGCTCGCCCGCCTCCTAACCCGCAATTTCTCTTTCCCGCTTCATTTGAGTAGGCCCAAGTTCTCAAACTGCTGATATGGCCCACAGCCAAACTCCTCTTGGGTCTAATATCCCACCAGAGACATTACAGTAGAGGTCACATTGTGGCTACTACAACTGTCTCTGATGGTGACGTAATGAGTGCTATTTAGGTCAGCTAGTTGCCTAGCTGTGTGCCCTGCAGCACACCAGCTTGATTACTCCTATGGAGTGTGCGTGTGCCCGTGCGAGTGCGCATCATTGACAGCAGGCAGAATTTTCTGGATTCTGCTCTGTCACTACAAACATCCTAGACTCTTAGCAACCGCCTAATGTCAAACATTGAACTGAAAGTAACACAATAAGCAACTCTTCTGGGTATGATAAAATACCCTCTGCAAATGTATGAAAGTTATGGCCCTATTCATATGGATTGGGAAAAATTAGCTGTCAACTTAATCGGCCTCAGTGCAAGTGAAGTGTTTTTCAGTGTTGATTTCCACACCAGACCAGAGTTTACCAACATCTAAGGGTGTGTTCGCATAATATGATTTGTTTTCCTGGTCCAGACCAAAGCAGAAAATGATATACGGTGCTTTTGTGCACCACACATTTTGGCCTTGCTTCACTTCAATTCATTCTGGCATTGTTAAAATTTGGACCAAAAGTTGACCAGTTAAAAGTATATGGCGCAACCCAAGGACTTGGAAAAAAAAAAAAAAAACACACACACACATCAGAGGTTTCTCTGTTTCACACAGATGGAAATATGCTGGAATCTGTTGTAACATTGCTGCTCCTTTAACAAACAAGAACCAGGTATATTTACCACTCTGCCAACTGAAAAAGGAAAGTTATGCAGTCAGCGGTACATATTCGTGCTTTGTGACTTCCAGCCTTGGGTGCACCCTGCTTCTCACCCAAAATCAGCTGGCATAGGCTCCAGCTCACCCGCAACCATAATGAGCATAAGTGGTGTCAAATGTGTTTGTCAATTTCTTGATTTTTCCATATACTTCCTCCTGACATCTCACGCTAAGCTTGCCAACCGAGGTCAATGGTGCCCCCCCCCCCCCCCCCCCCATTGTATGCTCAAACTACTAACCCTTAATCCTCAAGTGCATGATGATGATTTTTCTTTTTCCTTTTTCCCGTTGGCTCTGTTGGCATTGTTATGCTGCAATTCTCAAAAATCATTCAGTTAAAGTTAATTGTTTTTGGTACAGTTTGTTTGTGCATTTGAATCTGAAAAGGATCTGCTTGGAGTCTTTGAAGCAGACATTTTTGCTGGTGAAATATTTTATTAATGACTTGTAAAATGAATTTAAAAAAATGTAGTCCTTACTATACAAGTTTTTGTGTTTCTAACAACTTTTTAAATTGTATCTCGTATTATATTGTTATAACCTATTAAGGACATTTGTTCAAACCTCGGAAACCTGCGTAGAAGAGTAATAGTTGAGCTTTACAATGACTTCACTGCGCGTGTACTCCTTTTCATCTATTTAACTGCGTATTACATTAAGGTACAAATATGCCGAGTGTTTATTAATCCATTGCATGATGTGTTCAGAGTAAAGCATAACTGAAACAAGATAATCCCATTAGCTGCTTATTTACTGTACCTCAGTGTCTGACAACCAAGGACAAAGCCAGTCTGAATTCGCCTCTCATACTAAAGCTAATATTGGCAAAGTCACCTTTGAAATGGACTTCATATTTGGTGACGGTTCCTTTACCCTTGAGACATATATGGTTAGGGTCTTTCTTATTGCAACACGTTTCAAAACGTGCTGATGCATAACGAAAGGCAAAGTAGGAATAACTGTTCAAGTCTACCGATGGATCATTTGTCTAGATGGCGGAGAATAATCGGCTGTTGGGATGAATTCTATTTTTGCTGAGTCAAAGAGCAATTATGAATACACAAGGGGCGGGGGGAAAGAAGCCATTTCACTTAAAAAATGAATGTCCAATTATTTTTCTTTTTTGACGTCTGTTTAATTTCTTAAATTCACATTGAGCATGCAAACTGTATGTTCCTGTCTAAAACTATATTCGGTGAGACAATTTCAAACAAAATGTAAAACTAATTTTACTTTAAAATTTTTTTTCTTAGTCTTTTTGAGAGTATAAAATATACAAGCATTCATCCATCCATCCATTTTCTTAGCCACTTATCCTCATGAGGGTCGCGGGATTACTGGAGCCTATCCCAGCTGTCAACGGGCAGGAGGCAGGGTACACCCTGAACTGGTTGCCATCCAATCGCAGGGCACATGGAGACAAACAGCTGCACTCACAATCAGACCTAGGGGCAATTTAGAGTGTCCAATTAATGTTGCATGTTTTTTGGGATGTGGGAGGAAACCAGAGTGCCTCGAGAAAACCCACTCAGGCACGGGGAGAACATGCAAACTCCACACAGGGGGGTCCAGGATTGAACCCAGGACCTCAGAACTGTGAGGCCAACGCTTTACCAGCTGCTCCACCGTGCCGCCAATATGCAATCAATTATTTTTGAAAAAATGGGCACTGGGAGCCTTTTGTTGAACCCCACTTGAGCAGCTAGGATGTGACAACATAGGTTGCGTGGCTGCGTTTAAGATCTTAGACCAGACTAGCACATCTATATTAAAAATTCAGACACCTTTACATGAAACAAGTATGAACCTAATATATATTTTGACAAACTTCAGAAGTCAGAATCTTTGATTTTCTCTCTACAAGATGGTACTTGACTCAAAATGTAGCCAATGTCTTGCCTTGAGTCAACGCCAGCGTTTGCCTTTCCACTCAGTCGGAAATGATCCCACACATTCATAATCTTTTCATTTCTCACATGTCTCTAGGTTGCCATCCCATTTTGAGCAACAAACAGCCCATCATCTATTGAAAGCTACATTTCTTTACATCCATTAGGCCAGTGATGTAACACTTATTCTGCTAAATATAAACATCAACATGTAACAAGTTAACTTTTTTCCGAGAGATATTGTCCTGTTCGGTTTAAAAAAAAAAAAATAGTGATAAATTAACCTAAAAACTGACAGCAACAAAAATCATTCCCACTTATCATTTAGTCCAATGGCCATCAACACTGGTAATATATTTTATAATTATTGGGAACCTGGGCGTGGGGTGGAGGGGTTGCTTCCTCTTTATACACAAAGGAAGACACGAGATCTACTGTATGCCGTCATATGACCACCATACGTAATCTCAAGATTGTAACAGGATGTGAGAGAAATTAAAGTCTGTGGTTGTGATCAAAAGATTGAAGTCTATTTCTGGAAAATTCAGTCGCTCCCCAATTAGAAAATGCAAATTTTGGCATCCCAGCACTATAATTATTTGACCTTCAAAACAGCAGTGTCAAATGACTTCATTGACATCTTTTATATATATTTTTTGTCTTCTTTTTTTCAGCGGACGTACACGTTAATCGTGGAGGCCTGGGACTGGGACAACACCACCCAGAACAGTAAGTGAACCCAAGACGTATCTCGGTCCAATTGCCCGCATGATTGGCGAGCAAGTCTTCAACAAAGAGGTCAAACAGGTGTTTTGCCAAGATAACCTGAAGTTTTTATTTTCTTGGATTCTTATTGTTTGACACATTTTTTTCAGTGGAAAATATGTTACGCTGAATATATTGGCCTCCCAAGACACCCTGTATACAATGCAACCAGCTATGTCGACGGTCAGTGCTTGACCAGCTGTATCCTGTTTTCATTCGGAAATGTCCGTTGACTCGATTCCTGTAGATCCCCCTTTTCCCCGTCGTAGCAGTAGCCCGGTCTGGGAGGAATCGTCTGAGGAGTGTAAATGTTGCGCACCCCCTTGACCCCTTGGCATTTTTTTTTTAAGAGTCTCAAATATGCGTGAAAATGTGTATGGATGCATTTCCATACCGCGCCGTCCTCTTTTGTCCACTTGTCGGCCATATTTTGCCAGCGCATCCTGTTTAGTCCATGACATCAAACACACTCATGAATGCAGACAATGGAGAAGAAATAGAATTTGACATCATAGCTCTGATTAGCTCGTTGCCCTTTGTAGTCTCCGGTTTCGCTGGAGGAGGCCACCAGCGAATGCGTGCGGAAATGGCAGTGATTCTGGGGCTGTTTATAGATTCAACACATTTTTGTTAAAATTAAAAATATCCTAAGACAGGCAGCAGCAAAAAGACAGCAGAAGTAGTTCGACATACAAGGAAATGCACAGTACAAGGGCCAGTTACGTTTTCCCGTAGAGTGCCGTTATGACTTGTGAAACCATAATTGTTAAATCACCTCGTCACGTATACACATGAAATTTATGAAGTAGTTTTAGAATCAGAAATGAAGGGTAATGGGTTTTTCAACTGTTGTTCATGTTTGGTAAATGCTTCCAGTATCTCAATGTTATCATGATCTCACAATTTGAAATTTTGGTACAAATGTGTTACACATTTGATTTGCCTTCGCAGGCCACATAAAATCATGAGGCGGGCCAGATCTGGCCCCTGGGCCATGCGTTTGACACCAGGGTTCTAGTGAAACTACCTCCATTTAAAAACATTTAAGGACACATGCTCTTGAAGCCGTTCGGCATCAAATTCTAGGCTGTTGGTGTAGAATACCCAAATTACCCAAATTTCTCTTTGAAATTTTGGAACAGAGATCAAAAAAGAGATCCTGAGAACCCAACAAATATTTTTTTTCTGCCTCATTACAAACACACAGGTATATGTATGTGTGTGGGGTGGGGGGGAACATGACCTGTAACAGTGATTCCATTTGGACAATGAAAACGCAACCATTTGAATGTAAAAGATGTTTGAAGTAGGCAATTATACGTCGAGTATCGTTTGATATTACGCCTGCTCACTCCAGATGGTTGTGTGCATCCATTTTTTTAAATGTTGTGCGCCGTCTATGATGCCATCCACGGTGGGTGCGCCATCGCACCAACAGGATGCTCTTTGTCGCCGTTTGGCTGCGTGGAGGGCGGGGTCTCATCGCAGCCGGGTTTTGTGCTGGTTTGAAAAATGTCGTGTGTGGGTGTCGTCCCGCAGTGATTTCAGATGATGAATCCAATTCGAGAGATGGTGGTGGGGTGGTTTCAGATTGAAATAAAGCATAGAGAAGCTTCTTGGTCTCCAATTAGTTGTACCTCACAGAGGATCCTGAAACCCTTAAGATCCTGCCGTGCCTTCTTAACTGGATGAATCGGTTCCATTTTCCTGCTGCCACTCATCATCTCTTCTCCCTTCCTCCTCAGTAAAACCAAGGCCACGGCTTTTCGTTGTAAAAATGACAACCGCATATTGCAGAGCTGCAGCCTTCTTTGGCTCCAAACAGGAAAAAGCACCGGGCCTCTTCCTGTTTGGTTTCTTAGCAACTAGCGACAAATATGGCAAGCTTGAGCCGGGCCGCCATCCACGCGATGAACGCTGGGTAAAACAGGTGCGGCGTGAAAGCCGCTATCACCAATTACCGGTCTGGGGTGATCATATTTGAGTCATTTTATTTGCCAAAATACCCTTAAAAATATCCTAAAACATATATATATATATATATATATATATATATATTAGTATATAGCGTCTTTAGTTAATCTTTGACTTTTACAGGTTATGCAATTGAGGAAAAAAAATGTTTTCCAATCCTGGCCAGGCTCCAGACAGCAAGAGTAAAACAAAGCAAAATAAAAGCATCACAACAAACTGTATGTGAATGTACACAAACTGTACAAAATTATATTGTGAATATTCATTGTTTCTGTCTCAAATTGAAAAAGAAATATAATCTCAACCCAAGGGACTTCTTTCTAGTCACGGCAAGTGATAGCCCTGACTGTTGGTTCTGAGCTTATGCAGTCGCGTGCCCTATATCACACACATCAGCTGACTTCAATCCCGATGTCATGGGTTGAAGAACGGGGATGTCTACAACAAACGTCTTTTCCTTCTGGAGTCAACACATCACAACCTCTTGTGGTGGAATACTGTAGTCTCAGTCGTCGTGGAGCCTCTTTGAAAACTACTCTTTGCAATGACTTAATGGACAGACAAATCCACATTTCCCATACTTTTGTGATTTGAACCGAAATCAAACTTAACCATCGGAGCATCCTACTTACTGCTGGTAAAATCTGAGTTCGGAGCGGTTTGAAATTGTTTTTGTGAACTCAGAAAACCAAACAGGAGGCATGTAGGCTGTATGCTCTGTTTTGAATTCATTTGTCTGATATATTTGACTTAAACTTCTCTAAGATACCCTGCCGAATAACCCCCCTTTTTTTTCTTGCGTTTGTGTTATAGTGCCACCTGTTGATTTGCATCGTAGTCATTTTTTTTATTTTTAAAGGAATCTTAACGGTTTGGAACAATCTCAATTTGATTAGAAAGTAGTTTTGTATCATGCATGTGTGGACATATTCTCAATCTGTGAGACATCGGAGTAGAATCCTGACCTGAGTCAGCATCCGCCTCCCGTCTTGTCCTACGTAAGAGCCCGCCAGTATGTCAGTAAGATTCCTCTCTTCCAGCATCACATCCTCCCTCCCGCTTGCCTCTCTTCCATAACAACCCCCCCGCGCCTCCTGTGTCCTCAGGAAAGGCAGTCGGCTGTTTTCCTTGTGTTTATCGAGCAGGAAGTGGAGCGGACTGGGCGGCTGGGCTCGGTGTTTAGACACCGAAGTAGCTGAGCCCGCTTGGGCCCGGAGCCCATTGTTCTCTATCTGGCAACTGCCGGGGTTTATATTTGTTATTGTTGCTTAATTCTGTCTGACATTGTGTCAGACGCGGTGGAGGAAAATGCGCGTGCATGTCCACGTTTGTGTGTTAAGTGTGTGTTAGCGCTGGCTCGCTTCAGAAGTGGCTGCAGTGCCGTGCAAGTCAAAGCTACGCAGGAAAGGAAATCACAGAGCCTCCACTTCCAGAGAGATTGTTGACCAGTTACAGTGCCGCTCTGATTAATTGACTCTGTGAGCTACCGTGGAACCCGCAGTCAGACGAAGTTTCCCATGGTTAGTAGCTAGTATCTTCTATACATTATATCGCTGCTAAAATAACTTCACTTCCATTTTCGGACGGGAAACCCAATTAAAGATGGAAGATTTGTGTGAGTTCCACTGGAATAAAATATACCTGCACAAGGGTAATGAGTCTGCATACAAACACTCGCGAAAACACAATGCCCCCTTTTTCATTTTTGCACTTGGCTAAGCAAAACTTGGTCAGACTAAAACCTTTTTAGTTAAACATTATTTTGACGTAGTGCATTTTTTTTTTTTAAACCAAATTCCCATTTTTGTAATAACTCATTTCAGATGAGGACGAGCACCTAATCGACCGCAGTGCTCAAACTGGAATGGCGGAACCCGGTGACCCCTGGAAGACCGTCCAGTATGATGGGCCTGTGGCTCGCTTCATCTACCGTACCTTGGTCCGCTGTAACAAAAACTACTACGGCCACAAGTGCAATAAACTCTGCGTTCCTCGTGATGACTACTTTGGACACTATCACTGTGACCGGTCAGGCACTCAGGTTTGCCTGGCTGGTTGGAAGGGTCCAGAGTGTAAGACAGGTGAGCTACCAACCAGTAAGCGTGACTACAGTACTACTACGAGTGTTTTTCGTACTGGAGAATTGACTTACCAACAAATTTCGCCGCTGGAGGAACGGAATTCCCGTCGTACACCAAATCAAATGCTTACAGACGTCTTCAAACATTGGAGTACCTTTACAATACAGTACAGTGAAATATTGCTTAAAACTAAGCAATATATAGCACCTGGAGCTCTTCGTCAACGACTATGAAAACCATGATGATGATTTACTGTGGCAGTCCAGTCCGGTGTAAAACAAAGAATATACGAGGGGTGATCGAAAGGTTATGGGCGTACGGTCAATGTGAAATTGTGCTAAACATTATGAAACTTGAATTGGTTTTTCTAACTGATGGATGAAACGTTGGTTATTTATTATAAACATGCTAATGATTTTTGAAAAATCTTAGTTTGACCTCAGATTATATTATTGAATTACACATTAACGAGTAAGCAATTGTACATGCGTTTGACATTATTAGCATTGTCCCCTTGTAATGAACGGCGTGTTTGTGAACGGAAATGGCTCGGTTTGTTTTCCAGCTGAGTTATTGTTGTACACGCACAGTACAAAGTTGCGCCCCCTTAGCCGCCAACTCTCCTCAGCGAACCATTAATCACGAAGCCCTTGTTTCAACTAACAAGCTTCTACCTTTGCGAATTAATCCCTCTGTAGTTTATTACTTTCTCTTTTCATAATATCATTCTAATGCATATGAGCACCCTTTTAACTTTTGTTGGTTTTGCCTTTTTGTCCTTTTAGCGATCTGCAAGCAAGGTTGTCATCCGCTACACGGCGGTTGCACCATTCCAGGGGAATGCAGGTAAAACGAGCGGCTTTCCTGATACTAACGATAACCTTCAGATTGGAATATTGTCCAAGCATTTTGTGGTTATAAATCTTTCATATTACATCAATGTATCTGCTTCTTTTCCTTTCGGCTTGTCCCGTTAGGGGTCGCCACGGCGTGTCATCTTTTTCCATCTAAACCTATCTCGTGCATCCTCTTCCCTGACACCCACTGTCGTCATGTCGTCCCTCACAACATCCATCAAGCTTTTGTCGATCATTATTAGCAGGTTAGGGTATCTGAAACCAATTTTTGGAGTCCTACCGAAATTGTGGATGATCCACAACTGCTCAGCTTATGAAGTTGGGCTGCAGTAAAACATGAAAACAAAACCATCACCTTTATCGCCAAAGCTACTGCAAAAAAATCCTCAAGTGCTAATTCTAAACAGTTACCCTCAGTCTTGCCTTTTTTTTTAATCCCCCCCACCCCCACCCCATGCAGGCATTTCAGTTCAGCACAGGCAATGCTTTGCCTGACGTATTTTTAGGCAGTGCAAAGCCCACGCAGAATACCAAGCATCTCGTCAGTTTATTTATTTTTTTAACCACTCAGGGCCAAGACGGGTGTTGCCAGTGTGTGAGCACTGTAAACGTGCCGGGAATTGCCATAGCTCCTCTTCTTCTGCACTGCGCTTTTCTTTTTGAGAAAGGGGTAGACAGATGAATGCCAAAAAAATGCAAAACGGCCCGATTGGTTTCCTCGAAAACTGCACAAATGTAACTTACTGCCCCTGCACCGTGTGCATCAAACTCAACACAGGCTTTGCGTTATTCTTAGATCAAATGATTGAGGAAGAGTCCTGACCTGACTTTATCTTCACTCCAGTTATCAGGCAGGGGAGGGGGGTGAGGCATCTTCTTCTCCTGAAATGTCAGGTCCCAGAAGACGGGAAAAGTGATATGAGTGAAGGAGCTGCAGTAAAGATTCTTCCTGCTCTGGCATGAATTTAATGAAGCCTCAGGTCACAGAAAGCAGGCAATAAATCCCTTATGATCTCCTGGTGCCCTTTCATTCCCTTTATTTCATCAATTTTGTGGGCTTTGCACAGCCCCATTTTGCCACAGGCTTTTGTGTGTGTGCCATGTGTGGCTGTGGTATTGAGGATTTTAGATCGGTACACATTAGGCCTGTTCTGACATATTAGGAAGGGCTTGCTGCGTCTTGAGGATAAGTGGTGAAATGGTTTTGCCAGCATTACCCCACTCTGGCTACCTTTGACATGTGCCAGTGCCATGACATTGGAATTCGACCGCCTATTTGCAGATGAGTAATGACACTAGAATGGCCAAGACTTGATCCCCAGAAACCTGTTGAGACCTACAACCATAAGCACTCCCTGTAAAAGCTGGCCTTTGTATGGCTTATTTAGTATAGCTGTTCTGTATAGAATGGCAGACTTAAGTCGATCTTGCAATTATCCACCCCTGGAAGGTTCAAAGCTGGAACACCTGAATAAATTCCCAGCTCCAATGGAAAAAAAAAAAAAAAAAAATGTTGCTGTCTAGAAAGTATTTAATGTATACATCACACGAGATTGTGCATCACACACGTCTACAGTGCTGTGAAAAAGGTATTTGCTAGCTTCCAAAATTCAATTCTTTTTAACAAACATTGTTTCTCTGCTTGCTTTAAGATTATCAAGCAAATGTGAATATTAAGACAAAGGTAAACAAAAACAAAATTCAGTGTTTAAAAAAAATGTATTAAGGCAAAAAAAAAAAATTCTGAAGGATTGTTGGGCCATCAGTTTGTGACCTCAGCGTGATACCCAGTTGGGTTGTACTGCAGGAAAACATTCCAAAAATACATCGGCAAGCAAGTCAACTTCTGAATGACTAAAATCATCCATCCATACATTTTCTTTGCCGCTTATCCTCACGAGGGTCGCGGGGAGTGCTGGAGCCTATCCCAGCTGTCAACGGGCAGGAGGCTGGGTACACACTGAACTGGTTGCCAGCCAATCGCAGGGCACATAGAGACAAACACTCACAATCACACCTAGGGGCAATTTAGAGTGTCCAATTAATGTTGCATGTTTTTGGAATGTGGGAGGAAACCGGAGTGCCCAGAGAAAACAAAGAACATGCAAACTCCATACAGGCGTGGCCGGGATTGAACCTGGGTCCTCAGAACTGTGAGGTCAACGCTTTACCAGTTGAGCGAATGTGCCGCCCTAAAATAATCATCATAAATAAATGAATTAATGAAGGCTTTGGAGTCACCGACTTAAAACCAGACTTGCTCCTGAAGGTAGCCTAACCAATTGCCCCCCCCCTTAACACACACACACGCACACAGGTAGCTTTTAATATATTTTTTTCCTTGAATGAATAAAATCACCATAGAAAAGCCTTTCTTTAGGTAATATTTCTGATGTTTATGCTGAAAACTGCAGAAACAAGAATTTGAGATCCTTTTTACGGCACTGTTTGTCTCATTCAAGAAAAGGCTAAAAGTGCATCGGCAACTGACTCTCATTCGCTCTCGTTTTTTAACCACTTCCCTCGTGGCGGCACAACAGAAGCTCGCTTGTAAAATTTTGTCTCACAGCGTAAAATCAACTGCTTGTAACGTGAAAAAACGCATGATCCGGGGAACTCGTAAGTCGAGGTATCGCCGTATTTGTATTGGGCTGCAATGCCACAGTGTGAAAGTACGCAGTGTTTGTAGTATCTGTTTAAAACGGCTTTAAAAAGCCATAACAACAATGCCGTCGGACCCCGTGAAGGTGATCAAATAGAGTGGTGCAAAGCATGGCAAGTATTCTTAGCACCCCCCCCCCCCCCGCCCCCAACTAAGAGACACTCAAAGACCTTGTCTCTGGGGTTGGCAGCGGTGCCGTCTGAAGGAGCGCTGGCTGAAAATAGGAACCAATTGACAAGACAGCTGGCTCGACGACACCACAGCCTCGGAATAGCCGGGTGTTGTCATGAAGCGGCAGGCGCGTGCGCAGCCTCTGTAAACACACGGCCGCCCCCAGACACTCAGAACACGCCGCACGGTCGTCATCGTAGGCCTTCAGACGGCCCACCCCGCTTCCCCCAGCTCTGTCCAGACGAGAGCCTGCTGGATGTATTCTTAACCTCTCTTGCCCTGGAATGTCACCCACCACTAAGATTAGTTGGGTTGGGGTCCTTGAGATGCGTTAACCTAAGATGTGATACAGTAAAACATTTGTAGGTTTTTAAAAGGCCAATTAACTGTTTTGAGATCACAATTTGTTCTATTTATGGTTTAAACCATTATTACAGGCAATTATCATCACTTTTAGGTAAGTGTGTCAATTATTTAGAGAGATTTGCTATTCACAGTCAGGCCCAGTCTCTGTTTCAAATGGCGCGGCTACACTGAACTAGTTTTTAAAACATTTTTCATGGGGGGCTGGGGATTCAGCTTGGGGTACATAAAGTACTGCACAAAGGTCAAAATTAAATAAACACTTATAATTTGAGAGCTACAGAAGAACGGCTGTCCATTGTGTGAATGAAAATGTCTGCCTGGTTGACAATCAGCACAATAGCTGACAACCTTTTAAATGATGGAACAAATAAAAACTGGCACAATGCACATTTTGTGTCTCAAATATCAATTTGTCAGTGGCTGTTCAAACTCGTGAATAAAGTTGCATCGTAGTTGTACCATCTTGAAGTAATTGGTAGGTGAATTGATGACCCCACTTGGTAGCAACCAAAAGAGGGCATATATTATTCATCCCTTGCTAGTTTACTTCCGAAAAACCTTTTATAATAAACGAAAAGGGAAGTGAATATCATCATCATGCAAATGCTCGTGCTAGATAATGGCGCACTGTTGCCCAGACTGCTGAACGGCACCACATCATATGTCTGCACCCTGCTCAACTTTGGCTAGCTTAAAGAAAAGGTGTTTTCATCTGACTTTCACAAGTGCTGGCATGCTCGAATTTCTCAACACAACTAAGCTGGAGTTTATTTTGTCATGCTTGACTTCCACATTGGGACAGGGCGCAAGCTGAGCTTCTTTCGCTTTTGTCGGAAGAAAGATTTCATCTTTAAACATTAAAAAGTTGGCATATCATTGCTTCTTTGAATTAAAAAAAAAAAAAAATTGGATGAGAAACTGAGGTTGCTGGTGTCTTCTGGTTTTGGTAAATTTAGAATATTTACAAAGTGGGCACTTCACTCAATTGAGAAAATGTGAGGATTTTGGTGGATGAATGTTGTGACAGTCTTTTTTTGTTTTGTTTTTTTGTGTGTGCATAGTTGTAACTACGGCTGGAAGGGTCCCTTGTGTGATGAATGTTCATTGTTCCCTGGATGCGTCCACGGCACTTGCGAAATCCCCTGGCAGTGCAACTGCAAGACGAACTGGGGTGGCCTGTTGTGCGATAAAGGTATGCAAAAGTTTACTTTTATCCCCTCCCACGCGTGCAAAATTGTGATCCCGCATGTACCCTCAAGCTGTTTGTTCGTTTAAAGGAGCAATATATCAACAGAGTATTTGTACAATCATTCTTCACTGCCATTAGTTTTCTTTTTGTGGTGCTTGAGGCTTTTGAGACAAACTTGTCTGGGACAGTATTCAAAAAATCAGCTTGAAACGTAATAAACTTATTGTGTCATGTTAAATCATTCAAATAATCACCATGTCTGTTGATCAAGCGCACAGGTGTCAAACTCAAGGCCCTTGGGCCACATCCGGACCGCCTCATGATTTTATGTGGCCCGCGAAGGCAGATCAAGTGTGTCAAATTCCATAATTCTTGTGAAAATTTGTACTAAAATTTCAAATTGTGAGATCATAAATGATAACATTGAGATATTGCAAGCATTTACCAAACATGAACAATCGTTGAAAAGCCCATTACCCTTGATTTCTGATTGCAATACTAGTTCATAAATTTCAAAAGTGTGTATATATATATATAATGAGGCAATTAAGCAATTTTATTTTAATATCATAACGGCCCGATGAGGGAAACCGTAACTACAACCTTTCCCGCGACAAGAATTAGGTTTGACACCCCTGATCTCGCGCCACACTTCCTTAACTTGTAATTCTTTATTTTAGGGAAATTTTGGACAACACTATGCTTCAATGTTATAGGTTTGTCCCATTGCTCAAAACAAAGTCCACATAAGTATTATGGGATGAGTTTAGTTTGAGGCAAAAAAAAAAAAACCCAAAACCTGTCTGGAACTCAACCTCATCTTACCCCTTTGAGACTTGTTGAGGGTCTCTCCAAAATAGTGAGAGAAATTATCGCTGATGAGAGGGGACCAACTTCATATATTGTCCCATTTCCCATGGCAAGCGTATGTCGTATATGGCGTATATCCACTAGCATATGTCCTTAATTGCATGTGCAATATGGATGAGAAATTACCTTTATCCGGTCTTAACAGCGTTTCCCTATTCTCTGACTGGAAAACAGCAGCTGTATAGTTTTACTGCTCGTGTGATTTGAGCACCAGCAAGGACACTTGATCCCCACACATCCTCTTGGTCACTTGAGTGCACTTTGGGGGATGAGAGTGGGTCCTAAGATCCCCAGTGCAGACTCATCCCTTTTCATTTATTTAGCAGCCTTTAGTGTGACCTGTCCTTAGGCTAAGACTGGTTCTCAAGGATCAATTGAGTTGAGTTGAAGTGTTTTGTATGTGGAAAAAGCACAAAGAAACGAGCTTCGCTTACAATATCTCTTTTCTTAAATAACCGGGATTCCGTGGCTGATTAATAATTTAAAAAGATACCAGTTTCTAACTCATTGAGTCCATCATTTAAATATTGTAAGCCCACTCTCATGATGCTTAGCAGCAGAGTGGCTGAGGAAACACTTCCCGTCAAACTGACAGCTGGTGCTCTATACTAAGCGAAGACTCCGACAAGCTTCCCCGGAACTCCTGGCACCACGCGGATGAATGTTGGCAGCCAATTAGCGAAGTTAAGGATGCGGTGAAAGCTGATATTGCTTCAAGTTCATGGAGATGTCTGTCTTTAGTTACGTACATCCTCCCTACGCACTTGAATCGCTCCAAAAGGTGTTTTGCTCATTAAAACAACAAATTAGTTCTTTTCTTTTGTTGTTTTTCCTGTTCCGTTCTTGTCCTGCACTCATCCATGCATTTGAAATGTAAAATGTGGCATAACCCTGGGGAGTCAAATATATATACTTATATATGTTATTTGGGTTATTTCGGAGCCAAGTCGAAAGGCGAAGCTCTCAATTTACCAGTCGATCTACGTTCCTACCCTCACCTATGGTCATGAGCTGTGGGTCGTGACCGAAAGAACAAGATCCCGGATACAAGCGGCCGAAATGAGTTTCCTCCGCATGGATGTTATTTGAGGTTGCCTTGGCATCACAGCGACAAAGATACCCATCAGCGTCAGTGTAGTTGCTCATCAGGTGAGAGGTGGGAAGTTCATTTCAGGAGATTGGCCAGGACGGTAAGCATCAGAGTCTTTATGAGGCCATTCAGGCGGATGTCCGCGATGACGGACCCAAAAGGTAAAGCAAGAGCCAGGCGACAGGAACAGGCGGCAGCCGCTGGTCAAGTGCTGTGACAGGAGCTGGAAATGGGGGCCGCTGGATGAGCGCCTGCGTAGGAGCAGGACCAAGGTTGCGGCCACTGGTTGAGCACCTGCACCAGAGGGAGAGGTGGTGGCCACTAGAGTATATGGTGGCGGCTGCCAGAAAGGAGTGGTGTGGGTGGCTACGTAGGTGGAGCGCTGCCTTCACCGGAGCATATGGCCATGCCTGGGCGAGCACTGCCAAAACGGGAACATGAGGTACCGTGGGAACATGCACAAGCGGAGGTGGCACAAGTAACGCTGTAACATGGTAACTAGACACCAAGAACTGCCAAAGAACAACAAGACTTCTGAGGCTTTTATGCATGTCATGATGAACACAGACAAGGCACAGGTGAGGAGGCTGCTTCCAGGAGCAGACTCCTGTGATGCAGTAGAATGACCACACCCCTTACTCAGCCCCCAATAAACAGATCCCAGATCCATCAAAACACCAACAACAACCCTCCCGTCCTTAACACTAACTTAACACTCATCAGGGTCAGTCCGGTAGCTGTTCAGGACATGGTGATGAGTCTTTCACATTGCTGTGGAGGAATTTTGTCCCACTCTTCTATTCAGAAGTGTTTCAACTCCGCCATATTGGGGGTTTACCAGCATGGACTGGCCACTTAAGGTCATGCCACAAGATGTGTATAGTTTAAATCTGGATTTTGACTTAGCCACTCCAAGACCTTAATTCTGTTTGTTTTTTTGGGGTTGTTTTGAGGCATTCAGAGGTGGACTTTGTGGTGTGTTTCGGATTGCTGTCCTGCTGCATGAGCCAAGAGCGCTTGAGTTTAAGAGCACAAATTGATGGCCAGACGTTCTCCTTCAGGATTTTCTGGTACACAACAGAATCCATTGTTCCATCAATCACAGCAAGTTGTCCTTGTCCTGGTCCTGCGGCAGAAAAGCAGCCCCAGACCATCCCACTGTCACCGCCATGCTTCACTGTTGCCACAATTTTCTTTTGATCAAATGCTGTGCCATTTTTATGCCATATGTAACGGGCCGCACACCTTCCAAAAAGTTCAATTTTTGACTTATCAGTCCACAGAATGTTTCTCCAAAAGTCAAAAGAAAAGGACAGCAGAGGTCGTGTACTCCTGGGTAGATTTGCCACTGTTCCCAGTTTTCTCCATTTGTGGATAATGGCTCTGGTTTGCTGGAGCTCCAAAGTCTTGGAAATGGCTTTGTAACCCTTTCAAGACTCACCTCTTCCGAATGACTGTGATGTGGGGGGGGGGGGGGGGTAGTTACCTTTTCACAGAAAAGGTTTGGGTTTTTGTGCCTTCATAAATCAAATTGCCATTTGAAAACTGCATTTTATATTTCCTTGAGTAACATTTCATTTATTGGATGCTGCTATCAGCTAAGCACTCGTGTGATTCAAGTCCTTGTGAAAACGGTGGTACTTGCCATGAGGGGTCTCTCAGGTTTTGAATGCCGGCGTCTGCCAGGCTGGGAAGGTCTGACCTGTCCAATAACTGAGTTCTTACACACTTGTCTCGTCTATTTGCCTCTTTGTTCACCTGTTGACAATTTTTCCTTTGTTTTTTCTTTTTTTTATGAGCTTTGTTATATTTTAATTGTTCATTGTTCAGATGCACAATGAACCCCAGTTTGCCAGAGGGGATAAGATCCAGACCCACCTGCAATAGCTAAAAAGCCACACTGTAGAAAGACCACATGAAACACAACCAAACTGATTTGATCTATTTTTGTTATTTTTGTTCAAGCATGATTTGATGAATTCAACAACCGAAACTTCTACACGAGTGAAAACTATAACTACAATAGTGGCTATTGTTAAATGAAAACCTCTGTGTATGTACTTAGGTTTAGACTGTGCTTCCAATCCATGCGCCTGGGGAGGAACCTGCGTCGACCGGGATGATGGGTTTGAGTGCTTGTGCCCACCTGAATGGACAGGAAAGACCTGCCAGATTGGTGAGTTTCATAAATCAGTCCAAGAATCAGAATGTCTTCCCTTTTGCGTGATAATTTATTTCCTTAAGAATTGTTTTTGTATGGCACGTCCTGTTTGTACTGTTTGAAGAAATTAAAGAAAAATCCAATGAGATGCCAACAGAATTGCTCACAGTTCTGGACAATTGTATTTTCCGATGGGGGGTGGAATTCAGTATGCAACCACCACTCCATTGTCAATATTCTGGTAAGAAGGCAGCTGCCCAGTTTTTTTTTTTTGTTTGTTTTTTTTTTACCCCTCACATTTTTATGAGCCAACAGTGGGTTTACATATCCGGCTGTTTCTGTATGCCTCCTGTCAAAAGCGGATGACAGGCACGAAGCCAGAAAATTTACAACTGGTAAATAAAGTCGGATGGCGATGTGTTTTTTTTTTTTTTTTTTTTTTTTTTTTTGAGGGGGTGGGGCGAGGTGAAGGCCGGAAAAACGATCTCAAGAGTCCGTGTCATTTTACCAGCTTCGATCTCAGCTTACAAGCAGCAATCAGCTTCCAGTCTTACCTGG
This sequence comes from Syngnathoides biaculeatus, assembly GCF_019802595.1. Taxonomy (NCBI): domain Eukaryota; kingdom Metazoa; phylum Chordata; class Actinopteri; order Syngnathiformes; family Syngnathidae; genus Syngnathoides; species Syngnathoides biaculeatus. The sequence continues at coordinate 17,653,668 of NC_084662.1, forward strand.
TGTTGACTGGGTGTGCATATGTGTTAAGTGTAGGGTTTCAGAGAGAAGACAGGTGTGTGTGTGTGTGTGTGTGTGTGTGTGTGTGTGTGTGTGTGTGTGTGTGTGTGTACCCCCTGCGGACTGCGCACCCCCACTTCACCATGCCTTCAGACATTTGAGCAGCGGCAGCAGTGCTTTGTTGTAACACTTTAGATGTCTGCGGTGGTGGTGAGCGTCCATTATTTGGATCCCATTTCAACCTTTTTTTTTTTTTCCCCCAGCAACCGTTTTGTTTGTTTTTTGCGTTTTGGGGACACTTTGTGAAGCGGGATTTAATCCAAAAATATATTGTCCATCTCTGTATTCTCGACAAGGCTAAAAATATATATATATTTTTAAAGAACAACAAAAGATAACTTGGGGTTACTCCATTTTAATACTTAACCGATGGATGCTCAATAATGCAGTAATTAAAGATGACAAATGTTAATAATATTAATTACTGCAAATTTCTGTCTGTTCAACCTCGAGTCAGATTTAAAATACATTTTTCAATAGGAAGTAATTAAGAATTCATTCTAAGACTAATATGCTGTAATTTTTGTATATATATTTTGTGTGGTCAATACAAAATGTGTACATTACAAATAAGCAGAGAAAAGTTAACAGAAAACTGCAATTCATTGCATGTAATTTTGAGGACGAATATAGTTAATACAGTATATACACCGTAGTTATCACGATATTAAATGACCTATATCTGACGTACATTTTCATCTATATGACACACTTTTATGGATTATTCTTTCTAAAGACTCATGCAGATTAAATGCCAGTGTGAAAATTTAGGTTATGTCACTTCTGTAGTAACAGAACTCCTTTGTAAACTGAGAAGCTCATGTTTAGTGCTGTTGAATTTTTATCGCCTTCGCACTTATTCGGCACAGGCAGGATAGAGATATTGAACGTGTTTTTCCACATCACAAGTTTCATTTCCAGTTCTGTCATCTTCGCATTTTTCCTGTTTGGATCACAAAATTAATCCTGAAGATACTTACTGATCTGAAGTTTCAGGAGATATGTTGAAGTCTCATGACTTGCTGAATACTTGCTGGATCATTGTTACCCGATGACTTAATCGCTGATTGTTGTCACTTTCGAAGCTTGTTTCTCCCCAAGTTTTTGGTTGAACTCCAAATAGTACAACTCTATAATGACTTCAAAGGTTTTCCTCTACTCTGGACTTAAGGGAAGTCTTCCTCAGAAGAATGGAAGCTCTGGGACCATTTTCGACCATCCATCCATCCGTTTTCTACCTCTTTTCCGGGTCAGGTCGAGTGGGAAGTAGAGTCAGCAGGGATACCCAGACTTCCCTTTCCCCAGCCACTTCTTCCAGCTCTTCCGGAGGGCTCCTGAGGCTCTCCCAAGCCAGCCAAGAGACAACGTGTCCTGGGTCATCCCCGGGGTCTCTTTCCGGTGAGACATGCCCGGAACACCTCACCCGGGAGGCATCTGAATCAGATGCTCCAGCCACCTCATCTGGCTCCTCTCAATGCGGAGGAGCAGCGGCTCGACACTGAGCCCCTCCCAGATGACAGAGCTTCACACCCAATCTCTAATATAGAGCCCGGACACCTTGCGAAGGAAACTCATTTCGGCCCCTTGTATCCGGGATCTTGTTCTTTCGGTCACGACCCATAGCTCATGCCCATAGGTGAGGGTAGATCGACTGGTAAATTGAGAGCTTCGCCTTTGACTTAGCTCCCTCTTTATCACCACGGACCAATACAAAGTCTGCGACACTGCACCAATCCGTCTGTCGGTCTCCTGCTCCATTCTTCCCTCACTCGTGAACAAGACACCAAGACGCTTGAAGTCCTTCACTTGGGGCAGGATCTCATCCCCGAAGCAGAGAGGGCAGGCCACCCTTTTCTGACTGAGGACCATGGTCTTAGATTTGGAAGTGGTGATTCTAATCCCAGCCACTTCACACTTTGCTGTGATCCGCTCCAGTAAGAGTTGGAGATTACGGCTTGATGAAGCGAACAGAACCACATCATCTGCAAAGAGCAGAGATACGATGCTGTTGCCACCAAACTGGACATTCTCTATGCCTCGGCTGCACCTAGAAATTCGGTCCATAAGTTATGAATAAAATCGGTGACGAAGGGCAGCCTTGGCGGAGTCCAACTCTCACCGGAAACGAGTCCAATTTATTGCCGGCAATGCAGACCAAACTCTAACAATGGTCGTACAGGGCCCAAATTGCTCATATCAGGGGGTTCGGTACCCCATACTCCTGAAGAACCCCCCCGCACAGGACAGGACAGGGACACGGCCTTCTCCAAGTCCACAAAACACATGTAGACTGGTTGGCCGAACTCCCATGCACCCTCGAGCAGCCTGTAGAGCGGGCCCACTGTTCCATGGCCAGGACGAAAACCACATTGCTCCTCGTGAATCTGAGATTTGACTTCCTGACGGACCCTCCTCTCCAATACCCCTCAATAGACCTTACCAGGGACGCTGAGGAGTGTGATTTCCCCCTATAGTTAGAACATACCCTGCAACCACCCTTCTTACAATGGGGGACCACCACCCCAATCCTCCGTGGAAATTGATCTCCGGACAAGGATTTTGTTTTTTAATTCAACGGATTTAAAAATATTAAAAAATATCATTCCAAGCAGTGGTTTTGTGGTTCCTACTGATTTTCTTTGTACTTTACCTTGCTGTGTCCCCATTTATGGACGTAGGGTCCTTTTACTTCCTGCTTTCACAGATGCTAATGAGTGCGCAAGAAACCCGTGTGTGAACGCAAAATCGTGCAAAAATTTGATTGGTGGATATCACTGCGACTGTTTTGGGGGATGGTCCGGACAAAAATGTAACATCAGTTAGTATTTTCCTACGTCTTAGTCACTTCCTGTATATGTTTGCTTCTCCAATCTCTCAACTGGCGGTCTCTTTGAGCTGCTGGTCTTACCCAAAAAAAAAAAAAAAAAAAAAAAATATATATATATACATATTTTTAAACTCCTTCACTCACCTTCTGGACTCACAACATAAGTGTAGTTTAGTCTTATTCATTCACACGCGGTAGCTTGTTTCTTTCCTGTCTTGCCAAATCAACGCTCCAGCTGTGCCCTCACGAAACCCAGTTGCATGCCCACCGTGGATTCAGTGCATGAACGGATCCTACGCTTTACTAATGTCTACCTCTTTGGCAACTTTGACCTCGTCTGTAAATGTGCGTCTTAACTTTAAAATCGATGCTAATGTTTGTTGTTTGATTTGCTCGTCAGACATAAATAGCTGCCACGGTCAATGCCAGAATGGAGCAACCTGCAAGGTTTGTCATTTTCTATTCCTAAAACTTCATCTGAATTAATGGCTTCTTGACTCGGTTAGATGGTCCAATCCCTTTTTTTTTTTTTCCCCTTTTGTCTTTATTAGGAGGGCTCACGCGGTTACCGCTGCCAGTGCCGACCGGGCTTTGTGGGTCTTCACTGTCAACTGCAAAGGAATATGTGTGACAGCAGACCCTGTCAGAATGGAGGCCAATGCCACCCCGTGTTGGGTAGCTTTGTGTGCCAGTGCCCAGTCAACTTCGGGGGCGAACTGTGTGAGGTACACTTTACATTTGAATTCAGATTGATGGCAAGACTTTATCAAGAATTTTGACTTAGCTCAAGTTTAGTAAGAAGTTGGACAAGAGCTGAGCTGGGAATTGGGTCAGTCTCAAATTAGTTTTATTAGCGTTCAAAACTGCTCTTCCCGTAGGACATGATGGACATTGAATTAATTAGTCAAATCGGGTCAAACTTGCACCATCATCTACAATGTTTGCCAAAAAGTATTTGAACATTCTCACAGCCGTACAAGCGTAAAATACTGCGCTGTGCTGTTTTTACTCTGCAACCGCACTTGAAATTTCTGGAGTCTGAACCTGAACAATCCTCCTGTTTGTTGTACAAATTAGGCGGGGACATGACGTCCGGCTGTCATTGACAAATTTTTTATAAATTCATTTAAAAAGGCTACTGTGAAATGTTCATTTTTTCTCTCACTTAGAGTTTAATACATTATAAATCCACCACATTGAACATACACAAATAAGAACCAACAAATTTAGCTGCATTATGAAGTCAAACTTAATAGAATTACACTTTGTGATATTTAACAGTATTTTACTTTTGTAGTTTGCGGCAGTGCACCACTGCCATATTTTAGTTAATTCAATATTTGTACAATAAGTTGTGGTTATTTCTTTTTACTTACATCCTGACACGTGTAGTAACATTTACGCCATTACATTTAGTCCTGTAATATTTTTTTAATAAACTGTACTTGTTGGAGTACTTCAAATGCACTGATATTTTTACTTTTAGTAAGTACTGTTTTTATAAAGAAGGATTGATACTTTTGCTGTTATAATGATCGACATGCTGCTAGCTACGTTCGCCATGTTTTACTTTTTTCATTTAGTACAGTAATTTCCGGCCGATAAGCCGCAGCTTTTTTTTTTTTTTTTTTTTTTACACGCTTTCAACCCTGCGGTGATGCGGCTAATTTGTGCATTTTTTCTCATGGCCGCGGGGGGGCACTTAGCGGAAAAGGAGTGAGACCGGTGGAATATATGTGCCGAGGAAGTGACTTTTACCAGTCCGGCCCTGTTAACGCTGCGCTATCGTTAACTGCCTTGTCTCAGTGATTTTTACCTTTTTTTTTTTTTTTTTTTTTTTTTTTTTTAAACCTGCCCTGTTAGTGAGTCACTAGCGGTAGCGTTAGCGTTAAACTCTCTGTGTACTGTCTTTCTTTGGAAATATTTCTCGTTTCAATGTGGGCACTTGCGGATTTTACACAGCTGCGGCGTATGTATGTACCAAATGGTATTTCCTTTACAGTACTTTCTTACTCATAAGGGATGAGTACTTTTTACTGGTCATATTATTCTCAAGTAACAGTACTCTTACTTGTGTGGAAAATTTGGCTTCTCTACCCACCTGCGCTTATCTTAGGCTTAAACAAAGAAGGGTCGACAAGATTAGTTTCCCGAATCACCGCACATAGATATAGACCGGGTCCAAAACAAGAGTCCTCTTCAGTACGCCACCTGTCCCGGTTGTACTGGCTATCACATGATGTCTCTGTCGCTTCGCCGTAATCTGTTATATTTAGTGCGTGTGTGTGAAGCCAATGTAGGTTAGCTGTGAGGAAACCGATTCTGTTCTGCCTCTCTTGGGCCCTGAATGGAGGACATTGCTGGTCCGGAGCCAGTCCTGATTTAGCTTCTCCACTATGTACACCAGCCTCGCTGAATGAGGTTACGCTGGGTTGCTGCCCGCTTACTACAAAACACGCATGTCTGCCATGGTGCTGTCTACATGCTCGTTAAAAATATGCCTTCATAAGCAAGGTGCTTACTTATTTGATACATGATCATGATATTAATAAAAATACTACTGCTGTAATAAGAATAGCGAAGGTCATATTGACCATGATTTAAATTCTAACATTAACAGAATGCAAACAATATTACGATTTTAAGATTCATTTTTTTTGTTTGTTTTTGTATTCATGTATGTAATAAATTTGCCTATGAAGTTAAAAATCACATAGGTTGCTTCAGTAACGGAAAAATAGTTAGCTTGTGGTGCTAAATGGCCAATTAAAAAAAAACCATGGTGCATAAAGCTTATAGCTGAATAAACATTTTTTGCATGGTCGTGATTAGGATATTGTCATACCGATAGCTGATATGATTTCAAGAAAACAAAAATCAAGAATTCTATAATGCCCTCCAAAATGACACCCTCAATGTAAGGCAATGCAAGGAAAACCGCTGAAATGTAATGATTTGGTGTTCCATGCTCTGACCACACACACATCCAAATAGTAAAGAAAATTGGTATGTGCGCATGACACTTGGGTTAAAATAAACTACGTGTGACCACAGACTTCACCCGCTCTGCTGACCCGCTCAAACGCTCCTGCTCAGCACCTTAAATGGCAGCGGGTGCAGACCGGCGTTTACGCACAGTAGTGATGTTTACAAAAACCTGGAGATTTTCCCTCCAAGCCCCTGCATTGAAGTGTGTTTAAAAGAAAAAATGGGGCCAAACGTGGCTACGGTCATGAGCAGGGTGGTTCTTTTACTAGTTTATCCTGACTTGGTTCACCGGCGGTGTCAATATACAGTATTCCTTAATGTGTCTGCTACCAATCGCTTCATCTTTTCCTTTTTCAACTTTTGCTCGGGGCTAAGTTAGCGTGCCAGTGACGTTAAAACAAATGCGTGAATCTTCTTGATGAGCTTAGGGAAGCTTTCCAAGGGCCGACTCTTGCACGTTTATCTTCATAAAGGGAGGCTGGCACAAGCAAAGCCCAGCAGCTCACGGGCCAAACAGTCCTGCAAGCGTCATAATTTTGGCTAGTTCCAACTCTTTGTTTTTTTTTAGGATTGATGCACACAAACCTACAGTAGGCTTTATTTTGACTTCCACCCTCTTTTGATTTCCCTCAAGAACCAGCTCTGGTCCATTTCGGATTTTTGCAATCCAAACCCATGTAAGAACGAAGCCAAGTGCCACAGGATGGTCCAGGACTTCTACTGTGAATGTCCTGAGGGCTTTGAGGGAAAGTCCTGCGAGCTACGCAAGGAGGACTGCCAAACCACCACTTGCCAAGGTGACCAGAATCTCACAGTGAAAATCAGGCACTGTGTGACACAAACCCCATTTTACTATCTTCCCTTATCCGAATTGAGGAAGTGACTGCGCCGTTTATTTCTTTATTTGCTTGCAGTTTTCGACAGCTGCACCATTGCCATAGTGACCAAGGAACGGCCAGAAGTGCAGCACATCACCTCCTTCGTCTGCGGATCTCGAGGGCGCTGTGTGACCGGGCTGAGCGGCAACTTCACCTGCGTCTGTGATCCGGGGTTCAGCGGCACCTACTGTCATGAGAGTACGTAGAGGAAAAGAATTTTAGCCGTACACTAGACGAGTACGCAGTACAGTGCAGAGCCATGATGCAGATTTGATCTGAGTTGATTTATAAAGATGGAAATCCATTTTTGGGCGCTTTTAATTAAGAAATGAGCAATGATATGGACCAATTTGGATCAACCACAAAGTACAAGATTCTAGTCTCTTGAATTTTGTTAAATGTCAGTAACAGACACCTCAAAACGAAGGAAAATGTTGGAAAAAGCTGTCCAATGTTAGGTAATGTTGAAGATAAAAATCCTGGATCGGCACCAAAATGAAAAGCTCTTACTGGCCCCCTGACCCAACCTCCCACAACATTTGGAGGATCCTGGTTTTTACATACTGAGTTGTCGTTTTTGTTTCATCCTGATCACAAACAAACCTTCTCTGCCTCTTCTTCACTTTCAGACATCAATGACTGCCTCAATAGCCCCTGTAAAAATGGGGGGACCTGCATTGATGGCGTCAATACGTTTCAGTGCATCTGTCCTGACGGGTGGGAAGGTCAACTCTGTGACCTCAGTGAGTTTCCCCACGCGCACCGACATTTTTTGCTTCTCACAAATCCACTGCCACTCCAGCACTTCGGGGCTCATGTTGTAGGATCCCAAATTGCAGGTTTTTGACACCTGACTTGGTCTCGGGTTTCATAAATCACATTGTGCATGCTAAATTAATCTGTTTGCATATAATCACCCCAGAATGGATCTGTTTATGTGCGCAATCAACTTGTCGCCTGTTTTTGCACATGCAAATCAGGCCTTTGGTGGATTATTTAGGTCCAAATGGTGTAAAAGTCCTATTCGTTGCCTCCCTCAGATGTCAACGAGTGCCGACACGACCCGTGTAAGAACGCCGGCCACTGCGTCGACCTCGTGAACGACTTCTACTGCGAGTGTGCCGACAACTGGAAGGGCAAGACCTGCCATTTACGTGAGTAATGAGTGAGTCTTTCTCACTTTGCAGTCAGCAGCCTCAAATCCACCGCGTCGCACTTCTTGGTAGTTTGTATCCATTTGCTGTTGTGGATGTCCGACATACACTGAGTGTGTGTTTGGGATCCGGGGACAGGTGAGAGCCAGTGTGATGCGAGCACTTGCAAAAATGGAGGAACCTGCTACGATCACGGGGACACCTTCCGCTGTGCCTGCCCACCTGGTTGGGAAGGAAAAGCGTGTAACACAGGTGAGTCCTTTGGAATGTAAAATGTTTTTCACCAAAATCAGATTCACAATTTTTATTAATTTTTTTTCACCACATGATTTAGGTTTTTTTCTCTTTCTCTCCTGGGATTTTCTTGATTATTCCTGATACTAAACAGTCTTTGAAAGCTTTTTTTCCCCCCCACCAAGCACACTTGTGTCAAACTCAAGGCCATGGGGCCAGATCTGGCCCACCACATGATTTTATGTGGCACGCAAAGGCAGGTCTCTTGTGTCAGCTCTCATGATTCTGGTGGAAGTCTGTACCAAAAATTCAAGTCGTTATGTCTCAAATGATGTTATTACCAGATTTTTTTTGTTACCACAGATAAACAGTAGTTGAAAAACACATTACTGTTTATTACCGATTCCAAAACTCGTCCATCAATTTTGTGTGTAAATGTGATGAGGTGATTAAATATATTTACGGTTTGTCAGTCATAACGGCCCTCTGATGGAAACCGTAACTAGAATATGGCCCTGCAACAAATATGAGTTTGGGACTCCTTAACTTGCATCAGATTTCACCGAAATATATATTTTTTTTCATCTGAGATTAGGAAAATAAGGCTTTGCCTTGGCAACAAATTAAAAATACACATTATAAAGATTGGACCCATTTTCCAGAGCTATTGAATGAGGAAACAGTGTCCAACCTTTTGAGTGGTAGTGTATGTTTTCGTTAAAGGTCACCAGTGTTAACTGCGTACGTTTCGGTCTTGCTAATTAACCCTGCCTAATAAGTTGATTGAGCTTCTGTTTAAGTTGGGCACACATTGCCAGTTAGTGAAAGGCTATTAGCAGTAAACATTGAAATTTTTTTTTTTTTTTGTCAACATGGCTTTTTTTTTTTTTTTTTTAATTAATGCTGCTTACCCAAATGTAGTTAATTGTATGCCATTAATTAAAACACCTTTCACTCTAGTTCTGTGGTCTCGTGACAGAAAAATAAATATTTAACACTGGTACCTAATGGAGTTGAACTTTCTTTTTGAAAAACAATTACTGACACAAATGTCTAACAAATGTATCCACACGTTTTTTTTTTTTCTAATGAACCATCTTTGGTCTTTGAATATTTTGACAGCCAACAATAACACATGCACGTCCAGTCCTTGCTTGAACGGTGGAACCTGCCTGGGAGGATTGGACACATTTACTTGCATCTGTAAAGAAGGCTGGGAAGGTCCCACCTGCAGCCAAAGTAGGACCCCCCCCCCTACACACACACACACGCACACTTTGTGCCAATAAAAAAAAAAAATAAATCCTGTGTGCTGCCATAGAACACTCACAAGCTTACCACTAAATGTCTTTTGTGCTTCTTCAACAGATATAAACGACTGCAACCCTCATCCATGGTACGTATCGTTTCCTGCCTCACACACTCCTGCGGTGTCGTCAAAGCTACGCCACCCATCCTCCCCTCCATTTAGCCTCCCTCTTCTCTGCACTTCACACAGGCGGCAAGGGGTGCGGGGACTCCCTAAAATCAGTGGAAGTTGTCCTTAAATCAAGCCTCAAAGGGCCGTCTCACAGAGCAGTGCGCTTTGGGAATTCAATAGGACAGGGAGAGGTGGAGTAACACCAACCACCCCGTGGTGAATGCGGGTGGGGGGTGGAGAAGCAGAAGAGGAGGTGGTGCATATGTCCCTTTTCTTTTCTGTGCGATCTGGAGGAGGAGGGGGGGATGCTGGGCTGGGCTTTGAGCAGGAATGGAAGAGTGGCATGATGAGAGGAGAGGAGGGGAGGGACTGGACACGCCTATTAGCATCTGAAAGGTGGAAGCTTGTATTGATGAGTTGAATTGAGCTTTGTGACCCCCCCCCCCACACACACACAACACTGCGCGCGCACACACGCAATGTGCTTTGTTGCAAGTGGAAAGGATGTAGATCTTGTACACACTACCTCATCTAAGGATCATTTATGTCTGCCCTCTCTCAGTTACAATGGCGGCGTCTGTGTGGACGGAGTCAACTGGTTCAGATGCGAGTGTGCCCCCGGGTTTGCCGGGCCCGACTGCAGAATCAGTGAGTACCGACATCAGGTTTATCTAATTATGCAGCAGAGTTTTAAAAGGAAAAAAAAAAAAAAGAGAAGACAACTATTGTAGGTCACATCAACACCAAAATCCAAGCCCTGGACGGCACCCTCTCTGCTTTTTCTTTGTCCCTCCAGGGGTCAGAGGTCACCCCTCCTCTATACTCAAGCAGTCACACGATTGCCCGCATAAGACAAATTAACCAGTGACCCTGAAATTCTTCTTCTTCTCTCCTTTGTTATAGCCAGAAAGTGTCCACCTTTCCTGTCCATCTTGAATTTGAGCTTTCTCATTCCGACTCTGTGAATCGAATCGAAAACGGCGAATAAGACGTTATTTCACACACTTTTACTGTGGCATGATTCTGCCTCCGCCGAGAAAGATGTTCCCATTGCATTTTGTCCATTATCCATACTATCTTTTATATAATGGACGAAAAAAATGCGCATGACTCACATTTCTGCCCAGTCTTGTCTCATTTGTAGTGTCGAGTGTCAAATCATTTTCATCTGGATTTGATCCAGACTGCACATTTGACATGTTCAGACACTTTTATCACTTTGCCAAATCTCATCAAACTAGGTTTTAATTTGTTGTGCCTGCAGTGGATATAAAAAGTCTACACACCCCTGTTCGCAAGCCAGGTTTTTGTAGTATAAACAAAATGTGCTGAACATTGACAGTTTTTCCGCCAATGAATGTGCTCTGAATACTGTCCGAATCAACAGCAACAAAGTCTTATAGAGATGGTAAAAATAAACCACTTTAATGATGCCAGGTGTATCACCTCCTATTTAATATTGGTTTGAATTCTGAACACAGCCACATCCCTTGTTTATAAGTGCGTGTATACAAAATCTGGCATTTGCACAGGGTTGTGTAGACATAAAATATTCATTGTACGTAGGATGAACATTTTCGTTCCCTTCTTCAGAAGATGTTTTGGATCTTGATGAGCCTTTAGATCTATTTCACTATTGATATTTCTAGACCAGTGGTTGTCAAATGTCTTATGCAAAGTCACAAAATTCTCCACTCTTTACCATAACCACCTAAATTAGCATACAGTGGTGTAGTAAGGATAAGTGTACCTAAAAATCCCAAAGTAGTAGATTTAATATCAGCACTAGTTGTTCTCGTACCACATTTCTCTTGTGACTATTCTTCTATATTTTCAGTTTGTTACTTTTGAACAAGAAGTGTCGACAAGTCATTTTGCTTTGCGTCATACGCAAAAACCCCTGTTGTGTCCAGATGCTTTTGTCTCATTGGTGCGCCTCTTTGTCCCTCAGACATCAACGAGTGCCAGTCCTCACCCTGTGCCTACGGCGCCACCTGTGTGGACGAGATCAATGGTTTCCGCTGCATTTGTCCGCTTGGTAGAACGGGAGGCCGGTGTCAAGAATGTAAATATTTCTTCTTTTATCATTTCCATTTTCCAACCCGGTTATGCTCACATGGGTGGCGGGTGTGCCGGAGATTATCCCAACTAACATTGAGCGAAAAGTGGGCTACACCCTTAACTAGCCCCCAATTTTATCATCTGATACATAATCGAATCTATGGTGACATGTCATTGCGGATTATTCTGGATGTTCAGCGTGTCTTGCGTGTTTCCAGTCGTAGGTATCGGCAAGTCATGCGACTACGCCGGGCTGAAGTTTCCTCACGGCAGCAGCTGGGAGGAGGAGTGCAACAGCTGCTACTGTGGCAACGGAAAAGTGGACTGCACAAAGGTAGCATTTATGCTCATCTGTTTCATATACATTATGTAACATAACATACTCAGTTCACAAGTCAGTTGGTTTCCTCCATCAAATGGTTTCATCTTCTAAGCAAAGACCACCAAGGAGGGTTGCGCTGCCATATTGTCTTCTAAATTCAGTTCCTGTAGGTTTAAATCAGATTTCACTTTTATTTTTAACGATGTACTACAGTGTTTGATGATAAGATGCAGAATACTTCAGCAAAACATTGACGTGAGCATTCGAACGCAGGTTCAGTGCGGTCGCCGACCCTGCCGCCTCCAATCCTCGGACCAGGAGCATGCCGCTCAGCCGTGCCCTGCTGGACGCGAGTGTGAAGCACACAGATACCTCACGTGCTTTTCGGCCCCTTGTCACCAGTGGGGGGTTTGCTCTCAAGCCCTCACGCAAACGACCACCAAGTGTCAGCCAAACAGTGGACACCTGGACAACAACTGTGGCCACATCACGCTGGTTTTCAACAAAAACAAAGTCCCACTGGTGAGTCCCATCTTCTCACGCTCTGAGATTTGCTTTTAGTACATTTCCGGAAAGGCTCTTCTTTCTCCATCCATTTTCTGAGACGCTTATCCTCACAAGGGCACATGTCAACAAAAAAACTATTCGTACTCAGAACCACACCAAAGGGCGGTTTAGCGTCTTCAGTCACCCTACCATGCAGATTACCCACACACAGGCACTGGGAAAACATGGGCCAGGATTGCAACCCCGGTTGAGGCAGACTCTCAAACCAGTCGGTCACCGTGGCGTCAAGGCTCTTCATTAGAATTGCTAATTACTATAATTTGTTTCCTCTCAGGGAACAACAGTGGAGAACATCTGCTTTGAGCTGAGATATCTTCCCGACACCAGAACTTTGGCAAAAGACCACACGCTCCTCCTGCTGTGTGACCTTTCTCATTCCAAGCAGGACGCTGTTGAAGTGGCCATAGTAAGTCAATGAAGCTGAAAAAACGCTTCCATATAAGTTTTTTTTTTTTTTTTGGGGGGGGGGGGTATACAGTGGTATCGGTACTTACGAACATCTCTAGTAGCGAAAAATTCAGGTTACCAGACACCTCTTGGGAAAAATATTGTAATCACGTTACATAGGAAAATTCGGGATATAAAAGGCAAAACTCTGCACTGGATTCACAGTGCCCAAACCCCACCGAATGTAAACATCCTGTATCTTGGTTTGAAAGTGGCGTGATAAACCTGCTCTCCCATTGGCTGTCGCCGTAGCATCTTCCTGGCATCCCAATTGGCTAGGAGGGACGTCAATCATTACCCATGATGCCTTTGGTTTCCCTTAGACGCTTGTGCTTTCATGTGCTTGGTCACATGTGAGTGCACATTGGTAAAGTACAACTTTTTTTTTTTTTCAAGTTTATTCATCTTTGTTCAACATTGGCCCCAAGAAACTTCAGTGAAATGGACCTTTCCGACATTTCAATTACTCGTACAATAATTGCCAATCAGATAGTCGCAATGTCTAAACCCCTGGCTTGACACGCCCCTCTCGCCGTATTGTCCCACAAGCAATGCTGGTTGCCAGTAGCGTGCGCTTGGAAAAGTTAATGTTACGAAGAAAATGGTCCTCAGTTGCGCTTGGGAATCATGCAATTCTGATGAAAGATATCCTGCTAGGTTACAAGGGGCCCGCTTGATTCATTTTTCCAAAGCCTAAAACACAGTTGACGAAGTGTCTACGATGGACTATGGCTTCTCTGAGTTTGATTTCATTATTATCAGTGCTTTATACATTGCAGGAGAACAACTTTCACTTTGTATCACTGACCTGCTGAATGAAGTGTGTCATGTTTTATGCCAAAAACTCGGGTTTGTGATACGTAAATGCCTATTTGTATCACATCAGACTTTTAAGACAGAGGACTGTGTTCAATTTCGAGCCAAGTCAAATGAATACACACACTCACTTATAAAGAGTACAATGATATTACTCGTGATCTTTCCAAGTAAAAAGTACTTACCCTGCTTTACATGCGCAGTACGATTCTACTAGTTTATTCTGTTGGATTTCAATATGAAGTTTGTGAGGCGTCAAACTTTTTTTGCATCAATTGCCAATGTTTCACTAACTGACATTGCGTACTACTCGGTCCAAAATCTTAATTCCGTGTACGTATCCTTGCGTGAAATAGTTGAGACCTCTCTGTCGAACACTCTTGGACTAGTCTGGCGCACTTGGCAAAAACATACCGCAATGTTACTGGGAATATGCGATAGAGAATCCACTTCAAACCTGTTCTGTTCAGTCGCCGTTTTGGAAGATTGCGGGGGATGGCAACTGTTGCTGCTGAAGATCGCCAGTCAGAAAGGTCCATTAGGGGCTGTGTGTGCGTATATTCGTACATGTGATTTCTCTGTTGTTAAACGTTTGCCTCCTCCTTCGTTCCCCACGATGCCTTTTGGCTGTCACTCCGTTATGTTTTTTTAGGGGAGGGGCTTGGCACGGATTAGGCTATTTACATGTAAAAAGCGCTTCTACTTACGAAAAACTTGCGTGACGTAACGACATCTGGAACAAATTAATTTTGTAAGAGATGTACCACTGTCTCGAATTTTCATTAAGTTAATCAGTTCTGTATCATAGAAATATAATTTGCAGCATGTTTCCTAGGCCAAATCCTTTCCTTACCTTCATTAGATTCCATAGCAAATTCCCGAGTTTAAGATATTTAAAAAGTGCACTGCCAAATGATTATGATTGGATTGATTTAATTAGCACTGTATTGTAAGTTGAGTTGTCTTGAGCATTTCGTTTAACTAATGACAAAGGGTTAAATGTTTTAAGTGGCTTTTTTTGGAGTGGGGGACTCACCACTTCTCTATCCTTCTCTGCCTTGGTTGCCAGTCTTTCCATCCCGAAGATCTCGCAGACAACAGCCTGATACAGGAGACGGCCAACACCATCGTTTGGACCTTGTCTAAGACGCACAACAACAGCAGCATCATGTCGGCGGTCACCGAGCTCAAAGTGGAAACCCAGGTCACATCCCGTTCAGGGGGTCAGTATTGAACGAGCCGGTCTTAATGAGCTTTTGAACCACATCAATGAGTTCAGACACTTTTCCACAAAGGGGTTTCGTTGAGTTTGCAATGATAGTCTGGAATGGTAATGCCTGATCTCCATGGAAACCAATTATCAAGTTTAATGGTATTTTAATTTACTCGATATGCCACTTAAAGGTCAAGTGTCATGAACTGGATGATTTTTCGTATGTAATCAATGAAAAAATTGGCAGCCAGTATGGAGCCATCCGTTTTTTCACCACAAAACATGATTTTGACATATATGGCTTTTTGTAACTCCCGCCATGAAAATCCTCTAGAGGGATTTGTTTTCGAGAAGAAGCAGGAAGTGGGATATGGGGTAGGAGCGCCCTCTAGCGGACTCGTTTGTTTCTATTAGTTTAAGGTCGCTGGCTGTTCCTTCGTGTTAGCTAAAATGCCGGCTCGTTGCATTGCTGGATATTGCTGGAACACTCGGGATGATGGATTTACCCTTCATACGTTTCCAAGAGACTCAGTTCATCGTGAAAAATGGATTGCACGGGTGCAAAGGACGAGAGCTTTGTAGGTTCCAAATGACAGTTAGGTCTGTATACAGCTACTAAAAAAAATAATAGTAATCCACTTAATCCGTCTCTCATAACATAAAAGATTTGCGTAAGTATGACAGGGGTGCTAAATGTGTCTGTGCGCGTTGGACGGCTGCCGCCCGGGCTCGCGGACAGCGGCGACTATGAACAACACTACCGGCGACTATGAACAATGGCGCACTCAGCTACGTCGTAAAGCAGTTTGGCTCGGTGCCGAAAATGAGCCATGAGGCACCGCGTCCGCCGGTCACGGCGAAGGCTGCCACGTCAGGCTCGCAGATGGCCGCGGCTAAGAACAACATTTCATGCGACGACGACACCATAAAGCAGCCCGGTTCGGCGCTGTGATAAGCCACCTCGGCGCCGAAAATGAGACACCCCGGCAGAGAAGGCCGAGTCGGCTGGGCCGCCTCGGCACCGCAACGGCTCATCTCCGCCGCCGAAGTGGATCGGACGGGGAGGGGGTTTGGCCGTGATCCGCACATCATCTATAAATTGCTCAAAACAACTTAACTTCACTCAGTTGTGAAATGTTCTCTTCTTCGAAGAGCGCTTCCGTGTCGGAAGGGGCGTGTTCGTCTCCCACAGTAGTGGGCACAGCGAATGTCCAGGGTGACGTCACGGACAGGAGATGCAGCCAATACGGCGACCACTTGGATGTCGAATGACACTTCCGGAACTTTGCGCATGGATGACGCGCTCTCCGCTCGTATTTATTTTATCATATAGACATTAAAGTAAATAATGTTATGTATTTTTCATTACAATATGTATTTTAGATGTTTATAGGGATGACACTTGACCTTTAAAGGCTCTCATAAACAGTTCCATAGTCTGTTCCGTATTGGTCATCTATGAGCAACCATTTATAGTTTGAGTGCCGTGTACATCATTACAACAACAGGCCTTTATTAAACTCTCATAATGTCTCAGTTACGCAACTTCACTGAGCACCCCCCCCCCCCCTCTGTGACGTCTCAACAGACCACCTGGTGCCTCTCCTTTGCGTCATCTTCGGTTCGCTCGGCCTCTTCTGCATCGTCGTGTGCGTCCAGTGGACTCGCAAACGGAGAAAAGACCGCGAAAGGAACGTGCGCTTCCCGGTGGATGACAGCAACGTCAACAACCGGTGGGACCCACTTCCGCTGGTGGTGGGTCGGCAGCAGCACCAACAGCAGCTGCTGAAAGAGAGCAACATGGAGGCCGAGCAGGAGCGCAAAAGGCTCATGGAGCCCTCCAATCGGATGTGTGGTGAGGGGGCGGAGGAGGAGGAGGAGGAAGAGATGGAAGGCGAGCTAGAGCTGGACGAAGAGATGTGTGGAGCGGAGGCGGGAAAGCACCCAGTTTATGAGTACTCTGCGACTGCGGACCCGTCCGGCGGGGGGCTGATCTGCACCACGCACAGTTCTAGTTTGCCCCTCAGAACGCCGCACCAGTTGCCAGGCTACAGCCCCAAAGACAACCGCTGGAAAAATGTCAACACTGTCCTGATGGGCCAGGAAGACGTCAAAGACCATTGACTACGAGACATTTCAAGTATGGACTCGCAAGGTTGTGAGCGAGAAGCCGCGAGGCTGTTGTTTCGATAAGCCATCATTTGCTTTGTGATCGTCATATTTGTCACCGTCGCCTGACGTTGTCTTTTGATTTCAGGCAGTGCAGTGAACATTTTTTTTTTCCTGGCTTCTGTTTCAACCAAAATGCCCGCGGCAATTTTTGTTTAAAAAGCAAAAAAAATGTTAAAAAAAATTAAAAAATATAAATAAAACAAAATAAACCAAAAAAAAAAAAGCATTTAAGAAACAAAGAATCATTTGACAGTAGTTTGTTCTATAGACTGTTATGACTTTGAGAAGTCAGCAGGTGTCCGTGACGGGTCGGGGAAGACCCCCCGGCTTCACCCTCAAGTCCGCCTGAGGCCGTCACGCGCCAGCCTTACCAAAACACTCGGCTTGGGTGGGGGGGGGGGGGGTAAAAATGGGGGGCAGAAACCCCAGTGCCTACTATGTGGCCTTCAATGACTTTGTCCTGTCCATGATTTTTTTTTCTTGGCTGAAAGCTCTGTTTGAGGATTTCTTTTGCAGTATTTGCGTCGGTAGCAAGTGCCTTTCTACGAGCCCGCTGGAGGGTCCGAGTCGTGCTGCCCTGTTTGATCTCCTTTGTTTCCAAATCTCAAATGTCAATGTGCGCATTTAAAGATTTCCATTTCACAGCAACGCCATTCAAGGTATTTGATCCAAACAGAAGTGATTACTCTGTACATATGTGTAAATACAAAAAAAAAACGATGGAGTCGCTGTGTATATTTGAAATAAGTAACTTAAGACGAGTCACATTTTTATTATTATTATGATTAATATTATTTTTTTATTTTTTTGTACAATGCCATTCCTTTTATTTATGCCAGTCAAAATCGGCAGGTTTTATGAAAATGTCCAGTATCCACAGTCACACAGTAAAGAACCTTTACAATGAGGTACCACCCATGAAAGTCTTTTTGAAGGGTTTAAAAATGGTTTGTTGCAGGGAACCTGCGACTGTTTACTTTTTTTTTTTCTTCCTTCCTTCCTTTTTTTATGATTTTTAATACACTTACCAAATCAGTGGTACTTTGCTACTACATTGATACGTTGAACATCAGGCCAACTCATTGCAGTTTGTCAATTCGGAACGACCAATCTTGTTATATTTTTCTTGCTCAAATCACCAATGTGATTCCAACCCACCATTAAAAAGTGGACATATTGATTTATTTTAAAGCTCAGGATTTGGCCCGACATAGCAGCCTTAGTGTTTTACGAGTGCAGCAGGAACCATTTCTAAGCCCGTCATAAACCTTTTGTTTCAGGTGCCTTAATGTATTGAGTAATACATTGTGTAATCAGCTGTCGTCATTTTATGTTTTTTTGTCTTCACAAGGTAACCCTTTGAAACATTGCGTGTTGTATCGTGGAGTGTTTTTTTTTTTTTTTTTTTTTTTTTTTTTTCTGGCCTTCATCAAGTGCTTTGTCTCACTCTGCTTTCACTGAGATTTCTGGCTAGTGACCGAATTGAAAAAGGAAAAACGGAAAATAACCTATTCGCATTGTTCCTTAAGTGTCATTAATGCGGGTAGCAGTTGGTCAAATATGGACAAAACGCATTCTCTTGATGTTTGGTTTCAAGGCTTTAATGAAGGGAACAATGTTTGCAATGTTACCTTGCAAGTGTATTTGTTTCAGTTATCAATTCAGTCCCAAAATGGCTCAAATCAAAGTTGAACTCACTTTTCATGTCATGTAAGACCATCATGCTTTGTTATGGGACACCGTTAAAATAAAGAGTTCTAATTGCATTATGGGCTGGTGTCAAAGTTCCAACACTGTATGCATATTTCATCCATACCTACATCCCTCAATTTTCTGCACAGCCTAAAATGGAAAACCAACAGCAAATTTCAGAAAAATAACTTTTTGCCTCTTTTACATTTGACCTCATTTTCAATAGCAATCTTTAAATATGTCTTCAAAAACTAACTAAACAACTCTGAATAATTGTAAATTATGCAATAATGCTTTGCAATTATCCCGCGATCCTCGTGAAGATTAACGGCAAAGAAAATGGATGAGTAGATGCTTTGCGATTAGTTATTGACATTGAACACAAAATTCTAAACAGAAAACAAATCTCAGGTTTAACCTTAAAAACAAAAAAAATAAAGGCATGTTCAAACCTTTTACATGTGCCCATTGAATATGTCCTTGTCGGCCCACCAATATTATGGACCACAAGAACGGGTGCTAAATACTTACCTATGTGTTTCTTTAAGCAATGTTAAAAATACGTATAGCTTTCAGAGGTCAGGGTATTATTATTTTTTTATTTATTCATCTTAAAGAATAGAAAATGTTTCATTTCGATCCAGTTTTGATGAAAAGAAAATAATAAATCCATTTAGCAAGACCCGTGAAGTAGACTTGAGTGGGACTCATTAGGTGATGCTGTGCACGGGTTCTATTAGCCCCCGGGCATTGAAATTGACACCTGTGCTTTATATGGGTGTCAAACTCAGGGCCCGGGGCCAGATCCGGCCCGCTGCGTGGTTTTATGTGGCCCGCGAAGCCAAATCTACGTCAATTTCCATGATTCTTGTAAAAATCGGGACCAAGATTTCAAATTATTGCGTAAACCAAATGGTAAAGTTATTCTGTTACCAATCATAATAGTTGGAAAAAAAACATTACCCCTGATTTCCGATTCCAAAACTAGTTCATCAAGTGATGATGTAAATGTGATAAGTTTCAATATTTTTATTTCAGTCATAACGGCCCTCTGAGGGAAACCAGAACTACAATGTGGCCCATGAGAAAAATTAGTTTGACACCCCTGCTTTAAGCCCTCACACATTGTTTTAATCTCACTTAGTGTATATCAAGTCGAATGGAATATGCTGCCTTTTCTTTCTTTTTTTTTTTTTTTTTTGCCTTTTTATTTGATAGTGCATCCATGAAAAGAAGAGCGGTTGAACTGCCCTTCTGTATTCATCCTTGCCCACGTGTGTGTGGGCTGAATCAATCGATCCGAAATTGCTCCGCAGCCTCTCCAGCGCTCTTTGGGAAACCAATAGAACTTCATCTCCTGTTCTGGGCTCATCCCATCCCCGCCAATGGGAAGGCTGGCGTGATGTTCCTAGTCGCACGAAAGACGTGAATGTTTCATGAGTAATATTATGGAGCCGAGCAGGGCGGATCGACTTTCGCCGAGGAGAATAACGTTTATGGAAATATTACTGTATGTATGCAGATGACAAAAAATGATTCCAACATCCTTTCAGTTTTTATTGACGCTGTTCACACTGTTTATTATTGTGGATGGAGTATTACCTTCACAATAATAGGTGTAGTCCCTTGACATCTAAACAAAAACCATTGCATGTTTATTTACTGTCATTTCCTGGTACAAAGTAGTCCCAACTCCTGTACATCCTGTGCACATCAATACTACACGCTGATCCCAGACTGCGTCAGTAAACTGACACCGTGCTTGAGAGGTAGCCAAGGACTCACTGCACGCTGTCCGTTTGCTAGTAAAACTGTAGTTGTAAAATGAGCACACACGGAGCGCTACAACAAAACGTTTGTTTTATTCACCACAGAAAACATGCACACAGACATCATCATCATCATGTACAGTGTATGTAAGAAATTTGCGATGAGCAGGCACGTGTACAGGCAGTTTTGGAGGCAGGGGCTCAAGCCAACCCAAAGATGCACTGCCATGTCCAAAATTGTTCATGAAATTAAGAAAAAAAAACTGTTGTATATGTATTTGTTTCTGTTAACACAGTCAATAGTTATTAACAAAGGAAGTGAAGGGAGCCTATAGTTTATACAAAAAGTCTACACACTCTTGTTCAAATTGCAGGTTTGTGTGATACATGAAAAATTAGACCAAGATAAGTTATTTTGACACCTGTTTCCCACTATTAGTTAACCTATATCATGTCCAACTCAATTGACAATATACCATATTTTCGAGATAAGTAAACATATATACAACTGAGATCACATATTAGGATACGGTATTAGACAAGCACATCCACGCTCTTGAAAATGGGGGTGTGGCTGTGTTCTGAATCAAGCAATCATATTCAAACGCATGTTAAATGAGAGTCACCACACACTGTGAAAAGAGTCTATATTATATCTTAATTCAATAGCTATAAAGTACTTGCAAAACATGGCTATAGTTTGCCACACATTTGTGATACTATTCATACAACAGTTCTCACAGAGGCTGATTTTTAGAATATTAATAAATGAAGGGGAAAAAAATGAATGAAAAAATAAAGCTCTTTTTTTTCATACAGTCAAAAGAGCAGCTGTTTGAGCACCATTTGGGTTCTACATGTACACGCACCTGGTAAGTAGCAATACTGTTCATTATCCATCCATCCATTTTCTTTACCACTCATCCTCACAAGGGTCGCGGAGAGTGGTGGAGCCTATCCCAGCTGTCAACAGGCAGGACGCGGGGTACACCCTGAAGTGGTTGCGAGCCAATTACAAGGCACATAGAGACAAACAGCCGCAATAACAATCACACCTAGGGGCAATTTAGAGTGTCCAATTAATGTTGCATGTTTTTGGGATGTGGGAGGAAACCGGAGTACCCGAAGAAAACCCACGCAGGCACGCGGAGAACATGCAGACTGCACACAGGCGGGGCCGGGATCAAACGCGGGTCCTCAGAACTGTGAGGCCAAAGCTTTACCAGCTGATCCGCCGCGCTGCCCCATTCAAACTTCAAATGCAAAAATAAACAGTTCTGTTTAATAAATACTCTGATTTTTGATATCACTCTTGTGTTGGATCTCTAAATGTAGATTGTGCAAGTGTACCTCATAAACTGTCCAGCGCGTGTACGTTTAATAACTTGGATTCTTGTTGCTGTTTGTTGTGTGTGTTGCCGTGTGGTACTTTACTGTACATGTTGTCCAGAGGCGTCATTTCATACTCACATTTTGTGAGTGCGGATGCTGTCGCACTGACGGCAAAAAAAGGGCAAAGGGCAAAGCAATGTAGACAAATTGTGAATTTGCAACCATTTTCTATCTTCACAAACACATGCGCCCTTGCGTTGTTCACTTGAATAATGAGTGGGGAGAATTTAGCCTGGGAAAAAAAAACATGGCTGGAGATCACATAATGTATTTTAGTTGGAAATTCAAACACATACACGCATGCGCAACCCCCCCGCCCGCCCCCACCACCACCGCCACCCACACATTTCTCTTTACAGCGTTTGTTGCTATGTACTCTGCATGTCTGTTTGTGCTTACTCAAATGTCAGCGTGCATGCAACTCAATCCCCTGTACAGTGATCTGCAAGGTCAATTTGCACCTCCCGAGCTTGACTGGCATTACAGAGCATAAAATGGAGTGGTTTGTGTGTCCCAATGATTCTGAGAGCTAAGTTGTCTGGGGCTTCATGCCCCTTAGGGTCACCCACAGCAAAAGGTCTGAGATGAGGGACCAGAAGAAGGACGCCTCCATAACCCCCTATGACTAATACAAAAAATGGATCTAGGTTTCCCTTGTGCAGGATGTGGATCACCAGGGCCCCCCTTTGAAGCCAGGCCTGGAGGTGGGGCTCAAAGGCAAGTGCCTGCACCCATGGGTCCTGGCCGGGCACAGCCCAAAAGGGTAACGTGGGTCACCCTTCCCAGGGGCTCACTGCCTGTGAGAGGAGCCCAAGGGGATTGGTCCAGTTTTGAGCTGGGCGGTGGGCAAAGGCAGGGACCTTGGTGATCCAGAAGCTGGCTCGAGGGACGTGGAATGTAAACCTCTCTGGCGGGGAAGTAACCCAAGCTGGTGCGGGAGGTCGAGAAGTTCTGACGAGATATAGTCAGACTCGCCTCTACAAACCACTTGGGCTCTGGTACGAGTCCTCTGGAGAGGGTTTGGACCCTCTTCCACTCTGGTCACATGGTCACAGGACCCAAGCAGGTGTGAGTATACTTATTGCCACCCCCCAGCCCAGTGCCTGAAAATTGGGGGTTCACCCCTGTGGACGAGAGGGTCATCTCCCTCCCCCTTCGGGTGGGGGGAAGAGTCCTGATAGTTGTTTATGCCTATGCACAACAGTCATGCCCCCCGCAACCCGACCTCAGATAAGCGGTAGAAATGAAGGGATTAATCCCAAAATGTCTCTACCGTCAGGAGTCCAAAATGAGCTTTCATGATTTATAATGTGTTTTCCAAATTTTTTTTTTTTTTGGAATATATAGGATGTTTCTCCCATTGCTTGATATGCTTTTTCTATGAAAAATAACACAAATGCATCTCAGTGTCGAGACAGCAAATGCATGAATTTGCGAGTGTCACAACTACTGCGTGCCTTTATGACTACCACGATGGCGTCAAGACGACCGTGATAGATTTAATGAGTAGTTAGGCTCATTTATGCATTTGTATTTGCAGCGTTGGAAGAGCAACACGTAAATTGTGCAACAGGCACAATTTTTATGGCTACAGGGCAAGAAACTCCATCGGCATGCCGTCCTCCCTTGACGGAAGCATTGTTGCCGGTAGGCATCACCCCACCTTTGCTCCTCGCTCCGTGTGTATAATTTCAATTTCCTGAAATTGTTTTGAAAGTGAAAATGTTATTCTCATTAAATTCATTAAATTTATCATGAATTAAGTTTCATTTCATCTCAGCAGCGATGTTTCACCAAATATGTCTACCGCTTTATTTCTGCCGATAAATAAATACCTTTCCATCAACGTCTGGCTGAAGCACGCTCACCGCACCCCCGCATTAAAGAAAGCTTTGACTCACTGCGTTCATTGTGAATTATGAAATAATAGAAGAATGATTTTGCAACATCACACATTCCTGCACTTGTGGGGACATGTCACAGAAAGATGCTCTGCGATGCGAGCGATTACAATATCTTTAACTCATAATCGCCAAATAAGTCACACTATTGCTCAGAAGCGCTTTACTGGCTTACTGAGATTGTATTGCTCAAAAGGGTGTGTGTGGGGGGGGGAGAAAGTCATATCCTGCGGCAACACTTTTACCCTCAATTTAAGATCAATTTTGTCACATCAGTTTAAGAATTAGTGATTACTCCATTTACTATGTTAATGACAGCACTTATTTGTATTTCATAGCTTAGCGGTGTGCCACATAGTAATTATAAAAAAAATTAATAAATGCCAGTAAGCCTCAACGCGTAAACTTGGTACTTTGTATTTGGTAATCAAGGGGCTTAAAATACTATTCGAGATATAATATATACTGTAAGACACATTTGCAGCTGCAATCCAAAATAAAAATGAACAGCCCTGGGAGGGTGTAATGATCAAGCTTATCAAAATCTTATATAGTATATAGATAATCTACTAATAACAAAGTAGATATTTTGCATGGATCTACAAATTAAACAACAATTAACTGGCTGTCATACTGAATTTAACATTCTACCAATTTATTAGAACACAAAAATCCAACGCAGCAAATGTATAAATATCAAGTAGTGAGTACAACATTTTGTCAATGTCTCCAATCCATATTTAAGGTGGTGACACAGAGTGGGGGAGGAGAGAACGCATCAATCAATCAGAATCCCATTTCATCCTTTCATCAATTGGCCCAAATTTGACACTTGACAGGAATGACCTTCCAAAAGTGATTGGCCACCAACGCCATCTGTGCTCTCGCTATTCACATTCCGACAAATGAAATGAGAGGGTAATGGAAAGACACCAACGTATAATGGTTGGCCATTTTTTTTTTCTAACCTAGAATAGCAGATTCTCAACCATTTGTTTTCATATTGTCATGTATCAATTTAATATTTTCATTATTTATTGCAGAACCCCTAAATGACAGTTGTGTGGTACAACTGTAGTTGATGTAAGTTCTCACCGGATGCTTATAATCAGGTCATCAATTCCGATCAGTTCTGATGCCTAATGACACTGTTGACAGTGAGATGTTCTGCCTGGCAAACGGCCAAATGTGACAGCTGATTTAATTAATTATTATTCAAATAATTATTAAAAATGGCTTTTCATCTCACAGCCCTGGCGGAGTGTCTACCTGCTTCCTATATTAAAAAAAAAAGAGAAGCTAGCAAAAACCCGATTGGGCCCACTGTATTTTATTGCTACGCCAGTTAAACTTGAATACAGAAGTGGATCTAGAATATAACGTATAACTACTCCCATTATGACCTTATCAGGTCTTTATTACGGCACGGGGGTGTGATAAAAAGCAGTGAATGTCATTGGCAGCATACATATGTTCATTTATGAGTATGACAAGTTTGTAAATTTTATCTTTAACTGTTTCATTGGGATGTTGTAATGTGGGTTTTAAAGTCAAGTCACATAATTATTCATTATAAGCGTACTGTAGTCAATTGCATCCATTGTTTTTTTTTTTTTAATTTTGCAAATTCCATCAGCACTGTACTCTGCTTTCAAGCAGTACCTCGCACAGTGGGAGTCCTCAAGGCACACTTCTAGAGCTACTGACATTCAATCCATATAAGCTTCCACTAAGACACATCACATCTTGCCTAATGTACATTACTAATGCCATTAAGATCCTTAAGTTTAGTTTATGAATGAAAATGTAAGACCAAAATATCGTGGACTGGTGTTTTTGGTGCCGATCATCACAATCAGTCATGCTCTATTAATTATTCAAATGACCCCACCGATGGTATCATGTAATTTTTTTCCCCAAAATTGTTTTCACCATTGGTGTTACAGTTCAGTTACACCTTTCCAAACCGTTTCCCATAAAGCCACAAAATAAACAAAGGTCGATAAGATTAGATGGAGGGCAACCCCCTCCTAAACTCAACCGTCTCACTGAGTTCCTGTTCCCATCCACCCGCTGGAGACCAGTGGCTGAAGATTCAGAGAGAAGAAAACACTTTCTTTTTACGACATTAAGGCAGCCGGCCTCGTCACAGAGCAGACTCGTCTGATAGGGGAAATTGGATCTGGACTTGAGAGGGAGAATGTAATGCAGTTAAAGGCATCATGATAAAAGCAGCTGTAACAGCATTTTGTCCTTCATGGAGCTCAGAATGAGTGCTGCCATGAGGCCAGTCATTATTGGGAAGTCCATGCTTGTATGTTTGCATGTGGGTCTCGTGTGTCGACATCGTGGATGATAATGAAGTTAGGTCCAAAGGTATTTGGTTTCCAGAATTTTGCCTTTACACACCAATACAATTGACTTGAAAGAAGACTTTCCACTGGAATGTAACAGGTTCCATGGTCAGGGGTTCAAAATACTTGGATGACTCAAAATAACTTGCCGCCCATGGATATGTCCAAGTTCTGAGCAGTCACTGGAATCACCTTCATTAGCTGCTTGTTTGTGGGTCTGGCTTCCTTTACTTTTGTCTTCGATAAGTAAGAAATGTGCTCTATTGGGTTGAGATCAGACCACTGACTTGACCAGTAAAGAACATGCAACTTATTTGCCTTCTAACTGTCTATCAATATATGTTTAGGGTTAGTCATTGTAGTATCGGGCTGTATGTGAGCAGAGATTAATTCCTACGATATACACCTCACTACTCATCTGGTTACGAGGGAACACATTCCAATGGTAGCCGTAGATGCTCACACCGTGACACTGCCTCTATTCTCTTTGACACATGATGTGATATGCTCTGGATGAGGGGCTGTTGCTTTCCCTCTTCATACTTTTTTCCCTGCCAGCATTCCGATAAGAAATTATCATGGATCCATCACTACAAACAATCTTATTCCAGAGATGTTTCATGCTTTGATATATAGATGTTGTGCACCAAGAAGATGTGTTTGTGTTCTGTTGAAAACAATCTTAATAGCTTCTCGCCAAGGTCAGCGCCTTGACTGTGCTATGTGTGGAATGAGCGAAGTCTTGTGGTGCTCTGCCTGCAGACGACTCCAGAGAGTCGCGCTCATTGTGTGGCAGTCGAGGGGGAACAAAGACATTTCCATTGGAGGAACTTTAGGTTCCTGTTGATAAGAGGGCAGCATTCTGAGCCGAGCTGTGTTTATATGCGAGTGTACAGTGAGGGCCTACAGAGCAACACAGGCTCGCACTTTCCAGACAACAAGTGGTGACTCTACTGTAAAAATAGTTACCCTTGGAGAAACATCAAAGGGAGGGACAAAATTCCAGCCCAAGATCAAGATTCCCAGTCCGAACGAAGCTGATCTATGTGTGCAGTTTACTTCAAATATGTTGTTCAAAATGTAATCTGGATCTCGATGCAAATTAAGTTCAATATATTTCTCTCCAACAAACTGTAATATGCTCTTTGGGGTACTGGACAATACTCCGTACAGTGTTAGCGATTCTGCTTTACTGGAAAGGGACTTTCCAACACGTAATAATGTGAGCTTAAAAGAACAGCCTCAGAACAATTGCCATTATTGACACAATGGTAACTATAGAGCACCTACTCCAAGTTTAGCACAAGTATATTGTTCAGAGATGTTGTATTGAATAGTCAACTATTTTATTTTTTAAGTAAACTGGTAAGTCATATACAGTGCCATGAAAAAGTACTGACTGCTGTCTCAAATTCGTAGATTTTAGCAGTTTCCCACTTGAATGTTTAAGTTCATCAAACAAATGTAAATAGACAAGGACAACCCAAGTAAGTATAAAATGCAGTTTTTAAATGTTTTTCTTTGTTAAGGAAAAAAAATATTCAAAGCTGGCCATCTGTTAAACAGTAATGCACTCCAAATCATTCATTCATTATGGCTAATAAAATTTTTTCTGTTCATTTTCACTGGCCACAACCAAGCCTGATTACCTTCTGTTCAATCAAGAAATAGAACCCGGTTGACAAAATGAAGTTGATCAAAAGGTCACCAATATTGCAACAAAATACCACGATCCAAAGACGTTCAAGAACAAACAAGACATAAAATCATTGTCATTAATCTGCCTGGAAAGGGTTACAAAACCATTTCTGAAGCTTTAGGATTCCAGCATAACACAGTAAGAGCCATTTACTTCAAATGGAGAAAAGATGGAACAATGGGGACCCTTCCCAGGGGTCGTCAGCCTCTAAAAATTCCCCCAGAGCACAACAATGACTAATCCAGGAGGTCACAAAGGAACAACATCGAAAGAACTGTGAGCCTACCTTGCTCCAGTTAAGGTCGTGAAGTTCGTGACTCAACAATAAGAACGAAACTGGGAAAAAATGGTATCCATTGCAGTGTTCAATGGCCAAAACCACTGCAAACCAAAGGGTTGCATTGCTTTAAAAAAAAAAAAAAAATATCTGAAAGATTTTTAGATTTTTGGAAAATATTCTATGGACTGACACAACTTGTCTCATTATATCTGGATCTATATGTAACAAAGCATTTCAGAAAAAGAAAATCATACCAATGGTCAAATATGTTAGTGCAGTGGTTTGGGGCTGCTTGGTTCCTTCAGGCCCTGGACTAAATAGCTTTTTCCTTAATTAAATACAATCAACCTTTAAAAACTGCATTTTATGTTTACTTTGTTTGGTTTTGGTGTGTGTTTGATTATTTTAAACAAAGGAGGGAAGATATGCATAAAATGAGAATTTGAGAAGTGGTCCAATCATATACAGCACCTTGGTATAAAATACAAATGACTGTGCACTCATTGCTAAGTAAGTCACCAGCCATATATAATCTGCATCCTCGATTGTTTTCTATTCATCCAAGAATGCAATATTACTGACAATGACATATTAAATATTGTGTGTTAAAATAAACTCTGCTTTCGAACTGTAGCACCCGTTTGTGCCCACAAATCAGGGCAACAAGCATGTTCAAAGACTCTTTCGCAGACTGACTGCTGTGGGATGTCTGTACCTCTTCTCATATCTCTTCAGCATATTCATAGTCAGAAGCTGTGAGACGACTGTGGTGTCTGAGCGCTGTTGTGACATTCCCACACCGTCTGCTGCCTTTCCCGCTGACTGATCAGCTGCTAAATGCAATAACGTGGACGAGACGACATTGCATTTCAACCGTCCATTCACTTATCCTTTTATGTTCCTTTATTCCCACGCCCAGCCGTGGGACTTTCCTAACCCTGCAGACAGTTCAGATATGTGCATTGTTAACTAAAATACACTAGCATTTAGCCTTAGAATGAGAATATACGCTGCAGACCAATGACCGGAAACTATTGGACAGGAGCCAACATTTGTAATATTTGACTTAAAAAAAAAAGAAACATTTTGAAGGTAGTTTTCTGATTTTAGAAAATCCTCTGACTTTTTTTTACACCACTTATCCTTATCTCCACTACCAACAGAGAACAAATGTACAGTATATTAACACGTTCCAAGTAAAAGAAGGGACGATAATGTCCTCAAAATGTCACAGGTTGGCTGCAATTCATCCCAGATAAAGTGCTGCCTTCTATCCATCCAACCATTTTCTGTGCCGCTTATCCTCAAGAGGTTGTGAGAGTCCTGGAGCCAATCCCAGCTGTCATCGGGCAGGAGGCAGGGTGCACCTTGAACTGGTTGCCAGCCAATCACAGGGCACATGGAGGCAAGCAACCATTCGCACTCACAATCAAAACTCGGAGCAATTTAGAGTCTCAAATTAATGTAGCATGATTTGGGGATGTGGGAGGAAGTGGCAGTGCCCACGCAGGCACGGGGAGTACGTGCAAACTCCACACAGGCGGGGCCGGGAATGGACCCAGCACCTCAGAACTGTGAGGCCAACGCTTTATAGTTGCTCCACTGTGCCGGCTGCTGCCTTCTAAAAATGTAAAATTTGTAATAGTATTACGGTAATATATTGATGGAAATATTGATGTGCATCAAAAATACTGCAATAATCTGTCACTGTATGTACTAAGTGGAGATCGAACTGAGGGATAGAAATTGGGCAAAACTGAATGATTTGGTTAGTCGTGGTGTAATGACACACTATTCTTCACACTCCCTCAGAGCTTACTCGAAAGTGTTGTGGACGCTTCCATTTGTGTGCCGCCTCACTTTAAAAAGCAAGGTGTGAACGGAAACAAACACCACTCGGGTGACGCCGAACCCGCAGCTGACACCTGATAAAGAGCTTGAGCGCAGCACGGACACCGGCGGGCGTGGAGCCAAAGATAAATCCACAGCGGCACATTCACAGCGAGGGCTGAGCATGCTGAGAGCTGGAAGGCATGTGCAGAAAGGAGAAAGACTGGAGTCTTCCAGCAAGGCCGATTAGAGAGTTCCTGTTTCTCTCAACTTCCTGGCTCTCCAGGATGCATTCAATGACGAGCTGGAAACCTGTTAATTAGTCAATATATAGACTAAGCGTTCTTTTTTTTCCTACTTAAAGGGAAATCCAGTGAACAGTGAATCCAATAGGTCATGTAATATGTACCCTATTTGGACAATGTGATGTGAAATCCTCTCTCAATTAATAGTGTTTTGAGAAGATTTTTATCGACAATTCTGAATTTTCAGGGACGCTGCCATTTTCACGAGTCACATGACCTACGTGCGGGGGTGTGACGTGCACCGTGCCGCAACAAAGGCTCGATTACATGGGACACCGTTTATGGCCAGCGCCGATTTCTCGTATTTATCCTCATCTGATGAAGAAATAGCAGTATCGGTTAAGACGAAGGAATACTTCCATACAGATTTGAACCTCTGGCTGTAATTAATGTTGAATATTCGGATGGTTCTTCAGGCGGAATGACATGGAGTCTGACTACTTGGAGGCCTACATGACAGAACGGAATAAACAAAGGCCCCCGGGAGCTCCGGGCCGGCAGCTGCGGATGGTTCTTCGGACGGGAATGACACGGAGTCTGATGAGCGAGCTCTGGCGGCGGGCCGCGAGCCAGGCTTCCAGGCGGCGGAGGACACTAGCCCCGGACACCGAAGCAATGCTAATGGCCTCCGCCACCACTGAACCTCGGCTAAAGGCTTCTGCTGCCACCGAAGCTCGGCTAACGGCTTCTGCCGCTGCGAGCTCCGGCGGTGGGCTGCGAGCCGAGCTTCGACGTCTGGGGAGGCCGTTAGCCGAGCTTTGGCGGTGGCGGAAGCCTTTAGCCAACCTTCGACGTCCGGGGAGGCCTTTAGCCTAGCTTCGGCGTCCATAATTCTTGATAAAAATCTTCTCAAAAACTATTAAGTGAGAGAGGATTTAACATCACATTGTCAAAATGGGGTACATATTACATGAGCTATTGGATATACTGTTCATGCAAAGCGTTGGATTTCCCCTTTAAAAATGTGAGAAAATGGCGATTTTCTTATTTTGATTTTGGAGCTTCCATTATAAGAATATATAAATTCCTTGAAAAAAATAAAAATACCCCATGTTTTTGTTTTTCTCTTCAGTCATGTGGTGTGTATAATTAGTAGCAGGCTATTTTATTCTGAGAGAATGAGAATGACACGGGATTTTACTCCAAGATGACTTGGCATTTTCATTCTGTGAGTCGGGGAATTGCTCCAATGGGACTCAAAGAAGACAAAATAAATTCCTTTAACTAAAGAATAGGAATTGTGGCAACCAGATTATACTTTGTGGTTGAAGGAGATAGAGCCATTATGTTAGGACTAGACAGACGCAATTCAACTATTTGCATTTTTGTTGGCCCTGCTGAGGTTCCACTGTACTCTCAAACCATCCATCTCTCCATTCTCTTTCACCTTTATCCTCATCAGTGCAGTGGGTAGTGTAAAATGGAGCTACGCTATCCCATCTAACCTAAGAAGCATTTGTTTGGAGTGTGGGAGGAAGCTGGAGTCCCTGAAGAAAACCCACGCAAGCAAGAAGGAGAACATGCCAACTTCAGAGAGGAGAACCGCTCACCTCATCACGGTCAAATCAATTGTCCACTCTGCTTCTGAGACTCAAAATGTACTTTGTCCAGTTATACGTTGAGCAGCTAACTTTATATAGGCTGACAAAAGAGGCGCATCAAGACTGGAATTATTACTGGGCAGGGGATTATCTGGTCCACAAATATGTGGGTACTTCCCAGTACATGAGCAATGATCTCTCACCTTTGGAATAGAAAGGCAAAACCCTATAAACTGAAAAGTTTCCTCATTACACCAGTGGCAAAAAGAACACAATCATTTATCTAGCAACTGTTCGATCTAGATTTCAGCACAGCATAAATCGGCTGGGTTGTTTTTGGCCATTATGGCAAACCAACAAATCACGGCACAACTAAATTAAGAAAGTGTGATCAAAACAACACCTTCTTGCACTTGGCAAGAGTGACTACAACAGTACTCAGTCAAATGCAGGCCTCCGCCATGGCTTAAAAAACATAATTTGGAGCAGCACCAAAATTGTGCAGCATTAATTTCCACCTCCTGCAAATGCTTGTTTTGTCATGTGTTGATGCAGTAGTGCAGGAACATTTTAGATGGTGTTCTTAGTCCCATGCCCCACCCTTCATCAAATTATAGGACAAATTTTGGATTTTTTTTAATCAAGCATCATCCTCTTACCACACAAACAAACAAATAAACAAACAACCTTGGCAGATGGAATCAATCTCCTGTAAAGTTTTTACGCTGTTACCTATGTCTACTCCTCAACTGAGTGTCTGTTTTTTTTTTCTACAGAAGGAAACAAAGAGACATGAAGAAAGAGCAGATACAATTTTAAGTATGTTCATAAATATGCGTTTTCAGTTGCTGTTTCGAGATTAATTGGATTTCACATGTGGCGGTCGCACGCATCAAGTATGGCTGAACTGGCATCTTCGTTTTTAGATCAGATCATTCGCGAGTTGAGATTTGTAACCTCCACGACGGCATACAGTGCTAATAATAGCACAATAAAATGACAGCTATTTATTTCCATCATAATAGTATTTTGGCAAACAGTGGGTCTTCATGCCGGATTTTGCTCATTCGTTCATTCGGGACTCATTTTATAGGTTTCTGAGACATGGCAACATTCAGGTGTTTCCATCCCAAAGCAGAAGTCTCATGTAGTACCAAGGCTGACCTGTGAGGGTCAGCATAGTGCCAGAGTGTATCCAAATGGTTGAAAACGATCAAAAAATAATCAAGAAAAAAATCAAGATCCACATTCCTACCCTCACCTATAGGCATGAGCTGTGGGTCGTGACCGAAGGAACAAGATCCCGGATACAAGCAGCCGAAATGAGTTTCCTTCGCGGGGTGTCCGGGCTCTTCCTTAGAGATAGGGTGAGAAGCTCGGTAATCCAGGAGGGGCTCACTGTCGAGCCGCTACTCCTCCGCATTGAGAGGAGCCAGATGTGGTGGCTGGGGCATCTGATCCGGATGCCTCCCGGACGCCTCTCTGGTGAGGTGTTCCGGGCATGTCCCCCCCGGAAAGAAACCATGAGGACGACCCAGGACACTCTGGAGAGACTAAGTCTCTCGGCTGGCTTGAGAACGCCTCGGGATCCCTTCGAAAGAGCTGGAAGAAGTGGCTGGGGAAAGGGAAGTCTTGGTATCCCTGCTGAAGCTATTCCCCCATACGAGTGAAACATGTTACACAACCAGCCAACACAACTACAGTACTGTAGTTGTTCCTCTCTTTGTGTCGTCCAAGCTTCAAGTCAATATCAGGGCATTTTATGTCATAATCGAGGCTTGACCAAACTGAGTAATATTTGTTTGAATGTATGGACAATTAAAATATGAAAGGCGATAAACTTACCTGATAACTTCGGTAGGAACGGTGACGTAATGTATGCGGTGGATTTCCAAGCACAGCCACGCTGCCGTCTGCGTATCAAGCACACACCGCCGTTGCGTATGTCCCTGATTTGAAGTAGAGAACTCAACAATTCCTTCTGATAATTTTTTGTTGCCAACTGGATTGACATAATCAGCCCAAAACATCAAAACAGTCTCTTTTTGCGCAAGGCTTCTGTATTCCTCCATGAGGCTCACGAGCAATAGACTGACCGCTCGGTTACGCCTTCTGTCACGACATTCTCTGGCTGGCTATTCTTGTCTCATCGTGTCCAGTTATAAAATAATAATTAAAATTAAATTAGAGGCATCAGATGGGGCTAGAGAGGGGTTATTTTTCAAAATAACATTTCAATTATAGTTTACTGTCAGCCCATAGAAACAGTTAAAAAAAATATATATATATATGATTTCTTTTGCTGAAAATTGGACGATTAACATAGCAACCACCACATGAAACTAACATGAATGTATTTGAAAATTTTGAATGTGGGAGAAAGCCAGAGTATAAAGAGGAAACCCACACAAGCACAACGACAACATGCAAACACCCCGCAAGACTGTCTGAACCAAGATTCGAACTCTGTAACCCTCAGAACTGTGAGGTAGACATGCTCACCACTAGGTCACCTCGCAGCCCTGGAAACTGCGCAATCAGGGTAAATACAAAATAGGCGCTTACCAAATGGCAGCGGTCAGTCTTATTACTCTCCCTCCTCTTTATCATACATGAATTGAATATAATAATAATAATAATTGACTAAGAATAAGAATAATTTGTTATTAGTGCATTAAGAGTACGTAATACAATTGCTACTTTTTATCACTAGATTGCGTTCACGTGTGGCTTTGTGCTGCACTTGACAATACTGCCCTCTATTGTTTAAATAGAGCCCTAACGTGTTCTGAGGCGGGGTCAGAGGTCAAAACATTTGGGCAGGCTTTTGGGAGAGGAAGCAAGAATAGAAAAGTCAAAGTGGCAGACAATGAAATGAGCTCTGCCTGGTTTCATGCACTGTAATATACATATATATTATGCATACATATAATATACTATGAACACTCATTAAAATGTAACGGGAGCAGCAAGATAGCTTAATGATTAGCATTTTCCTATGTCCAACATTCCAGGCTTTTATTTCGGCACAGAAAGGGAACTTCTTTTTTTTCACGACTCGGCCATAAATCAGCAACGACCGTCAAGATGGTGATAGTCGACTACGATTAATGTACGTGATGTTTGCGCCACGAGCCACAGCCATGCTGGCCACTTGAGCGTCACACATTCGTGACCTCCCGAGCGTTAACTGGCAAATTAACCATGACCATAGGTTAACCGTTAACTCACTCGCTGTGCTTTGCATTGTTCAAGGCGCAGCTACACGAACGAATGCAAATGCTTCCAATTTGAACTCTTTGTTTTAAACTGAACAGGAGTGAAATTTAATCAGAATTCAATTAACTTGACTCCGAAGGTTTTCGCCTCGCGCACGCACGCCCTCACAGCGGGCTCGTCTTTAGGCCAAATGTGTCGTCCCGCTGAGCGCAAGTTGTAATCACAACGGGCAGGTGGTAAAAGCAGCAAGTCACACACATCACACACACACACACACACACACGAGGATTTATGGCCCAGCTGGTGTCAGCCTCACACTGGGAAGCAACACACACAGCTGACTCATGCTAGGAAAATAATATTGGGTAAAATCTCCTGCCCTAAACATCACATTGTGAGAGGTTGGAGCTTGTGCTAAAGTTATCATTCATGTAAAAAAAAAAAAAAAAAGATTAAATCATAGATTGAGACATGAAG
The DNA here is from genome assembly GCF_019802595.1 of Syngnathoides biaculeatus. Taxonomy (NCBI): domain Eukaryota; kingdom Metazoa; phylum Chordata; class Actinopteri; order Syngnathiformes; family Syngnathidae; genus Syngnathoides; species Syngnathoides biaculeatus. The sequence continues at coordinate 17,689,283 of NC_084662.1, forward strand.
AATGATTCCTTTGATTGATAATTGGTTAAATAGTTAAAAATGAAGTCCATTGTGAATATTACTATTTTGAAATGAGAATGGAGAATGGATCATCTTTTATACAAACATTGTAATCCACCCCCTTTTTTTGACCTCATCTACAAATGACCTTGATCATCTGTTTGTTCGATGAAAAAAATAATCAAATATGACCATTGAGCAAAAACGCTTACAGAGCATCATGATAGATGCAAAATGTAATAACATCCAATATGACCTGTCAAAAGGCTATAATGTGTTTTTCATATTTATTATCTGGAGCTCCTCCAGATATTTATCTAATGGAACAAAAATATGAAAAATGTTAATAAACTACATGGATGTCTTAGTTTGCCCTGTCTGCTGTTCTTTTGCTTGTCAAAGCTGGCTGGAACAAGTTTTGCGCTGACCAGCCAATCAGACGGTAACATTAAAAACTGACAACAATCTAAATGGAGGCCATACACAAAAGAAATAATCCAAATAATCAATTAGTTCCTATGGCAACCCATCAACTTCCAAATGAAAGCTTATTGGCGCTAATGAGTGTTGAAACAAAACACAGGAGCTGTAAGTGATCCATAAAATAATGAAGGTGCACAATAAGGACTCAAAAAATAGAGGCAAACAGGAGCAGATGGGAGAGCAATGCATCAACTTGGGAGGGTCGGGGGGGTCAATTTGGGGAAGGGGAGTGTGGTGGGTGTCTGGTGATGGAGTGCTGTCATTTCCATCAGCCTCATTAGTTCATTGGATTGTCAGAGATCCCATTAGTGTCTTACAGTTCACTGAACTCCTCCGTTTGTATCAACATCTACTCGGGGCATTTATGTATATGTGTGTGTGTCGGCAACATCGAAGTGTTACTATTATTATCATGATTATTATTATTATTTTTGTTTTTTGCTGTTGTCCCATAAAGTAAGTAGGGAGGGGTGCTTACAGGGGTCAAGCCAATCCCAGCCTTATTTCAAGGTATCAGGTATTTGTGAAGTTTGCTGGTACAAGCCACCAATAGTTGAGACCAGGGGTCATCAACGCGGTGCTCGCGGCCGCATGGTAGCCCGCGAGGACAATTTAAGGCGCCCATGAGGCATGTTCTAAAAATACCACAGCTTTAGATTTTGAATCTGACTTGCTTATGTTATTTACATTTTTAAAATACCTATAATGTCACATCATACGAAAAATTAAAACGAAAATATTTTCTGTATGTATAATGAACTATGACTGAAGTTTGCTGCAAACAAGTCATGTAGCCCTTCGTGCAATCAATTCGAGTAGTCCTCAGCCTCAAAAAGGTTCATGACCCCTGGTTTGGACCAAAAAGGAAAGATCAACTGCGTCAGAACGAAAGAACATCCATGCATCCATTTTCTTTGCCGCTTATCCTCACGTGGATCGTGGGGAGTGCTCGAGCCTATCCCTGCTGTCAATGGGCAGGAGGCGGGGTACACTCCGAACTGGTTGCCAGCCAATCGCAGGGCACATGGAGACAATCACACCAAGGGGCAATTTAGTGTCAAATTAATGTTGCATGTTTTTGGGATGTGGGAGGAAACCTGAGTGCCCGGAGAAAACCCACGCAGGCACGGGAAGAACATGCAAACTTCACACAGGCGGAACGGGATCAAACCCAGGTCCTCAGAACTGTGAGGCCAACGCTTTACCAGTGCATGAAAGAACAGCTGATAGTTTATTTAATTTATTTACAATTACATGTTAGCACAACTGTGACCCTTGTGAGTATAAGTGGCTCAGAAAATGGATTGGATGGAAGGATGTTACTGTGTTCATTTGAATTGTATGTATCTAAGGTACTTGTTCTATCAGTACTCCATATCAGGGAGTACTTAAGAGTGAAACGTATACTAAAAAACTAAAAATTAAAAAACGCTAATGATAACCAATTTTTTTGGTCGCTATTTTCCACAATAATAAATTTCACTTGTGCTATAGTTCATAAGCATTTTCAAAGCAGTATGACTGCATGTAGTGCTATGAGGCAAGAGCAGGCTCGACTTACCAGTACACCTTCAGTTGTTGTTTTTCTTTTTTAGTAACTTTGCATCAATGCTAAAGTTCCCATTCATGTGTGCGTGTAGTGTGCTGACATAGCACGTATGAATCTTATTAGTGTCAAAATTCCTTTCACCGACACATTTATACTTTTGGACTATGTCTTTGTTGATTTGGCCTAATGTAAAGTACTGTGGCTCACTAATGGTTGCAAAAACACTCCGCTAGACTCCGCTAGGGATGTGCCTATACAGTACTGTACTGTACTTCCAAATCCACAACAAATCGATGAGTCGTCTACTGTGACGTCATCATCGCTGTCGTCCTGTGCGTTGGGAGATGTACCACTGGATGGCAATCTAACACTGCAATTCTGCTTTATTTTTCCACATTTTTTTTTGACAAGTAGCTGATTTAATGCTTTACTGGTTGTTACTAGCTCTTTAATGGCTCTCACACCATGGGGCACCAGGATTTGGTAGTCTTTCAGGAAACATGTACTTGTTCAGCATTTATGAATGCATCATTAAGCCACAGGCTCAATAAGCCACTTAAATGTGTCCATTTCTTTCTTGCTTATAGTGTGAGACAAATTTATTCATAAAGACAAATAATACAAATATAAAAAAAACCCTGGGCAGAAAATTATTCTTACCAAAGGTAGAAAAAATAATGGATTCATCCATACATAGTTTATATGTTGCTTGAGTTGTGGATGTGTAACGGCCCATCGCACCTAACTTGGGGTGAAAGGACTCAAAGGAGTCACAGGGTACAAATAAACAAATAATCACTCATATCCACATTCATATCTATGGATAATGTAGATTTGAATAAACATAACAGTCATCTTTTTGGAATGTGGGAGGAGAAAATGCACACAAGGCCGTAAAGAACTTGCAACCTCCACAGCAGGAAGGCCAGAGTCCAAACCCCGAACTTCACTAAACTCTGAGGCGGGCACGCATCATCATTTCAAAAATACAATGCAATAAATAAAGCAACGGCTTTCTTTTATCTTCAAAGTTCCAAGTGGTTCTGATTTAAGATGCATTTGCAAATAAAGTTGATAAAAGCATTCTAGGCACAAAATGATTCTCACAAGGTTGAGAGCAATAAAACAATAGAAAGTGCACAGCCTGGAATCACGTCTGACTCGTTTTTTTTTTCTTTTTCCTCGATCATTATAATTTATAACGACACGCACAATGTTGTGCGTTTATTAGTGACTCATAGTCTCGTGTTAATCTGCGTCTCAAACTGCACTGTGACCACTATTAAATCTGTCAGCTCGCGTCAAAACAAAACCCCGTAAACTTGTCTTGCGTCTCCTCGCCGACGGCGTGATTCATTTGCAAAAAGATGCCCGGGCCAAGTCGTTAAATGGCTTTTAAGTTCAGTCAGGAAGCAACACAATTGTTAGATTTTACAAATTCCTCATGCAGAAAATCCACTGAATTTTGTGGTTGAGGAACATGATATGTTATTTTCTTGTTTGATTCTACGGTATTTCAATCCTGGTTTCGGTGTATTATTGTAGAAGTTTCCACTTCCAGATCTTCTCCGTCCATGCTGACGCAAACAATCCTACCTCGACTGCAATGCTGAGGAGAACTTCTTTCAACCGAGCTACATAAAACTGACATTGTGTGGCAGTCTGCCTTGATCCATCAACAGAGTCATTGGTATTCCCGAGAAGGGACGAAATACAAAAATATGACCTGGCTTGAAATTGCTACATCTGCACAGTGTTCTTGTCTGTTCTCTTCGAGGACAAGTTGTAAACTTTTAGGAAAGCAATACGTTGTCTTCATGTGATTTCCAATCAAGGTGTTGGCGTTAACGCTGGCCAAAAGTCGTAAGGATGCATAGTTTTGTCATTGTCAACACTTGTTCAGACAACTAATGCCGCGCCTCTCTGAGCAAAGAAACAATGAAGGATCAATGTGAGTTCTGTTGTCTCTCAAGGACAACATGAAGGCTGCAATCGACTGTTGACCAGTCCAAAGTGTAAACTGTTTTTTCTCCAGACTCATCTGGATAAGTTCCAGCTCACCCGTGGTCCTGACAATCCGTTTTGCCAAGGGCTGGTGAACATCAAGTCCAGTCAATTGTTGACATAATGAACAACTATTAAGCAACTGTTTGGGTCTTCCTTTCAATCTGAAGAAGAAAAGATACTGAAGACATTATTCTTAACGGTACTCTATCCTCCCAAATCCACCTTGGCAATGAACAGTTGAAGAATTGTGAAACCTTCTTGATTTCTACAGATGGGCGAATCTGAGACGATACCAACAATCGCATTAATCTTGCTGCTTCATACTTTGGACACTTATTCACCAATTCCAACCTTTATTTTCACACCAGGATGGTGGTATACTGTGTGATTGTCATCTCTGCTCTTCTATACCGTGGTGAATGTTGGACACTGTGTCTTTCAGATTCTCTGCCTTCAACGTATCCTCAGCCGGTGATGGAAGGACAGAATTCCCCATGTGAAAACCCAATAAGTGGGAATCACTTGTGTGGAGTCCATCTTGAGGCGACTGCTGCACTTAATAGGCCACATCTTTTGTATGTCTTCGGTATCGCATCCCCAGAGATTGCTCTTTTTGGAGAACTGGAAACTGGAAGAAGCAGTCAAAATGACAAGGAGAACAATTTGCAAATGCACTGTACGGTACCATCGTTACCTGCGAAGCTAACAGTTATCTTAGCCTAATCTTTTTCGTATGTGAGGTATTGAGTTAGTGTAGATGATGGAGGAGGCCTCACCCTATTGAAGTAAGCTCGAGATTTGTCCAGGACAATTGTAGACAAAGCTTAAACATAAACGTAATGTAATATAAAACGAATGTTCTGAAAGGAGTGATGAAAACGATTTCCAGAGAGGAGATCTGGAATGAATGACAGATGACAGAGGAACGTGTGTTTTCTGCGGAATAGATGCTTCTGATTTATTCTCATTGACTTTCTTCTAAGAAGGCGTCATAAAACTCTTAACCCACTAAAATAACAGCCTTCAACCTGCGAGATGAAAAAAAAAAAAGTTGAGTATCGTTTCTCAGAAATTAAACGTGGAATAATTGTGTGGGCTGTGCGGTTATATACTATTTGAAAATAGTCTGGGTGGTTATAATTGCTTTTCAGTGGAGCTGCATTACTCCCACATGACGACGTGTACCAAACGAGAATGCGAGGCACGCCGCTCTGCGGCAATAAATAATGTCTTAAGTTTATTGCAGGAAACCAGCGGCAAAAATCCCCCAAAAAATGACATGCAAATCTCTGCACATTCTCTCTTGCGCACAGAAACAAACACACCCGACCTCTCCCACACACTCTGTGAACTTTCCCTTCTTTGTGATCAGAATGCCGGCCAGTTATTAATGGACAAAATTGGATACTGACATCATAGACACAAAATTTTACAATCGGCAATGTTGACGTGCATATTTAATTCGGGTTAAATGATGAAAATCATTTCGATTTCAGTTGTTGAAGCAAACAAACAAAAGAAAAAACTACTTGTGTTTAAACCTCGCTAATTGGCATTTTTTTCCCTCTCGGATACACACCTGAGGCCTTGCGCTAGCTTGTTAGCTTGGGCTTCGGGAGCATTGCTGAAATTACTTTGGAATATCCACCTTAAAAAATAAAATCATAACCTATTCTATTTTTGCTAACAGTCAGGATAGACTAACAAACACAAGTTGAAAAGCAAGGGGACATCAGGTAGTTGGAAGGATTCAGAAATGACTTTTGCTTAAATGTTTTTCTCTCTGAGACGAACGATGCTTAAAATCTCTTTTTTTTTCCTTTCTGGTTGAGCTCAAAGACGTTTTTTGCCATTCCATAGTGTGAAGTCTAAAAAAAAGAAGAGTATCTATTTGACTGGTGCCATCAGGAGATATGGAGATAGAGTAAGTATATAGCCGCGTACAGTCAGCAATACTGTGGCGACATCGCCACATACAATACAATACAAATTATCGTAAAGAGTACAGGGCACAAAATTTACAGTATCCCTCTGGCACACCATGCGTTATTCCATAGACTTCAAGGACCAAATACAGTGCACTGGGGTAAAACTAATGTCTCCAACGATGGGATAAAACCTCACCCAAGTTGCCCATTCAAGGGAGAAGTACATTTGGTGAATTCTGCTTAACAATGACAGGAAGGACTGACATCGAAGGATCCAAAAGCAACGACACGATGACAGCTTGGCCGCCACAAGCCAGTTGGCAATGTGGTCAGTTTTCGGACACCGCCAGACCATAAAAGTTCTGTCAGTACGCTGGGATTAAAAAAAAAAAAAAAAAAAACACTAGAGAGGCCCAGCAGGTGTTTTAGTCTATTTTTAAAAGGATAAAATGCTGTGGGCCAGCAGAGCCAACACTGAAAATTTACAACGATCGAGGTTCTATTTTCAGCCATTTTGAGTTTTGAGGAGGGCAAACCAAACTGGTCCAACAACTGATTTAAGGTTGTAGGAATTCAAGAATATTATAATGTGCTAAAAGTCATTAAGTTGAATTAAAAAAAAAGCAATGAATCATGGCAAATTAAACTTTGGGATTATTTTTGTAAAAGTAGACCTACGTACTATTCTTGAACTTCATGCAACAACATTAGAAGATTTAAGATGCTTGCAGAATATTTTATGTGACTGTGATTTTTTTAAATAAATATTATTATTTCTTTGCCACCTTTGCAGCATCTTCTTAACTGATTGACTTCTCCAGTTGCCCACTAGGGTTTCGTTTTGGTTCACGTAATCATCAAAATAGATAATAATTTTCTCACATGATACTTATTGCTCGAAAACACAAAGTCAGACCTTATTTTGTCATCCAAATACAAAATTTAGATGATAATTGTTTTTTTTTTTTTTTTTGCCAAGGAGCATTTTTATCCATCAGTTTGTATTCTGCCTGGCCACAAGTCGCCATTCAAACATGACATTTTGTTGATGTCATTGTTTTGTGTTCTTTAGACATCAAAACGATGCACCTCATTATTTATTTATCATAACAAAGTTCCCCAAGATACCTTTTTAAATCATGAATGATGTTCTTGCATTTTAAAACAGAACTAAGTGAAACATTGATCTGGTTATTGACCTTTTTCACAGTCCGTTTTTGTACGATGTTTTGCCTTCCACCTTTTATCGTCGCCTGTCTCTTCTAACGTGCAAAACGGTGAAACAGTTAAAGAAAAGAAAAGATGACAGGTAGTTAGTCATGATCCAGCCTTATAAGTGGTGGACACATAAATCTCAAGATCGCAGTCTGGTCTGGCCTTGACTGGTGCGATCAAAAGAATTCTTTCCCCCTTTGGTTTTTCTTTCAGCGTAGTTTGAGCAGACTGATGGACTCTGAGATTTGACCTACTAATAAGGAGAACGCTAATCGGACTCATTCAAGCATGTTCTTAGAACCTCAGAAAAGTTTGCCACGATGCATTAGAATGCTATTTTCATTTTTTAATAGACTGCTCAATCAACCATATCGCGGTGCCAATTATTGCTGACTTATCATGGGCACGTGTGCTAATTCTCCTCCTCTCCAGTTTGACGACTTTTTTCCAAGTCCAGCCCGGTAGCCTACTGACTGAAATTTAGTGCACTGATCAACGGCGCTTTCACTTTGTTTTGTCCTTGTTGCAATACCCTTTTTACATGTGTACTTGTTTAACCACCTATATTTTTCATTAGTATTTTCATCCGTGTCCGCTTTCTGTGTTCGAAAATTCCGGGACATGCTATTGGTTCCCTTGCTCGATATAGCAACCCTTGCGCCAACCCTAACCAAATAATATTTTTTTAATCTTGTTTTAATGATCCACATTGAAATTATATTCAGCTTTCACAATGCCAATAAACCGAGACTTGAATCTTTACAAAAACCTTCTAATGCCAAATATGTGATGCATAAATAACAGAGTTGTATTGCCTGTGATCGTCTTGCAACTGCACGCAAAGTGAAATGTAGTCCATAACGTCATAAATTGCATTTGTCCTCAGCACTCGCGAGGCTTCAAATTTCTCTCTAGAATTTGGTGTTCCATTCCTCACGGGGCACATCTGACATTTCGCCTCACGCTTGCGCTCGGCTGGCAAAGTGAGAATCGGAATTTTTGCACACAAAAGGAGCACTCGGGATCTATTGGGTGGAACGTCTGTAACGGGAGAATAAGAGAAGGGGAGAACTGGAAGAGGATGGGAACTCGCAGTCGGTGGTAAGGCAATAAAATCCAAAATGTGCAATAGATACATAAATAAAATTGAAAGATTAGAGCTGGGAAGAAACCTGTACCATAGTTCAACGGTCCTAATTTGGATCTATAGTTACCTCTTAATGTACACCTGACGAGAAACCCACATTCTCCATATGCCTGAATTCTGTCAATAAGCATTATTCACTGAGAAATTAAGAAAACACACACTTTGATGCAATTATGCGCGTAAGCAGTGGTCTTGGCCCTCCAGTCACAAAAAGCTTTGTGAAAAGTTGTCCGGTGGAACGGTGGTGCAACTGGCTAGAGCGTTGTCCTCACAGTTCTGAGGACCAGGGTTCAAATTCCAGCTCTACCTATGTGGAGTTTGCTTGTTCTCTTCGTGCACTCAGGATTCTTCCCATATCCCAAAAAAGGGCATTCATTGGAGAATCTAAATTGCCCTTACTTGTGATTGTCAGTGCATTTTTTTTGTCAGTCACTACATGCCCTGCGATTGGCTGACAACCAGTTCAGGGTGTACCCTGCCTCCTGCCCAATGACAGCTGGGATAGGCTACTGCACTCCTGTGACCCTCGTGAGGATAAGCGGTAGAGAAAATGGATGGATGGATGTTATGACTCCCATGCAAGTGGACTGTGACGGCAAAAATTCCAAATCAATTCTTCTACTCTCCGTCGCTTTTCCCACAATTATTGGACATAACTTGCTCCATGTGCCAAGTTGCAAAAGTAGGCTGCTCCTTTATGTAAGCTAAAAAAAAAACAAAGTACTGGCTCTGAAATGTATCAATAAGTTCTTTTTGCAGCAGACAAAAAATGGGCAATAGCTCACTTTTCTAAGTGTGTTGCCATCCTCATTCATGCGCCCTTGTTCACGCTTTTCCGTGTCAAAGCAATTTTTCAGCATTATAAGCGGCCGAGATCTCAATCAATCAAAATCTCTTTGCTCCCGTCTAATCTTATATTTTTTTTTACTTCACGGGGGCATTGTCATTTTTGCACAGCTTGTAAAAGTGACAAGCCTATTTTGGCAAAGGAGTGGAAAGTACAGTGCAGAGATAATTTTCCAAATGCATGGAGTAAAAGTAAAATAGAAAAATGTTCCTCATAGAAAAAACAGATACCCCCTAAAAAAATCTACTCTAGTGTAATAATTGTGTATCTGTGCTGCATGTTGATCCATAAATGTATTTTGAAGGAATGAAGTGAAATTGGCTAGTTTCCCACAGCACAGCTCAAGATGTCTCAGGTCGGGGCAGCATTCGGCAAATGAACGTTTTCCCGCAGGGCTCAGTCAGCTACCCAAAAAGCCAAAGCTGCGCCCTTGGCCTCACCTCGTGTGCCACATCACCCAAATTATGAACAATAACTTCCCACTCTCACTTCTACAAAGCTGGCAGCATGTGACGCTGCCCTGTCCTGAGCCTCAAAGGTCAGCGTGCGCCTCTGACCTTGGCCTGACCTTGCCAGCCTCGAGGTCAGGCAGTTTTGATTCCTGCTTTTTGATACTAGATACTTCTAAAAACATCCAACCTGCCTTTGTTTATGGAAAGGCGTGCTCCGGCGGGATTTTTTCAGACCACGTGAGGTTCACAATGTGGATCATGGAACCGGAAACCTAACAGTGAGTCAGCTCGCCCCCCCAAAAAAAATAAAAATAAAAAAATTAAAATTGTTTACAAGCGAGATTATGTAACAACTCGCTGTAAACAGCGCAGCGCTGCAAAAGGATTGGAGCGGCGGAGGACAATTCTTTGGGATAATGAATTTGAAATCATCTGTCTGTCTTCCTCTTACTGATCTCTCGCTTTGGGCACACAGGACTTCTCCTTTCTCTCTGCCAGCTGTTTCCGCTCCAAAAGAAAAACACAAAAAGGAGAAAATGGTGATATATAACCACGCACAACAACACCGTTGATGCGATTGCATTATAATAATAGCAATCACACCAGAGTCCAGACTTACAAGAGAAGAAATATTATTTTGCGTCATATTCTGACAAAGTCTGACAAAATGTGAAATTCAGTGTATTATGTTTATCAGTCAAACACAGCCAATATCATACTATTTTAATAATACCAGCAATATTTTCACTTCACAAAATTGATAAGGTAAACCAGTGCCATTTATTCAGTTAGGATGGAAGAATCCGTCACATTTTGTAGGCTTGTTTGCATTAATTTTGTTGTTTGCCAATGTGCGTTGTTCATTTTGTGTCAGCAAAGTCTCGGACTGGGGTCCTATTCCAGACTTAAACTATGAGTTTCTCCGTTTATGTCTACAAGACGACATTTGCTTCATAAAGTGTGCAGGACGGTGACAATGCATGTACTCACTATGCCCTGAGGATCAAACACCTCCTAGCCGAGAAGAACATTGCAATGCTGCAGCAAGCACGCTATGCACCTGATCTGACTGTGAATCTTAAACCGTGTGAAGGCCTGTTAAGAAGAAATGAAAAATAATGATTCCCACTTAAAACCATATCATTTATACAGTGAAGAAAATGCGTATTTGAATACCCTGCTATATTGCAAGTTCTCCCACTTAGAAATCATGGAGGGGTTTGAGATTTTCATCAAAGGTGCATGTCCACTGTGAGAGAGATAATCTAAAAAGAAAAAAACAGAAATCACAATGTATGACTTTTTAGTGAAAGTCCATCTCCACTCCATGCATCCTGAATCAGATGCACCTGCGTGAGGTCATTAGCTCCATAAAGACACCTGTCCATCCCATACAATCAGTCAGACTCAAACTTGAAACATGAGCAAGACCAAAGAGCTGTCCAAAGACACCAGAGACAAAATTGTTCAACTCCACACGGCTGAAAAGGGCTACGGAGAAATTGCCAAGCAGCTTGGTGGAAAAAGGTCCATTGTTGGAGCAATCATTAGAAAATGGAAGAACCTAAACATGACGGTCAATCTCAATCGGAGTGGAGCCCCATGCAAGATATTTCAATGATCCTGAGAAAGGTGAAGAATCAGCCCAGGACTACACGACAGGACTTGGTCAACGACCTGAAAAGAGCTGGGACCACCGTTTCCAAGGTGACTGTTGGGAATACACTAAGACGTCATGGTTTGAAATCATGCATGGCACGGAAGTTTACCCCGCTTAAACCAGCACACGTCAAGGCCCGTCTTAAGTTTCGATTTGGATGATACAGACGAGTCATGGGAGAAAGTTTTATGGTCAGCTGAGACCAAAATGGAACTTTTTGGTCATAATTCCAGTAACCCCGTTTGGAGGAAGATGAATGATGAGTTCCATCCCAAGAACACCATCCCGAATGTGAAGCATGGGGGTGGTAGTATCATGCTGGGGTGTTTTTCTATGCACGGGACAGGACGACTGCACTGTATTAAGGAGAGGATGACCGTGTCCATGTATTGTGAGATTTTGGGGAACAACCTCTTTCCCTCAGTCAGAGCATTGAAGATGGGTCGTGGCTGGGTCTTTCAACATCACAATGACCCGAAGCACACAGCCAGGAAAACCAAGGATAGCTCCGTAAGAAGCATATCAAGGTGCTGGCTTGACCTAGCCAGGCTCCAGACCTAAACGCAATAGAAAATCTTTGGAGGGAGCCGAAACTCCGTGTTTCTCAGTGACAGCCCAGAAACCTTTTTGATCTACAGATGATCTGTGTAGAGGACTGGGCCAAAATCCCTCCTGCAGTGTGTGCAAACCTGGTGAACAACTACAGGAAACGGTTGACCTCTGTAATTGCAAACAAAGGCTACCAAATATTAACATTGGTTTGCTCAGGTGTTCAAATACTTATTTGCTGCTGCATCACACAAATAAATTGTTTAAAAAAAACATACATTGTGATTACTGGATTGTTCTTTTTAGATTATCTCTCTCACAGTGGACATGCACCTACGATGAAATTTTCAGACCCCTTCGTGATTTCTAAGTGGGAGAACTTGCAATATAGCAGGGTGTTCAAATACTTATTTTCTTCACTGTATGCGTGTATATATGTATATTTACAATTAGGAGCTGGTAAAGCCATTAGGGGCCTCCTCGACAGCTGTTGTCTAAATGCAGAATTATGGCCTACAATTATTATATAGCAATTACTTTATAATGATGGGAAAAGGAAGATAAGATATATAACCTGCTTTATGACGGACATAAAATGTTGCCACAGTCAGCAAATTAAAGAAAGAGTGAGTCATGGAATTTTTAAAGCGAGTATGTGGGGAAAAAAAGCTTCAGGTTACACGAGAACTGGAGCAAAATCTCAAATGGTCATTAATTTTGTGTCATAACGCAAAGCCAAATGTCAAAATCCAAATTTTAGAGGGATTTGAGCCATCAGAGCGGCGTCAGCCAAATGACGGACGAAAAAGTCGGACTCGTAGCACAAATTTGCACCGTGCTGCGCGCTGCCTTAGTGGCTCCGAACCTAAAGATGGGAGTCCATTACCTGGCCACGTCAGAGGAGCTGCTGAAGCCGCGGCAGATTGAGCAACCACAAAACGTAATCACCCAAATTGGCTTTTGAGTGGGGGAGAAATGAGTGCATCGTCATTTGGAGAGATTATCTTCGCAGGTGAGGTGCCGGTCCACGTTCGAGGGGGGGAAAATGACGAGGATGAAAATGCTCATTTAGACACACATCATGACTTGCGGAAGTGATAGCAAGTCTGGCGGGGGGAACTCAAGCGAGAAAAGAGAAACCATTACTATGGTTCATAAATCATCCACTTTTGTCTTCAGCACTTTATTGAAATTATTCTTATTTTCCTTTTGGCTTTTTCTTTTCTTCTCTGAAGAAAAAATTGCTTGATGATTGAAGTAATCAAAGCTTACCACTTCCCCGGTAGAAGGTCCGTAATTAGAACAACAACGAAATTGCTATAACGAATTGTAGCACAACAGTTGCTGTTTATTTCCACAACAAGGAAAAATGTAAAGTACCCACGAAGCACTCAGGGTGCCTTAGTTTTCGATTGCACACTATTTGAAAAACCGCAAAGTGTCGATGTATGTAAATGTATGTACTGTATAATGTCATATGTTTGTACAGTGTGTCGATTTCAAAAATAAATTGTTTTCTTGTGTCTTGCATTCAACATCGTTAGCAATTTCGGTTCTACACTTGGGCCCACGAGGTGAGCAGAAAGTAGAGGTCATGATTCCATTGAGTTGGTTGGTGTGATGTCATGAAACTGGGGGGGATGGGGGAGCTGTGGGGGGGCCCAGTGCTCAGGGGGCACTTCCAAGAAAGACGTCAACCGTGCTGAAACGCAAACTGTTGTTCATGATGATGAACAACAGTTTTGATGGCCTTGCTACATGGAACGATGCTTCTGATGCTTCTGCACCACAGCGCAGTAAATTTTGGGTTTGGATTTGTAGAACCACGTGATCAGAGGTGCACATCAGAGACGGCGACAACACACAAACCCAACAAAGTCTCAGAACTGCCAGGTAGATGTGCTGGCTGTGGAGCGAAGCACCCCAACTGTTCCTCAAGCTCATGACCTCAGGCAGCGTGTTGTTCCTCCATTGTGCAATGATAATTTCACAGCCCCCCCTTCGTGCACTCCCTCAGTCACCGTGCGCAGCAGCCAGGATTACCTTTCACGCCACTTTATATGTTTACAGAAACACTCAGCACCTGGAGAGTAAATGCTAGTTTGTTATCATGTGAAGAGCCATCGGAGCTGACATCGCGCAAGAGGCCAATCACAGGGCACATAAACAAAAACAAGCATTCATAAGCATTTACACCCATTATTATTATTATTATTATTATTATTTAATGTGGGAAGATGCAGAATCACAGAACTAGGAGCCAGACATTCTCGCTGGTATTTTACCATCCATCCATTTTATTTTCCGCTTATCCTCACGAGGGTCACAGGGAGTGCTGGAGCCTATCCCAGCTGTCAACGGGCAGGAGGCGGGGTACACCTTGAACTGGTCGCCAGCCAATCACAGGGCACATTGAGACAAACAACCGCACTCACAATCACACCTAGGGGGAATTTAGAGTGTCCAATTATTGTTACATGTTTTGGGGATCTGGGAGGAAACCGGAGTGCCCAGAGAAAACCCACGCAGGGACAGGGAAAACATGCAAACTCCACACAGGTGAGGCCGGGATTGAACCCAGGTCCTCAGAACTGTGAGGCCAACACTTTACCAGCTGATCCACTGTGCTGCCAGTATTTTACCATATCTTTTTTTTTTTTTTTTCAGCAGCAAAGGGGGAAAAAAAAATCCAGATTATTTTTCCTCCAGCAAATTACTTTTTCCTTGTATTTCAATTTGTGGATATGAAAAATAATTTTTATCTTGCTCTGGTCTGTTGCCATACAGAAAGTGCATCAGAGAAAAAGTTATAGATCACATAGTCGTTTAGTGCTTTATTTATTTTTTCAGTTCTGCATCATGAATCCACACGAATAACACGGGCAGAGACAATTTATGACGTCTTTTCAATCTAAATACTTTGTTGTGGACTTTTGACCCCCCCCCCCCCAAAAAAAAGCACAGAATTCACTTTATTTTGAAGGGACTAAGCGGATTTGGCACCATTTACGATCGTTCATTTGACCAGGATCCAGTTGCCCCTCCTGGTTGGGAGCCGGACTCACCAGTTGCGCGTGTTGAACGCAACCTTTGGGCGAAATCCGTCCACTGGTGACTTCATCCCACACTCGAGTGACATATCGTGGCCAGCTTCTTGGGGCTGCCACATCTGGCAACGGAGGTGAGCGTTATTGTTTGATTATTTGATTATACAAATTTTTTTTTCCCTGCCTGCTCGAGAAGTAGGTTCGGTGAAAGTTCGGATGTACAGCCGCTGCATGTCAAACATTTTATGCTCACGCAACAAGTGGAAGAGCCGTGGCCGCGTGCCTGCTTAATCCGATGACACTTGAACGCCACTGAATTGGCCGGTGAGTTAAATGGCGAATATTCCTGCAAGAGGTCACTAGTAGCGTGGGCACTATCTCTTTCGGGCTTCGTGGTAGGGACTAGTTTCCAGGTGCTTTCTCGGGTTCGTCTAAATCAAACTGAACTCCAAGCGGATTCGGGAGGAGTGTGTGGCCATCGGTATGAATTTCAACAAGCCTCATGAGAACATTTCAACAAGCACTTATCGCTGTGTAAACAGCAGTCTGCTATCACTCAAGCGCGCAGAGGAGATAATTATACTTTTTTCCCCCCCTTCTTCTCCCCTCCCAGTTGGAACTGTATGCTGCTTCATCGATCCTTTTGTTTTTGTTTTTGTTGTGTTTTTTTTTTGGAGGGGGGGGGGGTTGCAAAATGTATGGCTCAGTGAAAGTGTTCAGGGGTGAACTTGCTGCTCTCTCCTTATTTACTGCATGTTTTTTATTTTATTTTATTTTATTTTTTTAAATACAGCTTTTATTCTTGCACAGGAAACGTGTGCAATGCATTTGCAAAAGCAACTTTCAGTGCGCAGCAGTCTTATAAATGATTACCAACCTTTCGAGCACGGGTCGTGTGCTCGAGTACAACCAATCATTGATGCCGTGAATGTAGTTTTATCGCAACTATCTCTCATAATCAGACACCAAAGTAATATGTTGTCGATCGCTTGCAATAAAGCATCATCGCATCCTGGGAACGTTTAAAATTCAGAGATCGAGTACGCCCACTTGGCAAGTTTTTGTTTGTTTGCTGAGCACACACAGTGTATTCATTAGCTTAGCTTTGTAACTTTTGACCAGGTTTTTGTTGTTCATAAACATATTTACTTATGCCGATTGAACACAGCGGATTTAAAGCGCTTTTTTAAAATTTTATTAAGAACTGAATTATGGTAATGAAATCTACAGTAAAATAAAGCATTGAAATCCTACATTCATTTTTTTCCCCCTAAGTTTTGAAAATATCTCCGAACCATGAAGTAACTTTGATGAAGAAAAAAATATTTTTCCGTCATTTTTAATAGCAAATTGGTGAAGTCACGCTCGACTTGACTTTCCGTCTCAATGGTGCAGTAGTTTTCTTGATTAAAATTCCCACTATTGACTCCTACTGGCTGGCACCCCTTAACCGAGGAAGGGTGCAGCTTCTTGGTGTGCAGCCGTTTCATATCGGCGATATTAAGGAGGCGGTGGGGAGGTTTTATTTGGGGAGGGAGGGATGGCTGGATGGGAAACGGCGTCGGCCTTGAGCGCTTGTGTTCAAAGCGTGGACTTGTCTGTAATGGCTGGGAAAAAAAGATGTCATTTATAGTTCGCCTTTATTTGGCTCTGACCTTTTTGTGCGACTGGTAAATGGTTGCAAATGTAACGTTCAAGATCGATTTATCATATTGTAATGAAAAAAACCTCGTCTGAACCTCATTTTAGTGCCTAGTTAACACTTTGCGTGGTGAACATTAGTCGATTAAACTTGCCATGTGATGCATTAGATGTACAAAATATCTCTCGGTTCTTTTTTTTATTTTTACGACTTTCACATTTATTGAAAGTTGGATGAGAAATGGGGAGAGCCTATACCCCCCTCCCTCTCGCACAGACACATGATGTATTTATTACAAGAGGGGAGGCACCTTTCATGTCAAGGTCAAAGCTTCCAATGGGGAAGGGGGGGCGGGGGACGCAGCTGCGTTTACCCCCAAATGGCACTTTAAAGAAGCCGGCCCTCGCCATGTTCCTTTGGGGTTCTTCTTCTCCTCGTGTGACTCATCTTGATTTAGTAGTCACTTTGTTGGATGCGCTCGCAAGTTTATTGGAATCTTAACGGATAAAGACGGTGTCGTTTTTCTGTTGTGAGGTTTGTGCGTATCGTATACTTTAGTCAGTCCAAGTCAAAAACCCCTGGAATTCATTTCATTGCTTCAGCGATGGTTCACTTTCATTGGTCCAACTAGTGCGCTGTCATTTAACTTCAACCCTCGTGTACATCTCTAAAAGTCTCAAATTTTCTGGTCTTTCTTCACTTTAGATGTCTGGCTAACAGCACCGATCGATGACTGTCGTGGCATCTGATCATTTCAAGGGCGCATTTGAATGATCACGCGACAAAGCTTTTTCTTTTCACTTTTGAAATATTTTGGATGTAGACGATATCATCAAAACAACAGTCAACGAGTCCAGACCCCAAAATTGTCCTGTGAACAGTCGGGGATCATTTCAGAGTTTGACGTTAGTCCATAATGCGGCTCTTCTTGGTCCTTGTGGCAGAGAAGTAAAAATAAAAAGAAAGAAGTGTTATGAACACAAAGTGCACAATAGTGTTCCAGATTTGTGTACTGGCAGTGATTTTTGCACGCCTACACGCACAAATCACTGTTCTCCGTTTTTACACGCAAATCTCAGATTACACCTGTGCAAAAATAACCAGCGTTGTTTTCAAATGTTTCAATTTTTAGGCACTAACATGTAAAGAAAAAACAAAAACAAAAATCTCTCGTTTGCCAGTGATTCAAAAAATTTCATCAACTTTGTGGTTTCCCAAAATGAGCTGCTAAAGATGGACAGGAACTTGTATGGCAACTCCACTTTTAAAAACAAACCCAATTTTTTATTCTATTTGCTTTGTGGAGGAAAAATGTAGAGATACACATTTTGAAGACAAAATAATAGCAATACAAGAATAATGGTAGTAGTCTTGGAAAGTGTTGAGTCCCCCTTCGAACAACTCGTTGCGAGACCATTTGAAAACGGTCCCAAAAATTTGTTCTGGCTGTATCTTGGAGTATAAATTATGCTACAGGGTTAGGATCTCAGAGACAATCATTCACAATCTGCAAGTTTGTACCGTCGTCCTTCTTTTGCATTTTGTGGGCTCACTGTTGTTTCGAGCAGATGATTCAATAGGAGTCAGTGAAAAATCAATGGTTATAAGATTACTACGTGAGCATGTGGAGGACTCTGCTGTGTGCCTGCTTGTAAACTTTGTTGGACTGCACACGTACTTTTACTTTCACGTGAGCCGTATGAGAGATCACTGTTTACATGTGTACAGTACACACATTGACAACCCGGGGAAACAACTTCGCACCATTTCAGAAATGGAATTGACAACACAGATATGTAAAAAATCAAAACCTAGACAACTTTCATACAATAAGAAGTACAATGGCAACTTAATGACTGTTGGCAGAATTCTCTCTCTCTGCATTCTCCATTATTTCATATTTGAAAAGATATATTATCCATCCATTTTCTAGCCGCTTATCCTCACGAGAGATGGAGGAGTGCTGGAGCCAGTAACAGCTATCATCGGGCAGGAGGGAGGGTACACACTGAACTGTTTGCCAGCCAATCGGAGGGCACAAAGAGACAGACAACAGTCACACTCACAATCACACCTAGGGGCAATTTAGAGTGTCCAATTAATTTGGGATGTGGGAGGAAACCAGTGTGCCCAGAGAAAACCGACGCAGGCACGGGGAGAACACGCAAACTCCACAGAGGAGGTGCTGGCATTTGAACCCCGGGCCTCAGAACTGTGAGGCCAACGACCTAAGCAGTTCTTCCACCGTGCCTCCACAAGACTGATCTTATTCAATACATTTTGATTCAACAGTGAAGTTTAGGATGGTGAAAAATTATTGACGCCACAGTCAATCAATTGTGTTCCATTAAAAATAGTCAGTGCTAATATCTCCATCCATGTACTGTATTGAGAAAATTCAACATTGTATCACCCATCAGAATCTGAAACAGAAAATGTTGTGTTATGAATCAATTTTTGAAAGCTATTTTAAAAAATTGTCAGCAATTTTTTCCCAAAGCCTATTTAGGGCCATAATATTTTCCCAAGTGCATTTAGGAAAATGCCTATTCTCTCATGAAGTGTGTCATTTCGACACATTCATGCCAGATTTGCGCTGCAGGTGGCGCAACCCTCAAATGTTTGGGTTCCCTCTCCAATCGGGCACTGTTTGTATTGTCACACCCTCACTTACTTTCCACTTTTATGCCTTAGTAAGTCAAGCACCCCTGGTAGGTGAAACATCCCATTGTGCTTGATTGAAGACAATTACAATATATGACACACATACTAATAATATTGTAAGGGAGTCTTGGAGAAAGCTATCAAATGTATTCAAGCGGCCACTGTAAGGAAGTTTCCTTTCTTTCATTTTGACTTCAGTCTTATGCAGTTTATGCCAACATTGGCATAAACTTACCAGACCAATCACGCCCTGACCAGTGCTTATGATTTTAATAATGTAGAATGGGGATCTCCAATCCTGACTGAACCGCAAAATATTCTTACTTCGTTGGGATATTTATTGGTAGCAGTTTTTCTGGTGCAGCTCATCTGTATACGTGCGACACGCAATCACTTTGTGGGTGGCCAAGGTGGCATTGCCATCGGAAATTTTTCACGGTGGTCCACTTTAGTTGGCGTGCACCATGGTTTGGGGTAGGGTTGTCTGGTACTTTCAGCCTTTCATTTCTGAAATGATTGATTCCACCCCCAAAACCTTCAGGACTTGTGCAAGAACGAATCATACTGCTATCAAAGTTGATGAGGAACAGAAAGGTCAAAGGTAGAAAAGAACAGGTACATAAGGTCCTCCTCAACGCTGTTCTGTCTTGGGGATTATTGTTCAACATTCAAACAAAAACAACTTGAAAACTCGAGTGAGGCAAAATGTTTCCCCCCATTGTTATCTTTAGTTATTGGAACTTCGAATGGGTGTTCCTTACTACTAATCCGCGATCACTTTGCAGGGTCATTGTGATCTGGCAACGTTCTCTAGTTTAATTCCATCGTCAATGTATAATAGATTTGAACATTTCGGCAAATTTAGACGCCAACTGAGTGTGAAGTTGGAACAGATGGATCACTCCCTAGTACATTGTTAACTTTCACGCGTGTAAGAAACGAGCCGACAATAAATGAATGTGATGCCAAAAAGGAGCGAAGAATGTTCTCCAACTGGGAGTGAAGACGAGACCGCTGCCACCCAGGAATGATTAACTCTGCCGGGTATGCTGTATCAGATGTTGTAAAAGCAAACGAACGTGTCCTTTACTTTGCTGGGATCGTGTGTGTGTTGCGTATTGATCTAACAGGTGCCCGTTTAAAGTACATTATTAATCATATTTCCTGTTCTCGCTGACGATCGCGAAATAACACGTGCACATGCTGCTGGTAAAATATGCAAATTAGAGCAGGAAAATGGAAGCTTTTCAGTGAAGAAATAGTGCAGAGGGTGAGGTCACTGTTTTTTTTTACCTTTAACAACAGTATCTTTGCCAGGTTTGCCTGGAGTTAAGAACTGGATTTGTCTGATTTGAAGGGGTTTTGAATATAAAAGTGACAGGTGAAGTTTACAAATCATAACATTAAGAGTAACACTCGAGTCATGTAAGGTCAAAAGCTGCTTCTTTGTCTTTTTGTCTGAGATTGTACAGGAAAAGCTGGGCCAGCACAGCATACTAGTAGCAGCTCTGCCTCATAGTTCTGAGGTTTTGGGTCTGAATCTTGGCTCCGTTTGTGTTTTCTTTGGGTATTTGGCTACCTCCCACATTCCAAAAGCCTCCGACTTTAAATTGAGCTCACTGATTGTGTAGTGGATGGATGGAAGACTTTCAAGTTTTCAGCCGAAAGACTCCTGCCCACAGTCATCTGGAATCGGCTTCAGCTCACCCGCAATCCTCATCATGACAGGTGCGATAGAAAATTAATGAATGGGAGAAAATACTAAATTGCTTTTCTTTTGAAGACAGTATTCCCTCCTCACAAAGTGGCGGAGAAAAAAAGGTGTTGGTTTGTATGTCAAGTCTGTTTGGAAAAACAGCCGATTTCCCCAAAAATGTTGTAAACGAGGTTAAGGAGGATCCCATTAAATTTAGTCCGGAGAGCATATCGTTTTTCATTGAGAAAACCCAATGTGTTGGGTGTATTTATTGGAAATTGGAATGGTGGTTTATTGTATAATGCACTGTAAAGAAACAAAAGTGGTTATGCCAAAGAATCTATTTTTTTTTCTACTTTCCAGTTTCCACTTACATCGAGCTAAGAGTAGGATTTAAAAGGAGAAGGTCAATGTGCAAAGGAACATTCGCAGTTAAACAAATAAGGTGCAGTTTGTTATGTCCTCTTGCAGTGGTAAGACATTGGGAAATGTGCAGTTTATATTTGACAGCATGTTTACACGATGTAAAGCAACGCGAAAATTGTGCATATATTGTTTCCAGTCCATGAGGGTGCCGAGAGAACAATCATTCACGTGGTTAAAATTTGTTAGCTTGTCTGTTGGGACACATCTGAAAGGTCAACTTTGCTGTGACATCATCGTGTTCAGCCACAACACGGTCACGGCTTTTTGAACAAGTTCATTTGTTTGCCTTGCAGGGATGTCCCGTCTGCCTCGGTGACTTCAAAGGCTCATGGCTGCCCGAGGGACTGAACATTGTCCTGTCCTTGGTTTACATCGCCTACATCTTCTCATAATTCGGGGATATTTTGGAATATCAACCCAAGATTGTCTACCTCTCCATTGATGTAGATGCAGGATGCGTCCTAAATCTGGACGTTCACAGTGAGTGTATTTTAGACAGAGACAGTCACAGGACAATAAGAGCTCTTTTTTATTTATTTATTTTTTTTTAAACTGTAAACTGTCAGTCGATTCAGTGGTAACCAATCAAGAGCATTTGCACTTGTGGGGTGGAGAAGCAGTCCTGTATCCCAGACGGTGTTATCCTACATGGATAATGTAGGAATTCCAGCCATAGAGAGACATCCTTGTAGCTGCGATGGCCACAGACAAGGGTCTGCCCCTCCTTCAGCTCCAGGAGGTAGACTCCAGTCGAGTGGGCTGTCGTGTCCTCTCCCCCATTCTCAACACTTCCTCCCCGGGTCTGTCCCTCGAACCCAGCCAGCCCATCTGTATCCCCTCCCCTTACACCGACGTCAGCCATGACTTTACCACCATCCCTTTCTACAGTCCAACTATTTTCTACGCCGGGGCAGGACTTTCAGACTGCTCGCCGGTGCACCAGTCCCTTAGACCCTCCTTATTTTGGCCCAACCACGGCCACATGGGTCCGCCCGGACCACTGCACCCGTCCCAGGTACGCCCACAGCAGAGCCAGCCAGTCCAGAGTCCATGGGTGGAACTGTCACCAGGGGATAGTGAGTTGACTGCAAGGTAGGACACTACATCACTTGTTGTCTGCTGCAGTTTATCTCACAACACATACACACATGTATACTGTATCCATCCTGCCTTCTACTCAACTTTTTGGAGCACAGTTAAAAAAAACAGACAAAGTTGAAGCAAAGTTCCCTGCATAAAATGATAATAGAATGACGACTACAAACAACAAAATAGTAACACAATTAAAAGCAATAAAACATTAAAACAAGAGCAGTTTGGTACTGAATTGAAAACCAAGGAATACAAATGGGTTTAGAGAGAGTTTTTAAAAATGGATGGTGAGGGGGCTTCTCTGATATGCAGGGAGGTCATTCCAAACTGTGGGGACCAGCAACAGAAAAAAGCTCTAGCCCCTCTGCGCTTCCTCTTAGACCTCAGTACCTCCAGAGGCCACTGGTCAGCTGACCTGAGGCACCGGGCAGAAGCGTAGGGATTGAGAAGCTCACAGAGGTAAGGTGGGGTGATGCCATTTAGAGAATATATATAAAAAAAAAAAATACAAATCAATAAATAAACTAAAATGAACTGTAAGTGTATAGGGACCCAGTGTAGGGAGGCCAGAATAAAAACAATGTGAGAGTTCCAACTCAGAGGGAGGAGAAATTTTGAAGATGTTTGAGAGAGGACTTGCTGACAAAGTAAAGTACATTAGTCCAGCTGAGATGTGATGACGGTATGGATTTCCGTTTCAAAATGCTGCTTTGCAATAAAAGGCTCAAGTAACGATGGGTAAATGACGTCTCGTCAAGCGCGTGGCACACTTGCCCAATTGTGTCGAGAGAGTGTATTGTTGTGTTGTTTGTCCTTGCGTGGTGACATTTGGTGGACTTAAGAAATAATTGCAAGCTGGAGAGTTGAGTGCATTCAATCATTTTATTTAAATTAATTTTGCGTTTGCTTAATGAGTTCGACGCATACACCGTAACCGTTGCCAACTGCCGAAGGTAAAAAAATTAAATAAATAAATAAAGCTGGGGTTAAAAGGGCTAATTTGTCGATGCCATACTTTGCTAATTGAAAATCGCTATGCTATTTAAAATCCAAATTTCAGACTTTTGGCTTCACATAGTGTGGCAAGGGGGCCAAGTTAATGACAGTGGGCACTGGGGTCGGGTAATCACAAGGGCTACCGGGACAAAATACCATTGCTAGTTTTGTTTTCATTAAAATTTAAAAAGCTCAGGGCCGCCCAGCCTTTAATGTCTTCAATACACGATAAAACAGAATTTTAAGGAGAAAGCATGTACAGTAAATTTGAATGTCATCAGCATAGTAATGAATGAACCCAGGGGCAGAAAATACAAGGAGAAAAGCAGGGGCCCTTAAATTGAACCCTGTGGAATCCCAGAATACACAGAAACAACAGAGAAAACAGAGCAGGACTCAGAACTACCAAGGCGCAAATAAGATATAAACCCAGCCAGAGCATTACCATTAATGCCTACAAAGTGCGTAAAATCGAGCCATGAAGACATTTTGAGCCATAGTATCAAGTTAGCTCCAATAGGACAACACACACACAGTCCCCAAAGTCATTTATTTGGAGGACATCATTAATAACTGTTAATAAAGCAGATTTTGTGCTATGCAGCATTTTAAAACCCAGATTAGAAGACATCATGGTCAATTTTTTCCTGGATTTTAGGAATGAAAGGTCTTCAAAGACCTACGATTGACTAGCACACTACGATTTTGGCAATGTGTCTTCAGGAGTCGTTGCGCCTCAGCACGCTTAACACCAGAAGCCAGGCTCTTGTTAATAGTGGCCAGAACTGATTGGCCTATATCCAGATTAAAAGTCTGCAAAAAAAGTGAGGAGTGAAAGATTCATAAAGAGAACCTGGTGGCTTAATCTTGTCAAAGACACTGAATCAAATGAATCAAACATGAAATTGGGTCAAATGTACTCTTTGAAATGACAGCTCAGTACAGGAATGTATTGCACATTTCAGAGGGTGACTGTGCGAACAGGCCGAGGGGGATTAAGAACAGTCAATGTCTTAAAATAACACACAAGTTATGACAATTAGACTAAATAAGTTTTGACAGGAGGTTTCTTTTGGCCTCTTTTCCAGTGGACTGCTAGTTGTGTTAACAGCCTTTTAGAATTTAGCTGGAAACGTGCAGCTACCACCTGCTTTTGGCTTTGCGGCACTTCTGTCCTGCTGTGCGAGTTCCCTCGCTGACATAGAACACATAAAACAGCGGTTTTGTTTTGGACTACAGTTTTTCATTGAGCCAAAGAGTCCACGATAGTTCAGCAAGACGGAATGAAAGGAGGAGCTTCTAGTGGAATTGTGCCTCTCACTGTGTGTTACTGGCGAGATGGACGGTTTGTTTTAAATAAATAAGCCGTCACAACATCATGTTGTGTGGCACACGTGATGACCTCTCACAGCACGGTTACATGCACCGGAGGGGTCATAGTTCAAATCAGTACCTGTTTCCTGTCACGTGTCTACAAGTTATCATTTTCAGCCAGTCATTGTTAAGATTATTTCATTTCTGAGTAGGATCCCTACTGAGGTTGAACTAAAAATGATTGTTCATTATCACTTATCTTCTGGTAATATTTCAACCTTTTGATGGGGTCAAAAGTAAACAGGGTTCTGTTCATCTCCCGACTTCTCACAATTTCTCATTTTTAATCTTTAAAAAAAGTGCACCATATCAAAAAGGAAAAAAAAAAGCCCCATGAATTCATTTTCATGATCAGCTCTTTACTTCATCGCTTCAAGTTTATTGCAACAATATCACACCATGAAGAATATTGATTTTTAAACAGCGATCTGATGATCTAAGATGCTGGGGTCCAAAGTCAAATCATTGCGTGTTTATGGTCTCCTCTCTACAATTTGTTTTATATTATTCTGTTGCCTCTGACAAGGACCTTATTGATTTTTTTTAATGCTGTCCCATCCAAGATTATCCACGCCTGAAGTGAGCTGCAGGACGGTCAAAAGTCAAATCAGTCGATATTGTCTTCTTACTAGTTTCCAACTTCAGCCAAATGAGCAAACACAGTCATGTCTAGTGTAGACTGCTATAAATCTTTATTGACACACGTGTTTGTCAGCAAGCACAGGCGTTCCCAGGAGAGCGAAGAAGTTGTGGTGTCATCCGGCGGAAAAGCAGACCTCCACTTCTGTGCCGTTTGCCAGGACTACGCCTCTGGCTACCATTATGGCGTCTGGTCTTGCGAAGGGTGTAAGGCTTTCTTCAAGAGGAGCATTCAAGGTGAGGCAAGCAAACATTTGTCAGAAAGTGTCACCCAAGGGGTTTTGGGAATATGCCGTGGGATTTTAATCTTGCACAGTGTAAATATATGCATATTATGATGGGATTGCGTTGCTTGGACTTTACCCTTGCCTATCTTTATCTTGATTTTCATCTGTCCTGTCATCTTTGATTCAGGCCACAATGACTACATCTGCCCGGCAACCAATCAGTGCACCATAGACAAGAATCGCCGTAAGAGCTGTCAGGCGTGCCGTCTTCGCAAGTGCTATGAAGCTGGCATGACCAAATGTGGTGAGCCAAGGTTCCAAACGGCAATAATAACAATCGTGAAATTGCTTGCACAGCGTCACGAGAACACATCCTCAGATACAGCTGTGCTGTTTTTGAAATTGATTATTGGTTTATATTTTGCATATTTATGGACTCGAAATGTTTTCCATACAAATGTGTACACTGAAACCTTGGGGATACGATCCAGACCCACAGGCAAGAAGTGAAAATATGTAGATAAATTATCCATCCGTCCATTCATTTTCCAAGCTGCTAATCCTCACAAGTGTTGCGGGAGCGCTGGAGCCTATCCCAGGTAACTTAAGGCGAAAGGGGGACTACACCCTGAACTGGTCGCCAGTCAGTTGCAGGGCAGATAGATAAATTAAAAATTTTTTAATATAACGTTATATATTTTTAAAAAATCCTCCCAAATGCTTTTAACACATTTACATGAAGAGTACTGCAGACAATACACAATGTAAATTTAAACACCAAAATATTAAACTTAACAATTGAGAAGGAAACTAAGCGCAAACTTTTTTTTTTTTCCCAAGAACATGCCAATTGTGGTCACATACAAAATATTCATGTAAAAGTAAACAAAAGACAGAGATAGATAGATAGATAGATAGATAAATAAAAGGCATGTAGGTCCTTCTAAACTTTTTCAACAACAGCTATTTCAACCTACACTAACCAGTAACGCATACAATAAGTCACCCCCATATTTTCTTTGTACTCTGTGAGAACAACAAATATTAAATAGCATAGAGTGTGTGACACTGACGGGCATCCGCTTCTTGATGGTATTCATGCCACATCTCTTCCATGCTGCGGCACAGCGTTGGTCTGCTCTGAATGAGCACAACTCTAAATTATGACTGATACAAAATCTATTTTAAAAGAATCTGTGTCACAGTAGGAGCGTGAACTTGAGACCGCAATATAGCGGTGGTTAACTGTACTGTAATTTTGACTTTGCTACCGTGCTCACATAGGTTAGTCATTGATTATGGCGCATTCCGACAGATTTAAACTATGCCCCTTCTATAGCAACGGAATGGTATCTTAAACTGAAGACTCACTCTCCATATTGTGCAATGCCCTGTGTTTTTTTTTTTGTTTGTTTTTTAAATTTATTTTTCCCCATCGTCTTTCGTTTGCTGACTCAGGCATGCGTAAAGAGCGTGGAAGCTACAGGAACCAGCAGAGGAGGCGAGTGAGCGGATTTTCCTCACATAGCAAGACTCACGGCGCGAAGGCGTTAACTGAACCGGCCTCGGTTTCCGAGCTCCAGCCGCCCGCGCTGACCCCAGAGCAGCTGATAAAGCGAATAATGGAGGCGGAACCGCCCGAGATTTACCTGATGAAGGATATGAGGAGACCGTTCACCGAAGCTAACGTCATGATGTCTCTGACCAACCTCGCTGATAAAGAGCTGGTTCACATGATCAGCTGGGCTAAAAAGATCCCAGGTAGGTGTGTTTGGATCTGTCAGTAACCCCCCAAAAAAGTGGAGTGGAGCCTCGATAAAATGGACCAAGGCTGGCAGAGAATGGCACTGACATACCTATTTCCAAGTTACGCATATATGATATGACCAAATCCAAATCCAAAAAACATCCCTCCCGTGCTTACATAGTGGCCATGGTAAATCTGGGGCATTGACGGGATAGCCAAGTCATGATGGTTATAGCTACTGTCTATTGTGTCATACAGCACACCGGAGAGAGAGCGGGAGAGCAGTGAGGAGGCGTATTAATTTTGAGGAGTACAAAACACAAGTCTCTGGAGTCACGAACATGCTATTTTGGGTAGCGTAAAAACCTTTTTTATAGGCTATTAGCCTTTGGCAACCGATTTTGAACTAGGAAGCACACTAATTCCTCGCGGCTCACGACACCGACTTGCCTATGATGAGTGCTGCATGTCAACAATGTCACCATGACCAAGAACACCGGCGTGGTAAGTTTGGATAAAATTTGAAAGTTCCAAACAGTTCTAAGATTTTCTAAACATTTATTTACAATGCCTTTTTACTGTACTGGGCATATTGGGCTAAAACTTACAAAACAATAATTTTGTTCTGTACAATAATATGAGTGCATATGGGCTCCGTTTAAAAAAAAAAAAAAAAAAAAAAAGTGTATTCAATATTACAGAAAATTGGCTGTATGGGGCAACAGCCCACCTCTATTTGTCCATTCTATCGTGGTTCCACCATATTTTCGATGGTCACTTTTGAGCACCCAGATCCATCTCTTGGACCAGTCGTCCAAAAACCAAAAACCTTTTAACCAACGAGGGAGACAGGGCACCTCCTCCCCAACCACATCGGTGATTAACTTTGGATTGGGGCAGTCAGAAACTGTCTGTCGAAGTGCAATTCCAATAAATATCTGGCACAATTCAATACTAATAACCATAGAGGAAGTACTGTGTATCAAACTTCCCTGTTGCCCATCGAAACTGCTCAGGAATAAAACCGCATAAAGATCCACCATATTACATAACCAAGCAGCTATAAGATGTTTGACATTGTCAGTTCTCAGCATTACCCGACTGCTCCACTGTAACCTCTTCAGGTTTTGTGGAGCTCAGTCTTCTGGACCAGGTGCACCTGTTGGAGTGCTGCTGGCTAGAGGTGCTAATGATAGGACTGATGTGGAGGTCGGTCAACCACCCAGGGAAACTCATCTTCTCACCTGACCTCAGTCTCAGCAGGTTTTTTTTCATTATTATTATTATTATGATATGAACACATGCCATATTATACGTTGTCATTTTTCAAGGGATTCATTAAAAGAACAAAAAATTTGCTTCATTCAGGTTGCAACCGTTATCAATGAAAAGGTTTTGCCGATATAGTGAACTGATATGAGAGGCTGAGATTGGCTTCAATTCATCCCACAAGCAATAACATTTATACATCAGACATTATATAAATAGTATTGTTGTTTACAGGTAAAAACAGGAACGTCCCCATTTAAAAACACCATGTTGCGATATTATAGACCATTATTTGATGGGATTCATTTTCCTTTGTATCTATATTAGTACATTTTAGGTCAAAATGAATCAAGAAAATCCTAATTCCTTGCAGCAAGCAGCATAACATGTACCGTCACGACTTTTCCACCATATTACTACATCATCTCCTGCCACTGGCTTTCACACTTCCACACGAGTACATGACACCAGCATAATGTCTCTCGGCTGGATTTACACTCCAAAGTCCCAGTTCTATTTAATGTCTATAGTTTTTTTTTTTTTTTTACCATCTATTTTATTTTCCATCTAAAAAAGTGGCTCATATCCAATATGGGGTTGTTTACACAATCATTCCCCTCGGATTGCTTTCCAAATTGCACAAAAGTACAGTGTTCCTTCGCTATATGTCGTTTCACCAACCGTGACCGTGGTAACAGTGTAGATTGTTTTGTGGAACGACTATATTTATCACGGAAATATCCTGATTTGGAGTAATATTTTTTAACTTACTATATTGCCCTCATATGTGGGAAAGGAGGAGAGAGTGAAAACAAATTATAAATGTGGTTGTTAGTCACATTCAAAGAATCCCCAGAGCAATTTCTGTTTGTTTTGAATGTACAGTGGACTGCCGCTTGTCGCGGGGATAAGGAAAATATACCCCAAATTTGCTGATAATTGCTCATTGTAATTTTCATTGAAACAAAATAAGTAAGTAAGTTTCTTTCGGCTTGTCCCGTTAGGGGTCGCCACAGCGTAGCATCTCAGATGAACGCTCATTTTTGTTTGGCACAGTTTTTACGCCGGATGCCCTTCTTGACGCAACCCCTCTTGGGGAATAGAGGCCTAAGTGAGATACGAACTCATGACCACTGGTTTACCAAACCAATGCTCTAGCCACTGAGCGATGGGGCCTCTTTTCATTGAAACAAAATTTTATATATAATATTTTAATGAAGATTCTTCAACAAGTGGGGATAAAGTGGCATTAAGTGTTTCATAGCCTCCCCCCACCCAAAAAAAGAAGAAAAAAGAAAATAGTGGCAAGAAATAGGAACCTTTTGGACGAAAAAAGGAAAATAAGAAAGTTTTTTTTTTTAATTTGAAAATAGATGAATCAGTGCCACGGGTATACAGGACTCCACTGTACACATGCGTGTGCTTGTCTTATTAGATCTCTTTCCTTGAGTATATTCAGTATTTGCTCAGTCACAAAAATCACTAACCAATATTTTGGAGCCTTTTTGAAAAACAAGCTCACAGTTTAGTTGCAGGAAAACCTCAACGCTGGACTTGCTGTTTATTCACTCTACTCTTCTCCTTTTCCGTTGTTCCTTTTGTACCCGCGTGGAGAGGAAATACTAATGGTCGCATTTGTGTGGCAGGGAAGAGGGCAGCTGCGTCCAGGGCTTCGTGGAGATCTTTGACATGCTCGTAGCCGCCACATCCCGGGTGCGAGAACTCAAGCTGCAGAGGGAGGAGTATGTCTGCCTCAAGGCCATGATCCTCCTTAACTCCAGTGAGTCAATACACAGACAGACAAACACACACACACACACACACTGCTTCTCCATGTGTGTCCAGCCGTGCCCTTGCTGAATGTTTTTGTGGCTCCAACAGGACGCACAAATGCGTGTGTTCGTGTCTGGAGCAATCAGGCGGTACCTGCTATGGCGGGGGTGGGGTGGGGAAACGGGTTATAGCATTGCTGCCGAGCCGTCTGCCTTTGAGCTGGGCCCCGCGACTAAAGCTGAACGGGGTTTCGTGTTTTTGGGCCATCTTCTCCGGCGCAGCTTTCATCATGTCTCATCATTTGTATAATAGCCGTGAGTCAGAAAATGAATTCGCATCGCTGGAGCTCCGCGGAGCACATGTACCACTATGCCCGAAAAACATGATTTAATAAATATACCTGGGCCAATTTTAATGGATCATCGCGTTGCCCCTTTGACAGAGCTCTTGGAGAATCAGCCTGGCAGACAATGTAGGTCTTCTTAGAGCAGATGCAAAAAAAAAAAAAAAGTTTAGAGATTGCTTTTAAAATGTTCACACTGAGGACAGATGAGCTAGTGAGATAAAAAGAAACCCTGTTAGGAAGAAGAAAGGAGTGAAGATCATTGCAGGGACCACCGAGAGCTTCTTACATTGGGTGTGTTCATACTTATGGTGGTTGTTGATGGCGTGTTAAAGCCTTGCTTGAGATTTGAGTTTCATTCGGTTCATTACCATATTTGCATCTAAAAATCGGGGTTTCCTATTGAAATGAATGGAAATCCCTGCCTTCCCTCAAAATTTTCAGTGAATTAAAAAAAAAAGATAAAAATAATAGCACTCCATAGCCATCCATCCATCTTATTAGCTGCTTATCCTCATGAGGGTCACGGGAGTGCCAGAACCTATCTCAGCTGTTATCATGCACGAGGCGGAGTACACCCTGAACCGGTTGCCAGCCAATCGCAGGGCACATAGAGACAAACAACCGATCGCACTCACAATCACACTTAGAGGAAATTTAGAGTCTGCAATTA
Organism: Syngnathoides biaculeatus; assembly: GCF_019802595.1. Lineage (NCBI taxonomy): Eukaryota > Metazoa > Chordata > Actinopteri > Syngnathiformes > Syngnathidae > Syngnathoides > Syngnathoides biaculeatus. The sequence continues at coordinate 17,720,728 of NC_084662.1, forward strand.
ATGTTGCATGTTTTTGGAGATGTGGGAGGAAACCGAAGTACCCGGAGAAAGTCCACGCAGGCACAGGGAAAACATGCAAACTCCACACAATGTATGAATCTCAATAATCATTAATACGTTTTTCCATACTATTATTAACCCCTAACGTACACTTTCTTTACACTTTAGCTCACATTTATTGATAACGTAACCAAGTACGGTTACTGCGAGACGTACACCGTCAGCAAACGGTGTCTCGGCTTGTCCACTGGCATATAGAACCGCTTTACATGATCAGGATTTTTGGTCAGAGAGTTAAAAAAAAACAAAAAACGATAAATTTAGAACATCTTTTGACAGAAATCCTGCAAGTTCGCTTCCAACACTTAGTGCTAGCTCTAGCTTGCGAGGCTACAAAACCTTTCTTTTGCCAACTTGAGAACGGTACCATATTAAAAGTACATGAAAATACCTCAAGCAAGCTTTAAAGGTCTAATCCAGAGGAAATGTATTTTATTTGTCTATCATACATATGTAGCTAAAATGTCATAAAAAATATTTTTAAAATTCTTAACACAACAGACCTAACCTAACCCTCAAGATTTTGTTCGAAATGTCACTTAGATTCGGCAAGTTCCGTAACTTCCCGAAATGTGACGTCACGTCACGACAACATTTACCCAGAGAGTGAAAAAGGTAGCAAAGATGGAAGTGTGTCGTATACAGATGTTCTGCGTCAAACGCTGACGGAGTCCAGTTATGGTTATGGACCAGGTATGTGAAGACAGACAAGTGGGCGCATTGGACTTACAAATCAAAGTGGACAGTAATATGTTCCAAGCATTTCACGGAGAGGACTGCTTTGAAAACCCGGTACAGCGTTCACTTGGCTTCGGTGGCAAGCACATACGTGTTCAATTGTTTAGTATTGACAAGTATCTACGTCGTTTTAAATGTAAATACAATACCGATACAGATATACGTCAGCTAACATCCATATCCATGTGATGTTTAAGGGGTGACAAAATTTGGACACTGTATAAAGTTAGTGTACTGTTGACGCTGAGGTCTTCCTGAAATTCGACTATGGCAGTGTGTGCTCTCAAGTGTTAGCTGCATTATTTCAAATACGGGCTAAATGGATGTAAATAACACGAAGAATGTCCTATAAACGGGATCTTTAAAAGTAGAACGATACTGAAGGTTTTGATTTTTTTTTAATTTTTTTGTTACGCCGACTCAGTCGCTAGTTCAACAATAACAAAAGACTCACTGTTGTGTGCAAGCAGCATCAGACATTTAAACGTGTTTGAATTTGATTATTTCGTCAACAAGGTGTACGTAGATTTCTTGGTGCTTAGGGTGCGAAGTTCCACGTCAACTTCGTCATGTCTCGCCGAATCCTGTCCTTGTGTTGCATTCGTCAACTTAGGTTCGAACAAATATGGTTCAATTACACCTTCATGGGATGTTTTTGGAACATGGGAGGAATAAGAAAATTCTTCCTCTTCAGTTTTTATCTCTTCCACAGAGCAATTCATAAAACCTTCTTCATCACTGCTGTCTATCTTCTCAAGATCCCACTCGCAGGGCGTTTGATTGTCTGTGTAAGAAGCCATTTTTGTACTGGGGTTGTTTTGGCGTGACGTGACGTCACACGGTAGCAACTTCAACCGAGCCTCGGTTTGAAACAGACATCGGAGGCATTCGGATTGCAAAGAAAATTTGAACTTTGGCACTAATTTATTTCATTTCTGTTGTGTTGAGAATTTTAAAAATATTTTTTTATGAAAAATTAGCGATGTTTGTTTGATATATAAATAATATATAGGTCCTCTGGATTAGACCTTTAAACCAACATCCTCCCCCAAGCACCGCTGACCACCAACAGGTTTTTCCTGATTTTGTCCTTATAATACAGTCGGCGTGATCCGTCCATTATTGTTTTCATTGGCTTAGTAGTGAGTTTATCCGGTTGCTTTTGATATGTCAACATTCTCAACATTGACAATTACAACACAGCATTTTTGCTTAAATCAGTCTGTTTTTAGGGGAAGCCCTTGTCTTCTGGGAGGGAGTGCTTATTCCACCCAAGGCTGCATCTTGCAATCCTGCTGACGCGTGCGCCCGCCGGTATTTACCCATCTCCTAATCTGGGTTGATAGCCTGGGCTGGCTTTTGTCACTGCGCATCCTGCGAGTCTGCGTCCAGACTGCTGCTTGCCAGCTAACTACCGATTATCAGACGCTAACACTGTTAGCTCAGGCCAATCTATGCGTCCTACAAAACTCACCGCTGGGCTGTTTAGCGCTTGCCTTGGACATGATAGAAGGGACATGAGTGCGTTATAACGCCCTTTGTGTGATAGTTTCATTGACATTTACCTGAAAGTGGCCCAGCCTCACGTTATGGGTGAAGAAACTGTGGTGGTTATGATGTGAATTAGCCCATTTTGTCAGAGTGGGGGCAAAGGTACAGAAAAGCTTGCGAACAGACAAATCTTCAGCCATAGGCAAACAAAAGATTTATGTGGTTGTTTTATTTTACTTGATGCGTTGGGAGGCACACCGGTGACCCAACTATTTGTATGCAAACAATAAAAAGTCAATTTTCTATCATTTGAAATCCAGCTCTAGAAAGGCAGATGTTTATAGAAGTTCTGAATGATAAAGAGATTTCAGTGAAGACTTTTTATGGAAAACAATATATCAAATGTCACATTTTATTAGATTCGTGGTTTCAACATCTTATTTTACAGGCCCAGAGAAGTCATTAAACGGGCCGTTTTCACTTTGCACTTACTGTTTAATGTGTTGCAGTGCTGCTAGTTTGCAGTATTTGAAGAAAAAAAATAATAAACCCAGTTCCCGTCAGTTTGTGAATGATCATAAAAATGATTTGATAAGAACATTCTTGATAAAAAAAGCACTCTTCAACTTGACTTGAATATTTGGAGCAGAGAACTGTAAAAAGCTGATCACTGGCTGGAAGACTCTATGATGGTTTTAGCTGCTGAAAGAACAGAAGTGTTCCCTCGGGACTTGATGGAGACCAAAAACAGATGCAGGGAAAAAAAAAAAAAAAAAAAAACAACAACTCCATGTGCACATCAAAACAAAGTGTGATTTAAACCTGCTGAGAAACAACTTTTAACCTTCATTCTTCAGGTTCACGTCAGGTGAAAAGAAATGTACTATTTTATCCAGCGTCGAATAGCATCTCAAACTTTGTAGTTCTTGAGCCACATGAGGTCTAATTTGATGTCAAAGGGGCTTCAGTTTGTCATGTAAATTGTGTGCAAAAATAACTGATCACAGCGATTGTATTTTAAGGCACAAAGCTTTAAATTACAGGTATTGGGCACAGAAAAATGTACTTTAAAATTGAGTCAACCTTTGAAGATGACCACCACAACGTCTTTTGTATTTTTTCCCCTTTTAAATGCATCCTGCAGGCTGGATTGTGCCCGCAAACTGATCGCTTTTGGCCCAGGTGCCATATGTTTGACACCCCTGATCTAAACCATGCAGACAGGTTAGGATTTTTATCTTGTCAAAGTCTGTGACTTTTTCACAGTGAGAATCTTATTTATTTTTAATGATAACCGAGACGAGACGACCAGTCTGTCTGAGCTAAATGTTATCAGTGCAAGTTGCTGTCAGAGGGCTCGCTCAGTCGTATGTTTCAGCGTACATTTTTTTTTGCCTCTTTTTCACAGCATTAATCATGTTCATTTTGAATGATATTAGGTCAAAGGTCAAATTAGGACCAGCTCTTCTACATGGCTTTTATTTTCTCGCTCTTTTAGAGCGATAACCCTCATACTTGCTAATGATCGAAAAGACAAAACCAAGATAATGGCTTTCTTTTCAGTGTTCTGTTACATCTGTCATCTGTTCTTTTTTTTTTGTTTGGAGCAACCTTTTTTTTTTTTTTTTTTTTTTTTTTTTTTTTTAACGCAACCAGCACAAGATGCCTGTGGGTGTTGCTGTTAAATTCCCTATCAGTGCTTGTTACTTATCAGCATCTTAGTGATCAAGGTCAAATTGTCCATATCCGTTTTCAATGCTCGATATTTAACAAGCTTTCCTCGCATCTTATCTGTGATGTTGTCGTGGGAGTCTACACGGTCACCTCTTATGCTCCCTCCAGGAATGATCTTGCAAATGGAGAAAGCATCGATTCGAAAAGATCATTCCCTCTCACATGCCGTTTTTTGTTTTCCCAGACATGTGCCTCGCCTCACCTGAGGGCAGCGATGATCTGCAGAGTCGCTCCAAGCTGCTGCGGCTTCTTGACGCGGTGACCGACGCCCTCGTGTGGGCCATCGCCAAAACCGGCCTCACGTTCCGCCAGCAGTACACCCGCCTGGCGCACCTGCTCATGCTGCTCTCACATATCCGCCATGTCAGGTGAGGGTTAACGCACCTGAGATGTCATAGTCGCTATACTATAATACAGTGTACCCCAGGTTATCACTGGAAGTATTCCCTGATGCCTTTTCTAATCCTCTTAATGTCAAGAAATGTGAGACAGTCGAATAACATCACGTGTCTGTACTCAGTACTTGCTATTGTGAAAATATTCTGATACTACGGCACCGATGCCACTTCACTAACCTGACATACAATGAAGAAAATGAGTATTTGAACACCCTGCTATATTGCAAGTTCTCCCACTTAGAAATCATGGAGGGGTCTGAAATGTTCATCGTAGGTGCATGTTCACTGTGAGAGCGATAATCTAATAAGAAAAATCCAAAAATCACAATGTAGGATTTTTTTTGAATGATTTATTTGTGTGATACAGCTGCAAATAAGTATTTGAACACCTGTCTATCAGCTAGAATTGTGACCCTCAAATACCTCTTAGTCCACCTTTTGAAAGTCCACCTCCACTCCATGTATTATCCTGAATCTGATGCGCCTGTGTGAGGTCGTTAGCTGCATAAAGTCACCTGTCCACCCCATACAATCAGTAAGACTCAAACTTGTAACCTGGCCAAGACCAAAGAGCTGTCCAAAGACACCAGAGGCAAAATTGTACAACTCCACACGGCTGGAAAGGGCTACGGAGAAATTGCCAAGCAGCTCGGTGAAAAAAGGTCCACTGTTGGAGCAATCATTAGAAAATGGAAGAAGCTAAACATGACGGTCAACCTCAATCGGAGTGGAGCCCCATGCAAGATATCAGCTCGTGGGGTCTCAATGATTCTTAGAAAGGTGAGGAATCAGCCCAGGACTACACGACAGGAATTGGTCAACGACCTGAAAAGAGCCGGGACCACCGTTTCCAAGGTGACTGTTGGTAATAGACTAAGACGTGATTGCTTGAAATCATGCATGGCACGGAAGGTTGCCCTGCTTAAACCAGCACATGTCAAGGCCCGTCTTAAGTTTGCCAATGACCATTTGGATGATACAGAGGAGTCATGGGAGAAAGTTTTGTTGTCAGATGAGACCAAAATGGAAAATTTGGTCATAATTCCAGTAACCGTGTTTGGAGGAAGATGAATGATGAGTTCCACCCCATGAACGCCGTCCGTCCCTAATGTGAAGCACGGGGGTGGTAGCATCATGCTTTGGGGGTGTTTTTCCTGCACATGGGACAGGACGACTACACTGTATTAAGGAGAGGATGACCACGGCCATGTATTGTGAGATTTTGGGGAACAACCTCTTTCCCTCAGTCAGAGCATAGCACTGAAGATGGGTCATGGGTGGGTCTTTCAACATGACAATGACGCGTAGCACACAGCCAGGAAAACCAAGGAGTGGCTCCTTAAGAAGCATATCAAGGTTCTGGTGTGGCCTAGCCAGTCTCCAAACCTAAACCCAATAGAAAATGTTTGGAGAGAGGTGAAACCTGTCTAATCTAGGGTTTATCTGTGTGGAGAAGTCGGCCAAAATCCCTCCTGCAGTGCGTGCAAACCTGGTGAACAACTATATGAAACGTTTGACTTCTCTAATTGCAAACAAAGGCTACTGTACCAAATATTAACATTGGTTTTCTCAGGTGTTCAAGTACTTATTTGTAGCTGTACCACACAAATAAATCATTAAAAAAAATCATGCAGTCTGATTTCTGGATTTTTCTTTTTAGATTATATCTCTCACAGTGGACATGCACCTACTATGAAAATTTCAGACCCCTCCATGAGTTCCAAGTGGGAGGACTCCAATATTGCAGGCCGTTCAAATGCTTATATTCTTCACTGTACGATCCTGGCGAGTATAGTGAGAGAAGTATCAGCCATGTGAAGATAACATTGAACCAGACTGAAAATTATAGCCTGTAAAATGAATCTGCTCGCCTGGTGCTAGAATAATCCCTGATTAAAAACAAATAAAAATTGCAGGTCGGCGCTGTAGATAATATAAATAATTTGCGTTTTACCTCTTCATGTGCAGCAACAAGGGCATGGACCATCTCCACTGCATGAAAATGAAGAACATGGTGCCTTTGTACGACCTGCTGCTGGAGATGTTGGATGCCCACATCATGCACAGTTCCCGGCTGCCCGCCAGGGGTCCGCAACAGGAGGGCTCAGAGCAGAAGGAGGTTCCCGCCAAGCAGGAGGGGTCCGCCGGCACCTCCTCCAACAGCTGCACTACCGACAATGAAGGTGACGTCCAGTAGTCGTCCGGTCACCTATTGGCTTTCAAACGCATTCACTTGCAACAATTTGTATCACTTTGCCTAAACGTTAAGACAAAAAAAAAAAAAAAAAAGACTGTGATGAGTTTTTTTTTGTTTTTTTTGATTCAGTCTTTTGAATGTAGAAGCTCATGATTTTCTTTGCACACAGGTTTCACATCATCAAAAACATGCAGTACTGTATTTATTGCCTTACCACATCAAGGCCCAAAAGTACCACTCATTCTTACTTGATGCCCACATGTTCTATTGTGAAAAGATAATCTAATTTAAATAATGACATCCAGACATTAGCGTGCCGGACAAAAAAAATAGTGACAAAAACAACATACTGTTTACTCAACCCAACATTTGGGTCCCAATTTGATCCATGCTGGTGCCATCTGGAAGATCTTTTTATTCTGTGCATGTTGTTAAATTAGCCTGGTTATTGAGCTTTCCTGTTGCGGTGAAAACAACCCCCTTATATTAAAAACTTCAACTGGAGATAGTGCCTTAAATCTTATTTAGATAAATGGAATAAAAGGGCAATGAATAAACCCAGTATTAGCCTTAACTAAAACTTTAGACAAGCTTACTAAGTAGACGAAAAGTGCCTTAAACCTGTAGGATTTGGCCAAACGGCCAGCAGAGGGCGACCTCATTAATTGAAGTAGGAATTAATGGGTACAAATTACTACTCATTAGTAGACATTTTCCTGGTTTAAACACAGATTTCATTAATTGTGGTGATTGTGAATAAACCAAAAAAATCTAAGAAACCGAGCCATACTGTATTTTTACAGTCATTTGCAAAGATGCCAAGCGGGAGTTCGCCATTCAGCGTCTACAATCAGATGCTCAGTTGTGTATGGTAGCAGAACGCGCGTATGCCCCTTCGGCCGTCGCGTTCCAGTTTTTATTAGGTGACTAAAAGAATAAATAAAAAAAAGGAAGTATTTCAAAGTATTTTCCATTAAAACTTTTATCTTGACAGTACTTTCCCCAAATAAATGCTTTAAAAAAAAATAATAATTAAAAAAAAGGGAGGACAGGTGGGATGGGGGTGGCAGGGGGAGACAAACAATTTGGAGGAACTTGCTTTTTTTCACTGAACCGGGACCATTATATATCAGTGAGATCAGAGCAGTATTTCCCAACTTTTAATGAGCCAAGGCACATATTTTTACATTTGGAAAAACCTCACGGTACCCCATGAAACAAAAATGTCACAGTACGTACAAATTTAAAGGTGACGTACTCTCATGAAGCAATGGCAACAGGTTTATCGTAACGTCCACCCATGTCACAGAAGAACATGTAATTCTTCTGCCTGTCACAATATGTCACTGCCATTGTGAGATGGAATAAAAATGTCGTAAATAAATCATCACTTTCATATTTTTGTGTGGCACGTCTGCATTCAAGTGCGATTTACATCTCCTCGTGGCACCTAACGTTTCTCTGCAGAATCTTGTTCAATTGTGGCTTTTCATGTTTGTGACCATTATTGTACTTCAGACAATGTTGCACTTACCTGTTTGAATTTTAAATTGAGGGGAAAAAAAAATATTTTTGTATCTTCTTGTGGCTACGCTGTCGTACGCATTGTTAAAAAAATATTGAAATGTTAACTGAATGTTTTGTGAAAGGAAAAAAAAAAAAAAAAAATCAAGCTTGCAAATATGTACCAGTTGGGCCTGTCTGCTTTGTGCAATTTTAACATGAAATATCACTGCTTCATATCTGGCGGTCACTTATTTGACCGCCATGTGTAAACAAGCAACATTCAAAGTGAAAAAAACTGCTGGGCAATGTTTTAATCGTGAATCATCTCCCAAATGCTTTTTTTTTTTTTTTTTTTTGTACAGTGCTCCTGGAAGTACCAGGGACAGTTGTTCTTTTCATGATGATTGGCTTATTTGTCATAAAATAAGCTAAAGGTTACACAGATACTTGTCATGCTTAATCATGTTTATAGTACACTTATACAATAAATGATTGTGTCATTGGCAAAACATGATTAGCTTGTATGCCTCCAATTTTGTTTTATTTTAACAGAGCGTCTTCAGAAAAATGCAAATCCACAATAATCGAGACCTCAGACCAACTCAACACCTTATTATAGTTTTGCCTTTATCCATCCATCTATCCATCCATCCATTTTCTCAGCCGCTTATCCTCGTGAGGGTAGTTTTGCCTTTACAAAGATGAAAATCTAGCAAGGAGATATTACTCTGGACCCACGCATACTTCTAGTTCGCAACTCGTAGATTCACCAGAATTTGGGCTAATGCTACAGTATTTGTAAATTTTTTTAATTTTGTTTTTATTGTATTATTATTATTTTTTTTTTTTACCAAGCCCTGGTTTCGGTGGGCAATTCCTTTTGGTTGTATATTCATTTTTTTTTTTTGGGGGGGTGTTATAAAAAAATATATATTATTTTAAATTCAATGTAATTATTTTGAACAATTATTTGCAGATTCTTGGGGGTCCAGTATGGTTGATTTTGGTTGGGATTTGCAATTTGTTGTTTTAACATCTCATACGTACATAACGTTTTCCCAATGCGGTATATTGTATTTCAAGTACCGCAAATTGTACTTTGCAATACAAGCTACAATCACAATAATGAACAAATACTGTAATGAAATTAATCAATCTTTGGCAATGACTAAAAAGTAAAGCGCTTTAATGTACCAAAATTCTAGACATACCAGTGATTATTAGAAATGCAAGACCAAACTACATCAGGAGTGCCTATAAATTATTATATTATTTCTGTACATTAAAAAAATTGCAAAATCTAGAAATCTGTTTTTTTTTGAGAAGCGATAAGACAATTAAATGTTTACTATTTTAAAAAATACAATTAGAAACTGGTGAACAATTTTTTTCCACATCAATGAAGTTGCTGACTATATAATATACGGACAAAAGTATTGAAACCTCTACATCTTAAATCCATCCATTTTCCAAGCTTCTTATCCTCACAAGGGTCGTGTGAGGGTGCTGGAGCCAACCCAAGCTGTCATTGGGCAGGACACCCTGAACTGGTTGCCAGCCAATCGCAGGGCACATAGAAACAAACAACCAATCATGATCACAATCACACTTTGGGGCAGTTTGGAGTGTCCAATTAATGTTGCATGTTTTGGGGTGCCTGGAGGAAACCTACGCAAGCAAGGGGAGAACATGCAAACTCTATTCAGGTGGGGGCGGGATTTGAACCCCGGTCCTAAGATCTGTGAGGCAAACGCTTTAACCAGTTTCTTCCCATCTCAAATATGATTGAAAAATAATTTAAATGAATATTTTTTTCCTAGTTGTCAAGCTGTCGTGGATCACTTGCTTGACTTCTGTGCAGTCAGCTCAGTACCAAAAATTTACATTTTTCCTCAGTTTCTGCACATGCCAGATGCCACAATCCATTTGCCCTTGTGTATGAGGAGGTGCTTCATTCACATCTTTGTAGAATAAATACAGAAAAATAATATTTGTAGGCTTTGGAATTTTTGTTGTTGTAAATGTATGACTTCATCACTCTGATGTCATTTAAAGTACGGGTGTCAGTGTTTGAAAAAGATGGATTAAGTTAGTTCACTCTAGAACGTGGCAATAGTCTTACACTCCCCCGCCCCACTCCCAGCCCACCTTCATCAGGTGGGTGGGGGTCCATTTGTGTAATGTAACATGGGATGAAAAGATCGGGCAAAGTTGTTGGCAAGAGTGCAGCTGGAGTCTCTCTCTGAGTGGGGGAGCAAACATGGCAGCAGTAGCAGGAACAGCAGAAGGAGGTGAAACGGGACAGCAGCTCGCAGGACCCGACAGAAGAAGGACCGGCGAGGGGACGGATCGCTCTTCTCTCTGGGTGGCACACACACAAACGCTTATATATATAAGCTTCAGATCAGGAATATGGAAATATACTAAAACAACATGGGATCATGTAAAACAAAAAACAAACAAACAAAAAAAACATTTATGTGGACATTCTCTTGAATATTTCTGTCTTCTCAGTTCAGTGTGCCATAGAAATTTGGGTGTAAAAGTCAATTCAATACGAAATTCCATATCTCTGTTTAAAAATTGTCACAAAAATTGAAAGCGTCTACAATATAACACTTTGGGCTCTATTTTGCTTAAATCCGGCGCAGAGGCTAAGTGAAGCAGCGCCAGTGACTCCTTTATAATGTGGGAAAATGAATTTCTCGCACGGAGACAGACATTTCTGCACAGGAGAGGACGCAGCCATCTGTGCGTGACTGCAGCATTGTCGCTTCTCTTGGCCGGTGTGGCAACAGAGAATGTGAGCGGGTGCCCTAATTAAATACTGCTGATAATTGTTAATGACTTAAATATGTCTGTGGACTTCCTGTATCTCTCCCTACCCCTAATAGTAGGTCTGCCCGCCCCCCATAGCTGTGCTGGCTGGAATTATTTTTCACATATTAATCAGGGTTGGGAATTTCACACATTAACCACAATTGATTATTGCAAAAAAATCAAACAGTTAACGCACGGTGGTGACTGGTAAGCATGGTTGGTTGACTTAAGACTATAAAATGGCTGTAGGGGCGAATGTGAGTATGACTCATTGTTCATATCTGCCGTGCGATTGGCTGGCAGCCCGTTTAGGGTGCATCCTGCCTCTCGCCTGAAGATAGCCAGGATAGGACTCAGCATGCCCGCGAGCCTTGTGTGGATAAGCGCCTCAGATAATGGATGTTTTTATTGGGAAGGGAATCTGCAAAGAAAACCCACAAAAGGGAAGAGCATGCAAACTCAAGAGATTCAGTGCAGAACCTCAGAACTTTGAGTCAGACACAGTAACCACTCCAAACCCGACTGCACGGGTGGTCTAAGACCAAGTTTAAGTTGCAAATAATCAAACTTGAACCAAAGAAGTTAGTAAATTACTGTTCCGATACCTCTTTCACGTTTGTGTTCCTTATTCATCAAAGTTGAATAATGGGATGCCATTTTTGGACCATGTAAAGATGTCAAGTGACAAAAATAAAACTCTAATCATCTTTTGAGTAGATACTGTTGTACCTTCTTGAGGATGGAGATTTCTGTGTTTGTGTGGGCTCCTGGGCAGAATCCACAAGGATATTTTCATCTCTCCTTGTGTCCAAATCCTTCAATTAAAAGGACAAATAAAGTATTATTTTCAGGTTTCACGCAAAATAACCATATGTATATTTTTTACTCATTAAATACATTCAAAATCTCATTAAAAAAAATGTGGCTGTAGAGCGCTTACCAGACGCTGTTGCAGAATGCTCAGGTCCCGCGTGACATCCTTCAGGAGTAATTTCAGTTTGGTGCCCGTCACGTGGATCTTCTCCTGGGCCTCGTCGCTCCCCTCGTCTCCTTCCTCAGGCCGGAGTTGACACCACAGAGTCTGGAGCGAGGCCTGCTGGGTCTGCCTTTCCAGTAGCTCCTCCAGCAGGGCCTAAACACACCACAAGTGATTAAAAAAGACTTTCATAAAATATAGGCCGTGGATAGATAGATAGATAGATAGATAGATAGATAGATAGATAGATAGATAGATAGATAGATAGATAGATAGATAGATAGATAGATAGATAGAGATAGATAGATAGATAGATTAGATAGATAGATAGATAGATAGATAGATAGATAGATAGATAGATAGATAGATACGAGCATTTACTGCTGCTCATTTCGATCCCAAAATGGCTTATTCTGTTTCTGTTCAGGGTCACAAGATGTTCCCAGCCTACTTTGGGCAATACACAGGGTACATCCAGAACTTTTTTTTGAGAGGTTACATGTACGTATAACATTTTCAAAATGGGGATTGAGGATTTTTTTTCAGGATGGAACTGTTCCTCCCAAACTGGAGTGGAGTGTCTATCAGACAAACAAACAAAGAAACTGTGATTCTTGATTTTTTTATTCACCGTTGTGTACAGAGATTGTAGAGGGTAGGTTCTCAAGCCCCACAAAAGGGCAGCCATAGGAAAATATTCTTCACCCAGTGTGTATCTCTGTGTGTGTGTGTGTGTGGAAGGGGGGGGGGTAATTCATCAATAAGTAGTTGCCAACAATCTTTCCGGGAACAATGTCATTGGACAGTTTGGGTGAGTTTGGTTCCTTCAAGAACACTTAGACTATGCTGCCCAGCATCCTGCCCAGAAACAGCCCCAAATTTCAAATTACGGTCCAAAGCCAAATACAAACTAACACTAAATTGCATTTTAGTGAAATGCAATATTTCTTTCTTTACAGTTTGTGACCCAATTTCATAGTCTTGACAATTTGGTTTATGAAAGAGAGTAGCATCATTTCAATTTCCCTGGGAAATGTCCTCAAGGAAGAGGAGCCACTCAATGCATTTATTGGGATTAAATTCAATTCAAAGTCATTTGAACATATGCCGAGCAGCCACAACAAACTGACCACCTGCATACCAACTGAGATTGAATGGAAGAAGAGCTGCATGAAAAACCACCATATACTTTTAATGGAGCTTTAAAAGTAAAAATGCTCAATTTTGATTGATAAAGTCAGTGGTGCATTAGTAGGCAATCTGTACTTACTCATACAGACTGCTTCCAAGCATTAGTAGCTTTTAAAAGGAAGATTTATTTTGATATGTACTGTATAAATCTTTTTAAAATATTTTTTTAATTGCATGACCTCCTAAGAATCTACAGATGGTCACAATGTTTTGATTGTACATTGTAAATGATGCAGTATATACAGGCATCAAACACATTTGCTCGGTTAAATCCAAGAAAGACTTGATCGGCGAGACAGTAAGAGATCTGCTTACAGTGAGAGAGTGATGGTGCTGTTTAAGAATTGGGCCAGGTGTCTCCGGATCCCGGACATCAACTGCGCGGCGTCTGCTCTCGGTGTGTGACAACCACAACAGCAGAGAATGGAGACTCTCGTGAAACTCCTGTGCGTGACGGTTTAAGGTTAGTGCCTCCGAGGAGGGGGCGCTCTTGGACACATTTGTTGGTTTGTTTTTTTTTCGTCTGCAGGATTGCATAAATAGCTAATAAATAATACAAGGTTTAAAGTAACACTGTCGGGAAAAATTAAAATTAGACAGACTGAATTCTGTGAAAAGGTTGTGCTTTTTGCTGGAAATACTTCACACACATCCAAATCATTGAAAAGCCCCGATGAAAAGGAGTAGCTTCACTGTAATTGATCTATTAAAATAATGTATTTATTCAACAATAATTTACAGTTCTTCGAACCTGACAGCGTATCAGAGTCCTTCTCAAACTGGTGTCCCACTGGTGAAGAAGTGTAGAGGCTCGGCTCCAGGCTCGGTTTAAATCAATGAGCCGCTCCTGCTGCTCCGGGACTTCTTGAGCACGCAGGTTAACGGACAGCATGATCGGCTTGTAGTGCGTGAACATCTTCTGCATCTCCTAAAAAAGCATATTCATGATACTTTTCAATAATGACAGTGCAGCACCAAGTTTTGCCCTATTTTGCCTGCAGTTGTTTGTTTATTTGTTAGTTAGTCTGTATGACTGGTCAAAAACACAAACTACAATCCACGGCATTTGGGTGCAGACTCATAGATGGAACAATTCCATGGCACATAATGTTTAGCAGGGGAAAATAAAGTCTGTTTTGCGGGTGATTTTGCAATCTATGCCGTGTTTTCAGAGGAACACATATTGATGATTTCAGGAACCAGCGTCAAATACACTCAAACACGGCAAATTAAAAATTTGATGTCAGAGCACTTTTCCTGATGCTTGTAATTATTTTGTTCTGGACAGCACTGTTACCTTCATCTCTTTAGCTCTTGTTGCCATGTCAACAATCCTGTTGCTGGGGTGCGACTGCTGGTGACGGTCTAGTTCCGGATGAATGTTGTCTAGCCAGGAAATAACATCATCAAGGTCAGATGCGACATTTTGTGAATCCTGGCTGTCGGCGTCTTGCTCGTTCCTGGATTGAGCCTGGAGCAGCTCCCAACGTTCAATCACACCTGAGCGAACAGACATCTACTGAAGCAGCCTCTCATGCAAACAAATGTTCAACACGACCTAAAATTGAACATTATGTTTTCCTTTGCAGGCATTGCTCACCTGATTGTTTCTCTGAGGCAGCCGAGTTAGTCAAGCCAATCTCTGGCTGGTCCTCATCATCCAGGATCAGGGAAATTCTCTTTTCTTCAACGTTGTCACTGCACTGGGACATTTGATGGGACATTTGATGCAACTGGAGACAAAATAATGCCCATTTGTTGCAATGACACAGTAGCTGGTTTGAGAAGATATTTTTAACGCACATAGCCTTGCTTTTCAGGAGTGCTGGTGAGGACAGGTGGAGCCTCAACACACGTTTCTTCATCTTCTCCTGATGGCCATCTTGGAGACTCATAAGCAACCATTGAACTGTCTGGTACTGAAACAAAAATTTAGGGTGAATCTATAGAGAATAATTAACTTGAGATTTAGCAGAGTTCATTCACCTAAAATTTCCGCTTTTCCTTCCCAAAAACATGTTTGTGGTGTACCTGTCAAATCTTTGTGGACTAAAAAAATAACACATAATAGAGTCTCTTATCACTCATTCGGTGAATGTGTACAACACACTTTCATACTAAAAATAACCCTTTTTAACACTCAAACATCATAAAAGCTTTCTTACAAATTCAATGTGTCATACACACACATTCAGTGGACACTAACGGTATCACAAATTCAAGCTGTACAAAAACTATTTTGACTGAAACTTGAAAAAATATGCATGTGTTTGCAGGAAACCTGTAAAATATATGCATTTTTTTTCCCATGAAATGTATTTATTGTTGCGGTTTTGGTTGTTAGTCATGTAGAATGAAACTACAGTCAAGAAAATAAGTATTTGAACACCCTGCTATATTGTAAGTTCTCCCACTTAGAAATCATTGAGGGGTCTGAAATTTTCATCGTAGGTGCATGTCCACGGTGTTCAAATACTTATTTTCTTCACTGTAATTATATAAGGCGCTCCTAATATTTTGGTCTAACAAAGGTTTTAGTCAAACACAATTTGCATTTTTATCTTATCTTTTTATCTTGTCTGATTGGATTGCCCATTGTAACAAATGTGTCCTGTGATGTTGCAGCTGGAAACTTTAAAATGAGTATAAAAACAGACAAATGACTTCAGAGGCATTTGAAAAACTAAAGCGGACACATTAGATCGTGGCAAAAGATAACAGAAGGGGACAGTAAATTGAGGCTAATGCTCCTCATTAATGTCATTCTGTCAGTTAACAGACAGGGAGGCTCTGAGGGATAAAAGATAGCAAGTATTGGCATGGAAGTGGGAGGAGAAAGAAATAATAATTAATTGGGAAGTTTTATTGCAAAGGAACACGAAGAGGAACTCTTCATGCAACCTGGTAGTGGAAGGATGTGAACGCACTGAGTTAACCCAGTTCATGTAACTTTCTTCAAACAAGAATGTGTCAAACAAAAGAAAAATGAGTGAAAATTTTGTTTGGCTTTGAACGCTTTTCCAAACGACAGCTCACGTGAAGCAAAGGGGTGGTTGATGCAAATGAGCCAGAAAACATTAAAAGAAAGATTATTTGTTGGAAAAAAAGAACGGCCCTATTTATGACCTGTCCAAAAAAACCTGAACATCTTCAGGAAAAATAGTCTGCGTCAGATGTCCAGAATCCATCCATCCATTATCCAAGTCGCTTATCCTCACAAGAGCCACGGGAGAGCCAGAGTTTATCCCAGATAGGTTTGGGCAAAAGGCAGACAACACCCTGAACTGGTTGCGAGTTAGTCATAGGGCAGATATCGACACCATCACTGAGCAGGAATCGATTCTAACCTGCTCGCACCAAAGTCAGGTCTGTGTACCCATATACCATCAGTAACTCCAGATGTCCAGAGTACTCAATCTTAATCCAGTTATGTTTTTAATCTCTTTTTCACCATCAGTCACACATCAACTTTTCGAATGTTTGAAATTGTGTAAATGAAGCAAATAGTTTTGTCTCATAGAAGGAAGAGAACATATGGATTGCTATGCCTGCCTGCAGAAACAAAAATAAAATAACAGAAACAAGGTCAAGAAGTGCATTTGTGTAATTTATGGCAGGATTAAGTACACGCTGATGTCCTTTTGGATGAGCGCAAAAGGGAAGGTGGTTCCTTCAGAGATAAAGATGCCTTCACTTTCCAAAGTACATTTGTAAAGATTTTTGGCCCAGAAAATTCAAAATGGGTCAAATCGGAATACATTGTGGACGTGTCACTTTGATGGATTAAAATAAAATCTACCATTTGTAAATTGTCAATGATTTCATGCGGTCTAATAAATATATCATTAAAGAATGAAAGAGGGCGGCATGGTGGATCAGCTGGTAAAGCGTTAGTCTCACAGTTCTGAGGTCCTGGGTTCAATCCCGGACCTGCCTGTGTGGAGTTTGCATGTTCTCCCAGTGTGTGGCGTTTGCATGTTCTCCCCGTGCCTGCGTCAGTTTTTCTCCGGGGACTCTGGTTTTCTCCTACATCCCAAAAACATGCAATAATCAGAGACTCTAAATTGCCCCTAGGTGTGATTGTGAGCGCGGCTGTTTGTCTGTTTCTATTTGCCCCGTGATTAGCTGGCAACCAGTTCAGGGTGTACCCTGCCTCCTGGCTGTTGACAGCTGGGATAGGCTCCAGCACTCCCGTGACCCTTGTGAGGATAAGCATCTAAGAAAATGGATCGATGGATGTTTCTTAAAGAACAGCATTATATTTGTAATGGCACAAATCTCTTTTCTTGCAGCTATTTAAATTGTGGAGGCATACCTAATGAAGTGTCCAGTAATTGTATATAGTTGTACCTGACAATGCACTAAAGTAAATCCCCTCTTCATCGTGTCCTTGGTCATCCTCATCATCCTCATGGGACGATGACCCCCCCACGTCCCCGGTGTGGTCCCACTCTAACGGCAGCGAGTCCACGCTCACAGGCGTCTCTCGCCCCGAGTGCTCTAGCGGAAGGGCCAGCAGGTGCGAGGGTGTGGTTGGGAGGCTTCCGTGACTCCGCCCTAGCCAGGGTCGTCCAATCAGTTCCAAGCTTGACTCCAAGGAAATGGAAGTGCCAGAGTACTTGGGTTCTTCTGTGATTATCTAAGGTGAAAAAGTAGTTTTGGAGTTGTTATTGTGCAGTCGAACAACCTAAACCATAATCATTCATATTAATAATGAATACAGTGTTTAATGTTTTACACCAATAGAACTTGACCTCACCGGTGGATGGCTGAGACGCTGATGGAAGCGAACCAGTCGGCTGAAAACCTCCTGACAGTAAGAGTGAAGCTCCTCCAGCTCTTCTTCTATCAGCGCAGCATCTTGAGGTGAACTCCTCTGGATAAGATTTTCTCCAAACACGATTAGCCCGTCGATCCGCTCCGTGTTGAGGATGATTTCCTTCTGGAAACTCTGCGTGAAGAGACTCAAAGGTATTAACACAGTGACAATGTAGAAACTAAAAAGAAAAAAAAAACATGCACCAAATGACATCCAAGGCTGAACAATTTGTATGTAATAACTGACAGGTAGACTGAAAGCAGTCAAATGAAAATACTCACACTAAGCTGTTGTATCTTATGGTGGACGTCACTCTCGGAAAAGTGTTCAACGTTGGTCAGCTGCAGGTCCAGCTCTGTCAGCCACACCAACATGCTCTCCCGAGTGCCTTCGAATTCTTCTCTCTGACTGGTAAAATGCTGGAGAAAGAATTGATTGATTGGATGGACGAGGAATCAACAGGATTCAAGGTTTCAGTTGAAGAATCCATTCAAACTGCAATACTTCTTTGGTCTTCAGGGGCCAGAACCTTCTGAGTTTAAAAAACATTACCAGCCATCCAACGGAATCTGCACAGGTGAGAGGTTGTGTGCATTATCTCATCCCAAGACATCAGCAACCACTGTGACCTAACGAGCTTAACCCTAACTCTTTCCCGTCAGGCCCAGAATTGTGGCCACAACTGTACAATTCACCGGTTTTGAGGTGGAAGGAGATGCATGAAGTCAGTCTACTACATCAATTCTGGCCTTTGTCTGCCCGTCTTTGTCTGCCTGATCTTGCTTCACACAACGTATATCACACCTTTTACAGCTTCAAAGAAAGAAAATTGCTGTTTATTATTAGTGTTTACTTTTTTCTTTGTTATTCATGTTCATACATTTTGTTTTTTTGTTTAATAATTTCAATAAAAATTTTGTATATTGCAAAACAAAAAAATGTATGTTGTATTATTTATTCATTCATACTAGTGTTTTTCATAAAACACATATAAACAAGAAAACGAAAGAAGCCACGTCATGTTATTAGGATGTCATGTGCACTTGGGGTGTGTCACAGGGTATTAAAGTAAGTAAGTATTAAATGACTACCGCAATGCTTGGGATGAATATGATGTTGTGTTAATGTTCGTCATGATTATTTATTAATGTTGTCATTCCATTTTATTTTCCACCACTCTTACTTCCATGCTGTAGCTGTTACCAATGTAAAGTAAGATAATGGAGTATTGTGCAATATGGCATATTTTAAAAGGCAGTAGTGCATCCTCTTCCTGTTCCCAGACTGTACCTTGAGCCTGCGAAGGATAGCAGCCACCCGTCGGTGCAGGACGTCCCATCGCCGGTTTCCCTCGTGGACCATAGCTTTCAGGTGGTTGGACCGGTCTGTGCGGTTCTCCCTGGCAAGACGGCGGTATTGATTGTTGATGAGTTCTAACTGGGTCAGCCGCTCATGAACCTGCCTTTGAAAAGTCTAAAAAGGACAGACGTGGCCGGTCTTAAATACAAAGTCACAGTAATTGACATTTTTCTCGGTTGTATGATTTTCCTGATCCAATTTTAGAGTTAGTCAATGATGATTAAATTAATCCTGAACTGTCAAACTCAAGTACACCTGCATAATCTAATGAGATATAATGTAAACACAATATCAAACACCGTTAGCCAGTCCTTTCAACTTGCCTCAAACTTCTTCAGCTCCTCCTTGGCGACTGCATAAAGAACATCTCCTGAGTTAGGGTTAGCAGCAGTCTTCTCAGCCATCTTGAGCCAATCATCAAGGTGTGAGTAATCCTCAAGGAACTTGCACCACAATCTCCATGTTTCCTCAATCCTATGAGGAGGTATGAGACAGATGTGGTGGGGGTTCTTTTGGGAAACCCGTTGAATCAGAGCCATTAAAAATATTTAACTACAGTACTTGTCTTGACATATTATACATATTTTGTTGTATTTGTATACCATCAGATCACAATCTAAGTTATAAAAACACAAGAGGTTCAGGTGAGTTTTGATGATCTTTACAAAGAAAAGAAAACTCTCCCTTAACATAATGAAATGGAACAAAGATGAGAGTGGGCAGCCATTGATCTCCACTCGTAAAGCTACGTGAATCGAAAGGATGAACGCACTTAAATCAGAAGAAATAGTGAGAAACAGTAGAATTTATTGAGATGAAACATTCATGATTAATAGAAGTGCTAATGGCCATGCTCTGATAAATGTTGTTTACGCTAGGTAGAGATTCTACTATATGTATGCAAAAGTTATATTTTCTGCTTATTAGATTCATTTAGGTGACACGGTGTCATGATCCTGCCGCTCCAGCCTGGGCTGTGCGGGTGTCCGCGGAGTTGCTCTGATTGGGAGGTGCACACCTGCGCCTCATGCAGCCTGATTATGCTGAGTATTTATACGACCCCGATGACAACTGGCCGGCGCCAGTTCGTTGCGCTTCATGTCCCGTTCGTGTGCTCCGGTATCGCTGATCGACAACCCGTGTGTACCGACCTTCGCCTGTTCTCCGACCAACCTTGTAAGTTTGACTCCTTTGATACTTCTGTCTGCTTTGATCGTTCTCCTGTGTACCGACTCCTGCCTGCCCGCTCACCTGCTCTCTTCGCCCGACGTCCCAACTACCGCTGCTGCACCGGACTCCCTGCTCGATCCCTGACCTTGGCATATAATAAACGTTTCTCCTTGAACTACCTGGCATCGTCCGAGTCCTGCATTTGGGTCCTACTCTCGTTCCGATGGGACGTGACACACGGTGGAGCTACTGATTAGAGGATTGGCCTCACAGTTCTGAGGTCTGGGGTTCCAGTCCCTGCCCAGCTTGTGTGGATTTAACATACTCTCCCCGTGCCTGCGTAGGTTTTCTCCGGGCACTCTGGTGTCTTCTCATATCCCAAAAAAATGTATTAATTGGAGACTCTAAATTGCCCCAGGGTGTGATTGTGAGTGGGATTGTTGTTCATCTCTATGTGCCCTACGATTAGCTGGCAACCAGTTCAGTGTGTACCCCGTCTCCTGCCCGATGATAGCTGGGATACCCTCCAGCAATCCCCAACCCTTGTGATGATAAGCAGCTCAGAAAATGGGCGGATATTCTTTTAAATTCGTGATCATTCTCATGTGATATTTGAGTTCCAACCTGAGTCGCCTGTCGAGAGCCATAGCACAGATGGTCCTCCAGCGCTGGTCAAGGCTATGACTGGTTTCCTGAAGGGAATCACTTTCTACCTCGATGGCGCCAGCAACATTTTTGTCCTTCAGCAACAGGTCGCACAGGTTCAGGACAGACGTTACGCCTTCTGTATGCTGCTCGATGTCCTTTTGCAGCTCCTGAACACACATATGATGGGCTGCAGGCCTTGCTTCAAGACCACAAACACAAAAAAGTCTTGGACGACTACATCAATCAACCCCTCCCAAAAGTAAACCATGGATTGTTTGCAATTAACTATTAACTATTAATAATAATAATAATAATAAGATGGGAGTGTGAGTTTTGGCAAAGCAGAATTACACTAAGAAATGTAGAGAAAAAAAAAGACAGGAGGTGAAAGGCACTGGAAAATTTTTAGTATGATGTTTCATGTGTGTGTTCACGTGTGTGTTACCTGCTGCTCTGCAAGTCTCCTCTGGATCTCCTGGTGATGACACACACTGTAGGTGATGGGCCTGGACAGTTCGGCCTCCACGCGTGAAAGCCACGACCGGAGGTTACTCATGTTTTTGTCCAACTGCTGCACTCTCAGCAAGGTCTCCTTCAACTTTGTCACTCTAAACAAACACGCATGCACACATATAACCTCAGATTTGTCCATTTATTTGGCATACAGTGAAGAAAATAAGTATTTGAACACCCTGCTATATTGCAGGTTCTCCCACTTAGAAATCATGGAGGGGTTTGAGATTTTCATCAAAGGTGCATGTCCACTGTGAGAGAGATAATCTAAAAAGAAAAAAACAGAAATCACAATGGATGACTTTTTAGTGAAAGTCCATCTCCACTCCATGCATCCTGAATCAGATGCACCTGCGTGAGGTCATTAGCTCCATAAAGACACCTGTCCACCCATAAAATCAGTAAGACTCAAACTTGTTACGTGGCCAAGACCAAAGAGCTGTGCAAAGACTCCAGGAACAAAATTGTACAACTCCACACGGCTGGAAAGGGCTACGGAGAAATTGCCAAGCAGGTTGGTGAGAAAAGGTCCACTGTTGGAGCAATCATTAGAAAATAGAAGAAGATGAGGGTCAATTTCAATAACAGTGGTGCCCCATGCAAGATATCACCTCGTGGGGTCTCAATGATCCTTAGAAAGGTGAGGAATCATTTCAGGACTACGCGACAGGATTGGTCAATGACCTGAAAAGAGCTGGGACCACCGTTTCCAAGGTGACTGTTGGTAATACACTAAGACGTCATGGTTTGAAATCATGCATGGCATGGAAGTTTCCCTCGCTTAAACCAGCACATGTCAAGGCCCGTCTTAAGTTTGCCAATGACCATTTGGATGATACGGAGGAGTCATGGGAGAAGGTTTTCTGGTCAAATGAGACCAAAACTGAACTTTTTGGTCATAATTACATTAACCGTGTTTGGAGGGAAACGAATGATGAATTACATCCCAAGAACACCATCCCTAATGTGAAGAATGAGAGTGGTACCATCATGCTTTGGGGTTATTTTTCTGCACATGGGACAGGACGACTACACTGTATTAAGGAGAGGATGACCGTGGCCATGTATTGTGAGATTTTGGGGAACAACCTCTTTCCCTCAGTCAGAGCATTGAAGATGGGTCGTGGCTGGGTCTTTCAACATAACAATGACCCGAAGAACACAGCCAGGAAAACCAAGGAGTGGCTCCGTAAGAAGCATATCAAGGTCCTGGTGTGGCCTAGCCAGTCTCCAGACCTAAACCCAATAGAAAATCTGTTTGATGTAGAGAAGATCTGTGTGGAGGAGGGGGCCAAAATCACTTTCAGATCCCTCCATGATTTCTAAATGGGAGAACTTGCAATATAGTAGGGTGTTCAAATACTCATTTTCTTCACTGTATATGGCAAATGTGTTTGAACATGCATGGTACATGATCAGCAGGCTCCAGGAAATGCTTTTGAAAGTACATTACTTTCATAGAAGTAATTTACATTTGCCATTGAATTTTAAATAAGAATGATTACACAATGTGATGAAAGTTTTTGAAACATTTTACATTGGGTATTATACAATGGTTACAAGAGCAAAGCAGCAATAATCAAATAACATTTTAAGTGTTGTATGGATTTGAGGCTCACGGTGTCAAATTTGTCATAAAGTATATAAAACACCTCCATGCCTTATCCTATCTGTTGTGGTGGGCACATTTCTTACATAAGGAAAAAAGGGTCCAAATGCTCTGATGGACCAGTTGTCTTGCGTTTTTTAAAATTCAATTTACCATGCAAAGCATGACATCCTCCCAGTCTATATTTATATAGCATGACAAAAACAAAAAGTTTAAAGCAAGCGAAAAAAAAAGTTGAAAGGGCTTTCATTTAAAATCTCAGGTGTTTTCCATCAGAACCCCCTCCATCACCATGGCAACAGACCTCCTGACTGCTCTCATAGTAACGCTGAGGACAATAGAAGCTCTCCCTCGAGACTTAAAAAGCCTGAAGTGTGCCCCATTCGGGAGTTTGAGTTAATTCCCCCATTTGATCCTTTCTCTTTTGTTGAGGTCCGTCAAGGCTGGTCAGGGTGGAGAGGGAGATACTCTCGGCCCAAATAATGAGCACTAAAAACAAACCTGAGTGTAAATGGGTGGCGAGAGAATGGTTGTCAGGGTCCTACCCGATGCCAGGGTTTGAGCATAAAAACCTAACCAAACAGTAAAAGATAAATGGGATTGACCTATGTAGGTGCTTATAACATCATGGTAGTACTCAAGAGTTCTTTTCCCTTCGTTCACCAAGTCGCATAATGTTTAATGAAATGAAGTGTACAAATGGAGGGTCAGTATCTTGCTCAAGGATACTAAAGAACACGTTCACGGGGGAGCTAGGGAATGAAACCAAAAACTTTGACCATAACAGATATTAGGAATGCTTATGGATAGATGAGGACCGTAGAATGTAGAAGATTCAAATAAGATTCCTTCCAAGAAAAAGGGTAACCATGTTTGGGTATTGATATCAAAAAAAGAGTTTGAAGGTGTTTTCTATATGTAAAAACTGTTCAACCAATCACACTATTTTGGATACCACAGCTTGGTCAACAGAAAATTACAATCTTTGCAAAAAAAAAAAAAAAAAAAAAGGTTCCACATCAAAATCTGTAGTTTAGGCATGTGGATTTTTTTTTTTTAAGGGGGGGAAGATGTTTTTTTTTTCCTCTGTTTTTGATATGTCTAAAATAAATTTGGTTGAAAAGAATGTACATTTTGGAGAAGCATGTTTTTTTAGAAGCTCTTGGTGTGCTAACATAGACAAAAGCAATGTTTTGCTCTTTAAACCTGAATTTGAATGTGAACCTCTGTGTGAGAAAATACAATTTGCTTCTTCTAGTTGACATTTCAGGTTTTACGGTGGTGAAATAAAGGTGGTAGAGTAGGTGTAAATTATCCACTGCAGCACCATCACAGTCTGCTAAAGTGTTTCTTGCTCTCATTTGCCCTATCTAACCTTTGACAGCTCAACAAAAGCCAGATGCTTAATGTGGAGACTGAACAAAGACACAAAACCCGGTCAGGGGTCCATTCTAAGAAGGACATGAGCAGAACGGGTGAAGGGAAAAGATCAGTGAGGATATTTGGTTGGAGGACAAAGAGAAATGAGTTGTAGGAGGGCTTGAACTTACAAATATACATGTTGAGAACATAGCGTGACTGTAGTGTATCCACTAGATGCATTATATAACCACCTGATAAAAAATAATGTCTCGTCATTATGAACTTTCCAGCAACATGAGCATTATTGGACCATATTCATGCAGAAAAAAATCTTATCCGGCATAGAAAAATGGTTGTTCATGTCACTTAAAAATAATGTAAAAAAAAAAAAAATATGCTAGCATTCGGCGTAGCATATGACATTACAAATTAATTATTAAAAAATGGACGTCTTTCATGTAACTCAATAAATCTCAATATACTAACCGTGCCTCATTACAAAGCAATATATTTTTTTTTTATAGAAAAGCCCCGACACATTTTAGTGAAAAAGTATTTGGGAAGCTTAATGGAAAGCAATAACACCAAGCACTATTGTCCTTGATTTCAAACATTATTTTTTTCTACAATTACAACTGAAACATTTTATATAACGATTAAATCAAATACACAATATTTAAAATGTTTTATAGCAATATCATTGGTCAGGGCATCCTGTTAGACAAATCATTGTTTACAAAGTCATTGCCGTACCAAAAGGCAGCAGCTGGCTGTCTGTGTTTCACAAAACGTCAAACACAAACTATGTTGCATCCTAAAATCAAATTGCATAGCATTTATGGTTAGTGGTTGTCTGTCTACTAGCCATTGATTTTCTGCTTATATGTTGGCTCTAAATGCTTGATACAATGCCAGGAAATGTTTCGGATATTTTCTGTTCATGTGTGAGCTAATTCCAAACAATGCGGCATTGTTGAGATCCCTATGTTGCCAAGGATGTCTCCCTAGAATGCTCTTTTTGAATCATGCTTTCAGAATAACTGATACAATTGATACTGACAGACCACGCCCCTTCTCCTTGCCCACCCACCCTGACAGAGCTGAGATGGAGGGGGTGTGGACATAAGATCCTGTCTGAGATTCTAGCAAAGTTTTTATCCTTGTTGGTGAGGGTTGGCCGAGTGTGCAGCGCTATCAGGCGATTCAAGCAGCTGCTCCGTCACAACAATGTCTAGCAGGGTCTCCTTTATGATTGAGGGGGGGGGGGGTTTAACCTGCTTTGTGTATGTTGGAAATCACGTTTTCCTGACAGCTGCGGAGTACCGCGAGCAACAGCAGGTGGATGGACTCACAGAGCAATTAGAGCTGTTGTGTTTTTTAAAGGAGACGGGCATTTTTTCCAATACTCTTTGTAGCCTTGTTGAAATTAACCTGTTTTGGGGGGGGCGTTTCTACTCCAGGGAAATAAGCCACTGGTTCCCCCCAGCCCCTTCGACACCAGGGTCAATGGAGAGTAAGTTCTTTTTACCATGACAACTTGACAGCTTGGAGCAACTTGTTGTGCTCAGGGTCTAAAAATACAGAGTCCAAGCCCCTATATAGAGAGTAAAAGCATTTTGACCATTTCTGTTTTAAAAGAATTGTCTTTTTTTCCTCTCTCCATGTGTGACTGTATCCCTGTTGAGCAATAGTAAACCTTGAACACGAACATTCGGGTTGCGTACTCACCTGGCCTCGATGTGACTGAAGAGATTATGCCATCTCTGGTTAACCTCTTGCAGGGAGCCGCACACTTGGGTCTGCTTGGCCTCGTCACTGGCTAACAGCAGCTGCTCTCCCAGGTGCTTCAAGTGGCTTTTATTCTCACTGAACAAATTGATTTCCTCCATGCAATCCTACAGAAACATTTAAAAACATTATGTTACTTCAATGACAAATGACTACCATGCATCATACATTTGAGGCAATACCATGGCCTTAAACCTGTGTATATACATACAATACTCTTTGTATGCTAATTATTATCAATTACCAATTAATAATGACTACTTTGTAACGACTACGCAACTTTCAATTCATGCTAATTTTTGTCTTTCACGGTACCAGAAACAACAAACCTTCAATTTTCCTCGCAATTATTTTGGTAACTGAACCAACAAGCCTCAACACGAAGGTACAAAAGGCTCTGTGAGCCACTGAAGGGACAACTGTTGTTTTAGAAAACAAAGCCATTCCATTCCAGGCCACCATCTGTTACAAACAGCATCGACCATGTTGCATATATATGGATCGTAATAAAGTATACGACAGCAATGTACATACCCTGATTTACAGTGGGACCACACTGAATGGCCTTTGTGCTAATCTATGACACAGTTAAACAAACTTCATCAAGATGACAAACAGAAAGCTCGGACAAGGGGCCTGATGTGTTTTTTTTTTTTCACAAGAAAACCAGTAGGGAAAATGTACATATCACAATATTTACCTTTTTCAATTTCTCCACCATTTCTTCAATGCTGAGATCTGCGCTGTGGCACACCTTGTTCTCAATCTGTGTGAGCCAGTCGCAGAACTCTTTGTTTTTGTCATTAAATATAGTCCAGGCGTTAAGGCGGTCTGCAATTTCCTGCCTGCGCAAAGACACCTGGGAAGAGTGAAATGTCATGGTGAGTGTCAAGTACATGGCATCCATGCATGGTTGAGTTGAAATATTTCCATTATATATTTAATTTTAAAAGATGTAAACCTGGCAATGACAGATGCAGGAGTTTGTCGAATAGGATATGAAATGTTAAAAGGCCCGAGCAGTTTTACAGCTCCTGAACAAATACTGCTCAACCCTGAAAATGATAACGAGATTACATGGCATAAACATAACGGTAACTCAAATGAAAAATTGTGCGTTGAATGACGAGCGATGATGTCACAGAACCAAAATGTCAAAATAATATTTTGAGGACACTATAAGTAACAGAGCAATCCCAACATACTAAAAAATTATGCCCCCTGTGGACTGTGAGCAGAATAGGGGTGACATCATGGCAAAGTAAGTCATGTTTAGTTGGTGTTTTATAACGATGCAACAGTATCATCACTGCGTCATTGCTTTTGTGTCTATGATCTTTGATGTTGTTGCAAATGCCACATTCTCAAATTTGTATTTTGTGGTATGAAATTAAAAGATGACATATTACGAACAATCATTTTGATCTTTGATAGAATTTTAAATCTTTTGGTCACTGTCACGACCAACTAGCTTGACTAAAAACTAACACATTGTTGAATAATATTAATGGTTGAATTTACACAAATGTCATACTTGTTTCAGACCTGCCCTCGAATTTCAATATCAATTAGGTCCTTTGAAACTCGAGACTGGTGTTTTTGCGCGTCATTTATGGCAATCAAGGTTGAGTAAATGCAGTTTTTCCTTGTAGTCATCAGAATAATTTATTTTAATCTCTAAATTTTAGTAATCAGATGGGGGTAAAAAAAAATCTTCAGTAGAGTCTGATTGTTTAACAGGGTCCATTTTCCTAATGACAGCTTAAGGTCCTGAAAGCATCACATATTGCACAGCAGAGGCAGGGATGATCTTTTAGGGGGTTAAAAGTGTTTCATTTGGGGTGGCAATGTTTTACTGTCTAGTGGCATTTATTTGATTTAAACCAGGCCTGGTTCTTTTAGACCACACAATTTGTGAGTCTTCTGGACCCTTGAGTATGAAGGAGCCATTCAGAACTACTTTCAGCCCTGTGTAGACTTTGTGCTTCCCCCTGGAAACAATGGACGCTGCCCCCCGAATCCCTTTAGCCCAGCCGGGCCATCTGTTGTCAGCCATTCCACAACTCCCCCCAACTTACAACCTGTTAACAAGACTGGAGAGCCCAGTGTGGCTCGTACTGAAACCTCCTGGATATGTCATAGAATTTGATATACATAGAGAAATGAAACGTGTTTTTGTAAACATTGCAAAGTAGCAGCAAAACCTGTTTTAAAATTAGCTTTTTATGCAGAATACATGTTGTCAGTAAGCTAATGCTTAACTGAAAAAACAAGATGTTAAACAAGTCCTTCAGATAGTTGGAAGACAAACGTGGAACACTGTAAATAGCCAACTGCAACCTTTGTTGTGCTACAAGTGCTGCCTAGAGAGCACCAGTCATTGAAACAAAACCGGATAATTGGACGTAGTCTTGCTATTGCTATTGTGGAACCTGAGAGCCCCCTTTACTGTTGCCAAGGTAGAGCAGGTGACAGCACACATTTCAAGTGGAAACCCAATTAGTACCAGTGTTAAGCCATCGTGCAATGATCTTTGTCAGTGACGGGATGAGATAGCTGTTGTTATTTTCTTGAACAAGAGTATTTTCGTGTGTTTGAGCCAAACGGCTTAACTGTCGGAATTTGACCACGTGTTCATTATGGAGTAGACCGAGTTTCACTGAGATTGCATGCACAAAATCAGCTATACTTCATGTGATTAGTCAACAAGCAGATTGAGCTTGTTAAATACAGAAACCTGTTGTAAAAATCTGGATAGGACTGAAAAATAGTCTACATTTTAACTGTGAAAAACTTCTAGGCAACAGTTTTAGGAATGAGGAAAAAAAAAACATTTATATTTTCATGTTCATCGTGCCAATGAATAGTTTAAAAGCCTCTTTCTATTTGCCAAGCAATGTTTTAAAGTTTTTAATTGAGCCAAAAAAGGGACTACTGAAAGCTGTCAGGCAAAAATAAAAACATAGGACAGCTTTCAACTTTATGTTGAGATATGTCAGTCAACATTTTTATAACATCTGCTTGTACAGAAAAGTAGTCTCATGTTTGATAATTAAAACTACCGGGTAACTTATCAAATATTTGATTGAACCAGGTAAATGTGCATTTAAAGTTTTAATTTTTTTGTCTAATGCTGTTATTTAGCTGTGTTTGTACTATAATCATAGGAGCAAACCTTTTGTTTGGATTAAAATGCGCAGTGTGGTGCAGTGGATATGTTCAGAAAAATGTATTTAGGTTCAGAGTGAATGAACCGAAAAGAGCACATAGTTTCCCCTCCTCTGATGCACTACTAGCTCATATCACACAACCAAGCATGTGTGATGTAGAGGCATTGTGTTGCTGTTAACCGCCAAAACATCACTGGAATAAACTATCCCCCTCCTCCTCTTCTCACTCCACCTGCACTGACATTTTAATGCTCCTGCATGTTTACTGTGCTATTTTACACTTGGTGTGTGTCATCTTTTATTTTTCTCTTACCTTGGTGCATAGTTCTTCCCACTGAGTGTGAAGTTGTTCCAGCTGCTGCTCCAGCAGAGCAGAATCAGCCACCGCTACATACTGGGACAGGTCGGTCTTCATGGAGGCCAGATCCTTCAGTTTACTGGCTAGATGGCGCAGAGAGAGGTCCGTCTTCTGCATCGCACAAACACGACATACACAGCAAAAACCGTCAGGCAGCCATAAACAAACTGTATGTAGTGCGTAGACACTTTCTTGCTCCTGGTCGCTCTGACCGTCCAGATTAAAAGGGCTGCCGATGGGACAGGGGGAGTGTAAAGGGGGTCGAGGGCTAAATGGGGGAGGGGAGCAAAGCCATGAGGGCATTTAATAGGGAAAGGGGGGTAAACTAAAAGGTACTCTGATGGAACGGGCAGTACAATAGGACAGAATTCGGGTGCTGGGGGACGTACTTCAGCACAAAGACATGATATGTGATTGCATTTGTTTACCAAAACTGAAGTTGTTTAGTTTACTATTGCAATTAAAGTACAAAACTATTTTGGAGAGATTACATTTCACTTTTTGTTTTCTCCATTAATGTAACTGTGTTAATAAACTCGTGAACTGTAATACGGAGGTTTCCAATAATAACAGCACACTGATTTGTAACTAGGTAACTGTTAATCACCTTCACAAGTGGTCTTTAATATTGGAGGACCAGCCAGGTTTAGTTTTTCTGCGTGGTTGTCTTTATTTTTTTTTCCCTATTTAATTTATTTTTTCTCAACACAAAATTGTACTTGCCCACTGATGTACAGTATATTATGTTGCACACTACACAAAGAACCAAATCACAAATATGCATGTAGAGATATGTCAGAGTAGTCGTAATAACAATAATGATCCATTCATCCACCTTCTACCGCTTTTCCGGGTTGGGTCACTGGGGCAATAGCTTTAGCAGGGATGCCCAGACTTCCCTTTCCTCAGCCACTTCATCCAGCTCTTCCAGGGGGATCCTGAGGCCTTCCCAGGCCAGCCGAGAAACACAGTCTCTCCAGCGTGTCCTGGGTCGTCCCCGGGGTCTCTTTCTGGTGGGACAGGCCCGGAACACCTCACCAGGGAGGCATCCGAATCAGATGCCCCAACCACTTCATCTGGCTCCTCTCAATGCGGAGGAGCAGCGGCTCGACACTTAGCTCCTCCCAGATGACCGAGCTTTTCACCCTATCTCTAAGAGAGGGCCTGGACTCCCTGCAGAAGAAATTCATTTTGACTGCTTCTATCTGGGATCTTGTTCTTTCAGTCACAAGCTGTGGGTCAAGACCATAGGTGAGGGTAAGAATCTAGATCGACTGGTAAATTGAGAGCTTCGCCTTTCGATTTAGCTCCTTCATTACCACAATGGACTGATACAAATTCCGCATCACTGCAGGCGCTGCACCGATCCGCCTGTCGATCTCCGGTTCCATTCTTACCTCGCTCATGAATATGGATCCAAGATACTTAAAATCCTCCACTTGGGACAGGATTTCATCCTCAACCCGGAGAGTGCACGCCACCCTTTTCTGACTAAGGACCATGGTCTCAGATTTGGAGTAGCTGATTCTCATCCCAGTCGCCTCACACTCGGCTGCAAATCATTCCAGTGAGCATTGGAGATCACACCTTGATAAAGTCAACAGAATGACATAATCTGCAAAGAGCAGAGATGCAATGCTGAGGCCACCAAATCGGACCCCCTCTACACCTTGGATGTGCCTAGAGATTCTGTCCATAAAACCTATGGACAAAATCAGTGACAAAGGCCAGCCTTGGTTGAGTCCAACTCTAACTGGAAAAGAGTCCAAGTTACTGCCGCCAACGTGGACCAAACTGACACTGGTCATACAGGGACAGAACAGCCCATTTCAGGGGACAAAATTAGGGGTTGAAAAAAGTGCCAAATATCTTGCATTGCTGTTTTCAGATCAGTCAATTTGTATTATCAAAAGTGTTGTCATGCACAGGGGCTGTTTTATCGTTAACAAGCTCATTCAAAAATTAAAGCACCTTCTCAAAACTGAGTGAGACAGAATCCATCCATTCACATTTGACTAGGATGAGTGTGAATGCAAATACACAAGAAATACCTCAACGAGTGCATGTTGGTATTGTGATCACCTGAAGGAGCTCCTCTTCCTCAGACTCCTCCATCATCACAGGCAGCTCTCTTTTCATCTGGGTCCTCAGCTCATCCAGTTCAGACATAATGGTGATTATCTCATCCTGATATCGTGACCAGTTCTATTAATTTAACAAAAATGCAGGATCGCATTGTAACTTTAATGAAGGTTTAGAGAGGTCTAAATATAAACACTAAGCACTATTTGTAATGAAGGACTCAGATTTGCAACCAAAACTTCATTTGTAAGCATTTAGTAAAGTATAGAAATGCAGATACCACCTATTATTTTTTTATTATTATTATTACAAAGGTCATTTCCAGTATTAGCTAGAGGTTTTCATCATCTATAATTATCTACATATTTGGACACAATAGCTCGTCAATTCAATTATGGGTGCCAGTGTTACTCTCTGTACTGTAATATAGGGAGTTTCAAAAGGTTAACACTTCATATAACTTGAAAGTACTGTCATGTGACAAAATGTTCTATTATGAATACGGCTTGTCCATTTAGGTCAATATCAACTAAACAGGTTGGAAATCACTGGGCAACAGTGGTATAGTTTGCTGCTTCTGAATGTTTGTTCAAGTTCATGTCTTTTTTTTTTTTGTTGCTGTTTTGCTATATTTTTACATGCGTTTTACATTTTTCAGGAGCTAGTGCGATGGAATGAAGACGGTCAGTGATACCCAGCTGTGGATGTGGATCAGCGATAGATTTGAGCTGTACTTTGATCCCTCTTGGCAGGAGCTTTGTGCAAAGGCTCACGCCATGCCTGAATGTGAGAGTTTGTGCACGTATGTGTGCATATGTATGCATGTATGTGTGCGTGTGTGTTTGCTTGTGTGTGTTTCTGGTGGGATCAGGGCCTGGATATGGGTCACGCAAAGCTGACCCCACCCCCTCCTATTACATTGACACTAACCCACACTCTTTCCAGAATGTGGATTCCTACAGTCCAAAGCCGGCATCCTCTCGAATAAAAGTCTATTTGATATGATATGATATATCTTTGTGTATGTGTGTGTGTATGTGCTCTCTCTACTGCTCTACTCTTGGTTCTTCAACAATCACTGTCTAATCTCTAATCGTATGGACTGCAAAGAGCAAAAGAGTGAGGAGGGGGAAGACTGGCACCACATCCAAGGGTGGAAGAGTAGTTACTTAGGACATCCGTTTCACAGTTCTGAGTTCAGGTGTTATAATCAGGCCTTCCTGTGTAGAGTTTGCATGTTCTTCACATTATTGTGTGGGTTTTCACTGGGTATTCAAGCTTCCTTCCACATTCCAAAAAACATGAATGTAAGGTTCAGTGGGGATTTTAAATTATCCTTAGGTGTAAATGTGAGTAGGAATGTTTGTTTGTTTTAGTGTGCCCTAAGATTGGCTAGCATCCAGTCCAACTCAGCCACACAGTCACACTCCATGGGTGGATGGACAATGTTAAGTTTTGTGTGATGCAGGTGCACGCACATATGAAGAGTGGTGATGAACCTAGTGTTATTCTTTCGTTGTGAACAATCATCTAATTTTTCTTGACTTCATCAGTATTGTTCATATAGTTGTAATGTGTTAGAATCTTTTGTTGCTGTTCATTTATGGAAAATCTATTCATTTGACAGGAATTTAACTGCCATTAAAATGTAATATAATTCAATCCCAAACAATAAGGAACGTTGCACAATTGCAGATTTGTGTTAATATTGCTATTACCTGAACAGTGGTGCTGACCAGGGCTTTCCTTTTTAGGAACAGTGAGTTTGTTTGTTTCCAGTCCCCTTCTATGGCCTGGACATCCGACTCTAGTTGATCCCGACTGTCTGAGTCTGATGTGGTCTCACACAAATGCCTGCCAGCCTCCAAAGTCTCTGTGAGAATGGAGGAGTGAAGCTCCATACCATCTGCAAGACACTTGAGCAGATTCAGAGAGAAATGTTAAATGTTGACTATATAAATCACTGAAGGAAAGTCGATTTTTGACCGAAACGGTATTGAAGCTTTATTTGAAAAACAGCACTTTGCAAGATCTGCACGATGGTTTTAGGGTTAATGAACTGTTACAATAAAATGAAGACTAACTAAAAAACGAACCTGACAGTAATCTGCGAAACGTTGTGATGTGACAGGGGGTAAAGTGAATGAAGAGTGATCGGAGGACAGCAGGGTTTCAAGTGTCTTCAGTGTCTTCCTCAGAAGCGTCATGCCACGGTTATAAATCCTCCACTGGTATACTTGTTCTCTAGTTGTGGCCTGACGCTGGCCAGTCAGCAACAAAGACCTGAACCACCTCTCTCGCAAATGGATCACTTGTGTCAGGAACTCAGATCTGCGGCAGAACCAAAAGTTTCATTTCATCCCAGAGCAAACAAAGGGAAAAAAAAAAACACATAAAGAGCGCACTGTTCACTCCATATAATGGAATGGTGGACACAGTTATGAGGACAGGGGTTCAAATCCAGCCTCACCTGTGTGGATTCTGCATGTTCTTCCTGTGCCTGCATATGGGTTTTATCAGAGTATTCGGGTTTCCTTCCACATCCCAAAAACATGCACGGTAGTATAAATGAAAACTAAGTTGCCCTTAGGTGTAAATGTGAGTGCGAATAGTTGTTTCTCGATGCCCTGGAATTGACTGCGACCAGTTCAAGGAGTATCTCGCCCGAACATAGCTGGGATCATCTCCAGCACACCCGCAACTCTAGTGAGGATAAGTGGTATGGAAAATGTATGGATACATCAAGCTTTTAGAATCAAAAGTTCAACATTATGGCTTGGCTTGTTAAAAACGAACATACAAAAATACTAATAAAACAGCAGCACACGAAATACATGTCAGTCATAGTTCCTTCAACCAATTGCCCAATAAGCATAAAACCGGTAGGATTTTACGACTGTTAACAGTCTTTGGCAATTCCAACATCCAGAGAAGAAAAAAAAAAAAAAAACTTTCCTTTAGACCTCACTGATAATTTTCGGGCTGTCCAAGTATCAAGAGACCACAAAAAGGATTTATGGAAGGATCAAGGAGAAGGACATTTAGCTCTTCCAAGACCGGAAACATCTGCGAGTTACTACATTTTGTCGCATTGGTGTCTATCCAGTGTCATATGCCCAACAAGTGAAAAATCAAATGCAGCTGGGAAACCACGGATCAGTTCATTTTTATTGATGACTGTGCCTGACCCCAGAAAGGCAAGCTTCTTTTCTCAGACTGAGAAGAACCTACAAGGTTCCTTGGACAAAACTGAAATGACCTCTGATGGAGGAAACATACTGTATGTTTAAGTTTACTTTTTCAATGTTATAATGACCATATACATTATGTGCCTGGTAAACAGAATTTCACTTCATAGAGGCAGACCTCTGCCAAACTGTTGTTAAGAATATTGCTTTTGTGTTGAATGAAATCTCAATTTGCTTCATGGATTTAAGGTGGATGAGAGGCTGTGCCATTCTGAGCTGACTTTTTCCACTGACACCAGTGAATCACGTGGAAAAAATATATCAATATCTTTATCTAGATCCTCACTAAAATAGAATAGACTTGGACTATTTTTTCTTTTACATTTCTGCAACAATAATGCCCTTTAAATGTGTTTTTCTGTCTTTGTTTTTTTTTTTTTTTTACAGAAGAATTTCATGACTAAAATTGATTAGACTGGCAGGTAGTTAAGAATCAAAATAAAAAAATCACAATACAATACAAATGTAGTGACAATAATATGCTTTAAACACCAAATACTAAGACATCATACCATGACAAAAAAAAAAATAATCGCCAGGCTTTTTGAGAATATATGAAAATAAAGGGCACTGTCAGAATTACTTTAAAAGAGTTACACTTCAAATTAATTTGGATGACTTTTAAAAAGCAAGATGGTCTCTTCATTATTGCCAGAGCAAAAATGTTACTGTTAAGAATTCAATGAGATAATTCCTTGCTGCTGCTACTTTAACTTCAGGTTACCTGAAGAGGAAACATTACTATAAACGGAAACTGTACACTCTTAAGATTAATATATTTAAATGTTCCATCACTTACTCTTTCTCCCAGGTTTGCATTTCCATGGATTTTACTGCATTACAGAGTAGACTTTGGAGAATCTCTTGTCCAGCAATCATTTCGATCTGACGCCTCTTCATGGGTGAGAGGCAACACAATAATGAGAATGTTATTTCAATACATGTTCATGTAGGTTACAAACTACCAAATCTATTTAGGAGGCAGCAGTAGTCTGCAGATTATGTACACCTTAAACAAGAGAAGTGCAAGTTGTTGCGTGGCCTGCAATGAGAGACTTTAATCAGGTTGGAGGTAAAGCACACTCACACACCTACAAAACAGCACAATATCGCCCACTCTAACCTGCCCTCACATATGGCTTTTTTGCTCTCTATTTATTACATAGAGAGTTATTTGAAATGTGGATTACTCTATCAGATAAACAATCATCACAGTAAGAGCAGAATTAAACAGAGCTGTTGGCACAACACTCTATTTTTATAATGGAATATTCTGCCAAAATGTTCATTACAGGGCGACATGGTAGGCGACTGATTAGAACGTCCAACATACGGTTCTGAGGACTGGGGTTCAAATCCCGGGAACACATCTGTGGATTTTGCATGTTCTCCCCGTGTTTGTGTGGGTTTTCTCCAGGCACTCTGGTTTCCTCCCACATCCCAAAACACGTGATTAATTCAATCCATCCATCCATGTTATATACTTGGACATTAAAGCTGATTCTCGTTCTTATTTTCTGAGCCGCTTTCCCTTACCTGGATTGTGTGAGTGCTGGAGGCTATCCCAGCAATCTTTGGGCAGGAGGCAGAGTACACCCTGAACTGGTTGCCACCTAATCACAGGGCACATAGAAACAAATAACCATTCACACTCACAATCACACCTAGGTTCAATTTAGAGTCTCCGATTATTGCATGTTTTTGGGATGTGGGAGAAAACCCATGCAAGCATGGGAAGGACTTGCTAAGTCGACACAGGTGGGGCCAGGATTTGAACCCCAGTCCTCAGAAGTGTGAGGTTAATTCTCAAACAAGTTGCTCCACCGTGCCGCTCATGTATTAATTCAAGACCCTAAATTTCCAGTCAGTTTGATTGTGTATGCAAATGGTCGTTTGTTGATATATGCCCTGCACTTGGCATTCGGGGCATACCGTGGTTCCTTCCCAAAGATAGCTGGGCTTGGTTCCAACACTCCCGTGACCCTTGTGAGGATAAGTGGCCCTGATAATGGATGGATGGATGGTTTTTTTACAGCCACGAGGTGATTCAAACAATCAACTGCCCTGTCAATCTTTCCAAAAGAATAATGTCACACAGTTGCAATCACATTTGATACTGACTATGATATGGTAAGGCATGTGTTTGCCAAGTGTGTGTGTCTAGCATACACAAATTGTATTTGCCAGGGGGACTTTTTTTCCTTTGCAAAGTCCGAATAGCTAGGGAGGCACCATGACGGTATTTGTGGTAATTCTGCCTCATAGTCAAAAGGATCACAATTTTGACTTGAGCCTTTCTATGTGTTTCATGTGTTTCCTGTTGTCCCCATGCTTTTGTGAGTTTTCTGTGGGTACTTTTTTAAAATCGCCTCTTGGAACATTTGCCTTATTTGCTTACATTTGCGCAGATAGAAAAACGCAATGTGATGTACTCATAAGACTACATTGCATACTCTACGTACTTCCCTCACCTATGACAGTAGTTTTATGTAATCACTTGTTTACTGATTATTAACTGAACTGTTGAGTTAGCGGCATGGTGAAGAACTGGTTAGAGTGTCTGCTCACAGTTCTGTGGACCGGGGTTCAAACCAACCTCACCTGTGTAGCGTTTACACGTTCTCCTCGTACCTCTGTGGGTTTTCTCCGGGCACTACGGTTTTCTCCCACATCCCCAAAATCATGCATTAATAGGAGACTCGGAATTACCCGTAAGTGTGATTGTGAGTGCGAATGGTTGTTTGTCTCTATGCACCCTGCAATTGGCTGGCAACCAGGTCTTGTACCCTGCCTCCTGTCCTAAGATAGCTGTGTTAGGCTCCAGCAGGCCCACGACCCTTGTGAGGATAAGTGGCTTAGATAATTGATGGATGGATGGACTGTTGAGGTTTTTGTTTTGTTTCCTCAATACAGAATCTTCAACTTGGCCACGTTATATAGAAACATTGTACCTGATGGACAGCAAGTATCTCTGGGAGGTTGAAGCCTCTTGGAAGTTCTGACTCCAGCTCCTCCATGATCAATTTTAGCTCTTGACACTTCTGATGAAAGTCTTGGGACTGCTGATGTTCACGTTGCAAAATTCTGACAAAATGACATTCATACAAATAAAAAAGGAATATAATTTTGTGCCAAAAAGCCCCTTTTCAAGAATTGAATTACACCTCCTACCTTCACATTCGGCCCTATTGGCTCATTCTACACAACAGCAGTCTCATTTCACTGTCACAATGATTAAACTTTCTCACCTGTACAAAGAAGACATGCGATCCACTCCGTCGTTCCAT
Organism: Syngnathoides biaculeatus; assembly: GCF_019802595.1. Lineage (NCBI taxonomy): Eukaryota > Metazoa > Chordata > Actinopteri > Syngnathiformes > Syngnathidae > Syngnathoides > Syngnathoides biaculeatus. Next base: position 17,759,252 of record NC_084662.1, read on the forward strand.
TTTTTACTGAGCATGTGCAGTGTGTCTTTCTCCTGCCTGTTGAGTGTCATGTAGCTGCTCATCTCACTGACATCAACCAGTGATGGAAGCAGTTCAATAAGTTCCAAGAGCTCCTGCTATTCAGCCAAGAAATAAAAGGTTTTAAAAAGCCCATGATGAAAACAATCTTGAGTAAAACTTTAAAAAGCAATGATTGCTCTTCTCTGTTGGCAAGTACTCAAACCAACCTTCACAATTTCTTTGTCATTCATGCTGGAGTTTACTCCATGCAGTATGTTTTGTGTCTGCTGCTCAAGGGCTTCCAGCTGCGTGTGAAATAGTTTGTAGTTGTCTAAATCTTCCTGTACAAAGAAAAGGGACTTTTAGCACATCGATCTCACAGTCAAGGGGTTCTGTTCAAATCTCGGCTTGGGAGCTCCTGTGTAGCTCCTGACTCTTCTCAAAATCTATATTCCCCAAACATGCCTCCTATAATCCTAGTTATACCGTGATTTCTCGAAAACAATGCGCACATTTTTCAAAAAAATATTTTCAAGAAGTTAATAGAGTGCATTATATTTAGGTATGGAGGAAAAATAAAAAAATACAATCACATTGTAGTTGTATACAGGTACACAGAGTGGTTAAAAAAAGGTATACATATACATTTCAATATGATATTTGATGTCTTATGTTACACATTTCTATATATTACAGTAATGTGCGCCACCAACAATCTCACGGGAGATTGCCATTTTATGATCATTAGCATAGCATGTTTGTTGCTATTGCAGCAAACATCAGAAACGACTGCCCGTTAATTTTTTTAACTTAAACTAAGACAAAAAATGTCGACTACAACGACTAGTTGTGCAGCCACTTTTAAAAGAAACGTGTCATCGCTAACGCGAGGAACCCGTCCGTAGCACAGCAGTGCAAAACAACGAGAGCTCAATAGCTTCAGGTCATTATCAAAACAACGTGAGCACAAACTACGTGCTATGATCGGAATGAGTACATTAAAAAAAAAAAAAAAAACAGGAGCGTACACACAGTTGAAATGTTCGCTTTTTTAAAAATGTGTCCATTAGCCTCGTTTCTCCGTAGTTTACGATCACAATGTTTTAATAGCCACTAAACGACATAGGCAAGCTGTTACAGATTGGAGCCGAATGGAGTGCCAGAGGCTGTGCTGGTGAACCAAAACTCTTGGGATTCAAAAAGTGTTTCCTCACAAACGCCATCCATGGGATGCTGTGGGAGAAAGATGGGATGTTCATGATGCAATGCAGGAGGCATCGGAACTGGACCAAGTCATCAATGATGATTTCGACAATGATGCACCAAAGGTAGCTACAATTGATATTTTTGAGATTGGAGATGTCAGTCAGATGCTTCTTTTGAAGTCTTGACCAGGGATGTGTAATCTAGTGGATAAACTGCACTATGCACAAACGTTTTATACACGAATATTTCATGCAAAAAATGTGTAAGTTAAACAGTGTTAAACAGTTTATTTAAGACTGTTATATATGTTATCAACAACATTAATATAATGTTATGCCATTATTGAGCATTTATTTTATTTGGTTGAGGGATTCTGTTCTGACAATTACAGCGACCAGGACAAGTGTGTCCTGTGGCGTGTCCCGAGTTATATATTATCGCTACATCAGCACATGCACAATTATTATTAATGATTGTTGTACAGTTTTTTAAAAACAATACAAGTACAAACCTAACAAAATATAATTACAGATAACTTCCTAATATTTTGAGCATATGGGGCGCAGCAATTTGGTGATGCTTATTGTACATTGTTGGTAAAGGGTTTTCCTCATTTTTATGTCAACTTTGGGGGTGCGCATTATACATCAGGACACATTATACTCGAGAAATTACGGTATGACTTGCGAGAATCCACTGTGAGTGATTAACTTCTCCTGTGCTTTTCTACTTGAGTTAAACTACCCTGTACTACATACAATACCTGATGACTTTTCTTTGTGTCGGACATCGCCTGGTTCAGCAGAAGGACCTCAAGTGACAGCCCCATGGTCTCTGATTGGACCAAATTTTGAATCGGTGGTTTGAGACAGCCAATGAGAGGCTTTGACAAGGCCAGCACGTCTGCTACGCTGTTTTGAAGATCCATAGCAAAATTCTGCAATTTCTTTATTGATAAAAAATAGACATTATTATTGGTTATAGAAAGAGAAAGAGGAATCTATCAACGGGAGTAGAATAAGAGATAAAAAAACCTTGGGTGACACAGGTGACTGGGAACATTAGATTAGGTTAGATTTTGATTAGGTTAGATTTAATGTCATTGCCAAAGCAATTAGAAAATAAATAATCATGTCTATTTTAATTCATTCATTTGAAAAATATAAAATGCTGCGTGTTCTGATGGCAATCCAGTATCTGTGGATAGATGTGGAAAATGTGAAATTGTTGGACCTAATGTCCCGCAAGCTTGTTTTTCAAAACAACCTCTAATGTAGCATGTGGACTGTACAAGATGAGGCAAATCAATTCAGCACAGTAAAACGGGGCATAACAGCCATGAATTAATCTTCTGAATCAGCGTAAGTACGTGATGAGTCAAGCAGGTTATTCAATCATTCTTTTGAAGAAGAAAGGTTCTAAGAATTAAATTAATTGATTGCACTTAGTGACCATCCACCTGTTTGGTAATAGAAATAATCGAAATAGTTTATTACACGAAGATTTCTGGATTGAAGATTCACCCCCAAATTCTCCATTTAATGTGAAGTGCTTGAACTAACCTCCACCGGGTGGACTGTGACCTGTGGTTCCTGTTTGGGTGAAAAGGAGAACTGACACCAAAGGTGTTCCAGCTGACGGGAGCTGTTTTCAAAGGCGCGATTATACTGCTGCCACAGGGTCAGAGTCTCATCAGTCTTCTGGTGTTCCTCCTTCAACCTTTCCAACATGTCCTCCCACCTGGAACCAGATAAACTCAGTAGGAATTTCCAAGTTATCGTCAACTCCTATGTCTTGCATGTGTGTAAAATAATTATTGATAACCTTCTGATGAACAAAGAAATCCATAATCATCACAGAAGTAACTTCAAACAGACAAAATTAAAAGTGGATTTTTTTTTCAATAAGTGAAAATTAACACGTGAAAATCAGGTGTTTCTTTCAATGACTTCTTTAACTCGCAATGAGACTTCTCCAGACTGAATATTTTCCACAGCATTTAGATCAGGGCTCTTCAGGCAAGTCCAATGTTTTGTTCCTGGTAATTTTTTGTAATAATTCTAAAAAAAAACGTCAATAAAAGTCACATTTAATACTACAATGGAGGCACTGTGGAAAAGTGTTAGTGCATCCACTTTAACGGTCCTAATCCCGATTTAGGCCTTCCTGTCTGGAGTTTGCGTGTTCTCCCCTTGCTTGAGTGACTTTTCTCCAGCTACGCTGGTTTAAGCCCAACATTACAAAATGTTAAGTTATTTTAATTCTTTACATTATCCTCAGGTGTAAAGGCGAATGAATGGTTGTTTGTGTTTATGTGTCATGTGATTGGCTGGTAACCATTTCAGGGTCTTCCCCACCAGTCAACCAAAGCAAGATGGCTCCCTCTCATCCATGGACCTACTGAGAATAAGTCCTATAGAAAATGGATGGATGGATGATTTCGCATCAATGAGTCCATGTTACTGACCGCTTTCTTTCTTGCTCTATTCGATCATTCAGTGACTCGGTTGCTCCACCATCGAGAGTCTTCATAAGAATCTGTAGGGATTTGTTGATGTCTACCCAAATCTTCTTCCCTTGTCCACACATCTCCTGGAGTTCCTGTGCACAGAACACGCTTTATATCATAATTCCAGATGTATCGCAAAGAGTTTTGAATATTATACATCCAAAAGTGATGGATGTGAGTGAGAGAATCATTAATCTTTCACATATACATAATGCACATTGACGCTCACCTGCAGACACTCTAAATACCCTTCTGTCTGCTTCAGTGAAAACAAAGGCGTTCTGTAAAGCTGCATGGTACAGTGCACCCTGCTGGTGTTCAGAGAGACCTCACGCAGATTTCTGTCGAGGCAGACCCATTCCTTGACAATTTTCTGTAAAGCTGGTGTCAAAATTTGAATCTGTGAAGCCACATGATGCAAAATGGTGTGATTATTTTTTTTACCCCCTTGAATTAATATATTTTTCTTGTTCATTTTAATCAAACTACAGTTTCTCAAGTGTGTGTTTTTGGTCTTTGAGTGCAATAATCAGTTTACCAAACAATGACTCAGTGGGGTTACTAGCAAAACATTATTATGAGTTAAGTCTTTTTTTTTGTCCATGGAAATATTTAGGACAAATTATTTCACTTCATCCCTGTATTTGTTAATTTATTCATATACATAAACAGCAATTGATTGTGTATTCATCCATCTCATCTTCTATAGTGCTGATCCTCATGAGTGAGCTGGAGCATAGGATGACTTTTGACAGGATTGATACAAAGAAAGCCCAACTATTTATTAATGATGTTTTAGTTTATCTTGCTTGTTCAAAAGAGAATTTAGAATTTTGCACATGCATTGTTAATATCAAGACAGAGACAAAGCACCTCAAATAAATCAAGTTTGTTTTCTATATAGGCAAAAGATATGACATAAAGTGATGCATTACTTCTTATATTGTGTCCTACTAACTCTTACAAACACCTACAAATTCATCATTAACTTTGATGTTCTATTTCTACCTGCTGAATGAGCTCCTCACAAGCAAGACTGACAGTCTCAGCCTGGTTACAAAAAGCGACATCACACGGATGTTCCTTTTCGACAAGCACACGTGTGGCTTTCCCCCCCTGCAAAGCTACAGCCACTTCCTTTATTCTTCCAACAACAGCCTGGAGGAAAAATCCAATAATATCAGATCAGATTAGTGTGGCAGGAAGCACGGTGTAAATAACATGTAACATGCATTTCGTTTGGATACCTCCAACTCCTGGAGAACATTTTGAGTCTTTGTTTGACTCGTAGGATGCTTGTATTGATTTAGATGCTTTTTCTGCTGTTCAAGTGAGCGACGGAGATGCTGCAACTGTCTTTCTCTGGCAGTACAAGTGTAATGGAGCTCTTGATCTCTGTGAATCTACACAAGAAATCGAGCATGCAAATCATGGAAATGATTAAAAAATGTAATCAATAGTGAACAACTTAATATAGTAACATAACATAAAACCCAGCATCTTAACATTAAAAAGCTTCAAAATGATGTCACAGTTTATGTATCATCTAACCTAAAACGCGCTTCTTGCTTGAGCCATTGTAATTTATTAACTGCAATGCTTAAACAAGATATGTCAGAAAGGTAACAGGACTTGGGTAACAAAAGATTTTTTTAGTTTTCAAACCCAAACTACAAACTAGGAGTTTTCCATTTCAATGTTCACATCACGTCTACAAAGACATCCTTGCTTCATTTAATGTGAAAGAAGAGACAAGAGTGGTGGCAAGACAAGTCGGAGCTTTCACCATAACAACACGCCTGCTCACAATGCTCTGAGCATCTGACAGTTCCTGGCGGAGAATAATGTTGCCGTGCTATATAACTTTCTACTCAGCTAATCTGGCTCCATGTGATTTATTTCTCTTTCCCTATCTCTTGGGGTCATCAAATGCACCCATCTAGAATACAGGGATAAAATCAAGAGGGCTGTGGTAATGGAGCTGGAGAAGATTCTAAAAGAAACCTTCCATAGTGCAAAAAGATGTGACAGACAAGTCTGGAAAGTGTGTCAGACTTCAGAGGGACTACTTTAAATGGAAAACTTTAAGGTTGCAATTTAGATCTGAAATATAAGTTTTGCGACACCAGTCCTGGAACCTTTCTGACATCTCTTAATATCAATTCAATTTATATCAAATCACATCATTTCTTGAAATTCTGCTCTTTGTTCAACACCATATATAAATATTGAAGGAGAATCCAAAAAAAAGAGCGACCTGATTGTCCAGTGCCCCCTGCAGGTGAAGCCACTGCTGTCTGAGGTCGCCGAGTTGCTCCGCATACATTGTGTGCTCACAAAGACGAGCCCGCACATCAACTCCGATCATCTGAGGATGAGTTTGGGAGAGGAATTCCAAAAGAGGCTGCCCGTTGACTAAAGACATCTTTAATGCCTATAGGAAAAAATGTCAAGAAATGAACAGAGCATTCACATACGAGACAGATTTCAAGGGAGTTAATGAAAAAAATGTATTCAACAAAAGTACATGTTTACAATGATATCTATCTGTCATATTGTGAATGATGCCTTATTCTATTGTCTTCCAGGGGGTAAAATATATCGGACGGTAAACTTAGCAGTCTCCATCCATTCATTCAGTTTCCATACTGCTTGTCCTCATTCAGGTCACGAGTAAGCTGGATCCTATCCCGGTTGGTTGTAGGCAAGAGGCAACTTACAGTCTGGACCGGTTGCCAGCCAATCGTAGGGTACATAATGTATGGACAAACAACCAATCATGGTCTCATTCCCACCTTGGGATCAAGATAGAGTAACCAATGAAGCTGACACTCATCTTGTTGGATGAACATGAAAACTCCATGCAGGCAGACATGTACGCCTACCCGCAAACCCTTTTCCAATGTTTTTTTAGTGTGTGTGTGTTTTAGTATTTTTCACAGATTCTATAAAATTAGAAAAGGCCTGTAAAAAGATTTTGTCTGCATTGTTTTACAAAATGTACTTTTTGGCCCTACAGAGTGGGTTTGCACACTGGTTTGTGTGGGATAAGATTTCCAGACAGCACTGACGTAACTCAGGATTGTTGGGAGGTGATGGTAGCACACAATAATATCAACAAAGATGAAGAGATTGGTATTTTTTGATTAAAGTCTTAACTAGATCATCTGAAAAGAGACAAGACGGGAGCTTGAAGTGTTATTTGTACCTGGTAGCGCTGCAGCGTCCTACTGATATGAGCAGCGTCTGTGGCCTTGTGGACTTGCTCTCTCTCCTTCTCTAGTTGGACATTCAGCTTCTTGAGCCAGTCGTCCAAGTCAGACAGCAGCTTCATCGGCGGCCACATAAGGAGCAGCTTCTGATAATGTGGGTAGCACACACTCAGGTACTGTATTAAAATCAACTCATCATCTCAAATAAACTGGCATGTAATCAAGTAGTGAAAAGCTGTGTTTGTAGTCACTAGTGATTAATGATCGCCAAAAATTAAAGGTGTCCTCCCATTCTTTTGGACTTTGCTCTCAATCGTGGCAGAGATGAAGGGATTTTCACTCCCTGGGCTGGAACAGATCACCAAATCCTCATTATTTTTGATAAACTGCCCCCTTAAAATTTCCTCAATTTAATAAGAAACTGAAGTCACTGTCATTATGGTCACAAAGTTCAAGAGGTAGAAAAGAAAGATTTGCTGATGCAACTTGTGTGAGAGAAGTTGAAAATAAATATGGCTGGTTTATTTATTTTACAAAAGTGTACGGAATGTAACAATAGGTTTGCATGTAGTTATTTAAACCTGCTGCAGCTGGTCCTGTATATTTGTCAGGTCAGAGTTGAGCTTGCACCACGTGAGCTCCATCTTTGTGAGGCGCCCTCTCAGGCCGGGACATTCAGTTTCCCTCAGACGCAGCAGTCGAGTGGCTTCTCTGGTGGCAGACTGCTTGTGAGCAGACATGGTTTCCTTCTCTATAGAGAAGTCCTGCAGAAAGCATTTAAGCACTGTCAGAAAACATTGATTTTTAACTATTTCAATACAGCTTTTTAGATGCACCTGTAAAAGTTCAGATCCAAAATCTATAACATGAATGGTGCCGTCACTATAGTTCTATTTTATGCAATCAGTACTACTTCAGATTTCTTATTTTAATACGGTTTACAACAACCAAAGGGATTCATCTATGTAGCCATTATCAGAATGCTTGTCATTTGCTCCTGTTATTGGTGCAGCTGACAATATAGAGGATGTGTGGTCAGTCATTTAATTCAAATAAATCAATCAATAAATAAATAAAATTAAAAAACTAGTGAAAGCCCTCATGTCACAAGACGAAAATACTGCAATTATCCAAAAATGAAATCGGAATTGCCCAATAATCCTAAACATAGGCCACCAGTGAAATACATTTAGAACTTTACAAGTGTAAAAACATATAACAATATTTACAATATTTTTCTTTTATGACGTATAGATGTAGTGTACTGTATGCCTGCTCTTGATCTTGATGGTTGGCATTTACAGAGACAGGATTGTGTTAATATACGAATGTTGACATTCACTTAAGCGGCACGGTGGTGCCGCTGTAGAGCCCTGGCCTCAGAGTTCTCTGAGGACCGGGGTTCAAATCCCAGCCCCACCTGTGTGGAGTTTGTATGTTCTCCTGGTGCCTGCTTGGGCACTCCAGTTTCCTCCCACATCCCAAAAACATGCATTAATTGGAGTCTCTAAATTGTCCCGAGTGCGACTGTTGTCTGTCTCTATGTGCCCTGCGATTGGTTCAGTTCAGGGTGTACCCTGCCTCTTGCCCGTTGACAGCCAGGATATGATCACGACCCTTGTAAGGATAAGTGGCTCAGAAAATAGATGGATATACATTCACTTTTTGAAAATACGAATTGTGATTTTATTTTTCTCAGTATAACAATGTTTTATTATTGCAATTATATGACAATATAGGTTTCACAATCATGGGTGCTCTGATGTTTTCTGATTTACTCGAGAGCAGAAAGACATTAGTTGTTGGACAGACAAGACCAGAGTCTTACCAGCAGCTGAATCAGACCCCTGTAAACACTCTCCTGGCTCACATCTGAGGTTTCAGTAAGTTCTGACCAAATCGTCAGGTGTTTGTTGGCATCAAGGAGCCATTTACTGACAGAGGTGAAGTCTGTCTGAAATCTGCGGGGAGAACAAACATATGTAACACAAAGACATCTTACTGAGTGAAGCAGAACATGACTCTTCTCTCGTAAGTGGGAGGGAAAGGACAGAGGCTTCGGTCCAATACTGATAAGAGAACCTTCTTTTAACTTTTTGTGATATCATGCTTGTTCTCGATAAATCTTTTAGATACAGTATAATTGGAGTCAACAGCAAAGGAAAGCAAAAGTGAAAAACTAATCTAGTTCCATTTACACTATTATACTTACAAATGTGGCATGTTCCTGTGCAATTACGTGATCATATTCAATCCTTTTTTTTTAATGTTCTTTTGGGTTCAATCAGCACGAGGCGCACATTGTACATGTGGTTAGAAGGTTTGTCTCACAGTCATGAGTTCAGGGTTCTAATCTTATCTGGAATTCATGGAGAGTTTGAATCTCATTCACATGCTTGTGTAGGGTATCTCAGGCTATTCCAGTTTCTTCAGACATCCCAAACTATACATATATAGATACATATCTTAGCAAAAATTAAGATTCTTATACATCCACAAGTGTGTTTGCGAATGTGTATGGTTGTTTTTATGCCCTGTGGTTGATTTGTGACCAGCCCAGAGTATGCTTGCTTGTCTCTCATAATCGACTGGTATAGACTCCAATCCCCCAGGACCGTAATGAGTAAAATCTGTGCAGAATATAGATGGCAGGATGGATGGATCAGAACAAATATGGATATATTCTTGACCACATAGTTACATACAGTAAGTAACAAGGTAACAGTGGTCGGTCATTCTAACAACAAGCCCAAAAGGACAATCGCTGAACTTTTTGAAATTGACCAGAAAGTGCATGTACACTGAACTCACATTAATTGCGTGAGATATGTTCCAGACGCATTTCCAATAGGTGAAAATTCACAATTTACAGACACTATATGGAAAATTATTTCTGCTTTACCCACCTCACAGACTTATTAAACTTACGGTATTAAAACTTTGTCAATGTATTTGAACAAAAACACAATTTCAAGCATCAAATATATAAAAAATATACATTGTCGTGTACTGCAGTTTCTGTGTGCGTCACGTGGAGTGGCATATGACGTCAGTCAGTCAGTTTGTGAGTGTTTGTGTGTAAACTGTGATCAGCAACAGGTCCTGCACAAGTGTCCTCATTGTATTTATCTATTTCACTGATCCCCCAGGCTCATGTCGCTGTCCCAATGGATCTGCTGCCGAGACACCCCCACGTTGCAGTTTCGACGGAGTCCTTACTGACTTTTGCTCACGCGGCAGTGGCAACTGATCTGCTACCAAGCCAAGCGCACGTTGCAGTGGGAATGGATCCGCCACCTCGCCATTCTCACGTCACTGTGGGAACGGATCCCCCACCTCGCCACGCCCACGTCGCAGTTTTGGCTGTTCCAAGCAGAATTCACGTGGCAGTAGAGACTGATCTGCCGCTGCCTCACATTGCTGTCCAGGAGGCGGCGACGTCTCCGCAGCCGCTTCTCGTCCGTGTCCAGGAGTACCGGTGGCGACCGGTCCGCAGCCACTCCACGCTCCTGCTTCGTCGGCGACCGGTCTGCGGTCGCCCCCCGTTCCTGCTCCAACGGCAATTGGCACGCCCACACGTTCCCGTCCAGGAGGTGGCGCTGGTTCCCCAGCCGCCTCACGTTGCTGTCCAGGAGGAGGTGGCGATGGCGCCGCCGCCTTCTCACGTTCCTGTCCAGGAGTTGGCGATGGCTGGGCCGCCGCCTCACGTTCCCGTCCAGGAGGAGGTGGTGATGGCGCCGCCGCCTTCTCACGTTCCAGTCCAGGAGGAGGTGGCAATGGCGCCGCCGCCTTCTCATGTTGCTATCCAGGAGGAGGTGGTGATGCCGCTGCCGCCGCCTCACATTGCTGTCCAGGAGGAGGTGGTGATGCCGCCGCCTCACGTTGCTGTCCAGGAGGAGGTGGTGATGCCGCCGCGTCACGTTGCTGTCCAGGAGGTGGCGCCGGTTCCCCAGCCGCATCACGTTGCTATCCAGGATGAGGTGGTGATGCCACTGCCGCCTCACGTTGCTGTCCAGGAGAAGGCGGTGATGCCGCCGCGTCACGTTGCTGTCCAGGAGGTGGGGCCGGTTCTCCAGCCACCTCACGTTGCTGTCCAGGAGGAGGTGGCGATGGCGCCGCTGCCTTCTCACGTCCCCGTCGAGGAGGAGGTGGCGATGGCGCCGCTGCCTTCTCACGTTCCCGTCCGGCAGACGGCGGCGAGGGTTCCCCAGCCACCTTATGTTCCTGTCCCGTGGCCGGTCAACGCTCCTGCTTTGTCGGCGACCGGCGTAGGGCCGTCCCATGCCCCTGTCTCGACGGCGACAGGAGCTGGGGAGTTCTGATGGGCCACCCCGGAACTGGAAAGGCTTCGGGAGGGCTGTGATGGTGATGGTGGTGGTCATGGCTTTGGTCCTTCTCTCTGTCATCCTCTTCGCTCCTGATGGCTCCCAGCCGCTTCATGACCTAGCCTCGTTGATGAGCAGTCCAAAGCTGCCTCCTGGCCAAGCCTCGGCGGCGACCATTCCCTGGTCGTCTCGCAGCCATGGCGTGGGAGGTCCTCGTCCGGAGCAGTTGCATGCCTTGGTCTGGTTCCTGCTTTGCCGTTGGATTCCTCACCGAGGCCGTCCACCCGAATCGCCCCGTGGGGTTCCTTGTGCTTGGCGTCCGGGTCGTCCTCCTGACCTGTCCACCCGGACACCTCGCGTTTGGTGGCCTGGATGGCCACTAGACTGGTGGTGGTGGTGGGGGGGGGCTCCTCCTGACCCCCTTCCACCCTCCCCTGGATGTGTTAATTCTTGTCTCTGTGTTTCTTTCATTTAGGCACGTCTGAGAGCTGTGCCTTAGAATCGGGGTACTGTCATGATCCTGCCGGTCCAGCCCTGGCTGCGCTGGTGCCCGCGCGATCGCGCTGATTGGGAGGCACACACCTAACCCGACTGGTCCGGTGCCAGATCGTTGTGGTTCAGGCCCCGTTCCACCATTCCCGTATCTCTGATCGTAATCCCGTGTGTCCCGACCTCCGCCTGTCCTCCGACCAACCCCGTAAGCCTGACTGAATTACTTGCTATTATTTGGCCGGTTTTTGTAAATGGAAATTTTGGCAATCCACTTTAAGTCATTGCTTGAACAGGACACTCAATTACAGGAATACAAAATGATAAAACTTGCAAGGAGGAGATTCAGTGGGTCACTAACACACAAAATTGACCCATTTCCTTGTCAGTCAACAAGGCCATACCCCTTAAAGGGGTACATACCCAGTTGCCTAAACTCACAATAATTACACTTTATAAAAGAGTTTCTTTAAATTCCATTTGATTATCTAGCCATCCATTCTCTGTACTGCTTATCCTCACTAGGGTTCGGTGTGTGCTGGAGCCTATCTACAGCTGAAAGGCAGGGTACACCCTGAACTAGTCACTAACCATTTGTGTGGCACATATAAACAAACAACAATCTGCACTCAAATTCACACCTACAGGAAATTTAGAGTCTTCAGTCAACCTATCATGCATGTTTTTGGAATGTCAGAGAAAGCCGGAGTACCTGGAGAAAACCCATGCAGGCATGGAGAGAACATGCAAACGCCACAGGATTTGAACCCTGGTCCTCTGAACTGTGAGGCAGATGCTGCAGTTAGTCACCCACTGTGCTTATAAATTGTGCTGGTTTTTACAGGCTGGAAAAGATTAATGGTATGTCGAATAATTTCTGTAGGGACTCTATTTATTTATTTAATATATGAGCAGACTGAGTCATGAGGTTGGTCAGATCTTAGAATTAATTAAATTCACAAGAGAAAGTACCAACAGACCGTAAAAAGAAAATAAAACAAACAACATTCACTGGAAAAAACTGCAATATAGCAAGGTAACCCTGTATCAAAAGCTAGCCCACCTGACCCAACTGTCCCAGATGTCACTGCAACGCTGAAACTCCTGTTCTGTCCGGCGACAGATGCTGCGCCATCGCAGCTCCAGAGCACCACCTGCATGGCTGACCGAGGGCCCAAACGAAGGATCTGTCTGCAGCTCACACTTCTGATCCAGGAGAAGTCCCAGAGCAGCTCTGTTCGCTTCCAATTGGACCAAAGTTTGCTGGGTGAAAATGAGAATTAACAGTGCTCTTAGCCATCAACTTCTACTCCAGCACTCTAAACAATTGTAAGAGCCGACTCCAACTACGAACATGTTTAGATTTTCGTGAAACTCAAGGACCACAGAGCAGAAGTGGAAGAAAATAGTAAGAACTGAATTAATTGCAAAATGCTAGAAAAAAAGGGAAACTGGCTGTTCAAAAAAAAAAAAAAAAAAAAAAAAGACATAACAGCGCTATCAAACTGAACTATGTAGATAAATTATTTCAAGAATGTACATCAGTTGGCATTGAGACAACTGAAATTTCCATGATATTAAGATATTTTGAACAACTCTATGCTTTCAGCCTTTGGGGAAAACTTTTTTTTGGTCCTATGCCCCAGTGCACAAAAGACAGTTAAATGGAAAAATTGAAAGTCCTGACCTCATCACCCATCACATACATTCCAAATGACAAAAGAGTACGGTAATGGTCATTTCGACATTAAGCTTGCTCACTTACCTGGCAGTTATGTAGACAAAGTTTTATATGGGACTCCTCATCATCCGCTCCTTCTACTTCTGCACTGTTGATGCAGACATCAAGCTTGTCGAGGAGTCTTCCTAGTCGACTGCAATTATCCTCCCAGCGGTTCCATTCCTGCGACAAATTCAACCGTAAACATTTATTTCAGGATTTGTACACTGAACAAAAACGTAAACAGTTACAATAATAATTGAAATTGGAAACAGAGTGACATATTGAATAAATGGTAAAGAATAATAGGTCAAAAGTCCGATATTCATGATATATTAAATCAGTGGTTCCCAAACGTTTTTGCCGCACCCCCTTTTGTGGAGAGGAAATTTTCAGCGTGCTCATCCACTTGCAATTTTTCAGCACCATCACCCCTGCTTGCAAAATTATTCCTTGTGAATCAAGAAAAACATGAACAGTTGGTCGTTGGTAGTTCACGGTAGCCCAGTTATAGCGGCGTAGCCCCCAGTTTGAAAACCACTGCATTCAATTCAAGGAGATCATCAACATCATCCACTTTTAAATTCATTTGTATTGTTAAAAGCATACAGTTAACCAACATTATTTCAAGGATAGCCTCTTGAGCATATAGGGGCTTTTGGGAAGTATAGACCTGGAGCCTTAGTTGCGATGCCACTTCCAGTTGTAGCGCCTGCTGTAGCAAATCTTTGCCCCTAACTCTTAGCTGTACTTCCTCATCCTCTTGCCCCCGTAGTATTTCCGGATGTCGATTGAACAGCTGTTGCATGAAAGTCAGCTGAGCTCCAAGAACCTGCTGGAACTTCTAGATTAATCAGAATATAATGGATTCAGTTAATATAACTGTACTGGTCAACTGAGAGACAATGTAATACAGAAAATGTAATGAAGGACATATACCTTATTTTTACAGAGACAAATTTGTAGTTGACTAATATTTTGAACAGGTCTCAACTGCTCCTCAGCTATGCACCCTTCACCAAGATCCAGTAGGCTTCTTATCCCATGAAGAAAGGACTTGGAAACTTTCTGTATCATGGTCTTTTCTTCTGAACTCTCACACACATGTCTGCCGAGTGCACACTGCTGGGAGACAAAAAATTACTTTTTACTTCCAAAAGACATGCATTTTTGTCATTTGTCAATCATGAGTAATTGTGGTGATTGTAGGTGGAATTCCTGTTCCATGCATTTACGGTGCGATAGTAGTTGTACCATATCACAAAATCCAGTCTTCAAGATTGTAAAATGTTAAATTATACATCACCAACACCAACATATAAAAATGCAAAATCAATTAAGATTACCTCCAGAATGGCAGCTTCTTTTTGATTTGGGAACATTTCCTGATGGCCCAGCTGAATCTCCTCCATAAAACACAACTTGTTGGAGAAGAGCTCCTGAGTGGAAAGGGGTTTATTGTGCATAATCTATATATAGAATTTTATAGACCTTGCTTCCAATAAGCTCAACCAGTACAACATCATAACTAAATATAAAAGATAGTGAATTCGTACTGAATGTATATATTGTATTACACAAATAAAAATTTGAAAAATAACTTCAACATGGAATATGCACAAATAATAATTGCCCAAGGTTTGAATTTTAGTACTATAAGTACTATATTTAAACCCACTCCACTAACGGTTCAATAAATGGCCCATCAAGACCTCCAAATTTAACTTAACATGGTATAAGGTGGGAGGCACGGTGGGTCAGCTGGAAAGCGTTGGCCTCACAGTTTTGAGGTCCCGGGTTCAATCCCAGCCCCGCCTGTGTGGAGCTTGCATGTTCTCCCTGTGCCTGCATGGGTTTTCTCCGGGCACTCCGGTTTCCGCCCACATCCCAAAAACATGCAACATTAATTGGACCCTCTAAATTGCCGCGAGGTGTGATTGTGAGTGCGGCTGTTTGTCTCTATGTGGCCTGCGATTGGCTGACAACCAGTTCAGGGTGTACCCCGCCTCCGGCCCATTGACAGCTGGGATAGGCTCCAGCACTCTCCATGACCCTTGTGAGGATAAGCGGCTAAGAAAATGGATGGATGGATGGTATAAGGCGCCTAGTCATCTGTTGTCAATCTGAACTCATTTGAAATTTGAAATCAACAATCACAAAGTATCTCTTAAAAACGCTTCAATTTTTTAGGCTACACAGTTGGTAAATTACCTGTTAAAGGTCATGATCACTTAAAACATACCCAAACAGACAAACTCTGTGAAGTATTTTGTACCTGATGTTGGCTTTTAAGACTCAGAGAGTCGAAGGAGAGGTCGTTGAAAGAGGTGATGACTAACGGGATCGTTTTCAGACATTTCTGCAGGGATGTTAAACAGCTCAGAGCATCTGGCGCATCACTCTGAAGTACAGGGCTGATCTTTGACTCCACCTCTTTCAGCAGGCCAGCCAGACTCATCAGCTCGTTTGATACGCACTGCACAGTAATTACAGATATAGAGGCCATCAAGGGCAGATGTGGTTAATGCTGACGAAATTATTGACATGGAATATGTTATTCACTTCATGCTGTAATATCCTTAGCTCGGTCCCTTGATCCTCAACAGCTCCAGGAGTTAACAGAAGGTTTGTCAAACCATCCAAGCTTTGAAGAACTTTCCGTGTAGCCAGGTATAAGTGGTTCTTAATACCTGGAGGATCTGCAGAGCTTACCTAAGAAAAAACACAGTCATCTCTCTTGACAAACACAACATTATTAAAGAAAAAAAAAAGAAGAAAGAAATCCCAAATCTGATTTTGGAAAGACTGAAAATTTAGATAAAAGTACATTTAACTGAAAGTCAATCTGTACATTGAGTATGAGACTTAATAGGTACTCCTACAATGTCTAATGATGTAGGTATCTAGGGCAAAAGCTGCATTTAAAAATTCTGTTAATAAGACAGCAATAGCGGTCAGAAAGACTTGCATACACATTGAAGGATACACTAAGTCTTCACATGTTAGCTTTGGAAATGTACAATTTAAGATATTGACCCTGCATATCCACAGTAAATGTACATGTAAAAAAAAAATTGAAAACAGTATTTTTGAAAATAATGAATGCGTTGATTTTGAAATAACCAATATGAACATAGTCAGAAGAAACTCTAATAGTAATGAAAAATACTAATTGATATATTAAAGACTATCTATATCGTATCAGGGTATTTGTAACATTTTGCTCCTCTTGTGAAATTCAATAAGGAATCTAAAATATTGGGGGAAAACGTTATCATGACAAAGGCATTGCAAAAGTCTAGTTTTTAGTGTAAAGATAAAGTATTTTGTTGTGTTCCGACATGCATTCTGTGGCTGCACCGAAACTGGTGGTCAGTGAGTGTGTAAAGACTCAAAAAATTATGAACAAATGTACATTGTTATTCCAAACTAGTCGCTCTGGGAACATCCATTGTGGAATTTGACTTTGATGCTAATGGACATACTATTTTTCTCAGCACGCCAATGGACTCATTTGCATGCTGCAGAGCAGCTGAGGCTGGCCCAGGTGACAGCAGTTCTCCTTCTTGAACCTAAACAGAAATAGTGATATTACAAGATTTTTGATTTTCATTTTGTGGTTGGTTTCCTTTAAAATGAAACAATTCAGTGTTTGAGATTTTGTACGTTTTTTCATGTGTGTGTGTGTCTGTGTGTTTTTACATGCTCACCACTGCAAGCTTTGTATAGTTAATCAGATTCTGATTATCCTCCTTAAGTTTTTGTAGGGTTTCCAGTTTCTGAGAGACTTGGATGTGAAGCAGGCTCCACAGTTGCTGCTCTGTGTCATCGTTGCTGGGCCTGACCAATCTTAAATGGACACATAGAATTAATGTCAAGTGCAACAATTTAAACAATTTAAATGTGATTTTACATGATGGGCGCTGCTGAAGGCTGGTAGTCATGTTGATCTACCCCCACTTTTGAAGCACTGATTGTGAGTCCACTGCACTCCTTTAATTCACACAGAAGCATATAAAGTAAACTTAGATGTGAATGTTACAGTAGAAACATTTGGAACATGATGTGTCAGTCAAGTAAAATGATTTCTTTTCAGAAACGTACTCGATTTGGATGTGCAGCCGTGTACTTCCTTGTGGCTGAAAACAGCGTAACAGGGCTATTGTGTTCTACTGCAGCCTGACTGGAGACTACTTTGGTGGTGGGGACAAACATGTTACAATCTGAAACTGTATAATGGTCTTCTGTCACCACAGGAGCTGAGTGGTCTTCATTGGCACAAATAGTGGAAGTGCTTAGAAACTCAGGTGACACAGATTTGAGTCCAAGTACATCCCGACTATCAGCTTCAGTGTCCAGTGAGGTGTCTGATGTTATTAATCCACTTTGAGCATTTTCTTGCTCCAACATCTTTGTATCAAGCCCAGAGGTTTCAATAGTATTTGACATTGACTCCACCTCAGAATCTGGTTCAGAAAATTGGGTCGCTACGGCCTGATGAATTAAACATCAACAAAACAAGGATATGATATATTAGTATCTGCCAGTTCTAAAGTGCCATAAATATTATAGACAGCTAAAGTAAGAGATATGGGGTCGGTAGGCCAATGACAGACACGATGTTTTTGCAACCCACTGTACTATCTAATTGTGCTGAATGTTTGTAAACATGATGTAAAAATCATTTTAAAAATTAAAAGTAAAAATAATAGATTTCTCACTCTGAGGTGATAAGTGCATTTATTTTTGTAAACTACTATATACTGTATAAATCTACTATATACTCTTTCATATTATATTAAACCATACAAAATGTAGTAGCGCATATTGTAGTAAAACATAATAACTGTAATATGTCAAAATAAAGATTGTCTTTGCAATAAAGGATTATTTACCTTAGTGTCAGACAGTGCTTCTATAGTGGTCATTTCATTTTTCACTTCTGAAGCACACAGTGTGTCCTCTGGGTCCTAACACACCAACCATGTCAGACTTCAAATGGAAATGCTCCACATGCATGTACTGTTTTGTATGTCTTGTAAAAGTGTGCAGGTTTGTGAACATGTGTGCGCACATGCCTGTGTGTGTGTGTGTGTGTGTGTGTGTGTGTGTGGTGTGTGTGTGTGTTTGTGTGCATGTATGCCGTTTCTGACAAGCAACATGTTTAAAGCAGCTGTTAGTGACAGTGCCATAAAGGCACTGGACTGCTCATCTCACACAGTTTGATGGATTTGTACAATAAATGAATTTACTAAATTAGAAGAGAAAAAAACGGCTTATATTGAAAAGGAATGTGAATAAAATGTCAATCAAGCAGAGGAAGCATTACTAGAATGCATTTGAAAGATGGTTGAGTTTCTTTTCAAAATAGTGTGAACAGATTCCCTTTGTGATGTATAGGACTACTTTGAAGACATTTTGGAATGAAACCAAAATGAAAATATTTGTTTCAGGTTTACCTCGGGGATACTGCTCGTTAGTGTGTCAGAGGATGATGAGTGACAGCTCTCGTTGTCGTCTAAATCGTCTTCTGAATTAGACTCCTCCAAAGCATCCTGGTTTCAGTGATGTGGGCATAGTAAATAGGGATTTTTAAAAAATTGGGAAAGGAATACTTCAGATTGCTTACAAATTCATGTTAATATTAATCTTTCAACTCATATTCACAGCTACAGCCCATTTTCAATTGTCTTCAATTATCCAAAGAAACATGTTTTTGGAAAGTAGGATGAAGCCAGAGTAACCATGGCGCCCCAATAAACAACAGATCAATAAAATTAGTTGAAAACAGTTAAATTTACTTCAAAAGGAAACCAAGTACACAATTAGTTTAGTTTCACCTGGTAATTACTGGACAGTTATAGTAGGCTTAATCATTGTTACCTGGACCAAGAATCTTTGCTGAGCTCCATTCAAGTATGATACTTCTGCACAGGGTTTGTCACGTTTATCCTTGGATGGGCAAAAAAATGTAGGGAGATGGGGAAAAAACATTTGGATAGAAAACAGTTACATTATTGGAAATAAACTTGGATAGTCCGTCACAGTCACAAACTGATTTGTCAGATTCATTCCACACCATTTGTTGGTGATCAGTATCAGACAAATACATTTTAGATTTTTAGAAAACTTTAGCAGGATGTGAAGCTGCACAATTAGGTGTTGGTCAAATTTAGGGACGCTTGGCCTTGGGAGAGGCCATCACTTCATTGATTTTCATGGTCCAATTATTTACAGCTGTGAATGCTACTGTATAAATCAGTTATTCAGTGAAAAGTAGCATCCATGCTTTACCTCCAGAAGAACGCCTTGTTTGAGAGTGATATTTTCCAAGTCTTTCAGCACCTGCAGGAGAACTTTTATTCCAGAGAACACCGCTAGACTCTCCATTGTTTCCTGTGGGAGGCCTAAATCTCCTTTGTAGCGCTCCATGTCCCCTAATGTCTTCTGCATTGAATGGACATTGTCCAAAATCACCTGTACAGTCAAAGTGAAGGAAAAGTGGAAACAAGCATGTCACACGAAATGTATTCAACACACGAGATTATTTCGGATTAGTCATACCTGTGCTCTGTTTAAGTGCCTTTGTAATTTTTTTCATTATATAATTAAAAACCCCACTTCACCTGTTGGTTTTGAAGATGCTCTTTCAGTGAGATGTTGGAATTGGCTATAGATGATAAAATTGTTTTGATTTTTGGGACATTCTCCTCTAATGTCTTTAGCTCTTCTTCCAAGGCCTCCACTGCCTGGAAAGGATTGTGACAAATATTTTAAATGCTTTAATTTTTATGTCAAGAGTTGATTGTTTGTGCATTGGAAAATGAGCTTTTCAGCATTGAGTACCTCAACAGCCTGCTTGAGTTGCTCCGTCGGCTCCAGAAAGCTCTTTTGCATCTTTTCAATTTTTTGGTCTGTGCTATCCATCCTCTCCTCCTGTGCACTCACATCACACACAGCAGAAATTTCGCCTAACACTGGCCTGAAACGCCGCAGCGCAGTCCTTATTCTCACCGAGTCATCCAGGACGAGCTGGAGACATGAATTGGAAGAAAAAAAAAAAAAAAAATCAATGCATTTTTGCTGGAGAAGCAAATGGAAAATGCTAGGCTATAGGTGGTCATGTCAGTTTAAGTCTCATTCTTGTATGAAGATGGACGGCAAGCACAAGGAGGTTTGTGATCTTATAAGCGTTTATAGTTGTTAACCTGCAGGGACTTTGCATGATTCTGGAGGCCTTTGGATGTGGGGAAAGAGCAGGGAGTATTCAGCCATGCCTGGGCTTCATCAAACCAACAGGTAGCACTGCACAGCAGGTCTTCAAACTCTTGAAGAGAGGCAGGGATCTGTAGCACAGATGAGGCAAAATTGCATTCCCTAAAACTGGAAGTTCTGCTTTCAACCACTACACAATAACATACTGTATGTGGCTTTCTTACATCATCTACATGTACTCTATATTAAGGCTTGTAGTAGACCTTGGAAATGGATGCAAATTCCCACAGAGACATTCTGAAATCTTGTCCAAAGTCTTTCCAGAGCAGTGGAAGCTGTGATATCCATGTAAGTTTGTTCAACTATTGTAGTGTTTATTTACCCTGCTCAAAAAAGCAGTGCGGTGCTCAGCCATCTGCACTACATCTTGGTAAAGCTGCAATGGACGTGTCAGTTGGTCCATGAATAGGTGAGCGTGATCTGATTGTTCTGCAACAAGATCCTGCACCTCACTCTCCAGGAGCATCAAGCGACTGTGACACGAGTCCAACTTGTCCCACACATGCTGGAAAACAGAGGAACATTTGACTGAACTCGTCAAGTTTCTTGCATTGTGGTTCCGGGTCACTCAATGAGCCAAAGGCATGAAATTTCATGACACCTCACTCATTCACCTTGAGAGCATGCCGTGCCTCTATGATAGTACAACACTTTTGCTCCAGAGATACTTTGATTTGTTCCAGGCCAGAAATCAACTCTGTCACTTGACAAGCAAGTTTCCGGACTGTCACACTCTGCTCTATTACCTACAGAAAGACCAAATGTCAATGCATATATAAATAATGTTTGGTTAAGAGATGGTGGCATTTGATAGAGAATGTTCTTCGTTATCATCTGCTACCTTCTTTTCAGCTTCCTCCACAGACTTTTGAAGAGTTTGCATTCGCTTCCCAATATCACCTGGAATCTCAGCATATTGTGCCAACAGACTGTCCTGGATATACTTTAGCTTAACTCTCTGATTAGATAGATCCTTTGTGAGCTCCTTTCAGAGTGAAGATAAAGGAGAAAAAAATGGAGGCCAGGAAAAAGAGACATGACAAGATAGTGGTCCAAATTGAATTCCTGCAAGCAATTTTGACCTCATAATGGAAGAGTGAATGTGTTGAGGAAAGAGGAATTCACTAAGTACACTTGGACAACCTCAAGAAATCCACTCTAAATGTATGAAATAATCAATCTTGACTCATATATACCAATGAAACACTGAGTTTATTAAATTGTATTATCCTGCAAGACGTGCGGAATGTGCTCTCATTTCATGTTGCAAGATAATTAAAATACTGTATTGTAAACATCTTTTTGTGCCACGCGGATTCGTTCTAAACAACTGCCAACTACAATCAAAAACTAGCCACTATATTTGTAAAGGAACATTTTCAATGAAGCTCTTGTAAAAGCACTTGCTACACTTTTCTTTGAGGTCAAACAAAAAGTAATTTTACCTGATGTTGTGTAGAACTCAGGTTGTTGTCCAGCATAGAAGGAATCATACACATGCTCTCCTCCACCTCTCCTATCCTCTCTTCAAACTGCTGTCTTTCCCTCTCCTCTAGCTGGGCAACAGCTATCACTTGAAGATTTCTTTCCTTCAAACTGTAGAGAGGTATTTTTTTAAGTATGGCTGCTAAGAAGGGAATATCAAGGTATTTCGGAACCTCACAAACCGTTTGATATTTTCTTGAATCTTCACAAGCAATACACCAAAAGGTCCTGGCAGACTACTTGGATCTTTGGAAGTAGTCAAGCTCAGTGCATGCTCTAGTCGGTGTTCCAGGGAGGCTAAAGCCTGCCGCTCTTGTTCCAGACGGACCTGCTGCATCTCTGCCTGGGCTAGAAGCTTCTGGATCTCATCTTGTGTGAAGATTACAGTGGTAGAGTGAGGAACTTTGGGCTGAAGTCTAGACAATGAGTTGCAGCACTGCTCCACCTGAAGGAAAATATAAGTTTTTTTAATTGACATTCCTGCAAAAAAAAAAAAAAAACATCTACATCATTTGTCAATGTATTAATTCCCCACAAAGGTGATGCTTTTGTGCCAATTTGTGAAGGTGGCACAATGGCCAAATAAGAAACCATTTAATTTTGATGCAAATCAAGGTGAAGGTACATACTTATATTATGCATACATATTACATATATACATTATGTATACATACTCATATTATGGATATGAATATTATGTATATTTTGGATCTGAAATGTCAATACATACACTGACTGTACAAGTTGAATGTTATAAATCCTCATTATATCATATTCAATAACACTAAAATACATTTTACAAATATGACCATAGTATGACAATATTTTTGTTACATACCGATACCATACACTAACATCTTGGGATTTTTTTCATTTTTTTCATTAGTACATTTATTTTTTCCCCTCAAGCCCTCCTCAAAGCTTGTCTTTTGTTTCTAATAAATCAGTGATTTCCAACCTTTATCGAGCCAAGGCACATATTTTACAATTGAAAAATCCCACAGCACACCAACAAAAGTAAATGTCACCAAAAATGGATCGATTAATTACTGTATGTACTTCCTGCCATCTAATAGAAGAGGATTTTTTTGTTCTGTCTGTCATTATGCCTCACTGGCATAAATGTATGAATAAAAATAGATTAATTCTTGGAAATAAATGTTTTCTTTACCAATTACATAAATTGGATAACTTCCCACGGCACGCCTGCAGCGCGCTCACAGCACACCAATGTACCCCAGCCCACTGTTTGGGAATAACTGTATTAAATTATGTGAGTGTATATGTAATATTGTAATAATACTATAAGAAATCTATGTTATTTAACATTTCGTTAGAGGGATTAAATAAAGGATGCATTTGCCCTGACATATTACTTTGCTTTGTAAAAATGGTCTGGATTTCATTCTCAGGGGTTAAAAAAATCAAATCAAGCTAAAAGCCATCAAAGTGAAGCTCATGAGGTCACTTGCGTCATTTACTGAGCAGTGATAGCACAAGAATGCATACAAGAAGGTTTTGTGGATGCATGCATCCAAATTAGGATCCTTGTCAAATGTCAGTCCTGCAGTGGATGCATATCATTTGCAAGATATCTGTGGAAGCTGGGACTTACACTACTTGTTATATCCTTCCATTCCTCTACTCTCTGATCTGCTTGTGCCATCAGCAGAGCAACACCCCGCCGCAGTGATACCCAACGCCTCCAGAGGGCGCCAAGCTCCCCGTCCTTTCCAACGCCACATCCCTGCATGGGGCATCTTGCTCTGAGTTCTTCTGTTTTCCTAGCAAGGTCACAGACACCCTCCATCAAGTCCTTAATGGAAAGAACAAAGTATCTTTGAGTGTCTTGAAAAGCGTATGGATTTTTGTTATCATCTTCAGTAAAACTTTTGAGTGTCCAAGCAGGGTTCTAAACCATAATAAGGGTAACATTCAAACTTATGGTCAAGGTTTCATTAGCGTTACACTACATACATGAAATAAACGCTCATAGAGCCAACCTTAGATCGTTTGTGTTGCAAAACACAATTATCATATGATGTCACTTCTTCTGCTTCACATGCTGAAAGGTTTGCTTCATACTCAATCAGACACTGTAGTATGTCTTTGTGACAAACCCTGTGGCTTTGTTGTCGAAGTTCACATCTGAAACACAATATATGTTTCTTACCATTAAAAAAAAACTAAGAGGAAAACAATGCAGAATAATAGAGCCAACACCTCTGCAGGGACTCCAGTCTGAGCTGAGCCTGAGCCTCCAGTATGGCTCTTCCCACTAGCAATCGACTGAGGATGCCAATGTGCAGATCTTGGGTCTTTGAGCAGGAGAGGCAGACTTGTTGGGGCACCAGTTCAACAAGGTGCTTGATATGGGCAACAAATCCTTCTTTAAGAGCTTCAAGGGCCTGTTGGGTCTGAATTTGTTCCTCCGTACAGTCAAGAAACCCACCAGGAGCTGATAAAAATGTCATTTCAGCATTGTGAAGGAAGTGAATAGCTCCCTGAGCAGCCCATTGGTAATCTTTCAGGGATTCTCGAGTCTTGGATAAACATTCCTGTTCAATACAAATTCAAGAACAATCAGGTGAAACTCACACAAACTTTTTTTTAAATAAACCTTTCCTGTTTAGCTGCAAGGATCTGCAGGATAGTGGATCTGTCTGCCTTTTGTGCTGGAAGAGATTGCTGTGAAATAGGGGAATTTGAAATACTCGCCCTGCCTATTTTTTTTTTTTTTTTAATTACTGTATTAGGATGTTTACTGAAAATGCAGCGGGACAGAAAATAATTTTAGGAGGCAGACAGAGAAACAAAGCTCACTTAATCTTTAAACCTTTAATACAGTGGAACCACCCTTGGCGTCATACAACTTATTTAATCATCAAGTAGTTTTGGGAGAAAAAAATGTGTTTTGGAAGGCATAGGATTCAAGAGTGTGAAATGCATGACTTTTTTTTCTACTTTGGTAATAGGGACGACTGAGAGAAGAAGGTGAGAAGACAATACTTTAATTTCCATCCATCCATTTTCTTAGCCGCTTATCCTCACGAGGGTCGCGGGAGTGCTGGAGCCCATCCCAGCTATCAACGGGCAGGAGGCAGGGTACACCCTGAACTGGTTGTCAGCCTATCGCAGGGCATATAGAGAGAAACAGCCGTACTTACAATAATACCAAGGGGCAATTTAGAGTGTCCAATTAATTTTGCATGTTTTTGGGATGTGGGAGGAAACTGGAGTGCCTGGAGAAAACCCACGCAGGCACGGGGAGAACATGCAAACTCCATACAGGTGGATCGGGATCAAACCCGGGACCTCAGGCCAATGTTTTCCAGCATTCAGGCCGCCATATTGTAATTTGTATTTTAAAATAAAATCATTAGAAAGTATTTCTATTCTATTATGTATGTGAATATTTTTTTTTTTATTTGAACATTTTGGAGGTGGAGTAGAGTCCCCAAATGAATTTTATTTGGCCTGAAAGGATCCAGTACAATCACAATGTCTCGACTTACCATCTGTAAATGGCATTCCTGCATGGCAGCATCTCGAAGTATATGCAGGTCACTGCGGCTCTTTAAAGTAATTTTCTCCTTCCAAGCCAGAGTGTGCAATACTCGCATCCCAGATTCCATGTTTCTCCATATCACCCAACGCCTTTGCAAAGCAAAATCCAGGGCTCTTTCATCTGGATTGACTGGTTCCATAGCTTGCAGCTCTTGTCTTGTTCTTTGGAAGAACTCTATAAGGGCAGGATACTCAGAGGAAAAGCGTAATCCCTGGAGAAGCTTAGCCTCTAAATGTTTAATCTCATCTGAGGCAGTATGCTCCCAAGAAACAAAAACCTCCACGGTGGAGCCAATGCTCTCCCTCTCTAAGTTCATTTCTGTTGGTTTCAGCTCTTGAGCAATCACCTCCAGTTGGTCTGCCACTTCTTGACAATGTGTCTTCATCAGCGGGAGATCAACTAAGAGTGCCTGAAAAAGGTTGAACCTTTCACCCAAACTTGATGTTCCATCTTTAGCATGCTGGATTTTTTCTTCACAAATGTCCCTTGAATCCTCCATTTGCTCCTTCAGTTGCAGGTATTTGTCTTGCTCAAAAGCTTGAAAACTAAGAACTTTGCACCTGTCTTGCAGTTCCCCGATGGTGGAGAGCAGAGAGCTACGCTCTCCTTCCTGGCAGTGTTGAATCTCTTGCACTTGACACTGATGTTCCATTAGCATGTGTGCCAGAAGTGCAATTGTTAAAATTGTTTCCTGTGTCATTGGGAAACGATATTGATCCAAAGAAGAGGAAATGTTCTTTAGACTATCCTCTATGGTAGACAGCTCTTCACCAGAAGAGGTACGTTCGTGAATCAGCTCCTCTAAATGCCAGGTGGTTGAACTCTCTTGCGCCAGCAAACCATCAAATTCTGTCCAGATGCCCGAAAGCCTGTTAACAAGGTATCGACTTTCTCCAGGTCTCAGGTCTTTTGCTACTTCCTTGCATTTTGTCTCCAAAGCATCTACCAGACTAAGATGTCTTGCTATATCATCAGCAACATCTTGGTGAGTTTTTAGCTTGCTCTTAAGGGAGCAGATGTCAACTCTTGAAACATTCTCAACATAAGAACAGCTGTGTCTGTTTTCTTTTGTTTCTACTAACCATGTGTCAATGCTATCAATATGGTTTAACAGTTTCTGCCTCTCTTGTAGATTCTTCTTCATTGTGTCAAGAACATTATCTAAACTTTCAGAGATAGCTACATATAGATGTTCTACTACTTTCCACCCTTGGTCATAGTCCTCATTGTCCATGCCAGGCGTTTCCCCTCTCATTTCTTCTGGTTTCATTTTTGACCTTCTGATCATGACATCTGTCTGAAATTTCCTCATCTCAAAAATTTGAATACGAGCTTCTTCTGGAAAGAGAGACAACTTTTTGCCGATGGTAATGTTGTATTCCATATGTTTTGCCCATGTGATCCATTTTTGGAACCACTTATTAACATCAGTTCCGCATAGGGCAGTGTCAACTTTGTTTTTGGTAGTTGCCAGTAAGGTCCCCATTTCTTCAAGGTTATGTTTGATGGTGTCCTTCTCTTTCTGTCCTATAGAAAACTGAAAAAGGGTATCTGAGAATGACTGTAGATTCACATGCAACTGGTTACACATTTTTAAGTCTTCGCTCAAACAAAACAGTTCCAAAGTACTTTTGGTGTCATGACATATCCCATGGGAATTCACGGATTCCTGGATATCTTCAATCTTCTCTTTAAGATGTCTTGCCTCTTTAGTAAGGACAGATGATTGACAGGAAGTGTTCGTCGCTTGCCACAAGGCTCTCTTGATACTTCCACTCAAAAGTCTCCACTCATCTTGTACATCTCCAAGCTGAGCGAGAAGGGCGCCAGAGCTCTCTGCATCACTCAAGTGGACAGCCAAATGGCTACTCAATATGAGGAGTTCTTGCCACATTTCTTCGCTTTGTTTTAAGTTTTGCAGCAGCGAGTGGAGTTTTTCAGCTTGTACACCGCTGCTTCCCAAGGCACCTCTAAATTAAGCCAAAATAAAAAATTAACATTCCGTACACATACATCAAACCAATACATACACTAAAAATTATAGAGGATGCAGAGGGTTGATGACTTCTTGTGTGATGGATTACAAGATGTAAAAAAAAAAAAATTTACTTGCAATAACATTGCAGTTTCGCAGACAACGTAAAGCAAGGGTTGTCCTGAAAATGTGTTTATGGTAAAATATTTTTTCCTCACAAGGACTATGTCATGTAACTGGAATATAACATAGGACTATGAGCAAATTCCATGGGCTAACATCCCCTTTGCGGGAGGGACTGAGATGCATTACTCACAAGTTCAATTTTTTCTTCTCAGCATGTACCCCATCCAGGAAAGCTTTAATTTCATCCAGCTGTTTGTGATACTGTTTGACTTCACCCAGCTGTGCCGTTTTGACTTGCACTGTAGCTGAGGCATCCAGCAGTGCTGTACTCCACTGGGCTTCCAGTCTTTTCAAGACGGTTGGACCACAAAGTTGAAATGAACTGGTACTTCTCATCATAGCAACTTGGTCCAGCACACAAATCTTATAATCCTGCAGCAGCCAGAAACAAGACTAGATTTGTGATTGGTGGCATCCAAAACCAAAAAAAAAAAAAAACACGTAACAATATACATTATATACATACACCATACACATAAAACAATACACTAAAATGAATTTGTAGTGGAAGACAAAGAACTACAACATACCTCTGCCTTCTCTAGCTGTTTGGCCATGGCAGCAAGATTTAGCTCTGCTGGCAGATATCGACATACGAGCACATTTTGAACTGCTCTGACTAGTCTGATCTCTGCTTCACTTGGTGAAGACTGAAGGTACCAGTTTAAATCCATGGCCGTTGTCCGCTGCAGCATAAATGACATTTAAATGCAACTTGCAACAACTACAGATTCTACACTTAATGGCTGTATAGGAGAAAGAAATGCAATATACTCATAGCAATATAAGGGTAAAAAAAATGAAACACTGTTCTGTATGAAAATTACTGTGTTTTACATTTAAAGAGGCGAATATAATAATAAAAATCCAACTATTTTCTTCTCTTGTTTTATGCATAACATTGTTCAAAATGAGTCTGTGACCTGGTTTGTCTTTGACATCTATGTGGTTTGGTAAATGAATGAAAAAGACAATTAACAGCATATTGTGATGATGAGTGATTCTATCATCTCAATTGCCAAGCAAAAAATACCAAGTTGAATAACTACGAAAAGGACATCCATCCATTATCGAGAGAGGTGGGGTGCACACTGAACTGGTTTCCGGCCAATCGCAGGGCACACAAAAACAAACAAGCATTTGCACTCACATTCACATCTCCGATCAATTTAGAATCCTCAATCATTGCATCTTTTTGGGATGTTGGAAGAAACCGGAGTGCCCGTAAAAACCCAGAAAGGCACTGGGAGAACATGGAAACTTCACACAGGAGAGGCCGGGATTTTAACCCTGGTCCTCAGAACTGTAAGGCTGACGCTCTTAGCAAAAGGTACAACGGTGTCTCAAAAGTTACATTTTGGACAGGTTGTGTAATTATTTTATTGTATAATTATTAATTTTATTAATGAGATTCAGAGTTTGGGGGAAAAAATATGGTACTTCGTTTTCCAAAAGTGTTTAACCACCTTCACTCATGATATCATACAAGACGCTAGCTCAAACAGGTTAAGACGTAAGTTCAATGAGCATCGAAGTACAACATTAACACTGGGGAAGAATACAATACATCAAAAGGAACCTGATGCACATGTAAAGCTGACATTTTCCAACATCACTTTGTGCATCAACAGTTTTGCGGTCAAAGTTAAATTGAACTGTTTTGTTTTCTACTGAAAACTGTCACACTTTCGTGAGACTTAATGTGAAAAAAATGGAAAACACAAGAAGCATATTTACAGCTGATCATAGGTCATTACTGTGAAAACTAGATGTTTTATTTTATTGGTATTGGGTTACCTGTTAATTTATCTACAGTATATTATAGTTACTGCATATTAAGTACACCTGTTAAAATCCATGCATCCATCCATTTTCTTAGCCCCTTATCCTCAGGAGGGTCGCGGGGAGTGCTGGAGCCTATCCCAGCTGTCAAGGGGCAGGAGGCAGGGTACACCCTGAACTGGCTGCCAGCAAATAGCAGGGCACATCGGGACAAACAGTCGCACTCACAATCACACCTAAGGGCAATTTAGAGTGTCTAATTAATGTTGCAAGTTTTTAGGGTGAGGGAGGAAACTGGAGTGTCCAGAGCAGGCACGGGGAGAACATTCAAACTCCACCCAGGTGGGGCCAGGACCTCAGAATTGTGAGGCCAACGCTTTACAGCTGCACCATTGTGTCACTACCTGTTAAAATTTGATGTTAAAAAAAATCCTGAACAGTTATACAGTTTTATAGTGACAGTGATGTTTATTCCTGTTCCAATTTATGACAAAATAATTTTTAAATCTGAAGAAATCATGTCTTTTGAGGTTTTACTGTATTGAAGCAACAAAGCCGCAGTTGTTCACTGTTGGTAAGAAGCTGGAAATCACCACATCTTCCTGTAAGAGGCATGATGGGAATAAACAACCATCAAGCCTTCATATCTGCTCACTGTTCCATGACTTCAATTAAGCTGCTGTACTTCTTTCAGTGGGTTATGTACAGTTATACTGTGATCGTCTGAGTATATCATATGAATCTCAGATTAAAAAACAGGTCCGAGAGGAGTTGAGAAAATAATGTTATTTAAGATCATGCTTTAAAAGAGTCAATACTCACATTTATAATGCTGTTTCTTTCTACTGTGCCCTGGATCTCAGACAAAAGGTCCTGCATGGTGGCACTGTGCTTGTACAAGGGCTGTCCAGGTGATTCAGAAGTCTTATCCTCCTCGGATGCCAGCTTTTCCAAACTCATGGTGGAAGACCTCTCTGCTCCAACCTAAATGATACACAGAGTAAATACCGGGCAGTGTGGTAGCCTCCTTGTGTTCCCGATTTGACTCAGATAATCACAGAGCTTCCTGTTAATGTTACTGTCTTGACGGTGCCCAGGCGAGTCAGTACAGTGAACACAAGAATTTCCGAAGTGTGGAACAGTATGCCTCGGGGTTTAGGGATCATTACGAGCTAACAAGTAGAGACTTAAAAATGAAGAACAGTACTTTAACAATGAACGGCTACGATATGAGTAGGCAGAATGAACATGCAACAGACAGGACAACCTGTCTGCACGATGTTTAATGTAAAAACAAAAAACAGCTTTATTGTCAGATTTTTAGAAATGCAAATTAACATAATATTTGTTCTCGTATACAACGAAAAAGAGCTTTTAAATGATGTCAACAGCAACAAGCCACTTGGAGTACCTAATGAAATTCAAGACAAGAAGTGTGTCTTTAGAAAAAGATAATAACCCTGATATTAGATTGACAGTGGAGGAGAGGTATTAATTTAGCAATATGTTTATATTATGGCTGTAGTTTGCAGCACAAGTGCACGGCGGATTTCAATTCTCTTTTGTAAGCTAACTGTACATTTTGAAACTAGTTTGGAAATTAGTGTAACGTAGCAAAGTCTAAGCAGAGTCTGACCTTTAGCTCTTCGAAGGATGGAAGGCAATATTATTTATTTTGGGTCTTATGGTGTTTAGTACTCTGCATTGTGAAAATCAGATCATAATTACTGACACAGAGGACAGGGTGTCTTTGCAAAAGCACATTGGTCTGCTGAGTCTCAGTGCTTTCATTTATACAATCAAATGACCATTTGGATCACGTAAATTTGTCATTTAAAAAAGAAATACATGAAAATGTTCTACAAACAATGAAATCCCCAAAGTTTGAGGCTGAATTTATGAGTTGAAAATGCCAAAGAGTGGGCGGCATCGGGATCCTCTAGATTATCGCTGCCAAATATCCTGGTGATGCTGGAGAAACCCATACGTAAATATAGAAATATTGATGAGAATGTTTTGGAAATGTCAAAGTGGAACCTTTTTAACATTCACAGTTATATAAGCAAGGGCCCCCAACCTCTGGTGCTGAAAGCTCCTAAACAATAAACACTCTTAAACTAATGTAGAATGTTTATATTTGCTATTTGTGCAATATTCAACATGTAACATATTTTCTTACCACATTCCAACATTTGCATTAAAGATATTTGTACTTAATTAGAAATAGTCATTCATAGTTTATCATATTGCCAATTCTTGTGTTCATATTTCATTCTTTAACATTAATTTCCTGACTGTGAAACTTTAAAAAAAAAAAAAATCTCACTTGAGCAGGTGAAAAAGTAACATTATTTAGACATTTTAAAGTCACTATGAATAATTTTGAGAATTCCTCCAAAAAGAACAGATAACATAATTGACGGGAAAAACTATACACACAGCGAGTCAAGGGGATGATTTATATATTACTTGACTACTTTATTAGATGTCCTTATAGAATAGAAAAGCAAGCTAAAAAGAAATAAGAAATTCAAAAAAAACTTACTTGTGCCATCTCTCTGGCCTCCAAAGATAACAGTAACTCCCTTTGCACTTCAGCCAGTGAGGAGTCGCAGCATCTTTTGGGGATCAAATATTTATAGCGGCTGGTTTGCCCCTCAGGGTGACTTTTATCTGTAATCTCTCTTTTTTTGGCGTGCGGAAATGCTTCTTTTGCATCCAAATCAGCGAAATTAAATTGTGCAGTGAGTCCACTTGATTCTGGTGTTTCTTTCCATTCTTCTTGGTATGTTGTGAATGGTGATTTGCTATTTGTAGATTTGGATTGACACATTTTAGTGTTTGCAGGTCTCGTTGAGGATTGTGGATCTGAACTGGACACATCTGATTCAGGCTCCTCTGATATTGACTTTTCATGTTTTCTCTGGAGACTTGTGACTGCATTGTCATCTTTGGTCTCTACTCCCTTACAACACAGAGTTGCATCTGAACTACTGTCTCCAGCCTCTTCAATATACTGCATGTCCATCACAGTTGGGGTTCCTTTAATATCCTTATGGGATTTCTCTTCGTGAGTTATTAGCTTCAAAGTTTCTACATATTTTGCTGGATGTCCACAGTCCCGTCTTGCCTCCTTAGACATATCTGAAGATGGACATTTAGTTGAAAAAATAATTTCCTCTTCATTTCTTGGAGGACTGTAAATGGTGCCAATGTCATCGTCTGGCTCAAGAGACAACATATTCCTCTCTCTTAAAGCTTCTGATCGCTTTGAGGTTTTAGTTTGGGAAATATCAGGATACGGGAATTGTATGGGATGAAGGGTATCTTCATTTGGTATTTGCATGAAACTATCTGAAGTATACGATACAGAGATTTCTTCCTGTTGCTTGATTGAATTATAAGCATGTTCAGTCTCCGGTGCATCTAAACTGTGTAAAGTCGGCTCTGTGGAAGCATGATGTCTTGAAGTCTTGTTATTTGAGGTGAAGACGTCTTTGATTTCCATGTTGTTGTCAGCTGTGGTTGGAACAACTTTTGAGGCCACTTCTCTTTTAACCTGGCTCAGGTTTGAAGCCTACAACATTGAAAAAAAACAAAACAAAACAAAACCCCACCAAATTAGAACCTTAATAGATATGGACAGTTTGAGAAGATTCAGATTCAGAAACTCTGTTCATGTTCAAAATTGCATGATTATTGTTTTTGTTTAAACACATTACATTTAACCGGTGTGAAATTCCCCTTTTAGTTGTCCTCTTACCTGTCCTGGTTGGGGTGGTTTTGCTTGAACTGTCTGGCTCACAAATTGCTCGGTGAAGATCTGTTTCACCCTATCAGTCATGTTGTCAACACAGTTCTGTTTTTCTCATTTAGAAACGGACCTCAGTCTGCAGATAAAATATTAGGGGGGAAGGCTAGTTAGGCACCTAATCAACACATTTAAAACTTGCATACTTCCCAAGAATGCTATTTTGGTTATCAATCCAAGCAAAAATACATGTACATTTCCACCATCCATTGTCATTACTGCTCATGAGCCAGAGCATAGCCCAGTTGAGATTGGGCAAGAACTGATTCAACCCTAACTGGTCACCAGCCAATCACAAAGCAGATATAGATGAACAACCATTCACACTCACATTTACGTCTATGGACAATTAATTAACCTAAAGTCCATTGTTTGGGATGTGGGAGAAAGCCAGAGTACCCGGGATAAAAACCCCAACACAACCACGGGGAGAAAACACAAACTCAAGACACGAGGGCCAGAGTTGAGATTCAAAACCTGAACCTCTAAACTGCGAGGCAGCTGTGCAAAGCAGCAAATGATTTAATTGTGAATGTACCATAAACCTAACATTATTGTCAATAGTCAATATGTTTGCAAATGAAGTAAGTAGAAAGTCCTACTCCAAAAACACACACACACACACATATATATATATATATATAATATATATATATATATATATATATATACATATATATATATAATACCCGCATCAACCAATTGTAAATGTTATGCGGGTTGTAACAGCATTTTTGAGTAATAACTTGAAGCCTATTTACCTTGTCTTGCTGGATAGTACAATCTGGACCCTGTCATCTAGCACCATCTTATGGTTTTACAGTGGTATGACTGCCTGGTGGAGCCCAGACTTTGTTTCAGATTTGCAAATGGTCGATGTTGTTCTGTCATTGAATGTGGCAAGCGCCACACAATCTTTTTCTGTCATCTATGTTTGGAATTACTTGTCTTTGTTGCAGCAAAGTTTGTTGAAGCAGAAAGGAGGAATAATGCTGTAAATATGATTGTATGATTGTTATAGTTTTATGGGGGGGGAGGGGGGGGGAGGAGTTGTTCAGGGCTGTATAACTCGCAGTTTAATGGCTATCACCTCCAGAGTTTCAATATTGGTGAACTGTGTTAGAGTGTCATCTAACGTCCCTTCCCTTAGTAATGTCTTTTGTCAGTTTTGCTGCAACTGGCCAAAATCCTCCATATTGCACTTGTCAAGCCAAGGCAAAATCACAGTGTGACCACACTACTCATGGCAAGCTACTGTATGTGATTATTCACAATATAGGTTTGGGCATCACAGATTAGCAGCAGGATGATTCAGTCCATTTTAATTCACTTTGAGCCAGATAGTTCTGTCCTCTTCTTGTGTGATTAGGGGACTTCTACCTGAGTTTATAATATGCTGAACAATCAGCTTGGGTTAGGTTTCGAACTTCAAATTCACGTCAAAGCCAAAGGGTAAGCAGAGCTTCAGTGTTAGTTAAGAGTTTGCTAACAGTGTCACAGTACTAGCTTTTGATAACCAACAAACTAAAATGTTCCACAAAGTTTTCATGGGGATGGGAAGGTAGCATTTGCATTTGATGAGTGAGCAGCAGTTCATTTGCAAGAGACAGAAATGCCCCCCAAAACTAAGTGATTTCAACTCGAGTATTTTAAGTGGATCTTAAGTGTACTGTAATGATCAATCCTTTGTGTACTTTTGATCAAAGAATACTTTGTCAGAGACCTTTTCCTAAGATACAAAAATTCTGGATGTCCATCTCATTTGATGTTTGTTTATTAGTATCATACAAACTTCCTTGAGGCCAGTTTTGATTTTAATTCACCAGATTTAAATCAAACTTAAGAAAAAAGTACGTATCTGTGAGGTTTTGGTTTTTTTTTAAACTTACTATTTTACCCACCGTACCAGGTCAACGTTAACAGGCCTCAATTTGACATTGTTACAGAAAGAAAGTATTCAATCATAGGGAGAACTTACAAATAAACACAGAAAGGTCTTTTCTGACAGACTATAGACATTTTGGAGCTGATCCTAATTATGGCGGACTACAAGTGCCATTTTCATAGCTTATGATATTATTCTGTTTCGGTTCACTCACCCGAGGCAAGGTTAAAGTTAGACTGACTGCAGTGCCCTCTGCCACCGCTCCTTTGTTTTCTGACTGGAGTCTTGATTTTCCTGTTCCAGGTCGTCTCTATCACACACTTGCTGGATCACAATATTTCCAATAAATATCAGCTCCGAAAGTCGTGCCTATCCCTTGAATGTATCAGTGCAAATGAGTCAACAAATGAACGCAGTACACTGTGATAAAATGCACTGTGTGCAAAGCAAACCTGGCTTTCCCCAAATCTTTCAAAACAACAAATGGGCACTCCTTAGTGAGCAAGTGGAAACATATAAAGAAAAAGTAGAACTGAGAGATCCAGTGTGAACACACCCCTCTTTTACACAATAACACACTCGCTTGTCCCATTCAGACACCTCCTCTTGCTTACAGAAAGCTAAAAAAAAATGTTTTTAAAAAAATACAGCGATTTGTGTCTCATCAAAGCCTCCATATTATAAGCTGCTTTGGAAGTTGTGGTATCTCTCCAACAATTGGTTAGTCTCTTCCGCCAGGATGAACTGATGAACTGAGCTGTAGAAATGACAAAAGCTGAATGGTAGGCTTGTTTCTCACCCGGCGTGACATAAAATGTTGCAGCAAAAGGCAGAGAAACCACAACAGATTGATTACATATTTAGTTGTCTTGCAATTACACTATCTAATGCACAAATATAATTTGTTTAGCAAAGCTACACACATGAAAGCACATTTTTCTTAAATACCTTTGCTGGTATGTTTCCTCTATCATTCCCTCCTTTGTTATGTTGAGGTGAGAAGCATCCAAACATTGTTCCAAATGCTCACTTGCTTTCTGCAGGCTGAAACAACACATGCAGGATGAATGCAGTCATGAGCGTGTTCTCACACTCACACACATACACACACACACACACACACACACACACACTTTTTGTGCCCCATGCACTCAACTTCAGGAAACAAGTTGAACTTGTCGCACTGCCCTCTTTTTAAGTCTCAACCTTTTCAGTCATTTATCATAAAACTCGTTTTTATAAACTCTTAGCTCTAACACTGTAACACTTTAATTTGGTGTTGCACAAACAAGAATTCAACATCTACTATGTACAGCAGGGACTCCCAACCATGATGCTGTGGCATACCTGTGTGCTGTGAGAGATCATCAGGGATACTGCCTGCAGGAAAAGGTCCAATCTCGCTTAATTTGTCCTGAAAAATTTCCTTTATATATATAGCTTATCCTCACGAGGGTCGCAGGGTGTGCTGGAGCCTATCCCAGCTGTCAGTGGGCAGGAGGCAGGGTACACCCTGAAGTGGTTGCCAGCCAATCGCAGGGCACATTGAGACAAACAGCCCCAATCACAATCACACCTGGGGGCAATTTAGAGCATTCAATTTATGTTGCATGTTTTTGGGATGTGGGAGGAAACCGGAGTGCCAGGAGGAAACCCACGCAGGCACGGGGAGAACATGCAAACTCCACACAGGCGCGTCTGGGAATGAACCCGGGACCTCAAAACTGTGAGGCCAACACTTTACCATCTGATCCACCGTGCCGCCCAGCAATATATAATGAAAGTGAATATATTTAGAGGTAAAATCGTAGGCAGCAAGGTGAACAACTGGTTAGAGAATCTGCCTCACAGTTCTGTGGACCAGCGTTCAAAACCCGACCCCACCCATGTGACATTTGCATGTTCTCCATTTTCTCCAGGCACCCAAAACATGCGTGGTAGGTTAATTGAGGGCTCTAAACTCCCCATAGTGAGTGAAAATGGTTGTTTTTTTCCAGTATGATTGCCTGGCAACCAGTTCACGGTATACCCAGCCTCCTGCCCGAAGATAGCTGGGATAGGCTTCACCACTCCTGTGACCCTTGTGAGGATAAGTGGCTGAGAAAATGGATGGGTGGACGGGAGATTCGTTTCGTACACAAGCTAATAAGCAAGTCTGGAGTAAAATTATGCTCTCACTCAAACCTTACATAAATTGGTGTGATAACGTTTTTTTTTTCACTGAGCATAATAATAATTTTTAAAAAGTATGCTTACACTATAACAATTTGAGCTGCATGACGAGATGACCTAATGTTACCTGTGGAGAACATCAAAAACTGATTAAGTTCCCCCCACCGGTTCTGTTTTCTAGACGCTCACTTGGAGGAAGCCTCCCTTCAAAACATAGTGTTGGGAGTTGGGTGTGGATTTCAAAATGTTGGTACATTAGTAGAAGAACAGAAGTAATAATCATAATTGTGAAGAAATTCATACCTAAGATCCAGTAATCCTGCTGAAATGTTAGCTGGATGTGATGATTTTTTTTTTCAGAAAATTTTCATTTAAAAATTTTCTCATTCAGGGATTGTTGGCTGAGGAGTTGTCAGATTAGTCATCGTCTGACGGTGTTGATTTTCTCTTTTTAAACAAGACATTCATTCATTTTCCATTTCACTTATCCTTACATGGGTCGCGAGCGTGCTGGAGCCTATCCCAGCTATCTTCGGGCAGGAAGCGGGGTACACCCTGAATTGGTCGCCAGCCAATCGTAAGGCACATATAAACACACAAAATTGCATTCCCATTCACACCTAAAGGCAGGTGAAGTCTTCAGTCAACTTATGATACATATTTTGGGAATGTGGGAAGAAACCGGAGTACCTTGAGAAAACCCACGCATGCATGTGAAGAATAATCCAAACTCCACACAGGCCATGCCAGATTTGAACCCAGGTCCTCAGAACTGTGAGAATGATGTGCTAACCAGTCATCCACTGTGATGCCTCAAAAAGACAGTATGCTCACAATTATTGCAAAACTTGTTCTCTACACTTTAACATAATATGTACTTGCTGGGAAGGATGTCATACTTTCACTCCTTTCCAATAGGTTGAAATTTCACTCCTGCAAATTTATCCTAATAATTATTTGTATGTGTAATCAGATTGTTTTATTTATGTAAACGTTATGACACTCACTTACTTCGAAGCAGAAATCAAAGTAATCATTAAAAAAAATATTGTGTACATACAAACACGTGGTGGGTCGTCACTTAGCAACATGATTATGTTAGCAAGGTGACTGTTTATACCCTGTAACATATTTCACATTTCTGAAACAGTGGACAATTTAAGATTCACAGAATCCAATTATACACATCATTGAAAAATAAAAGGAAAAGCAAGAACAACATTTAAACTGAAACTATCCACTCCAGGCATCCATCCATTTTCTGAGCCACTTATCCTCACAAGGGTCACGATATTGCTGGAGCCTATCCCAGCTGTCAACCAGCAGGAGGCAGGGTACACCCTGAACTGGTTTTCAGACAATCACAGGGCACATCAAGACAAACAACCATTCTCACAGTCACACCTTGGGGCAATTTAGAGTGTCCAATTAATTTTGCAAGTTTTTTGGGTGTGGGAGGAAACTGGAGTGCCCAGAGAATACCAACATAGCCAATTTGAAATGTTTTCCATGGTCTCATTGTAAATGCCGTATTTACTTTTCTGTCAATTCGCGCCACTCATAATGCAGTCTTCACGGTAGAGATTGTAGAAAAAACTATTAAAACTTGCTCAGGGTGGGCTGGGTAGAAAGGAAAAGACTTTACTCATTTCAAATACTTTTTGGTACATCTTCATCAGAGTTTTCGTTGTAGGCACTGAAATGTTAGTGCGTAGCTGCCCATTGGGAGGCGCTTGTACACAAACTCATGAACTAAACTGCGTAATTTCGAGTAGAAGAAGTTTCATCCCCCACGACTTTGACGTCGGACGATTGCTGCTATCTTGACCTTCCTTCTGCTACGCGACAAACAGTAAGGTACCACCTGAAAGTTGTAGCACGGTTTATCAGTTCATGTTGAGCCGCCATTACATAATGAAATAGCTGTAAATATAGTGCGTGCGACATTCATGAGCTTGCTTAGTTAGCTCGTCTTGCTAGCCGAATGCTAGTAAGACTAGCTTTAGCTATGGTTCAGAGAACAGTTATAATTCTAATCCAGTCAAACGTTTTATAACAAAGTTTGCTACATGTAAGATACAACAAAAAGTGTGGGTGAGCGGTATGAGTGGGACTGGATAGGTAGTAATTGTTTGCCAACAAAGCTCATTCAGAATTTTGCACAGAAAACTTGGCAATTTACAAACGAAAGAAAACGTGTTCAATTAAATGATAATTGAAACAGCTTTTGTGCCTTTAGTGATTATTTTAACTATCTTTCCCGTCGTATGGCCGGTTGTAAGAGCTGACAGTCATGACACAGTGCAGCTAACAATTTAGCCAGGTCCTGCGCTGACAAGTACAAGTAGTCACAGTCTAGAGGCGTGCTAATATGATTTTTTACTGTCAGTTATATATAATGCTTTTTTTAATAACTTGTCTGAGGAGTGGGGCAATCAATTGCCCCTCAAATGAAATCACTCACCCCCCTTCAATTAAAAAAAAAACACATAATGACATTTAAAACTTTGAGAAAGTGACCCTTTAAACACAACCCTGATTGCATTTGACCTGATTATTTTAAATACCTGACCTCAGTTATTTTTCTGTCCTTGCTACAATGTGAAAAAATCCATTATAAAAGCCAGTGAAAATGACGCTTATGTTTCTAATGTTGCTTCTCCCCGCAGATGGCTGGGCGCATGTTTGCAAATTGGTGGGCCAAGATGAACCCTTACTACACTAAGGCATATCAAGAAATGTGGGTGGGTGTTGGCATCATGACGTACCTCTACTACAAAATCTCCTATGGAGGTGAGTCAAGGCTTTGCTATTGGGGAAAAAGACTTGAAATTTAATATCAGCTGTAGATTGTTGTGATGAAGCTTGTTGTGTATTGATGGAGTGAGTTAGTGACATGTTTTATTTTATACCATTTTAGGCAAGAAAGCAGTGAAGGACAGTAAGTATCTTAATTTACAAGTGCATGCTGTATAAAAGTGTAATTTGTTACAATGGTTATATATTGTTGTACTAGAGCGGCTCCAACTATAGTACTGAAGACATTCCTTGTGTGTTCCTGACACAGATTTTGATTCACACAGATTTTGATTCAACCTTTGTAAGGCACTTTGTAAATGTAATTTACTCTTGGTAAACATGACGATAATATTTAAAAAAGAATGGTTTGCATTGAGTGATGTGAGAGTGCTGCTATCAGCGCTTTAAAAATACATTTTGTATTGAAATTCTTGATTAGATGAGCAAGTACTGTACATTTTCTGTCAAATAGTGTGCTGTTATTTGGGTTCTCCTCTAGATGTCATTGTCACAAAAGCTAATGCAAGTTACGTTATTATTCTGGATTTTCTCAAGTGTCTTTTCATCTACCTAATCAATTTGTCATGAATATTTTTCTTTTTGCAGAGCCATCTCATTAGTTTTGATATCTTCCTGACCAAACCCTCCTGATGTAAACTTGCCCCCCATTTACATTGAACATCTTGTTAATATGGAACCAATAAAATTGTCAGTGAACCAATATTTTTTCTTTTCATGAGTTTTATTTTTCCCTGTGTTGGTCTACATTCAGGATTTGGTGAATTCATTTTTTAATTCAATAAGGATTCTTAAATATTGATTAACCTTCCTGATTATATCCAACCTACGAATAAGATGATTGCTTTTCCAAACAAGCTGCAGCACTTTAACAGCCATCTTCTTCTTTTCCTTTCGGCTTGTCCCGTTAGGGGTCGCCACAGTGTGTCATCTTTTTCCATCTTAGCCAATCTTCTGCATCTTCCTCTCTAACCCCAACTGTCCTCATGTCTTCCCTCACCACATCCATAAGCCTTCTCTTCTCTCTTCACGAGGGTCGGAGGGAGTGCTGGAGCCCATCCCCCAACTGTCAACGGGCAGGACGTGGGGTACACCCTGAACTGGTTGCCAGCCAATCGCAGGGCACATGGAGACAAACAGCCGCACTCACAATCACACCTAGAGGCAATTTAGAGTGTCCAATTAATGTTGCATGTTTTTTGGGATGTGTGAGGAAACCGGACGCAGGCACCGGGAGAACGTGTAAACTCCACACAGGCAGGGCCAGGATTGAACCCAGGACCTCAGAACTGTGAGGCCAACGCTTTACAATCTGATCCACCGTGCTGCCTATTTTTGATTACAGTATACATATTTTAAAGCTCAATGAACCTCTCACATGAATAATCTTCCTCACACTTTTTTTTTTTTTTACTCTTACAAAACTAATATTAAACACTTGAAACTTTTAAACAGTGATGTATGTGTACAGTATTTTACTCCTTGGAATGTTATGATGGGGTTTTAACAGTTTTGTTTTGGGTTTGAAAAAACAGTGTGCACTCAAAGTCTTGTAATATGAAATTATCTGTGACATGAAAATTAAAAGCTAAATCTAAAATTTACTGAATCAACAGCAGGTGAGGAAGGGAACGCTGTCCTCCAAAAATAACTTCAATCACTAATCTGTATTGAATATGACAGTGCCATCTGCTGGGCATTATTAATTTTATTGTACAGTACTGTGCAGCTGTACCCTCTGGCAGAATTGTGGTCAGAATTAGGTTGGACATCAGAAACCAGATCCTCTCCATTATGAGGCTACATGGTGGACACCAAGGAATGGGTTGATTATTCAATATACTTTATACACATTTATAGGCTGTGATATTTGAGATTTAGCAGTGTGGCAGAGGCTCATCTGAGGTGCAGCAGTTAGTCATCTGTAAGGATTTCGGTTTTGAAGTCAATTTTGCCCATCATTAAATGTATTTATATATTATTCATCCTTTCTCATCCCAAAATATATCATTTGTAATAAGGGGGCACAACTGGCTAGAGAGTTGGCCTCACATTTCTAAACATGCAATAATTGGAGAA
Organism: Syngnathoides biaculeatus; assembly: GCF_019802595.1. Classification (NCBI taxonomy): domain Eukaryota; kingdom Metazoa; phylum Chordata; class Actinopteri; order Syngnathiformes; family Syngnathidae; genus Syngnathoides; species Syngnathoides biaculeatus. The sequence goes on from NC_084662.1 coordinate 17,801,748, forward strand.
TGCATTAATTGGAGAATCTAAATTGCCCCTCGGCATCATTGTGAATTCAACTGTTGTCTGTCTCTATGTGCACGCCGATTGGCTGGCAACCAGTTCAGGGTGTACCCCGCCTCCTACCCTAGGTAGCTGGGATAGACTCCAGTACTCCCGTGACCCTTGTGAGGATAAGCGGCACAGAAAATAGATGGGTGGATTTTCTAATAAACCACCACATCATTGTGTGGTGAGTGTGTTGTGCTTGCCTTAAGATAAAAACACCAGCTTCTGGTGTCCAAAAATTGTCTGATCTGGGTTTATTTTTCTCTCGTCACATTTCAGTTCAACTTCTTCAGTACATTTCAGTTACTTTTTTTTTTTTTTACTGTCCTTGGAATCAGCACTTCAACTTTTACCAGTATTTGTACTTCTGAGTTTGCCATATCTGTGTGAATGTTACATTTCCCCCACGCAAAAGAGATTAGACTGTATTAGAAATCATTATGTTTTCCCCCATGGGGTTTAAATTGGGGTTTGGCGCTTATAATACACTTTGCGAGTTGAGCATGGGGGGAAGGTGGGGGGGGGGTGTCGCTGGCGCCCTCCCTCAGCTCGCGCTCAGTCCGCAGCTCCTTTTCTCCCACATTCAAACATTGCGAAAGTCTTGACGGCCACTCCTCACCTCCATCCCGCTCACCTTCACCGTAGCCGCCATCTTCGCCGTCCTCCTCATCTCCGGCACAGTGATGACCCGGGAGGATGGAGAAGTTGTCGGCGAGCCTGTCGGAGATCTCCTGGAGCCCGCTCGCGCTGCCGTTGGACGCAGTGGTCAGCAAGTTCCGTCTGCCCACGCTGGTCCGCCTGGCCCACGGTAAGAGACATCCCGTCCCGTGGCCACACAGGTGCTCCTTCATTGGACACAGCTGTGAGAGAACCGGTTCACTTTTGGGTGCTTCGTAGCGTCTTTTGACGACTGGTGGCTAACTCCGACCCTTGCTCCTCGGTCAGTTTCAAGAAAGCAGTACAGTTCTCGCGGTGAAATTGGGAAAACAAACTAAAACTCTGCCACTCAACGACTGAACCGCTGTTATGTTGACTTTGAAAAACTACGCAGGTTAAACGTAATGTTTTAAGTTTCTGGGTTTTAATTGCATCAAGGTAGCGAACCCGTTTGGAATATTCCGGTAAAGACCTACAAAATAAAATCCCAATTATTTAATAACTGTTTATATTATTTGGGTTGTGTTTGTTTTCTCGTATTCCTGTAGCATAATATATTAAAACCTATTCTAACAGCCTTATAAATACATATAACATACACAGGTGTCAAGTAGTAGGCCTGAAATGAAATCCATTTCCGTCTCTCATATCGGTCACTTTTGTTACTTGACGTCTCGCCCGGGACAGGATTGTTGGCGTCTTCCAGTTAATCTTAAACGAGCGATTTGCAAGGAGACATATGAAAGTCGCCAGGATGTGACTTGTAATGTGTCGCCTGCACAGCGGGGGGCTTGACTTTGGGAACGAGCGGTGTGGGTGTCCAGTCCAAGTTGTTCTGGTCGAGCTGCCCGGAAAAGCCACAAAGTGTCTGTTGTGCTGCTAAAGTGCCGCTCAATTCTTTTCACATGCAAATGATGCAACGAGTCGGTGGATGCGCTGAATACTAAGCGCAGCGAAGGGAAAGTCTGCAGCTTTGCGCCTCATGCGTGTCACGCTCCATCGAAATGTACGACTGCGCACCTTGAGCCTGTTGCGCGCCCCTGCGATGCTGGCTGCACTACCACAGATCTGTTTGCTTGCTCTGCCACACTGCACAAATGCTAGGAAATTATTTATACAGTATACATGTGTGCGACAAGAGCTGATAATGGCATTTTGCATGCATTTTCTTAAACTGATGTCTTTTGACAAATTACCATAACATAGGATCATCAGAGGGGCAGTACAGACTGCGAGTTTTGGAGTAAAGCCTAGAGAGGTCAGAGGAGGGATAGTGCAAGTGATTGCATCGGTAGAAGGAAGCTGGAGGGGACCAACCAGTTATTTGGGAGGCCAAGAGGAAGGAAATATTCGTCATTTATGTATTTGATAAAGGAAAACTTGCAGAAAGTTGAGAATCAGAACTCTGTACCAGACATGCTAGACAACTATTCCGCCATCCACGTCATCACTACTGTACACCAGTCACAAAATGTTTACTGTATTTGGCTCTCGAGTGAAATACCACGTTTAGCCTGTACATTGGAACATAATTGACTTTCTCTAAACTTTTGATTGCATGTCCACATGTTCACTATTTCAGTGCGATTTGCACAAGTTGCTGTCCTCGAAGCACAAACTGGTGTTTGAGCCATGAATCGACCAATAATTTTCATTCTAATAAAAGTGCATGTTCCCTGCGACTGATTGGCGACCAGTTCAGGGTGTAGTCTGCCTTTCGCCTGAAGTTATGCGATAGGCTACAGCACACCCGCGACACTTGTGAGGATAGGGGGCTTGGGAAATGGATGGATGTGCAGTTTTAGTGCATTTTTTGTTCATCCTGCAATTTCACCCAAAAGCTTAAAAACTCTTTTGGAAAATATTGGGATGTATTAAAAGAAGGCAAGATCTATAACCAAATGTATGTTACAATAAAGTATGTAGTTCCACACTTCTACATTTTCCATATACCTCCAATGAGATTCTCATTAAGACTAGGCAGCACATTTTGTTCTTTTTTTTTTTTTTTTTTTTGATTGATGTTAACCAATTGGTTTGTGTTTGTTTGTTTGTTTGATTGATTGATGTTAACCTATTGCTCTTTTAGCTGTGCACCCAGCAACTAGGGCATACTTTTCGGAGACATATACAATTCTCCTTAGTTGCAATACATTTGGGGCTGACATCACTTCTATTGGCATTTTATTTCACTTGTGTGAAGCATAACAGCACAGTGCTGCTTCGCCATGTTTGCTTTGAACTCTGGTCTCCACTATTTGACCTGAGTCTCTCAATCTCACAGCTCTACTGGATTTATATTCCGTTAGCATTTCTTTCATGTATGCAGGATCCAAACCATTTAGTGATTTAGCGCCAGAACTTTAAAATCTGTTTGAAAGCTGAATGGGAGCCAGTATGCAGACTTTAAAAATGGAGTGACAAACTCTGATCTCTTTGTTCTCATCAGAGCCCGATCTACAGCAGTCTGAATGAGCTGTTGCGCTTTAATAAAATGCAATTACACACACACACGCAGAAGACAAAAAGAAAACCACACTTGTTGAAGAACTCCCTTATTAAAAAGTCTTGCTCTATTTGCTCGAATCTATTCTGTTCTATTAAACTGACAAAACACATAGTCAGTGTCTCGTTTTTTTTTTATACTTTATCTTTAAGACCTGCACAAGTTTGTGTGCGAGAATGTGTGAATTTGACTGAATTGAACCACTGCTTCCTACCACAATTCAATATTGTGGTGTTACATGATGACTCTATTGCAGAGCTGTGTATGTGTGTGTATTAATGAACTGTGTAATAGATGATACATGATTTGGGGGGTTTTGAGACGTCACAGGTGGTGGTGATAATTATCAACAATCATTTCTGAATGCATGTGTTTTGACTTGCAAAGTGTATTTTCTGTTTTACCGGTACATTGTTGGACTCCCTATTGTGGCCTCGTAATAAAGACTCTTGTTTTAACAGGGTTGCAACCTATAGATGTTTTATTTTGTGGCTATTCCATCTATGCTTTCTGATGCATGTTTCTCAGGTGAATGCGTTGAGGGTCTGTCAGAGGACGATGTGGTTCTGCTCCACTCCTGTCGTCAGTGGACCACAGTGACAGCTCATAGCTTAGAAGAAGGCCATTACGTCATCGGGCCCAAGATTGACATCCCTCTACAATACCAAGGTGAGAGAGTACTGCATAGACACACATACATATACACACATGCAAACACATACGGACACTAGTAGACATGAAGTCTCTTCCAAAAAATATGAGCACACCTCTCCCATATTTGTAAATGTATGATTAAGGTTAGGGTTAGAGTGCCATAGTGAACTTCCAGTGACCAGTTTGAAAGTTAGAATACAGCATTTTACACCCAAAATCTTGTAACACTAATGAAGAATATGTCACCGGGAAGGGAAAATAACTAATTGGACATATTGTGGACGTTTTCATTGAGGGCAGTACGTATTGACTTTTGTTGGAAGCTGTTTCGAGTGGTGCATTGAGTCGTTTTGAGTGGATCGTAAATTTACCCGTTTATACAAGCTGCGCGTGCTGACTGCTTTATATTGAAGCAAAGGGACATTGCTGAAGTGTTGTCCCGTTAAAAGTTATCATGAAATGTGTGGGACTCACTTTTGTGAGATGCTGTGGTCCAAACAGTCTATCTCGTTATCTTGTGTCAGAAGACAACAAACCAACACTGGTAGTTTCCCCTCACTCTCCGGTTCATTGACTGCAACTCAGCATACGACCTCACTGAAGCTCATCCTCGCAATTCCATTCTTCCAACTGGTGGCTCAGTGGTTTTATTCAGTGTAACTGGAGCTTTATGCCTCCTCGTCGTTGCTTCCTCTCATGATGGCGCACTGATGTCACCTCACACCACTATCGCCTCCCTGGCTCCTTTTTGGAAGAATGAGAGAACTTTTAGGGTCGAGTGAAGGAAGACAATTGTGCTTGACTGGCTTTATTGACAGCGAAAAGGACCGAGCCAAGGATGCAATACTGTTGTGTAACAGAGATTTAAACTTTCAAAGTAGAGTACGTTTGCACATTTCTTCTAAAACTGAGGAGGAGACATTAAGTTGAATTGTGTTTCAACAAGAAAAGCAGCGAAACATAGGTGTCATTGTAGTTGTAACCATTATTTTTTTTCCACACATTTCACATCAAAAGCCTTCAAATTTCTCATCAGACCAACAATCAGATTAAGACAATATTATGGTGGAAAAATATATATTTATTTGTTAGTTATTATACAGTATAAATGAGGGAATTGTCGATGTTAATGGTTAATTAAGCTTTGGAAATTCAGAGTAACTGCTTATCTTTTGTGAAGGCTCACAATTTTGTTTCCACCATTAAGTTATCATGAGCTTGACTTCCAGTTTACATGCGGCGTTAACTGTGGAACTTGTGAAAAAACAAACTATTTTCTTTAAGAGTTTCAGTGTATTGCTTTCAGAGTGAGCTTTGATACTGACTACAGTATGTATGTCTTTGTCTATATTATGTATTATTTATCCCAAAAGTCAATATTCAAAGCAAAATGCACTTCAAAGATGAATTCTTCTCCATCATGCAATATAATGCATGATTCATTTTTGACTAACTAGAAGAACATGGCAGGTAACGGCAGGCTGAATCACAAACCACTGGCAGTGATGAGCTAATGTCTGTGTGTGATGACCTCATCCAGGAAGTCTAAATATGCTTAGGAGGAGAGCAATATAGCTTTCCCCCTGGAGATACACAACAGGATGCTCCAACTCTCTCTCTTTCGCTCTCTCTCTGTCTCTCTCTGTCTCTCTCTCGCTCCCCCCGCCCCCCTTCTCAAGTGATCGAGCTTTAGAGGACAGAAAATCTGAATGATCCCTTGTCATGAATGGGTGTCTGAAAGTCAGCCGTTCCCGTCCCCAACGGATAATGCGATTGGTAAAAATGGATTAGCAGCACCTCATTCATTTTGTTCCCATCATTTCCCTTACAAAACAAACACAATTTTAGCATAATCAAAATCCTCTTTATTTGCCAAGTGTTTCAAAAAACATGAACATACAAAGAATTTGTCCCTGCTAGTTGGACCCACTCTAATACGATAACAGACAGCAGTTTTGACATAGAAGTGTAACTATGAGTCTGACCTTTTCAAAAACCAGGCAAACTAATCGTTTGCACCACAAATTGGGGCTTCAAGGTCATATTTTGAAAAAAATTAAAGGATGTCATGTTTGAGATTACGGCAGAATGGCACATTATCAGAGAGAGCCAGTCATGAGCACTGACTTCAGGAAGAGGGAGAGATCTGGGGGGGGGGACAACAACAATCAAGGCTTTTGCGTCCATTTTTTTCACATCTAACTAAAAATTGTAATCATGGGCATTTAAAAAAGCAACTGTAATATTTTCCCTCAATAATATAATGGTGGCGGCACGGTGGATCAGCTGGAAAGCGTTGGCCTTACAGTTCTGAGGTCCTGGGCTCAATCCCGGACCCACCTGTGTGGAGTTTGGATGTTCTCCCCGTGCCTGCGTGGGTTTTCTCCGGGGACTCCGGTTTCCACCCACATCCCAAAACCATGCAACATTAAAGCCCAAGTGTCATCCCTATAAACATTCTAAAATAGATATTGTAATGAAAAATACATATAACATTATTCACTTCAATGTCCATATGAAAAAATAAATGTGAGTGGAGAGCGGGTCATCCATCCACAAAGTTGCAGAAGTGTCATTCTACGATATCCAAGTGGTCGCCATATTGGCTGCATCGTCCGTCCGGGACGTCACCCGGACATTTGCCAATGAAAACAAGCAGTGCACCCTAACTATGGGAGACAAACTCACCCCTTCTGACACGGAAGCTCTTTTCGAAAAGGAGAACACCACACAACCGAGTGAAGTTAGCGGGGCAATATTCTACTATTGTTTCGAGCCCTCAGGGCAATATTACGCTATTGTTTCGAGGCCTCAGGGCAATATTACACTATTGTTTCGAGCCATATTCAGATGATATGCGTTCACGGCCGCGCCTCAGCCGGTGTGGCTGATTTTTGGCGCCGTGGTGGCATATAATGGAGCTGAGGCGTGCTGCTTTTAGAAGGTTGTTCACAGCCACCGCAGTACGCGATGAACACTATCGAGCCGAGGCGCATTACTGCCCGCACGAGGCTGAGTGAGACATTGTTGGCTGGGTTCTTCAGATTCGCCGCCGTCTGCGCAGCAGCCCGACGCCATCCGACGCGCACATCGACATATTTCATACGGGGATCTTTTGTTACGTTATGAGAGACCGATTACGTGGTCCGCCCCAAACAATTTTTTTTTTTTAGTAGCTGAATACACACCTACCTGTGATTTGGAACCCACGAAGCTTGCGTCCTCTGCACCCGTGCAATCCATTTTTCACAACGAACTGGGTCTTTATCAAACTTCTCAAGGGTAATTCCATTCTCCCGAGTGTACAAGCAATGTCCAGCAATGCAATGAGCCGGCATTTTGGCTAACACAAAGGAACAACGAGCTAACGTCGCGGAGGTAAAACTAATAGAAATAAATGAGTTCACTTGGGGTCTCCGCTGTACATTACGTCCCTTCCTGCTTCTTCTCGAAAACAAATCCCTCGAAAGGATTTTCATTGCGGGAGTTACAAAAAGCTGTATACGTCAAAATCATGTTTTGTGGTGAAAAAATGCATGGGCCCATATTGGCTGACGTTTTTTCATTAATAACATACTAAAACTCATCCATTTCATGACACTTGACCTTTAATTGGACACTCTAAATTGCCCCTGGGTGTGATTGTGAGTGTGGCTGTTTGTCTCGTTGTGCCATGCGATTGGTTGGAAACCAGTTCAGGGTGTTCCCTGCCTCCTGGCCGTTGACAGCTGGGATAGGCTCCAGCACTCCCCGCATCCCTTGTGAGGATAAGCAGCTAAAAAAATGGATGGATGATGTAATGGTTTACAATTACATAAATTTTGTAATTACATAATCTCATTACATGGAATTAGTTACGCCCTCACACTAATAATGATACACGCTCCTGACTTCAGTGCAAGGGAGTGTCAGTTCAGTTCCCACTCAGTGAGGGTGAAAATGTGAGTCTGGATGGTTGTCTGTCTCTCTATTTCTTGTTTTATAATCCCTCGGCAATGTTATGAATCACACAGCATTGATGATTCATTGTGTGCACAACTGAAACAAAATCCCAACTATGCAGCGGACGCGCAACGCAGAGCAGCGGAATTTGTCTTTTATCTGGTCTCATCACATGACTGGTATTTGTCGGGGTCTTAATTGCACAGGTGTCACATTTTTAAGATGCTTGTCACATTTGCACCCTCATTTCCAGCCAGTCCTCCTCCTACTAACGTGTTTTGTTCCTGTGGAATTCCCTGTTGTCACTTCAAACCCATGTTCAGTCCTTCAGTTTCCATCCGGCAAAGGGGGTGTCGAGAAGCACTCCTCGCTCGTAATTGTTCTGTCTAGTCTTATCCTGGGAGCTGTTTGTCTTGAAAGTTGGCCGGGGATTGCGGGGGTGAACGCAGGGAAGAATGAAGGAGGGACTTGCTGGTGAAGAAGATGTTAGAGTTTGATATTCTGCTCTGCCTCTCAGTCAAAAAGGAATTCTCATCTCTCGAATCACACGAGGAATAGAAGGACCTTTGGGGGTACTCGGGATTCAGTACAACAGCCACACAGCTTTCAAATTGACCTGTATGTGAACGAGTATGAAAACAAAAGCTTCCCAAGATGTTTTTGACGGGTAACTTTCCGCCACTTGAATGACCTCAAAAGTAGGAGCGATCAAACAAAAACAAACAGCGTTACTGGTCTGCGACGCTGCCTGCTTCCCATCACTGAGTGAGAAAGATTTACAGATGAAGGAGGGGATGAGGAAGTGAAAGAAAGGCAGAGGGTTGTGTGTGTGCATGAGTGTGTTAGTGTCTCCATGGTGATGTGCCTCTGCTCTGCGTGAGAATGGGGGTCTTTTGCCGGTTGCCATGACGACCACGTCGGCTGTTGATTGGCTCGAGAGCTGGTGCCAGGTCACAGGTCACGGAGGTGTCTTTGTGCTCCTGTCATGCAAATCTTTGTGCGTGGCAGATGTGTTTTTGTAAGAAGAATGTTGGCAGTCAAAGGGGACACAAAGCACTTCTTACGTTCTTTTCTAATCTTTTGTACCCTTTATCTCTTCAATATGGTGTATCAATAATACCTCCAAGGAAACGCCCGTAACCCCACTTTCCTTCTTCATGTTGCTCTTGTTCCCTCCACAGGAAAGTTCAAATTGTTGGATGAAGACAGAGACATCAGGGATCCCGTCCAGTATTTCTCCAGTGTGGAGGAGGTTGCTGGAGTGTTCCCCGATCGAGTCTTTGTCATGGAAACAATCACTTTCAGCGTCAAGGTTCATGCCCCGTTGCTCCTCTATAGGAATGTGCAGACTTTTAACTACATTTTTGGCATTATGTACACTCACTGGTCAAAACATTTGGGACGCATGCACATTTGCAGAGCTGAACTTAAGTTTCTGAACTAAAATGGCATTTAATAAAGCACAGACTTCTGCCAAAGCAAACAGTTAGCGAACTTAACCTGATTAGATGTCGCTAATGAAGGAGCTGGTGAGTGTATATAAAGCACTGGTGAGTGTATATAAAGCACATAAGCAGTAAGTAAGAGTGAAGTCCTCTTGCATTTTTTAAAAATATCCTTCATTCACATCTGTCATGCATGTGTGCAATGGCACAGGTGGTTTCAGGGGAGTTCAGTGAGGACAGTGAGCCATACAGCTTCACTCTGCAGGCTGGAGATGAGCTGTCACTCATGGGGAAGGCCGAGCTTCTGTGTGCCACGCCTACCAAGGAAAAGACGGGACTGAGTGCACTGCTCAGGCGCCTGGGAAAGACTCCCCGAAGTAAGAAATGATCATTGCAGCGTTACAGTTTGCAGTGGTGGAGAACTAATTTGGAGATATTTTTAATATGTTATCCTCTCATGTAGCTAAATAAGATACAGCAATCCAAATATTAGTGATCTCAGTAAATTTACAAATGACGTGAACCTTTTAATTAGAGCTGAATATCTAAGTAAGATAGAAGTAGGTGAGTCGTCGATAAAATGAAATACACTAGCATAAACAGCGTACAACTTTTCACCATCTTAACCAATTTTAAAATATATTTAAAAATTTTCCGCGAGATGATACACATATAACACAAGGATATTTCCTTCAGCAATCGTGAGACTCCTTCCCCAGACCAGATTTCTGTTTAAGTACCATGACTGCCCCACAGGGCTTCTGTACAGTACTGTTGTTAAATACAAAGACGAGAAGAGAGTAATACTATTTGTAGTAGTATTAAAAAAAATATTCATTACTGTCAAGGTTGTTACGGAGAGTCTTCCGCACATGTATAGATTAACTTTTTTTCAACATCAAATCATCTGTAATCAATTCATTTTTCAAGGTAATCTAAAATGAGTTTGAAATGATGGTAAATATGTTTGGGATTATATTTATGTGGTCTATTTACATTTTAAACCATTAATATAGACAATTGTGAATGATGCTCACAGTCTGTATACAAACACTCAACCAGTTGGTTCTCAATTTGTGGACGGGAACAGCACAAACCTAAGGTTGCGTCCTGATTGGCAATCAGTCACGTCATTGGGCAATGATTGGTAGTCCTATAATTGTACGCTTCTTAAATTGCATATTGCATTTAATGACTTTTTGTTTTTGATTATGTAAAGGTAAAACTCCCTGCCTAGTGTGTATGAACCACCGCACCAATCAGAGCATCAGTTTGCCCTTTGCCTGCCGTGGACGCTTTTGCACTCGCTCCCCTTTGGAGCAAGGCATGCTGGGAGGAGAGCATACAGTACGCACCATCATCGAGAGGGTCCGACTCCCTGTCAACGTGTCCGTCCCGTCACGCCCACCACGAAACCTCTATGACCGCCACGCGGTCCGGGAAGGTCACCGCTTCAAGCTGCTCAATATCGTCAGCAAGACAGTAGTACTTTGTATGGTACTTCGCCGACAGGAAGTGTCGCCCTCCCACTTCCTGCTGCTCCGCTGCATGCCCCGTTTCAACGTGGCTGATGCCTCCGTACACACAGCATCCCTGGAGAGCCTGCTTTTGCGCTACGCGTTCGACCCTGACGCCTACTCTCGAGCTGTGAGGGAAACTCGTCCAGAGTTGGAGTGTATGACGGAGGAGTGTGTGAGCCCGCGACGGTCACGCATGTGTGTGTCAGCGCAGGATTCGTTGGCACCGGCCCTGCAACAGCTGTCAATGTGCAGCTACGGGGGCGGGGTCCCGGACAGCCTATCACAGCGTTGCAGGGATTCTGTAGGGGTCCAGCTGGGAGAGGGACCAGGTGAGGAAAGGGAGTACATGACTCCTGAATGGACCGAGAGTGAACTGAGGACCGCTGAGGAGATACCTTATGAGGAACTTTGGACCAATCAGAGTGCGGACAGCTTGGGAAAGGAACCAAACCTCATTTCCTTCCATTCATCCTCATCACTGGACGGGTCCCTGGGTACCGTGGTGACAACAATGGCTGCTCCGCCGCCGGTACCTCCAAAATCAGATGCTGTGAGTTCCGCCTCCGCACACATCCGGCTGTTTAAGGCAGCATCTGCTCTTTAAGAGCGAGGATGCTGTTCATGAATTATTAGTGATTTTGAACCTCACTTATACTGAAACAGACTTCCTGGAAAGACTGCCGTACAGTCAAAGCACATAAATGTCCACAATGTTTTAAATACTGATGCACAGTGATGTTTCTATATGTGCATCAACTACTTACTGCAGATAGCATCCATATTAGGAAACTACAGTGCAGTGAATCCCTGGTTATCGTGGGGGATATATTCCAGACCCACCCTCAAAACAAAGATTTTTTTAGCCCTCCCACATCATTAAAGATATTGAAACTTGTTCAAACACAACAAAAAGTAATTTTTTAAAACACACTTTGTCTTACTCACACAATTCTCCAAATAAGATAATGCCATTCATTCATCAGTCCTAGCTAAAGTATATTGAAAAATGTTTCTGAAATTCAATATTTAAACACTAAAATGTGCAGCCCAAACGTGTACAATAATTTCATTTAACAAAAGCCTCCTGGCTACTTGCTAATTTTACTAGAGTTTAGAGCTTACTAGACCTTCTCTGTTTCCGCTTCTTGCTGTTAAATATGCAACATTTTTCCCAGCAGGCCTCCACGTTGCACTGAAGGTGAATAACTGTAAAATTAGACTTGCCAGTATTGTGTACTATTAAAAACATCACACACTGATTGCCCAAGTCTTCAATATAGCGGGGGTTCACTGTAGTCTTCCTTACTGTTACTATTACTACTTTTCTACTTCAATTTCTTTTTCAACTCTAATACTCTAAAGCAGACAAACAGCAAAAAAAATGATGCAGTTGAATATAGAAAAGACTAAATGGACAAAACAGCTGACATTTTTGTTGTTTTTATCAGCTAACATCACAAATATTACCCTTGGTTTCTTCAATTCAAATTGTACACTTTGAACTTTGGTCGATGAATGACAACAGAATTGAAATAGCCTCTTGGAGCTCATTTCGCTGTGTGAGTCAAACTCAGCGATTCTCATTTCCTGATATTTGGTGTGCCAAACCTAATGTGTATGCGTCTGAGTGCACCTGTGTGGGCATGCGTGCAGGCCTGTGTGGAAAGAGCATTGTCGTTAAGGATTTCGTTGAAAGTGTACAGGTCACCCTAAGTTGACATTTAACCAGAACATAGTGCAACAGTACTCATTTTCCCATGTGTGTGCACGTGTTTGTGCGAGTCTATAGGTGAGAGAGGAGTGTCGCTATTTGATTGCCCCTCCAGTTCCTCCTCGTGGCTCGAAACTGGGCTCCATCTCCAGTCCAGTCCCCAGCCCTCCTGTCCCCCCTCGCTTCGCCAAGGCCTCCACCTCCCCCAGACCTAATATTTCCTTTTACTCCTCAGGCCTGCAGGACAGGTACAGTCAACTTTATTTGATAATTACTGTAGACTTTTTCAGCAAATAGTAGGTAATCATTATCATCATTAAAAAACATATATATATTGGGTAATTGGTAGCTATAAGGTGACACATGTACTACTTGTTCAATCATACAAGCCCAAAGATGTTTTAAGTATTCTTTAGTATGATCATTTATGAGTGAATTCTCACTAAAAGATAATTGTAAAAATCAGATCATTGCAAAAATATTTGATGGAGTCATCGAAAACTGAACCCATCCAGATATTCCATCATGATATTGTGTATGAATTTTTTCTCATTGTGCTGAGAGTCACCGCCTCGTCTTTATCTTTTACTGGAAAGCTGTGCTGATTTCAAATCCAAAGGAATAGGGAGGGACGCAAAAAAGAACTGTTAATTTGCAATTACTGCTGTTTGTACACCAGAATTTCACAGACAAGCTAGCAGAGACCATCTTCCATATTACCTGTTGAAAAATGTGCTTGATGGAGACATAATATATGTCGGCGGCAATAAATGAACGGATTCCAGTCGACAGATCTAAATGTCCACCCCAGTCAATTAGTTCATTATTATACTGTACATATGCCTTTGGCTGGATTGTCACCCAAACTTGATGGTTACGTCCTTCCATAAACAAAGTAGTAACTGTGGACAGTCAGATAAATGACATGACATAATAATTCTTTCTCATTATAAAAGAAAGTTTTTTTTTTAATACAGTATGATGTTGCAGGATGTTACATAGCAAAATGTAAAGGGAAAAATAGCTAAGTTAAAGACCTTTAAGCAATTATTGTTTTGAGTCATGCTGACTAAAGTTTAATTCTTGTGCATGGTTCTAGCTGCTCACACTCTCCAGATGCTTCCCTCTACTGTTACCCGTGCTCCTGGGCCGACTGTCCCGCCCCCAAACCAACCAATCCCGAGCCAGTCTCAACCATCCCGGTCGACATTGCAGCCAACCCTCAGACGGCCCAAGCCACCTGGGCCGAGCCGTGGGCGGACTCCTTCACCGCTGGGCCTCGACTGAGACCGCCGCCCCCACAAAGTCGCTTTGCACCCTTTGGTGCTTTGAACCCTTTCAACCGCCAATCCCCTTGCCCGTCACCGGAGCTCGTGGACAGTCTAGAATACTCTAGAGGGGCAGAGGGAGGCGGGATGACCACAGAGGTGATTGAAGGCTCAGCCGCACCCGCTGACCCGACCTGGCGTCCTCCCGCTGACTTGTCTGCTTTGTCGCTGGAGGAGGTATCAGCTTGTCTCCGCTTCATTGGCCTTTCGGAGGCTGCGGTGTCAGTATTCCAGAGGGAGCGAATCGATGGCAGCCTCTTGGTTCAGCTGACCGAAGACATCCTGTCACATGACTTTCACCTGAGCCGACTCCATGTGACCAAGATAACGCAGTTCATACAAGGATGGAGGCCAAAAATCTAACACACAAACGAGAAAATTCCCTAGCAACCAATCCATGCCACTGTGACTGTTACTCCAGTGGAAGGTTCCAACATGTGGTACATCAGTTTGAGAGCCTTAATAAGTTTTCACAATAAAAACATACAAATTGCATATCAAGAAGAACCAAACTCTAGCACTAAGTGTAACTGAAGCAGGGTGAGAATGTGCCTTCTTAGCCATCCTAAATGTGCCTTCCACTGTAACCAAGTGAGACTCGAATGAACCTGCTCTCACCAACTGTTTCTGACACATCACTGCCTGTCATATCCAAAATTATTTCCTACTGCATCCCAGACTGGGGCAGGATTACTAACAATTGCTATGACATACTAAATATATTGTGTCTTTGGCACAGCTTCAGTTAAATACTCTCACCGACACAAAATGGTCCATGCTGAGGTGCCTTTAGCACAAAAAAATGCTGGCATTGCATAAAAAATATTTAACATCCTACATGATATATTGGATCCTTCCATTTACAACACTGGTAACAAATGAACTATCCTGACCACAGCGGAGAATTATGATTCCCTGTAAGTGGCCAAAAGTAATATTGCAGCCTCTTTTTCAGGTAATTAGGAACCTCCCAAACAACTCTTAAAGAGGTTTTGAGGCATGTAACTGTCTGCTGAAAGATAATTAGAGGCCATCTGCAATCCATGAATCAATACATTTGTAACATTCTTGTTTGTAACAGGAGGCAATGGCTTTTATTAGCATTTTTTTTTTATCTTCCCTCTTTGGATAACACAAACTGTTGTTCTGTTTAGTCCTGTGAGTGAATTTTGGCACTCAAAAGTATAGTTTCTAAAATGTACCTCATTTAGCCATGCATAAATACTGTAATAAATTAAATCGTGCTTGGTTATACGATACATTCAAGTTGTGGTTGCATTTCATCACCAAACAATGTAACGAACTATTGAACATGTTTTTGTCTTTGAATATATGTTTAAAGATTGTTGTTAATAGTGTGGTAATATTGTAGTTACATCAGAGTCAGCATTATTGGCCAAGTATGTTACAAAAAAGGAATTTATTTTGTGTTAGTTTCAAGTAAATTGTCTCATTATCCTTCTTTTTGCTAATCTGGAATTAAAAATCACAATTCAGTCTCATTTGAAGAAGAGGAAGTGTACACATATGGACAAATAAAAACAGATGCCACATCTTTTAATACAGTACCTTTCGTTTAGTGGAACATAGTTTGACATATTACATATGAACTCTAAAATCATGAATTAAAAATGCTTTCATGCTCTTCTACTTGGCCATTGTACTTTTAAATTAATAATTCAGTCAGTTTGTAATTAAGTACAAATCAGCTCAGACTTAAATACTGTATGCCCATACATAATTCACAGTTATTTGAGCTTTTATCTTTGATCAGCTCATTTTTACTATTTTTACACTGAGGCAACGCTGACTTGTCAAAATTCACAGATCCTTAGTTTCCTATAGGTCTCTTTGTATACCGCCATATGTGTATTGGAATTACCTCTCAAATTAGATGGGATAGGTTGGAGAGACTGCCTGATGAGGACATGCACTCTGGAAAATGGATGTATGGAAAGTCAAAGACTCCTTATGAAGTCACAAAAAACTTTAAATGATTTTGTATTGACTAACTTGCACAGAAGCTGCTAGTTTACGTTACCTGGACACTTAATCAGGTACCCCTGCATAACTGAATGTTATCCAATCCATGTACTGTATGAACATTTTGGTCTTTCATCCATTTTCGTTTGCTGCTTATCCTCACAAGGGTCACGTAAGTGCTGCAGCCTATCCCAACTATCATCGGTTAGGAGGCGGGGTACACGCTGAACAACCAATCACAGGCCACATAGAGACAGACACCAGTCGCACTCACAATCACACCTTGAGGCAATTTTGAGTCTCCGATCAATGCATGTTTTTGGGATGTGGGAAGGAAACCGAAATGCCGGGAGAAATCCCACGCAGGCACAGGGAGAACATGCAAACTCCAGCTGGGGGGGCTGGGAACTGAACCCGAGTTCTCAGAATTGTAACTCAGAAATGTGAGGGTAACGCTCTAACCAGTTCTGTAACTGTGCCACACATTTTTAAAAGTTAATGCTCATGGATAACAGGTGTTTTGGTTACCAACATAAGACGTGCAAAATATCAATTTGTTGTAATAGGATGGAAATGAGTTGTGCACTCATAAAACTACAACCACAGCAGTAAATATACTTGTAAAGTGAAAATAAAATTATTCTCATACACATGACTGGATTTTTGTTCTCATCAAACCTAATGGACCAAATGGTGTAGGCTAGTGAGTGGAGCTGAACTCACTAGTATAACATTTACTCCGTGCTCCATTTGACCTTTGAAAAACTCCTTCAGAAGCAGTATTGTCACAGTCTGACTCAGTAAATGTTAATGACTAAAAATGTTCACAAGAGTTAACCTAATGGGTTAATCACATAATAGAACCTACCAACAATATATATTCTTCAAGAATTGTGAACTTCACAACAAAAGTGATGTTATGAAATAAAAGATGGGCTAAAAAATTTTGATAAAACCCTTTGCTTCTCAAGTTTAATTCCCATTTTATAATAGATGTGGATCCAGTCCAAAAGACACTTATTAACCGAGCTGACCCACATACTGTATATGAAGATGGATCAATTGTGGAACTTCTTTCTGGAGTCTTTTGCGTGGTCCAGTAAGAGTTGGCACGGTGTAAACTGATTTCCATACACTTCCTCGAAACGCTTCATGGTGTTGACAAGACGCTCTGCGCTGAATGAGTCCACAAACCTGAATGGACCTTTATGAACACAAGCAAAGTGTTCAGTGGGCCCAATATAAGCAGACTATGAGTGTCAGATATTCTAACTTTCATTATTGTAACTCATTTCTTTGGAATTTGTGAAGTTTTTTTTTGTGAGACATACCGCCTAGACAGGGAGGAAAGCCAAGTCCAAACACAGCCCCAATGTCTCCCTCTACTGGATTCAGCAGGATCCCCTCCTGGAGGCACAAGACCGCCTCGTTCACAAAGCGAGACACAAGCCGGTACTGGATGTCAGAGTCCGATGAACTAAAAAAAATAATAATAAAATGACTTCACGTGAGTGCTGAGAGACATGACAAATAAATAAACAATAACAAACAAACATTACACTGTGGGAGGGGCAGAGAGTTTGTATTTCTTGATAATTTCTTCAGCATCAGAATTTACACGCTTGTCTTTTTTCCCTTTGCCGTAGATGAAACAGCCTTTTCCCGATTTACGACCTGCAGAAGAGAAGAAACACATTGATAGTAAGGACACAAAACACTGACATAAAGCATTGTCACAATGTCAAAATGATTTTTAAATCCCTCTGTCAGGACCTCAAGTAGGACAGAGCACCATACTGAATAGGAAAAAAAATTAAGAGCAATATCATGTGAATACAGAACGGACATTTGTAATAATATGAGCATTTCTGAATTTATCTTTGCAAGTAAATTTCCAAACAAGTCTAAGCCAAGCAGTCACTATTGTTCTCTAGAGACCTGCCATATTCATCAGGAAATGTTAAATATTTTTGAAACCAATGTGACCTTAAAATGCCATCATGCAAATGGAAAGAAATGGAATCAAATGTACGAAATGGAAATGAGAATGCAAAGGCATCAATGAACCAAGAAACAGCAAAAATTTGTCACAACTCAATTTCCAATTATCAGCCAAGAAGATAATGTATTAGTGTCACGTGTGTTAACAGTTTCATTCATTTAAAAGTTTCAAGTTATTTCGAAGACTCAATTTGCATGGATATATGACGCAGCTTGTATCGACTAAATCTTACCCATGAACGTAACGAGGAAAAGTGTTTTAGGAGATGGATGCAGTAAAATGTTACCTTTAAAGCCTTTCTCGACCATGGTTTTAAGAAACTCCACATTTCCACCTCCAAAGCGAGAACCGAAAGCTTTTCCCAGATCCTGGAATCAAATCCACGCATGTTAAACACGATTATGCACAACAATAACGCTCTGTCTCTGTGTTACCAAGTGTAGACTTTCAATCAGTGTTAGGTTTAAATCATGTGATTCTGGCATTAAAAGCCTCATGTGTGGACAGTACCTCTGCCACATGAGCTGCTACGTCGATACCGACTTCATCGGCCAGTGTTGCCGCACCGACGGGAAAGCCAAAGCTGGTTGTCAAGTTGTCAAGTTTCTTTGGACTCACACCCTCCTGTGTTAGATACACATAAATATCACAATTGAGTAAATACGTCAGTATATAAGGAGGAAAAGTGCTGTTTGGGTCCAGTGATATTATTGTCGGCACATTTAAAGAAAATCTTTTTTTTACCTGAAGCACTCTTACAGCTTCTGCTAACATGGGAGCCAAGCAGCGAGTGGTATAAAAACCAGGACCATCCTGTTTTTTTTTTAAGTGAGTAGCAGTAGCAAGGAGAGAGATGCACATAAACATGTAAAGCAAGAGCTTTGCACACCCTTTTCACAATGTTGACACAACTATGACCACACAGTGGAAAAACGTGTATTTTTACCCCTTGGTTTAGAGAGGAGCTCTTACCCTGACGACAATGACGATCTTGCCCTGTTTAAGGCCCACGCTCACAGCTGAGGCCAGCGTGTCATTGGATGTTTTATCAGTGGTGATGATCTCCAGTAGCTGCATTTTATCCACTGGAGAGAAGTAGTGCATGCCAATCACCTGTGCATCACATAATCCCGTTGACGATAGCAGCCAAAATAATATCCTTACACATTTAAGCATACTTCACCCAAGAGTTCAAGACGCCCTGTGCCAACTAAAACAAAATAGCCACAGAATGTAATTACAGTGCTGTACACACAGCCCAGGCAAAGTTGTTGGTGCCCTTTTGTTAAAGAAAGAAAAACCCACAATCGTCACAAGAACACTGTCCCAGAAATATCGTGGTTTGTCAACAAACATTTCAGCTTCAAGTTATGGACTTTGTGGGTTTTTTTTTTCCCCTGGGCCATGTTTACAAAGAAAAGAGCCATTTTTAATAAGATTGTTTTTATAATATAATCCCGTTGGACGACACAAATGAAGCAAGGCCTGATTTCCACTGGTTAACTTTCAGTAATTTTTTTGAATTCATTAATGTAGAATATAAAAAAAAAGGAAATTGTGGAAACGGTTGTCAAACAACACTAATGACACACATAGAGTATCATACACAATCGGAGGATGCCCAGTTCTCTCCGACCGCACATTTCTCAACGGATTGGTTGTCATTTGATATGCAATTAGTCATGTCATTGCTAGTCTGTATAATAAATAGAGCATTTGGTGAAAGATTGTGTATGCCTGTATTGACACCTTTTCAGGTCGTTTGCTTGCAGCAGCAATATCCTTAATCGGGAGGGCTGAAGTGTTGGAGGCAAACACGCAGTGAGGAGGGATCACCTGTACACAAGACGGGGAAAAAAAAAACACAGAGAATGAGAGAACAAGTGTAATACGGACAGAAAAGTACACAGACCGAAATTCAAGACTTTGAATTGATGTGCTCAGTATGTACTCACGGTTTCCATCTCCTTGAGAACTTTGTGCTTCACGTTAATATCCTCAAACACGGCTTCGATCACCATGTCTGCAGACGAGAAGCCTGTGAAGTCGAGCTGGGCTGAGAGGTTGGACAGCGTAGCGTCACGTTCAAAAGAGGACAGTGTTCTATTCTTCACCTTTGTGTTCAGACTGATGAAAAAAAACATATTGAGCTTCTTTTATGATTTGTCCTTGCTGGGTACTGATTAAGATGAACATGGAAAATGGGAGCAAATATTACCCATTGTAGACCTGTTCTTCTCCTCTGTTGATGCCTTCAAATGTGGTGTCCTTGAGTATGGTTTTGAGTCCTTTGTCTATGGAAACCTGAGCAATACCTGCACCCATTAATCCTGCACCAAGGATTGCAAGAGTCCTGGCAGACAGAGCATAGGCCACACGTTTTAGGCTAATTTGCACTTAAAAGATACTTCACTGGGTATAGAGCTCGTGCAAGTGATGTCACCATTTTCACAGCGCCATATTGCCGGTCAAACAGAGTTGCTCGACATTCTGGGAGACATTGAACCAGAGGAGAATATTTGCAATAACCGAGACCTGTTGTGCTGTTGGTTGTTACAACAGACAAGGCAAATATTCAAAGAGGTAATTCTATAGAATACCAGCTGAAAAGACTAGAAAAGATTGATGGATTTCGGCAAATAAACATGATGGATGGTGCCCAACCAAATTACACACACGCCTGTGTAGCGATCGCTTCATTTCAGGTAGGAATTATTCTTCTCCGTCTCAAATTAACAAAGAGTATTTATAATGCAAAAAGTTGGCTCATTTGAGAACAATGTGTGTTAAAAAAAAAAAAAAAAGTCTGTCGCAGAGGTTTACGGAGGTTAGGTGTGATCGCGATCGCTTCCATGTACGTTCCATGGAAATGACTCCGTCCTTTTTTTTTCTTTTAATCATAGTTAATGAATGCGAGTTTGTGTAGAACCAGGGGTCATCTATTGAAATATTGGTATTTGTATTGAATACTAGCTGAAGAGATCGATGGATTCCGGCAAAGGTTAACGTGTCGCCGAACACGCTTCCGCGTTCACAAGCCGTCAAAACCGTCGCTATGTGGGATTTATTCCTGATGAGAACAGATCCAGCAACAAAGTATTCGTATGCGTCCAGACTTTTATACGCTTTCAAACGTATCCGTGTAAATCTCGACGACTTACTCACCAGATCCATGTGTATATCCAGTTGTCTAAGATAAGCGGAAACGAATTAACGGTCCAATTTCTTATCGGCGAAAACATCGATTTCGGCATTAAATACAGGTCCTCTATGCTGAGTTGATCTAATTTTTCCACGTATTGTTGTTTATTTTCACCTTCTAAATGTCTCACGGTATCAGACAAGACTCTGGGCGTTGTGCTACAAAACACATTCCCGTGTCGTCTCCAACCGACTTTGCATTGAGCAATGCTTAGCTTGGTCAACAAAAGTCATCCGATTTTATGACGTAGATGCACAAGCTCTATACCCGGACCATCTATTGCAATCCAACAGATGCTGTAGCTACATAGCTTTCTCAAATATACTGGCTTTTAAAAAATAATGGTCTCACTGGACTGCACAGACCACATGACAGTGTCAATTAAAATGGAGCATTATTGTCTTTGCAAAGGCAAAATATTTGGTACACCTCATTAGCTAGTGGAGGGGTACCGAATGAAGTGGGGAGTGTACTGTATGGCCCTCACTTGACTTCTTTCTCTGGGGTCCCGAATCGGTTCTTCTTACAAGCCACTTGACCGTGGTAAAGGCCAATCAAGGCTTTGGATTCTGATGTCACAGCCAGCTTCCCAAAGTTCTGTGTAAGACGCAAAAGTAGACAAGAGTAGTTTCGAATAGAATCTAAAGAGGTTCTTAAGGTCCTTATGGTCTGCCTTCAGAAACTAGGCTCCTCTCTAATCTCCAATGAAAACATTTTGAATCTCTCTCAAAAGGGAAGCAGACTATGTTTTTATATTTAAGAGAACTTAGCTTTTTGATACATTTATATTTAGGACTGACTGTTATGGGCGTAGACTGCTCAGAGATGTCCCATGATGCAATAAACTCCTCTTCTTCTATCCATCCCTTTGGATTTATTTCAACATTATAACTTAATCTTTTCCCTACTGTAATATTTTACTCTTTTGTCTCATCTCCCCAAAATATTGTGGCTATGTGTAGCTTTATTAATATTCTTATCATTCAAACTCCATTGGGTTTCTGTTGTTGCCACACTCTATCGCTAAGCTTAATACTTTGCCCAAAAACTTCCTTCGTGAGACGATGAAGACAGCAAACATACCTCAGCTTCAGCCAGATAACCCGCTTCTCCTCCCTGCTCCACACCAACCTTGATGGACTACTCGTTTTTAGAGTGACACGCATACGGGTGCACGCGCACACACACAAACACACGCACACAAATGCACACAAACTCGATGAGTCCTGTGCTTTAATAGTGCAGCTGATTGCCTCCTTCTACATTCACTACCTCAATGATTTTGACTGGTGCGGGGTAGAGCCCTTTAGTTTGTTTCTGAACCTTCTCACTGACAGTCTTGTAGATTTTCTTCTTCACTGGACCGAGACCCATCACTTTGTCCTGTAGCTCTGCACACACATATGATCCAGGTACTTCGGTGCCTCCTCTGTACATTTTCAGAAGTTAGCTGAATTTGTTTGGCTTTGCAGCATTAAATTAACCATGTTTATGTTCTCATCTGATTTGTGCTGGCAGTTGTCACTTACTTTGCATGAGACTTTTCTCCTTTGAAAGGGAAACCGTCTTGTTGGCGATACCTTTAGCCACGCCTACTGCCACTTCCTCCAAGTACTCAATCGTTCTCTCCTCCGGTGGCTTCAAACCAGGACCTTGGGTAATTTGGACACAGTCAGGCATTAATTACATAAAAATGGAGGAAGAATTTCAGTACAGTAACTTGAAATAGCTGGGCTAGGGTTAGTAATGACATCACAAATGTAATGACATAAAAATGTCTGGAATATTTCTAGAAACGATGGAATTGTGGATACTTTCGATTAAATGAATGAGAAGTCATTATTGAGTTAGAATACTGCACATGTTAAGGTTTTGCCATCAAATCTGGTAATTTTAATCAACGTTACGGTGCAAGATGTATTAAACCATAAAGTTCCTTGATATACACTATTATTACGGTATTCTTTTTATTTGCATAAATTCCTCAACTTTGAAAAGTCCTGCAACTGGAAACCCTCATCTTCAATGTAAATACAGTGAATAAAATATATAAAATCTTGCACGGGGCTCCACTCCGATTGAGATTGACTGTCATGTTTAGCTTCTTTCATTTTCTAATGATTGCTCCAACAGTCGACCTTTTTTCACCAAGTTGCTTGGCAATTTCTCCGTAGCCCTTTCTAGCCGTGTGGAGTTGTACAACTTTGTCTCTGGTGTCTTTGGACAGCTCTTTGGTCTTGGCCATGTTACAAGTTTGAGCCACTGTATGGGGTGAACAGGATGACAGGCGGAGTAACAGGCCTTTGAGGGTCAGAATTCTAGCTAATAGACAGGTGTTTAAATACTTGTTTGCAGCTGTATCACACAAACGAATCATGAAAAAAATCATACATTGTAATTTATGGATTTTTCTTTTTAGATTATTTCTCTCACAGTGGACATGCACCTACGATGAAAATTTAAGACCCCTCCATGATTTCTAAGTGGGAGAACTTGCAATATAGCAGGGTGTTCAAATACTTATTTTCTTCACTGTAGCACTGATTCCTCTTAAACGGAAAAAGAGGATGATCTAACACAATTACACATTATTAAGTGGTAGAGGATAGGAATATGATGCAGAAATGCGTTGTATAATAAAAGCCACCTATAAATACACTAACAGCAATATAAGCTTATTTTGAAATACAGTGGCATTTGTTGCTGTTGATATAGGCCTACTGTAAATGTAGCCAGCGTTTGTAATAAAATGTAGCGATTTAAAAATGACATGCAGAGCACATACCCAGAGGGTCCACAAGCTGGTGCACTAGGCCCATCTTCTTCGCTTTATCAGCAGGGATATTCCTGCCTGTCAGCATCATATCAAATGCTCCAGGGAGACCCACCTTCACACACACACACATTTCACACATTGTCAACTAATATGCAGCTTGACCTTAAAATACTCTTGTGTAATTCAGTCGGCATTAGCGCGACAATGTGACAGTTTCTGAGCCTTAAGTGATGACTGATTATAATGAGTGCATGTATGTATACCATTTGGGGTAGTCTCTGGGTGCCACCCGCTCCAGGCAGTAGGCCGAGCATGACCTCTGGTGTGCCCAGAATTGTCTTCCGACTTTTGGTGGCGATTCGATACTGGCAGGATATGGCGAACTACACACAATTCACAAAACGCGGATTTAATCCTGGCGATTTTAGACACACCCATATGGATGCACACACACACACACTTACATACCTCAAGGCCTCCACCCAAACATGAGCCATTGATGGCAGCAACAATTGGGATAGGAGACTTTTCAATCTTCTCGAACATCTTCTGACCTTCCTGAGAGAGACGTGTAACCTCTTCACTGCGCTTACAGGCCTGGATCATACTGAAAAGAATGTCAAGACAAATATCTTTTAAAGCCTTTTTTTTAACAGGTTTGCATCCAGGGACGACCAGCATTAGAGGTGACAGGCATTTAACTTGGTTAATGTTGCCTTTATGAAATATGCTCCGCACTGCCACAGAAAACTGCAATCATAAAAATATTTTTCTGTGCGCTGCATAAAATGTGCATTTACTGTATGTACACACACATCCACAGTGTCATATTTATGGTACATTGTTAAATGTTTTTTTTCTTTTATATTACAGTGGATCCTTGAATATTTGCAGTTGGGCACAAACGGATTCACATATTGGCAGATTTTCATTCATCCATCTATCCATTTTCTTTGCCGCTTATCCTCACAAGGGATGGGGGAGTGCTGGAGTCTATCCCAGCTGTCAATGGGCAGGAGGCAGAATATACCCTGAACTGGTTTTCAGCCAATCACAGAGCACATAGGGACAGACAACAGTCCCATTCACAATCACACCTGGGGGCAATTTAGCGTATCCAATTAATTTTGCATGTTTTTGGGACGTGGGAGGAAAGTGGAGTGCCAGGAGAAAACCCGCACAGGCATGGGGAGAACATGCAAACGCCACGCAGGCAGGGCTGGGATTGAACCCTGGACCTCAGAACTGAGGCCAACGCTTTACAGCTGTGCCACCGATTTAATTTTTTTTTTTTTTTTTTTTTGTCGGAACGAACCCCCAAAACACCAAAACACTTATTGGCATTTTATCCCCACTTATTCAAGAATTCGGGGTGGGGGTTAAAAGATTTTTCTCAATGTAATCATAATGGTTTTACACTTCTAAAACATATATCCATCCATCCATTTTCTTTGCCACTTATCCTCACAAGGGTCGCGGGGAGTGCTGGAGCCTATCCCAGCTGTCAACGGGCAGGAGGCAGGGTACACCCTGGACTGGTTGCCGCCCAATCGCAGGGCACATAGAGACAAACAGCCACACTCACAATCATACGGGCAATTTGAAGTGTCCAATTAATTTAGCATGTTTTTGGAATGTGGGAGGAAGCCGGAGTGCCCGGAGAAAACACACGCAGGCACGGAGAGAACATGCAAACTCCTCACAGGCAGGTCCGGGATTGAACCCGGCACCTCAGAACTTTACCAGCTGATCCACCATGCTGCCCCCCCCCAAAACATATAATAAATGAAAAAAATGTACTACTACTACTCGGATTTCATTTAACTTGGGTATTTTTTGGAACGTAACCCTTGCGTTAATCGATGGTATATTATATTTCCATTTCTACTATGTCCTAAGTAAAAAAAAAAAAAGAAAATTCCAATTCAAACAATGAGAGGTAGACCAGCATCCTGCAACTGACTATTTATTTCAATTGAATCAATCTTTTCTGTCATAAGACTTTTACTCATTACACTACACGTGCTGTGGAAGGTAGCAAGTGTGAAAATAGCTTACTTGATGTCTGCACCAGCGATAAAGCAGCCAGGCTTGCTTGAGATAAGGACAGCACTTTTCACAGCTCCATTCGACCAGATCTCACCCATCACTTCTGTCAGCTCAGACTGCATCTGCACAGACAGTGTGTTCACCTGCGAAAACACACGAATAATCACGTCATCCGTATGTCATAGACAGACTGAGTCGGAAAAAACACATTCACAATCCCTGCGGCGTGTGTCTCATTTGTAAAAAACAGACTCACTTTGGATGCTGGATCATGCAGTCGGATAACTGCAACATCGTCCTTGAGCTCGTAGCTGACGTGTGTTCGAGCTTGATAGAGAAAACAGTAAAATAGATGAAGAGGTTATCAGACCTATGGCGACCCGTTTTCCATTATTAGTGGCTTTTACAACCATCCCATGAGGATGTAAGCATTACAAATGTTCTCCAACAATGTCCTTTCAAAGCGACAAAGCGGATAGCAGGATGAGGGAGGGATTCAAAAGAAAGCAAAAAGTTCAATCAATAATGGACTAACATTACCTGCAAGTGATGAAGACACAGAGATGCATCGTCGTCCATGGCCTGAGAAACAGGAGAGATGATGAACTTTGATCCAAATTGCCCACGTGTGTCACTACAGAACCTTATTGTATTTTTCAACCAATGCCTTAATTTGAATCTGACTCCAGTATTATATTTTATGAGTCTTATATCAGACATATGCATGTATGGACTATTTCTATTTTTCTAATTTTTTAACATTTCTATTCATTCATTCATTTTTCCTGATGTTAAATAACACTTAGAGCGGCACGTTGGCGCAGCTGTAGAGCGTTGGCCTCGCAGTTCTGAGGACCGAGGTTTAAATCCAGGCCCCGCCCGCGTGGCGTTTGCATGCTCTCCCTGTACCTGCGTGGGTGAGTTGAAACCCTTGGTAGACAAAAACATGGAACATTAATTGGACACTCTAAATTACCCATAGGTGTGATACGTAGTTAGTGTGGCTGTTTGTCGCCATGTCCCTGCGATTGGCTGGAAACCAGTTCAGGGTGTACCCCTCTTCCTGCCCGTTGACAGGTGGGATTGGCTCCAGCACTCCCATAACCCTCGTTAGGATAAGCAGCTAAGAAAATGGATGGATGGGTGGATGGATGGAAGCACGGTGAATCATCTGTAAAGCCTTGGCCTCACAGTTCTGAGGTGCAGGGTTCGATCCCGGCCCCACCTGTGTGGAGTTTGCATGTTCTCCCCATGCCTGTGTGGATTTTTCTGGGCACTCCAGTTTCCTCCCACATCCCAAAAACATGCAACATTAATTGGACACTCTAATTGCCCCTAGGAGTGATTGTGAGTGCAGATGTTTGTCTCAATGTGCCCTACGATTGGCTGGCAACCAGTTCAAGGTGTACCCTGCCTCCTGCCCGTTGACAGCTGGGACAGGATCCAGCACTCCCGTGACCCTTGTGAGGGTAAGTGACAGGGAAAATGGATGGATGGATTTCATCCTGAATGTGAGTAGTCCATCTCTATGACTTTCACTTTTTGCACTTAGCAACCAAACTAAATTAAACCTTTGACACAAATATCTTTTTCATTTTTTATTTTTTGCTGGACTTGTATTCGTAAGAATTTCACCCGACTGTACAGGGGAAATATGCTTCTGTTCAATCTTGGATCGTGCAAATGTCATATTTCAATCAATTGTCATTAAATGAGACAGGGAAAGTGTGGAAGACTGCGTCATATCAAAGCAGAAACACTAAAAGGATACGTGCACAGGTACGTTTGTCAAAAGATACAGCTTTTAGTGACAATAGCACCACCATGCGTAATGTCGAATTGTTGCTGCGCGGATCTGGGTGAAGGTTCACCTCGGGTCTTTCAATTAAACTGTGAACTACAGCGTATTATGAAATGTTCGGTGGTCTGCATTTGAATATGTAGAATATTGTGTGGGTTTGTGTCACGTACCTGACAAAAGGAGGTATTTTCTGGGAGCAAACCTAGACAAACAACTGATAAAAAGAGTAGCAGCCATGTCTAACTGAAACTGGTAACCGAGATAAACACAATCGGACTGCAGAGGGCGCAGTAGTTTTTTGGAGAGTCGAATAAGATTCAGGACCATGAGTAAGCAAAGTATCGCCTGAACATGAACATTCTTTGATCAAAACTATTAACGTTTCTAGGGAAAAGAAATAAACGTACTATATTATATAATATGTTTTTAAACATGTAAACTCAAAACAAAATACATAAGATGGATACTGTCGTTCTATAATTTCACATACGGTGCGGCATATTTTTGGTCAACTAATATAGACTTGGGTCCTTGATGCTGAAACCATTTTTTGTAGTCCAGCTGCGCTGTTTTGCACGTTCAAGCCTTTGACGGGGAAGCGGTGTTTCCAACACCTACTTGAAATACTGTACAGGTAAAATCCCCGCCTCATTTTTGTTGTTGAAATGACTGCTTATCGGAAGTATTTTGATCATGCTGTGATTTCAGAGACATTTTTTAATGAATTAATCAGAATTTTGGCGATGAAACAAGGCAGCGGTGCCAGTCAGCTAACAGTCCCATTGTCATTGCAGTACTATACTTTAATACGAAACGAATTGTTTCCTTTGTGTGTTTGGGATATATTGCGTTTCATTTAAATAGATGCACAATAAACCTTGGATTAATTTTGACCCTGTTTCGGACTTGAAGTTCTCAAGATAGCAAATGTAGGTGAAGGGTCATGAACGGAGTGAGGCGGGTTGGGCTAACTGGGTGACCGCGACTGAAATATTTAATAAAGGTTGCAATGATATATATATATATATATATATATACACACACACACACACACACACGCCTGCATTTAAGTTAATCAAATTTATGTTACTCAGAATCACTATGTAGAATAGGCTTGGTAGTGACTCGATTTGTCACATGAAAAACAACTCAGCCGCATAGCTACTCAGTAGCAGCAAATATATGGAATTATGAACTTGTACATTTGTTAATTATACTTTAATCAAATGCTCTTTATAAAACTTAATAGTTGTGTAGCAAAGGGGAGTATACACATTAGTTATTTTAAAATGTATGACTGCAGCTAAACATTTATGTATTTTTGAAGTCAGTATAATTTGGTGTTATTCAGGTAAAAGAATTAGGGCAATTTAAGAATTTTATTTTGTGAATTTTCTATTGTGCACTAAGTTCCAATATTTTTTTTTTGTCAGTACTGGAATTATTTTATCAATAAAAAAGTCACATATTGATGTCTTGTGCTCTGAATCTATTCGACTCTCAGTGGAAATAATGAGATGAAAATAAAACTCCTTCAGGACTCCAGACCAACCTGTTAGAATAGATTAATTTTAATTGTTTATTGTCACTACAAGGCACATGTACAAGACAGAAAAATTGAGATTGAAGCTGGCCAAAAGTGTAGAAGCAGTCAATTATTTATTCATTATATCTCTCACACATGCAGGCAAGGAAGGATTGGGAAGAAATGCTACACAAAGAGTGCAGCGCCTGTTGAGGTTGGGTGATCAACACTATGCCTCGCGCAAAGGCACCTCAGCATTAGCCACCAAGTAGAGTAGCACTTCTCCAAGAGCTCGTTGCCATACTTAGATTTTTGTTCATGGGACTTGAACCATATTCCCCGACTCCAAAGTTTGAGTCCAGCATGAATAATACATCGTGACAGCTAAGAAATATGTTGGCTATAGTGTGTACAATTGTTCAACTATTCACTGTACATTATGATTTTGTACAAGATGTGCTACCCTTGCGTTTTACTTCACTAAAATATCACACATTCCTTCCTTTGCAGACCATGATGGCTTCCATGCTGCTGAAGTCAATACGAAGCTCCCCTGTCAGCCCCTCGTGGGCTGTGCAGTTTGGTAAGCCATCAGCATCTCATCTTAATGCTTAAGGTCCCAAATACATCATCAGGGGGTTAGTCACAATTTATGGATAGGTTCTTATCAAGTGTTATGGTGCATAATTTGATTTTAAGTTTTTTTTTTTTTTTTAAGATAATTAGTGATAATGGTGAATGTCTATGTTTCAGCCGCACGGTCCCTTAGTGCAACGACTCACCTACAGGCTCAAGGTGATGACTCACTGTTGTCATGAATTCAAGTATGAGGTTGATGCATACGCTGACCTTTAGTTGTTTGTTTTCCAGCTCAGACAAAAAGCAAGAAGACATTGGCCCGTCCCGGCGTGAAGAACATAGTACTGGTCGAAGGAGTACGAACCCCATTCCTAATGTCCGGAACAACGTACGGCTCCTATTCTTAATTCTTTACCTTATTTTACAGGCGACAGTGCACACTGGTTAATAGGGAGCACCCAGTCTGTGTAGCATTTCTTTTGTTGGTATAATGTAAAAATTCTATATTTACACACACTTTGTAAATGTTGATCACATACCTGGTTTCCAAACAGTGACTAACACAGCAGTAAAACGTCTCAAGAAAATTTATTGTTTTTATCCATCCTCCAACTGTTCATTGAAACCACTAAAGTAACAGGGTTGGACCACCTGAGATAGTCTCACATATCATTTCAGTCTCTGTCTGTCCCAATTTGCATCTTGATTTACCGCTGAAGTTGTGCTGTTTTCTCATGCAGCAGTCAAGCCTTTAAAAAAAAAATATATATATATATATATATATTTATTTATTTATTTTGTGCGTGTCGCGCAGCATCCTCCGTTCTGGCCGCTGTCTTCTTTGGCCAATCGCAATCATTTTTCTTCTTCTGTGGCCAATTGACGCCCGTTGAAAGTAAAGTCGTCGTCTTCTGTATGTGTGAAGAGGGTGCTCATGCCCAAACCCGAGTGCATTGTCGGGGACAGCCATGTTTGAACCATTTCTTTTGAACAAGTTTTTTTTGTACTTTTAAACTCAGCCGCTACTGGAAAAAACATAACTGGATTGGAAAACAGGCCACGGAGTTCACGGCGCCGTTGTCGTCCAGAAAACGCGGTCTATTCCTGTTTATCTGTACATCATTTGTTTACGGATGCTAGTCGTTTTTTTAGTTAAAATGTTGTAGATGTAGTTTTGGTGAGAAAAGTGACTTCACTAGCATGATATTGATTTTGCTGTTTTTATAGCTATGCTGACCTGATGCCTCACGACTTGGCTAGAGCAGCTCTACAGTAAGTATCTGTTCTATGATAAATAATATTCGTTCATTATAAGAATGTTTTTATAGATAGTAAATTTTAAGATGTGCTAACTTATTGACAAACACAATGTTGAAGATTATGGTAATTTAGATCACTTCTACTTCTATTACTCTCATGTATTCGTTTTATTCAAGGTGTTGTTTGTTTGTTTTTGTAGAGGTCTTCTCCACAAAACAGGCCTACCCAAAGATGCTGTGGACTACATAATCTATGGAACAGTCATTCAGGAGGTTAAGACGAGCAATGTAGCAAGAGAGGTATTAAAACGTGCATTTAAACAAAATTGTAAAGGTCTGGGCCTAGATTGCTGATGAGCATCCTGTTTCACTATTTTCTCAGGCAGCGCTGGGTGCAGGATTCTCTGACAAGATCCCTGCTCACACAGTCACTATGGCCTGCATCTCCTCCAACCAGGCCATGACCTCAGGTATGTCTGAGCCCTTTTGACCGCTTCCTTTTACCATGTGCAATTCCGCGTCGCCATATTTTAATGACTAACCCTACAATATCATTGTTATGGTTTTTGAAAAGGGTCCTTAAAGTTACGGAAAATGCATTATTTTTCAAGTCTGGTCAAGTTCTACATTTTTTTTGTTTGTTTGTTTTTTAAATTGAGACTAAACATGTTTTTCCCTGGAGTACATAAAAGGTTCTGCGTTAGGAAAACACTTTCATTAGTTTATAGCACAAAACCTAAATCAGAAATGGTGACCTGTGCTGTGATCCAAAATAACACAATATAATGCATCATCGTGTAATTATAAACAAATGATAAAGAGAACTCATATTAATTTCTTACAATAATTTGGGAAAGACTGGCTAACCCTCTGTTGACCCATGTTGGATTTTTGCACATGGTACATTAGGACTGATAACATACCCGTCCCAGTTTTGGGATGCTGCCCGCGAGAGGGTACATCTTTTTTGCCCTTTGTTTTATGCATTAAATGAAAATGATTAGTTATTAGTTATTTCCTTGATTGTGGCCTGTTCGGAGACATTTATCTCAATAAGGCAAAAAATTGCCACCCTGCCCATGAGTGGGTTAAAACCCTCTGTTGCCCCGTGTTGCATTTTTGCACATGGTACATTAGGGCTCCTTTTACCTGGAACCCTGCTTGGTTAACAGAGGGTTAATAGCACATGACCTTCTCTTTTAAACTAATAACATGACAATAACATTTTGTTAAGAATTGTGTCTTAATTGGTCTTAGTAAAAGCTTAAATTCATCTTTAATTTGACTTCATAGAAGTGTAAAGACATTCAAATACATTTGGGCATTTCATCGGTCTATCAATTTCACAATAAATTAAAGCCAAATTTAACAAATCTTACTTGTTCCCTTGTGTAATAGGCCTCATCACATTTAAGTCTTCAAATCAAATAAATAGACTGATTTAGTTCCGTTGCATTTTTCTGCCTGTCCTTTGTTTCATAGCCGTTGGCCTTATTGCTGCCGGGCAGTGTGATGCCGTAGTGGCCGGTGGGGTCGAGTTCATGTCCGACGTTCCTATCCGTCACAGCCGCAAGATGAGGAAAACGATGCTTTCACTCAACAAGGCAAAGACCCTCGGCCAGAGGCTTAGTTTGATTGGCAGCATCCGGTTGGCGCACTTCTCACCAGAAGTATGTGTTCACAGTCTGAGTTGTAAACAGATGTCTGCCAAGATGCCAGAAATAATGACCATTAAAATGATCTACCTTCGTTGTATGTGTCCAAAGCTTCCAGCTGTAGCAGAGTTCTCCACAGCCGAAACAATGGGGCACAGTGCAGACCGCCTGGCTGCTGCATTTGGTGTTTCCAGAGTTGAGCAGGATGAGTTTGCTCTACGATCGCACAGTTTTGCTAAAAAGGCCCAGGAAGCAGGTTTGCTGCAGGATGTGATCTCCTTTAAAGTGCCAGGTAATTTTTTTCATCACACCTGTTGTCTAAATGTCACTAGTGATAAAAGATGTATACAGGGAACTCCCAAAATTTTGCAGTTTGTTATTCACAAATACATTTTAAAAAGTTTTGAAGATTTTTTTTTTTTTTTTTTTTTTTTGGGAGGGGGGGGAGAAATGAGAGAAGAGCCTTTGCATTCAGTAATTTTCGCCTGGGAACTCTCCCATAGATGCAATTTTTGGCCAGTGTCTTTCTTATAGTAGTCATTAACACTGACCTTAACTGAGCCCAGCGAGACCTGTAGGTCTTTAGATGTTGTTCAAGTTTCTTTTGCGACCTCTTGAATGAGTTGTCATTGGGCTCTCAGAGTAATTTTAGTCATCCACTCCTGGGAATGTTTGCCACTATTCATGATTTTCTCTATTTGTGGATAATGGCTCTGACAGTGGTTTGCTGGCACCCCAAAGCCTTGGCAGTGACTTTGTAAGGTTTTCCAGATTGGTGGATGTCAATCTTTTTTTTTTTTCCCCTCATTTCTTGAATTTATTTGGATTGTGGCATGATGGATTGGTTCTTGAGATCTTGTAGCCTACTAAATGTTATCTGGCAGATTCTATTTCAGTGATTTCTTGATTCAACACGTATGGTGGTAATCAGGTTTGGGTGTGGCTTGTGAAGTTTAACTCACCTTTCCCAAATTTGAGTGAGCAGGTTGGATAGTATTCGAAATGAGCTCATTAGAGGGACAGCCAAAGTCAAATGTTTTGGAGACAAAGTAAGTGAGAGCAGGCTTCGATGGTTTGAACATGTCCAGAGATGAATTAATATATTGGGAGAACGGTGATGAGGATGAAGCTGCCAGACAAAAGAGTGGAAGGAAGACCTAAGAGAAGATTGATGGATTTTGTGAGGGAAGACATGAGGGCAGTTGGTGTTAGAGAGGAAGATGCAGGAGGAGATGGACTTAGATGGAAAAAGATGACACACTGTGGCGACCCCATACGGGGCAAGCCCAAAAGAAAAGAAGACCTTATGCTAGTACACACACTTGTTTAGAGGGAGCATTTTTTAAAATGAATTGATGCATACACTGGTCAAAGAGTTGATAACATGGAAAGAACACATTAACTTGAAACAAGTTCAGAGCTTGAGGTCATTTTAACTGCACAAAAGACACTGAGATCATAATGTAAGAGGAGCCATACAAAACAAAAAGGTTTTAGTCTTCTCTAAATATTGCTAATGTAATGATCATGTCAGGAAAAACTTAGTAATTACTCAGTAATTCTTGATCTTAACCATCTTGATGATTTTTTTTTTTTTATAGGCCGTGATATTGTTTCTAAGGACAACGGCATCCGTCCATCCTCCAAGGAGCAGATGGCCAAACTGAAACCAGCCTTCATTAAACCTCACGGCACCGTCACCGCTGCCAACTCCTCCTTCTTGGTGAATAAGGCGCCAGGCACACATGCCAAGAGACACAAGCAGAGCACTGCTAATCTTTGAAGCTCTATCTGATCTTGTGATGTTTTCTGAACAACTTGGTTTCAACTTGTTCATGCTTATAGACTGACGGTGCCTCTGCTGTGCTCATCATGTCTGAAGAGAAAGCTCTGGCAATGGGCTACAAGCCGAAAGCCTACTTGAGGTAACTGTGCCTCCTGTTTGTTTAATGGCACAGCCTCTGTTTCATCCCCAATAACATTTTATTTATGCTGCTTAATGTTCTTCCTGACAGAGACTTTGTCTATGTGTCCCAAGACCCCAAAGATCAGCTGCTGCTGGGGTGAGTCTCTCATGTTTTTATGACTCTACTTGCTGTTCCTTACGCTGTTTATTATCTGACTGTTTATATTTTGTTTAAGATAATTTAACTGATTTTAGGTAACAATTAATCTGGTATCTGACCCTTTCAGGCCAACATATGCTACACCCAAAGTGTTAGAACGTGCTGGCTTGACCATGAATGACATTGACGTGTTTGAGTTCCATGAGGCCTTTGCGGTAAGATATCGGAAGCCGTTTGGGGAAAGTTTATGCAAGAGGTTTGCGGCTAGATTTATTGGGTGCTGTGAAACGAGCTAGAAAGGCATTTATCTGAGTTATTGTGTAACGTACTATGCATCTGAAGAATTTCAATGGTTGAAAATACACAACTGATGTAGCTATAATGTCACTTCAAGTGCTATGGTAGACCGTTGACATTACAAGGAATCCTCATTTTACGATGAAGCGCCATTCCTTGACAGGGATGTAACACCAGAATGTGCAGTAATCACTAACCTATGCTAATACCATGGTAAGGTCATATTTACCATATGTATATGGATGAAAAACATTCTTTCCCAAAGACACAGTAAATGCAGTGAGTATGGCAATATTTCGGCATGTCTTCTAATGCTCCGTGATGTATTTTTATGCCACTGTGTAAAGTACTTCATTGTTCATCATTCTTAACCTAATATGTTGGCACCATCTTAAACCAGGGACCCCTGTACCATGATTCCAAAGTAAATAATTATTTTAGTGACATGATTTGTTATCTTAAAAAATCCTTTGAGAATTGTAGTATCCGTTTGTTCTGTTTTACTGTCTCCCTTATTTTCACTACTTGCTACTTTTGTATCATTTGAAGTTAATGTTTTGTATTTGGTACATATGGTCAAATATCTGACATATTGCATATATCTTTTTGTTTCTAGGGTCAGATTATGGCAAATCTGAAGGCTATGGACTCTGACTGGTTTGCCCAGACATACATGGGCAGAAAAGCAAAAGTAAACCTACTATTTTTGCTAGTCTCAACCTGTCAATTTTCATTTCCTAACTCCAATCTATATAACGTTCCACATAGGTGGGTACTCCCCCCATGGAGAAGTTCAATAACTGGGGAGGCTCTCTGTCCTTGGGTCATCCATTCGGTGCCACCGGTTGCAGACTGGTCACCACGGTTGCACACAGACTGCAGAAAGAAGGAGGCCAGTATGGACTTGTGGCAGCATGTGCTGCTGGAGGACAGGTGAGTCATAGCTCCCGACCATGTTCAGAAACTTCACATTTCTGTTGTATGAGTATTTGTCCTGACACGTTTCTGTTTTCCAGGGTCATGCCATGGTGATTGAAGCCTACCCCAAGTAAAGCCTGTAAATTACCATCACTAACCAACATCCTCAATTTTGTCACAAGAGCGACAAAAACCCGTACGCGTACAGTACTGAACAGCCAGATTGTATATATTTGCACCACTTTGCCTTGATTAGACAAGTCAAGCTAGAGTATGTGTCAGCCTTGAATAAAATGGCTGTTAATTTATAGCAGTGACATGGTTAAGAATGTCACCTGTTGGTTTAAGGGAAAGGCAGGAGCATCATGTCAGCACTTTCTCCAATGTATCATGACAAAGTAAAGGCCTTCAGATGATCTAAAATCCTGGCATTGTTTATAATGTTAGAATGTTTTTCTTACAAGATGTTGGAATTAAATGATGTGATGATAGAGAATGCATGTTTCTTTTTTTTGTAGTAATACTTGTACTTCTTCTCTTCTTAATGTTACAATCACTGACTTGTAGAAATTTTCAGAAATGTCAAGTTACTGTTATTGCTGTACATTTGAAGACAGAATTGATGTAATTATGCAATTAGCCTAATATTGCGGGCATCAGGTGGAATCATTTGTCCAAAACATTCCTTTTCAGGAAATACCAGACCAAATTGGGTACGGACTTATAGTAAAGATTTTTTTAAAAAATACAATTCCTTTAGTTATCCAGGAAAAAAAAAACAAACACAAAAAGCATTTTTTACACTTACATTTTCACAATCCTATATGTTTTGTTTCAGCAAATGAAAAGTGTAATGAAAGTAAAATGCAGAAAAGAAAAAAAAGTCAGTTGTGACTAAAGAAATGAGTCCTTATTCTTGAGAAATTAGAATGTAAATTTAAAGCAGCTTTGATTGTGCTACTGGAAATATATAAAGGAGTTTTTATATTCAAGCAATTATTTCCGAATGGCTTTGAAATGTTTTCTTTTCTTTCTGTTTTCTTTATTTGCTGTGGTTTGTCTTGATCAGTACAGCAGATGGACGAGGTGGCAGACTTTAAAACAAAAACATCCTTTCTACACAACCCATCCTTTTTTTTTTTTTTTTTTAATAAAGCTTGTCCTAGATGGAGTGACTGTTAACTGGAGCCTGCCCAAGCTGATATGGGTCACTTGCGTTAAGGACTCAAATACATTAGATAATTTTCCTAATCATGTGGAAAATGCACATAGGATCAAATAAATTCCCAATAATCCACAATAGATGTGCCAATTTTAATATTTTGGGGTTATTTACTATTAGAATACAACACTGCAAATATGTCTGCATGTGTCTTATTTTATCTTAATGCAGCTAATGCTGGTGGTCATGTTTTATTCAATAGGAAGCTATTGCGGATAAAAAGATCAAAATATGGACGCAAACCTAATTTTGGGGGTGTTTATTCAAAGTCAGATTTTAGAATGTGCGTCGCCTTCTTTTTTTTGGGGGGGGGGGGGGGGGCATTTGAATGCAGGCCCCTGCACCAAGACCTGTCAGCACTGACTGCAAAATTAATTGACAGTGAATATTGCTGTCTGGCTCTTGACTACTTGACTGATGTTAATGAGGTGGGAAAAATGGATGCTCCTTTCTGGTGATGTTTAAACAACATGAATATGGAAACTCGGGCCTGCGAATGGCAGGTGATTTAAAAAGTTGACTTTATAGAGAAGATATTGAGCTTCACCCGCTCAACTCAACTGCGGCGGATGGCTGCATTTATATCAACGTTTCCTCACTGTTTACCCCCTACCCGCCGGGGAGTCTGCTCAACAACACACCTCGGGTTGGAGGAGCCTTGTTAACATAACTTCAGACAGACTCTTCCGTTTAAAATGTATTTAAAGATTTAATTCTTCCAGTTGAAGCCAGACTAGACTCGAGAGTCGATTATGCAGCCGAGCCTGTCACCGGCTGCAGGCGCGGGGAATAAAACCAATGTTTTACCACCAAGGCAAAACGCCGCTCAAATGTAAATAGCGGGGAGAGAGACAGGTGAGGTTTTGTGTTTTTTTTTTCCTCCTTTTTTTATTTTTTTTTAAACCTTGAAAAAAGCGCCTCAGCCCTGCGAGACATCGCAGACACGCGTCGACATGGCGGGCCGCCTCACTGCCTCAGCGGGCCTTTGATCACGCACAACCTTTTATGCGGGATGACTGGCGGAGGCCCCCGCTGCTGTCACGACAAATCTACACGTCTACTTGGGCGAGGAGGCGGGGCTGCTGAGTGCGGCGCCGTGGAGCGGGTGGGGGGAGTTTTCAGTCTGCGGGCGCACTTTCATCGCGTCCTCTGTAGCGCACACCTGCTCAAGTTTGGTGGGTGGCGCGTGCGCACCTGCTATGCGCGTGCCACCTGCTTGGAGTCGCGCTTCTCACCACACGCACGCGCGTACTTTGATAACGTGCTAAAACAGGATACAGTGTCGGTGTAGGGGGTGGTGTAGCTAGTCATCTGAGGCCCAGGGCGAACCCAGCCGTGGGGTTCTCCGCATCCACATACAGTGGGGCGGTTATTGTGCAAGTTCTCCTTAAAAAGATGAGTGAGGCCTGTCGTTTTCGTCAAAGGAATGCCCTCACCTATGAAAAGTGAATCATAAGAAGAAAAAATGCAGAAAATCACATTGCCTGATTTTGGTGGATCATGATGGAAATTGGGCATTTGGTCACCTACAAACAAGATAGATTTCTGACCCTCAAGGACTTGTAAGTTCTTGAAGAGGCTCCCGTGTCCTCCACGTTTTACCTCTATTAACATCACCAGGTTGAATTTATCAGAAAAAAAAAGATGCCTCTCCACAACCTCAAACAGTCACCCTCCCAAAGGCTGTCAAATGACACCAGAAACAAAATTGTAGATCTGCACCATGTTGGGAAGACTGAATCTGGAATAGGTAAGCAGATTGGTGTGAAGAAAACAACTGTGGGAGCAATTATTATAAAAATGGAAGACATACATGACATCTGATAATCTCCCTCGATGTGGGGTTCCCTGCAAAATCTCACCCAGTGAGGTCAAAATGATGACAAGAACAACAATCCAAGAACCAAATGGTGGGACCTAGTGAATGACCAGGAGAGAGCCGAGACCAAAGTACCAAAGGCTACCATTTTTAAGAAACAACGCCGGCAGGCAATAAATCCTGCAGAAGGACAACGATGCGAAAGACCAGCAGGTCTACCACTGAATGGCTCAAAAAAAAAAAAAAAAAAAAAATCAAAAAACATAATTAAGCTTTAGCAGTGGCAAAGACTTGAGATTTAAATCCAACTGAAATTTAAACGGACAATTCATGCTAGAAACCCCTCCAATATGGTGGAATTAAAACAATTCTGCAAAGAAGAATGGAGGAAAATTCCTCCAGAGCGATTTGAAAGACGCATCACCAATTATCGCAAACGCTTGATTTCAATTATTGCTGCCAAGGGTGGCACAACCCGTTATTAGGTTCAGGGGGCAATTACATTTTCACAGAAGGCCAGAAAGCGCAAGGGAAACATAGATCCATTATTTTGATTTATCATAGGAGTTTATACATCTGCCTTTACATTTTACAAATGAAAGCGATCACAGATAAAAGCTGTGAATTTAAAAAAAAATTAATGTAATATATTGCGCAGAAAATGTTTGCCAGAATTTTGCCAAGCTGAGTTACTACTTTTTTTCAGGACCAATTATTTGACATTCAGAGGAACACGGGCTTTCTCTAGGTTTCTCGAACAGAGGTTAAAGACAGTTGAATGCCATCCCAAAATGGCATTCAAATCCCAGAACAGAGGGGTGCTGCTTAAAGAAGGGCTAACATCCTCAAGAACATTTGGTTCAATAGATGAGCAGCATTCAGGAGATGACTGCATGAAGACGTTTCCTCTGCACCACACTACCGAATCTGAATAGTCTTCCAGGAGATGAGGAAACATTCATCTATCATCAACCTAATGTTTTATACATGATTTTTTACTTGTGCCTGTTTTAGGGGTTCCTGAAGAAAGCTTACTGTTATTGAGGGGGGAAAAAAAATCCATATTACATATACATACACTATATTAAACTCAAAGTAATGTCTGGCTTTGCAAAATAAAAGAAAGACATTAAAGTGATTTATGTGGTGTTTTG
Organism: Syngnathoides biaculeatus; assembly: GCF_019802595.1. Lineage (NCBI taxonomy): Eukaryota > Metazoa > Chordata > Actinopteri > Syngnathiformes > Syngnathidae > Syngnathoides > Syngnathoides biaculeatus. The sequence continues at coordinate 17,841,857 of NC_084662.1, forward strand.
GCCACATTTTTGCTGAAAAGACTTTCCCATGGACCAAGGCACTGTGCTAGCATGTAGCCCATTTTCGAATGCGTCATTGTGACACTTTAGAAAAGCCTCGCAACAACCTGGAAGCATATATTCAAGCTTTGAGCAATTATATTTCAGTTCAAACCTAGTTAAATTGAGGCAAAAGAAACATGCAAAATTATTATTTCTGAATCATAGAAATGGTATATGACTCAAAGTTGAGAGTGGAGCGAAGTTTGGTTTCAACACATTCAAATGACATTCGACATTTGAGAGTGGACGTGAAGGCTTTACTTTCCATGATTTTGAAGGCTCATTTTATAGACTTTGGGTTTTCTTTATTAGATTTGCGGCAGGCTTGCTAACAACACTCTTCTCTCTGGTGTGTAAAATTTAGAAGATATTATTGTTTCCCTACAAGGACTTTGAAGTTGTTCTTGAGGATTGTTATCTAACACACTAGTGCTGAAATGGTGTCACACCAGAACCTGCAAAGTTGAATAGATGTTAAGTACAATAAAGAGAATGTGCTGCACAAACAATGTTTCAAATATCAGACTGTATTTCATAGGAGACTCACTTCGCTATTTACGTTAGACATACTTTAAATTACATTGCGTACATGTCATGTGCAAGGCTGGACTACGGCCGAGGAGGGCGTGGCCTGGACACCACTCCCAGCGGTTTCATTTATTATACCGGTGGCCGATCACAGCTGCTTCACCTGAGGTTGCCAGTTCGTTGAGTATGCTTTCCCGCATCCAGGGTTACTCTGCCACTGAAACCATTATAGCCCAGTCACACTTTTGGTTGTGCTCTTTAGTTGACTCATCGTTATCGGACCTTTTTTCTTGTGTTTTGGATCCTGTCTTCTTGGACTGCGCTGTCGTGCACAACTTTCGTTATAATAAAACCCACTGAGCATCATGTCCTCGTCTGTGAGTCCTGCATTTGGGTCCGCCCGTGCACCATTGCTTCATGGCAGTACATTAATAAAGCGAGAATTCTTTACACTGAAACTATAGTTCCTTGAATGAATATTGGATTGTGCATCTTGCCTCCAAATTAAAGTTTTTGATACAGATGATGAAATTATACAGAGTTGTGACAGTAGCCGTGTCCAATGTGTAACTTTGGCTATTGACACAACTCAATACAACTACAGTACAGTCATGTAATGTAATGCTCCATTCCAGTTTTATGACCAGCCACAGTTAAGCCAATCAACACAACTCCTTGGGTTATTTTTTGCAGGTCACTTGTTGCTATATGAAGTTCAAAGGGCTGAATTTAAAAAAAAAAAAAGCATTTCAATATCTTTGGAAAATATAACTTTTTTATATAAACAGGTTTAGTACACTTGTGTTGGATTCCGTTAGCTTGTTGTGCACAGTATAGAGCACCAGATTGTTGTTGAATTCCTTCTGCCTGTCCTTTACTGGTTGCCTGCAACAAGATGACGTCATTTCAGTATATATTTATATAACCATTTTTAATGTGATGGGTACCAACTAAAATAGCACAAAGCACAAACCTCTGCCAGAGCAATCACAAACACGAGTCTGAGTTGTTTGACTGCTCGTAGCATTTTGCCACTTAGCCCCACTGAAAGAATCCTCGGATGATAACAAGTGGGGGGAAAATATTTGCATCTTTGACACCGGGAAATGTAAACTAGACAAATGTAAAATAGAGATTCATTAAAGATTTTTCTAGGGAATTGTGTCATCTTCAATATCAAACAACAAATAACCACTCACATTTTTTGGTACCACACTAAGTGTACACAGGTGGATGCTGACGGTTACAGTGGAGCGCGCGGATTATGAGGAGCGGTAATTAGCTGTCCGGAGAAGTTGTCAATATGTATCTGTCTGTGTGTGTTGGTAATGTCTGGAGTTCATCATGTTCTCATAACGGGCAGTTATGCTTGTTGGCCGGGCCCGATCTCCTGTCGGGATTGTAAATGTTATCGATCTGTGTTGGATGGAGGCACTGTTTGCACGCACACACTCTTGCGTCATTAGGAGCCATACACAGCTCCTCATTAAGAGCCTCCGCTCATACCCTCACACTGTCCGCACGAGTTGGCAGGTACTAAATACACACTGACTCAGTGTGTGAGGGGTTGGGGTCATAAAGGGTGTGTGTAGTGCGCTGTTTTCTATGCATACACGCATGTGTGTCAATGGGAATGGCCACGCACAGTGCCGCTTGTACGTCAGGGAGCGTGCTTGTGTGCACCGCGCCCGTTTGCGTTGTGTGTATGGCATGTGTCAGATTCTGTCAGCCGCTGCCTCTCGTGTCAGGGCGAGAGGCGAGACATTAACAACTTCTGTCATTCTGCTGACAAAATGGTGGCAGAAGATTTCCCATGGTGCCCTGATGACTGCTGGCGTTTGTCAACAAGCCCTGTCACCGCCGTGGCAAGGGGCGGGTGGATTGGTGATGGCGGTGAGGGGGGAGGAAAGCGGGGGAGGTTGGTGACAGGCCCCGGACCTGCTCCCATGAGCACTGTGAAGAGAGGAGAATGTGTGTTTGTCACTGAGCGTTATAAGGGGGGAGAGAAAGGGGAAGGTAAGGGGCAAGGGACAGGTTGTCTCTCTGAGGGTTTCATACCAAGACCGCAAGGAAACCAAAATGAGCTGTCACTGCAATTCCCAGGATGCTTTGCTGCTTAGCATAGAAGCAACAGCAGCAATGAAAAGCCGGCGCGTGTATGTGTGGGCCACTAAACCGATAAGCTAGCGCCGTCTTCCACGCACATTCGCGCGCGCACTCGGATAATTAAGCAGAGCAGAAGCTCCCCCTGACGCGAGGCAGTTCCTCATCTGCATTTTGGCCTCCGGCGCGCAGTTAGGAGCAATGCCTGATGGAGGGAGAGAGAGGGCAAACGAGAGAGGTGGGGAGAGAGGGAAGGAGAGAGGAAGAGAGAGAGAGAGAAGGGGTGTTGGGGGGGCGTATAAGGAGCCAATTAGCCAGCTGGATGGATGAGTGACTGACAACACTCTTGACACAGCACAGACATGCTGCTACTTTACTACTATTCACACACATATATATGCAAGCAGTGGAGTTTGTGCACCCCCCCACACCTACTGCAATCTTCTGCAAAACTCCAATATCCACCACTCTCAAGGGGTCGAAATGTCCAGTGACCTTGTCCAGTTAGCACACCCAATGCGATTTGCAGGCCACTTTATGGGCGCTAATCTCTAAAGGGGTCAAAGGTTGCACATCTCAACATTTTATGAGGAGAAGAATGGGGGTGTATCTTTCATTTCATTTACTCCCGAAAAGTTCATTTTGCTTGAAAATTACTGGAGGCTACCCCTGGCCATTTTCTTTAATGACCTTTTTCACAGCTCTAAGTAGTAAAGATACATTTAGCAAGATTGCATTGATTTTCTGAAATTGAAAAAAAAAAAACACCAAACAAGTGTGCTTGGAATGTAACATTTATTAATGTTGATGAACAAAACACTAACAAATCAATACATCAACAAGTCAATATATGCATGTTCAGATATAAACAAGTACCGGTAACATCAAAGCAGCTGGTTTGAGTAAACAAAACATAAATGAAAACGAATTCAATTACGATCAAATTGTACAACCCATCAATAAAATGGATTTCAACCAGAGAACAGCAGCAATAGTCACTTTCAAATGTCACATAAGTACTTCATCCATATGTCCATCCTGCATTCCATTTTCTAAGATATAGTTACTATTAAGGAAGTGATTCAGAAAAGATAGCTCGGGCATTAACCTTCTTCCCAAAATTTCACCTTTTTCCCCCAGGGCATATACGGAAAGCTAACGAGTTTTTTTTTTGACAACGGGGTAGTGCCAAAATAAACGAGTAACTGTTTTATCACGCCAGTAAGATACTATATATGGAATTGTAATGATACCCCCTGTCAACCAGTCAAATTACTTTATTTTTTGTACTATTTTTACCAAACAAACATTTTTTTTTTTTACTTTAGTGACAAATACTATGCCAATAATTTTTCAATATATGCTTACAGCACCCTGTTAAAAACAAAACAAAAACTCAACAACAACAAAAAAATGAACTTTGGCCTTGGTACACTCGGAAGCACTTTCAATCGATCTAACCCCCAAATAAATAAATTAATTAAAACAGGGAAACGTATATACATAACGCAGATTTCCGATTGATCTTATGGAGGAACTTAAATGGTATGTCAACTCGTCTTGAAACGTTACGCTGCCAGATAGGTATGCGTAGAAATTTTTTTTGGGATGGATTATTTTCAATGTTAAATGTGCAAATCGTTCGCTGAAGGAACTGTGGTCGCTTATGCTTGAGAATCGTTTTCCTGGTTTGTTTGTAGTGCATTCCATTCGCATTGGATGAAATGAAAGACGTTCCCATTCATAATGTTGGCAAAGAAATCTCGTTTTCGTGCCTTTTTATTGCACTGTGCAAGTTTGGGTGAGCTGATGCCAAACTAAGCAGCAAAGCTGATTCTGTATGTCCGAGTATAACTGTCGTGCCCGGGATTTGCATATAATACGAATGAAATGGACAAATGTGTACCAATTATTCCGTCCACCTGGCCTGAATGACTGGATACATTTGATCGACAACTTTATATATTTCGGTCTACACAAAAGATTTAATGAAATTCTACAAGTCTCTTAACGCACAGCTGTATGAGTACGTCTTAATCATTCATTTGCTGATTTTGAAACGGATGATAATTCATTCATAATTTCTATACAATGGTAGGCCTACTATAAAAGATAAAATAGCACCAAAAGTAACAGAGGTATAATGTATTTATAAGTATTTGATGCATCTTAGAAGAGTGAGATGCAAGTTATTAGTTAATGTAGATTTTTTCTTTTGTCAGTGTTTATTGTGCCAAATGTCATTAAATAAGAATAATATGATATATAGCAATATATTGGAAGCAAGGTATTATAAAGTTTAGTTACTATGATTCCACTTGTGTCACAAAATGTGGCTAGACATTAGCTTTCAATTAGCTTCATGTGTCTTTGGTATGCCATAAAATCTCTAAAAGTCCTTTGTTTATAATCTCTATGTACAGCGGATAAAGTAACACGACACTACCAATTATTAATTTTCAGAAATAAGTGTGAAACGCCAATAACCTGTGTTTGGTTATTGTTTGGCAAGTCATAGCTAGACTGGATATGTCTTTAGAAATTCAACCTCGCCTAGTCAAAACAAACAGCATTGATATCTGTACTGATTTGATGACTCCTATCCACAATAAGCATTTCAGATATCTTCTTTTGCTTTGGGCTTGTTCCTTTAGAGGTCGCCACAGTAATGAGATTCTTTTCTATCTAACCCTGTCTGCTGCATTCTCCTCTCGAACACTAACTGCCCTCGTGTCTTCCCTCACTACATCCATGAATCTCCTCTTTGGTCTTCCTCTTGCTCTTTTGCCTTGCAAAGCTCCAGCTCCATCCTCATCACCCTTCTACCAGTATACTCGTTCACTCTCCTCTGGACAATCCTGTCTTCTCTTCAGTCTTTTATGCATGCTTCATAGCTGGCATTACCACTGCCTTGTAAATTTTGCCCTTGATTCTAGCAGACTCTTCTATCACACAACACGACTAGCACCTTCCTCCTCCTGTTCCAACCTGTTTTAACTCGTTTCTTCATTTCCTTACCACACACATTGTTGCTCTGGACTGTTGACCCCAAGTACTTCAAGTCCTCTACCTCGCTCTTTTCCCTGTAGCCTCACTCTCCCCCCTCCACCCTTGCCATCGATGCGCACATATTCTTTGTTACTCTGGCTAATCTTCATTCATTCATTCCCATTTCCATGCCTCAACCTTTCTAATTTATCCTTCACCTGCTCCCTGCTTCCACTGCAGATGACAATGCCATCTGTTAACATTATGCTCCACAGGAATTCCAGTCTAATTTCACCTGTCAGCCTATCCGTTACCACTGCAAACAGGAAGAGGGACAGAGCTGATCCCTGATGCAGTCCCACCTCCATCTTAAATTCCTCCGTAACACCTACAGCACCCCTCACCGCTGTTCTACTGCCGCCATAATTGTTCCGTATAATTCTAAAATACGTCCCTGCAACACCATACATCCACATGCAGTACCACAGTTGCTCTCTGGGTACTCTCATACGTTTTCTCTAGAAAGACCCAATGTAGCTCCTTCTGACCTTCTCGGTACTTCTTCATCATCGCCCTCATGGCCTCATCGCATGCGTGACAATTTGGTGACTTCAAGGAGGAGACTGCAGAACTGGTTTGACATAATTTGGAGAATCTGATCGAGGTGCACTGATAGACTGATAATTGAAATCAGATGTATTTATAAATATAAATACTGTAATTTCTCAAAAATAATGTGCAAATTTTTCCCAAAATATTTTCAAAAAGTTAATAGAGCGCATTATATTTAGGTATGAATGAAAAATAACAAAATACAATCACATTGTATAGTTGTATACAGATACATAGAGTGGTTAAAGAAAAAAAGGTATACAGATACATTTCGATATGATATTCGATGTCTTATGTTACGCATTTATGTTTATTACGGGAATGTGCGCCCCCAACCTGAACTCTATGACCTCCTCGGGGAGCTTGCATTTTACGATCGTTAGCGTAGCATGTTTGTTGGTACTCCACCAAAGATCAGAAACGACTGCCCGTTAGTTTGTTTTCACTTAAACCAAGACAAAAATTGTTGACTATAATGGCAAGTTGTGCAGCTGCTTTTAAAAGAAATGTGTCATCACTCGTGCCGATGACGCCGCCAACCCGGAAGTAGCGCGGCAGTGCAAAACAACGATAGCTTGCCTCAATGACTTCAGGTGGCTCTCAAAACAACGTGAGCACAAACTATGTGATACGAGTGTCATGGGCACATTGAAAAAAAAAACGGGAGGACGCACAGAATTGACGTGCTGGTTTTTTTTTTTTTTAATGTCCCCATTACTCTCGTCACTACGTAGTCTGAGGTCACGTTATTTTGATAGCCACCTGGCGCCATAGGAAAGCTATGGTGTCAGGTGGGTGAGAGGCTGCGCTGCAGAACCAAAACTCTTGAGATTCAAAAAATGTTTCCCCACAAACGCCATGGAGGAGACAGATTGGGATTCAAAAAATATTTCCCCACAAACGCCATGGATGACACAGAGGATGACATGCTGTGGGAGGAAAATAAGATCACTGTTCATGAATTCAGGAGGCACCAGAACTGGACCAAGTCACCGAAGGTAGCTATGTTGGATATTTGTCAGATTGGAGGTGAGGCAGATGTAGCTTTTGAAGTCTTGGCCAAGGATGTGTCATGTAGAGGATAAACTGCACTATGCACAAATAATTAATGCAAAAAAATGTTTACGTCAAACAGTGTTAAATATTTATTTAAGACTGTAATGTGTTATCAATAGTATTAATAAAATGTTATGCCATCATTGAGCATTTATTTTAGCTGGTTTAGGGATTCTGTCCTGAGCCTGTTCCAAGATTATATTACGGCTACATCAGCACATACACAATGATTATTATTAATGTCTTTTGTACGGACAGTTTTTTGAAAAATAATTCAAGTACAAACCCAACAAAGTATAAATACAGATATTTCCCAATATTTCGAGTATATGGGTAGCAGCAAATCGGTGGTCCGCATTGTACATTGGTAGAAGAGTTTTCCTGATTTTTTTAGGTCAACTTTGAGATTGTGCATTATACTTCAGGATGCATTATACTCGAGAAATTACGATATATGGACATGTGCATCTAAGATGCACACATTAAGACAGTTGGCCTGATTTTGCACCTGGCCCAGCCCTCAGAATTATTATCACCAAAGACATCATCCATCCATCCATCCATCCATCCATCCATCCATCCATCCATCCATCCATCCATCCATCCATCCATCCTTCCATCCATCCATTTTCTTTGGTCCTTATCCTCACGAGGGTCGCGGGGCGTGCTGGAGCCTATCCCAGCTGTGAACGGGCAGGAGGCGGGCTACACCCTGAACTGGTTGCTAGTCAATCGCAGGGGACATAGAGAGAAACAGCCACACTCACAATCACACCTAGGGGTAATTTAGAGTGTCCAATCAATGTTGCATGTTTTTGGGTTGTGGGAGGAAACCGGAGTGCCCGGAGAAAACCCACACAAGCATGGGGAGAACATGCAAACTCCACACAGGCGGGTCCGGGATTGAACCCGAACCTCAGAACTGTGAGGGCAACGCTTTAACAGCTGATCCACCGTGCTGCCCCGAAGACATATTGTTATATTATATATTACACTGTATATTACTCCCCAATAGGGGTTCCCAAAGGAAGGTCATCCGGTGAAAAACTGTGCCAAACAAATATTATTTTTCATCTGAGATCTTACCCTGTGGTGACCCCTAACGGGAAAAGCAGAAAGAAAGAAACTTGCTTACTTACTGTATATTACTTAAAAAACAATTCCACTGGTTGTGTAAAGCTATTGGGGGTGCATACTGACACGAAAGGCCACGGGGGCGGGTCACCAGGTGCCAACTTTATGGCGCAGATCTGTGATCTTCTCACTCGCCAACTTTACATCTTCCGTCTGCTTGCTGTAATTTGTCCTTTGACCCAAGAACTTTGAGAACCTCTGTGGTCGCTAACAACGAAAAGTCATTCGAAAGCGTAAAAGTTCAACCTTAAAAGCGTCCTTGGCTGCACTTTTCATCTCCCCTTTAACACTAATTATAACCCTCTGTTGTTGTATGAACTGCTGGTTGAGGAGCAAAATGATGGTGAGAGAGAAGACCAGAAGAAGTGGGGGTGGAAGTCAAAGCAGGTGATGTAAGGAGGGGGTGATGGACGGCGGGAGCACCGAGTGATGTCTAGAGAGGTACTAGTGTGTGTTTTAGATGCAGGGATGGAAGGAGTAAATCCTTTTCTTCATCATTACCTCCTCTCTGCCACTGCCCTCACCTTAATTAGTCTCAGAGCAGCTCGCCTGGCCAGAAGTCTGCCTCGTCCCTCCATCCGTCCTTCTATCCTCTTCAAAACCCCTCCATCAACCCCCATCCCTTTAACCGCCATCTCTTTCTTCCTCTGGTCTCGTTTTTTTTTCTCCCTCCTCCAGCGATTCGCACTCTTCCTCTTCTGTCTCTTGCCTTGCGCTTCATCTTTGTCTCGGTGGAAATTGACTGAAATACCAAACCCCATAACCCCACAATATCAACAGCTGTGCAGCAAAAAGAAGAAACAGTTGGTAAATACACACACCCGCGCACGCACGCACACACATACAGTGGGAGAAATACGTGGCTGCTCCAGGCTTGGCAGCTATAAATACAGAGGGTAGTGATGAGGAGAAAACTCTGTTAAAAAGTTAAGTGGGGAAAAGAGCTTCACTGTGAGATTGACATCCCGACGTCTCAGCTCTCTAGAGGCTAAATTAGGAGATCTAGGTGCCACACAGGGTGCACGCAGGTGTGTGTGTGTTTCTCTGTGTGTGCACATATAGTCTGCCTCCATAGGCCTCTGCTCAGCCACTGGGAGCACATCCAGTGTCACAGTTTTTTTTTTTTTTTTTCCCTCACGAGCGGAATACTGATGGCCACTGGGACATGAATATAGTTGGAGATACTGCAGCAAATGCAGTCCAGCAATTTTCTTTCCTTACCCTCAGCTGTTTATTGGATTTATTGATTGAGGAAAAGGGAGGGAGATGAAAAGGGGATTACAATGACAGTCCCTTTATTTCAAGTTGTCAGTTTCCTTATTATGAAGCCAACATGTTCATAAAACAAAACCATATCTAATTCCCCATGCACCTTTTGACGATATAATGTTATCGGTTACACACCACTCCAAACTACAACTGTAATTGCAAACATTGTTAAATAAATACCTCTTGAACAAAACTGAGCATTGTCTATACAAACTGATTTTTTTGGTGCGGCTCTTTTATTGTTCTTTTGTTAGATTATGTAGGTGATCCTAATGAGTAGACCATGACGTGAAAATACAGTCCATCTCCATATTTTTTTTAAACAAAAAAAAATCCTAAATGAACCAACGGAAATTTCAAACTACTTTTTTCCTACTGTTTAGCTTTGACCAGTCTTTACGCTGGATCGTTAGCTCAATTTTAAGTTGCAATGACAGCTTGGGGGTCCGGTGTTAGAGTTGGTCACATCAACTTTGTGCTAGTCTTTGAATAAAAAAAGTTAAAAAATACTTCCAAATATGTATAATTGTATACTAATAAAAATGATGGCATAAATATCTGTATTGGTATACAATAGAGAATAAATTGCTATACAGTTCAGTGCATTATGTAAAAGTAAGTTTATCGAGGTGGAGCAGGATTCCACAAAAATCACTAGAAAGGAAATCAGATACATATTTTATTAAAGAATGATCTGACTATTAAGAATTGTACTATCCCCGATAATACGCATGCATCCACGTTCTATGGTGCCTCCTCGTTAAGGTCAAAGATGGCCATGGAGTTGAGCTCAGTTGACATTGGGCGAGATGTGGCATACACCCTGGATTGGTCACCAGTCAGTCACTTTTCAGTATTTATTACAGCAATGGGGTTGGAAATTAATGTTGTGTCATGTCATTATCCAAGCGACTTATCCTTACAAGAGGTGCGGGAAAGTTGGAGCCTATCCCAGCTACCTGCAGACGAAATGACTGTACCCTGAATTGGTCGCCAGTCAGTCGCAAGGCAGATATCGACACCATCACTGAGCGGGAATCGATCCCACGATGCCCGCACCACCCCATTATGGGTAAAAGCATTGGAAATACCAAAACGGTAGGAGCGAGGACTTTATACTTATACTACTTACTAGCAATTACAGTATCTTGATGATGTAGTTTCTGCGGAGTAAGATTACTCACTTTTATTTCTCTTCCTGTAGAGGGCTGAAAAGGTTTTAGTAACAGATTTGTGTGCAAGAAGGAAAGTACTTTATAGCATAATTACACCAATTTAAAATACAGTATGTCGGCGATCGAACATTAATGATGTATCAGCAAAATGCGAATTTAGATTGTGTTTGATCAGTTATATTGCATTGGTAGGTAAAATAAAAATTAATATGCTCTAAATTTTGGAATTACATTTTAATTGGAGCTCGTCAGATGTTGGAGGTCTGAATAATCAGTTCAAAAGAAGGCCTGCAGGGGGTGCTGTGTCCTTGGAAGTAGATCCGGATGTGACCTCTTGTCATTCATTATGCCGCCATCAGTTTGATGGAGCAATATGACCTGTCATTATAACCACTAGATGGCATTCAGACTCTTTATTGTTTGAGCAAAGTTTAGAGTTATTTGAACTGTTTTTCTGTACATGACCTTCACATTCTGATGTTTTTTTTTCATCACAAATTGAAGAGGTTGATAGAGACAAATTTTGTGAAACACCCACAGTCGAGTACAGTGGTTTAGTTATTTTTTATTTATTAGATGTGAAACTATTTGAGGTTACACAAGATTAGCATCTTTTTCGTTTAGGCAAGCTATCTGACAATATTGTTTATGTAACTGTTTTTTATTGTTTCTGTATTCATGATTGCAATTTGATTCATTCAAAAGTACGATTAAAAATATCATCCAAAAGTCATTGAGAAATAATTACCCATTGTGAAGGAAGCTTTGAAGTCATTGAAGAAGAAAAAAAAATGTCAACATTCTGTCTCCAACATATACAACTGTAATGATAATTTTGTCTTCATTTTTGTGTCATACTTTATTTACACTTCTGTAGATACAAGTGAGCAATGAAAAACTATATGAGTTAAAGATTTGAATCTATCATATAAATGTATAGTATATAGAAATGTATAATGTAGATTGCTCCCGCACGCACATACATTTGCACGCACACATGCAGAAGAAGACAGCGAGTATTCACCCCATTCTCGCGCAAATCACTTGGCCTCAGGGCTCTCTTAACCCTTCCTCTGTGTGGGTGAGTTTGTGTGCCTCTTAGATGTTTGCTTTTAAAAGCGCTAATGCTGGTGGACGCTGCTACTATTTGCTGTGATAATGCTGCCTAACAGCCAGCACTGTATCAGCGGGAAATCCCAAACACGATCAGGCGATTCCAATTCGCCCTTTGCCTCTTTACAATCAATCTCCACTATATACACAATACACAATATACAAAGAAAATATTGACAGTCAATCCTTGTGTTGATAATGTACTTTTGCTCGTAAAAAATTTCCTTCCTTTCAAATTAATCTTTTTTTGGGGGAGTGAGGGTGACGTGCACATGAGAACATACAATGTCGACACACGTAGTCCCAACCCAAGACTCCCCAATGATGACCTTTTAAAAGACATCTCATAATCAGGGATTCACATAACCTTAATTGACTGAGAGAAGAAAATTACGCAAAATTTGCAGATTTGATTCAAATACACTTTCAGTCATTTTCAGATTTTAACCAGGGAAAAAGGGTCTTTTCAAACAAACAAACTAGGAAAAGAACACGACCATAAAATAATGTGTTGCATGCAAGTTTCTATTTAAATGTATCGAGCCTTAAATGGTCTTTGTAATATAGCATATAAATAATCCGGTGTTGAATAGAGAGTTTGAAAGACATGTCAAATTGAACTAAAATGTTTAATCTAACTGGAGGAGTCTATCCTTCATAGGACACTGCACTTGGAAATTATTAAAAACATTGTTGTAGTACATAACAACTTTTTTTGGTGAGCTGTGCAGCGTACATTTCGACTAAACTTGACGTTGCCAAATATGGTTACTTAATTGGATTGTAAAACTACTTTGTCACCGCCTCTGCATGTTTATTTTTTAATTTTCTGTGAACTACATACAGCTCCATACTATAAATACATTGATTCCCCCCCCCCCCCCCCCCTCAGTTGGATGGCTTTTGGGTGTGAAAGACTTAACGTGAAGACTGGACAATGTTATTAGTGTGTCATGCAAATAGACAGAAACACACACACACGCGCGCACACACACATGCAGAACAAGTTGTCTCCGGCTTGCTGAACCCCTGTAATGCTCCTATTAGCAGCTTCAGTTAAAATGGCATTTCATCAGGCAGCTGACAAGTGAATTATCTATCCCATTTTCCTCTCATTTTCTTCCTCTCTCTCTCTCTCTCTCTCTCTCTCCCTCTCCCCCTCTGTCTGTCTGCCTCGGTCTCCCACTCTCCCCCCGGCTCAGTGACAGTAGCCTTAGGCCTGAGATAAAGAGGAGGCGCGCGACGCTCGGCGCTCTCACACACACTCGGCAGAACTGAAGTGACATCCTGTCAAAACAATAGTTTACTACAACAGGAACTTGTGTGTTCTGTCACACCGAGGCTCAACTTCAACTTTGGGACGTATAGAAATCGCTTTGCAAAATTGAGCTCCTCCTTCCGCCGCCGCCAATGCTCACTTTGCACACGTGTTAGCGGGTGTTTCATTCGGGGCAGTAGATAGGGGCATAGCTGGATAGATAGGCTCCAACCCGAGGACGTATGTGTGCGTGAAAACTCAGAGGACAGTTTAGATGCTGCTCATCATAAGAGCTTCTGTAGTGTTCCGTGGAGAAATTGACATATCTCCCCTTGAGCCGCTTTGGCACACACTCGCACTGTTGTGCGCATGAAAGTTTTTCTCTTAGATGGAATTCACTTCATGAGAGGATGGAGACTGCCTTGTGCAAGAGTGAGATGTTGGCTGGCGACTTGCTTCCATTTTGCCCTGTGAACCATATATGAAGGCAATAAAGAGTCACATCTTCATCATTATAGTGGTGACTGTTGGCTTAATTGAATAAATAAAATCTGTATGTGAAATTCATTTTGCTCTCACGTAAAAAAAAAAAGGTTATATAATATATAATAATGTGGCAGTAATTACCTTTGGGATAAATATATAGTGTAGGTCTTCATCACAATAAAATCACCTGCAGACCTCACTTGATATCTTTAAAGATGAAGCATACGGTGCATTTAACCTACTCCTGAATTCAGCATGGAGCAAAATTTCAACATTGACCCGAAAAGAATTGGGAATTGAAAACAAAAGAACAGTATAACATTCACTGAAGAGAATGTACTGAACTAAGGAGAGAAAGGGGGGAAAAACTTGAAAAGTTGACTTTTTCCGTGTGGGACAAATGAAACCAGGTTTCCAGAAAAACAATACGAAAGAGATCATCACCCATTGAAAGAGACCGATACACATATTTTAAGTAAGTTCCATGATGCATTTGTGGAGAAAATGAGTTGAAGATCTGTGATGCTGTCAGGGGGTCGCCACAGCAAGTCAGTTGTATGATTTATTTGGCAGTTTTTACCCTGGCTACTCTTTCTGGCACAACCCACCTATATTTTTTTTTAAATCTGTACTTGGGTATTAGGGAAATGTCTGTAAGGAAATGCAGCAGCATACTCTTCTTGCATTTTTTTAAATTATACATACGTGATATTTTACCATAATAGCATTCTTTAAAATGGCATTTGCACAAAATGGCTAAAAATGTAAACAATTTAGGTGTGCTCTGCGTTGACTAAATAAACTACTTGGGTTGGCGGGAGTTTACATAGGGAAATACAATACTCATATTTCGTTCTTTGATGATTTAAGCTTGGTTTGGATTTTAACAGAATCTGCATGCAGAGTGTCTCAGAGATGCTGCTATTACCCTTGTAGACAAGCCTGATCTGTGTCCACCAGGAGGGATTGTGGAGCTGGCTGGAGCCACATGGAGGCAGTGACTGTCTGTTCCAAGTCTAGAAAGTGCAAAGTGTGACCTGAAATGTGATCTCTATATGTCACTTTTCAGGATGCCTTTCATAAACTCTCACACTGTGGAAGGCTTATCCAAAGTCATCCTTTTGACTCATTCATCAGGAGATTGTTATGAGCGGCACATGCAGGCTATAAGACCTACTACTGTTACACTATGCAGAAAGTAGTATTTTTACTACACCGGATGAAATGTTCTACTACACATCTTGCCCAGCAAATATTCTATAGAAATAATATGTAAATTTTCAGTATGTTACTGTTTGTCTGGAATGTCCTTTTTTGATATGAAACTCATTCATGAATGCCTTTATGTACTGCATTGCTGTTTGAGCAGGGTTACGGTCAAAGGCCTTATTTGTTGGACGCCCACAATTGTCCAGAATGTCTTGATAAGATGGAATTTCACGCAGGTCAGAGTCAAATGGCATGACCATTGACTCTCCAACAACAAAAGACGAGAGGATGTGCGTTTAGAGGCCAGAATGGCATGACGGTCAGATCGCTAAACCACATTTATGCACAGAAAAATGAACAAAACAAACAAAAAAATAAAATCACCCCCACACACAGACAGACAGGAACAGACAGAGAGCTGGACACATGGGTCCATATATAATATATTCGTGTATGTGCACGCGCATGCCCAAATCTGATGTGTGTGTATGTGAGGAATGTGTTATGTGTGTTACGCGTGTGTGCTACCTGGCCAGCAGTGGTAACAGGCTCTGAGGCCTTTAATGGGATTTAGCCCGAGGCTGTTTTATTAAGATGTCGGCTTTCCCTGCTGCCTCCGCAGCTGACACCATTCCCCACTGATACCCCACCCCAACCCTCCACCAGCACCACCAGCGCCAACCGCCCCCCTTCGCCCCCGCTGCATACCAGCCTCCAAACCCCCCACCCGGCCTTCACCCCGTGTAAATCCCCTCAACTATCACCCCCCATGTCCAATACCACCACCCCCCATTGCCCCATTGCCCCAATCCCCCCAATCCACACTCTTCTACAGCAAATAATGACCTTGACAATACCTCACCTCACCACCCACTCCCACTTTATTCCTCACCCTGCATGTTGTCCTGAGCCACTGCTGTTTTTGTATTTTAATGTGGGAACCTATTGAGAAAAAGCTCAACTAAAGATAAAAAGAATAGATTTTTTCATTTTCTTGATAAATGCACTCAACATTCGCTAATACAGGTAATTACTCTTTTACGAGAGCTGTATAAAAGATAATTAAAAACTGTTTTGATCAACAGTCAGCAAAGTATTGTCATCGTAGGAAAGGGTTATAATGTTTTCTACTAAAACAAAATAATAGAAACACTTTTTGTTGCATGATGTTTCACATTGCTAGTTCTACACCACTTTATCATGCTAATAATAAACATATAGTTAAATGAATTCCACTCTGTCAGTTTCATTTAAAACTGGGCTTTTATATTTACCTAATGTTGCATGCACTGATGAAAAAAATATTTGAATGTACTTAATTTGAATATTCAAGTCTTTTAAAGTAACGTACTGTATATTATTTTTTAGGTAAGAGGTAGTAATCATGTCGGTTTACCACATTTCAATAAAGTGCAACTGAAAATTAAGAACCATTTTTTTTCAGCACGATAATATTTGTGTGAGACACTGACAATAAAAAAATGGTTATATAAATACACAGACTAATCAGCCCGCATGAGACGCAGGTGTGCGCCCCAATCAGCGCACCCGCGCAGGCACCCGCACAGCTCGATCATGACAATTCTGGCATCTATCTCAGACTTGAACATTCATTGCAGATAAATTGGGATGATAAATGAGGCAAGCGGTCAACACTATATTAAATTCAAATTAAAAAAGAATGCCTTCCTACATGACTTCATTTTGTTTAAAATATCACAAATTAACAATCAAACAGGCTTTATAAAACAAAAATACACGGGTGCTTCCACTCAGTTTGTGTAAATTGCGAAATCTCAAAACATACACTAAGTAACAATGAACATGTATTGAAAAATTGAATCAAGAAATTGCTGTGAAAACAATTTATACTATTGTTAACATTTCGTATTTTGCGTGCTCGCTGTCATGCCGCATGCAACACACTGTTCAAACAAACCTAAAACAAACTCTTTCTCTTACCTCATAAGAGCACTGTAGATTAACTTCATAAATCCTTTTTTAAAACATGGTAAAATTGAGAATCTTTTGTGGTGTGTTTTTTTATGCTTATCTACTTTTAAACAAACATGTTGAGTAGATAAATTAATATTAGTTGATCAACAAAGGGAAAAATGATATTGAAGATTCAAGTTTAGATCCTTTCATTCATTCATTGCACTTTTCCTCCCAAGGGTCACAGGCATGCTGGAGCCTATCCCAGCTATCTTCAGGCAAGTGGCGAGGGTACACCCTGGACTGGTCGCCAGCCTATCACAGGACAGAGTTTGTTCCTGCTGACAACTACAACAACAACACTTGTGCCTCAATTTTAACAATGCTTAAGTGTCACACTTATACATCTCCCCTTGGCCAAGTTTTTTCTTTATTCTCGAATCTACTTTTGTTTCTTTTAAATCTCTCGACCAAATTAATGCCGGTGGTTACATTTTTCAATCTGCCCGTTTTGCCACTACTGTATTCTATTTCCTCTAGAAACGCTTCGCTCCGACCGTTCCCCTTCAACAGAGCCCAGAGCAGTGACTCTGGACCTCT
This sequence comes from Syngnathoides biaculeatus, assembly GCF_019802595.1. NCBI lineage: Eukaryota > Metazoa > Chordata > Actinopteri > Syngnathiformes > Syngnathidae > Syngnathoides > Syngnathoides biaculeatus. The sequence continues at coordinate 17,859,365 of NC_084662.1, forward strand.
AGGCGCTTCCCCTCACTGTTGCCCCCAGGTACTCACTTCCTGTACCCCACCCCCTTCAGCACCCACCTTAAGGTAGCACAGCCCCTGCAGGCACTGGTGCAACTCTAAGAACGAAGGCAGTGAGGACGAGGCTCGCCTTTGTACTCACTTGTTCACGTGTGCTTCCCAATGTACGTGTGTTCCTATTTCCGCTTTTGATGAACATAAATGAGGATGATGCATAAGTTGCGTAATGCATAGAACCATTCAACTTGTATTTTTGTGTGTTTCTTTCTCGTGATGGATTGTTTGCTCGGAGGGAGTTTTGTTGCACGGTGAAGTTTGGAAAGAGTGTGTTTTGCAGCTTTACGTACTCGTTAGTATTGTGTCTTGTGTTTACAAATGTGTGTGCAAGTCTAAGTGTGTATACGTTTTCTTCTGTCCTTGTCTTGAGTGCTTTTGCTGTTTTTCCCTGGCAGGCTGTTCTGATTGGCTGGCCCTGGGGAAAGGAGATATCATGTTTAGCCCCAAACCAACATGCATCCCTCATCCACCATCCACCGCCACAACGATTTTGTATGTGTGTGTGTTTGTGTGTTTGAGAGAGAGAGAGAGAGAGAGAGAGATAGTAAGAAATGGCACAACAGAGTCAGACAGAGGTCTGGGCGTTCAGGCGATCACACACACTGCTCTTTCTGCTAAAGTGCTTCTCGTCTACTTGGCCAAAGCTGATGAGGTATGACATCACAGCACTTTGTTTTATCTTTAAAAGATGAGCAGGGAGTCCTTCACTTCCCCTTAATGAGGCTGAGGTGCCCACACAATATACTTGGGTGTGTTTGTGCGCACGCGTGCATTTCCACACTGCCCGCTCGCCCACTACCGATAACTGTGGCGTGCAAACGGCATGCATAGGGACAGCCGCGCTGCTGATTTTCCGCACACTCTCGCTAACACCCATTTTACCCATAACCCCTGGCGTTTCCTGTCCTGAAGCCATATGTCAGACTTCATTGGCTATCGCATCAATAACAGCGCACTCACTCAGATACCAACACCACAAGCTACCACTAACATATCTCTTCACAAGGCTTTGAACATTTTTGTTGTTGTAAACATTCATTTTTACTCTGGCTATTGGGGTCTAGTTTGTTCTGGTTAGTTTTATGAAGTAAATGGAGGAGAGTCAAACTGTCAAGGACAATCTGTTCCAGGTTGCATGTCGACCTCAATTTGTTTGGATTTCTAAAAAAAATTCCCTTTCAGGATCAAAGTTATGCTGTTGAAACCTATATTAACTTTACAAGGGGCGTCAAAGATTTCTTGAGTTTTGAATCTTGGTTCTGGCCCTCCAGTGTGACATTTTTACGTCTTCTCTGTATCTGTGTTAATATTACTTAGCTCTAACCTGTTCATAGGTGTGAATGTAAGTGTTAATGGTTAGTTTATCTATGATTGGCTAGCAATGAGTGTCTCGTCTCAAGTCAACTGGGTTAGGCTCCTTCTCAGCCGTGACACAAGTGTCACAGACCAATGGTGCGGAGGCAGACCCAAATGCAGGACTCCCAACCAAAGGCATGATGTTCAATGGGCTTTATTACAAACTAAGTTGTGCATGACAACACAGTCCAAGAAAGCAGGATACACAAAACAAGAAACAAGGTCCGATAACTATGAGTCAACTATATAGCGTAACAAAAGCGTGACTGGACTATAATGCCGCAGTGGCAGAGTAACCCAGAATGCGGTAAAGCATACTCAATGAACCGGCAAATGCCAGTGACAAAACTCCAATTTAAATAGATGGTCTAACCACAGCGCCTCATGTGAAACAGCTGCGACCGGCGACAGGTGTCAAAGATGAAACCGCTCGGAGCGGTGGCCAGGCCACACTCTTCTTGGCTGTGGTCCAGCTTTTTGCATGACAAGTGAGGACAAGTTCCATTGCAAATACTGTAGGTGGTATTCTTTAGATAGAACATGAAGTTCCACTCACAAAAATATGACCATCAACCTTACTTTTGCTTCTGCTTTTAATAATGTTCATCAAAACATTGCTTGACCAGTCCAAGTAGTACCCCGTATTTCCCCCAAACTCAGCTGGGCTCCAGATACTGTCAGCTCCAAGTCACTCGGAACTAGTAGTATGAAAAACAGATGGATGGAAACCATTTCCTGTAGGTTTAATGAATCAATTAATTATTTTTTGATGAGTGAAATTCGACACTGGAGCTGATTATTTTATACCCATGGAGTCCTTGTCCACTGTAATCAGTGAAACAAAAAGACCTGTAATTCTAATTGTATATTTAAACAACAACTCCTTCTTTCATTGTTAATACAGTTAAAGACATGCAGTATTTCAGTCAACTAAGAATTTTTATTACTAAGTACTAGTACATAGTAAGACTATTTTAAAACCCGCTCACATCAATGCCGTTGTGGTTTCAAAGAATCCATAGAGAAATTCAGTATTCAGTCAATATATGTACAGTACTGTATAAGCACCCAATGTGTAATGAAGCAAGCACAAGATATCTCAGGTAAAACTACAGTGACTGCAATATATGATATCTGGATGCTCTAGTGCTGCCATAGGAGGTAAATAAGAATTTGGATGCAAAATTTAAATACAGGCCATTTTCCAAATGTATAATTGATAACGATGTGTTAAGGCGTCCTCTAGAATCTTTCGTGTAGGGAGTTGTATCTAGAATTCCTAATATAAAGACAACATACTCATTAGCAGTCGCCGCCATGTGTTAGACGTGTACTTGATATTATGAGAGACAATCATCCAAAGTGATACCATGTTGTCTCAAACAGGATTCACACGCCACAGTAGTCAATAAAAGATGGATAAACCTCCAATGATTAATCCAAGATGAGCTGCAGATGTGTGATCCAAACAACTCTTGCTCCTAATCCTCATGGGAAGCGTCTCGATGTTTGCGCCATGTTGCCAGACGGGACAGTAGCTGTTTTACTTGGCTGTGTTGTGAGATTAACTAGCGTTAGCTGTCATTAGCCTGCGCGAACCAACGCTGCAGCAGACTGCAATTAACCCGCTAATCCGGCTAATCCACTAATGGGGCTAATCTGACTGGATAGTTTTTTTTTTTTTTTCAATAGGCTTGCCCTGGAATTACAGACACACACACACGCACACACACGCACACACACACACACACACACACCACACACACACACACACATATATATATATGCATGCATGCACTCACTTACAACTTGTAAAAACTGATGCAAAGATAAAATACAATACTCCTGAATATCTATGGCCATCCCTGCGTCAACTATTAAGAGAAGCGCACTCTATTGCTCAATGAACTCACTGAAGGTTTTGAAGGAGGATATCAACAAGGAAGTTAGAGGAGGTCTGCACATAATGTATAAGCTTTTATGAAGTTGCCTCTTTGAATAAATTCAACAGACACAAAACACTGTTTATTGCTTCTTCAGATCTGTATAGATTCCCAGTAATTCAGGTCATGGTAATCTGCAAAGGTTGAAAAAAACGCAACTGCACTGCTCTTGTGTGTTGGGGCACGGTGTGTAGTAGCTGTAGAGCGTCAGCCTTACAGTTCTGAAGACTGGGGTTCAAACACTGGCTCCCGTCAGTGTGGAGTTAGAATGTTCTGCCCGTGGGTTTTCTCCGGGCACTCCGGTTTCCTCCCCAATCCCAGACTAAATTGCCCCTAAGTGTGATTGAAAGTGTGACTATTGTCTGTCTCCTAGCACCCTGCAAATGGCTGCCAACTAGTTAGGGGTGTACCCTGCTAACCTGCCCGTTTTACAGCTTGGATTGGCTCCAGCACTCCCGCGACCGTCGTGAGGGTAAGCGGCTCAGAAAATGGATGGATGGATCAATGGATGGAAAAACAAGGCTTTTCGGTGTGGAGTCTCCCTATTTATCCCTTGTGGGTGTCATCTTTGTGAGTGCAAAATAGCTGGCCAAGGAAACAAATTTGAAAAAAAAATAAAGCGTACAGAAACACCCCTGATTATTTTGGGGGACACTCACAAAGAAAAAGTGGACCGCAAACTGCCAAAATACAAGCAGCACATTGATTGTCTCAGCAGGGAAAACAACATGGTACACCACTGTTATACCACGCTGAAGATCTTGTAATGTAATGTAATTCCCCATTTAGCTTTGGGCTCCTCTGATCACTTTTCAATTCACTTAATACCAACATACTGGCACAAACTTATATCTGCAAAGATGGATCAATGAAACTAAAATGTAACTTCAAGATTGCTTAGACTGCACATATTGGAGTGTCTTTGAAACTTCAACTGGCGGCTTGGATGAATATACGGATATTATACTTCAATCATCCAACTCTAATATGATACAAAACTTTAGATTTCCATACAGTTGACTTTTGCCTTTTTACCCCCATCTTTTTTTAATGCTATTTTTACACACCAAAGACTGCAGAGCCAACTTCTGTCAGTGACATTGGTACTCAGAGGACTTCTAGTGAGTAAGTTTTGTTTTTGGGATAGAAGTAGTTCTTGAATTGTTAACTTTTATTTGGTAACACTTACCCGAGGTGTCTACAGTTTCAGGTGATTTTTAATTAACATTGGCGATTGCACAAAACAGGATGGTGTGGTGGACGACTGGTTAGCACATCTGCCCCACAGTTCTGAGGAGTGGGGTTCAAATCCCGGCCCCGCCTGTGAGAAGTTTGCATGTTCTCCCGGTGTCTGGTGTCTCCTCCACAGAACTTATTTTTCGCCAAGAAGGTGGGAAATTCCAAAAGGTATCCAATACTTACCAAGAACAAAATGCTTCGAGGAAACGCTGACATAAGGGAATGACTTGGCTGCTAGATTGGCTCTGCTAATACGAGCCAGTAATTGTCGCTGTTTGGTTGATAACTGCTCCGTTTTCTCGCACTGGTTCTTGATCACAGCCAGCAGTCGAAAGAAAGACGCTTTACAACGCCCACTTTCGTTTGAGCAACCGATAACATAGCAGTGCACCCCATTGGTACGTGTTTCTGAAATGATTCCTGCTTAGTTATGGTTCGTTTACTCAAATTCACCAAACCAAAATGGCGACCGCATTCTCAACCTGAAGGTGTGTGACGTCAGTCGAAAACTCTGTTATGGCAGCAGCTAAAGTACTCTTTGAACTATTTTGTATCTGTCATACAAATTGGAGGAACTGTTTAAGTAGGCCATTCAAGGAAGCATGTTGGTATTTCCTTTAACAATATTTGATCAACTTTGAAAATTAACTTTGAAAAGTAATACATTTCAATAGACACTGCCATATTATGAGGGTTTTTTTGTCTCGCTTTTTGTCCAGAAACGGCGCAGAGTTTCTTCGTAATGGCTATTGGCTTGGCTATTCTGTTTTTTTTTTTTTACATCACATTCACAGAGCAAGTGGTTCGGTCGAACTCGATGTTCTCCACACACGTTGAACAGGTCTAATATATCTGGAAAATCCTTCAATTTGGTTAGATTATCTGTATGGGTGTACCCAATTTAACAAAGAACCAGGAGCGTATTATATAGTGGTAACAGGAGATAGGGCATTAATTATACTTACCAAGCTTTGACGGCAATTGATGTCCATAAACATGAAAAACCGCTGATGGCATTTTGTGATGTTCTGACGGGTTGAGTGTGTATCTGAATAATCCTTGAAAAAAAAAAGGGGTTTTAAATACATTCTCAGCGGAATTGTGACAAATCACATGTGACTTTCCTGTTCACAGTGGGAAAGAATCGTGGGACAGTCTTCATTCAAAGAAATCCTACAAAGGATTGAAGGCACACTGTAAATATTAATTACTTCTTACTAGGTTTTCTTTTTTTTTTGCCAGTCTTGGGTTATCTCCCATGTACATGTCCTCTCTCTCATTGTTATAACTTTGGGGCTGTTGAAGAACCTAAAAGTGACACTGTGAGAGTTTGGCTTAAGAACGGTAGCGCCTTCAAACACTGACCTTGGCGACTCATCACTAATGATGCTAGCTGGGATAATGACAACACTCTTTCAATGTGGGTGGGGGTGGGTGGAGAGGAAGAGACAGTGTCAGAGAGTGAACGAGTGTATAAATGCATGCAGGGGAGCATGTGAAAGTATCATAATCAGAGCTGCTAACGCTAATGAGCTAGCTCTTTGAAGAGACTGGCCCAGCGAGGGCTCCGCTCCTGCTAGCTCATTAGCTGACCTGAGGAGTGCCTGATTAAAGAGCTTTTGATGAAAATTTCAAGGTTTTTTTCCCCCTCCAAAAAGGAAAGACATTTTTGTGAAGTGAGATAAATATTGCACTACTGTTTTTTATTTTACTCTGAGGTTGAGGTTGATGGAGAAAGTGGGAGGTCGTTTACTAAGAAGGCATCAAAGAGCTCTCTGAAGAGTGCTGGATGAGATTGATTTGCTATTTTTATTGGCGATGAAATGTACAAATATATTTAATGGGAGGAGAGAGCGGCAGAATGTTTCCTTTGACTCTTCAAACACCCACGTGTCATCTGCGTCTCTATTTCTCGTCTTCGCACTCGCGCACAAACAGATGAGCGCAACAAGCCTGACTTGAAGTCAACAACTGCTTTGCTGTGGTGGAAGAGTGGCACCTACATGAGAGGCTTCGTGGGAGAATTAGTCTTCAGGAGAAACGAGTAGGACAGGTTGTACGGTGCTGAAACACCCATCTTGAAAGGAAGCAGACATAAACACACACAGAGACTCTTCTAACTCTTTTTACTGAATACGTGCTGCATTCAAGGGAGATGGCATTCCTTTGCGTCAAGGAAAATAAGTAGTTTGTTGTATAATATTGTGGCAGTAAAAGAGCGCACCCTTTGTTTGATTGACCAAAGTAAAAGTAAGTTTCTTTCGGCTTGTCCCTTTCGGGGTCGCCACAGCGTGTCATCTCGGATGAACGCACATATGTTTGGCACAATTTTTACGCCGGATGCCCTTCCTGACGCAACCCTTCTCAGGGTATTGTGTTATAAATAATCCCATTGTATTTTTCAATTTGCATTAAAAGCGACAGCAGGGAATAAAGCTGCTTTTATTACAGCAGGCACTTGTTGACTCAGGGATATTGGAAATAACGACTTGTTGCATTTCGTTGCGTTGCATTACAAATTTTGGGTTCCTGAGATTCTATTTTTGTAAACTATATTAAATTCTAACAATTTATGATTTATGTTTACCTCATAGTTCTGATGTTCGAATCATTGTTCCATTTATGTGTTGTTTTTTCCCCCTCGGCAACTACTGTAGACTCCAAATTGTCAATAGATGTGAATGTGACTTTGAATTGTTGTTTGTCTACAAGTAGTAGTAAATGATCAAATCATAATAATAATAGTCCAAACCATTTATATACACACACACACACACACACACACACACACACACACACACACACACACACACACACACACATATATATATCTCCATCTTCTTTGCCGCGTATCCTCACGAGGGGTCGCACTCCCCCCAGGAGACTGCAGGACTGGTTTGACATAATTTTGGAGAATTTGATCGAGGTGTACAGACCGACTGATAATTGAATTTATATTTTATAAATATAAATATGTGGACATTTGCATCTAAGGTGCACACATTAAGACAGTCGGCCTGATTTTGCACCAGGCCCAGCCCTCAGAATTATTATCACCAAAGACATTATCCATCCATCCATCCATTTTGTTTGCCGCCTATCCTCAGGAGGGTTGCAGGGAGTGCTGGAGCCTATCCCAGCTGTCAAGGGGAAGGAGGCAGAGTACACCCCAACCTGGTTTCCAGCCAATCGCAGGGCACATAGAGACACACGGCCGCACTCACAATCACAGCTGGGGGCAATTTACAGTGTCCAATTAATGTTGCATAGTTTTGGAATATGGGAGGAAACTGGAGTGCCCGGAGAAAACCCACACAAGTACGGGGAGAACATGCAAACTCCACAGAGGTTGGGCCGGAATTGAACCCGGGTCCCAACACTAGGATAATTAAATGGACACTGTAAATTGCCCCTCGGTGTGATTGTGTGACTGTTGTCTGTGTCCATTTGCCTTGCGACTAGCTGGCAACCAGTTGAGGGTGTACCCTGCCTCCTGTCTCCTGTTTACAGCTAGGATAGGTTCCAACACTCCCGTGACCCTTGTGAGGATAGGTGGCTAAGAAAATGGATGGATGGACATATATGCTATGCGGTTCATTGATTATTGATCAAATTGTTTCCTTACCAAAGTTTTCAGGGAGAATGTTATATGTGGTTTTGCAGCGCAAGACTCTGGGTAGAAAGCAAAAGTGACTTTTTGTGAACTTTTCAAGACGTGAGGGTGCACTGAAATACAGCCTGTGTGTGTGTGTGTTTTACCAGGTGTGCAAGTATACGCTTATTTGTCTTACGTGTATCTTGTGTTGGGGTTTTGCCTGTGTGTGTGTGTGTGTGTGTGCATGCATGCATGCGTGCGCACGGGCGTGTGTGAGTGACTGGTAGTAGTTTCGACAGGCAGAGCTGGATCTCTCATAGTGAATTTGGACAGACTGGAGTCTGCAAAGCAGTTCAAAGACCGCAGACCCACAGGCAGCAAGCAACTCACAGATTTGTGTGTGTGTGTGTGTGGGTGCGCGTGTGTGTGTGATCAAACAAGGATATTTGGTCTGTGAAAGTGAGCATTTTTTTTTGTCTTGACACATTGCGTTGATTTCTGTGTTTTTTCTTGATGGTGCATAAACGAATCTGTTTTTAATTTTAAAATATTCTCTCTCTGTCTTAAAAAAAAAAAAAAAACACACACACACACTAAATTAGCATTAGCACACCGTCCGCTACAGACACCCTCAACAGCTGTCCTGGGCTGTGACCCTGCTGTGAGTTATGCACACATGCCGGTAACAAAGAAACAGCAAAGAATTATTTTGAAAAAAAAGTTCCTGCTAATTGTGGGGCTGTAATTAATGAGGTAACCTTTGGAGAGCGAGAGAGGAAGGCAGAGAGAGAAATTATTCATATTATCTTTGCATATATGAATATGCAAAAGGTAATCAGTCCCTCCAAGGAGGGACACAAAAAATATCTCAATCAAAAGCTTATTTATTGCTATAAACACTCACGTACACGTGTGCACTTTGTTTGTCTTTCTGCTTGTCACTGTCTTCATCTCAGCAGTGTTATTGGGTCTGATGATGGCGGGATCTGAACAAAGCATAATATTAAATAGATGTGTTTTTTCTTTTGGCAAGGACAACAAATGGGAATATCACCTCTGGCAAATTCCTTTCGGAAACTCCTGTTTTGACTTTACACTGATCTGATCGGCCTGATCATTATCAGCCGATATTTAGGCTTTTATGCTTGATCAGCTTTTGTGTCTTAATTCGCCATTCCAATCAATGTTGTAAATTGATCGGCTCAGAGAAAGATCTTTACTCTGTGTCGATATTCTTGTATAGGATATTTGAATCCAAAAGCTGGTTTATTTCTAGCCTTGTCAAGTGTCTTTTGACATCGTATTGGAACTATCCATCCATCCATCCATCCATCCATCCATCCATCCATCCATCCATCCATCCATCTTCTTAGCATCTTATCCTCACAAGGGTCGCTGGGAGTGCTGGAGCCTATCCGAGCTGGCAACAGGCAGGAGGCGGGGTACACCCTGAACTGGTTGCCAGCCAATTACAGGGCACATAGAGACAAACAGTCGCGCTCATAATCACACCTAGGGGCAATTTAGAGTGTCCAGTTAATGTTGCATGTTTTTGGGATGTGGGAGGAAACCAGAAGCACGGGAGAACATGCAAACTCCACACAGGCGGGTCTGGGATTCAACCCAGGACCTCAGAACTGTAAGGCCAATATTTTCCAGCTGATGCACCGTGCCGTCTATTGGAAATATCTGACCACAAATAAAGTTATTTTAAAAGACACACATCGGTGGTGTCGAACAGGAACATATCTGAGACAGACAACACATAATGCCCGGATCAGACTACAATACAAATTTGCCCGTTAACGATTGCAGTACATCAGACTACTGCAATAAAATCTTGTATTCCAATCCCACCGCGTCCCTTTTTACCCATCAAGTGGGCTTTTTCTTGTCAACTCAAACACGACCAGATACACCTGTTAACATGGCGAGCAATAGATTACTCTGTGTGTTGATAAGAACAAAATGTGTAGGAGTGGTCATCAGTGCTCAGGAGAGGATGTTTGTTTAAAGATTGTTTGAGGTATGTTCAGCAGGAAAACATGTCATAAAAACAACATTATACAATAACATGTTTCCCGTTAGTACTTGACACTACAATATATGAGTCTTTGGTTGCATTTAGATTTAAATAAATTTCCTAAACTTAGTGTTTATCAAAATTACAAGTGGACCTGCCAGGACTGCTTCATGTTTTGTTTTCACTAGAATGACTTGCTGTCATGATCCTGCCGCTTCAGCACGAGCTGTGCGGCTGCGCTGATTGGGAGGCACACACCTGTGCCTCATGCGGCCTGATCATCCCCTGTATATATAGGACCCGGTGACGACTGGTCCTCGGCCAGTTCGTTGAGCTTTATGTCCCGTTCCAGCACTCTCGTATTCCTGACTGAACATGTGTGTACCGACCTTTGTCCGTTCTCCGACCAACCCTGTAAGCCTGACTCCTTGACACTTCTGCCTGCGTTGATTGTTTCCCCGTGTACCGACTCCTGCCTGTCCGCTCATCTGTTCTCGTCGCCCGACGTCACAACTACCGCTGCTGCACTGGACTGCCTGCTCGATCCCCGACCTCTGCATACAATAAACGTGTCTCTTCTTGAACTACCTTGCGTCTTCCGAGTTCCTGCATTTGGGTCCTACTCTCGTTTCCGATGGGACGTGACACTTGCTAATGTCATTTTTTAAAAGTTTCATTTTATTATGCTGTAGCACAATGTAGTGTTAGTCACATTACAAAATCTCTGACCTCTGTTCATTTGTAGTTTTCACTGAAGCTTAAAAGTAAACACTCCACAACTCCAGGGGGCGCCTTTTGCCACTCACATCTGAGCTTATGTTCTTTGTTTTGATAACGCTCTCGAGCACTTTTGATCAGTAAAGAAAATATCGTTATACTGACGTCTAACTGAAAAATAATTGCTGAAACCAATTTTGTCTCTTTGTGCGTATGTGTGTTTCTGTGTGAAAAAGAAAAGAATAATAGATTTTCTTTAAATTGCATTTAGATCACTTTCAGACTTCTTCTCCCAGTGTACACTTGTGTGCCTCTGTTTGTGTGCGTGCGTGGCTGTATGTTCATTAGAGACGATCGACTCTGCATACTCCATCTCCTGGCCGCATTGATTCGTCGGGTTTGCTGAGAGAGAAGTGAATAGAGAATAAAATAAGTCTGAATAATAAATGTTTTCTTCTGGTGCCTGGTGTTGCATTGTGTGTGTGTGTGAGAGTCTCATTAGCTATCTAGGATTACTTTACATGATAAATTCCATACGGAGTGATCGATGGTAACAATGAATAGCCCAATGCTCGACGCAGAATACTTTGATTTTAATTGACAAGCAGATGTGTTGATGAACGTACAGGCATGCATGAAAACGCACACGTGCAAACACTTTTTGGTGTTGCTCAGCTCTTGACACTATGCATTATAATGAGTTCTAAGAACTATATTACTGACATTAGTCCTTACCCAAAATACTGAAATTGTGAGGAATCTGTGTATGCTAGGAGTCCATATCTACGTTCATGTACATTGTTGGGTTAATTGGCCGCTAATTAGCTTTTTCACAGTTCAGAAAAATCTGGCCTTACCTTACCATCCATTTATCCAAATATTCCTCCATTTTTTTGGGGCACTTTGCCCTCATTGGATTTTCACGTGTGGTAGATTTTATCCCAGTTCACTTTGGGAATGAAGCCAGCTAAACCGTGGACGAGTCGCACACCAGTTGCCGGTGATTGAAGATGGAGGTCGACACAGTGTTTTGTGAGTTTTTGAATTGTAAATCTTCTCCATTTCAACCACCAACATGATGGACAAACAAATGTGGATCACTTGTATGAAAACTATTTATACCAGACTTTTCTACTGCATTTACACATAGCCTTTTTGTTGATTCTGAAGCTTTTCTGTGGCGCTGCATAGCATTGCAGTTACTCTACCTCTTAATTTTTCATTATTTATGTATTCATTCATCACACTCATGAAAATCCCTCCTGGAAGTGAGACTGGATAGCAACTAATTGGCGGCCGGGCCTGCGTCCACGGGGCCCAACCGGGCATAGCCCGACTAGGTAATGCGGGTCCCCTTTCCCATGGCTTCACCACCTGGGGAACGAGCCAAAGGGGTCGGGTGCAATGTGAGATGGGGGGGGGGCGTCCAAAGGCGGTAGAGACCTTGGCTGATTCCCACGACAGAAGCCAGCTGTAGGGATGTGTTAGGTACCTCAATGGTACGGAAAGAGCCAGAACCGCTGTGTGAGGTCAAGAAATTCTGACTGAATATAGTCGGATTCACCTCGACACAGGGTTTAGACTTTGGTATCAGTTTTCTTGAGATGAGTTGGACTCTCTTCCACTTTGGAATTGCCCATGGTGAGTGGTGCCAAGCAGATGTGGGCATCCAGATTGCTCCACATCTTGGTGCTTGTAAGTTAAGTTCCACACCAGTAGACAAGTGGGTAGGCTCCCTCAGCCTGTTAATCAAATAGCAGTTCAGAGTACCCACCCATTTTGGAGTCCTTGGATGGGGTGCTGGAGAGTCCCCCTGCTGGGGACTTCCTGTTCTTCTGGGGCATTTCAACGGTCATTTAGGCAGTGACAGTCATTGTGTCCAAGTCTCAAAGTTTCATTACAGCAATTGAGTGTAAATACACACGCAGGCCTGCACCGACCTACAGCAGCAATGCTGCTTCATCATTTGCTCCAAAATCGTCACATTCAGATTAGAGCTTTCACGCCTTCGGGCATGCTAACCATTTGAATGTGTCCATATGGACTTCTGCTCATTACATTGCATGTTTTCACTCTTCTGTATTGCTGCTGCCACAGTTTAGACTCTACACACCCACTCCCAGCTGTTCATCAATTAGCCATAACTCTGCACACCTCAATGACCATGACTTTTCACTCACTGTGTGTGTATAGAAGCGCAGACACACACACACACACACACACACACCACACACACACACACCACACACACACACACACCACACACACACACACACACACACACACACACACACACACACACACACACACACACAAACACACACACACAAGTAGCCATTGTAATAGAGGGGTCTGTCCCAAGTGGCACTGATTAAGTTTTCATACATGCCCTTGGGGCAAAACACTTAAGGGTATCCAGCTTCTTCCAGCAGAATTAAACAGTTAAAAGTATGTCTTTTTGGTCCACATAACCCTCAAAATATGTCACCTCTGTATACTGTTCATTGTGCTCAATGGGAGGGAAATCACAACGCACTGCAAATGCTCATTTTGTAGCTGTTAATTAAGCTATTTATTCATCCATTTTCCATATTATGTTTTTCTGACAAGGGGTTTAGGTGTGCTAAATCTTAATCCATTTGAATTTGAGGAAGAGGACTGGTCACCAGTCAATAGCTGGACACAAGTCCAGTGCCGATCTGTGCTATTAATACCTGAATTAATATTTATCTAATAATGTGACAAAATCATGAAATGGGTATATAGTACATAGTACTCACTAGATGTTGATTTATAAAATGTATTTGTCTTTTCAAATCACTACCGATGTGTGGGTCACTCCAGTTTCCTCCCAAAAAGATGCATAGTAGGTTAATTGAAGAGTCTAAATTGTCTGTAGGTATAAATGTGAGTGTTAACGGTTGTCTATTTGTTCCCTGCAATTGGCCGGCGACATTCCAGGGTGTAATTCCAGGGTCCTGCCTGCAGTTAGCTGGCATAGGCTCCAGCATACCCACAACCCGAGTGAGGATAAGCGCGGCTCAAAAAATAAAAAATGAAAAAAAATCTGTACTGTATACAATATGTATTGTACCGGAAGCAGTGCAAGCAGGTGAAACACTACAGGGGAGCCAACTTCACATGCACAAGGACGCCTGAGCTGATATCTGAACCCTGAACCTTTGAAAAGTCAGGCACATGTCCAACTACTAGCTTACGGCCCTGAGGGAATCTCAGTTCATTAAAATCTAATGAATGTTATTCCGTCAACAAGGATCAAACTTTGTGCATCTCTTAATGACAGACAAACATTTCAATGATTAAGAAAGTGATGCACTCCTTTGGATTGAACAAGAGAGACATTTCACTCATAGAGCTCATCACCAGGAATCTGACAATGGCATGTTGAAGGTTGACAAGGCCGTGTTTCGAGGGTCCACGCGGCTGCTACACATCTGTCAGTTGTTGGAAACCTCCCCTCGCCCATCGCATGTTTCGGAATCCACTCAGACATCCGAGACTGACGGCGGCAGACACACGAGCGCAACCTCAAATCAGTCAAATGGTGCTTGATGGTGATGATAAAAACAGGCCAGTATCTGTCAGTCTGAGCAAAGCTTCTTCTGTTTTATGTCACATGCCAACCAGTTTATAATTAAAACTTGTTCTAGTTGTGTTATTGTTTTAAATTGGAGTTTAAATAGCAGCAAATTTGTTGTAGGAGAGATGTCAAATGCAATCAGCATTCTTTCTCAGAGACACTGTTGAAAGAAAGATTTCATCAAGACAACATGAGCATTTCTGTAACACTTAAGCATTTGTAAAACTACATTATATACAGTAATTACTGTAATGTACACCAGTGCGTAGAAGCGCTTTAAACAAAATTATATTTTCAGTTCACATATAAACTACAAAGGTTCAAGGACCAGAAAGAATCAAGGTCAAATGTGATAATAGTCACACCTCCAAAGCCAAACAAATTCAATCATTGTGCGTGACATCATTTGAGATTAATGTGTCATGTAGTCTTCAGCATGTCATGACTAAATTTTATATCCAGTCCATTGTCGGAGTTGCTTATCCTTAGAAGCGTCGTGGCACTGCTGGATCCTATCCCAGCTATATTTGTACATGAGGCAGGGTACACCCTGATCTGGTTGCGACTCAATCGCAGGGCACACAGAGACAAACAACAGTCGTACTCACAATCACAATTTCGAGTCTTCAATTAACCTAGCATGCCTGTTGTGGGGGATGTGGGAGGAAACCGGAGTGCCTGGAAAAAAACCACACAGGTACTGGGAGAACATGCAAACTCCACACAGGTGAGGCCGGGATTTGAACCCCAGCCATGAGAACTTTGCGGCAAACCCTCTTACCATTTGTCCACTGTTGTCAGTGTGAAAAAAAGAGTAAAGCGACATTTGTTTTTCTCTTTTGTTTGTATTTGTGTGTTTTAGTGATGTCAAAATCCACAGTTGTATACAGTACCAATGACGGCAACGAGGACAAATGACACGGTGACCATAAATATAACTGGAAATGGAATCCGTTGTGATGTCATCGTAGAATTGCAACAATAATCACATTTGTCTCTGCCCTCACTGCTCAGTAATGATTAATAATATTCATTTCATCTGTTGCCCTGTCCTGACCTTTTGCATTTCCCACTCATCAAATCCATTTGAAGTACCGTACATCCCCAAACATGGAGACAAAAGTTGTAAAAAGTTTCTGGTAAAAGTCCTCTAATTGCTTGGCCATCCTCTCTCTCTCTCTCTTAGCTTATTCATGCCTCAGTCACCAATAGAAACCAGCAAACTGTCCATTCAGAGACGAGCGAGGGAGAGCGGAAACCTGCAAGAGAGCGAGAGGACACAATGCGGCCTGGCAGCTTTAAGCAGCTGACACAGAGCCGGGATGACACACACTCTTCCACACCAACGCAGGGATGGGAAAGGAGACGCACACACAAGTGCGTGTCTACACTAGTGAAATGCACAAAACCGGGACAGTAACAAACATACACAACGAACAGTGACATAGACACATAGTGACAGGGCCTCTACTCTGGCTGGGAGTGGCAGATCTAAAGCCCCCCGGGCTAGAATGCAGTTACTTGGGTTTAAAAAAAAATGCAGACTACCCCCTCAGCCCCCCCCCCCCCCCCCCACACACACACACACTCATCCATCACTACTGTGAGACTCCCTCAATCCATCCCCCCTGCACCTATTCTTGCAAACCCCGCCCTGTCAATGTTAAATGTATGTGCATGGCTTCTGTCAGGAAGATGCTAAATGGCTGAAGCTTTCTGCCTCTGAGGCTGCATGTGTCTGGTGTCAACTGTAGTTTTGTAGCTTGTGTGGGCGTGTGTGTGTGTCTGTGTACATTACGTGTGCATTGAGGGGCCTGGTTGAGGCCTGAGGCGCACGTCCCCAATGCTCGCTGGAGGGAAGTCAATAGTCATTAGTTTTCCAAGTGAGAGTTGCTCAGAGCGTAAAACATTGAGCTTTTCCTACCCCTCATGTCCGATTGCCCGTGGCCCCCTGATCATCAGTGTGCTTTTCTGGGTAGAGTGTGTATTAATTCATACAAAGGAATACTACCCCCTCTGTTGTTATATTTCTATGCCAAATACATTTGTGGCTAAATAATTGGTTAGTTGATTTATTGCAATAAAATGTTTTATTAAAATAAACATGTGAACACACGTACATGGAAGCACGGCAGAACAGCTGTAGAGCGTTGGGCTCACAATTTCCGACGACCAGGGTTCAAATTCCGGCCCTGCCTGCGTGGCATTTACATATTCTCTCTGTGCCGGTGTGGGTTTCCTTCCACATCCCAAAAACATGCATGAATTGGAGACTCTAAAATCTCCCTAGGTGTGATTGTGAATGTGACTGTTGGGCCCTGCGATTGGCTGGCAACCGGCTCAGGTTGAACCCTGCCTCATGACTGTTGACAGCTGGGATTGGCTCCAGCACTCCGCGACCCTTGTAAGGATATGCAGCTCAATAATTATGTGTGTGTGTGTGGGTGTGGGTGTGAATGAACTTGACCTCAAGGTAATCACTCAGTTTTAGATAACCCAGGACAGAGACTGAGGCAGGTCCTTTCTCAATTTCATCGTCATTGTCTTCTGATCTCACAATTGTTCTCCTGAACATTTTCCGACATAACATCTATCCATCCATTTTCTTAGCCGGTTATCCTCACAATGGTCACAGGAGTGCTGGAGCCTATCCCAGCTGTCATCGGGCAGGAGGCAGGGTCCACCTTGAACTGGTTCCCAGCCAATTGGAGGGCACACAGAGACAGACAACACTCACAGTCACACTTAGGCAATTTAGAGTGTCAAATTAACGTTGCATGTTTTTGGGATGTGGGAGGAAACCGGAGTGCCCGGAGAAAACCCACGCAGGCACGGGGAGAACATGCAAACTCCACACAGGCGGGTCCGGGATTGAACCCGAACCTCAGAACTGTGAGGCCGACGCTTCCCAGCTGCGCTACCATGCCGCCTTCAGACATAACATATCCTATTCAACATTTACAATGGGATGACAAAATTAATTCAGATATCACGATGATACAAAAAGTGCTTCATAGCTTCCTAGTCAC
This sequence comes from Syngnathoides biaculeatus, assembly GCF_019802595.1. Taxonomy (NCBI): domain Eukaryota; kingdom Metazoa; phylum Chordata; class Actinopteri; order Syngnathiformes; family Syngnathidae; genus Syngnathoides; species Syngnathoides biaculeatus. The sequence goes on from NC_084662.1 coordinate 17,876,931, forward strand.
ATGTCTATATTATTTGACTTGATGGAAGCGTGCAATAAGTTTTAATAGTTTATTTGATATCTTTCAGACCGCTATCAACAGTCTGTTCTCTCTCCGCAGTACAAATGCATCTTTGTCGTATTTATCAGTAGGTTAGCGGCTCGCGCATGCCTCTATTACTCACAATACTTCCTCGTGGCAGCCTCAAGGCTCCCTGGCTCTGCACCCCGAGGCTACTGTTACATCCAAACCTCAGTAAACTAGCCGCTGGAAAGCTACTGATTTTCAACAAAGAGTGCTTATTTGATAAAGGATTCTGCAGGCTACTGATTGTTTCTTTATTTGGGAGGAGGGATTTTAAAAGTCACATGGGACTGATAGCCTCATGAAACAGTGAAATGAAAGTAAAAAAAAAATGCACAGAGAGAAATGTTATTATTTGATTCAGTTTTGTTGCAGGAACAAATAATGAAGAAGTATATCAAATGATAATCATGCAATTAAATGAATAAAATGAGGGACCAACTTAACTGGACCAACGTTTACTCCTGATACATCTGAATGGGGTCCCCACGCCTGCATGAGAGCAAAATGCCTTACCGCATCCGAAATTCAGCAGTCAATTTACCTCCAACAGCAGTTTATATTCTAAATTGAGTAGCGATCCAATCACAAAATTCCACTTGTTTGTACAATGTGTTCTGCAGAAGTCTGTGTTGTGGTATATGTTTTCATTTATTCCACATAGCGACAGGTAGTCATGCCATTGTATCAAATGATCACGGGAAAAAAATATATATATTTTTTGATCCTTTTTGAGATTTTCATGGGCAAGGTGGCAATTTTTTGCCTTATTGAGATAAAAGTCTCTGAAGAGGCCACAATCAAGGAAATAACACTTCTTTTTCATTTCACGCATAAAACAAAGGGCAAAAAAGATGCACCCTCTCGTGGGCAGCGTCCCAAAATGCCGGACGGGTATGTTAGTAGTTCTGTGAAGTGGTATATACTAGAGATATGTTTATTAATTCTTATTCTTGAACGACACTGACGCATTAATAATATTGACGGATTAGCATTTTGGAGACAAACTTGGACATACTGACCTTTCTCCCTTTCTTCTCTTGGAAAACGCTCCATGTGTACTTGAGGTAGCCGTGTTGGGTCAAGAAGGAAAGGGAAATAACTCCGTGCTAACTTTGAGCGATGAGTTATCCTCTCCTGATACTAAATTATGGCTTCAGATTAAAACACTTCAATATTTTGACATACTGAAGCATATAACGCATGAAAATCATGATGTCCCAAAAATGGGATGCTGCCCACGAACGCTAATTACTTAGAAGTTGTTTTTTTTTTAAATCAAGCTGTGAGAAAGACTTAGGTTATTCTAGTATTGCTTGTGACGTCTCCCTCAAGGTGTACCATAGTTTTACATTCATACTCACCTCACATGGTTTTTACCTCCGTGATTATACATTTACTCAGCAGGCAAGTGTGTTTTACCAGAGGCGAAAAGACGGATATGTTGTCCTCAGCGACGCTGCAATGCAAATTTAAATATCCATAAGGAAACATCCTGCATGATCTGCCGCAACCTTCATTATTCCCTATTGAAGTCAGTCCTGTTCTTTATTTGGTGGAATTGAAGGTTTAATTTACGACCACAGACAGTAAACCCCATCAAAATGTAGTGACGTTTTAAAATATATATATAAATAATTCTGTATGGATAATTACTGAACTCTGTGCCTGACTTGCGGGTGGGCTCCGGTGTGAGGGTGTAAATGTCCATCAGAGTATGAAGCTGATAAGTCCAGGTTTTAATGTGGTACGGTCGACATAGCCTCGGGTCATGCAACAGGCCTATTGTGGGAGGCAGGGAGAGAGGGAGAGCGAGAATGAGAGAGAGAATGAAGTGAAACTGAAGTGTGTGTGTCCGTGTGTTCTAAAAGTGTGTGTCTGCGTGTATGTTAATGTGCCTAATTAAAAGCGTAGGGGATCATGCACCGGCACTGAGCTCTAGCAGCCGCTTGACGCAGATATGACCTCAGGCCATGGTCTGTCTCTCTTGCGCGCACACACACACACACACACAGACACACACACACACACGACCACAATTCTTCTACACAGAAGTTTTCATGCAAACTGCAGTTCACGCATCAGTCGGACCACACACACATTTACACAGCGGCATACAATGAAAAGAAATGTTACTGCAGAGGAAAACACTGGCTTTTTGTATTCATCTCAAATGTTTTCCTGCATCATTTGTGAGCCAACCATGAATGCTGACTAGGAAAGCGAGCAAAATTAACTTGGCTGTGGTTTTTGAACCGATAAGATATTGAGTTGAGTTGTAATGTCATGTGATGTTATTGACACTGGAATTGCAGAAATGGATTGTGGCAAATGCTGAAAGTGTGAGTACAGATTTTTTTCAAAAGTGAAAATGCTGTACAAACTATGTATACACTATAACACTATGTGCCGTTAGTATACTAATTCTGCAGTAACTATGAAAGATATGAAATCCCCTTTCATCAGAAAACAAAACAAAGACCTTTCTCATTTTTTAAAATTTGTAGTTATTGTAAAAACTTGCTTAATTATGTGTTATAACAATACATTACAGTTTGTGCATATTAATCATTCAAATCCAATCAATCCCCCATTGTTTGTGTCCCTCAAGGCTCTGTCTTGGGCCCCCACGTCTTTATCACCTGCATCCTGTCGATTGGCAATTATTTCCTGAAATACAACGTGCACTTCGACTGTGACATGGACGAAACCCAGGTTTACCTCTCCACTAAACCCACCGTCACGCTTCTCGCTTCCTTACTGACTGGTTCTCTGAACTCAAACACTGGTTCTCACCCAACTTTCTACAACTCAACAGCGATAAAATTGCAATCCGTCTGATTGGTGCCAAGTCCACGCTAGTAAAAATTGACAGTTTTTTCATTAATAATTCCCCTGTATCGCCCTCCCGTCAGGTTCAGAGTCTTGATGTCATCCTTGACAGCCCATGCCTCTTTCACACGCGTAAACAACATTACCCGATCTGCAAAACTTACACTAACGAAACATCAATCGCCTCTGTCCAGCCACCCCTCGATCACCCAAATGCCCCTGCCCCGGCCCCCACGTGGCTGCTGTCAATGTTCATAGCCTTGTCACTTCCCGTTTGGATTACTGCAAATCTCTTATGTTTGGTCTCCCCCATAAGTCACTACAGCTTCTCCAGAAGTCTCCCACACAAACTATCACAAGGACCCCACTTCACTTACCACATCACTCCACCCCTGCAGGAACGCCACTGGCTCCCTGTCCCATTCCGCTTCTAATAAATAAATAAATGAAAAATCTACACCTTCAAGGCCATCAGTAGCCTCTCACCACAATATCTTTTTGACCCCTTTCACATTGCCATACTCACTTGCTCTCTCAGATTTTCATCCACTTTAGCATCCCTTCTGCCCGTCTGTTCACTGCCCTGAATCCTGAAAGGAGGATCCCCTCGATCTCCGGTCCCTTCGTAAGGTTTCTTTTTTTCCTAAATGGGATTTTGAGTTTTTCCTTGCCTGATTGTCAGGCGGTTAGTTTAGGGGATGTCATCAGTCATTGCCAACTGTGGGCCTGTGAAACCCTTTGCGATGCTTTCGAAATTTGACCTTACTGTTGGGTACAGTCAGTCATTAAATTATATCAGATCAACTCAAATGTACAATTGACTGTGTCACAATTGTTACTTATATCTCCCAAAGTATAAACATTTGTTATTAAGTAATCTACCCAGGCACGGATTTACCATGTAAATTGAATTTCATAAACCCATACAAATGGTGTCGTAACAAATACTAAGCTTTAAGCGCACTCCTGATCCCAGATAAGACTAGGAAGACTTTTCCTAATTCTGTGCTGACTTGATCTGTATACCTCTTTTGAAAAGAAAGACCGGTGCCATTGCAGGCACTAGGTAATACTTGGTTTTTCATCATTGGAAGTCGTCACCCAGCTTTATTCATCTTATAATACCACCAGTATACCGTTACAAATATAGAACCCATCAATAGTATTAATAAATGCATTTAACTGTACCGTACATAATCTGGAACAGTTCAGAATTAATATTTGTGGAACTACATGACAAAAATATCCAACCCTTTTCTGAGCTGCTTATCCTCACAAGGGTCACGAGAGTGCTGGTGCCTATCCCACCTATCATCAGGCAGGAGACAGGGTACACCCTGAACTGGTTTTCAGCCAATTGCAGGGCATATAGAGACAGACAACAAATGGCACTCCCAATCACACCTAGAGACAATTTAGAGGGTCCATTTAATCTATGTTTTTGGGATGTGGGAGGTAACCATAGTGCCTGGAAAAAACCCACACAGGTACAGGCAGTCGACAGTTTTACGCACCATTTTCCTTTTTCAGCACCAGCAGTTCCACTTGCCTCCTTTGGAGCCATGATTGGGGGTTAATCTTGCTCAATTGGAAGAAAAAAAGTCACTACCACCTGCAAAGGAGTGTGTGGGTCAACGGGTTGCGTCTCACGTGGTTGCGCGCATTACGTCGTTTCCGTTTTTTTCGTGCGTGCGTTCGAAAGCACAATAACAAATTGTCCTGGGTCCGCTGGTCGGGGCGTTCGAATACCGATTTTTGTTCGAAAACCAAAGCAAAAAAGGTCCCGAGGTACCACTATACTCAGATACCAGATTTGCTGATTATTCAATATATTAACGATTGCAAATCGTCACAGGTATGTCTTGCTAGTCGAAGTAGAGCTGAACAGGTTTTGCTGAGACCAGCTAATCAGGGAATGGAAAAATTCAGTGAAGGTAATCATTCCGTCCCTGTGAGGAGGAATTCAACACCTGATGCCTGAAACCTAATATTGTTCAAGTTACGTTGACCAGCACTATTGCTTGTGACCATGACTTCCCACTACTGGTTTTGATTGATACTAGTGTATTTATTTAAAAAAAAAATAAATAAATATTATTTTTTTTAGCTACATTTAGAATAATAATGTTTGAAGCAGATAGATACGTGACAATTTTAATCTAAAGGGAGCATTTTTATGAATTTAAAACACTTTAATTGACTCTTATTAGATTTTGCAGATGCATCGAATCCACATCCTGGCCATTTTGAACATAAGAAGAGTAGATGAAGAAGATGGATGTTATGCTTGCACTGTCGCACACATTGTTTGAGATTGATGGACTGATCTTAGTGTGGGGCCAAATATTAATTGACGGTTGTCGTAGTTGTGTTAGAGCTGGAAAAAATGGAGGGCGCTGTTGTTGGTGGTGTGCAGGTTGGCCGTTTAGGGTAGGGCCGGCAGGAGCCGGTAGAGAGGAGGAGGGGGCAATACGGGTGTCAGGGCGCTTGCAGTCTGTCGCCCAAGGCTGTGACATTACCACACTTCTGCTCTACTTCAAAAGAACCAAATCTAACCGACGACAAGTGATGGCTCCGTGTGTGTGTGTGTCTATGTCTAAATGACTCTTCCTCTGATGTGAAGTTGTGATAATGTGCTGTGACACACTGCCTTCTGAAAGGCTTGTGTTCGCGTTGCCCCACTATCAACTGACACTCCGTTGCTAAGAGTTTGTGTGCGTGTGTGTGTGTGTGTGTGTGTGTGTGTGCGTGCGTGTGTGTGCGTGTGTGTGTTTGAGAGCGAGAGAGAGAGCAAGTGACACAACACCCATATTAATAGATTGATTGACAGATAAACAGGTTGCGTGAGGGAAGCTCGAGTGTAATCGAGTTTTCAGCCCAAGTAAGCAGAGCTGTTTTTAGCGTCGCTTGACAGTTTGAGCGTTATTGAACGCTCCAAACCAGTTTGCGTCAGATCTAATTGGAATCCTATAGACAACTTAGGGTTGATACTCCCTGGCTTTAGCTGTGTTGAGCTCCGCAAAAGCAACAAACAGCTATTTTCAATCAATGAGGACATCCGTTTTGTCGTCTTTGCTATCACTTGGTACCCTTCAGTGTTGGCTCGCGCACACAACAGACAAATATAGAGAGGAAAACACATTTAACAGTTAATATTTTACATGGTTACTAACCAGAAGTCTGACAAAATACACCGATTGTGTGATGAGGTGCTTGGTGGATTTTTTAAGGGCTTTCGGAGGACGTGTCTATCACAGCAGCATTGATCTGGTACAAACATGTTACACATGGAACTGTCCTATTAGGATTTTGTGACTAAGAATACAAGCGTGTGTGTGCGTGCGCACTTATAAAAAAGGCTGGTAATTTCACGCATGGCCTGGTGGTTGCCTTTCAGCTTTAGCCTGGAGTGTAGCAGGAACTCCTTAACTGTTCAATGACTTTAGCTTCAGGCAAGGTCCGCTTACACACACATGCATACTCACAACACACACAGACACGCACACACAATTACATCCATCTACTAGTGTTACTTCATCTACCCACCGACTTGTGTTGCTGAAAGGTGGACTGAAAGTAGTTGTTTGACGCCGGAAGGGATCTCTGCTTTGTCTGTTTGATAAAGCGGCGACGTCCACCTCCTTCAAAGGGCGCCGTGCTGATCTGATGCCAAGTGAGTGTGTCAATGGATTTGACGATTTTGACGCCCAGGGCACTCAGCAAAAACGGAGATGATGATGCGCGTGCTGTAAAACAACACAAAGGGCCCCATTGACTTGACTAATGAAGTTAAATTATTAGTGACTCCAAGAATACAATCACTGAAATGTAGAGTTGTTGCTTTTACAGTAATTAAGACGAAATATGTGATATATGTTTGTAACTGTGTACAGATATCCTTAGTGGCTTAGTTTCAGTTCCTTTTAAGAATAATAATGTCCTAAAAGCAGATGGTGAGCACATTTACATCACAGTTCTGAGGTTTGTGTTTAGAATCTCAGCTGTGACCTTCTTGTATGGTGTTTGAATGTTCTCCAAGTTTCGTTTTGTTTTTGCCACAGGTTATTCTGGCTTCCTTCCACATTTCCAAAACTGTTTATTGAATTGTCTATCTCTAACTCAATTTGAAATCGTGAAAAATTTAGGATTATTGTAGAATAAATCGGTTTCTGGGGTTCTTTTTCAACACATGACTCACACAGGCACACTGATGGTAAGCCTGCTAATGTTTTGTCCCGTTTGAAGCTTATACCACGCCAATAAACCCACCTAGTGCAGGACTGTTACTGAGAACACAAACTCAGTGTTACATCTGTGTTTGAAAGAAAAACTGCAATCATAGTACTTGGCATGGCTAATGGTTTCCTCCACACTCTTGCCCGACTTTCTTACCTTTTAAACCTTCTTCACCAGCACACTGCATCCAGGTCCCTGCGGTCCTCTCTGTGCCTCGTACAGACATTCGGTAACAGAGCCAATCGAGTAGAAGCCCCCTCTTTCTGGACCTCTCCCGCTCCTGTGCACCACAATGCCTCAACCCTGAAAACATTTAAAGCTGCCATCACTGCACACCTTCTCATCAATGGTCCCCCTTGACTGTGTCAAGCGACCTTGAGTTTTGGAAAGGCGCTTTATAAACTGGGTATTATTATAATCATGTACATCTTCAGTCAATTCTTGCTCTTTGAGTGCAGTAGCAATGTGAATTCTACGTTGTTGAGATATCTTATATTTGATTCTGCTTGCATCTCATACTGTAAGTGGTTTGAATTACCCAACAACCAAAACACCATCCAACCATTATTTTTTTTTATGCCACATGTCTTTGCGAGCCTATCACAGCTGACGTCGGATAAGAGGAGTATTACTTAATGAACTGGGTGTCAGTAAATCCCGTAGCACATATAGACAATCGCAATCATTGAAACCATGAACTATTTAGAAGCTACCTGTAACCTGACATTCACTGTATGGATTTTTGGAGTATGGGGGGAAGCTGGAGTACTTGGAGATAATCCTGAAACCCCTGCAACTGTCCACTTTAATTGGGGTCTTGTGGTGCAGGGTCCGACCACATCCAGCGGGTGGGGCTGCACCTGGATGTTTGAAATTGAACAGTTTTGACCGTGTAAGTCGTGATTTCAGATGAATATGTTTAGGATTGTTCAGCCTTGGTCGAGGCCTGTTAATGAACACTATGGGAAATAAAGTTAAAAATTTCCCAACACTTTGTATGTTTAAGTCAATTCCAGAGCCTAAACTACTGCCTGTGCTTGACAAGCTGCTCCACATTGGCTAAGCTTGTGAGTCTGTCAGCGAGTCCAACGCTACTTATCGAGAGAAAGAGGAGCACACCTGATCTCCCGGGATTACAGTATGGGTGTGCGTGTGTGTGTGTTCAAGTTGTGGCTGTCTTAAGATGGTCTGTATATTAGAGTGGAATGCAAAGAGTCTCTTGAGTTTTACACCTTACTCCCCCTCTTACGCGCACCTGCCTAATGAGAGACAGGGCAAACGGGGAAAGAGATGGAAAACACAGACGAGCCTCCCGCACGCCCCATCTCTGACGTATTGACATGCGTGGCATGGATACGCTGCATGTGTGGAGGTGTGCACGTTGCTGGAGTTTGTGTAGTGGTAGGCTTGCTGGGTTAGAGGATAATTGCCAAACCATTGGGACCTGAGCTCTGCCCGGCTTGTCAAAGCAGGCGTGACAAAACCTCCAATCAAGCCTGCAGCCAGCAGAGAGAAAAGAGAGGCAACAGGAATGAGAGAGAGAGAGAAAGAGAGAGAGAGATGGCGGTAGAGGGAAAACTCATATATTTAAACACCTTTGGAAAATGATGGTCCTTCCAGATTCTCAGTATAGCGGTAAATTAATTTTATCATCAGTAGTACTGCCTTTTCCATCAGTTTATCTGTCTTATCTATCTTCGACAATATCGATTTTGGTAGATGTACAAAATCGAACAAGCAGACATATGCAAACGCATCCCTAAATGAACACACGTGCACACAGGCACTCAATGCCTGTGGTACGGACTGAGTCTTGCGGTTATTACTGTAGTGCCGCTAGGCTGATGGTTTAGGGCTAGCCGCAGCTCTCACTCTCATGCATACGCAATCATGCATGGATAAACACATTCATTTGTGTGTGTGTGTGTGTGTGTGCATATGTGTGTGTACAGTATAGACTCACACAGTTTGTGAGTGTCACCCACTCTCGAGGGATGCAGAGAGCGGTTTGCCTGACGCTGGATTTCTTTCCAAAGTGCTGCAGGGGAAACCAAAGGAGGCTGAGATTTAATCATTAGCACTGCGCTAATTTTTTTTTAAAGCACCAAAAAAAAAAAAAAAAAAAAAATTAACTTCTGTGACTAATAAATGTTGAGGAGTGTACTACTACTGCACTTGATAAGGAAAGTCAGATAAATTATACGTTTGTGGAGTGACTCTCAGAGCGTTATTCGCCAGAAATATTTGTGCAGTTCGATCGGACGGTAACGACGGTAATGTGCGTGACACCAGTCGATCAAAGACGTCTTTTTCCGGCTCCTCTTCCATTAGTAAGTTGCTGGAGTAAACAGAAACGGTGGCTATTTTGCTGGCTCACCAAGGGGCTGACTCAGCAGGCTCTAAGGACGACCCAGGAGACGCCAAACGAAACACTGGTTTTGGGGTGTCATCTCCAAAGCAACATGGAGCAGTGCTATTATAAGAACATTTAAGAACTACTCCCGCCAAAAAAAATTGGTAAGGCACCAACCACATAGCAAAATAGCAAAATAGGAGAAAGATAGTAGTAGTATATTATCATTTTTATTGTGTGATGTTATCTTTTGAAATTCCATTGAAGAATTTCCATTTACTATAAAACGTGTTAAAAAAAAAGATCCTTTGTAGAGCAACAATCACTCGAAACCTGTTTATGTTGCATATTTGTTTTGTCACACCATTAAGACTTTGAACTTGGAAATTGAAATCAGTGTGCGATATGCATGATGTCATGCGTAGCAGTTTTTAAAGGTCTCCAAGCAGTTCTTAGTTTGAGAGAATTAAAAGATTGATATTATTGTGACATCCCTTCGTGCACTCAGCATTTCTAGCTCTCTCGTGCTGTTTTCTCATGGAGAGCTTAACAGGTGAGGTTTCAAGCTTGAAAGCACATTTTTCCAAATTTCTGGTTTTGGAACATATAAACAGGGAATGTGTCGTTGGTAATGTTCATTGCGACTGACTCTGTGACTGCTTTCTCCCGGCTTCCTTTCTTGCCGTACATGAGACAAGGTGTAAATGATTTTACTCATGTTGTCTGGTTCTCAGAGGAAAGTAAAGTCTGAATTGCTTCTTTGAAAAATTGTCACCAGAGGTGCCAGAAAAGTTGGTAAATACAGCAACCAAATCACTTAGCTGGAAACTGCTTTTGTGAACCAGCTCTTCTTTGTGTGCAGCAGTGCACCCACGTTTTTAGAGGTAGCAGTGCATGTCAGCTCGCGGCAAAATATAGAATTTTGTTATTATATTTCGGTTGAAGCAATAACAAAAGAACAAATGGCTTTACATTCAGGGCTTTTCCCATGGAATTTATTTTTTCAAGTTGGTGAGCACCAGTTGTGTTTGACCGTAGATTTTCCACCATGAAGCCCTCTCTGACAGGTGAATCAAAACTAAGCACTAATTTCTTATACTGTACATGAAGAATTCTCTGGAGATTGTATACACATCCTGGAAGGGACTGTATAGTCTCCTGATTAAGCCCTCCTAGGATTAGATCTTGATGACAGTGTCATCTGGGGCGGTTGTGGTTCCAGAATGCAGCCGGCACACACAGAGTAGATGCACCCAGGACAATGTTCACAGGGTGTCTGCGCTGTGGGGTTACCAGGGTGAATACAGAGTGGAGCCGCATTGGGACTAAGCTGTCAGATGAAACACTGAGGAACTACTGAGAGACACACAAGAGAATGAGTGCGAGAGAGAGACTGTGAGACTCTTTGCACATGTGCAAAGACTGTAACCTTGTCCCATGTGCATGACTATGTGTGGTTGTCACTTCTTCCTTTGTATTGTGTGCGGTTGTATCTGTGCAACTTTCACTGTGTTTAGTGCATGGATATATGTACATAATCTTTTTCCACTGAACTAATTGAGTGTGCATGCAAGCATTTCTGTGTGTGTGTGTGTGTGTGTGTGTGCTGTCTAGTAGAGCTCTAGTTAAAAGAGTACTGGTACCTTAGTCTACAGACTGATTTTAGATTAAATTATGCCATCCCCAATGTGCATTCTGACAAGCTGAATGCTGGATTTACACACACAGACACACAATTTAACATTACAGTGTATCAATGTTTGAATATCTACCCCTGCAGACACACACTTTTAGGTCGGCACGCAGAGAAGGATGGACTCTTTCTTCTCTTGCTTTAGTTGATTTCGAGAATGCAGCAATTTTCATTGCTACTACAAACACACAGTTGGATGAAGAGGAAGCGTTCCACCAAAGACATACCACATTTATTTTCTCATGTTTTCTGATTTTGGTGCAGGCAGCAGTGGGTCAGTTACTATTCAGTAACAGCGCGAAAGTAAGAGTGAATTGTTGTCTGTCTCTATGTGTGCCATGTGATTAAACAATCATCCATTCCAGTGTAGTCTGTCTTTTCCCTGATTGAATAAGATCTCAAATAGTGGGCGGTAAGTCGCGGGTCCCCTCCAACAGATTGCTGGCTCTGTTGGTGGATGTATTTTGTATGATATGCTGAGACTGTGATATTTTACAAGGACCACAAAATCAAGTTTGAAGTGATGGAATAGGAAATGTTAGTGGAAGATGAAAAATAAGCACATTATTTGAGTTACTGCAAAAAAATCAATTGCACCCATAATTTTTGGAAAGCCAGATGCGTCATAAAAGACATTTTGTATGATTTAACTCCCCCTGAGTACATGAGAATCAGACTCCGTAACATTAGGTTAAAAACACAAGGAAAAGTGATTCGGGAGAGGGCAGCAGCAATTACTACCGTGCATCAAATGGACAAAACTGCAGAGTTAATCCAAAGTTTTGCCATCGGTGATGTGGCATGACTCCTTCTTGTTGCTGGCTCCAAGTCAGCTTATTCAGATGTCCACAAATACTGAATAGAAGATGTTTGATAAATTAACAAAAGTATATACAAGAGAAAAAAGTTCTGATTTTTCCTGTGCTGCTCTGGTACCTGCTTTTTAAGACACACCATTTAAAGTTGCAAAATCAGCCTACGTCTCTATATCTCAGTTTTTACGACTCACATTGTGTGTGCTTTATTCATCTATTTTCCAAAAACCCTCCCAACAATGCACAAAAAGATCCGCACAGCTGTTTTGCACGCTTGGCAGATCGATCGGTCAGTGAGTAAAATAGAGGTAGTTCTGTTAAGGAAAGCTGCACATTTTGAGGCTCACTATTGTTGGAACTATCTTTATGTGGAATGTGATTGTTTTATTTTGTTTTATTTTGCATCGTCTCATGAAAAATACCTCAAAAGGCAGCATGTTGAGCACCGTGGTCTAAGAGTGCATGAAATACCAGGGCACAAATCTAAGAGGAAGAAATGAGTGTGCAAGTGGCAAGGCGATGAGAAACTATCTGCCTGCGTCCCTCAGGTAAAACAAGAGGAACATGCTCTCGTATCTGAGCCAACATCCTGAGATTGTTCCTGTTGATAAATTGATATCATGAAATATAAATGTCGAGCGTTTCATTGGCGGCACAGCGGGCCTGGAGCGCCAAACGGCAATGCTTTGAATCCAAGGCTGGAAATTTCCCCCAAATCATCAAATCTGACAACAAAGGAAAACTCAAATGGACTGCCTTAATGAGTTAAACACACACGCCTACGCACGCGCACGCCCACGCACTTACACATGCTCTTGATCTTGGTCTTTTAAGCAGCTTCCTTATACATCTGCGTAGCACCAACACAGAATGAAGCAACACTTTTTTTTTTCATCTGATCAATGAGCATCAAACGCCATCTCATTTAAATATTCATATAAGGTGTTAGAAGATGGCCGACACCGGCGCTCTCTGCAGGTATATTAAAAATTCCCCCTGTCTCTCCACCACACAGAGTTGGAGGTTTTTCCCCTTCACACAAAGTTTCTCGAAGTTTCTATAAATTAATAAGAGTGTGTTCTCTGTGAAGCTGGCCACTTTGAACCGAGCGTATTGATCTTGCAGGTGAGTCAGCCGTGCTGGATCCTGACTTCAAACGGAATCCAGCATTCCTGCAGAGAGGGCGGCCCAGCCCCGAACAATACCCATGCTCCCTTTCTCTTCCGTTGGTCCAACCTGAGGCTGGAGTGCAAGTGGTGGTGTTGGTGGCTCCTAAGTGGGTGTGATTGAGATGTTGGAATATTGCCATAAAGTTGGCAATGAATTTAGTGTTTTGGTTTTTATTCCATTTCATTTTCCTTACTGCTCCTCACTAGGGTCGCGTGTGTCTCGGAGCCTATCCCATTTATCTTTGGGCAAGAGGCGGGGTACACCCTGAACTGGTTGCCAGCCAATCATAGGGCAGATATATACAAACAACAATTCGTACACGCATTCATACCTTTGAGTAATTTAGACTCACAATGAACCTACCATGCATATTTTGGAGATGTGGGAGGAAACTGGAGTGCCCAGAGAACACCCAGGTGACGGTCCGAGCGCTCCCCTGTGCTGAAAAGTCTCCTTGTGACGAATGAGCATGTGTTACTAACAGGGGAACTCTGGGTACGTAGCAGACGCTTACTGGGAAATGTCCCGGTCTCGTAGTCCCCTTCTTCTACATAAACGGATTTAAAATATGTTATAACTTAACCCTAACCCTAACCTAACCTTAAAACAAAAGTTGATAAAATAAAAAGATATACACATCTTTGTACGTTCGCTGTGTTCAGACGTCAATAGCGAACATGAACACTCACCGACAAGTTGTCAAATGGCACATGTTGAAGCATGGAAGGGGATGTTTCAGAATGGCCAGAAGTTTACAAAATATATGCGCATGTGCATTACTCACAAAGAGACTTTACAGCACCGGAAGCACTCAGACCGTCATACCGGCATGGGTAGAACATGTGAAATCTACAAAGGTAAGGCAGGTAACCCAGGTTTTTTAAAAAATAATTTGTAATCAATCACCCCAATTTGTGTAATTTTCTTTAAGTAAAGATGGTACACACGTCTTGTTCAAATTTGAGTATTTTTCCTTCTTTCCTATCAAAGGCAATAAAGCAAATAAAAAAAAATATTCTGACTGAATATTGTGTGGGTTACAGATCCTCCATTCTACTTGACCTAACAGCCAAACAAGACAAAAATAAATAAAATATGTAATTTGCATTTACTGGGAGCACGGTGGAACAACTGGTTAGAGTGTTGGCCTCACAGTTCTGAGGACCAGGGTTCAAATCCTGGCCCCACCTGTGTGGAGTTTGCATGTTCTGCCTTTGCCTGAATGCGTTTTCTTGGGTTACTCCGATTTTCTCCCACATCCCCAAAACATCCAACAGTTGGACACTCTAAATTGCCCTGAGGTGTGATTATGAGTGCAACTGTTGTCTGTCTCCATGTGGCTGGTTACTAGTGTAGGGTGTACCCTGCCTCCTCCTCGATGACAGCTGAGATAGGATCCAACACGGTCGCGACCTTTGTGAGGATGAGCAGAATGGAAGATGGATGAATGAATAAATAAATTGATATTCACCACGATTGACATGAGCATGTTGGTGCGGTTTTCCACAACTCTTTTAGTTTCTCAAGATGTCCCGACTTGCAGTACGTGGTCCCATACACTATCATCTGATTTGGCAGTTCTCAAAGGTGGCAGTCCCAGATCTTTTTTGCGCATAAAGACATACAACAGGGGTGCTCAATGTGTCGATCATTGAAGGCAGTTTTGGTGGATCGTGTGATGGCATGTGTCCCCCCCCCCCCCCCAAAAAAAAAAAATACATTAAGATATCAGCCTATCATCCATGTCATCGCTTGATTCAGGTGTGGCCAGTACGTCGATTGCACGTACATAAAGGTGCGGTTTTCAGGCATGAGCATTTCACGGAAACAATCGTTCCGTTACCGTGTCGTTACCCAGCCTGAAAAAACACGGAACCGAAAGTCCGTTTCCCAGATTTCTGGGCTTACTTTTAAAAAATTCGCCCATGTGTGTAATGTAAAACAAGTTCTCAATGAAATACAACAATCTGTATAAAACAAACCTACATGAACCCCTTTATTTTTAATGATTAAAACGCCCAGCTTTGTCAGTGTGGTTTACAAACAGCACCGGTTTCCGCTTCTGCGCTACGCATGCGCAAGGTCGAGTTATTCATATCCGGGTCACTCAAACGCTAGTCAAACATGTCGGTTTCTAAGCGTAAAAGACAAAATGCTCATGCCTGCTAAGGCTTTATTTTGAAGTACATGTAAAAACCGGTTCCCATGAGCATTATCAATTATCATTTCCCACCGTTTCCCAGGACAAAAATCAACGGAACCGAAAGATCGGTTACCATATTTGCTGAAATCCTTATGCCTGGGTTTTGGAAGCTGGTCTCCTATTTACGGTCTCTCTTATACTTTCTTCACCGCAGTCGCGGCGATGACCAAGAAATGGGAAAAGATTGACTTCAATAACCAGTGGCCACAACTTTGTCGTTAGAGTAGTTGAAGTAATTAAGTCACTCATTTTTTTGTCAAACATGCATGTCTATAGTGAGTGCAGATTTATTTATATATATCTATTTTTTGTTTTCTTAAGTTTAAGGTGATATTTCTTTAAAGTCAAACATGTGACACTGGAAAAGTGCAAAGTTAAAAAGTTCAAGACGTACTATAAAGCGCAGTGATTTTCATGGTGTCGTCACTCAGGTTGTGTGTGTGCACGTGTGATTGAGTGCGTGAGTGAGACAGAAACTGTGTAAGTGCTGATTAGCGATTAGCAGGTCTCGAGGCTGACGGCAAAGCTGATCAGTATTTCCTTTGTGCGGGAGCTTTAGGGAACAAATCCCAACATTAACCCGGCTCTCATCTGCCTGGCAGAGTGCTAGCAGCAGCCTGCCAGCCATAGGCCGTACATCCATCTACAACCTGCAGCTAAAGCACCAGAATCCCACTTTGATGGCGCCTCCTTGTTGCCTCGTTTCAAATCAAAACCGCATGTAATCATTACAGAGCGTCTAATGCTGCTCCCCACAACAATTCTGATGGGCTGTGACATGTCGTTCTTAATAAGGATTCAAAAGTTTGTCACAATAAGCTTGACAAAAATGACATTTAAGTCATACCCCTTGAGGGACAGGTGAGAGATTTCTGTAGTTATATTAAAAAAGCAAAAAAAAAAAAAACCCCCCCGTTCTCTCTACATAACAGTAACTGGAGCAAAAATGTTTCTTTTAAGCGTTGATGCATCTCTAGTTGTGACATATAATAGTTTCCGTTTAAACTTATTGAAGAAGTAAATAACAGTTGACACCGACACTCCTTGTAAGTGACTGGTGACGATCCATGTGGATAGAAAGCCAGTCACAATCACATTTTGGCAGGATGTTCAATTATAATAATTTGAGCATTTTAATTGTGTTGGTGAACTGCAAAACATCCTCAGGTCAGATCAGGTAAGACACGTTCTGCTAAAGCTTACAGCGGAACATTGAAGGCACCAATATTAAGAACAAAAACAAATAATAATGTGAGAAATGCACTTAAAAGAAAATTAAATCCCCTTATAAAGATGTTATTTTTGACTGTTGAGTCCCCAATGACCCATCATATACTGTATAGTAAGCCATTTTCAAAACCGTGTCCTTATTAGGGTCACAAGCGAGCAAAAGCCGACACCTTAGACTGCTCGCAGATGGACTACATGCACCAGGTCTGTTGATTCCTTTCACTGTCGGAGCAGGAAGTTAACGAGAGACTAATTTGCTGAGCACTGGGAAATGTGAGTGTACGTCACGGACTTTGTGCAAGTGCTGTAGTCCATTGCAGGCCCCACGTAATTAATGCCGCTTTCATTCATGAATGTCTTCAATTAAACAGATATGTTTTTATAATGTGGGAGAAAGCAAAAGTACTTTGAGGACACCCAATGAAACTCTGAATAGAGTTAAAGAACTGTGAGCCACACCTTGATTCACTGTATTGTGTGTGCCGTATACAGAAATTAAAAAAATTATTGTAGCGCATATTGGACCATTATCGTCATGCCGCTTAAACAAGTCTGTATATAAAAAGTAATTTGAATACAACAAGTGATGCTTGAACTTTTCATTCCAGTTCATCAAATTTAGTGTGAGTTGCCATCATTCATTCTTGAGTGAGATATTACTTGTGCTCAGCCATTTAAGAACATTCCGAGTGAAGCAGTCATGCAGAAGGTTTGGAACAGGGATTTTATATTATAATACAGGTATATAATTTTGTATTTCGCAATTCATTGTTTATTGCGGAATATTCATTTATTCATTAATGTTATTTTTCTTTGTTGATTGTCTGGGATGAAAGTTATTCCTGTGCTTGTAGTAAGATCTGCTCAATCCCATAAGTATGGCTTCTTACCTAATGTTTGGCTACCTGTGTTTAGGGATAATTTGGGGGTTTGAATATTTCACTGATTTTGCTTCAGATGGAACATATTTTGTATCTTAAAAGGCTAAATGAGCGACATCTAAAACATGTGAATTTTCAGTGATGGTCAAAATATTGCATATATTCTGCTCATATTGAAAAGTTGAATGGGATCTCATCCTTTTGTAGAGGCGTACCCACAGTTTGATGCTTTTTAATTTTGCGGACATTTTTTTTTTTTGATGGCGACTCGTGTCAGTCATTTCACTAAGACCCGCCCACTTGTGGCCAGTACCAAGATGAACTAGTCGAGCTGCTGTCATCCGCTCATCATTGAGTCCTTTTCATGTCTTCCATTTGGTGGGGTGTGTGCGAATGAGAACAAACCACATTCGCACCCATATGTGACTACACACACACACACATGCGGATACGCACACACCAAAGAGACCACTTCAGCTCAGAGCATCCAACGAGCTGTGTGTTGCCTGTCAGGAGACTAACATCAAACAGGTGTAGCTGTGGGCATGAGAAGTCTGGAGACCAGCGAGGGCCGGAGGAGGCAAACGTGGCCTGCAGGGCCAGCCGGTCCACCCTGTGGTCACGGGATTCTTAAGAACGTGGGGGGTTGAGGCGGTGGGCGGCAGCGCAGGAAAACGTGCCGGGGTTTGGATCGAGCCAAATGCGGCGCCGTGTACGGCCGACTGAGCCAGGGGGTCGGGGAAGAAGCCGAAGGTGGTCCTGCAAGAGCACGTTGGGTTGAAGAGCGAGGTAAGAGTCCATAACAGAAAGATGGAGATCCTTTAGATTTAGGTGCCCACTTTGGAGATGTCATGTGTGGATTTAAAAAACACAATCTAAAGAAGAAGAAAAAGGCTCTATAGCATCGTTTGTCTGAAGTCTGCAGACGTCTCTTAAATGCACCAGGGGTCCTCCTTGGGGTCATTATGCGCAATTTTCCCATCTTGTGTCTCCCTCTACAAGCAAACAGGCCACTGGTTCGTCACCTTTACATGTCCTTCAAGAGACTTTGTCCTCTCCTAATTGGCGACGGGCCCGCAAGAGAGTACGAGCAGCAGGCGGCCGTGACGGGAGGCGGGCAGGAGGAGCAGAAGGAGGCGGGCAGGAGAACACAGGACTGCCGCTGTTGCCTCTGAGGCACACGTCGGCTCCTCGCTCTCATCAGCCATCAGAGTCCTCCTCTGAGCTGTCAGTCAAAATGACGGACGGCTGCAGACACATACTGGATGGAGTCGAGGGTTTTGAAGGGACTGAGCGTGTGACAGCGTTAATATAGCCTGTACTAGTCGAAAGACTAGGTGGCACCTTGACTTACAAGTACCTCAATTTGCAAATTTTTTAAGTCAGTTTTTATTTTTTTTGCTATGTGATGGCCGCCAAGTTTAGTGGAAGCTTCAGGAACGAAGTTAAAAAAAAAAAAAGTAAAAAATGGGAAGTGACAAACAGCCAAATAAAGCAATACAAAAATTAAAACACTCACACGAATCATGAGGGAGATACCCAAAATGGTCTAACTAACTTGGCCACGCCCCTTAAAGGCACACATGAACACAACAGAGTTGAGATTTGAACTGCTACTTTATGGTTATCCTTGGGTCATTGAGAACCAAAGAAAATAATAAACTCTCATGCCAAAAATAATACTATAGTCTTAAAACCACATTTTATTCACAATTAAATTTAAAAAGCTCACAAGAAAGTTAAGTAAAAGTTTATTTCGTGTGTGCATTTTGATTTTCATGTGATCAACCTAATTGCATCTCAATCAGAATTTAAAATTTCGCATATATTTTTTTGCATTTAATTTGTTCATAATTTTTGTGTATAACAATATTTAAATGAAAGTTTTTGTTCATAATATGCTGTTAAATATATCCACCCTTTATTATCTATAGATTGAAAGTACTCATTCTCCAAGATTCAAAAGGTACATGGATCACATAATTTTTTTTTTTTTTTTTTGAGTAGTACATGTTTAGTTGGACAATTGGACTATTTGTCTTTTAACGCCATTTCTTTTGATGTGTAATATAATTGTTCATTTTCTGATCCTGATCCCTTCCAAGTGATCCTACTTTTTCACTTCAAGCTCTTTTGTTTTCCTGTCTGGATAGCGATAAATCGACTAATGATACTATAATTACTGGGAAAGTGTGTGTGCGCGTGTGTGTTTGTGTGTGTCGAATCAGTATTCTAATGAGGGCGGACAAAAGAAGTCTGTAGCTCAGAGACAATCGGGCAGAGAGGTGCTGAGCATCAGACAAAGCTAGCCGAGAGGGGACAGCGCGAGTCGTGGGGGGTTGCAAAGGGTTCAGGCTGGTGGCAGTCCGTGCCTCAGGCAGGGTTTTGGGGTCAGGCCCCCCAAGACAACCACACGAGGCCTCCAGCGGGCCTCGAGAGAGAGATAGAGACACGAGGACCGCGCTGACCGTGGGAGGGGCGCTCAATTATGGCAGCTTTCAACATTTTAGCCCGGTGCTCCAGAAGAGAGAGCCACATGATATCTGCACCTCAAACACCTTAACCCACACTCAAGACACTTCCAGCTCATTGGCATTGTTGAGTTCAAACTTTGTATTCTTTCTCTTTCATCTCAAAAAGAATTGTAGGTTTTGTCACATGCAGTGATTACAGTTTCCGTGTATTGAATTTCAAAATAACTGAAATTAAAAATTGCTGTTTGGTTCCCTATAATTTGAGGATTGTCTTAAGCCAACTGCACACCAGGCACCATAGCACGCCTTTATGTGTGTGCATTTGTGTGTGCGTGTGTGTGTGTATACACGTAGAGATATTATATATCACTGACAATATAGTAGAGTGGTTTTAAAAAATTGGACATTTGCTCAGTGCATCAATTCAATGCAGTCTTTGACCATTGCAGCATTAGATTTTTAAAAGCTTTTATTATTTTAACATTTTAAATATTAATCATGTTAATACGCTTGCTTATTTTATGACCATGCCTACTGTTCATTGACATATTTGAACAGATTACAAAATAGATATTTGATGATTTTAAAAAAAAACGGTTGAAATTTTTTAAGCATTAATTCATCATGGGTGACACGGTGGTGCAGCTGGTAAAACGTTGGCCTCACAGTTCTGAGGTCCCGGGTTCGATCCCGACCCGGCTGTATGGAGTTTGCATGTTCTCCCCGTGCCTGGGTGGGTTTTCTCCGGGCACACTGCTCTCCTCTCACATACCCAAAACATGCAACATTAATTGGACACTCTAAATTGCCCCTAGCTGTGATTGTGAGTGTGGCTGTTTGTCTCTATGTGCCCTGCGATTGGCTGGCAACCAGTTCAGGGTGTACCCCCCTCCTGCCCGTTGACAGCTGGGATAGGCTCCAGCACTCCCCGTGACCCTCGTGAGGATAAGTGGCAAAGGAAATGAATGGCTGGATGGGTAATTCATCATCCCCTGGCCATAATAATGAGCACACGTTTGTTCCACTTCCCTCTTTGTTTTCTTTTTTGATGTGTCTCTTCTTCATAGCTTCTGGGGTTTTCTTCATTACATCACACACACACACACACACACACACACACGCACATGCACATGCACTGACCCTGAGCCTGGGATAGTCAGCATCCCAGGGCACATCTCTACAAACAGCCATTGGCGTCTTCAATGCAACCAATTTGATCTGGAAATGTGCACCTGGATAAAAACCGACACAAGCACAGGGAGCACATGCATACTGCACGCAAGAAGGCCAGAGGCCGGATTCAATGGCTCAAACTCGGAAGTGTGCAGCGAATGTGCTAACCGCATACAAAATGGCTGCTCCCTGTTGATGGTCACAGTTGCTCCTGTTATGTCACTTCAGCATAGTTGCTTATGTTAGGTTTTGCATTACTGACACCACCCCCGGCCCCTTGTAAATGTTGTGCGTCCTCACGTTACGCAAATAGTATGCTCAAAGTTCATCCTGACCTACATGGAAATATTTTTCAAGAAGCGCCCTGACTGACGTGCCCCACCAGTTTCACCATTTTGTGCAATTAATTGGTTCTTCTGGGGAGAGGCCCTGTAGCTCAGTGGTTTAGAGCACTGGTTTGGTAAACCAGGGGTTGTGGGTTCGTATCCCACTGGGGCCTCCATTCCCTGAGAAGGGTTGCGTCAGGAAGGGCATCCGGCGTAAAAATTGTGCCAAACATATATATGCGTTCATCTGAGATGACACGCTGTGGCGACCCCGAAAGGGACAAGCCGAAAGAAACTTGCAATTGGTTCTTCTGGGGGTCAAGCGCTTTTGTGTCAATTCAGTCGTGGTGTACGTCAGCCTGGCACGTGTTCAGCTCTTTTCTTCTCTCAGCAGCTGCCAACGGGGCCTGCCAAATGAATATCGATCCCTATACACACACGCACGCTTCACGGTGTTTTATTTGTATTTGGTAATTAAATTTCCTGGGATAGCCTTCAATAGTAGAGAAGGCATCACAGCTAATTTATTGTTTGCATCCAGGGTTAATGCCTCCGAGACCACTAAACTGCAATAGAGAGCTGTATTAAAACGGTCTAAGTATTGTTAGAATACCAAACCTGTCAGAATTACAAATATATTTAATTACACAAACAAAACATACTGTGACAACTGTACTAAACCTAAAATCCAATAATGAGACGCTAATATTCAGACCATCGCACATTAACACAATATACAAGCATCTGCATGCAGACAGAAAGAAGAGCAGGAGTGGGTGGGTGATCAATAAATTCCTCCTACATCCTTTCTGGTGAATGAAGAAGGATTTCTTTACAAAAAGCCTCACCCCGAAGGTTAAAGGTTAATAAAGGCCACTTCCTATCCCCTCTGCATCCCAGCATTCCACCGTTTGCCAACATTCCTGGAACGTAAAACCTATTACAATGAAATCACAAGCATTTGAAACAATTGATATTGTTTTATGTTATAGTGCCACTTTACATCAATTGCATTTAATGGAATGATGTAAACATGCAACTACGAGATGCCAGGCAATTAGCTGTGATGTATGATGAATTAAAAAAAAACCTGTAAATTACTCATGAAATATGTTCAAAAACAACATTTAAGACAACCCAGTTGGATGCTAGAGATTGTTACCAGCTATGAATCAATGTGGTATCGTCTGCTTGTTATGAACTCATAAAAAATATTCGGCTGTTCACTAAAATGATAATGGTGATGACGTTTTGAATTTGTACAGTTATTGCTTTTGACAATACGACTTCTTCAGCTGTAGCTCGTGTCTTTGATTTGTATTTGCTACAGTGCCTTAAATTGATTACGCTAATCCCAACAATCGGGCTGAATTTGATTGACGGATCTGATCCGATCTGCTCCGAAAACGGTTGGGGCCGAAGATGGCAAATATCAGATAAGTTCTTTACAATGAAAACTCATTTGTGTGTGGTTGACAAGAAAATACTCAACATTTTTTTTGCCCCATTAACTTTTCAGGTCAAAATAAGGAGAAAATAAATGCAGACATAGAAATTCATTTTTAGCACCTTGATGATGGCTTATACCACACAATTTCAAATATTAGAGTGGAAAAACGATGGTCTGTTTTCACCAGTCAAGGAATGTTGAAATTTCTCTTGGTTTGAAGCAAGAAGAATGAAATGTTGAACTCTTGCTTTAGTGCAGCGCTGGTTTGCGCGTCCGCTCTCCAATGGGCCCTGCGAATTAAGATGCAAAGCATGTTGGGATGCCAAGGAAGTCTCTCCGAGGAGAAAGTTGAATTAGAGATTGTCAGGAGTCACACACACACACACACACAAGGACGGCAAACAACACGGCGCGTTTTAAAGCTCATCTGCAAACTGATTCTGTCAGGGAGACTTAGTGACGTGCGATTGCTTCCTACAGCTTTCCTCCATAACGGCGCCGGGCAGGATCAGCGTTGTGAGGCTCACAGGGGAGAAGGAGAGGCGGCGGGCTCTAAATAGAGCCTTCCTCTGTTAAATATTAACACTCAGCCTTCCTTTGACAGAGAGCAGGCCGCCATGTCGCCTTCCATCTCCACCCAGAGAAGATGCAACATTGCATTGCACTCAACAACACAAACACACACACACACACACACTTGGACGCACGGCTGTGGCCGACCCACATGAATACAAAATAAGTTACGTGCTTTCAAAGGCTGACGGTTCTTTTTCTCACCTCCACCAAATGATCTTATTATTCTGCACCATAGTTGCACCATTAGAAAAAAAAATCCCTCTAATAGTCTATACATTTTTTTAATTTAAACATTTTGAATGTTTTTATCCCAAGACTATAGCCCTAAAAATAATCACCAAACAATGGTCCTTGAGATGAGCTGCCAAACTATTATATGACAGTGAACCTTTTTTTTTTTTTTGAATAGAGTCATTAAAAAAAGATCTCGTAGCGGCAGTTTTCTCTATGGTAAATGTTAATGCAAGGACACACAAACAGTGTGTTTTGGCTGGCCTTGGAGGAAGCAGACTGGTTGCGCGCATGTGTGTGAGGAGTGGGCGGGAGTGGAGGGGGGGGGGCCAACACATGATCATCTTTGTTCATAACAACAGCAAGCATTGAAGTATTTATCCAGTCAGAGAAAAACATTGTACATAATAAATTGCTTCCCGTCAAACCTTTTGAACGGATTGTAGTTTTTGTGTCCAAGGACAAGCGAAGTGCTCGAACAGCAATAACAGAAATTATACTTAATTAATGATGATTAGCAGGCGGCACGGTGGATAACCTGGTAAAGTGTTGGCCTCTGGCCTCTGACAGCTGGGATAGACTCCAGCACGCCCTGCGACCATCATGAGGATAAGCGGCAAAGAAAATGGATGGATATATAATATTAATGCCACTTCCTGAACAGTTGTGACAAATTCTTATATACAGTACAGTACATACTCCACTTCCTCCGAGTGACCAAAGGTGTGCATTGGATGAAAGCATACAGTTATGATGTGTTTAAAATACTTTGCATTACAAATAATTATGTTATCACACTTTCATCAAGTATGATACCATATAGTGCTATTTATCATGATCAAAGACACATTACAATATTACTGGTTTGTAGCTTCATGAGACCCTGCAGGAGATTAATTGTATTTTCATTTATTTCTTAGACCATATTCGATATGTTTTGAGTTAAGAACATGTTTCACAAAAGTAATCCAACTCGCGACTTATTTTAAACATGTCCGACTTCCATAGATGTCAAATAACAACAGTAACCCCTTCAATTGCCCTCGTACATGCAGTCACGTGTATGGACATGACAGATGATGTACACCTGCATGTTTAATTCATGACTTTTATTTGGGATCAGAAACATAAAATAGAGCGTTGCCTGCAAAAAAAAAAAAGAAAATCGCTGACCTCATCAATAACAAGACAACATTTGCCTGCCTACTCAGCAAGTTTATGTTGACATGAGTCAAACTCAAGACACGTGTACATGCTTTTGCTTTTAATGCCAGTCCAAGGACTATTGCTTTACTGAATTGGTCATACATATATTCCATGTTTTAAAATAATATTGCAGCATTTAAAATGATTATGACGTGTGTTCATTCACATATTACACTACAACACTTCTAACCAGTTTTGTCTGTAATTCCTTGTTACAGCTTTAAAGGTACATCAGACACGTTCCAGGACTGGTGTCAAAAAAGATGGTGTACATTTCATATCCAAACTACAAGTTTTTCCCTTCAAAGTAAACCTCCTGGAGTTTAAAACACATGTGCGAAACTTTCATGCATTCTGGGAAGAATTCTTCCAGGATTCTCTGTCATTATGCCCATCTTGATGTCGTCCACTGGAGGCGATCTTGTTGATCATCTGGTCTGCGTTCAAAGGGAAACTTTGGGTTTGAAACATTGAATATCTTCTGTAACATGTCTGACGTGCCTCATATATTTTTAATCATATTCAAATGTGATGGGAGAGAGAGCTGAGGTCTCTACAAATATTTATGGAAGTTGATTTAATGCCTTGCTGGTTGTGAACACTACATTGCAACAAAAGTAATAATCGGCCATGAGGAAGATTGGGATGTCAAACTCATTTTTGTTACGGGCCATATTGTAATGTTTGCCCCCATTATGACTGTAAACCCATAAAAATCTTGAACCTCCTCATCACATTCACACATGAAATTTATGAACTTGTTTTAGAATCAAAAATCAAGGGTAATGTTTTTTTAACTATTGTTGTTTGGTAACACAAAATTGCTTGCAATATCTCAACCTTATCATTTATGATATAACAATTTTAAAGTTTGGTATAGATTTTAACAAAAATCATTCTTGAACCTCCTCATCACATTCACACATGAAATTTATGAACTGGTTTTGGAATCAAAAATCAAGGGTAATGTTTTTTAACAATTTTTCGTTTGGTAACACAAAAATGCTTGCAATATCTCAACCTTATCATTTATGATATAACAATTTGAAACTTTGGTATAGATTTCAACAAAAAACATCGAAGTTAATACACGTGATTTGTCTTTGCGGGCCACATACAATTATGCGGCGGGCCATATCTGGCCCCCGGGCTTTGAGTTTGACACATGTGCTTTACATGGTTAAAAGCATTTACAAACTGAGAGAAAACAACTGCTTATAATCGTTTCAAAAAAAGAGTGTATAATTTAAACAGCCGACGGTGAAAGAAATATTTCAAAGTGGAAATCCTCCAAAAAACAAAATCATGAGGATTTTTTTTTTTTTTTATCAGGTGAACCTAAAACTAGTCAAATTGGTAAATGATGATGTTAAACAGATCTGCAAACATTTTAAATCAAAGAGGACATCATGAAAATGTAAAGGTCATGTTTAGTGGTCCTTAATCTTCAATGTTGAAAAACATATACTTACATGTCTTTACTTGTATCCTAAATATTTTTTAAATGCAAATTTTGCTGTCTTTGCGATAAAAAGAAAGAAAAAATGAGAGCTAGATAGATAGATAGATAGATAGATAGATAGATAGATAGATAGATAGATAGATAGATAGATAGATAGATAGATAGATAGATAGATAGATAGATAGATAGATAGATAGATAGATAGATAGATAGATAGATATAGATAGATAGATATAGATAGATAGATAGATAGATAGATAGATGATAGATAGATAGATATACTACAGACGGCTGCATCTGGAAAGCAACTAATTCTGTTCTTTGTTTTATGTGTAAACACATGTACAGCAGTGACATTGCATCACATTAAAATGAATAAAAATGAATGAATTGGTGTCAAAACAACAGATTTATCTTTGTGCTGTAGAGAATTGAGGTCCCCCCCATGCAAAAACAGCAGCCTTTAAATATATGAATCATACAGCTATAAATAAAACATGATTTCAAACTTAGGGATAGCAGTAACAGTGAGAAAAGTGTCTAAACGAGTGGGCAGGAAGTGGGTCACAGTGAACCACAAGTGGTTGGTTTTCGCCATGCATTTGTCAGTTTGCTGTAGCATTGGGGAGGCTTTGCGGTGACGTAAGAAAATCATTCTCTCTCCACATTTTCCCAACACTGTTTTTATTTCTGCACTCACTGATCGTTTTTTTTTAAACCTATTGTTTTCCCCATGACGCAGACAATTAATAAATGCATAATGGTATCTAGAATAGTTTATTTCTCAAACGATGATTTTTGAAAATGTAATTAGTTGATCTTTCACCACATTGTGTGGGATCCGCTGGGTTTGCATGAGTCCTCCTTGTGCTTTGATTATTCAAAATTCAAAACTATCATTCCTGACTGAGTGGAACGGTGTAGCAACTGGTAAAGTGTTGGCCTCACAGTTCTGAGGACCTGGGTTCGATCCCGGTCCCACCTATGTGGAGTTTTCATGTTCTCCCCGTCCCTGCGTGGGTTTTCTCCGAGCACTCCGGTTTCCTCCCACATTCCAAAAACATGCAACGTTAATTGGACACTCTAAATTGCCCCTAGGTGTGATTGTGAGTGTGGTTGTTTGTTTCAATGTGCCCTGCGATTGGCTGGAAAACAGTTCAGGTTGTACCCCGCCTCCTGCCCATTGACAGCTGGGATAGGCTCCAGCACTCCCCGCGAGCCTCGTGAGGATAAGCGGCAAAGAAAATGGATGGATGGATATTCCTGACTGCCCATTTTGATTCATTCCCTTGTTAGTCTGACATTAAAAGTCAATCACAAATGCACCATTGCAACCAAAGTCGAGGGGAGAATTGTTTTTGTCAGTAACTCGGGGGGTGTCGGAAATCATAGTGGAGCCAGAATTGCAGTGATTGAGATAGACAAACTTAGAGAAGCAGACAAGGTGCAACGGGAGCGGGAAATCTCCTCTTACTAATAAACCGTCATGTCCTCGCCTCCCAATCCCAACATCTGTCCAACCTCACCAGGCGTCATTATGACAACCCTCAACGAAGCCACACATGCAAACCGAAAACTAGATTTTACATCCACCGGGCACATCCTGTTGCAGTGCAAGGCAATGATGGGAAAGTCTGCCCCACTGTACTTGTCACATCAGATCTCCAGCGCGGCGGCCGAGAGCATATGCAACTGTTGTGCGTGTGTTTGGGGAGGGGGTCTAGGTCTGGGGCTGTGCCTGAGGGCCTCGCCTGCGCGACAAAAGACTCCACTCAACTCTGGTTAGTCTTTCTCGCTAGCATATCAGCACTGACGGATTGCACATGGGCACAAATACATTCATGCAAATATAAGAGTGTCCCTGTGATTAAACGTGGCCCCCGTCCCCTCGACCAATAAACACACTCGCTTTGGTCTGGACAGGAAAGCGGCAACATCAGACGCCATTAAGTGCGCGTCTCAGTCCTGTCGTCTTTTACTTTGCGTATGTGAGGCAGAGGTAATGAAGGTGCGTAAATGTGTTGAGGAGTGTGTGCGTGCACGTGTATGTGTGTGTGCGCGCGCACACTACGTGCTATCACTCTCTTGCTAGGGGTGACAGGTTGGTTGGGGACTAATGCAGCGCGACGGAACTGAATGTGGCCTCGAGCAAAGCAGCTGCCTGCAGCCAGTCCTCATCTGAGCTGTCAAACACACACACACACACACACACACACACCACACACACACACACACACACACACACACAAGAACTCATTCCAATGGTGAGAGAGTTTAGGATCAACACACACACTTCTAAACACACTCATGAGCATTATAACCCCCGTCACCCCTACTTTTCTGCTTGTGTGGCTTGTAGACATTAATGCCTGTGCCTGGATGAAGTGGTGAACATGACATGTGGCTGTTGTTCAACTTTTTACAGTCCTCACACTTTGGTTTCACTTAATGAAGTCTTATTAAACATTACAAAAGGGGATAATATACTTTAAACACATGTGACAGCTCACCCAAGATGGTATTGGGATAGAAAATGATGATATTGGAATGTTTTACGGGTTTCTAATGACACTCTGTGTTTCTGCAACCTTAATTATGGCAAGGTACTTTTTAAAAATATATATCAGAGCAAATCGTACAGCACAACACCAAACAAAAAATAATGAAAACTGGATTTTTCTTTTAACCCATTTATTTGTGGCTACGTTAACTCTGTTGGGCTTCTCACATAACCGAAACTTTCTAGTCTCTTAGTGACCCTTTTGAAGTATCCTTGGGAAAGATGTTGAACCCCTGACCACTCGCGGTGCTGCATCATCAATAGACGGCAAGGAAGTAATTTGCAAAGGGGGGCCACAAGCAGGAGAATACGTAAAGGCCCATGATTGTCCAGCATCCTACAAATAGCTGAGTACATTAAGCAGAATCTTAAACATCTCATTAAATTGAGGGTACCTAAAAAAGTGGTTGATGGACATCATTATTTCCATCCATTCGTTTTCAATAGTGCTTGTGGTCGTTTGGGTCATGGGTGAGGCAGAGTCTATCTCAACTGACTTTTGGTGAGAGGCAGATTGCACCGTAGGCTGATCCCCCCAAAAAGCGTTCATGCACACATTCACACTTATGGGCAAAACTAAAATGCATCTAGTAGAGTGTAGTATATAATATTAACCGGCAATAATCCTCGTAAGCACAAAGAGAACATGAAAACTCCACACATAAAGGACTAAGAACCTGAGAACTGCGCAGTAGTCGCAAGAATCACTTTTACTGGTGTCTGCTGCATCAGTATTTCATAAAATAAATTGCACAACACATGCAAGATGTGACGTCTTTTATGATTAAAAACAACGTCTCAGGTAAGTAAACGATCTAGCGATGTAGTTAAAATAGCTGATAGACTGGTTGCTTTCATGTGTGACTTTGTGTCAAATATGATTGACACTCACGATAGAACTCTCATGCTTTTTAATACAATGCACACGATTTTCTTGTTGTTTGGCTCCGTTTGCTAAATGCAGCCAATAATAAGATGACTAACAGCCCTGTAACATTATTCAGTACACATTGTTTTGAAATATTGCATCTCTGTCAGTGGCTTGACAAAGTTGGCATTCTTCAACTGTATATTGAACAACAAAAGATAGCGAGATTATTGTATTTTGATGAACAACGCAAAGCACAGCACAACAGGCGAGCGTTGGCAATTTCGTAGACCGCCCCGCCAATCAATGCGGCTCCTCTCATTCCCTTTAGATGGGGTGTAATGAGGTAAGAGGACGTGGCAAAATCGCAGTGGCCCGTGCGTCACATCATCACTGATCTTGGACAGCAGATGTGTGTGAGCGGGTACCCTTAATAAAAACAAAATGAGGTGGTGAAGACCGCCGGCAACTTTAATATATCCGTGGACCTGGTGCCTCTGTCTGCCTGTGCCCCGATCGAATTCAAATCAAAACTTCAGGAGGCTATGATAACCTCTACAGAGATAATTATGATTCAGTAAGTATCACTTATCACCATTTTCTAATGTGTAACTCACTCAAGAATGAATGCGTTTAAACTCAAATGAGGAGACGTATTTGATGAGCAATCAATAAATTTGAGAGGCGTCCACATAATCTTCAGTTTACCCAAACTGCCTTCCCACACATACAATTCTCACACATTCTTATCCATCTGATCTTATGGTGCGTTTCATTCATGGGTCCCGCTTTGTTGTGGCCGATGGTTTAACTACCCCCGTGTTTACATCAGTGCAGGGGTGGTTACTATGGCAATGGAGTGCCCCTCTTAACTGGTGCACTCAGGAATAATGCATTGTTGAACATCGCCTGAGGCTAGGCGCACACACACAGACACGCATCTACACAGACACACATACACACTAATCCTTAACATCTGCTATAGCGTATGTGTATAAGGGTGTGTGTGTCTGGCTGTCTCACTGCAAACTCATTGATAATCAGCTGAGGTGGGCCCCATTAAGTTCATTGCTAGTAGTCTGCCATACACTTTACTGTGTGCTGGGGCGAGACATTTAATTGAGGACTGAAAGGGCCTTGCACACTACTAGTGCTCCCTCTAGCGGTCGGGGACTACTACTCACATGATTTCGCTCTCTCTCACTCTCGCACTCTCTGATAGATATACACACATATGAATTGCTTCCATTCATTTTCATAGCCGCTTATCCTCACAAGGGTCGCGGGAGTGCTGGCGCCTATCCCAGCTGTCATCGGTCTGGAGACAGGGTACACCCTGAAATGGTTGCCAGCCAATCGCAACCACACTCACAATCATACCTAGGGGCGATTTAGAGTGTCCAATTAATGCTGCATGTTTTGGAGATGTGGGAGGAAACCGGAGTGCCCAGAGAAAACCCACAGAGGCGGGGCCGGGATTGAACCCGGTACTCAAAACTGTGAGCCCAACGGTTTACAGCAGCTCCACCGTGCTGCCCATTAATTACTTGTTATAGAAATTACTCTATTGCTGTACTAGTAGCAACAACCATTTACACCATGAGGGGCATTTGGTTGTTTTAGAGATAATCTAGATGCAAAATATGGGCACATCCTGTTGGGAAGGAACCATCCAGAGGCACAGTGGATGAATCAACCTGGTGTGGAGATAATTGCAGTAAAACCGATACCGTCGGTACCCTCCATGGACTGAAGTGACACCATTAGTAAATCCCAACTCGCCTCATATAGCTCATGTTTTTGCATAATGAGGCTCATCGTTCAGGTTGTGAGGGGCGGAAAAAAGTAAAGTAGAGTATCAGGAGATGTTTCCAAAGTCCATTTTGGGATGTTGCAAAGTGTGCAATGCACCCGGCAGAGGAAATTAAAAAGTCATAGAAATGGAACTGCCAAACTTGAATTAGAATCCTACACCAAAGACGTTGCTTTCAGATATGAAAGTGTGCTGCATTTAGGTGACGCTTTTCTTTGTTTGCTTGTTTGCAGCCTCCCAGAATCCGCGCAACTTACTTTCTTTTGTGTGTGCCGCGCATTTACTTTGCCATTATTAGCTTGCTCCTTTCATGCCAATGAACCTTGTTTAAATTTTGAATGTGAATTTGAATTTTAGAGGATAAATGAGGGGGGGGGATGAGGGATGGGGAAGAAAGTGGGGAGAGAGGGCGAGAGAGTGAGGTTGTCAGTTGGCTGTCTGTGTTTAATGGAGGTCCCTGGTGTCGCCCTCAGGCTCCTTCACTTGGCAATTAATGGAGGAACTCCCCGGGGAAAGCTGTGCTTCTCAGTAACACACACACACACACACACACAAGTACACACCTCGCAATAAACCTTCTGGTTCAGCTGAACTCTGCACCGGAGCGCTACCTCCGTGTGAGTCCCACCACTGAGTTAGAGCACTGGACCCGCGGCACCGGCTGTCGGTTTGTGTCCAGCAACCCTGAACTGTTTGGAGCAGTATCAGCAGACGTGTGGCTACACACACACACACACACACACACACACACACACACACACACACACGTTGACGCACGAGTTGGGAAAGTGGGGGGTGCGTTGTTGCGATTCGATGGAGATGAGAGGAGGTAAGAAGCAACGGAAGGAAGCAGCCAAGTGATTTTTTTTTTCTTCAGAACTCGGGCTTGATGATACAGTAGCTCTGCTCTGATCTGTCCGCTTTGGTTTTTCTCGCAGCTCCCAATGTGGTTGCGTGCGCGCGCGGACGTGATTACGTACAACAAAGCGGACTTTCATCGAAAAGAGTAATCACAAAACATAAGATGTTGTACAGTACAGTCTATAGTTAATGTACAACAGCGAGATGATGGTTAATTTCAACACACGACATTACAATTATTTTACGTCTTGGCTTGTAAATATTGTGTACAAACATGACATTACTCTGACTTATTTATTTTATTTATTATTTTAAGACGGCTGAATCGCCACGGTTAAATGTGAAGTTGTCAAGTGAAGAGTTCAATCAAACTATGCCTAAAACCCGAAGATACAATCGTCGTTTTGGATAAGGTAAAGCAAGACTCTCAGGAAAAGAACTGACCACACATATAACGATGGAGTAAAGTGACATTCGGATTTACTAACAATATTGCCTGTTCAATTCAAGCTTTTATCACATTGGTTCAGCTGGTAAAACGTTGGCCTCACAGTTCTGAGGTCCTGGGTTCAATCCCAGACCCGCCTGTATTGAGTTTGCATGTTCTCTTCAAGCCTGTGTGAGTTTCCTCCGGGCACTCTGGTTTCCTCACACATCCCAAAAACATGCAACGTTAATTGGACACTCTAAATTGCCTGTAGGTGTGATTGTGAGTGCAGCTGTTTGTCTCGATGTGCCCTGCGATTGGCTGGCAACCAGTTCAGGGTGTACCCCACCTCCTACCCGTGGACCGCTGGGATAGGCTCCAGCACTCCCTGCGACCCTTATGAGGATAAGGGGTTAAGAATATGGATGGATGGATTATTATAATGGATCCAGCTGTCAATTATGTACTTTCTGCCATCTAATAGAAGAGCAATTATTTGTTCTGTCTGTCACTCAACATTGAACATGTTACATATGTTTCATCCATCCATCCATTATCTGAGCCACTTATCCTCACATTAAATCAATTTTGATCATTTCCCACGGCACACCTGAAGAGTTCTCCCGGCACACTAATGTGCCATGGCACACTGGCTGGGAATCACCGATTTATTTATTTATAAACTATACATTTTCAATCTGAGAGAGAACATGCAGCATTTTGTAACCGCTGATGTAACAGCGAGTTTCGGATTAAAGTGAGATTATTTTAAGGATTTATGTCGTTTGTTCATGGCAATGAGGGAATTCAATTATTGGTGTTTTACATATTTAATTAAATGTTTATTATCCTATGGTAAACAGATTGCATAGCGTAAATGTCGGAAATCTGTTAAAAAGACAGAATGACTGCATTTGATCGACAGCACCTGCATTGATCCAAATTTATCCATAAATCTGTTGTGCTTGCTCGTGAATATTCTCATTCATCCAAGGGACTGAATCGATCGCAACTTGGCTGTTCCGTTCGTCTTAGAAGAAGTTTCACATCTCATCCGAGCGGGCTTCATCACTTCATGCAACAAGGCTTAGTTAGGACGCACTGGTATCCTCAGTTGGTTCGTGGGTCATCTGGAGTCTATCCCGGAGCACAAAACACACCACGAAGCATTGACGCTCACGTTTACAGCAATGGACAATTTAGAATTTTGGAATGTGGGAGGCAGCAGGCAAGCGTGGAAACTCCATACACAAAGCCCAGGCAGAAGAAGACATGCTAACCATGATGTCACCATGCTGGCCTTGCTTTAACTAAAAATGTGCCAATAATAATAACCGAGGTATATGAATAAAGTTGACTTTTACGCTGCCGCCTCTCGCCATGGACATACCGCAGCCTCTGATTGGATGGCGCGTCTTCACCTGCATGCAGCCTTTTATTCTCTCTGCATATTCATCAAACCAGTCATAAATATTGATGAGCTGGCACAGGGCGCAGCGGTTGCCCAGTGGCTGCGGGGCATTGTGGGAAATTAGCCACATCACTAATTGTGATCCGCCGCCCCTCGAGCGTGTCAATCAAACTCGGGAAGGATACTTTTGGGGGCACCTGTAGCTTCGAATGTGTATGCATGAAGTGGCGGGGAGAGATCGAGGGAGAGGGAGAGGAGAAGAAGGAGCGCGATCATGTGTGCGGGCACATCCAGGGCCACAAGACCGCAACGTTGCCATGGTAACCTCAACCATCAGCGCACATGAGGCTCAGGCCCGTGATCTCGGGGAGTGATGGAGTGAGGCTGAGAAATGAAATGAGCTCAAAAGCCATGTATCCATCCATCAATCACTGAGTAAAAACTCGACCCAATTTTCATGCAACTAAAATTGCAGTGCTGTTTACATACATTTTTTTTATTGATTCTCTGCAAAATTTTAGAGCCAAGCATTCATTAGCAGTTGATTTCACTGTACACCAGCTACGGCATATGAAATCTTGAGGGATTGCCGTTGTTGAGCTCCCCGCGACTCGCATGGCGTTAATGGCGTGTTATCTACTCAACACGAAAGATTCGTTTTGATTTCATTTGGAGGTGACATAGAAACTTATTCTGCCTAGACTCCATAATTCCTTTTATCAGGCAAAGGCACTTGTTGTTTCAGAATGTTCAAGTCCCAGCTATATTATGTACACAACCTAATAGTGCTCAATTAATTCCTTTCATGGTTTGTAGGTTGCATTAGTTAATATTTCCACCTCCTGTCATCATTTTACATGTTGTACTTGCGTGTCGGACCAGCAGTTTTTGTAATACAAACACAGCAATCCTGTTCCGACAGATTTTTTTTTTTGTGTGTGTAAATTTTTTGACATATGTAGGCCAACATGGGGTTGCTTTCTGTAACTTAAGCAAAGACATGTTAAAATATACATACATTTAATTATGCATGTATTATCCAATATGCATGCAAATCAAAAGCTATGACCAAGGAGATCTTTATATATTTATACACTGTGCAAAGCTGTGTATCCCTTTTCTATCATCACTGCCTGAGCGTGGCTTCTCATCTGATGACTTGCATCTTGGGCAAAAATAAGATATGGAATTGCACCATATGCGTGGCAAGGCGCTTAAAGACAGCGACACCTCTGTGAACGATTCCCCGCCATCGAGCATTTCCACCACTTGATGTGACGCTCTTTGACATATCATCGCATGTGCTGTTATTTCACCAGGTTTTATTTCTTTCGTCCTAGACGCGCGCCTTGATGAATTGCACATCGCTCTGTTTGGAAATGCAAGACAGAACGCGGCATTGCAGGTGAGTGAAGTCATTAATATTTCCTCTGTATCAATATCGCTGGCGGAGGGGTGTGTGCAAAAAGTGGATGTGTGGAGAATGTGTGCTTTAGATTGACAGGTGGATGATCTCAGTGAGTAGGGCACCCCGGGATCGACTGCATAATCAGGGAGACAAAGGAGCAGAGGAAGAGATGAAGAGAGAGAGAGAGAGAGAGAGAGAGAGAGAGAGAGAGCGAGAGAAAGTGTGTGTGTGCGTGTGTGTGTGTGTGTGTGTGTGTGTGAGTGAGTGTGTGAAGGGGGATGAGAGAAGCACAGAATAGTAAAATTCCCAGAGGGTTGAAGGGGTTGTGTTCTCTCGTCTCTGTTTATTTCCCTGCATTCGTTTGAAATGGTTTGTGTGCGTGTGTGTGCATGTGTGTGTGTGTGTGTGTGTGTGTGTTGTGTGTGTGTGTGTGTGTGTGTGTGTGTGTGAGTACTAACTCCAGGCCTGTGCCAGTATGCGTGTGTGTGTACTCACTCCTGTATGCAAACCGTCAGTGTGTGTTTGGCAGGTGTTTGATGCTTTGCAGCAGTAAATGGGTTCATTGTGAGAACGGCAAAGGTTCCACATCAGGAGACTTCCCAGGTAATTACACAGAAAGCGGCAAGCAAAGTGCGCACACAACAACACACAACGTTCTCCGCTCGACACCCACCTTTTCATCGGCACCTATCCGTGTTGCCTTGTATTGCGGCGCGCAAGGCTGTAATGTGGCTGTTTGTCTTGCCGTGTAGCCACGGCTCTGTGATCTCAGGTGAGCTCGTACACGTGCTAGCAGATATCCACAGAGGTTGTAAACAGGTTTATAGTGGTGGCACAGCAACCTAACCAAAATGAATTAAAACATAACAAAAAAATATACAACAAACTCACTTTGCTTCTTTTAGAGCTCTTTTAATAGACTGTTGAGGTAGAGAAATAAAGCTTTTACGGCGCAATATACTTTTATGTGATGCAGGATGGGAGCCAATGGTGGTGTAGTACTGATACAAAAAGTCCAAGAACACTTTGTACTTTTTCTGTGGAAGCATTTAATGATCTTCTTCACTTGCACAGGGACATGGCAACCGGATTCGGTTTTTGGGCCGACACCTATTTAATTAAGCTCTACTAAGCTAAATGGGCCCACTGAGTCCACTTAAGGGCCTCCTACGAGTCCTCAGAGCCCACTTTAACAAGAACTGCAGTATCTAATATACGATAGTTAAGTCACATTCAACCCAAAGGTTGTCATTGGAGCGTTGTGCATGGCTTATAATGACCAATAAAAGTCTGTACTTTCATTATTCCTTTCCTCAATTGTGTAGACAGGTGCACCCAATTGAATAAATATATTTATTC
This sequence comes from Syngnathoides biaculeatus, assembly GCF_019802595.1. Taxonomy (NCBI): domain Eukaryota; kingdom Metazoa; phylum Chordata; class Actinopteri; order Syngnathiformes; family Syngnathidae; genus Syngnathoides; species Syngnathoides biaculeatus. The sequence goes on from NC_084662.1 coordinate 17,914,012, forward strand.
TGACATATGTTTGGTTAAAAATAAATACAGTATACAGTGAAGAAAATGAGTATTTGAACACCCTGCTATATTGCACGTTCTCCCACATAGACAAAAAAAATATTGCCCTGTTCTGATAAAACTGCTCCCATGGCATCTTGGCCACTGGCATATTCAAGTAAGTTCCTCTAAAGTAGCCCCGTAACTTTTGAGCTGTATATACAGAGAAGAAAATAAGTATTTGAACACCCTGCTATATTGTGAGTTCTCCCACTTAGAAATCATGGAGGGGTCTGAAATGTTCATTGTAGGTGCATGTCCACCATGACAGAGATGTCTAAAAAGAAAAATCCAGAAATCACAATGTATGCTTTTTTAGCAATTTATTTGTGTGATAAAGCTGCAAATAAGTATTTGAACACCTGAGAAAAACAATGTTAATATTTTGTACAGTAGCCTTTGATTGCAATTACAGAGGTCAAACGTTTCCTGGAGTTGTTCACCAGGTTTACACACACTGCAGGAGGGACTTTGGCCAACTCCTCCACACAGATCTTCTCTAGATCAGACAAGTTTCTGGGCTGTCGCTGAGAAACACAGAGTTTCAGCTTCCTCCAAAGATTATCTATTGGGTTTACCTCTGAAGACTGGCTAGACCATGCCAGAACCTTGACATGCTTCTTACGGAGCCACTCCTTGTTTTTTCTGGCTGTGTGCTTCGGGTCATTGTTATGTTGAAAGATCCAGCCACGACCCATCTTCAATGCTCTGATTGAGGGAAAGAGGTTGTTCCCCAAAATCTCACAATCCATGGCCGCGGTCATCCTCTCCTTAATACAGTGCCGTCTTCCTGTCCAATGTGCAGAAAACACCCCCAAAGCATGATGCTTCCACCCCCGTGCTTCACAGTAGGGATGTTGTTCTTGGGATGGAACTCATCATTCGTTTTCCTCCAAACACGGTTGGTGGAATTATGACCAGAAATTTCCATTTTGGTCTCATCTGACCAAAAAACTTTCTCTAATGACTCCTCCGTATCATCCAAATGGTCATTGGCAAACTTAAGATCGGCGTTGACATGTGCTGGTTTAAGAAGGGGAACCTTCCATGCCATGCATGATTTCAAACCATGACGTCTTAGTCTATTACCAACAGTCACCTTGGAAACGGTGGTCCCGGCTCTTTTCAGGTCACTGACCAAGTCCTCCCGTGTAGTCCTGGGCTGATTCCTCACCTTTCTAAGGATCACTGAGACCCCACGAGGTGATATCTTACATGGGGCTTCACTCCGATTGAGATTGACTGTCAAATTTTGGTTCTTCCATTTTCTAATGATTGCTCCAACAGTGGACCTTTTTTCACTTAACTGCTTGGCAATTTCTCCGTAGCCCTTTCCAGCCGTGTGGAGTTGAACAATTTTGTCACCGGTGTCTTTGGACAACTCTTTGGTCTTGGTCATGTTACAAGTTTGAGTCTTACTGATTGTATGGGGTGGACAGGTGTCTTTATCCAGCTAACGACATCACACAGGTGCATCTGATTGAGGATAATCCATAAAATGGAGGAGGACTTTTAACGGTGGACTAACAGGTCTTTGAGGGTCAGAATTCTAGTTGATAGACAGGTGTTCAAATACTTATTTGCAGCTGTATCACACAAACAAATCGTTAAAAAAATCATACATTGTGATTTCTGGATTTTTCTTTTTAGATTATCTCTGTAACAGTGGACATGTACCTACGATGAAAATTTCAGACCCCTCCATGATTTCTAAGTGGGAGAACTCACAATATAGCAGGGTGTTCAAATACTTATTTTCTTCTCTGTATATACAGCTCAAAAGTTGCGGGGCTACTTTAGAGGAACTTACTTGAATATGCCAGTGGCCAAGATGCCATGGGAGCAGTTTTATCAGAACAGGGCAATATTTTTTTTTTTAAAGAGTTCATGCAGCTTACTTTTTTCGCTCTTACTCTGTATGACAAAAATATATATATTGACAAGAGTGTGTGTATTTTAGGGGACACAACTTTTGAATGTGATTACCACTATTTAAAAATAGAACAAAATGTTTTAAAAAATACTATCACTTATCAACAAAATCGTGTGATATGGGCAGCAAGGTGGCCACGTAGTTAGCACAACCGTCTCACACTTCTGAGGTTGTGGGTTCATATTCGGGCTCCAGACTTCCTGTGTGAAGTTTGAGTGGATGTCTACCTTTCCTTCATGGGTGTTGTTTTTCTCTGGTTACTCCAGTTTCGTCTCACATTCCAAAAATCGTGAATTGTGGTTCGCAGCCAGGGTGGACGCCAACACACCCGTAACCTCAAATGAGGTTAACACGATGTGGCCCTCAACAACCGTTCCAATTTCTCACATGGCCCCTTTGGAAAATTCATTGTCCACCCCGGTGCACTGTCTGGACATCAATGTCTCGTACACACACGCACATGCACGCACGGACACACACACACTCCATTGATACATGCTGAATTCTTACTGCTCTGAATCCAAATCTTAGTACAAACAACATCTGGTCTTCAGTATATTCTTCTCCTCTCGCATTCTTCCTTTCTGAACTCCACCAACTCTGGTCAAAGTATGACAACGCCCCCCCCCCCCAAAAAAAAAAAAAGCTAAATAAGAATCTACACATATATGCTATATGCACAGGTCATAATTTGGTGATTTTAACTGGGCGCTCGTGAGGTAAGATGTGATTTTGTCTAAGTACTCGAGGTCAACTAAAAACAGGACAAAATCAGTTCATCATAGAGGTAGAATTTATAACTCTCAGGTGTCATGAGCAAATACAGTATTAACAGTCCTGTGCTATTGTTTTTAATCATCTAGGATGTCATTGTATCGGATTTGCAAGGTCATTTGTGTTGAAAATGCCCAGGATGCACCTTTTCAAGATAGTCCAGCGGGGTATTTATTCCTGGCATTTGAGATGGATGGATTTCTCATTAATATTCAATATGTAAATGAACTTTGCTCCGACTAGTAATATTCAGTGCGCTCGCATCCATCCCAATTGGTACCTCTGATTTTCTTACCCACTATCAAGTGCCCCCGCATGAGATGCTTATCGTATGTGCAAATGTCAGTGACAGTGACTTCAGGGTTTGCCATTTAATCCACAGTTACATCTTAAATTATGGATATGGTTACCACAATATGTTTGCTTGTACTTTACATATTGCTTCGCCCGGCTTGGTTGCTTGCTGAAACCCTGGAAATACACTTCAGGCCTTGTGTGAAAACTTACGTTTACTCAATGACCCCCCACAAAATATCCCCAAACAAAATAAAATTCTGATCCCGTTGCACGAGAGGCCATTTTTCCTGAGATGAGTGAGCATGTAACAACCATGAAGTGGGCAGGTCCTCGATAAAGTATCCTTAAGTATTGTTTTTAAACCGGCTCGCAGACCCATCTTGACCAATGTTATGCACAAAATGGGGGAATGTGTGACTTGTGTGATGGAAACCTTTCAGCGAACATCTATAATCATAACAGCGATCTGTATGTGCATCTGCAGTGTCTTCTTTTCTTTATTAATCTCGTTCTTAATCTTGCTAAGGCGGTCTACACAGTATAGCTCACAACATATGTGCAAACTGCTCTGCGTTAAAAGATGACAGAGATTACACAGGAATTACACAATGGAAACCCGAGAAGCCTTTGTAGAGCCTCCGTGCGTGTGTAAAATTATAGTCGGAGCGCGTGCTTGTGTGGGTGTGGAAAGAGAGCAGCGGCTTCATTTCCCTCCAGGGTTGCACTGCCGATCTAGCGCCCTCTACTGGTGGGGACATGAACAACAGGAAGAAGTTTCTCCCATACTTTATTGACGATTCGAAGTTAAATGAATGAATATATTTTTAATTTGAAGTCACCCGAATTCCACTCCTACCTTAAATTTGAGTCATGGCTCATAAATATATTTTAATCTCGTGTAAATGGAGTTTATGGGTAAACACTGAGAAACTCAAAAAGTTTTTTTTTTAAACAAACAACAACAACAAATGTTTTTTTCACCAAAACTCCGCAACATAAATATCTTCATTTTGAGTTCGCGCCAGTCTGAGACAGAAGACATTTTTTTTTTCATTTTAGGTGTTTGCCATTAACTATACAGTGTCAGGAATACTTGGCATTAAAATAAAAATTAACAGAGTTCCATTTGTTACATTTCCGTGCAAGAACTCTGCAATGAAATGGAAATGCTTCGTTACCAAAATTGACTAGCTACTAGTGTACCATTAAAGTTGGTACTGCCAAAATATTAAGGACACATTATAATCCACTACAAGAGCTGAGTTTGAATATTGTTGGAGATGCTTCTCATAATGAAATCTAAAACTGTACTGCATCATCCGGGGAGGTATTTCTATATGCAGTACTGCATTTTGGGGGACTTTAGAATATTATGCAGGCTGACCAAGTATTAAAACCAACTCTCAGTATACAACCAACGTAATTATCATATTATTCATCTCCATAATGTCAGTAAAAATGATAATAATAATCTTTGTAAAGACAGAATAATTAAATAAGTCCATTACGCATCTCTTCATCGTTATCTTTGAGCAAGGATGTACTTTGATGGCAAATTTAAAAATATATGTATATGATCAGGAAAAGCTCCTTGCTGCTCGTTTCAAAACAAAAGCGCAAGGATGGGAAATATTGGGGAGACTTTTGGCTTCCGTGTGATCTTGAGCAGCACTTTAGAAAACTCCGGCAAAGAGAAGTTAATGAGCATCGATCCGCGGACAAAACATGCACAGACTCACGCGCACCAGGCCCTCCGATCCGACAGCTGCTGAAGTTAAGTTTTGAGATCAATTTTGTAGCATCGGTTGCTGCTTGATGGCTGTGGACTTCTATTGAAAATATCGCGCAGCAGTGACCGTGTGGAAGAGCGTCGATTGATTGTTTGATTGCTTGGTTGGAGATGAACGAATTCGCTGAGCAAGAAATGAGAATGAAAACTGTGGGACTATTTTTGTTATTATCATTATTATTATTATTATTAGCAGCAACCAAAAGATGATGCATACTCCCCAATATGGTAGGTGAGTGCGTGCTGTCCGTTGGTGGCAGATTGGTCCTTTGCTGCACTATTTCAGCGGCAACTGACACGTGACTGCCCTCAATAAATCTCTTGATTGGCTTGAGGACTAATTAAAAAGAACAACAATAAAACGCACTGATTGGCAACACCAAGGAGCGATGATAGCCCAACGCCCATCTTGTTATGTTTTATTTACAAACCAATGAGGAACTGAGGAGAAAGCCGAAGTTAATAAAAGGGGTCATTAAAGATATATATATATATTTTTTTTTTTGGGTCGATGTGTTTCTTCCCGACTGTCCATTTACCAGCGACCACCTGTTTCCTGGCTCCTCACCTCACGCACTGCATGCTTGGGCAGAAATTAATTTGCTGCACAACAAGGCAGTGACGCCCCCCACCCCTCCCCTTTGTAAACTGACAAGTAAATCCCTACAATTAGCAGATCCATATTAGCATATTAACCTGTGCTTTCTATCTTTTATCTAGGTCAGACACCAGTTCTCTTAATTGCTTTTTTTTTTTTTTTTTTGGGGGGGGGTGTTCATACTACACGCCATGATTGCACCAGTCGTTATTTGGGCTGGTTAAAGGTTCAAGTCACACTTAACGGACGCCCACAGCCACATGAGCGAGACGAGTGATTAAAATGAAAACAGGCTTGAAAACAAGGCCAACGCATGCGCACAATGAGGGAAGGCACGCATTGCACGTCTCCAACTCTTTATTTTGGTATACTTGAATGAAGTCGCATATTTTTTGGTTAGTATTGATCGATTGGGGATATGAGATTCAGTACAAGACCTGTCTACAAAAATAATAGTATCCAAAGATTTTTTCCCCCCCACAAAAAACAATATTTATTTCTATGTGTGCAGTGGTAATATTTTGAAACTTTCATCGTTGCCAACCCAAATAGAGGAACACATCTGAGTAAACATGAAATAAATTACTTTTTTTTTACACCGTCAGTCACAATTGTTTATTATTCTACTTTTTATATCCGATTTGAAGTGGATCGCAACCAGGTGTGCTTCATTAAGTTACCTGTGATTACATGAACAATGACAACGGCGCATAAAAATATCTACATGGATTGCTCCCGTACAAAACATTTGTATACGTCTCAACAAGGGGGAAATGATTTCTTACTTATTCTACATCACTCCATAAGCATGTCGAAATCGCACGTGTGACTGCAAATTCACACTTAAACTGTGATTCTCTCTATTCTTGTACTGTATTGTGTTCCGACTCTCAACATATATCCACAACCCCGCACAGCTTGCTGCTGAAAACTCTCGCCTGTGGGCTTTCCGGCGTCTTGGGCCTTTCCCTGCCTCATCGGGCGGCAGATGGACTGGCTCCTGTCCGGAGATCAGCGCGCATCTGGTCCATGCGAAGCTTGCAGCCCCCGGTCCATATAGGGCCACTGTAGCCGACCATGAAGCGCAGTCAGGACCCAAGAATGACTTTGAATAGAAAAGGAAGAAAGAGGCCTTCCCCCTTAATGCCAGAATTACGAGGGTCGATTTAAAATAATACCAACAAATCACCAAGTTACAGAAAAAATTTAAGTTGAAGGTATGCGAAAGGGTCTGTCATTTGTCATTTTTTTTCTTTTTAAGAAAAAATAAATGTGCAACCCGGAAAGCAAGGAAGAAATTCATAAGTAAATCAATCCGAATGATTATTTCAAGAGCTCATGTGAGGCTGTTGCAACATCACTCTCTTTTTTCCTGATGTGCCCCCCCCCCACACACACTCACACACACACACCCTCCCGGCAGCTTTCATTCATCAGTCCCTTGCATCCTTCCATGCACCTGCACTCTCCATCTCCTTCCCGGTGGGTTTGAAATGCCTGGCCAGGATGCGACAAGCGGCCTTCGTTGAGTTGAGGTTTGACGCTGCGCCTGGAGGGCACAGGAAACGAAGGGGAAGGGCGCCCGAGCTCGAATGGTGAATTTAAACATTTTTTAAAGGCCTTGAGAACTTTTTTTTTAAAGGAAGCAATTGGAGGCGTGTTATGTGAAAGTTTTGCTGATTCAGATGATAGTCTTATACTTTTAAATAAAGTTACGTCCATTTCAGTGACGTAACAAGAAATAGTACAACGATACAAAGCAAAACAACACGCGTGAAAAAAATGAGATTGGATCTATATTGACATTGTTACTATGAAATCGTTATGGTTATTATTATGGCAACGGCGAGGACAGTGTGAGACGAGACGCGTGTGTGCAGGAACAGATGGGAGGGTTTAAATAGTTGCTTAATTAAAGTGCACAGTCAATGGTGGCGTCTGGGCGTCAGTAGTCTGCATTTTTTTTTTCATAATATCACACCAAGAGTGGCTTTGCCTACAGCTGACTGGCAATATATTAAAAAAAAAAACTGCAAACAAAACACCACTGATTGGGGCTTATCTCCACCCCGCTCTCTGCAAGTCCGTTTGCTCTGAAGGGGAAAGAATGTGACAGTTAGTCAGACGCTGCACGCCGCCCCCCTCCCGTCGCCTCCACACTTGCAGTTGGTTGCTCCTCTGCAGGCTGTGGCCATTCGCTTCACCTTCTCGCCTTCACGTTTTCTATTGCCGTTTCTTCCTAGGCTGGCCAAGGGCGACGACTCTGTTTCTATTCCTTTAAAAAAAAAAAAAAAAAAAACAGACTGCAGCTACACCGCGCACAGTTCACCTTCATTCAAGCGTACGCGACCTGTTCACTTGGTTGTTAAAATCGTCGTTTATGAGGCAAATGGCAATAAAACAATGAAAAATGAAAAAAATGTGGAGGGGAAAAATACCTTCGTCGAGTCTGTGAGTAAAAATCACCAGCATATCTTTTTGAGAGAGAGAGAGAGAGAGAGAGAGAGAGAGAGAGAAGGACTGGGCTCTTAAAAAAAGAATAATACTAGTTCAATATCAATAACAGATACAAAACAATTTATTTTTAATCCTGGTTGAAAGGGCAAAACGCGCATGTCCTTTTCCATAATGACAAAAACACAACATTCCATACAAGTAAATAATGAAGGAAAATAATAATCGAATATAAATCTTCTGCAAAACAAAAGGTATTTTTGAAATAATTTAAAATTCACAAACCGTAGCCATTTTGGAAACGAAATCAGACAATGTAGCTAAAAAGAAAAAATATAGAGTTGAAGTCCATTTGCAATCAAAATCGAACGAATGCGTGTGAGAAACGTGCACAATATGCGGTCCTTTTGTTTCCAAATCCGCATTGAAATCCTGTCAAAATATAGTCATAAATGTGTAAAAGCATCTCAAACACATCCGCGCATCAAATATTTCACGCAAACGCTCCATACAGACTAATAATTGATTTGAAAAAAAAAACAATTGAAATTCATTTGTATTTCCAAGGCAATCGGGAAATAGTCCATATAATTCACAAAAGAAACTTACATATTTTCGGTTGAAAATCCGCGCCCGTTTGTAAAAAAAATAGCAACTTAGTGGTTATGAATTATAATAATAATTACGAAAACCCGCGAGTAGAAGAGGACGCAGGCACAAACGCGTCTAAAAGGCAAAATGTCCGCTGAAAAATGGAGGAAAATGTTGAAAGCAGCACGTGCTTCCTTATCAAGGCGAAGATCCAATATTTATTCCTGGTCTCCTGGGATGCCTGGCTCCGTCTATTGTCCTCCCATTCCTCAGTGCTGATGCTTAATTTTCAAAACTTGCTTATTACCAAGGGACCTACGACATCAGCCGAGAAATACCCTGCAAGTACAAAATCCGTGAGCCAGCCCCGTCCGTGCAGAGGGGAGACGCTCGCCTTGCACCAGCTTTTCTTGTCCTTGTTTCCCGCACACAGCACGCGAGGGGGAGACTTTTTCTATTTATCGCACATTTTGAGGGATTTTAACGCATTTTCTCTTTTCCACCATCGTCGGAGAGGAGAGGAGAGGAGAGGAGAGGAGGAGGGAAGAAAACAACGTGTTTCTTTGGAGAAAAACACAATGTCAGCGACCTTCCCGGGACTTGTCCACGACGCAGAGGTAAACGTTCCTTTTTGTTTTCTTTTCTTTTACTTGAAAATGTATTTTAAATGCGGCAGGATTTGCGTTCCAGCTATATTTTCCAACTTCCTCTTTGCATGGCGATGTTTAAACGGGACACCGTCGCGATTGTTTGAAATTAAAATACAGGGCAAAACGCAGGAGTTGTGTAAGAAAATATATTTTAATTATGTGGAGTTGGGTGGGGGTGATTGGGACATTTATCACCGTGAGCAACTTGTACGAAATGAGCTAATAACGTAAGAATGTAAGAGCGCGAGGGCGAAAGTGAGGAAAAGAAAGCAAAATGCAAAAGCTGACTGCGGTTGCCGAGGGTTTGTTTCCCATACGGGCGTGTGCAGGTGACATCTTCTTCAGGTGCTTAAAAGCCTTTTGAGAGTGTGAGTGGTGCGCGTGCATGCGTGCGTGCGTGCGTGTGTTTCTTTTTCTTTCTTTCTTTTTTTGGGGGGGTTGCAAGCGAGCGGGTGCACGAGTAGACGGATGATGCCAAATGACAACGGTTCTCACAGCCCGCTCGTCTTTTCTCGCCCCGCAGATACGCCACGACGGATCGAACAGCTACCGGCTGATGCAGCTCGGTTGCCTGGAGTCCGTGGCCAACTCCTCGGTCGCCTACTCCTCCACCTCCCCGCTCACCTACCCGGCGCCGGCGGGCACGGAGTTCGCCTCTCCTTATTTCTCCGCCAACCACCAGTACACTCCACTGCACCACCAGTCCTTCCACTATGAGTTCCAGCACTCGCACCCGGCCGTGGCCCCGGAGGCCTACGGGCTCAACTCGCTCCACTCGGGCCAGTACTACCAGCAGATCCACCACGGGGAGCCTGCGGACTTCATCAACTTGCACAACGCGCGCTCGGCCCTCAAGTCGTCGTGTCTGGACGAGCAGCAGCGGCGGGAGCTGGGCTGCCTCGACGCTTACCGGCGACACGACCTGTCGCTCATGACGTCACACGGCTCCCAGGCCTACGGCGTCGGGATGCACCATCCGGACCAGAGGCTGCTGCCCGCCGCCGGTCTGGGCCTCTCGTCGGCCGCGGACGACCTGCAGGTATACCGAGGCCCAAGAAAAACTCACCTCGAACCACCGCGCCGACTCATATCGTGTTTCCCAGCGTTCATTCCGCATGTATGACATCAAAAAAAAAAAAAGTGGCTACAGAGGTTGTTTCTGTACCTGCTGAGCAGTTGATTTGGGCTGTCTGACGCTATAGGTCGCTGGCGTAGATAGGTCAACAAAGGCAGATTAATATTAATACTTATTTAACTTTCTTGGACCAATTAAGTCAAAACCTAAATTGCATTACTTATAATAAATAGCATAATGCAGTAATTGTATAATGTGCGGTACTGGTACAACTAGTGGTGATTTTCCTCAAGTGGTATATGGCGAAAAGAATTGCTCAACTGAATTACATAGAAATTAAAGACATGATAGTGAAAACATCAAATGAAGTCAAACATATTTCAATGAATAAAAATTTCAACGTACGCAAACAAAATAAAAGGAGATAAAAATGATTGTCAGGGGCGGGTGAAATGTGAAATACACTTTCGAAATAAAACCTCTGCCTTGTTTTTGATGAACACTTGGGCCTACTACGCTACCACATTTTAATGTTTTTCAAGATGGCGGTACTTGGAGAGCTCAGTATATTTTTAAGTGATAACTTTGCGTAAAATGTTCGAGAACCTCGGGTCTCAAGGAATATAGTTAAATGCAGTCAAGGTGTACTATAGTATACTGTAGTTGTTAAAATAGAAAATAGAGTGTGTTATTACAATCATAATTTGGTGGAGTTTGTAGTCTGGTTTTTCTCGTGTAGTATCAAGTACTGTATACATTCACCACCGTCGCTTATACACTTAATCCATCGTGAATAAAGTTATTAACGCAATTTCAGTGCATTTGTAGTGTAGTCTAGTCTTGAAAAGTCTGGTGATGTTGTCAATATAGCATACACTGCATATAGGAACGTATGTTGTACTTCAGCTCTCTGAGTAGGCTGCACTTGAATAGTCTATCATCGAGTTATCAATACAGAGGATAGGCAACTAGTATGTCCTGGATTAGTCGAGTAGTCAACACACACCAAAGGCAACTAGTGTATTCTGGAGTAGTCGAAAGTGGAGTAATCAATACACGGCGTAATAAAGTACAGTGCAGTCCTGCTTAGACTATTCAATCACATAGCCTGTGACAGGTAGTCAAGATTTATTATAGTCTACGGTCAAGTCAAGGGTCACCCCCCCCCCCCTCCAAGCATCCTCGCCCCACTGGCCTACTATTGAACGCCACCCCCCCCCCCCTCCATTACAAGCATAATTCCAAAATATGAGTGGGAAACAGGGCGCCAGATGTCTGGCAGTCTGCTGACTGCGCGTGTTTGCAGCTTTGCGAGCCAGGGAGCAGGAAAACGGAATAATACTGCGTAACATCTCCACACCGTTTGCTTGCCAGCAAGTAAGCAGGGGGAGGCCCAACCCAACGTGACCGTACAAGCAGTAAATGTCAAGTCTGCACGGGGCCTGGTCTCTGAAAGCCGGCCGTCTTTTTTTCTTCTTCTCCTTTTCGAAAGGTTAATTGACTGGCAGTCTATACAATCCTCGTCAAATCTGCCCTTTATTTTTTTTTTCCACGCGCACACGTGACCCAGGTTTTTACATAATTCTTTTGGATGCAAAGAACTCTAGTCGAGATGGGGGGGGGGGTGCGTGTGCGCGCGTGTGTCCGACTCGCTGTTGAGGCAAAGAAAAGCGGCTCGTTTGTCTATTCTCCGGTCAGGGTCGGATTAACGGATCGAGTTTGCGGACACAATAGCCCCGCTCCGGCACCATAAAGCACCGTAGTTGATCCAATTACGGACTTAACGTCAATCAACTTTGTTACTTATGCAGCGACATCTGAGCGGATTTAAACAAGCTCGGAGTTCAACACGGTGGCAAATTATTTCGGCTACGTTAATGATCTTTTCCCATTTTTTTTTTTTTGCCTTTTTCAATCCCATAATTTGGCTGCAATGCGAATTTTTTTCCTATTAATGGTTGAAAAATCTTTTTTTTTTGTTCGGCTGTAATTAAAAAGTGAGGTGTTTCAATCATTATATGACGAATTAAATGTGCGAGTTTTTATTATATTGGAATATGGTTAGGTGTCATTACATTGTAATTACAGTGTTATACTTCATCATAAATCTGACATTGACAATATTCATTATTTTCCAAGTGCATTCAAAAAATAACGTTTTAAGTACATATTTCAGTTTTTATTTATTTACATTTCTTTGTTGTGGCATTTGATTTTTCCTCACTCATGACTAGGATGGTTTCAAACCAGAACAGGTTTTTGCGCCTTTATCGGCAAAAAGAAAGAAAGCAAAAGGTCCGTGAACCTGAGCTTGCACCGGGCGTGAACGGAACAGATGCGCCTATGGTTCCGTGGAGCCCACTGTCATCTTTTGAGCGCCTTAAAGAGATTTTCATGCCGAACAAAAGCAGCTGCCACACCTTTCCCCGTCCCTAAGCTAATTCATGCAAGACCAGTGCGTTTTGTATATTGATTTTATAATCACTTTAGCTTCGCAATGGAGTAAAAAAGAAGCAGAACAGGAGCCGGTTTTATATCTATAGGCTACCCCCCACCCCCCAAAAAGACTCCGTAAAACAAGCTTTCCCACTTTGCCCACTTTTCATATGCAAGCCTTGAGGCTGGCACGAGGGATTAAGAGTTTTCTGGATAAAAAGAGCGTGTTCTCTTTTCTTGATGACATTGTTGATAGTGCTGATGTGAAGCAAAATGGCGGCACTCACACGTGCACAGACAGGGACTGCGTAGCCAGGAAGTCCACAACAGGTTGGACCTGCAGATGATAATAATAATAATAATAATAATAATAATAATCATAATAATAATAATAATAATAATAATAATAATAATAATAATAATAATAATAATAATAATAATGGTGGCACGGTGACTCAGCTGGTAAAGCGTTGGCCTCACAGTTCTGAGGTCCCGGGTTCAATCCCAGACCCACCTGTGTGGAGTTTGCATGCTCTCCCCGTGCCTGCGTGGGTTTTCCCCGGGCACTCCGGCTTCCTCCTACATCCCCAAAACATCCAACATTAATTGGACACTCTAAATTGCCCAAAGTGATTGTGAGTGCGACTGTTTGTGTCCATGTGCCCTGCGATTGGCTGGCAACCAGTTCAGGGTGAACCCCGCCTCCTGCCCGTTGACAGCTGGGATAGGCTCCAGCACTCCTCACGACCCTCGTAAGGATAAGCGGTGAAGAAAATGGATGGATAAATATTTATATAGTTGTTGCTAAATTATGGAACAGGAAAACGTGGATGATACCAATTTATATAGTGTGTGTACTTTTTACAATTTGGATTCATTTTTAATACAAAGATAATTCAAGGTTTAATAGCAAGAAGTAATTTGCCATTTTTAATCATTCTATGTCACGATTCGCATGAGTGTAATTGATTTTCTTCACTGAGTGGCTGTGAGCCATCACGTGGTTTATTTTTTTAATTTTTTTGTGGACGAGTAAATTCTCGTGAGCAAATTTCGCCCGTTGTCCTGAAGAACTTATACAGCAAATACTCCCGGTCCTTTGAATTTACTTGATTCATTCAAACATGTCGATGAAATTGTATTCAACGAACACAACAGATAGGTCAGTTTAATACATTTTAATCATTTAATATATATTTTTTTAATTCCATTCAAAAACTTCAAGGTAAATGGTTAATAGTGAATTTTATGCATGCATGTACCAAAACGGTTGTGGTAGAATATCACTTAAAAAAAAATATTATATTAATCTGTTGCGTGTGTTGCTGGTGGCCTGCACACACACATGTAGTACCTGTTGCCCTCGACCTTCCCCAAAGCTAAAATAAAATAAAGAAATAAATAAAACTAAAAATGCATCTATTGTTTGTGTCACAAGGCGGGCAAAGTGATTTGGGAGCGTCCCACGCGTGCTAATGAGCTCATGTCTCCACAGGGCTCCGTGGAAGCGCAGTGTGGGCTCGTGCTCAACGGTCAAGGGGGTGTCATCCGGAGAGGTAAGACCCACCGTGTTGTGTTGTGTTGCGTTGTTCCACCCGTCACGTTCTAACACGACAAGACACGGAACGGCGACTCACTTCCACGCTCGCACTTGCTTCCGGTTTCCGCTCTGAAATCCCAGACCAGCCATTCAAAACCTTTAAGTGACGACCCCCCCCCCTTTTTTTTTTGTTGCATACAAAATGTGTGATCGCGTATTTAATTGTTACTCATTCCTGCTGGTCGTGCAATTCGTAATATCAAAACGGACGTGATGTCAGAATGCAGAATTTGTGATAAATAACTCATTTAATGAATATACTTTGTTCGAAAATGTTGCACATGAGTAAAACATTTTAATATAAGATATATTAGATATTTTTGGGGGGATTGAATCTACAATTACGTCAGTTTGCCACGTTTTAATCATCTACAGCAGAAGATGAAAGTGCACATTATTGTTGTATTATTATCCAATCAAACTTCACAATTCTGTCTCATGGACACAATTCAACGTTTTTTGTTTTATTCTTATTTTTTGTGGTTTTGCGATTGCATCATGGGATAGCTCACCACAGCCTGCTGAAAGTAATCTTTCTGTCATTGGAAAAGTGGGATTTGTACACTGATGTAGTATTGAATGAAATTTCCTAGGCAGTCCGTGTGGATTTATGTTGTTGTTGTTTGAATTATTTTATTCCTGAATTTCACTAAATTATAGAATTGACCCTTTGAAATCCAATTTTCCTGTCAGTGAAAGATGCAGTTTTGCCGGTGTTATTGAGAGGATGAGGCGAGAAATAGTCGTCCCGATGCAAAAACTGCATTTTTTTGGGGGGAGGGGGGGTGGAAATAGTCAGGTTTTCCATATGAGGAGGAAAGCTGCGCGTCTCCACTTGAATTTTTCATCAGGCCTGCTCCGGTGTTGGGGCTTTTCTCTCGGATCGACTCGGGAATCCCTTCGCCATCACATTCGGTTAATGGTGCGCAGTATTTGGCCCTGAGCTCAGCCGCCGCAACCATCACAAGCAATAATCTTTGCGTTCGCTCGCTCTCCTGTATCGATAGCTTCTCTCGCCTCGGGCGCACGCTTTGATATGCAAATGAGGAGCGGGGCCCCGGATTCAGCCGAGATCATATTAATGTTGTTCTTTCTGACTGCGGCTTTGCACGCATGAATATTCACATAAGCCCCCACCACCACCGCATACACACACACCCATAAGAAAAATCAATCAAGAAAAGCGCTTGGAAAAAAATTATAATTTTGAAAAAAGAAAAATAGCAGTGCGAGGCCCACTTCCGGTTTCGAGCGCGACATCGTCTCTTGTTAAGCAAGCCCCTTTCCCGGCTTGTAAGAAACGGTAAACATTGCTGTTCAGCGCTGAGACGAGTGTGACATTTGGCCCGTGTTCTTCTTCCTTTAATTTTCGTGGCAAACCGTTTTTGTTTTTTTTTTTTTTTTAAAAAGGCGCTTGATTCGGCGTGTGATCCCGCCCGCCGCTCGCGCCGCAGCCCCAGGCTACTCTCCGTTGCTTAAATACCGTTATCGCCTCTGGGCCCGCACGCTCCACTCGCTGCACTAGCAGCGATAGCTCGTTTCGATTGCCCTTGGCAACATAAAATACAAACTACTTTGTATCAAAACATTTTTAGGGGAATTAATGGGAGGTGAACCCGCGGCTTTCAGAGCGCGTGAATCTGACAGACAGGTCACATATTGGTACAAGAGGAGCCGTGCAGGCGCGCGCATGCGCGGTGCGAGACTTGGTTGGCTCCGTGGGGTCGCTGTCCAGGTGCGGTAGGAAACCGCCGCTGTGATTTTAAAAGCCGAAAATGTGACTGCTCTTGGCTAGGTAGTAAGCGGCACGTGCACGCATAAGCCTAAATGGTGCTCAAGCACCCGTCCTTTTACCCTGTGAATGAAAAAGTGAAAAACTGAAAATGTCCAGTTGACTGCTTGCCTAGAGGAAGTAACCGGGCATGGGCATGCATAGACCCAAGTGGTGCTCAAGCACCGGCCCTTTTACTTTATGAATGAAAAAGTGCACTTTTTTAATGGAACCTATAAAAAAATACCTCATCAATTCCACCCAAAGAGTTATAAAATCCGAGGAGTATTTTTTTTTTAAATCGTATATACGCTGCCACCTTAATTTATTTGGTGTTAACCAGAGGTGCTTTAAATCGTGGCCAGTGAGTGCTGACACATGTCACAATTGCTGGATTCCGAACACAGCCACATCCTCATTTATGATAGCAAGGTGTGAGGACTTTTCCAACCACATTATCGCATTGGTTCATCTTTACTTCGCCGTTGTAAAAAAAAAATGCCCCCAATTGAGTCGTTGGGTTTGCAGGTTAAATAATTAAGTTTGAAATGACAAATATTGATCAAGGTCTCTTTTTGTATGCCACAAAAACTTGATGTCTGTTAATAGTCAGCTCCTTCCTTAATAGTTTTGTTACTGCCTGTGTTGATTGGCTTTCATCTCAATTGTATGAATCATTATAGAGCTTGGTGCCCTTTTATTTGGCTTGAGCACCTAGCACCCAAAGTGTCTGTGCATAAGCCTGCATGGTGCAATTTGTGCTGATAGTGAATAATGCATTTTGGGAGCTAAAATGTAGGTTGGAAATCCTTAGTTGGTGCCCAAATGTGTCCATCTTGCCCCCCCCCCCAACAACAACAAAAAAAGACTGGCATGGGCATCTTTGCCTGCAGCCTTGTTCTGCTTGGCCTAAATGGCATCTTTTCCACCATTTCCATCCCATCCACCATGGCCTGACAACAAAGCGACACACCCCGCTGTTCGATTTGATAATGAGGCAGATGAATAATACAATAGAGGCCACAGCAACCTTGCGTTTGGGCTGCTCGGCACGTTAGTTTAAGCGAAAGTTTATTAATAATAGGCCTTCTCAGAGCAGTCGATATATTCCAGGAGGGAAGCAGCGAGACGCATTCGGATGCAGTTAATAATGCGTAAAAGCCTTCACTATACTATGATTTATTCATACTTTTACCAGCACAACTTAGTCAACTTCGTGGTGTGTGGAAGGTGATAAAATAAGGGTTTTGTTTGGATTAAAGCAGACAGCTGCGACGTACTAATATTAGTTTAAAGCCTGACCGCACGTGTAAGTACACAATACGTCCAAGACTACATATATTCAGATTATGAGAAGAGGAAGCTACGAGCCGGCTGTCAAGAGCAATCTTTATCTGTCACAAAACAAAACATGAAATAGAGACAACGACTTCAGAAATCCTGGCAAAACGCAAATGAATAACGTAATCTATTACTTGATTGGCAGGCCACGTAACAAAAGATTTAGTTTCGAGTTACTGAGAAAATTGGATTGATTTTCCACGAGCTGCACAGGACATTGTACCCACCATGTCAATATGTCCGCATATATTGATGTTTCGATGCGACTATGTTTCATGTTTCATTCATTTTGGGTGTAATTGAATATTTGAATATTACATGCAATACTTTGTGTACAGTATACTTGATCCTCTTTGTCACAAAACCCTAGATTCTAACTGACTGAAACAATATTATAGTTTTCAACTAATGTCACAAACAGCGTTATTAGCATGACTCAAATTGTGTTTAATAAAATGTAACTACAATGAATTAGCTTAATTACATCTTGAAGCTTAATTAAATGAGCATATTTATAATTGTCACACTTTGATTTGATGTACAGTGCAACTAAATGACTTGCACTTTAAACAAAATGCTCTGCTTTCTGTCGCCGTTGTGGTGGAAATTTTTTGTTCTAACAAATTGTCTGGCGTGTCTGCGCAGGGGGAACTTGCGTGGTGAACCCGACAGATCTATTCTGCTCGGTACCGGGTCGCCTGTCGCTGCTCAGCTCCACCTCGAAGTACAAAGTCACCATCGCGGAGGTGAAACGAAGACTGTCACCACCGGAGTGCCTCAACGCTTCTCTACTGGGCGGAATACTGCGCAGGTTGGTGCAAAAATGACACAAATGTGACAGGCATATGACATTTTTTTTTTGGGGGGGGGGGGGCAGGCGTGGGCGCTTTAGACGCCGCTTACATCTAATACAAAAACTAACTATGCCATTACGAGTTAAACCGAAATAATGATAAACACCTCTCAATGTGATGCAATGCGGTTGTACACCAAGGACCTCGGGAACTTCTTTCGTTACAAAAGTGGACCATACAAATACATTTGGTTGCTGGAAAATGCTGGAAAGTTATGTATTCACTCCCCAAGTATAGCGTATCCTAAAGTTTCAGCATAAGGCCATGCCATGATCAAGCAATTCCTGTGCGTACCCCATACTTTACACCCATGCAGGTTGCTGAACTGCACTCCGACGCTACCGAGTTATGGGGCGACGCAGTAATTGAGGGACATTGCAGGTCGCTTTTTAAATGTTAATCTATCTAATGAACATTGAGGAGCGCTACGGGAGCCTTTGTGGAGCTCAGATAAAAGAGCCGAGACGATGCCAGAGGAGGGTTGGCAAAGGCGGTTGGTGAGTTGGTGGCCAACCACGCTAGGATTAGAGGAACCAAAGGGTTGGCTGTATTATTGATGGGGAGGGGGCACGGGGAAGGAGCGGAAATAAGGTGGCTAAAACGATGGAAAGAAAAACTACGACAGCGGGAGCCAAGATAATAAATGTACAGTATAACTAATACCTCTGTGGTGTGTCAATCGAAGAATACATTTTACAGGATTGTTCCATATCATTATTAGACATCCTTTATAGAAGACAAAGCTTTGTTGGGAAATTAGCACAATTTGATCCAATTCAATCTAAACCCGAAAGCTCATCAAGTTCCGTCTCAACATAATTAAAATGAGAAGAACGTACACTGTCACATTTCTACACGGGATAGAAAACGAAAATGACACGCATCTCAAATGCTATGTATTTAACCAAAAGAGAAATGCTCAGACAGAAGACACAAAGGAACTCGAGGGGAATTACAAGCGCATTTAATATGCAAATGCGCTTGATTAAAGAAGTGATGGTTATGTGACATGTTTTAAAACCACTCAGGCTTTCATTTGATATTACAGCTTTGTCATAATAAGAAAATGAAATCTTGTCTACATGTCCCTTTATCTATACCGCAATTTGCAAGAAATAGGAGATACAAATGGGAAAAAAATATATATATATATATATATATATATATATGTAAGACGTGAGGTGAAACTCGGTGCCTGTTCCACAGAGCCAAGTCAAAGAACGGTGGGCGGTGTCTCCGGGAGAAATTGGACCGGCTAGGCCTCAACCTGCCGGCGGGACGGAGGAAAGCTGCCAATGTCACACTGCTCACCTCACTGGTGGAGGGTGAGTCACTTTTGAAGTTTTCATTTTTTTTTTTGCTCTGCATCCCTCTCACCAGTCTGTGATGTGTACATGCAGGAGAGGCACTTCACCTGGCCAGAGACTTTGGCTACACCTGCGAGACGGAGTTTCCCAGCAAAGCGGTGGGCGAGCATTTGGCCCGGCAGCACAACGAGTCGAAAGAAAACAGTGCACGCAAGAAAATGGTTTTGGCAACAAAGTGAGAAAACGTGACACACTACACACAAAAACAAAAACATGTTGTCGTCGTACTTTCAACAAAAAGGCATCATGTACAACTGGTCCTGGTTTAATGTTGCTTTACAGTTTTAAAACTGTAGCTCAATACTGACATAGCTGAACTTTCGAGATCAGATCTTGATGCTTTTCTGACCAACGGAACATAAATGTGAGCCTTAGGGTTGCTGCTAAAGGGCAGATATACACATATGCTATAAATATACCATTTTGTTCATCCATCCATCTCTTTCCTTAGCCGCTTAACCTCACAAGGGTCGCGGGAGTGCTGGAGCCTATCCCAGCTCTCAACAGGCAGGAGGCAGGGTACACCCTGAACTGGTTACCAGCCAATCGCAGGGCACATCGACATAAACAGTTGCACTCAAAATCACACCTAGGGGCAATTTAGAGTGTTCAATTAATGTCGCATATTTTTGGGATGTGGGAGGAAATCGGAGTGCCTGGAGAAAACCCATGCAGGGATATGGAGATCACGCAAACTCCACACAGGCAGGGCCTAGATTGAACCCTAATCCTCAGAACTGTGAGGCCAACGCTTTCCACCGTGCCGCCCCCATTTTGTTTAACAGAACAAGTCACTACATAAACCAAAAACATACATTCGGCCAGAACAAAATAAAACTCAGCAAAAATGTTGGCTGCTGATCCCTAAGTCGTTGCTTTTGTTTCTGTAAGGCAAATCTGTAAGGAGTTCCAGGACTTGTTGAGCCAAGATCGTTCTCCTTTGGGCTCCTCCCGACCGACACCCATCCTGGACCTGGACATCCAGAGACACCTGACACACTTCAGGTAACACCAAGCACCAAACTTGACAAAAAAAACGATTGGAAGTTTGGCGCCACCGCTGGTGCAGAATTTGAATGAAGCCTCAGCTGGAGAAAACTAGTAATGAGCCTCCAATGAGATATTTGCCATTTGAAAATGTGGCGGTGCTGCAGTTTATTATTACATGTGGGAAGAGGAAGGGGTGTGGGGGGGGGCAGTGGCCTGTTACAGAAAGGTCACATGTGTTGTCACTTCTGAAGAAAGTTTGAGCAAACCCCCAACGAGCGAACAGAACAGCAAGGGATACGCAACACGTGAGCTTGGCCGTGTAAGGGCTCAACAGAGCTATTCCAACTCACTATGAGCTGAAATCCTTGAACATAAAAATCCACTTTACTTATCCAGCACCTTTAAAAACGGGTTTACAAGGTGCTGTGGCAGTCACACACAAAAAGAGCTGTAAAATATTACTTGATTAATATTAAGTGAATACAGTACACGAATCAAGGAATCAGCAGATAAAAACAAATAAAAATCAGGAAGAAAATGCAATCAGTTAAAAGTCCGTCTGAAAAAGTGTTATAAGAAGCGATTTCAAAGATGGTACTGATTTTGCGCATCTCAGCTCCACAGGCAGGTCAGTCTAAAGTTGGGGCACCCTGATGGAAAATGCTCTAAAACCTCAAGTTTTAGGCCTCACCTAAGGATCTGAGGCTCATATATAGTTCAAAGTTCCATTATCTAGTTCAGAACCAGTCCATCCGTGCTTTAAAAACGATCGGTAAAAAACATCTTCAAATTAATTCTTAAAGAGTCCGGAATCCAATGAAGTGATGCCAAAATTGGAGCGATTTTTTTTTTTCATCAGTGAAAAGCATGGCCGCTGTATTCTGAACCAGCTGAATGCGACAAAGTAATTTTTGGAGAGAAGTGAATTCTGAGTTTGTTTGAATTCTGAGTTTGTTTTATATCTGAGTTTGTTTTAAATCTGAGTATTTTATATATGTCTAACTGCAGGGAAACGAAAAACTCTTGAAGCTTCCCAAATAAAAGTATTCACAACTTTGCACCCAAAAGCTTCATCTTCAGCTGCAATGATATTATTTTATGGACGGACAATAGTCCAATTTGAGCTAAATTTGTGAGTACCATAATGTTGAATTACAGTGACTGATGATCATGATGATTAGACATCACATATCATAATTATTAATATTATTCATGTGACTAATTAAACTAAAGGCAACTATAATTGTCATTGGAAGTACAACTGCCACTGAATTTCTCAACACTTTACTACGGAATTAGATTGATACTACTGATAAAAGAAATTAGAGGTCACGTTTTACCCATTTATCGTTGTCAGGTTCTGGTCATGTGTCTAGTCTCCAAAAATGAAGCAATCAACTTCCTAATATTCTTACGTTTGCTTTATCCTCTTCTTCCCAACAGTCTTATCACTCACGGTTTTGGTACACCGGCGGTTTGCGCAGCTCTCAGCACTTTCCAAACAGTCCTGAGCGAGATGCTCAACTACCTGGACAAAAACTCAAGCGGCAAAACAAGCGGACCGAACGATCAACAGATCAACGGCAGCTCGGAAAAGTCGCAGCTACGCAAAGTGGCGGAGCCCCAGAGCAAAGACGGCAAAACTGAAAAGACAGAGTAGTCCCGCCTGCCTGGTCCCCCGTGCCTTGGAGCTCTGTGTGTGATTGTGTATTTATTTCTTTATTTTATTAATTTATACAATTTTGGAATTATGACGGACACAATGGACATTCTAATGTGATCGTTCCATCGCGAGGTGGACAATTGCACAAAACACACACATGGACACACAGAGAAGAAAGAGGTTGAACAGTTTCAAACTATTTGCCAATTTAGTGATACTTCTGAAAGAACAAATTTGCCACAAATGCTATTTTAATAATGAATTATATTCAGTGATATAACGACAGGTTATTGATTCTTTGGAATAATGAACAACGACAATTTTACAAGATGGGACACCGACAAGTAGAAGATGCAAGTGTTTACATTTTCAAATGGTCAATTCTGCAACACGACCAGGAAATCACAATGTCCCATCACAGGTCAGCTATTTTTAGAGCCGTGTTGTGACCACTGACCCAACACTTCTCTCTTGCCGACTTGCATTGGCAACTTTGCAACTTTTCTGGCCCCGACCCCTTTCCAAGTCCACAAATGATTCCCACGAACGCTTCGCTGGCTCCATTTGGAATCTCACGTCTGGCGCCACGGCCGATCGACATGTTTTGGCATGTAAACAACAGCAAATATTCGACTGTTTTTACACGCGAGCCTTTACGACGCAAGAGTCTGTTCTCATTAGAATTCCTTAGGATTTTGTACGAAAAACGAGTCACTGAATTTATTATCAAGCTCTTCGTACCACATTTCTAAAGAACACTCTACATTCAAGATAATTTGCAAGATATGGTGAAATTTAATTGATATTTATTTATTTCATTGCACAACATGTCTGCCCTTTATGTGGCTCGGGCTGCATTTTTTGAAAGTTTTACTTGGCGGGTTCTGTTTTTGAGCGTACGTAGCGCGATACAATTTCTTGCCAAATTCTCGTGAGAATCAATCGAATGTCGCGACATGAGCCGAAGGCTACGTAGGGACGTGTGTGAGAATGTACGATTGTATTTTTTGTGAGTTGGGGAGTGGGAGTGTCAAGTGTGAGACGGGTCCATGTCAGCCATTTTGTAACAGTGACTCAGCAATTACTATTTCCTTTGCATGTCCACGGTTATCTTTGTACATCCTCCAAAATCGCAGGTTTAGCCAACACAAGCTCATGAACATTTGTATAGATATATATAAATATTTAAATTACTTTTCTTGTAGGATTGCGACTATATATGTTTCACCCCTACATTTAAAAAAAAAATGCTGGTGTTCAATAAATACGAGTTGCTATGTGTTCTATTATTTTCTTGAACCTCAATGTGTGGTACTCATGCGCACACGAAGAAAGTAGATATAAATTAAAAAGCAGTGTTCAAAGGAAGCAGGTTGAACAGGTGCCAGTTTTCAACGCTAAGATAATATCTGAAAGTATTTTCTTGAAATTGATGTGAGGTGTGGATCCGCCCATGTTTGCATGGTTGTTTTTCAGGCTGAGTGACTCATGTCAACTTAACTGCTTAAGTCAATGTAAAGCGTACGTGGGACATAAAACAGATAGCGGCTCAGCTCTGTAGGTTGTGTTTACTTGTTAATATTCCAGTCATTTAAAAAAAAAGGAGGTCACGCTCACAACGTCGCATTAAAATACAGAATCAGACGCATTCTCGGAGACACGTGTGGCGGTTTGTCACATTCGCTCAGTCGCGAGAAGCTTCAGGTGGGAAAGTGATCCATCGGCGAAGACAGTGATGCGTGAAGGAAAGCTGTGGCGTGAGTGTACCGTTGGCATGTGGTGCTGCTATTGTTAGATTACACACTGCTTGTTTTCCAGGAAACGATATGGCAGGAAGGATAATATAGGAGGGGAATAACAGATATGTCTTTTTTTTTTTATTTGGGCGGGAATATCATGTTTATGGATCATGTGGAAGAAGTCTTTCTTCGCTTTCCCATATACAAAATATCATCAAATATCATACATATCAGTTACATACACCTAATATCTTTGTAGTCACAGGAAGAAGTGTTTGAAAAATGACGGGAATTTGCACAGTGCATAATTTTATTTACGATGACTTTTTTAATTTTTAAAAAAATCTTTTGAATTTTAAATAAATAATACTCTTCTTTATTTTATACCCATATCTATAGTTCATTGACACTTTTGACCGAATTGTGGAGCAAATATTTCATGATTTAAAAAAAAAGAAGCAGTTGAAGTACATTTGGCATTTATTCTCCATGCCAACACCATAATAATGAGCACACGTTTGTTCACCTTTTGCTTTGTTTTCTTTGTTGCTGTTTGAGATCAGCATGAAGGTAAAAAGAACTCGACTTCATAGCTTGCGGGCTTTTCCTCATTAGAATTAGATCACCTTCTTCCCAGTAGTCTGTCTCTAATATATATATATATATATATATATATATATATATATATGAGATTATTGTACAGTCAGGTGAAATGTTAGTGTGCAAATGATTATTTTTATATTTTACAGCCTTTTTAATGTTTAAATGTAGGACTTAGTATGTATGCCTGTTGAGCAATTTTTGTTTTAAATTTTTCTCATAAAGCAGGCATGTTCAGAGACATTTTTATATTAGGTACTGAACCAAACTCCCCCGAAAAAGGGCTAACACTTAATTTCTTTTTAATTTTTATTATTTCTATAAATAAAGAAAGTGAAGGCCATAGGGCAAGGTGAGAGTATTTGTGTACTTTTTCTCAAGGACTCAAATAAGTGCCTGTCAGATTTCAAAAGTAATCATAGAGAATTATGAATTAAGAAGTAAAGGTTTGCAGCGAATTTTTTTTTTCATCCACAGCTAAAGGACAGGCGTTTGAGCACCACAAAGTGTCTATGTGTGCACGTGCCTAAATGTAAGATTTTCGTCTATAGCAGATTAAAAAAATAGGCGTGTATTTTTATTACGGTGGTGGGTTGAAATTTGGCTTTAATTTGTTGTCATGCTCATGACGCAAAACATTCGCATTTCAAATCATCTTACCGCATTGAAATGAATGGGGAGACCATTAATCTATTCCAGCCGCCCAAAAAAATCCAATCAGAAATTATTACGTATTGTTTAAAATGATAAAAAGTAACCTCACTTTAAACATACAGTAATTAGATGATTAAATACAATTTTATTATGTTCAACAGTTTTGATGGCACGGTGGACGCTTAGCATATGTGCCTCACAGTTCTGAGGACATAGATTAAAATCCAGCCTTGTCTGTGTGGAGTTTTCATGTTCTCCTTGTGCCTGTATGGGTTATCCGGTTTCCTACAACATCCAAGAACATGTGTGGTTTTGAAATTGAAAATTCTAAATTGCCTGCAGTTTCAAATGGATCTTTTTTATTTTTAATTTATTTTTAATGTGGCCGATGATTGCCTGGTGTACCCCGCCTCTTGTCCAAAGGGATAGGCTCAAGTACGCCCGTGACCCAAGTGCTCTAATGCAATGCCGGTTGTGCTGCTCATCCTGGTGTCCATCCCTTGGTTACCTGGGGGCAGTGTGAGACTGATCTAATAAAGGTAGTGTACATGGAGACAGTCTCCTCTTTTGAGTATGGTGGAAAAGTTAGTCGTTCTTTCCAGAGGATAAAGAATCTATGCCTGTGAGTATTGTTATATTGTCTCCCTACGTGTGATTCTGCACTGTTTGTGTTCCATATCTTAATGTTTTATAACACAACAATATACTGTAGATCCTCTTCATTAGCCTGTGCCCATTTGTTTTATTATGTTAATTTTCACATCATGTGTTAGCATCAACCTAGCAGCCTTTAGGATAAAGTTGGGCCTTTGTTCTAAATGTATTGCTTTTAAATCTCTATTTTTTTTTTTTTATTTTGTTTGACTGCACACTTCAAATGAGAGGAGCAATAAGCAGTTTGGAACCCAATTTGAAGTAATTTATTAATGCTGTCAAAAAGTCAAAAATAATTTCTTGTTGTGAAGTGAGTCACTGCCTAAATGCAGCGTTCGTATTGCAAATCAAAGTTGATTTTTTTTTTACAAAGGACAGATTGTATCTTGCAAAACTCTTGAGTTGGGTCACTCGTATCTCAAGGCACGATTGCACATTTGACCTGCAGTTAACTGCAATCGGTGGCTGCTGAGGAGGGTTGAGCCTCTGGAACGGCTGCATAAGCGTGAGGCGACAGCGTATGAAGCAAGGCACCTTTGATGGTAGCGGCAAACAACCCACAGGAGACTATACAAACGTCAACAAACACACAAATGTTATCTGAGCTACATGAAGCCAAATTCTGTTTGTCTCCATGCATGAGAAGAAGTCGAAATCTCAGTGGAGCAAATTTCCTGTCTGACCCACATTAAAATCATAAGCATGCCGCTTGATCAAAATGTGCTGGAAAGAGGAAACAAATCAATAACGACTGCCTGGAATTCCGCAAATGGACTCGGTCGAATGAATTGGAATGAATATTTGACACAACTATTTACTTTCCTGCTTACCGTGTTGTAATTAGATGTAATTACACTAAAGAGAGAGCCCACACAGAAAGGCCCGAAGCAGAAATTCGAACACTGAACAAGGAATTGTGAGGCAGATGAGCCAGTTCCGAATTTGTTGTGCAAATCACATTATCAAACATTGACTCAGACCTATCAATTATTGTAACTAGAGTGAGCAGTTTATGTTATTTTTGTTTTTAAGACAACTCAAGCAAATTTGAGATCTTCCTGTTCCAATCGGGTTACCCTGCGCCATAACTTGAAGCTCCTGTGGTGTTTTATTGCCATCTAGTGGCTAACTGATGCGCTGCGATCATTTCTGCTTTGAATTTTATCAGAATCACATATAATGAAACTAACAGTCCAGAACAGGTGGAAATTATTATTCTCAGTCGAGGTCAAAATGCACATAAATGTGCTTAACGGCTATGAATACCAAAAAAGTTGCAATATTGTGACATGTGCGGTGTATGTTATGTATGCTGTTACATCGTGCGTCAAAGGCCCTGCAGGACAGCACCACAAACATGCCTCCAGACCTCCAGACTGTCAGGACATCTGTCATCGCTAACAGTCATATGCCGCTCCTTTGTGAGTGTGTGTGAGCGTGTGTGCGCGCGTGCGTGTGTGTGTGATGGACAAAATGGATGAATGTTTGTCAGCAGTTCAATTCAGAAACGATGGCAACAGCCGTGCTTCTAAAACATTCATGTCCAAAAGACGGCCTCTGTTTTTATTTTTTGTTTTTATTTTCTTAGATTAAACATCAAACGATGTTATATTGTTTTGCACTTCCAGGCCACCGTAAAATATCTCCTGTAGACAATTAACCAAGAACACACACGCACTAACACGTTTTACACCATCACGTGTGCTCTGACGTCATCTAATTTCTCTTGATTGGTCCGAAAATGATTAATTTCCAACAACGATGCATCTTCGCGAAACTATCAATGCCAGTGACAAGCGGAACAATTTTAAAGATACACTTGATGGCAGAAGGCACATCGTTCATTTGTGAACTGGGACACTAAGGACCACACTTGGCTGCATTGCTTTTGTTTACAAATCTTTTACAGTTGTCAAGTTCTGATGAAACCACCTCGTAACATTAAACAAAAGTACGTGAATTTTATACATCTTGAATATATTCACTCAGATATTTGAATAAAACTTTGAACCTGAAAAATAAGTGAGAAACCCCAAGTCCTGGATCGGTTGACCCAGGTCTGCATGAGTTTTGTTCTGCCACAAGATGTCGCAGCAAATACACGATTGCACAAATCCTTTGCCAGGGGCAGTGTCCTGGAATGATACATTGGCGATTGAATGGATGAAGTCAAAGGATCAACGATGACAGTCTTGGGTGGGTGGGGGGAAAGCCAATATTTATCACACATGAACCCTAAAAGTAATAAAATGATGAAGTAGGAATGGTTCAAGACTAAACGGATGCTTGTGTTAATTCTCGCTAAAATCTGTCAGTACTAAAACCAGCGACACATTTTTGGGTCTTACTCAGTGTGCTGTAATTCTTCTCACCTCTCACCACTACTACATTACTAGCCAAATTTTTCAGTGTGCAGCATTAGTTAGTGTACAGTCTATTCACATAAACATTCCCTTTACTTTCCTTTTTATTATTTTTCCGCGTGGTCACAGATGACTTTTAAACTTTCCATTCAGTTTTTTTAGGATGACTTTTGAACGGGGACGAGTGCCTTCAAGTGCAAAATGAAATTTTCTATTGAGAGCTATTTATTCATATGCATTACCCCAGTTCAATAAACCAATGGATAAATATAAGGAAGACATTTTTACCAAAACACCAAAGTACACAAAGTACACATTCACACGAATACAATTATGTTGTCGTCAGTGAACCGACCCTGCATGATTTTGGAACGCTGGAGTGCCAAGAGAAAACCGGGGGGACGCTGGAATGAATTTCCGATAGCACCAAAATCCATCAAATACGATCTAAATACATTTCTCATGCGGGCCAGGTTTGGTACCGAACTCAACAGAATCACGGGTGAAAAGGTTCCATTTAGAAGTCCGAAGCGAGAGTGTGTGTGGAGCGGCCTTCTTTCTCAACTCTGTGATGAGATTGTGACACAAGCTGCTTCGTTCCGTTCGTTTCCTCCGGCTGTGCCCTGGGAAAAATCCAAACTGTACTAAAATATCATGAATCAATATAATTGTAAGGGTGTATCCTTGAGGAGAATAGTGTACTGTGCATCCGTCACTCTAATGTCAATAATAATGCACCTACGAGGGGACAGCGAGTTTTAAGAAAAATGAAGTCGGAGTGTGTGATGGTGCTGAGCGACGGTGAATGCAGATGAGAGCCGAAAAGGGTCGTGAGGAGTTTGAGGGGGGTGGGTTCCACTTTTGCGCAATGAGTGAAACAACGCCCTGCCAGTTTGTGCTTGGAATTCTTTCATTTCTGGAAAGCCTAGTTTGGGGTTTTTGCTTGGGTGAGAGTCAACATTCTGTCATGGGCAGTGAAAGTAACATTTCATGTATGTCATTTCACACAATTTTGTATGAACTATTAAAAGTGATTGAAGTGTTGCATGATATTATAATTATGAGTGCAATGACGTTAATGAGCAGTTAAGATCATTTGTTGACTTCTATTTGTAGAATTTTATGAAGCTGTGTATGTCTTTACCGTAATGCAAGTGGACAGCCAATTAGAATTGCCTTCAAGAAGAAAGCCAACAAGTAAAAAAAAAAACCCAACTTGAAAATATGACTTGACGCGTGGCTGTCTCCGATTACATGGAAACATTTACATATGCAAAACTAGTCAGAAAACAGCAGAATTGTTGTATGGAGAAACTAAGGGAATTTGTGTGTGTGTGTGTGTGTGTGTGTGTGTGTGTGCGGCTGCGATAGAATTTTAGCGACTTTTCGGGGTATCCCTGTTCATAAAGACAGACTTTATGAACAGGGAAGGGGGTGAGGTAAGGAGAAGGAGGGAGAGAGCGGGAGAGAGAGGGAAAGAGAGAGAGAGGGAGCGAGAGAGAGAGAGAGAGACTGAGGGACGTGCCATCCTTTTCTCTCTTGCATTCGGTTTACGGACAGCGGAGAAGCAGCGACCATGCTGTGGAAACTAGTTGAGAATGTCAAGTACGAAGATATTTACGAGGTAACGTTACCCACCCGTCGTGACGCCTTTGGGTGAAATGGGATTACCCGGCATGCTTTAAATGTATGTTGTTTCTCTGCACAGGTTTTTAATATTTTCCCCCCTCAGGTGGTGCATGTATATAGGCCGAATGGGAGGCTCCTTAGGTTAGGTTGTTTGTGGATTACATTGATCCAGACCACAAGGTGAAGGAAATTAGGGGCAAAGGCATTGTTTTATTAATTAAGAATTTGAGTGAAAGGCAGTGCTTTATGGTGAAGGGGCGCTGGTGGAGTTTTTTGGATTTGAACCATTGCCTTTTCATTCAAAGGCACGAGTGCAGTCTATTGTCTATGAAACAACAAACGTTCCCATAAAGGCGAGCTGAGGCGCGTGAGACGTATGTAAATCCTCTTGGCTTTTATCCCAGAATGATAATGGAAGAAAATGGGCGAATTTCTGCAGACTGGCGGGGGAGAAAAGGGCCCCTCGGCCGAGCCCTGTGGGAGGGCCTCGTCTCGTGCCGCACGTGGCCTCGCTCCCACGGCCGTCGCACTTGAAGGGAGCGCCTAATGTCATTAAACCGGCCCGCCGCGGAGGCCATTGTGGACTTGAATGCGCCCTTTGACTTCACACGAGTCCCCCACGCGCCGCGGAGCGCACGGATTGAACTTCTTTTGCTTCGTGGGTGAAATCGGGCTGACTTCTACTTGCGAAATTTATATTATATCTCGGCGGGAGAAGGATGTATCCGGTGAACTTTTGTTCCGTTGTTACTGAGATTCACAGCACATTGCGCTCAGCGTAGGATTAGTCTCCGTTATACTACTGCAAGTACTCTAAAGCCGCTCTATCGCGGTTCAGCGTTCGCTCTTATTTCTACAAAATAGGCTACCCGTACGCCAGGGGTTTTATGGCTTTTACGGCTTTTTAGATGTACTGTAATCTATCGAGAAAAATATAGAGATTGACACGTACACACACAAAAAACGCCACTTAAATAAAGCTTTTAACTAGATTAATTTAGAGACGGTGGAGCAACTGGTTGGAGTGGCCTCGCGGTTCTGAGGACCGCGTTTCAAATCCCGGCCCCACCTGTGTGGAGTTTGCATGTTCTCTCAGTGCCTGCGTGGGTTTTCTCACAAATCCCTAAAACATGCATTAATTGCAAACTCTTAATTGCCCCTAGGTGTGATTGTGAGTGCAACTGTTGTCTGTTCTGCGATTGGCTGGCGACCATTTCAGGGTGAGCCCCACCTCCTGCCCGTTGATAGCCTGGTTGGCTCCACCACTCTCGTGACCCTTGTGGGGATAAGCAGCTCAAAAAATTGATGGATGGATAGATTCATTTATCTTTGAAGGTCGTGAGACTAAACACCAGAGGAGTCGACTAACCAGCCAGGCGAAATCCCAAATTTGCTTTGGGAAATGCGAAGTTTTTCTGCCGTTGAATGAAGACACGATGTTGAATCCCCCCACCCCATTATACATTAGCGCCACCTAGAGGTTATAATAGCACACAGCAACTTCAATATTGAACAGTAGGTTATAGTCTGTCAATATGACACGTGCATTTTTTTTTGTTCATTCAAACGCATCAACAATATTTTATAAAGTGTTTAATTAAGTTTGTACGCATTACACCAGGCGTTAAGGGTAAAAAAAATCTTTGCAAATGTTTTTACATGGTCTCTTTATATTGTAGAATTTGACTTTTTGCAGGTAAATCTGGAACATACCGTTGCGATAAACGGGGGCGAGGAGTGGGCTGGAGACTGCAGCATTTTCATTGGTGGTCATTTTTGTATTTCGGAAACACATCGGGCTCATTTGCAAAGTCACTCACGGTGGCGCAGGATACTTCTTCGCTCGTGGCCGTGTCGCCAGTGGGCTCCCTTGCGCATTCATATTCGTGTAAATCTCAGTCATGAATAACAATTACACGGGGGAGGGGGTGAAGGCGAGCGATAGAGAGAGAGAGAGGAGAGAGGGGAGAGAGAGAGCGCGAAGAGAGAAACGAGAGAGGGGCGAGAGAGAGAGTGAGAGAGAGAGAGAGGAGAGAGAGAGAGAGAGAGAGAGAGAGAGAGAGAAGTCAGCCCTAGGAGGTGTTTCGAGCGGCATATGCCTGGGTTCTTCTGGACTCAAAAGTTCGGCCGGTTTTGTTGTTTTAGTGAGGCTGAAAGCGGTTGTCCAGATGTTAGTTCATTCTTACTGCACTGCGGTGAGTTTATGTTGATTTTTTTTAATGTCCTTCAGGCTCTTTTTTTAAAATGAGTTTTTAAATTGATTTTTTTCTGTGCCCCCCTCAAGGACCGCCACGACGGCGTCTCGAGCCACAGCTCGCGTCTGTCCCAGCTGGGTTCGGTGTCCCACGCCGGGCCCTACTCCAGCGCGCCGCCCCTCTCCCACGCCCCGTCGTCGGACTTCCAGCCTCCCTACTTCCCACCGCCGTACCAGCCGCTCGCCCACTACCAGAGCCAGGACCCCTACTCGCACGTTAGCGATCCGTATTCCCTGAACTCTCTGCACCAGAGCCAGCAGGGCGCATGGGGGGCGCGGCAGCGGCAGGACGCCGCCGGGGAGCGGATGGACAGCTCGTCTTTGCTGGCCCAGCCTCGGGCCTCCCTGCCGCAGCTGCCTGGGCTGGACCCACGGCGGGACTACGGTGGGGTGAGGCGGCCGGACGTGCTGCTTCACGCCGCTCATCCGGGACTGGAACCCGGGATGGGCGATGGACTCTTGCACGGACTGCACGGCATGGAGGACGTGCAGGTGAGTCTGAAGGGCACAGAGGCCTTTTTGTTTCTTCTTTTTCTGGGTGTAGATTTTTCAATCAGTACTTTATTTTTCAAGTACAAGTATCATAAAAGCTCAAATGATCTTTGAAGAAAAGCAACAAGAAATAGTTGCTTTCTTCAAATGCAAAAACAATCGAACATGGGACGAAAAAAATGTGAATGAGGTGGTACACGTTTTAGCATTGATGCCAAGATCCAATCAGTGCTAATGTTGTAAAAGGGTCAGAGGTCATGCCCTCTCAGGGTTGACCCGTGAAATCATGCAGCTGTGGTCTGGGCCTAAAGGCCCCAAGGCTAAGAGGAGGGGCCGCGACCTGCATGCCAGTTCTCAAATCAACCGGTTTATGTAATAGACTTGCTAGAAACGTGCAACTTCTTGATAAGCCACACAAAATGTTATCTCTATATTTACAATCTTGGACTTATTTATTATTATACTTTTTTTTGGTCATGAGGGTAATTGGTGAAATTGGCTTTTAAAAATAAACGTGAAGCAATCAAAACGGATGAATTTGGAGTGAATTGAGGGAAACTGCGTTTATCATGTTTTTCAATTTTTTTTCTCGGGTTGCCTCATTTTCACTTTCAGGCTGATATATAATCAGTGTCAAATTATATTGCAATACCATGTAAATATTAGTATGTTTTTTTTTTATTGTGGTGGGCTACATTGAATTCACTCAAAACACCCAAAACTTCATGACGTGTGACATTTGATTGGCCTATTGGAGTGTGAACTGTCACTACAAGCTTATAACGATGGTTTGTATCTGTCTTGGCACTGACAGACAATTGACGACACCAACGGAACCAACATACTGGATCAGTCTGTAATTAAGAAAGGTAAACTATATGCATGTCGCTGATGTGTGCAACATAAATAATTCATATTGTCGTTTTTAAATGCTGGCTACTTTGAATTGATGAATTCGTTTGAAAACTATTTAGACGTAGAATAATGAGATAGGGTGGGATGACTGATTGGACAGCAAGTCCACATGAGCCATGAAAAAAAGGAGAATATAAAATATATTAAAAATAAATGCACCGTATTGACAAAATTATGAACCATATTCCTTTTGTGTCTATTTTATAGAAGTGCATAACATCACTTTCGAGACTTCAATATATTGCGAATTGATCCCAGCAGTAACAGAGTTATAATTTAGCATTATTAAATTTATAATGACAATTTTGTTTTCGTACAAGATTTTTGCAATGCGACCACGACGAGGGACCAACATGTTTCAGTCACTCGATTACTGAAAAGCATGAAAGTGGGATTCCAGTATAAAATAAATTAAAATAAAAAACTGGGAGTTGTTCCTGCTCAGTGGCTCCACGATGGGTAGGAGGGATGGGGTCTGTAAAGCGGGATAACGACCTTTTGCTTCCCCTGCAGAGTGCCGCTGACAGGCTGCGGCGCGTGCAGGCGAGCCGCCGATGATGCGCAATGATTCAGTTGTGGGATGTTGAGTGACTGAGCTCCCCGCGGGGCATTTAAGCCGCTGATGTAATAAATGGCAGCGCTCACGGAGATCTCGTGAGCTCGTTTAGAGCTAATCTGCAGTATTATCCCCCGTGGAGCTATCAAAAAAAATAATCACACTGGCCCCGCGCAATGCATGCATGCAGGCGGTTTTAATGCATTATAATGGGAGCGTGATCCTGAATGGGGGATGGGGGGCGGGGGGTGGGGGGCAAGT
This sequence comes from Syngnathoides biaculeatus, assembly GCF_019802595.1. Taxonomy (NCBI): domain Eukaryota; kingdom Metazoa; phylum Chordata; class Actinopteri; order Syngnathiformes; family Syngnathidae; genus Syngnathoides; species Syngnathoides biaculeatus. The sequence continues at coordinate 17,948,351 of NC_084662.1, forward strand.
GCTCCCGGTAAGACTTAAAATGGCCGCGCATAAGGAGGGGGAAAAAATGGGAGGTAGCTAATGCGATTGGGGAGAGCAATCAACAATCGATAATATCGTCACCAGAACGTCGCGACACTTTCAATAGGAGCAGGCGACCTGCGCGTGGCCGATGCCGGGAGGCCTCGTGGACGCGCCTGGTTTGATCGGGAGAAGATGGGCAAATTTCTTTGAATGACAAGAATATACCCGCCGGCCTCAGCGTTAGATAAAAATCACATTCATGCAGAAAAGTATGTATTTATATAACTAATAATAATCAGGCAGTGTTAACTAACGTGGTGCAAGAATTGCACGATATTGGAGGTATGTCTAATATTTTTGCGCCCAATTGATTTCAATCGGCAAAATTTTAGAAACAGCTTTTATTGATCTGCAATAGTGTCGAGCTGCAATTTCACGCAACTGCGCAACATAAATATATCGAAAAAGAGTTCGTTACATCTTCAAAATAATACTTCTTCACTTATATAAATATAATTCTAAACATCTAAATAAAAAATAAAGAAAATACAAATTATAAATATTCATAATTAATTACAACTTAGCATTGTCCGCTATGAAAACATTTTTTTTTTAATTGAGCTCATATATTACATCTCTTGGACACCGAACGACTGATTGAAAAACAAACTTTAAAACAAATCCCCCTGTCTTAGTACCCATGCCTCCCAAGAACATCGGCTCGCTGATGCTCGGGAAGGACGGCCTGATCGGCGGAGTCAGCGTCAACATCAACGAACTGTTTTGTTCGGTTCCGGGTCGGCTGTCCCTACTCAGCTCCACCTCCAAATACAAAGTCACCGTCGGGGAGGTGCAGAGGAGACTCTCCCCACCCGAGTGCCTCAACGCGTCCTTATTGGGGGGCGTATTGAGAAGGTACACACACACACACATTCCCACACACGCGCGCGCACGTACATACACACACCTATGCAACGTCTCTGTAAACACACGCACATACACACACAAAAAAATCACTTGAAGTATCCCTCGTGGCATGTTCTAAAAGAAAATGCATGGCGTTTTCATGTTGCGTATCCAAATGTTTACGATGCTTTCTTTCCCTTTTTAACAGAGCGAAGTCCAAAAACGGTGGCAAATGCCTGAGAGAAAAACTGGAGAAGATTGGACTGAATTTACCGGCTGGGAGGCGCAAGGCTGCAAATGTCACGTTGCTGACGTCACTAGTAGAAGGTGATTATTCAATTCACGAGTTTCACTTGAAATACTGTTGTCGGTTCCAAAAGGGCGTAGCTTAGGGCACCACTTTGGGTTACATGATATTTAGTGAATTCCAACCTTCTTCACTTCGACCTGATTTTGGATTAAACAATGTAAACCATAATAATAATCTAATAATCACAATAATGTTGATTGAATTGAGATTGGCTCGCATTACTCTTCATTAGTCATGCTCGTACATTCAATGGGTGGAAACATGACATTTTTATTTTATTAGTAAATGACAAATAGTCGAGAAATGAAAACGTTAGTTTGACTTCCACTGGAAAAAAAAACATACTTGATTTTTGGTTGCAGGTGATTAAAATGTGGTAAAATTGGGTCATTTCTCCACTTCTCGAAAATAATAGAATAACATTTTAGTTTATTCTTGTTCGAATTATGTATATTAAAATGTCTTTTTTTTTTCAATACAGAACTTGTTGGCTTTAACATCAATTAATTACAAACTAAGAGGGAAAACGTCCAGGTTGGAGGTTTCTAAAGGAAGGGGGAAGGGGGGGGGGGAGCCCGACATAAATTACAGTTTGCAGCAAATTGTGCAATTTGCGGCTGATCCACGCTGACTCCCCGGTGCCCCTCTCCACCCCTCACCCCTCCCCTGCTGCAGGCGAGGCGGTGCACCTCGCCCGGGACTTCGGATACATCTGCGAGACGGAGTTCCCCACCAAAGCCGTGAGCGAGTACCTCAACCGGCAGCACGCGGACCCCAACGAGCTGCATACGCGCAAAAACATGCTGCTGGCCACCAAGTGAGTTTGATGGCGCGTTTGATTGGATTCTTCCTAGTTGTCTTTTATGGCCGCCCTGCTGGTCCAACACCACTTTCTGAACCATCCCAATATTCTGTCTTATTTTTACCGTAATGTAAGCACATATTTTGAAAACATAATTATAATGCACCTCAGCCGAAAGAAGCTTTGAATGTCCCACAGCCTGAGAAACATATTGTCTCCGATTAATTGCAATGACATAACTGCACGCATTGGTTTCGGGGCGGGGGGCATTCATCACCTCCAAATGGGGGAATTTGTGGTTGGAGGTATTAGTGATCAATTAAATCCTGCCTTCATATTCCAGGGCCCTAAGTGCCCCCTCTCTTAAAGAATGGCCCGAGGGAGCCAAGCCTGCGGCGTTGAGGTCCATTCTGGCCCACTGAGCAATGACATTTGGATATGAGATTTTATTCACACGTACTTTAGTATGGCTTTAACCTGGTCTAAAATATAATGTTTGATGTACGAAAATATCACCGCTTAACACAAGAATCCTGCATTAAACCTTATATTGGCTACCTGAAAATAGCTTTAAAATGAGCATAATTTATTTCTGGCAAATGTCAGCCTGAGCTGACAACAAGCTGCACATTTGAGTGTCTTTAAAAGACTCATTTACAAGAAACCTTCTGGCTTCGTGTTTGATGTTGAACATTTTGATAGCAGTAGAGCTTGCTGGCATTTCAAAATACAAGCTCAGAGGTTGTTAATGTATGTTTGACCCCTGCTTCTTGTCCAAGAGGCGATCCATTGTACGGATCGCCATGAAAAGTTACATAAAATAATCAATTTTATGGCTATAATATACTGGAAATGAATTCAGAATCTTATTACCTCGAGTAAGTGTGCAGCAATGCCTGCATTACAGAAGAAAGACCAGAGAACTGAATAAAATAGATTTTGTTACTATCTCTGTTTCACTCTAAAGGACAAATACCATTCATACGATTTATAAAATCTGTTTTTTTTTTACGTGCTTTGGTGTATAGCCAAAAATATTTCAGATATGCATTTTTTTGAATGAAAAAAGTATTTGTTCATATGCCAACATTTGGCAACTGAACTGAGTGCAAATGTATACAACCCACTCCACAAATATGGCAGATGCAGTGCAGGCAAATGTTTGGCCAAAACGCAGAACATTTTAATGCCTGTTGGGGTTAATATTAAGACGTGCGAATATCTTAAAAGTCTGCAAACAAAATTAAAAAATAGGGCTGTCACTATCAAATCTTTTTTTAGAATTGATTACCATATATTTCATCAAGTACTTGAATAATCATATACATATAAAATGTGCATTTTATTTTCATTTATGAGGGCTTGACCTCTAACTTTAAACTACATATGTTGGTGCTGAGCGTTTTGTATGAACTCCATCCAGAATTCGACAACAAAATGATTTCATCCATCCACTATCCATGCAGCCTTTGCAAAAACACATAGCATTTCCGATTAGCACTAACGCACTAATAATTAATATGCAATGGATAAAAAAAAAAACAACTACTTACTATTCAGCGGACTCACGGATTATGTTATATGTACATTACACATGTAATGGTGTGTTGAAAAATACTTACAGATTCTCCTTTGTCATTTTTGTCCGTGTTTTTCACAGGTCCGACAGTGTGTCCGTCTGCAACAAATATCCACGCGGTAAACATGGACAGCAGGCAAATGGTTCCGGGAGCCGTAAATTGGTTCCGGCCAGCCAAAAATGCTTTTGAAAAAAACGTTTCTTATTGCCTCGAGCAGAAATCAATGCGTTAACCAATTTTTGTGGTTGACTTTGCCTTTTCTTTCCTACAAGCCCAAAACGCACACAAAAAAAGAGTAAAATTAGATGACAAGTGGATTCAGGCTTAATTGCAGTGCAGTAAATTCTCACGTCTTGCCCGGTGTTCAGTATGGCCGACGTGTTTACGGTGGATGTTTGATGCTCAGATGTGAACCCTCAGCACTGCGCTGCCTCTTCGGAAATTCATTATTTATCAGTGAAGTGTTTCAAGTCATCAGAAAACAACAGCGAGGGCCTAAAGTGTAGCCCGGGGTGGAGACTTCTTCTCCCTACTCAACTAACCCCAGCTGGGCTCGGCCTGCCTTCGTCTGTCACTCATTTGCTGTCGTGCTGCCCTTAGGCCTGTGTATGTGTGTGTGTGTGTTGTCTACAGCGATACCTTGAATATAAATGGGCCCCAGAACCAGAGAATGATATCATTCAATTTAATTTAATACCTATTGATTGGCCCCATATTAAGACCTTATACGCACCAGCTTTTCTTTGAGCAATTGTTTTCCAGCCGTTGCCATTTGCTATTGTTTTAAATGTGACACTTTGATGTGTTGAGAGCATTCGGGCATATTAGGACATAAGGATATAGGATATAATAAAGCCAGTATTGCTCTGCAGTTCGTACAAATTAGAGAATAAAATGTTTTAGTGTAGTAGTGTTCTAAATCTTTTTTTTAAATGTTATTAGAAGTACAAATGCAATTGTTCATTATACTGTACCATAAAGTCATTAAACAAAAAAAATTTAGTTCCAATGAAAGGTCAAATGAGATTAAATGAAAAAATATATATGTATTTTTTTATGTGTGATCCCGATGAAATTGTGTCCTGTATTCTGCATGTACAGTATCAAAATATCTCAAACTGATACGGGAAGCCGACAAAAATGCTTTCCAATAATGTGCTTTAAATGTTAACTTTTGCGATAACATCTGCGCAACGTGTGTGAGCTAGACGATTGCTGACAAAATTCTTGCTCTATCATGTTGCGTTCATCTTTTTGCTTCAGAGAGTATTTAAAAATCTCTCCAGCGAAAAGGTACGAGATGAAACAGAAGACGGGTATTGGCAAAGTGTCTTCAAGTACAAAGCAAACCTTAATACATAAATATGAAAACAGAAAATCACACACGGCAATGTCACATTAACAAAACGGAGGCTCAGCATGTGATGTGTTTGTACACCAAGTCAAAATAATCATAAAACACAAGGGGGGGGGGGGGGAGTGGAAGTATTCCTGCCAGTGTCAATTACAAATGTTCAAGAATTATCTTGTAACTTTTGCAAACACAAATAAGCCACATAGCACACTTCACAAGACGACTTTGCTTTTCACACGTTCACTTACAAACTCGTTTTCATATCAACTCCATAAAACCTCATCTTGGTAGGATATGCGTCATTTATCTAAAGTTTCATCAGTCATGTCCCCACTGATTTTTCTGTCTAAAATTACTCCAGTTTGTTGATGGGAGTACATGAATTATTGGCAGTTGTTATCGTTCAAATGGTAACAATTGCTAAGAATTAAGGATTGCTTAATGGCAAATGTCTTCACTGTTGTGTGGCCCAAATGAAATTTCATTATTTCCAGCAAGTTTTCTGAGGATGCTAATTACATTTAGGATAAATAGGATTCCCCTCCCCTAAACTGCTTAAAATCATTTTCATTGAAGGCAATCACAAATGCATACTTGTGTCTTCTGTGCTCCTTTTTTGCGTTCTTTTGCAAATTGGTCGTCTTGGTCACTCAAGAATTCTTTACCGTTAAATCCAGTGGAGAGCACCTCATTGTGTAGTCGCAATACACCAGAGGGATCTGTGTCAAGTACAGTACATTCAAGTAGATGATGTTGTGGACGAAATGATGTGCAAATAACTCACCTGCTATCTAAAGTAATGTCATGTAAAAAGTCTTTGCCTACCTGACGTCTCATTGCTCGTCTTGCCTCCAGACAGCTGTGTAAGGAGTTCACAGACCTGCTGGCCCAGGATCGGACTCCCCTGGGCAACTCCAGGCCCACCCCTATCCTGGAGCCCGGCATCCAGAGCTGCCTCTCTCACTTTTCCTTCATCACGCACGGCTTCGGTTCGCCCGCTATCTGCGCTGCCCTCACAGCCCTCCAAAACTACCTCACCGAGGCCCTCAAAGGACTCGACAAGATGTTTCTCAACAATCCCCCGAACCGGCACGGGGACAACAAGGCCGGCGATAAAGAGGAAAAGCAGCGGAAATGAACCGGAGCTTCAGTCGTGACTTGCAGCTTTCCGCCGCACGCGGGCCTGCATGAGGACGAAGGGGGCGAAGAAACTCCGGAGACACCGACGGATTTGCTCATCTGCGTTCCCTTCTTTCACCGCCCCCAACCCCCGAGGACACGCCGGTTGCGGCGTGGCATCCCTTTCGCTCCCTGTGCCGGTTTCCAGACCTGAGGTGCCGCGTGCAGCGGCAGCAGCCATTGTGTGTGCGCTTGTGTTTGTCTTCACGCAACAAAAGCAAAAGCATTGTGAGTATGGAGATCGGTCATGTTTGGGAACTACAGTACACACAAATAGAAGGCGATGGTGGTGGTGGTGAGGGGGGGGGGGGGGGGGCTTATTTATCCGTGTACATATTTATTTATATTAATTTAAAAGGTTGATTTTTGTAAATAGCTGCCAACCATTTTGGAGTAGGCCTATTTATCTGTGATTTGGTCTTTGTGGGGCGGGGGCAGTAAGGACTCATGCAGTGTTTTTTCTGTTCTTATAGAGCTGTTGTCATGGTGCTGATGATGGGTAGACATGCTTCCAATTGTCCTGTGCTTTCATTTCTATCACATTGATAATAAACCATGTGTTTTATTACGAGAGCGACGCCCGAGATACCCTTCCTCCGTGAAAACGGGACACTTGCCGACTGAACACGCAGAGCACAAATGTTCACCGCAGCATTTTAATCGTGTCTTATCTCTGATACACAAGATAGAATTGTTGTATGGTAATAATGAGCAAAGACATTTTGTTCATCTCGGCGTTCTGAAATTGTGATGCTTCTCCACTCGTGGGTCCAGAAATCTTTACTCAAAGTTCAACATGTGCAGTATTGCCTTCTCAACAGGACATATTTTTTTTTTGTATTAAATATCCACTGTTATACTATCCTGCAATTATGATCTACTTGCAATTGTTGAAATTTCGCTATTCATTCGGATCGCAACATGCGTGACCTACCAATAGCTCTCCATATTGTTCGTATATGCGTAAATATTATCATTTTGTCCAAATTCTTAATATGTACCACTTCACCTTTTACTATAACACACAACACAATCATTCTGTAAGTAAGAAGAATTTCAGTTTTGCAGATTTGACCCCAAACATTAAATCACAGGATCGATGTAAAAGAAAGACAATGAAACATTTCAAGAGTTGTAACAGACAACTTTGATCATGGTCATACCTTAAAAGAAATCTGCACCTTGTCGAAGACACCAAATCTTTCAGATTGGTCAATAACAATTAAAAGAAATGGAGAGAAATAAGAGATGCTTCTGCCAAGCCAAAAGTACTCCAAAGGACCTTGAATGTGTCGGTTGTCAATGTATCCCACTGATGTCCAATAATCAGGTCAGCTGTGATTTGATACTGACATTTTATTTGTAATGACTTACATTACCGTGTTACAACAGAAAGCACCCCCCACCACCACCACCACCACACCCACTTCCCCACAACACACGTTATTACAAGCAGTTCATGTGTTCTGTGTTGTTGTTTGCAAACACGAGCACTTTTAATTAAAACAATAGCAAAACACGTAGTGGTTATAATAAAGCAGATATTATTTCATCATGCAAGGAGGCTGCAAAGTATTCCAGAGCATGCACACAGGCAGGATGGATTCCAGGGAGATAATTGGCTGCATTCTCGAGGCCTCTCACTCGCACGTGCGCAAGGGGAAAGGAAAGGAATTGTGCCTTGCGGGCCTTCTTCTGAATTGGCTATCTTCTCCTGTGCTCGCTGCATCTCGCAATGTGCTAATGATGAGAGAAAACGTGACGCACGGGTTCAACCAGAGAGAGAGAGCGATAGACAGAGAGAGAGAGAGAGAGAGAGAGAGAGAGAGAGAGAGAGAGATTTTGGTTTTGAAATCAACTTTATTGAGCTTTTTTTCAGTCGTGCTCAAGGTAATTGCCCCCCCCCCCCTTTCCAAAAAATAAATAAATAAATAAATAAACATGGGGGTAGGTTGCAAGGGGGCGAAGGGGAGCCTGGGGCTGAGTGTGACCCGTGGAGTGGAACGCTGCGTGACGCAGGTGCAGAGTTCAGCACCCGCACGTCCGCGAGCAATTCCCGTTCAACAAAAGGAGAAGCTGCCGAGGATCAGTGGCGGCGCAACAAAGACGGCTTGGCTGTTGGCTTGAAACAATAAATGGGAATGAGACGGGCATGACCCAAAAATACCTTTTTTTTTCCTCCAGAATAAATATGAGTCATTTAATTGGAAAAGTTGTCATTTTAATTCATTTCTAAAAATACAACTTTATATTCACGTTAATCTTGGTCTTTCATCTCATAATCATATGAATCTACCTTGGAAAAATACAACTATAGGCGATTGTAAGATTATGGTTTTTATTTTTTTTGTCAATTCTAATAAAGTTGGGACATTGTGTAAAATCTAAATAAAACAGAATTTTCAAAACGTCAACCTATCGATTCAACTGACAACACTTCAAGGATTAGAAATTTTAAGTTAAAAGTGATACTTTTTTTGCAAATATTTATTTTGAATTTGATGCCTGCCACCAAAAAAATCCAAAATAAGTGCCATAAAAGTTGATAAATACAACCACCCCCCTCCCCCCCCCAAAAAAAACAAAAAAAACAAAAACGTTTTGAACATTCTACAGGGCAACTGATGAATTGGAAACAGGTGTTGTTCTTGGGTCAAAAAGAAGGTTCCCAGAAATCCTCACTTATTCACAAGCAAAGATTAAGCATCACCAAAATTTAAGAATAATTTTTAATTTAAATTTTGAATTACTTAAAATAATTTCTTAGCGTAGAATTGCAATTGGAAGGAATTTGGGGATTTCATTATCTACAGTCCATAATGATGAAAAAAAATTTAGAATATCTCAAAAAAAGCAGAGAGACCGAAAACCAACATTGAATGCCATTGACCTTCGATCCCTCTGGATCATTGCATCATTGTGTAAAAGGACATTTGCAAATGGGCTGAGGAACACTTCAGAAAACCATCGTCTGTGAACACAGTTCGTTTCTACGTCTACAAAGGCAAGTTAAAACTATACCACAGAAAGCCAAAGCCATGTACAGTATGGTTTAAGAAATACCGGCAGCCTCTCTGGGCCCGAGCACATCTGAGGTGGACTGATCCAACGTGGAAAAATGCTCTGTGTTCTGACGAGTCTACATTTCACACTGTTTTTGGAAATCATGGACCTTCGCTCCTCCAGGCCAAACTGGACAAGGACCATCCGCAAATTCAACAGTTAGCATATGAAATGGTATAGGGTGAAAGTTAAATTCACCTGCCTTCAAAATCTGTGAAGGCACCATTCAACATCAAAGGTTTATATACGTTTTGGAACAACATACAGCGTGCTGCCATCCAAGCAACGACAACAATACAACAAAAATACGACAACAAAGACCTCGGACTGCTGAACAACTGAAGTTGTACATCAAGCAAGAATGGAAATACAAAATCTACTTCCAAAGCTTCAACAATTAGTGACTTGAGCGCGCAAATCTTGCTTGAGTGTTGTTAAAAGGACAGGTGATGTTAACACAAGGGTAAATATACACCAGTTTCATCTTTTTTAGAATCATTTGCAGGGATCATATTAAGAATGACTTTGAAGGTTAAATATCTTTCTTTTGTATTCAAGTGACTATATGTTGAAAAGGATTCACAAATCATTGCATTCTGCTTATCTTTATGTTTTACACAACATCCTGACTTCATTGGAACTGCAGTTTGTACAGGACTCCTTTGTTCTCATAAATATGAAAACGTTTTTAAAACTATATTTAAATATAGTGAATTTTATTGTCATAACATTCTTTTTGCTAATTGGTTACCAAAACAATACTACTGTAATTCCCAACCTACCTGGTTATAAGCCTCGGTACGCAGAAAGAGTTTAATGCTAGCGTGGTGCTAGCGTTAGCGTGACGCTAGCATTAGCTAACGCTAGCGCCGCATCACCGCATAAACCGCAGGGTTGAAAGTGCATGAAAAAAGTCACGGCTTGTAGGCCGGAATTACTGTACTTCTTTTTGTCAAAACTAGGAAAGTTTAAAAAAAAAAAAAACGATTCCTCTGGCATTTAGGAATGGCATGTGAGAAGTTGTTTAATTGGCATAAAAGTTAAGAGGAAAAATATCTGTTGACAATACCTGATCAGAATCTTTCCAGTCGTGCTCTGGATGTTTGTTTAGCGTCACTTTTCCCCGGGAAGATAGACCTCTGCCCCATTCTCATGTCTTCTGCTGACTCCAACAGGTTTTTATCCAAGATTTGCTCCATGTTTGGCTACGTCGGGCTTCCCATGACTCGGACCACCTTTGATCTGCTTGCTGAAAAACAAACATCCTCTCAGCATGACACTGTCGCCTCCATGTTTCACAGTAGGCATCTTGTTTTCAGGGTATTGACAGAATTCCTTTTTGGCCACATATGGCATCTTGCATTTTGTTCTGAATATGATTGTGTTTCCACAAGATCGGTTTTGAAACACAGTAAATGTCTCTATCTTTTTTCTTCTTGCCACTCTTCCATACTACTGATTTTGTCCTATAGATCCTCCAGGTTTACGAGGGGACTCTTCTCCGATCAACCCTTTCCTTTCCCAGCTGTTATTGTGCGTGAACGGCCATTTCTTGGTATGCCTGCAGTTTTGGCATGCTCTAAGATCCTCTCTGCTGTGGTATACACAACAAAGTAACTGTCACACAAAGCCACTAAAAGTTACAGTATTACAGATCATTGTAAACAATTATTACATTTGACCTTTGGGTCACAATTTTTTAGATTATGTATGGTTTTCAGAAGGCTTCATTAAAAAAAGATTCCTGATAGGAGAATCCACTGAACTAGGGCTCTGAATCGGTTTTGCATTATGTTCACTTTCCAAGCAAAGATCATAACTTCCCCAGTAACGCGAGAAACGAGATTACAAAAATTTATTTAGAACCCATGGGACAAAATAAGTGCATAAAAATTATGTAAGCAATTTTTTTTAAACTATCATAGATAATGTCTAGGAGCCATAAAATCTCATTAAGAATCGAGAATACAGTCGAAATACCATTAAGTCTCATCCACTTTGAGGAAGTAGCTGAAATAGATTCTTCAACGGATGATCACAAAATCCACCACATTAATATTTATTTTACTGGTATTCCATCCATCCATCCATCCATCCATCCATCCATCCATCCATCCATCCATCATCCATCCATCCATCCATCCATCCATCCATTTTCTTTTGCCGTTTAACCTCACTAGGGTCGCGGGGAGTCCTGGAGCCTATCCCAACTGTCAATGGGCAGGAGGCGACGTACACCTTGAACTGGTTGCCAGTCAATCGCACGGCACATAGAGACAAACAGACACTCTCACAATCACACCTAGGGGCAATTTAGAGTGGTTAATGGCATTATTTTGAAAAATAATAGATTACTTGCATTGTTTTTAAAAAACAATTGTTGTTGCTTTTTTTTTTAGTTGAAGGTAATTAATTCTCGTTGGGTTTGAGCTGGTTATCTATTCTATTATCTTTTATTTTGTGCCCTCCTTAAACCTGATAATTACAGCTGACTCAGCAATAAACATTTTCTATTGGCAGCCACGTGCAAACTTAAGACAAACAATGTGTCCGATGAAGTTGTTTTCATTCAAATGTCAGAGACTGTTACTTTAATGAGAAGACTGGTTGAACTGAGCTCATAAAACCTCAGCACACATCAAAATTCCGTCTCAGTTCCTGTGTGTCGGCCTGTCATTTTTCCAGAAAGTGAGTGAGCGCGTTGCCATCAGCAAAGCCTCTCAGCAGTCTGTTACCCAATGGACTGTAAAAATGCTTATCCTACACACAAATATACACGCAGGTTATCCACCATGCAGACAGCCGAGTGCAGGTCGGGAGTAATTCCTGCTCACAGCGCTGTGCTCCAGGCGGTGGAGGCGCTGGATATTTCATTATTCATTAATTTACTGTTTAACAAATCCTGTCATTACTGAGCTAGAGCTGAGTTCTCTCACACGCACACACAAAGATACACACACACACACATATAGAAATACACACTCAGTGTCAGGCGTTGCAAATCGGCCTGTTTGATCCCGGCCTTCCCAACAAACGTGCAGAGAGCCATGAATAATAAGAAATGCAGCGCTCTGGCGGAACGAGCAAGCGTGACACTACCTCACAAGAAAAACCCTTTAGCATGCGGCAAAAGTCCGCTGGGGGCTGCAATAGACGCCCGAGGTTCTTTGTATAAAAAGACAAAACAAACAGTTGGCCCAAGCGTGATCAATATGAAAGGCAGCCCCCCTAACACACACACTCTCAGACGGAAGGTGAGGACGAAACCGAGCCATTTCCTTTTTTTTTTTTTTTTGCATAAAGGAAGGTTAGCACAGCTGCTGCCCATTTTACTCACAACTGACATTAATGACCTGTGAATGTTTATAGAGTTGTCTTTGGCTCTTGTCTCCAGAAAAAAAACCAAAGCAGTAAGATAGCGATTAAACAGCCTTGTTAGGCGTCACTCGGTTATAATTGCACAAGTTGGGGGTGAGGGGGTGGGGGGGCATCACAGGAATTGTCATATCAGTGCTCCATCAATCGACAGCAGCGTGTTATGAGTCGTGACAATTGGAAAAGGGTCCAAATGGACATTGGTATAAATGTCGTTAAATCAATAATTGAGGGAAAAAAATAAGAATATGCTGTTGATTAATTGTCTTTTTTGTTGTTGCTGTTGTCTAAAACAGTGATTTCCAACATTTATAGAGCCAGGGCGCATATTTTACAATTCAAAAATCCCATGGGACACCGACAAAAGTAAATGTTACCAAAAATGGATCGATTAATTACTGTATGTACTTCCTGCCATCTAATAGAAGAATATTTTTTGTTCTGTCTGTCATTGTGCATCACTGGCATAAATAGATGAATAAAGATAGATTATTTCTTGGAATAAACGTTATTTTTAGGAATGACATAAAATTGGATAACTTCCCACGGGACACTAATGTACCCTGGCACACTGTTTGGGAATCACTGGTCTAAAACAGTTGCTGATCACATGGTCCACATGATCAACATCACATGGTACACTTTGTTGTACATTAGCGTCACGCATTGGTGTGGTCACTTCTTATGTGCACAAGTTTAATAAAGTGTGATTTTTTTTTTTTAACTATTTCCCTCCATGTAAATAATGAAAATGAAAATATCATTTGTGCATTGTTTGACTGCTCAAATCAATTGAGGACACCATAAATTTTGTTTTGCTTTTCCATTATTGTTAAAAACTAAGAGAAACACAAGTCGGACATTTGTGGCTTTCTCTTGAAATGCACGTCGGCATCATACATCAACGTCTGTAAAAAGTTTACAATTGTGATTCTAAACCTTCCATTCAGATCATTCTATTTTGGCGGGAAAATACAGAATTGCGTGAGAAAAAATGTTTTTTTTTAGTCCAAGACATTTTTGATGATTTCCATTCTGAGCAATTTAGACATTGCAATACCATACCCCCCACCCACCGCCTATCTGATATCTGTACTTCTTTTTATAATTTTCAGGATTATAAATTGCACCATTGTGCTAATGTTTGTCAATGCCTTCAACTCGTACTTGAATTGTCGTAGCATGTGAAGAGGAAAAACACCAAACCATGTGTTGGTTGGCCTTTTGGATTCCTAAAATAAGTAATAAAGAAAGCAGAAAGAAGAAAGAAGCTGAGGCTTAGGTTTCAAACACTTTGCGTTCTAAAACATACGTAAACTGTAAGAAAATAATAACTGCCTTTCCAATTCTTATGGCACCAGTGACTTCATTGAACCGCACCTTCGACTGGAGCCATGTGATTCAAATCTTACATCACGTTGTAATTTAGAAGGATCAAGAAAACCACCCCCATCCTGGGTTAAGATCTTGAAATCCTGACACTATAAAGCCAAAAGGCACAGGAGTGGGATTCTAAGGGGAAAGCACCATGTATCTGTTTCCCAACGTGTTGCCCATCAAGTACACTGTGACCTGTGGGTGGCCACCGAGTTGATGTCATTAACACGTGACATATGTAGAGCTGACGAGGAGTGGCCGGAGGCCGTCGTGGGCCTTCCCTGCCGATCTTGTCCACGGGGGCTCGGGCCAGTGCGGCTGAGTCTGGGCTTTGTCAGCAGTCGAGCGGCGAGTCGATGTCTGCTGGTGAGAGTCAACGTGCGGATCAGTATGCACGACAGACAATGCGCAAGGATGCTAGCTCAGGGCGGGACTTCTGGGTGCTTGTCGTAGTGGGAGGGGGTTGGCGGGTGGTTGGGGGCAGGGGCTCGGAGGGATGCTGGCTGTCAGCGTCCCTTGAGGACGGTTTGAAGATATTAAGTTGAAGTGACACAGTGGCTGTTGCTGCCGCTGCTGCTGAGGCTCCTCCAGACGGCTCAAGGTCACGCAGAGGAGGACGCGCTCCTGTCGCCATGCGCTAATGCTCATTTGGTCGCAACAGCACCACCACACAATCTCCCAGTCACACCAGCATAAAAATAAATAAAAAATAAAAAAACACAGATTATGTTTTGAAACCTCAAGTCAAATATCTTTGGCAAGGAAGCTTTAGAATGTTGGCACCTGGTCATTTATTACAGGTTTTGTTGATGAGTGCACCTGTTGCATTTTTATTAACCTGTAGAGTTTGAACGCCTTTGAAGCGTTACAATTTGTCATTTGGCCAACATTTAGGGGGGAAATACGACTCAAAAATCCAGCATGTATTTTGTATGCCACAAAAAACTCAGCAAATGTCACATATGAAAAACTGTGGAAAAAATTTGCTGGTTTGTTTAGATCAGGGGTGGGCAAACTGGGGCCCGTGAGCCACATCCAATCCAATGAGCATTTCAATCCATCCCACCAAAGATTGGTACAGAATTGCCGAAACATGTCAAAATTGTGGTCGTGCTATAATGCCCACTGGTTTCACCAGGTGTTACGTTAATCAATGCATTGAATTGACTTTGGCTGCTCCGTTTTTCTCTGAACACTTCAACCAGTGAGAGTTGACCAAAAATAGTTTATTGATTGGTTCCTAATGCTACTCAACAAAACTTTGCCTACCCCCGGTTTGGATTATTATTTTTTTATTATTTCTTCTTAAGGCATATCCCAACAGATACCCCTAACAAGGGAATATCAAGAAAAGAACATGAAAAGAAAAGGAGAATATGCACGTCAAGTTCAAATTCAAAGCAGGAAGTCTGCAGCAATATCGCAATATTTTTATCACCACAAGTATCATTTCTTGTTCTCAAAGTTTTTTGTAGGGTTGGTTTAAAAGCAGCACGTCTGTCATTTTACTAATCGCTAAACACGACTGCTTTAAACTAGCCTGAATATCGAACCTTGCATTTACAACATCCACTCAAAAAGGTTAGTTGTGAAAAGTGTAAAATGATTTGCCAAATAAAATAAACCATTGTTTTGCTATGACAAATGTGCAACTTTTAATGAGGACACATAAAAAGTTATAATTCACCAAATATTCCCATTAAATGTGAAATCACAAACCCTTAACCTGTATTTTGTCCCAACAACCTTCATCGTGCACAGCTGTCATACATCCCAAAATCGCTAGAGAAACGCCGGTTATTAGATGCGCTTATTGTTCGAGGCATGTTTGGGTCAGAGCAATTACAGGCAAATAAACAGGGATGAAAAAACTCATTACAGGTCAGAGATAACACAAATTCACATTTAAAATGAATGACAAACATAGCCAAAGGAGGGAAGTGAAATATCTCAATACTGCCAGAGGGTGAGTCGAACTGGGAGACATCATCAGCAAAGAAGCATCAAAGTGTGGATTTGACAAATATTTAGCTGTACATGAAACTGATTCAAGAGTCGTCAAAAATGGAAAACAACTATTTAGATACAATTTGGTGAGAACGCGTATAAGTGTGAGGATAAAGAAACATAACTCGCCCCACAAATAACTTGAGAAAATATCAACTAGGCCATCGTAACGAGGCGAAGCACCTTATGAGCAATCCAAATTGTTTTCCAGTTTTCAGTCTTAGCATGAAAATGTTTGAAGCCGCACTTAATTGATTGACCCCGTTAAGTACCCCTTCGAGCCTGCTGGCATTATGAATTGATTTACTTTCAAAAGAGACATTTGCACGGTTCCTCTTAATCCCTCCTTTTAAATAAACACAGCGCTTGTGCACTGAGGCGTGTCACTGGGGATGGAGGCGCAAACGTGAGCGCGCTCTGCCCATTATTTTATGCTTTAGGTTAACGAGTTGACTGTTTATTTGAAGGCTTGGTTAGTCTTGGCAAATATATTTGGTGTTGCATCAGTGTTTGGTAGTTACTGTGTATCGGGGATGAATACATTCTAACCCAGAGGGGATAATAGAGCATGCATAGTGTATGTATACCAGTGCAGGGTCAGGCCCCAAAATGCATCGCAGGTCAATCTTGATCTGGATACTGATCACCAGGATGAAATTCTGTCAGCTCGTTTATTTGTCACCAATCCCAAACACAATTTAATGTCGTGTTGCGATCTCAGGCATTACATAAGTACGAGTTGAGGTGGTTCTATGAGCTGGAAAAGTTTGGGTAACCTCGCATAATTGGAACAACGTTTCGATGTCTGCTCTCAGATGAAACAAAGTCTGCGTCAGATCAATCCAAGGTCGACGGATCTACTTTAATCTCCGTGTGTCCGTCCACATTATAATGTAAATGCATTGCAAACAGGTAAGGCGTGACCACGGATTTGCCAACAACAATTCTGGCGAGATAAGAGCAGGGGAGCACCTCTGATCATTTGTTATCGAAGAAGATGATGAGGGGGAGAAGAGACAGTGTATTATCTGCTGTGTTTCAGATATAATAGAAATTCATCTTTGGCTCACAGACTGTGTGAAAGAGAGAGAGCGTTTGCCTCAGGGCGATGGAGGTCTCTGCTCGGTGTCTGAACAAAATGCCGAGTCTGATCGAGTGAGCAAGGCCATGAACCAACCATCTGCCCCTATAGCATCAAGCCCACCCTCATAACACTTCTAATACTCCGTGCATGCGTGCGTACTAAGGCCAGACAGAGATACAGTCACCACTATGATTCAGTCTGAATACGCAGGAAACATAAAACTGCAACAGAATTGCACTGCAATTAGGAGGAAACTGATATAATAAACTATAAGAAGGGTTCGATAGCTGTAGTGCCCAAAAGGTGTCCCAGATCCTTATAAAACAAAACGTACCATTGTTAATGGAGCATTAAATGATATTTTACACTTCCCACACTGAGCAAGACGTGTTTTCAAAGCAGCTTACAAATACTGTTTTATTTCTGAAATGTCACTCCATGACATTACCCAGCACAGTGTTTTTCATAATTCGGGTCTTGGATAAGCCATTCAGTAGTTGAATAATGGGCAGACTTCTACCAGTAAGTTGTGTTCTTTAAACATCCACTAACCAGCAGGTGCAATACTGCCAACCTTGAATTCTGTCAATGATGTACAGTACTTCATCAGCAATCTGTCCCTGATGAACCTGTCACTCCACACCGCTGACATGAATTTTGCTGTCTAGATGCATTTGACATATAAACCAAGAATGTTTTTTATTTATAGCTGTGTAACTGTCACGTGAGGATCAGCCTCACAAACCTGTTTGTTGGCCATTGATTTACATCTTTTTCTATGTTTTTTTTTAAATGTGAACAAGGGTGAGGTTTTCAGAGGACTTCACGGGTAGAATATTCAATAATCGGGCCAAAAAAAAACCTGTGCAATATCCACGCCGGATAAGTGTGAGACAAGGAGACAAAAGGGACACTAGTGTGGCCGAAGGGCTGCTCGGGTTACCTTGGACAGCAGCACAAGGGCTTTTCTTGATGTCGACCGGAGAGGACAGGAGGAGGCCCGTCTGTGACACTCATCGCATCTGAAGCCTCCATCTGGACTGGTGTCTCCCCACCAGTCAAGTAACCAAACACACACAAACGCAGCAACACGTATGGCTCTAATTGATTCTGACAGTGCTCACATTCTGTTAGGCCCCACAGTGTTTGTGCATGTCACTGACCATAACCGAAGCATACACTCTTCTAAAGGAGCTACACCACAGGACACGGGGCGCGGACACCCGAGGAATACCACAAGACAAGGGTGTGGGGAGGGCGTCCAAGGGAAGGAGAACCGATGCCTGCGGGTATTGTCATATCTCCGACATTCGGAAAAAGTCGGGGGGAGCGTAGCCGGTGGAAACAAAGTATGTGGGCAGGGTGGACGCTTTTTGAGGCCAAAATACGCATGATCCTGTAAGGGTGATTCTCAAAGTGCACTGCTTCTCCAAGTAACCGCAAGGAAAAAACTTGTGGTCTGCTTAGACACTAAACATGGACAACACAAAGATTCTTACATGGTTGTAATTGACAATAATGTAAACTAGTGGACATCCTCGAGCTGTCTTCGATGCTGTAAATGTACCATAAAACCACAACCAAGTTCAAATCATGAGGTTAAATAATTGTTTAGGGTTAGGGTGAGTAGATATTCAAGATATTCATAGATATTCAAGAAAGTTACGTTTAAGTGGAGAGGTCAGGTACTGTGCTGTTATAAATAAATAGAGGTCTATTTTCCGTGCAACTCTACGAGGTGATAGGTTGGACTTGGTTTGGGTAATTTCGTGGACTAACTTACATCCGTTTATTTAAAAGTGGCCGCTGCCCAATCGAAGCAGCTCCTCTCATTCCCTTGCAGCGCATGGAGACGTCATATATGCGGAAGAGAACGCAGCAAGCCCACGTGACTGGAGTGTTGGACCTTAGCGGGTACCCTTATTCAATGCAGAAGGAGGGGGTGAAAAGTGATGTTCATTTCCAGATTTACAGCTCGACAGGACCTCGTGTATCGAGGCTTTTTGATTTTAAGTGATATCCCATTAAAAATCAAGAAGGGAAGGACTCACTGTCCTCAACCCAAACGTGTTCTAATGGGCTGTTCAAGATGACCCCTTCCTGTTCCAGCATGAATGTGTATCACAATGATAATTATTTGATTAATAAAAAAATACAATGATGATAATATTCTAAATGTGGCACATGTTCTCGTAAGAGACAATGAAAACAGTTATGTGGTCCTTTCATGTAAATCAAAATAGATGCACGTTCTATATTAATTCCATCTATCCATTTTTGGGCCGCTTATCCTCACAAGGGTCGTGGTAGTGCTGGAGCCTATCCCAGCTAACCTAACCCTAACCCTAGGAGGCAGGGTACACCCTGAACTGGTTGCCACCCAATCGCACTCTGTTAATTCCATTTTTCACAATACATCCTAGATATGAGAATAGTACAGTATCAGTTACAATGATCACACTGGATCACCGACCTAAATACTGCATATTTGTTGACCACCCACGACATTAGGCAATGTTGATTTTAAGAGGTGATGGTATAGATTTGTTATGCTTAGCAGTCTTGATTTTCCAACTTGGCTTATTTCGTTCCTGAGCAGGTAATAAACACAGTTACTGGTTTCCACCTCAAAGTTTGACTTGGATTAATTTTTCAGGTCAGCAAAATTGGCTTTGAGTACATGATCCAGGAAAGAAAAGACATTGTGACTGATGAAAAGCTCTTTCTATGAAAGGTTTGCCAATGACTAACCTGGCACATTGACCGTTGGTAAACCCATGCTTGTGAATGGAAACAATGCAGAAGGCCATCTTTCAATCAAGTACCAAAATAATATTCAGCAGGTGAGATGAAATATGACAAACAAATCCTTCAAACTAATCAATTTAAAGGGCTTCTTCTACCACATAGCAGTTCATTACTACACATCTCTCCTTTTAACAGGTTTCAACATTTTCACGAATTTTACCATAGCCCTTTGACAACTTTGAAAACAATGGACCTAACAGAGCACAAACCTTTCTAGTGGCAACAATAGGTTACTCTTATGAGTCATTGCACATTTACGCAAACACACACGTGCTTGCAAGGAACAGATTGGCTTTGATTGACAGCTCTGACCTGAATGTGCATATTTCTCCTATCCCTGCAGGCACCAGCCCACCAGCACACACACACACACACACACACGTACACACACTTGCACACACACGCACACCTTGCAAGTGTGTTCAAAACCTCACTGACAAAAGCATTTTTAATCAATACATACCATGTATGTGCATATGTATCAATACATTTATGTATCTACGCTGGACAAGCATATTTAGTCACATGTCTCGTTTACTTTGGGTTACGTTAGGTGCTGCATCAATTGTGAAAACGATTCAACATGACTTTCATGCGTGATGATTTTGGTCAGCAGTTCTGAAAATTTTTGAGACAGGAGAACATTTTCCAAGGCTCCCCTCCAAGTCCAAATTGCAATTAAACAATACGTTAGCTACCATGGATATTCCAAGGGATTGAAGAATCATTTCAAACTAAATATTCATATTTTGAATCACTGATGGTGTAGTGGTCCACACGCCTGGCTTTGGTGTGGGCACCGTGGGATCAATTCCTGCTCAGTGATGGTGTCGATATCTGCCCTCTGATTGAGTGGGAACCAGTTCAGGGTGTCGTCCACCTTTTGCGTCAAGCTAGCTGGGACAGGCTCCATCTTTCCTGTGACCCTTGTGAGGATAACCGGCTTTGATAATGGATGGATATTCATATTTTCTCAGTTGAGCTAGTTTGGGTTTAGCACCACTTGACACATTTAAAACTTTATTCATTATCAGTCACTTGAAACGTCCATCCATCCATTCCTCCATTTTCTCTACCAACTAATGAAACATCTCCTGATGCTTGCTGAAAGGAACTATTGTGGTACACTGAGGTCTCATCTGAGGTGACGTTATGTATTGCGGGATTTCAAAACATTTTTTATGACTTTCCCCAAGATTCCTGATTTAGGTCCATATGAACATCTTTTAAACAATTATTAAGTAACAGTGTTGACAAAGACACCGACAGATGTTGAAATATTAAAAAAAAAAGTCAAGATCATCGTGATTTTATTTCAATTAGTCCAATTTTTAATACAAATTTGGAATGTTTCTTTGTTTAAACACATATGTGTGAGGTCTTAAGGTTGTTGCACATTGTTTGCTCTCAGATCTTTGCTCACAGCAGCCAAAGGCAAGACAAAATGAGTGTTAACAAGAGGGAATACCAGCCGCTTGAAGCACTGAGTCTCAACTCGCCCACGGTGGGTGAATATTCATCTGCGCTCTTGTAATCACTTTGACTTAGGTGCGAGTGGAAGGGAGGGGGTTGCACTTAAGGCCTGCAGGGCTTCACAGAAAGACCACTGGGTCGTTGGTATTGAGTGAACTGGAATTAGTAATGATTCTTCTATAGTGTTGCTTTTAATATTATTTTATTCTTATTCTATCCACCAAGCAAATATACCAGAGTAGAGTATAGTGTTTGCCTGCCTTTGTAAGTAAGTTTCTTTCGGCTTGTCCCTTTCGGGGTCGCCACCGCGTGTCATCTCAGATGAACGCACATATGTTTGGCACAATTTTTACACCGGATGCCGTTCCTGATGCAACCCTTCTCAGGCAGTGGAGGCCCCAGTGGGATACGAACCCACAACCCCTGGTTTACCAAACCAGTGATCTAACCACTGAGCTACTGGGCCTCTGTGCCTGCCTTTGTAAAATACTGAATTGTAAAACCCAAATGATTTCAATAACACTTTGTGGAGGTGTGTATGCTAACTCACAGCACACTCTTGAAGATGTGGACAAAGGTGCACCTGCAAGAAATTCACAAGGAATTTATTCAAGTTTTTGGGTCGTGGTGAAGTGGGGGGGGACGACCAGTGTTCGTCACTGTGATCTGCTTCTCCACATTCACAGCTGGTTGGCCAAGTTTTGTATCCCTGTTCTCAGATGGTTCATTTCCACTGGGTCCAGGTGCACCTGAGCAAGGGGCAAGTCTACCACCATTAGTATTTGTGCGTGAACTGGTTTCCAGAATGTTGTCTGGGACTGGAGATTGCTGAGAAGACTTTTTCTTGTCTTGAGTCCTTCTTATTGAGATTGTAGCATTCCTCTGTTGTGGCTTTTGTCATGTCAGTTCGTCTTGTAACTTTCAGTCTAAAGTTAGGATGGACAATACCAACAAAGAGATGTAGGTGTTCTGTTTTGATGGGTTTGAGACATTCATTGATCAATCATGTTGTTCAGTCCTAGGATTAGATTCATTGTTTGGGCTGATCTCTCCGAGACAGTGGAAGTGTAACCTCCCAATGAGTAGCAAAGAGGTAGGGCCATTACTAGGCTAGATTCTGTTCCTCCCAATTTTGAGTTGGAAAGTTTCTCTAAGAGGGTGTTTGAGGACTCAACCTTAGATGCGGTGTTGCTGATATAGTTCTTGTTGGGAGTGTTTGAGATAAAGTGTGGGCAGTGTTCAAGTGATGTTCCAGACCATTTGATGTCAAGAGGCCAGTTGTCTTCACTGTTGCTGAGATGGAGGAAAGATTCTGGGCGTTTTGCAAGGTTGAACCACTATGCTAGGGCTCTGGTGAGCTTCCGCTGCTTCCAATGTACAATCCTGGGATATTACAGAGGTTGACCTCCAATTGTCTGGTCTGTTGACTGGGCATTGGTGTAAATGTATAGAATAAGGGCCAAAACATGGCCGTTTTGTTGGCATCATGTCACGACCCATCGAGACGGAGGTAGGACCCAAATGCAGGAGTCGGGAGATGCAGACGTAATTCAGGAAAAACGTTTATTATTCCAAGGTCGGGGATTGGGCAGGCAGTCAGGTGTAGCAGTGGTCGTCAGGACGTCGGGCGTGGAGAGCAGGTCCGCGGGCAGGCAGGAGTCGGTACACGGGAGATCAATCAAAGCAGGCAAAAATATCAAAGGAGTCAGGCTTACGGGGTCAGTCGGAGAACAGGCGGAGGTCGGTACACACGGGAAAACAATCAGAGATATGGGAGTGCTGGAACGGGGCATGAACCACAACGATCTGGCGCTGGACCAGTCGTCCCCATGGTCCTATATACACTAGGGCCAATCAGCCAGAATGAGGCGCAGGTGTGCGCCTCCCAATCAACGCGGCCGCACGGGCACCCGCACAGCCAGGGCTGGACCGGCAGGACCATGACACATCATGGTTCAGCGATTCAGGTGAACCCGTTAAGAATCAGTGGCCCAAACAGATATGCGAAAGACATTAGCAAGGGGCAGAAGCTCTGCGCAGACAGGATCCTTTCCTGGTTTTAGGAAGGGCAATGGTCTTGGTCTCTGGTCTTTGGGATGTCAGTACGCAGTAGTTCATCACCTCAAAAATCAATTTCTGTGGCAGGTCAGAAGATGTTGTCAAGGGCAATGGTCTGACTGGATTTAAAGCTATTAATGCTGGTATGTGACAAACACAAAACTCAACTACAACACACAACTACAATTTCCTCTAAACTGTTCCATTTGCTGTTGTCAATCATAAACCACACCACCACCCACGGCATTTGCAGGTAACACGGTTGACCCTGATTTACTTTTAAAATGAGCAAGGATGCCTAGTATGGATTTCTTTAGCATGAGGACCAGAGGCAGAAATTGGGGGTTGTATGTTGACCCCGTAGTCTAAAACTGCGAGTGCAAACTGAAGGACACCCAAACCCTCACAAAGATGGAACAGATTGTATTTTCTCTCATGGAGACATAACTTCCTCACATAACCACTGAAAGACATTACAATCTCAATTAATGGGTGTGATGTGTGTAGTATGCGGAGGGGTTTAGAAACGGACACACAAATACTCCCCCATACACTCAATGCATCCAAACCTTTACCAGGTAATATGTGATACTCTATATGTGAATCCAACAAAACTTTTTGTAGGTCTATTTAATTTTTTGGCTTGGTGTATGATGTAGTTCGACCACAGCATGAAAGTGGTAGACCCTTTGCTCAGCCTAACTTTGCCAATTTAAGTTATAGATAGTGTGTTTTGTCTTGGTCTTCCATCACAAATTGATCAAATTCAGGAACAGCTCCTTCAGAGACTTTCATATTTTTATAAATAGGCAGATGATTAGTTTCAAACTTGATAGGTGGACAGGCATTCCAGAGATCTAATAATTTGTACCATGCATAAGAAATTTAAAGCAATCTATTTATCATGATATGTCCCCTTTAATACTCAAACATTTACTTTAAGTTATCAAAAAAATTGGCTCTTAAGTTCTGCAATTCATTAATTTTACAGTAGGGTATTTGAAGAGAAACAGATGGCAGCAGTGACTCAATTTATTTTGGGCAAAAATCAAAATATTCCAGCCTCGTTATCATGAAATCATATTTCATTGAAATGGATTGACTTGGCAATAAATATATTACCCACCGTGATGCGACAGGCATGCAAACTACTGATAAAGTGACACAAACCTGCTGTGCTCTATTTGTAAACTTAAAAAAAAAAAAATTCCATTATAGCTTGACACACACACACGACACAACACAAACAAACAAGCAGATAACGAAGCCGGTTCGGGAGAAGGGGGTGTCAAAATAGAACGTAAGAGGAGGGCTCACCATCTTCTCCATTAAGTCAGGCTGACAAATTCTTGTTGCTAATTTGCGTTTGGTTAATTAACTAATTACTGAGGATGTCTGAGGGCGAGGCTGTCTGTCAGCCAGTATCAGTAATTATTTTTTCATCGTTTTAATTAGACTTCAACATTTCTGCACTCAATTTCTTATCCCTTCCAAGTTCTGCCGTTCATGGAAGTCGCGCTACTTGACAACAACGTGGGTGCTCTTGAAGTTGCATTTTGAAGCGTCTCGATTATCTGTCTTCGCATCTGAACGCGATCAAAAACTTGCCATACTAGGCGACAAAGAAAATGAATAAAAGTGCTGCAGGGTTCAATTTTAATGCCCCTCATAATGCAAAATTTGCATGAAACGGAACCAACTAGGGTTTATTAAAAAAGGTTCGTCCAGTTTTGAAGCTCTTTATAACGTCTTTGACAATTCCAAACGTCAGAATACCATTAAGAACATTGGTAGTAATTTGACTAATATATTTACACATTGTTTTGCTATCTGAAATATTTTTTCTATTTTTAAATCTGAACTTACACATACAGTAAGTAATCCCTTGTTTTTCATGGTTAATGGAGGCCAGAACCCTCCGCGAAATGTGAAAATATGCGAAGTAGGTTAGTTTGGGGTACGTGGCTTGTATCAATCCACGTTGTAGCGATGCGCCTCACGTAATATAGTACGTACAGTAACGTGACCTTGCTTTTTTTTTTGAGTGGGAGGGGTAGGGGTGGGGGGACGCGATGCACTGAATCCGTAATTGGTGAAGCATGAAATAGAGAGGGATTACTGCATAACAGGACTACACCAGCATCCCAGAATGGATTGTCTTCAACCTTTGGGGTTCTACAATATAGTCAACGAGAAAAGTCGTATGCACAGTATAGGATCAATACAAAAGTGTCACAAGACAAAAAAAAAGTTACAAGATTAATGCGCTCAATGAACAAGAACCAGCACT
Source organism: Syngnathoides biaculeatus (assembly GCF_019802595.1). Classification (NCBI taxonomy): domain Eukaryota; kingdom Metazoa; phylum Chordata; class Actinopteri; order Syngnathiformes; family Syngnathidae; genus Syngnathoides; species Syngnathoides biaculeatus. Next base: position 17,974,020 of record NC_084662.1, read on the forward strand.
GATTGGAAACTTAACTCAGACCAGAATGTACAGGGGAGATATTTCGACCCGTTTACAGTAACACTAATACCAGTAAGTACTTGCAACACAAAGTGAAGTTTGTTAATTATCCACAAGATTTCCTTTAGTTGCAGTTGGTCAATAAACCATTTCACGGAAAAGGTTCAAATTTTGTCGCATTGAAAAGGGGATGAGCATTGCCTGAAAAAAAGAAGTCATCTTTGAGCGATGGATCTGGAAGAAGCATTTTCATCTGTTGTCCATGGTCATTACCTCAAACAATCCTGGTTGGATCTCCGCCTCCAACTCTTTCGCTTACAAAAAATAATGATGTGTTTTTTCCCTCAAAGACACAAACAAAAAGATCAGTCAGTGTAATCAATACAAGAGCCCTGCACTTTCTTTTGTACAACCTAAAAATTAATATTCTTACAGGTTTTGCTTTCCGTAAAATGTTATTATCACAGCTCAGCAAGGATTCATTGTATGATTTGTTTGTTTTTTTATACTTTCCCCAAAATAACTTCAATGGTCATTTGGAGAGTCACTATTTATAGGATGGAACTCTGCTAAGTTTTTTTTTTAAATTGATCGATACACACACACATTGTCTTGGCGTGTGTCAATTCTTTACAGTTTACAGACAGTATGTATTTTAGTAAAACGGCACAGTGAAGCAGCTGGTAAAGCGTTGGCCTCACAGTTCTGAGGACCCGGGTTCGACCCTGTGTGGAGCTTGCATGTTCTCCCCGTGCCTGCCTGGGTTTTCTACGGGCACTCCGGTTTTCTCCCACATCCCCAAAACATGCAACATAAATTGGACACTCCAAATTGCCCCTAGGTGTGATTGTAAGTGGGGCTGTCTGTCTCTATGTGCCCTGCGATTGGCTGGCAACCAGTTCAGGTTGTACCCTGCCTCCTGCCCTTTGACAGCTGGGTTAGGCCCCAGCACTACCTTTGACCCTCGTGAGGATAAGCGGCAAAAAGAAAATGGATGGATGGATGTATTTTAGTAAGCCAGGTCCCAGAAAGGAATCCAAAGGTGCGATAAGACAAACATATTTGTTTGTTAGAGTTACAAAAGGGAAAATGATACATAACTAAAGTAAGACTAGATTTCACAAATAATGATTGTGTTGATACAAAATGATGCAAAGTGTAATACCAAAGATCTCTCGAGAAAGATTGTGACCGTTGGTCTCAAACTGTTGAGTTTGTGTTTGTGTGGAGATTTTGTCATCGCCATTCAAATATCAGTTTTATTTTCATAAGTACATGATTTTCCCACTTAGACAATATGACTTCATGCTAAAGACATTTTACAAATTTTCCTTATTTGCTTATGACTTCCTGAACAATTAAAAAAATGCTTTGCAGAATATTTCTCTGGTGTTTTGTGTGTGTGCGTGGATGTGTTGCTTCGCCTTTTTAGGTCTTAAATGTTTCATTAAAGGAAGAAGATGCCTGATCAGCGGTTTTGCGCCGGGTCACAGCGAGGCAGAAAGTGAGCAGGCTGTAAACAGTAAGCAGATCTCTGGCAAGAGAGGCCGAACAGCAGATTTCATCCCAGGAAGCCAACTTTGGAAAACGGGCAGAACTAATGAGGACAAGTGGAGGAGTAACACACACACACACACACACGCACACATGCACGCACATACATAAAACAGGCATAGCATCCACACCCACATGCACACACAGTGTCTGAGTGTTTGGAGGCCCCAGGGCCCCGGGGCCAGAGCAGCCCAGATACCTGATGGGAGCGGGGACATCAAAGCTTCAGGATTAAAGAGAGGAGAGGAGAGAATGCCGCGGGCGGGAAATGCTAACTTATTATCCGCTTCCCAGCTAATCCTGTTATCTCCAGAATATAGCTGTGTTTAACCCCCCTACACACCTCCCTCTGACAACACACACATATGGCATACACACACACAGAATGCAGTGTTCTTTGGGTTCAAGACTCCCAGAGCGCCCTCTGGTACCACTCGGAACCCCTAAAACCATCTGTTTGCGAATCTTTGTTAAAAAATAATGTCAATGCAGCACAGCATCTTTTGCCATAGAAGTTACCCCAACAGCTTGCTGGCTTAGCGCGCGACAGTTTTCACCGGCTTTCAGGTGATGTAACGAACCCTCTGGCGGACATATTGGGGGTCTGTGGATCCCAGTTGCCTCGGGGCCAAGAGCATCCAATGCCCTTTTCATTTGTGTCTCAGCGTTTACCAACCATAGACAATGTGCTTTGTTATTAAAAAAAAAAAAAACAATGAACAGTGTTGTGGTTCATATACAGTATCTGACTTTTGTGCTGCTGGCACTGGATCAATTCCCAGTTAATGCCCCACAATCAAAGCTATTTTAGGCAATGATAGGGAGCAACTTGGCCTGAGACTAACGGCCTCAAAATAAAAGTGTAATTATACTGATTTAAGGTCCCCATAGGTCAGTAGTTAGAGCATAGTTTTGGTAAACCAGGGGTCGTGAGAGGTGTTGCATCAGGAAGGGCATCCAGCGTAAAAGCTGTGCCAAACAAATATGAAGATTCATCTGAGATGTCACGCTGTGGCGACCCCTAACAGGACAAGCCGAAAGAAACTTACTTTTTACTGATTTAAGGTGACCCTGATGCCTGTGCTTTAGGGTCTTTAATGTTGGCTGGACCAGCCCAGACTAGCATTGATGCTCAAGTTACAGTTTAAAGTTGTGTTCCATTAACCCTACCTCTAGTTGCAAGTTCTTTTTTTTTTTTTTTTTACGTTATGTACTTTCTGTGCAAATAAAAAACAATTCGTTTTTTTCCCCCTCATTATTGCTTGTTTAAAGTTATTCTGCACATTTGTTAATAAAAAACGGTTTACAAGGCTGGGGGCCGAGTCACTACAGATACGGCAATGCACTTCTAGACGAGTATACTCTACTAGGCTAAAGCATAGACGTTTTAAGCAAAAAATCTATTTCTTAAATGATTTCATTATATAAAGTATTTAAACTATACATATATTTCTACAATGCAGTTTATTATTAGGAAAAGCTAAAAAAAAACGCTTTAAAAAACTAGTTTTTAGGCTTGGAATGCATTATTTCATTTTCCATTCATTGTAATGGGAAAACATGCTTTGGTTTTCAAACGTTTTGGTTTTCAACCAGCCTTCTGGAACGTATTGTGTTTGAGAACCAAGGCACCACTGTATTAGAGTGAAGGTTAGCATTACCAGAAACAAATGGTGCTTCATTTTTACTGGAATAAAATCATAATATTCAGGGGGATAAAGATTTTTCTGTTTATTTCATTCCGACATTGCAATGTTGAGGATCTTAAGTTAGATAGTTTGGAGAAATTTAGATCACAATCACATAGTCAATGTTGTCTTCAACACCATTGTCTGTATAATTTGGCGTTTTTGTAGACTGGACATTCACGGCGGAGTGCAAAATATGGCGGATCTTGAGTTTTGTGTTCGCTGCACATTTGCCAATTTGGCAGATTGGTTGTGTCATGATCCTGCCGCTCCAGCCCGGGCTGTGCGGGTGCCCGCGCCGTTGCGCTGATTGGGAGGCGCACACCTGCGCCTCATGCGGACTGATTATCCTGTGCATTTATATGACCCCGATGACGACTGGTCCCCCGGCCAGATCGTTGAGGTTCATGTCCCTTTCGAGTACTCCCGTATCCCAAATCGACAACCCGTGTGTACCGACCTTCGCCTGTTCTCCGACCAACCCCGTAAGCCTGACTCCTTTGACACATCTGCCTACTTTGATCGTTCTCCCGTGTACCGACTCCTGCCTGCCCGCTCACCTGCTCTCTTCGCCCGACGTCCCAACTACCGCTGCTGCACCTGACTGCCTGCCCGATCCCCGACCATGAAATAATAAACGTTTCTCCCCGAACTACCTTGCATCGTCCGAGTCCTGCATTTGGGTCATACTCCCGTTCCGATGGGTCGTGAGAGGTTGGTGCCAAGTTGTGGGCAGACTGGGCCAATGATGGTTTGTCCTTAGACATGCGCAGAGACAATTTGGTTGGCAGAAAGTTGGTCAAAACCTGTTCCTGCTGGAACCACATTTTAGTCTGGTGGAGTAAAAGGCAATTTTGGTCCATTTGATTAGAGCATAGTCAGAAAAATTCTGAATTTGAATGAATGAAAGATATTTTTTGTTTTTTGTTTTTTTTAAACAAATATTTCATGGTTTCCTCATTGAATTTGGCTCAATGATAGCTTTACTAGCACAATGTTCCAACTTTTTTTCTTGAATTAACACAGCTTTACTCTCTTGAAATTCTATACATTTCACAGAAAATGTATTTTCTTCATCCAGTTCAGGGTGTACCCCGCCTCCTGCCCGTAGACAGCTGGGATAGGCTCCAGCACTCCTCGCAACCATTGTGAGGATAAGCGGCAAAGAAAATGGATGGATGGATGTATTTTCTTAATTTCAAGTTTTTCGCACTTTCTAATTTTAAGACTTACTTCTGTCGAGTTTATACTCCAAAAGATTTAAACAGGCCTTAACACCCACAATATGTGGTCACTTGTTGACCTTCACCCATGGAGATACAAAACACGGTGCACATCCATATGATTACTTTGACATAGCCCGAATATGAATTATTGAGGCCAAAAATGTATTTTGTAAGGTTAGAGTCACTTTGACCTGTGACTGTAAATTCTAATCCGGGAGACAATAAGATTCCCTTCTGGTAGATATTCATAAGAATATGGTAGTTTTCAGAGGCCACAGTGACCTTGACTTTTCACCTTTGCCCACTAAAATCTATTTAGTTCATCAGCGGGTCACAAGTGAGTTTGTGTCAAATTTGGGCAAAAATCCCTTAAGGTGGTGCAAAGATATGCGCGCACTCGAATGGGACGGATAGGCAGACGAATGGCTGGACAACCCGATAACGTAAACGCCTGCAGCCTCTGCTTCTGTAGAGGCGTTAAAGTGCAGGAAGGAGAAGCGGTAAGAAGAGGAAAGTCGTACCAAATGTTTATATGAATGGGGTACAGTAAAAAAAAAAATGAGAGAGGGAGAGAGAGAATTCACTCTGCTAATGCATGTTGATGAAGTGAAATTGTCATTAGGCTAATCAGCGCTAAACTAATTGGGAGTCATGGACCCTCCTATCTACTAATTCTAACCCTAAACCCCAGCCCATATCTGGGAGCGAATGGAGGAAGAGCTGGGATGAAAAAGTGAGGGAAAGAGTAGGAAAAACCCGAGTGCGGTAAAGAGAGGAAGAGGGAGAGATGAAGCCTAATTAAGAGTGCTGGGATTTATGCAAATGAGACTGTGCTGATATGGTAATCAGAGCCTGCAGGGCCGTAACAGGCTGCGTGCGTGTGTGTGTGTGTGTGTGTGTGTGTGTGTGTGTGTGTGTGTGTGTGTGTGTGGTGTGTGTGTGTGTGTGTGTGTGTGTGTGTGTGTGTATCTAGGAGGCTGACAGCTGGCTGTGAGGAAGGTCAGAGCCAATCAGGCTCTTACTCTAATGCACACTGCCCTCTGGCCACTCAGCCATCTCTTTCTCGCTTGTGTGCTCTTCTTCTTGCTCGCTCGCTCCCTCTCTCTTCTTCTTTGGTGTCGCTCTGCCGCAGCGCCATCATCCCAACCGCTCCCTCTCGCCGGGCTCTCGGGACGCACCCCCAATCTCAAACTTCGATGTGGTGGTCTTGGCCCGTTGAAAGACAGTTGTTTTGTTGTATCGGTGCTGTGGCACATGTCAGACTCAAATGTATTTTTTGTATAGATAAAAAGTGCGAGGGTTAGGTCAATAAATTTCTCTTTCATCTCTTGTGATCTTATCAATCTCATCAGGGTGTCATTGTCAATTCTGACTGCTTATAGGCTAAAGTTAGTTTTATCCGCCATTCTTGGGGAGGGTCAGTTAGTTTTTTGGTTCGTTCGAAGGACCATCAGATTCTAAACAAATTCTAAAACTAACTAACTGGATAGAAAGTAAGTGACGAAACAACGAGGCACACCCAGACTAGACACGAGTGGCTGGAGGCGGCTGATGGGTTGACACAAGGGACTGGGCCGACGAGAACAAGTGGAAATGAAAACCTAATGAGGATGACAAAACACCAACAAGGGAGCAAAGAAAACAAGACATAAGCATGAGACAAAACTAAATGTGATTTTAACAACAGAAATAGACATTTTTAGTGTAATTCTGCTCACGTGCGTTTGCAACATAATAAACAACAACAACAATTTTCATGTTTGGCAAACGGAACAAAATTGTGGCTGGTCTTATGTACGATATACCGTTTTCCATCATGTGAGAGATTTCTGCCACTGTTTGCTTATTTCATCCTGCGCTAACCTGTACTGGGTTCACTAATACATAACGGTTATCTCGTCCAACGATTTGCACATCGTATTATTACTGTACAGGGATGTAAAGATTAGATATTATATTCCCAACAAACATCTTCTTTTTCTTTTGGCTTGTCCGGTTAGGGGTCACCATAGCGTGTCATCTTTTTCCATCGAAGCCTACCTCGTGCATCTTCCTCTCTAACCCCAACTGCCCTCATGTCTTCTCTCACCACATTCACCAACATTCTCTTTGGTCTTCGTCTCGCTCTTTGCATCCATCCTCAGCATCCTTCTACCAATATACTCACTCTTTTGCCTCTGAACATGCCTAAACCATCCAAGTCTGCTCTCTCTCACCTTGTCTCGAAAACATCCAACTTTAGCTGTCCCTCTAATGAGCTCATTTCTAATCCTATCCAACCTGTTCACTCCAAGCGAGAACCTCAGCATCTTCATTTCTGCTACCTCCGGTTCTGCTTCCTGTTGTCTCTTCACTGCCACCGTCTCTAATCCATACATCATGGCCAGCCTCACTACTGTTTTATAAACTTTGCCCTTTCATCCTAGCGGAGACTCTTCTGTCGCATAGAACACCAGACACCTTCTGCCACTGTTCCACCCCAGTTGTACCCATTTCTTCACTTCCTTCCTACAATCTCCATTGCTCTGTATTGTTGACCCCAAGTATTTGAAATCGTCCACTCTCACTATCTCTTCTCCCTGGAGCTTCACTCTTCCTCCTCCGCCCCTCACATTCATGCACATTTACTCTGTTTTACTTCAGCTAATCTTCATTCCTCTCCTTTCCAGTGCGTGCCTCCATCTTTATAATTGTTCCTCCGCCTACTCACTGCTTTCACTGCAATATCATCTCCGAACATCATAGTCCAAGGGGATTCCAGTCTAACCTCAACTGTCAGCCTATCCGTTACGACCGCAAACAGGAAGGGGCTCAGCGCGGATCCCTGATGCAGTCCCACCTCCACCTTAAATTCTTCTGACACACCAACGGCACACCTCACCGCTGTTCTGCTGCCCTCGAACATGTTCTGTACTATTCTAACGTATTTCTCCACCACACCAGACCTGCACATGCAGTACCACAGTTCCTCTATTGGTACTCTGTCATAGACTTTCTCTTGGTCTACAAAGACACAATGTAGCTCCTTCTGACCTTCTCTGTACCTTTCCACGAGCATCCTCAAGGCCAATAATGCCTCTGTGGTACTCTTTCAAGGCATGAAACCATACTGTTGCTCGCAGATACTCACTTCTGTCCTGAGTCTAGGCTCCACTATTCTTTCCCATAACTTCATTTTGTGGCTCATCATCTTTATTCCTCTATAGTTTCCACAGCTGTGAACATCGCCTTTGTTCTTAAAAATGGGGACTAGCACACTTTTCCTCCATTCCTCTGGCATCTTCTCTTCCGCAAGTATTCTATTGAATTAGTTGGTCACAATCTCCATAGCCACCTCTCCAAACTGCTTCCAAACCTTACATTCCCATCAAACATACAATATATATATTCCTTTCTGTTTTAAAGCATGACGATAGAACAACATTTGACAAATTTGGCCTCACTTGCGACTGGAGAAAGCCAACTCCTCCCTTATTTCATTTATGGACCTCACAAGAGGATATATTACACTGTGCGTTTCCATAATTATTAAAATGTACGCACAAATACACACATACACAAGGAACACATCCACACACCAATCCCAGGGCCATGTGGTCATATCAACACATCTGAATGTAATCCAGTTAACACAGTGTCCCAAATGACTAAATTAATCAGAGAAATACTATCTGGCTCATCTCTTTGCACTACTTTGATGTGTGCACACGAAAACACGCGTGCGTATACACACACACACACGCATTTGAGTACAGCAACGATCGAGCCGAGAAATGACTTTACCTTCTCACATAATAGGACCCCAATCCCGTGGAGGCGGCCTGTGAGATACTAGTGCTGCTCCAACAGCCCCAAGGCCTCGGAAACACACAAACACACACTTCCGAGTGCAACAGATCAAAAAGATGCATAGTTTCGGGGCTGCAGATAGATAGTACAAGAAAGAAAGCAGAGCACAAAAGAAGAATCAATTCCTGCTTTCTGTCCAAATGACGCGATTCTTAATTGGTGACATTACTTTGTAGGCACAACAGAGGTGATTGTGATGTTATCTTTGGGGTGAATGTTAAAGCAACACAACAAAGGTGCTGTGATTCACGTTGTCAAAAGTAAGAATTTGACATATTTCTTTAATAGGAGCTCATGTGATCAGTGAATGCATTTTTGAGGTGGAGTTGGAGAAAGTTGAAGACGGTGTGACAACAAGTCAACCTTCAAGTTTCCCGTAGAATCAAGCTGCATTGCACACTGCTTGAGGCGATCCCCGAAAAACGGGAGCGTTTTGCTTAAATTTTTGTGGCTGGTGATCTAAGGTCATAAATGCAGATTAACTGTGAACATTAAATACAATAGAAGCTCTAAAAGTTTTACACTTTGGAATTCAACTAAAAACTTTTGGATTTCAAAAGAAACCAGCCTAAACAGCAGAAGTGAGGTGTGACAAGGGTTATAGTTATTAAGTAATACACCATGCGTGAGGAGCATCCTTAACACAACCCACTTTTTATTCATTTTATAATATCAAAACATTTGCTGTACACTCAACAAACCTTTTACAGATTAGTTTCCATCGAATTGATTATTTCCAAAATGGTCGCTTCCATTGAACTGCCACCCACCTTCAGCAAAGGTGTCAATCACACAAAGCTTTGATTTATGATTTCTAGTCTTCGACTAATTTAAGCAGCCCTACGTTAGCTCTGCAGTGATGTAAAAAAAAAAAAAAAAAAAAAATCTCCTATAAATGAAATATATACCTGTCGGTACGCATTCCCATCAAGAAAATGTTCCCTTTTTTTTTGTAATGACGGTCTTGACTCTGTCTGTCTTTGTGCATGTTGACACGAAGCTAGCTAACCTATAGAATGACAAAGTGCCCACAGGCTATTGTCATTGCAGCCTATTCCAACATCTCCCTACCGGTTCTCGTTGATTAAAAAGAAGCATGTTAGCAAAAGTCGGCGGCTTTGAGCTAAACTGGTGCGCCGGCGCTGGAACCTGCATTCATATAATGAAAGCAATAAAAGCAACAACAATTTCAAAACCTTTGGAAAACATTTCATAAACCATCAGGAGCCAATTAGAGGAGCCAGCGCAGGCTCGCTTGCGCTTTGTGTACGGATGTGTGCGTCGGGTAGTCGAGCGTTGCAGCGCCCGGCCCGGTTTGTGCCCCGCAGGCCCGACCTTCTAATCATTATCTGTCTGTCTTATTACGCTCCAAACCGGGCCACTCTTAAATAAAATATGCAAAGGTTTCTTAAATGATGACCCGAGGCTGCGCGCGCCGCCGCTGCTCTACATGCTGTTAATCTGAGAAATGCAAATTCCCTTCGTCTCACACTCGCCTTTATTAACTTTTTTGAATTTAAAATTCCACGAACAATGAGTTCTGTCAGCTTCTGAAATTATATTTTCTCTGCTCTTTTTATGTGCGCACGGAAGCGAGTTTAGAGCATGAAATTACCAGGGGAAATATGAGTGGTTTCATCTCACCCGCACAATTTAATTGGCTGCTTTGCAATTATTAGTTTTTGCTGCTAAACTTTTTTTTTCTCCCCCCCTTTATTGTTGCTGTTTCCTTAAAGTGGCAGTTCACAACAACATTTTATTTTTCCCCCCATTTGTGTGTGTGTTTGTGCACCGGCAATTCCACCGGCAGCGTCTCTGATTGGAAGTCTGACCGTCATGTGATTTGCACGACTTGATTTTCCAGATTTAGAATTTGGTTGATGCTGAGAGGAGATGAGAGGGAAGAGATTAGATAAGCAGTTCTCCTTTTTTCTGGACTGACTTACATCACAGCTGAAGTTCATGGGTCATGACTTAGTTCTACATCGGCCAATATCCGCATATTATCTGCTCCATCATCATAACGCCCTCTTTGTCACAAACATCCTCCCCCTCTCTGAAAGTTATCCCTGTGAACACAACACAGCGAGAAGCGAATATTTATTTCACCTTTTTGGACTGTCAGAGAAGTAGGAAAAATAAAAGTAGGTGTTATTCTTCTGACGATGTAAGCAAAGGATCTGAAAACCACTTTGCAGTTGACAATTAGTTCCTATTTCTGCAGCTTTTCCATCCAAAACACAGTTGCAAGGAAAAAAAAATATCAGAACCCTTTCGACCTACACCTGGATTCCTGGATAAATTTGTCTTAAAATGTAATGTAATTAATACTGAACAAACAATGACGTGTATACGTTGCTGTGTTTTTACTGGAAAAAGCATGTAAAGCACATGAAACTTTGGATTTAATAACTCATTGAACTAGCAATAACCTTGAGCAAAAGTTGCAGTAAAACCTGTACAGTAGTCAAGGGGGATTTTGGACCAAATCCCTCTGAACAAACCTTTTCCAGCTCAGCACTATTCTTGGGATGAATTCCTTTCTGAAAGTCATGCCACAGCATCTCGATCGGGTTGAAGTCAGGGCTACGAGTGGGCGAGTCCAGAATTTGCATTTTCTTCAGTTGCAGTTTAGGGATCCCGGTTTGGCAGAGGAATGTGGTTCTCCCTGGACAGACAGCTGTGATGTCTTCGAGCAAGAAACTGATAACCTGCACTGCTCCCCAGCCACTAAGGCGCCCCGTGCTCCGGTACCACTGAGTCGTAAATATGTGCTGTGTTCACTGCTGAGGGGTTATTTGCACAGGACGAATTTTATGAATATCAATATCATTGTTTAAGACAATAACGATGACCGCTGTTCTTCTTGAAGCCATTGAGTTGTTGATTTACTTCAGTCCTTTAGGTCATTGTCCTGTTGCATCACCCATCTTCTGTTAAGGTTCACTTGGCAGACAGGTGGTCGTAAATCCAGCGCAGGCCCAGAGGCAGCAAGTTCCATCCCGCCATACTTCATACTCCACCATACTTCACAGTCAAGATGAAGATTTGATGGTGGTGTGCAGTGTCTTTTTCTCCCCCCCTGCACATTATTGTGTGTTCCTTCCAAACAACTCAGCCTTGGTTTCGTCTGTCCCTACAATACTTTATGGGAAACTAGCAACTGTGCTAAACTTTGTCCATTTAGCGAAAGCACAATCTGTCTTACAATGGACAGATAAACAATGTTTTCGTTGGCGATGTTTCCGCGGCAACAGATTTGTGTCTGTTTTGGGCTATTATCATGTTTCGGAGCAGCAGATCCAACTGGGAAGATGACTTCAACGTGAGCAGTGCATTGTGGGTGGTGGGGAGGTTTTGTTGCTTTGCAGTGACACACAAGTATAAACACGTGGATTTATCTATCTTGTGATATTGTTTGTATTGAATAATTCAATGATTTTATCAAGCGAAACCACAACAAATGGCTTAATTATGCTAATATGTGCCGGAAACTCCAAGAGAGTGTGAGTGTCGGTGCACGTGTGTGTCAGCGGGATTGACAGGGGCCTACGGGCTTCAGCACTAAAACGCTGATCTGGAATTTTACATCCTTATCCCCAAAGCCTCAGGACTCACACACACGAGTGAAGGTTTTTTCTCTCACACACACACACACACACACACACACACACACACATGCACACGCACACGCACTCATACACCTGGAGACCTGAGAATCCTTAATTAAACATTAAACACTAATGTAATGCTATTTTTGTGTGACTGGGTCATGATACAGAATAACAACACCTGATACGATAAACTTGCTCTTGTAAAAATTGAATGAAATAGTGCGACTTGGTAAGCATGTTTAAATTGGACTACACGCTGCACCGCTCGCCAGCCAGTCACAGGACAAACAGACCAGTGATTATGAACCGGTGGGTCGAGGTCCAAAAGTGGGTCAGAAAGCAGTTGGGGTGAGGTTACAGATGCTGTAAGAATAGATATTTATGCAGAACAACAATATACTTTCATTTAGGGGCATATTTAATCTTTTTCATTGGTTTGTTTTACTGTATATTTTCAGACTAGGCTGTTTTTCATGTAAATATTGACTGTAATGATGACTTCCAGCCGGGATTAAACAGTCTCTCACATTAAAAAAAAATGCCGCTGGGGGACTTTTTTTTTTTTTTGCATTATAATTCAAACGGTTGAAACTGCATCCTTGATTTCTGGGAGGGAAAAGGACAAAATACATAATATGTTGCATTCTCCTAAAAAAAAAAAAAAAGGCAAAAGAAGATTAATTTCAAGATATTAATTTTTGAACATGCAGTTGTTGTGTACTGTACATTTGTATATTAGAGCTTTGAAAAGATCTTGGACGTAGAAGCATGTTTTTTGTTTAAAAATTTGATACCAAGGCGGGACGGTGGATCAGCTGGTAAAGCGTTGGTCTCACAGTTCTGATGTCCCAGGTCCAATCCCGTACCCGCCTGTATGGAGTTTGGATGTTCTCCCTGTCCCTGGGTCGGTTTTCTCCGCGCACTCCGGTTTCCTCCCACATCCCAAAAACATGCAAAATTAATTGGACGCCTTAAATTGAGCCAAGGTGTGATTGTGAGTGCAGCTGTTTGTCTCCACGTGCCCTGCGATTGGCTGGCAACCAGTTCTGGGTGTACCCCGCCTCCTGGCCGTTGACAGCTGGGATAGGCTCCAGCAGTCCCCGCGACCTTCTGAGGATAAGCGGCCAAGAAAATGGATGGATGAATATGATACCAACATGTTTTGCTCGATTGTGCTTTGTTTCTGTAAACGTGAGTCCCAAATTAGCGAGAATAGAAAAAATCGTGAACGTAGACATCGACAACTATTCACTACTCACATTCACATCGATTGATGGCTAAAGTTAAAGTCTTCCAATTGTTTTCGTAATATGGGAGGGCGCCAGTATACACGGACTAAAGGCCCACAAGTATATATAATAATTGTCCAAATGTCAGCATTTTCACCAAACCTCCCAATTTGAGGTTTTCCCACATACAGTAATAACAAAATGTTTTCAGTATGAGAGTGAACACTCTTAGCGCTGACAACTGACAAAAGTTTTGTTTTTCAAGGTCCGACTAAACTTTTAATGAGACAACCGTCCAGTCGGAAATTTAAAAGCAAACAAATGCACCTTTTTCATAGTGGGGGATGTCTGTGTATTAAGGTTGTTTATTTACAGGTTGAGCAACTTGGACTAGTATTGGTTGTGCAGTCCATCTTAGAAAGTCCACTGGATCTCATTATTAGGATGACAACTTGGAAAGTAAAAGTAGGGCACAGAAGCAAACAAACCAAAAACAACAGCATTCACTTGATGACCTCTCTGACATATGGAAGAGACTTTTTCTCCTCCTTCCTCCTTTCGCTCCTCTCCTGTTGTGCAAACTAACGAGGCGAAAAGGCAACGTGTCAACAGCCGTGGTGGGGTGGTGAAAGTCTCCAGAGTTCATGAAAAAAAGTGTCAGTGGGATGAGCGAATACTAAAATGCCTCATGCTTATGTTTAGCGGTGTAATCAAATTTCTCTTTTTTTGCAGGGAGTGGGACAGTACATAAAAGCGAAACTTTCCAGCACTGTAAAGGTGAGCGAAGTACCGTGTGTATCTTACATACATGTTTACACACGCATGCACACACACAGACACACAAAAAGATAAAAAAAAACAAGTGAATAAATGTCTTGTTCCTTCACGGATCAACAATAATGGATATTAGGGTATTGAAAAAAACACCAGTGCAGGTATTACTTGTTACAACACAAATAGTTTCTGTATGCAGTAAATTGGAAAAGATGTTGAAGTAATTTATTTCTGTGCAATCATTGTTTGTGAGAATTAGATGTGAATATTTGTGTATATATTCATGTATGATTGAATAAATTCAAAGATCCCAAAGTAAACAGACTGAAGAGTGCAATTTTTGTGCATTAAGCAGATAAAGTTCATATCAAACTGTTTTGAAATGACAACAAACTGGAAGGTGACAAGCCTCACAAACTTTAAAATTATTGTACTGTGTGTACTATAAATACAGTTTGTCTCATATCACGTGACATGTTAAAGAAAAAAATCCTCATCTGACTTGAAAGGTGTCATCTAGTGTGTTTCTATTTCAAAGTTTTGTTTAGCTCACAAAATGGACTCCTGACATGAGAAAAAAAAGCAACTTTGTGTTCATGAAAAGGCTTTTTGTCTGTTTGCATTGTTCCCTCGGTGCCCTCATTAGTATTTCCAGAGAATACACCACCAGCGAAGCCTCGACAGACACTATTTGAGGCCGTGAACATTTTTATGGAAAACAGCTGTATTGAATCCGTTCCAGGCCTTTTTTCTAGCTCATGAATGCAATTTCCCATGCTGCACTGCTCCGGGCTCCTGGCACATCTCAGAGGTAGCACGCTCCCTTTTTCTCTTTGTGTCTTTCTTTATTGCCTTCACACACCTTATTGCCATCCGCCAATTACCGACACACATTTTGGCAACTGACGCACCATTAATTGAAACATTTAATTAGCATTAAAACCAGCAGTAATTAACAGCTTTTCCGCTGTGCTCTGTGAGCCGGGCTCAAATTCTATTAGGCGTCTCTAGACTTTGCTCGCCCAACGCAGAATTTTCGCAGGATCCACAGATGTGAGTGTGTTTGTGTGTGTGTTTATTCGTGCACGCTCAGGGCCCCCCAGGTATGGAGCCTCCGTGAGGAGTCAAGCACCAGGGCCAAGCCTGCTGGGTGCCCGGGAGGGTGCGGGGGGGGGGGGGGGGTGTAGAAAGATGTTTGAAGAGAGATGTGAAGACGAAGAAAGAGAGAAAGAGAAGAAGAGGGGGGTCAAGATGGAAGGGAAGGCTTGAAACAGGGAGAATAAGGTGGGAGGCGGATGACGGACGAGGGGGCATGAACACAGGGGGAGGAAAGAAAGAGTGTCAGAGGGATTAAAAACAAATGCAAAAGAAGAGGTGGGTTGTGTCAAGGAAGATACACACGCACACACGTCTTGAAGATGAACAAAACCTACACAAGTGTGTGTTTGCGCAGGCTTGCCATACGTGTGTATGATTGTGTGAGGCCTACTTGGAGTAGAAGCAGGGGCCTGGATTAGCGCCGTTTGCCAGGGCTGGGGGGCAGGATTAGCAGGCTGAGCTGCTGTCTGATGCCGCTCTGCCACCACTAATGGCATTATTAATAGGCAGCTAAAAAATTCATTAAAAAATCCATTAAAAATAAATGTGTTTTACATAAGACTTTGCCCCAGGTAGAGGAGAGGAGGGGGTGAGGCGGGAGGGAGGGAGGGAGCGAGGGAGGTTTGAGGAAAAGGGACAGGGGGAGATTGTTAGCTTTGAGGTCAGCTGAGTACCAGCCCTGATAGCGTGGGTGCAATAAACACACAAACACTTAGTACGTGTTCAATGTGGACAACAACAACAAAAATAAGGATAAACCAACAAGATGAAACACACGTTTTGCCATCACAAAGTCATGCCAACAGACTCTGATGTCTTCCATCGTATCGTCATGAATTCAAATGGAAATACACACAATCAAACAAATCTCTATGTTATCATTCTATGACTTGATTAGTGTACAGTCAAGAAAAAAAAAAGATGATTAGACCACACTTGCTTTTACAGGGTTTTGTTCCTTTTAATTCCTGGTACAACACAAGGGAAAGTATATTAGAACAAATACAATGATAACAACAGCATCAACAACAACAACAACAACAACAACAACAAAAAGCCATAAACATCAATGGAAAGATATGTAATCTTAACAGACACAGATACATGATTTACTGTGAAGTTCCAGAAATGACATAATTTGGCCATTCATCAAACCTATTTTATTGCCGGTACAGCATATCGACACATGTTAAAATGTAAGTGGACATCCTAAACTACGTCACCTACAATTCGATGTTATACAGAAAAAGCATCAGAAGAATTGCACTGGATTACTGTACTGCGCTCTATGTGGTTATAGGACTCATCGTCATTATCTGTGAAATCCGAAATCTTACTACTTGAATGAGAGTCAATTTCCACCCCTCATTGAGCTCGTCCTTTGCTTGGAAAAAGTGTTGCACAAAAGCCGCAAAATGCTGACAGGAGTTACTGTGCAGTAAACTGACATGATAGATGCCAAGAAAGTTTGCAGTTTTGTTTTGTGCAATACAGCTGATTTTTTTTCTCTTCAAAATTTCAAATTGCACAATTGTTGAACTATAAAACCATCCATCCATTTTCTTAGCCGCTTATCCCCAAAAGGGTAACGGGCAATGTTCCCTCTAAGCTGCGCAACTGCACATTTGCGCACTTGTCGCACACTCTCAGTGCAGAGGAAAACAGGTCCAGCGCAGGGAACTTTAGACTAACCTCTTTTTTTATTTTTTTATTTTTTTTAAACACGGCAGCAGACTGCCTCTTACAAAGAACTGCTGCTTGGCCATACCGGGCCACACGCTCTGCTTCCTAGTTTATCTGACACTGCCCTCCTCCATTTTAAAGGGGTACACTAATAATTACAAACACAGGGGTGTGTGAATAATAGAAGAAAAAGTGGTGAAACTGGATGAGATTTTCTCTTTTTTGAGTAAAAAGGTCTGGTCTGAAGCCAAAGTAGAAAGTGCAGGATGAGATGGTGTGTAAAGTTAAAATTCCACCTTGGCACAGCCTGATTGAGGATGAAAGTACTGACGATACATTGCCCAAAAAGCTAATTCTGTATTTTAAATATAACATTAACCTTAAAACTGTTTGGGAGCATCATTCAGCTTTCAACCAGCATTGCGAAAGATATTCTGCAAGCAATAATTCAGTTTTACACCACGAAAAACAGACATGGATATCATTGTTGGTTAAAAATGTAAAAAGAAACAAAGTTGAAAGCGACATTTCACATGTATAGTTAATAGTTGGCTAAGTATGTATTTGTATTGTAATGTATTTTTTTTATTTTGACATTTTCAGTGTAAGTTAGCAAAAACACAAAAATGTTCTTAAAAATTTCTGATGAGAATGTAATCTGAACCTTTAAATGAGCCATGTAACTTCAGTGGGTGACTCTGATCCGACCACAGTGCATACGTCCGATGTTGCTCACAGTGGTCAAAAGGAGAGCTCACGGCCTTAGTGCGTTTGCTCAGACACGTGAAAAATTCGAGGGGTCGCGGGGGTGCTGAGCCTATCCCAGCTCTCAATGAGCAGGAGGGAGGGCTACACCCTGAACTGGTTGCCAGCCAATCGCAGGGCACATGGAGACACACAAAAGTCGTACTCACAATCACACTTTGGGGGAATTTAGAGTGTCAAATTAATGTTTCATGTTTTGGGGATGTGGGAGGAAACCGGAGTACCCGAAGAAAACCTACGCAGGGAAGGGGAGAACAATGCAAACTCCACACAGGCAGGGCCGGGATTGAACCCGGCTATTTAGAACTGTGAGGCCGAGGCTTTTCAGCTGCTCCACCGTGCTGCCATATACCAATAATAATGTGCCTGCGCAACCAGGTTCTTTTAAAATTGTATCTGCTTGTGGTAGAATAAAGCAGAGTAAACTATGATAATAACGTGTATTTTGAGGACCCCCACACCCTCTGATCAAAGTCAGACTCTGTTTGGGACGTGAAACAAATTAATAGAGAATTAGCAAGTGATCTGAAGCTCCTGCACAAATAGAGGAGCAATGGTTGAGTTGGGTGTTTGTAAAATTTGTTCTCACGTCATTTTTTTTACTCAGAGCATGTATTTGAACTTCTCCGATATCAATTATCATCCGCCATGGAGCGCTTGTTCGGTAGGTGGGGAGGATTAAGAATATGTCAGCGACGCAAATCTGAATCCACACTGAGAAAAAAAAAATGTCGGATTTGAGGGGAGGAAGGGCATCATGTGAAAGGCGGGTAAATGCGGCGCCCGCTGTGCAGAGAGACAGAACCACAAGTCAGCAACATTCACACTCGACGCAAACATCAAACATCAGCCAAACATACGCAACCAGACACTTTGATCTCGCCGGGCTCCGCGGGAAGCAGGCATCTTTCGAAAATCCTCCAAATGTAAATTAATTTACGCGAGAAAGGGCCCCCAGAGCGCTGGTGCGCATCCCAACAGCACGGAGGGTTGAACCCAAACTCCGCAGCTTAGCCTACGGAGACACTTCAACCCCGGTGAGTCAATCTAAACTTAGCACGCCGTGCCCAATGTTCTGGTAGGAGGCTGAGTTGCACTTTACTCCCGAGTAGATGAGCAAACGCTTCAGTACTCAGCACTTCATCCTTCTTGCCAACTCTTTAAACACACTGGCCATTTGGAAGATGTCAGGAGGGAGGAGATGCAATACTGTCAACTAGATAGAGTTGGTCGAATAGTGGTGGGACAAAATATGTCTTGTCTCGTCTCATCTTAGTTTTGTACTGTCAAGGTACAATATTGATTCACCATCATCAAATACCAATATTGCATCGCCACTGTCTGAGAGAAATCTCCACATTCCTCCAAAACAGGAACAACCCCTCCAAAAAAAACTTTGACAACACATTCGTTTGGTATTATTACATTTTGGTATGGCTGGTTAGCACACAGTGTGGGTTTTCTCCAGATACTCTGGTTTCCTTCCACATCCCAAAAGCATGCATAGTACATTGAGTGAAGGCTCTAAATTGCCCGTAGGTGTGATTGTGACTGCAAATAGTTGTTTAATAAGTTGTGCCCTGTGATTGTCTGGAGACCTTTTTAGGGTGTACCCGGCATCCTGCTTGAAGAAAGCTGGGATTGGCTACAACACCCCCATGACCCTTGTGAGGATAAGCAGCTCAGAAAATGGATGGATGGATGGATGATTCTATTTGGACAAAAAAAAGCCCTCCAATATATTTTTTACGTAACTCAGGTATGTACTAGGTATATTTGAGACAACTTTGTTTCTCAAAAATGATGTATAACTGTATATGTGCTTTTGATACATAGAATTTAAATTAAAACAGTGATAATTGTGAACAAAGACTATTCTTTCTTTCTGATGCATATGATATCTTCAATGTGTCAAACCTCTACTTTGTAGCGCCAACTACTGGCGTGGATGACTGACTAAGTCAGATATTTTTAAAAATTTAATTTAAGTAGCGCTGACATTCAGGAGTATCCAATACTGATACATACAATCAGTTCTCGTCAATTGGTCACAGCTTGTGCACCTATGTCATCAAATCACGTGACTGGCCAGAAGTGCCGTTTAAACAAACCATTCTTCAATGGTAAGTCGGTTGGAGATGTCGCAAAAATACGTATTAGAGCACGACGCCTAGAGTTTTTTCTGATACCGTTAAACCTTTACAAGGTGATAATAAACAAAGGTACGTGGAAAATTGAGAGATACTCGGCATAGAGGACCCATACTTAATGCCGAAGTCGATGTTTCGCTGATAAGAAAGGGGACTGTTAATCCGCTTCTGCTTGTCTTGGACAACTGGATCTACACATGGATGTGGTGAGTAAGTCGTCGGGATTTACACGCAAGAGTTTGAAAGCATAGAAAAGTCTGGACGCATACAAACATTTCGTTGCTGGATCTGTTCTCAATCAAGAATAAATCCCACATAGTGATGGAGTCAGTCCGATTTTTTTCAATACAAATACCAATATTTATATAAATGACCCCTGGTTTTACACAAACTCGCATTCATTAACTATGATTGGAAAAAAAAAAAAAAAGGCAGCGAGTCGGGTCCTCCGTACACGAAGTGTGTTGCGGCCACTCGTTGAACTTTGGTAAACCTCTCAGTGACAGACGGTTTATTTTCTTTTTTTAAATACACATTGGAGTCATTTGAGAACAATGCATATTTAAAAAAAAAAAAAAACCTGTGTACGTTGGAGACGACTCCTTGTCTTTTTTTTTTTTAACGCATTGTTCTCAAATGAGCCAATTGGGCATTATAAATACTTATTGGGAATTTGAGATTAAGAAGAATAATTCCTACCTGAAATGAAGTGATCGCTACACAGTCGTGTGTATTTGGTTGGGCACCATCCATAACTTTTAATTGCTGAAATCCATCAATCTTTTCCAGTCTTTAAAGCTGGTATTCTATAGAATTACCTCTTTGAATATTTGCCTTGTCTGTTGTAACAACCAAGAGCTCAACAGGTCTCGGGCATTGTGAATATTATAATATTCTGGTCCAGTCCAATGTCCCCCACACTGTGGAGCAGCTCTTTTTGACCGGGAATATGGCGGCGTGAAACTGGTGACGTCACATGCACGAGCTCTATAAGTACCGTATATCGATATTGTGATTATTCATATGTGAATAATAGAAGGAGAAGAAGAAATTGCAGTACATTTGGCCAAACACAACAATGTTCATCCACAAAAAAGAAAAGTGTTTACCTGCAGTAAAGCATCATGCGTTGGGGCTGTTTTTCTTCACCAGGAACTGCAGCCTAATACAAGGGGGACGGAATTATGACCCGGCCCGTTCTACAAACAGTAGCAGTCAGTGCGATCACAAAATTTCAGCCTTCCTCAACTAAGTGAAAGAAATGTCAGGGAAAGTCTACTAAACCAGATGGAAATACTAGACTCTACAGATTAGTGGAGACAGAATGTACATTTTTCACAATTTTAAACAGTTCACTCGTCTCAAAATAAAATATTTGCAGCATGCACACGCGAGCCCCTTCAAGACAGTATGGATTCCATTTGCCCTAATGGAGGCAGCGCCATCATGCAGCCAACATATTTCCAGTATGTGTGCGTACAAAGCGTGATTACATATGCAAAGCACGGTTTCGGTAAAAGTCGGCGTGTCGGAAAGAAGACCCCGGGTCACATCGTAAGTGGCGCGCCTGCTTGGCGAGCTGTCTAAACATCCTTCAGGTTACAGCCAAGCACGTGCGTGTCCTCAGTCCGGTGACATGCTTGTCTTTGCCGTGTCATTGTAGACTGTCTGGAATATATGAGAGCACAACTCTTTTTTTTTCTTTTTTTTTTATATTCCGCCTGCACCTCTCCTTCACACTGAGCGACGCGCTGCGTATGCCCCATGTCCCTCCAACCTGCCTCGAGGTCCTATAATCTTTTTACAATGTGTTGAAACAGAGCAATAAATCTGTTAGCTTACAATCTAATTTCCCTGGCCTTTTCCAGGAATCCTCATAAACTTTTGTCGCCCCCATTAACAGCCCTATTGAATCAGAGTGCTTAATCTGCTTCCAGGTGAGGGGTCAGAAAATGAATGCTTTGATATCCATCAGACAGACGGGAGGAGAGAAAACTGGGCGAGGGAGAGCGCTGCGGAAAAGGGCAGCGTCTCTTCCCCATAGGTCAATCGCAGCCGAGAGAGTCAGTCATCCACTTTTTCTCTCAGCGCAGCGCTCATTTTCCATTTAATATGGACATCCAATTAATGTGACCGTGTCTGAGGCAGCCCGCATCCCCGTGAATTATTGCCCATCATCCACCCTGTTATGGCCCGGATGAGAGAAGAAGGAGACGAGATGGGAGAAGGTGAAATTGAAAGGGATGGAAGGATGCGTTCGGTTGGACCTCTCGGTGCAATGACATGAAGGGATTCCGAATTGTTCCTGGAAAATAAATTATTTAGTAAACACACGTGGCGGAGGCATTTCGAGGAGAGTGAAAGGAATGGAAAGTTAGCACAATAATGGCTGACCCCTATCGGCTGCTAGGAAAACATTGCTTCATGTCAGATTTAATTCTAAAGTCAAGCAACACCTGAGCTCTGTGGTCCAGGTGTTCTTTATGTTCCAGGGACGCAAATATGTTCCCATGATTGCAATATGTTGTCTCATCTCCATGGAGACAACAGACCTCATCATCTAAATGATTACACTGGAGTACAAATACTTAGTGTGAGGTCAGAGAAGGTTGGGATCGGTGTGTCCGCTGCATGTGCGTCCAACCAAACCGCATTACGCTAAATCGTGTGATATTAAACCCGGACAGCAGCTCCTTATTGTGGTCACGGCGCTGGGAATTTGTCATTGTCATTTGGACCTCATTATCCACTTAACCCTGTGTGGGCCCACAGCTAAATACACATCCAATGGCCATCTACTGCTAGTTTGTGTCAATAAAATGTGTTCAAGGAAACTTTTTTGCTCTTTTGTTGTTGTCAGGCAAAACTTATTCTCTCTCGTCACATAAAAATGTAAGGATAAATGCTAAAATTAGGCTGAATCATCTGTCACTTAATATGTTACAATAATTTGTTTTTTTTCTTGATTATGACAGGCAGGGGGGAACGGGGGACGGGGTACGGGGATGGGGGGATCTGATTAGCTAATCAGCATCATCTCAACAGACTCTTCCCGACATTCAGGAACATCTTAAAGGAACAGGAAAATGTGCAATTCATTAAATCCTGATATCTGTGAAGAGATCTGAAAATTCCCTTGTTCAGCTCACATCCTGTTCTCCTTCACAAATACGGAACTTATTGCAAGGGTTCAGGAAATAGTTCTATTCAGAGCCCTCTAAATCCTGACGTGAGATGCTTTTTTTATTAAAAGTCTGAAACTTTCTGTCTGCAGTTTTCAGGAACATTCAGAAATGAGACGTCAAAATGAAGTAACCGTGACAACGGGCAAGACATCTCTTCAAAATAACTTCAACAGAAAGCCAATCGTCAAAATTACCTATACATGTTTTTTGTTTTTTATTCAATCCCGTACTGTTCAGGTGCATGGCCATGCAGAATGCTCAATTTGTGTGTTTTGTGCTGGGGGGCATGGGGGAGGGGAGACACCGATTGATGCAATAACTAACCAAGTGAACAAAATGAGAGACATCAGAAAAGGCAGGATAGGAGAGAATGTGGGAAATGGGTGAAGCTGAGGGATGATTTTATTGCTTCTGAGCTAGCACATCGAGCAAGGCTGGAAGGGCCAAGGCACCGAGTCCATCCTGCAGAAGACCCAGCCAAGGGGACACAATCCGCTCTCCAGTACCAAGGAGCGCCAACACCAGTTCCAAAGGGAGGGCCACACACACCGGGCACCCCGAATGAGATGTGAATGTATGCAATGTGTGAAATATGTACAGTGTGAGTTATAAAAAAAACTGTTCTAATTTTGTGAAGTAAGAGGCCACGCTCTTGTGGGCCCAGCCCAGCCTGGCCTGACCAGCTGCAAGAGCACAGAGAAAAGAAAAAAAAAAGGGGGGGGGCGCTCCCACCTAAACATATTTTCAGTGGCATTTCACTTTATCTGAGAGGGTCAAGACAGGAAATAAATCCAAGAAGAGGGAGAGTGGTATGGATTTCCTCCTGAATGTATGTCATCAACTTGGTATGCTCCAACTGCTTTCAATTTCACTTTCTTAACTTTAGACTTTTCAAGACGACTGAAGATGATCAGTTACTGAAGGCAGCCACTCGATTATATTTCCTGACGGTAAAAACCTTGAAGTGATTCATTTAAGAGTATGTTATTCGCATCTGTAGTACGAACAAATGACAGATTTTTTTTTCGGGATAAGTATCACCTTTGAACCTCGGGTTATGAATTTGTGACCTCGTTCACAAAATAAAAAGTTTGCGAAACGAGATAATGTTTCCCATTGAAATGAGTGGAAATTAAAGTAATCCACTCCTATCACAGGAAGAGATTATATGTAACGTATTTTGTTTAAAAATAAATAATCATAAGAAATAGGTAAAAACACAATTCCTGATGAGGAAATAACTGGGTTTTCTAGCAAGTCGCTGTGCAATTTCTTAGCCTTTTCCGGTACAGTATTAATTATTTTCACGATGGTTTCTGTTAGGTCTAAATTCCCACCACCTCCCACAATGCATAGCAACTTTGTCTTGCATTGTGGGAATGCGGTAAAACAAAGATACCCAAAACACATGCCAAGACTGTTCGTAAACAGAAAGTAGCGTGTAGCCAGTTTTTTAATTTTTTTTAATTATTCATAAACTGAATTGTAATGCAGCCCTATGGGGGCACAAACCAGTGCAATCTGTAGGCCGGTCCCAAGCCCGGATAAATGCAGAGGGTTGCGTTAGGAAGGGCATCCGGCGTAAAAACTGTGCCAAACAAATATGAGCGTTCATCTAAAGAATCCCATACCGGATCGGTCGTGGCCCGGGTTAACAACGCCCGCCCCCGGCACTGCTAACCTGCAGGGCGTCGGTGGAAATTCAGCTACTGTGGGTCGAAGACAAAGAAGAGGAGGAAACCGGATCCAGCGTCAGAAGAAAAAGAGGAATGCACAGAGCCTACAACTGAGTGTAGGGACTTTGAATGTTGGGACTATGACAGGAAAAGCACAGGAGTTGGTTGACATGATGATTAGGAAAAGGTTGATATTCTGTGCATCCAAGAGAGCAGGTGGAAAGGTAGTAAGGCTAGAAGTTTGGGAGCAGGGTTTAAATTATTCTACCACGGAGTAGATGGGAAGAGAAATGGAGTAGGGGTTATTTTAAAGGAAGAGCTGGCTAAGAATGTCTTGGAGGTGAAAAGAGTATCAGATCGAG
The DNA here is from genome assembly GCF_019802595.1 of Syngnathoides biaculeatus. NCBI lineage: Eukaryota > Metazoa > Chordata > Actinopteri > Syngnathiformes > Syngnathidae > Syngnathoides > Syngnathoides biaculeatus. The sequence goes on from NC_084662.1 coordinate 17,998,873, forward strand.
TGATGAGACTAAAATTTGAAATTGAGGGTGTTATGTATAATGTGGTTAGCGGCTATGCACCACAGGTAGGATGTGACCAAGAGTTGAAAGAGAAATTCTGGAAGGAACTAGATGAAGTAGTTCTGAGCATCCCAGACAGCGAGAGAGTTGTGATTGGTGCAGATTGTAATGGACATATTGGTAAAGGAAAGAGGGGTGATGAAGAAGTGATGGGTAAGTACGGCATCCAGGAAAGGAACTTTGAAGGGCAGATGGTGGTGGACTTTGCAAAAAGGATGGAGATGGCTGTAGTGAACACTTATTTCCAGAAGAGGGAGGAACATATAGTGACCTACAAGAGCGGAGGTAGAACCACGCAGGTAGATTATATTTTGTGCAGACGATGTAATCTGAAGGAGGTTACTGACTGTAAAGTAGTGGTAGGGGAGAGTGTAGCTCGACAGCATAGGATGGTAGTATGTAGGATGATTCTGGTGGTGGGTAGGAAGATTAAGAAGACAAAGGTAGAGCAGAGAACCATGTGGTGGAAGCTGAAAAAGGAAGAATGTTGTGCAGCCTTCCGGAAAGAGGTGAGACAGGCTCTCGATGGACAACCGAAGCTCCCGCAAGACTGGACGACGACAGCCAAGGTGATCAGAGAGACAGGCAGGAGAGTACTTGGTGTGTCATCTGGTAGGAAAGGGGAGAAAGAGACTTGGTGGTGGAACCCCAAAATACAGGGAGTCATACAAGGAAAGAGATTAGCGAAGAAGAAGTGGGATACTGAGAGGACTGAGGAGAGGCGAAAGGAGTACATCGAGATGCGACGTAGGGCAAAGGTAGAGGTGGCAAAGGCTAAACAAGAGGCATATGAAGACATGTACACCAGGTTGGACACGAAAGAAGGAGAAAAGGATCTCTACAGGTTGGCCAGACAGAGGGATAGAGATGGGAAGGATGTGCAGCAGGTCAGGGTGATTAAGGATAGAGATGGAAATGTGTTGACTGGTGCCGGTAGTGTACTAAATAGATGGAAAGAATACTTTGAGAAGTTGATGAATGAAGAAAATGAGAGAGAAGGAAGAGTTGAAGAGGCAAGAGTGAAGGACCAGGAAGTGGAAATGATTACTAAGGGGGAAGTCAGAAAGGCACTACAAAGGATGAAAACTGGAAAGGCAGTTGGTCCTGATGACATACCGGTAGAGGTATGGAAGCAATTTGGAGAGATGGCTGTGGAGTTTTTGACCAACTTATTCAACAGAATACTAGCGGGCAAAAAGATGCCTGAAGAATGGAGGAAAAGTGTTCTAGTTCCCATTTTTAAGAACAAAGGGGATGTTCAGAGCTGTGGGAACTATAGAGGAATAAAGTTGATGAGCCACACAATGAAGTTATGGGAAAGAGTAGTGGAGGCTAGACTCAGGACAGAAGTAAGTATCTGCGAGCAACAGTATGGTTTCATGCCTAGAAAGAGTACCACAGATGCATTATTTGCCTTGAGGATGCTCGTGGAAAAGTACAGAGAAGGTCAGAAGGAGCTACATTGCGTCTTTGTGGATCTAGAGAAAGCCTATGACAGAGTACCAAGAGAGGAACTGTGGTACTGCATGCGTAAGTCTGGTGTGGCAGAGAAGTATGTTAAAATAGTACAGGACATGTATGATGGCAGCAGAACAATGGTGAGGTGTGCCTTAGGTGTGACAGAGGAATTTAAGGTGGAGGTGGGACTGCATCAGGGATCAGCTCTGAGCCCCTTCCTGTTTGCAGTGGTAATGGATAGGCTGACAGATGAGGTTAGACTGGAATCCCCTTGGACCATGATGTTCGCAAATGATATTGTCATATGCAGTGAAAGCAGGGAGCATGCAGAGGAACAATTGGAAAGATGGAGACATGCACTGGAAAGGAGAGGAATGAAGATTAGCCGAAGTAAAACAGAATATATGTGTGTGAATGAGAAAAGTGGAGGGGGAAGAGTGAGGCTACAGGGAGAAGAGATAGCGAGGGTCGACTACTTCAAATACTTGGGGTCAACAATACAGAGCAATGGAGAGTGTGGTCAGGAAGTGAAGAAACGGGTCCAAGCAGGTTGGAACAGCTGGCGAAAGGTGTCTGGTGTGTTATGTGACAGAAGAGTGTCTGCTAGGATGAAGGGCAAAGTTTACAAAACAGTGTCCATGATGTACGGATTAGAGACGGTGGCACTGAAGAAACAACAGGAAGCTGAACTGGAGGTGGCAGAAATGAAGATGTTGAGGTTCTCGCTCGGAGTGACCAGGTTGGATAGGATTAGAAATGAGCTCATTCGAGGGACAGCCAAAGCTGGATGTTTTGGAGACAAGATTCGAGAGAGCAGACTTCGATGGTTTGGACATGTTCAGAGGCGAGAGAGTGAGTATATTGGTAGAAGGATGCTGAGGATGGAGCTCCCAGGCAAAAGAGCGAGAGGAAGACCAAAGAGAAGGTTTATGGATGTGGTGAGGGAAGACATGAGGGCAGTTGGGGTTAGAGAGGAAGATGCAGAAGATAGGCTAAGATGGCAAAAGATGAAACACAGTGGCGACCCCTAACGGGACAAGTCGAAAGGAAAAGAAGAAGATTCATAAACTGAATTGTGTGGTACGGTGCTCCACTGGTGAGCACATCTCTCGCTGTGGCTGCATGGGTTTTCTTTGGGTACTCCTGTTTCCTCCTGCATCCCAAAACATATATCATAGGTGATTTGAAGACAGAAGATTGTCTATATGGCGTTAATATGCGTGTGTGAATGCTTGTTTGTTTTTATATGCCCTGTGATTGGCTGGCAACCAGTTCAGCGTGTACCGCGTCTCCCGCCCAGAGTCATCTGGGTTAGGCTCCAGCACCCCTGCGACCCTAACAAGGATAAGCGTTGTGGAAAATGAATGAATGAATAAACTGATTTGTTCATTAACCGGGTTGTTCGTAGACCGAATTTCCACTCTAGAGTCGTTTGGGTGATCAAATGGTATTTCGTGGAACAGATCTTAACTTCTTTCAAAGATGACACACAGCATTCTGGCCTCAAAGAAAACTGCAGATCTGTGTGTACATGTGAGTGTGTGTGTGTGTGTGTGTGTGTGTGTGTGTGTGTGTGTGTGTGTGTGTGTGTGTGTGTGTGTGTGTGTGTGTGTGTGGTGTGTGTGTGTGTGTCTGTTGAGATGTATTTTAAAAGGACTAATGTTCCCTGACATCCCACAGTTAAAGTATCATAGAAGCAGCATGATCGCCCTTGGCTAGTGGGAAAGAATCTGCCTGGGGCCTTTTGCTCTGGGCAAGTGTCTGTTTGTGTGTCTGTGTGTGTGTGTGTGTGTGTGTGTGGTGCCTTTCAACGTGGAATATTCTCTATCATCAGCTTAAACAGCGAAACAGAATGATCAGGGGGCAAGTCGAGGTGGACGAAGCAGACAGCTCTCAGTCGCCACACAGCATTACATCCTGGTACTGTGTAAGACTCCTCCTTTAATGAAGGAGGAAATTAAGAGCAGGGATGAAAGGAGATGAAGAAATCCTTGCGATAAGTCGACTGGTTATCTCGTTATGCTTCCCTCTCTTTTTTTCCCCCCACTCACTCATGCTTGCTTATACGGCGTCCGCCTGTGCCCGCCAAGCGTGCTGCGATCTCCATTAGCGGCGACGCCGTAAAGCTCTGCTGCACGAGGTTGAAAGCGGTTTGTTATGGCTGAAATAATCAAGCTGATTTATAATATTTCTGCTAAATTATTCAAGTGGTTCAGGCTCAGAAGTTTGAGCAAATTGCTGTTTTTTCCCCCACTTCTTTTTCTTCTTGCGTTAGCAAGCATTGAAGTGTGAGTGGAAATCAATGTAGACTGCCGGCAACTGCCGTCCTGCGCTTAAGGTCTGCTTTATTTAATTAGCATACACATTTTTTTTCCTACACCGCAAGAGCCAATTAACTGCAGACCACAACATTGCTACGTACATGCTGCTGAGAGGATGTTTATGTTGTTTCCTGAATTAGTTTGTGGTGTACTCGGTTTATTAGCAGCATAATTGAAAAAGTGACATGAGTGAAACTGTAAGAGAAGCTTTGATATGGCCCAAGAACAGCAAGCTGGTTCAAGAATCGGATCACGATCAGTTTTGGAACATGGACTCAAAGAGCTCTTTTGGTTATTTTCGATGTGGAGCTTTGGTATCACCCAAGGAAGACTTACTGTATCTTCCACAGTGCGTGAAAAGGTATGTTTTGATTGCTTTGGGTGGCAAAACTTAAATGACAGGCCCTATTTCCGTAAATCTGGAGAGGTGTGGCATCTGGGCCGAGGAAGAAATGGTTGCATGTTGGTGCAAATTGGCACAAAGTTGCTAATATTAGCTTGACTTTTTGCCATTACATTTTCCTAGCAGCAAGAAGTCCAAATCCAGCTGAGTGATACTGTATATATAAGGGCTTTGACTTTAACACATTGAATTGTGAATAATTCATGACCACAAACAAACAAATGCCATCATTTTGTGTTAAATTAACACATTTTATTGACATTGTGCTTGACACAAAGCGCATGATTTCCTGGGACGCCAGTTACTGATGCAAAGGTAAGAGCTCAGCTATCAAAATTGAGGAATTGAATTAAATGGGATTGCTGACCGAAGGCAAATTTCAATTTAAAAAAAGAGAAAAGAAAAGAGAAACTACCCAATGGGAGCCTCGATAAGTGTGTTTTTTTTGTAAATTGCGTCAAAAGTAATTTTGGTACCGAACCACGTCAGACCACGACGTCTTTCAACTACCACGGAGAACCAACCTATTTTAAGGCAATAATGCTCTACAAACTGTCTGAAAATGGCACTTTAACAGGTCTGGGTTTTTTTTCCCACTCCTTTGCATTGAAATCAAATTAAATGCATTTTTCCACAATTAACAATATTCCTGTCCGTCAATGATTTGATTCAGTCGTCCACAAATTTTTTTTTAAATTAAATCTTTGAGATTAGTTAAATCCAAAGCCTCAAATTAATGAGTGAGATTGTTTTTAAATCAATATATATTTAAATGCTATTTTTGTTTGGATTGTATTGTATTCTGGCTCCTGGATTCTGACATGCATAGTGATGACAGCAGAATCACAAACACTTTATATTAACTTTTACAGCCCAAGTGTCATGCCTATAAACATTCTAAAATATATATTGTTGTGAAAAATATACATAACATTCTTCTTCTTCTTCTTTTCCTTTTGTTCCTCTGCACGCTCCCTGCTTTCACTGCATATCACAATATCATCTGCGAACATCATGGTCCAAGGGGATTCCAGTCTAACCTCATCTGTCGGCCTATCCATTACGACTGCAAACAGGAAGGGGCTCAGAGCTGATCCCTGATGCAGTCCCACCTCCACCTTAAATTCCTCTGTCACACCTAAGGCACACCTCACCATTGTTCTGCTGCCATCATACATGTCCTGTACTATTTTACATACTTCTCTGCCACACCAGACTTACGCATGCAGTACCACAGTTCCTCTCTTGGTACTCTGTCATAGGCTTTCTCTAGATCCACAAAGACACGATGTAGCTCCTTCTGACCTTCTCTGTACTTTTCCACTAGCATCCTCAAGGCAAATAATGCATCTGTGGTACTCTTACTAGGCATGAAACCATACTGTTGCTCGCAGATACTTACTTCTGTCCTGAGTCTAGCCTCCACTAGTCTTTCCCATAACTTCATTGTGTGGCTCGTCAACTTTATTCCTCTATAGTTCCACAGCTCTGAACATCCCCTTTGTTCTTAGAAATGGGAACTAGAACACTTTTCCTCCATTCATCAGGCATCTTTTCGCCCGCTAGTATTCTGTTGAATAAGTTAGTCAAAAACTCCACAGCCATCTCTCCAAATTGCTTCCATACCTCTACCGGTATGTCATCAGGACCAACTGCCTTTCCATTTTTCATCCTTTGTCGTGCCTTTCTGACTTCCCCCTTAGTAATCATTGCCACTTTCTGGTCCTTCACACTTGCCTCTTCAACTCTTCCTTCTCTCTCATTTTCTTCTTTCATCAACTTCTCAAAGTATTCTTTCCATCTATTTAGCACACTACTGGCACCAGTCAACACATTTCCATCTCTATCCTTAATCACCCTTACCTGCTGCACACGCTCTGTCTGGCCAACCTGTAGAGATCCTTTTCTCCTTCTTTTGTGTCCAACCTGGTGTACATGTCTTCATATGCCTCTTGTTTAGCCTTTGCCACCTCTACCTTTGCCCTACGTCGCATCTCGATATACTCCTTTTGCCTCTCCTCAGTCCTCTCAGTATCCCACTTCTTCTTCGCTAATCTCTTTCCTTGTATGATTCCCTGTAATTTGGGGTTCCACCACCAAGTCTCCTTCTCCCCTTTCCTACCAAAAGACACACCAAGTACTCTCCTGCCTCTCTTTCTGATTACCTTGGCTGTCGTAGTCCAGTCTTCCGGGAGCTTCTGCTGTCCATCGAGAGCCTGTCTCACCTCTTTTCGAAGGGCCGCACAACATTCTTCCTTTCTCAGCTTCCACCACATGGTTCTCTGATCTACCTTTGTCTTCTTAATCTTCCTACTCACCACCAGAGTCATCCTACACACTACCATCCTATGCTGTCGAGCTACACTCTCCCCTACCACTACTTTACAGTCAGTAACCTCCTTCAGATTACATCGTCTGCACAAAATATAATCTACCTGCGTGGTTCTACCTTCGCTCTTGTAGGTCACTATATGTTCCTCCCTCTTCTGGAATTAAGTGTTCACTACAGCCATCTCCATCCTTTTTGCAAAGTCCACCACCATCTGTCCCTCAAAGTTCCTTTCCTGGATGCCGTACTTACCCATCACTTCTTCATCACCCCTCTTTCCTTTACCAATATGTCCATTACAATCTGCACCAATCACAACTCTCTCGCTGTCTGGGATGCTCAGAACTACTTCATCTAGTTCCTTCCAAAATTTCTATTTCAACTCTAGGTCACATCCTACCTGTGGGGCATTGCCGCTAACCACATTATACATAACACCCTCAATTTCAAATTTTAGCCTCATCACTCGATCTGATACTCTTTTCACCTCCAAGACATTCTTAGCCAGCTCTTCTTTAAAAATAACCCCTACTCCATTTCTCTTCCCATCTACTCCGTGGTAGAATAATTTAAACCCTCCTCCTAAACTTCTAGCCTTACTACCTTTCCACCTGCTCTCTTGGATGCACAGAATATCAACCTTTCTCCTTGTCATCATGTCAACCAACTCCTGAGCTTTTCCTGTCATAGTCCCAACATTCAAAGTCCCTACACTCAGTTGTAGGCTCTGTGCATTCCTCTTTCTTTTCTGACGATGGATCCGGTTTCCTCCTCTTCTTTGTCTTCGACCCACGGTAGCTGAATTTCCGCCGACGCCCTGCATGTTAGCAGTGCCGGGGGCGGACGTTGTTAACCCGGGCCACGACCGATCCGGTATGGGATTCTTTAGATGAACGCTCATATTTGTTTGGCACAGTTTTTCCGCCGGATGGCCTTCCTGACGCAACCCTCTGCATTTATCCGGGCTTGAGACCGGCCTACAGATTGCACTGGTTTGTGTCCCCATAGGGCTGCATTAAAAATATATATAACATTATTCACTTTAATGTCTATACAAAAAAACAAATATGGGCGGAGAGTGCGTCATCCATGCGCAAAGTTGCGGAAGTCTCATTCGACCTTCAAGTGGTATCCATATTGGCTGCATCTTCTGTCCGTGACTTCACACTGGGACATTCGCCATTTAAAACACTCTGTGCCACCTACGATGGGAGACGAACACGCCCCTTCTGACACGGAAGCTCTTTGGAAGAAGAGAACATCTCACAACCGAGTGAAGTGACCGGGGCAGTATTACCCTATCGTTTCAAGCCATATTTAGATGATATGCGGCCAAACCACCTCCCTGTCCAATCCACCTCTACGGCGGTGACAAACAATGCCGCCCGCTAACTACGACGGCGCCGTCAAACCGCCTCCCCGTCCAATCCACCTCTGCGGCCGTGACAAACAATGACGCCCGCGAAGTACGACGGCGCCGCAGCCAAACCGCCTCCCCTTCCGAACCACCTCCGCAGCGGAGATGTGCCACCGCAGCCCGGAGCCACAACGCCGCGTCCACCAATCACAGCTTTGGGTGGGGTGGCTCGTCACATTGACACATTTAGCACCACTGACTTACGGATTACGTCCCCGCCCCAACCATTATTTTTTTTTAGAAGCTCTATAGACACCTACCTGTCATTTGGAAACCACAAAGCTCTCTTCTTTTGCACCTGTGCAATCCATTTTTCACATCGAGCCGGGTCTTCTGGAAAAGTATGATGAGCAAATCCATCCTCCCAAGTGTTCGAGCAATATCCAGCAATACAACGACCCGGCATTTTAGTTAACACGAAGGAACAAAGAGCTACCTTCCAGCAGGTAAAACTAGTATAAACAGATGAGACCGCTTGAGTGCGGTACTGCCCTATACGTCACTTCCTGATTCTTCTCCAAAACAAATCTCTTGAGAGGATTTTCATGGCGGGAGTTACAAAAAGCCATACACGTCAAAATCATGTTTTGTGGTGAAAAAACAGATGTTTTTGATGCTGTTTTTTCATTACCGTCGTAAAAATCATGCATTTCATGACAGTGGACCTTTAAGTTTAAAAATTTGTGACGATAATCAAACTATATAACAATGGGGAGAGTGTGGAGTAATATAACGTCTGGAGCTTGGACACAGAAAAAAAAGAGTCAGGATAGATTAGCATATTTGGTTGTTTTAGGGATTTCTGGTATACTGAATCTTTAACGTTGACTTATCGTACTTGGCCATTGAGGAGGCAGAGGGATTCAAGTTACCCAATGAAAATCGCCCAATCAGTATACATGGAAGGGTGTTCAAACGTAAAATGCATTGCAAAAAATGTGTAATAACATGACTAAAAGAATAGTCGTGGCATGTTGCTGCTAAAGCGGACTGGAGAGTGAGAGGACAGAAGGGTCAGCATACATTGGAGTATCATGGTGTTTTATGGGAGCCCACTCAGGAGATGAAGTCATTTCACACTCGTCTCTGAGTGAAATGGAAGCTCGGCGATAGCGTTCGACTCTCTCAGTGGAGCTTTTGATCTTCCAAAGCGGCGGAGAAACGATCTTCTGTCCGAGTTTTTTTTTTTTTTTTTAACAGCAAATCAGTGCCGGACCATTGGAATTATTTTTGTGTGTGTGCTTCAGAAAAGCTGCAGAGCAAAGAGTTCAAAGCTGCAGAGCTCAGATGGGAAGAGCTACTGCTCGGGAGGGATCGCATTAATGTCTGACTGTACCATGCGCCAGAATGTTACGTATGTCAAATCACACACAGAGAACGGAATTTTTTTTATGTCTGGAGGATGACCGTGTGTGACGGACTCAGAGAGGAGCACTGCAAATGTTACATTCAGCTGACATTAACCTGCACCCTCTGCTATTACATGCAGTACAGCGATGAAAATCTTTCTAAAGAACCTTTGCAAGTGATGAGACCACGCATACAAGAAAAAAATCAGCTTTCACTGAAATCTACAGCTACAGAAACACATCGAAACCACACAACAATATTGTAATTCTTCACATAATTGCCTCTACAGAAAACTTTTCACGCAAATGTCACCCACTGAATTCCGGGTGTCGTTCCATTGCAAAGCCTCTGCTGAGCGGCGGGGAGGAAAATTATTCTAAAAATTGAAATCCACTGCAAAAAATCATAGACAGCTTTTAAATCAATAGGTTTTTACCTTGGCAGTCAGAAAAGATTATTGTAGCTCAGACATATGAATAGATTTGCACTGAGTTGACCTCAAATACCTTTGCTGTCAAATATCCATCCGCTCATTTTCGATCATGTTTGCCCTCATTAGAGTCACGAGTGAGTGTGAGCCTATCACAGCTAACTTTGGGCAAGAGTCACCCTGAATATGTTTCCAGCCACTCGCAGGGCAGCCATTCACAGTCACACGTTCAAAAAAACAGCAATTTAAATTAAAAACTCCGGCTTCCTCTGGCATCCCAAAAACATCCAACATTAATTGGTCACTCTAAACTGCCCCTAGATGTGATTGTGAGTGCAACTGTAATTGTAAGCAGTTCAGGGTGTATCCCGCCTCCTGCCCGTTGACAGCTGGGATAGGCTCCAGCACTCCCGCGACACTCGTGAGGATAAGCGGCTAAGAAAATGGACGGATGGATATATTTTGTCTACAACAGCGCATTGTTAATAACCATAACGTAAAGTGTATCACATTTAAGCCTCCAGCAGGCCAGGAACCGTATTAAGTGTTCAAAATGCACCCTACACATCTCAGGCTGAGGTAGTAGAACCACATGTCTATCAATAAAGAAAATAACCAAAGTATGAAAATAATCATCAGAGGATGTATTCATGTACAGCGGAAACTCTAGAGTCAGATCACGAAAAAAATCAAGAGGTTGGACCGCCATCAGCATAAAATCCAAGACCTCTCACTTCAGTGGGCCTCCATTACTTCTGAACATTTTGCTTTATCCAATCTTTACTTTAAAACAAAGACCAGCTTCAACAGGAACACAGAAATAAACAAAGAGCTTTTTTTTTCCCAAAAATGCAATGAATTTCAATTACAAAAATGTAATAGTTATTGACGTGTATCAATTTCTATTAACTTTTATTGCGCGTATTCAAATAGGTAGAGCACTGTGAGCAATGTTTGTCTGCTCCACAGTTGGAAGATAGATTACTTGGATTTTCTCAACGTTTGCAAACACGCATTTTTGGTTAAATGAAGACTTTTCATACGTGCCTTGTGACAGAAAGGACAAAGCAAGTGTACTCTTGAGCATCCTTTTGATAGGAGAAAACATGGCCGGAAAATGCAGTATGTGATCAGGAATTATTTATTAAACCAAGAGGTTAATGTGTCTAAGCGAGGGACCCGATCCCCCCACCCCCAACTCAACTGTATTTATGTGGTGTGCAGAAACATGCAAGCAGGAGAAGTGAGCCATGAATCACAACTATTATCATTAGGTTAAGCAGCCAACCAGCCGAGCCCAAAGGCGCTTCAAGCTCTCTGTGAAGAAACAGCACTTTAAATGAGCCTGATTGTTATTATTGTCCTCCAAATGAGTGTGATTAGTATTGATGTCTAAATGAGCACTGAGGTTATTATTGCCCTACCGATTATTGTTATTATTGTGGTGGCTTTATGAGGGGAACGCTTGTCCTCGCTTCGTTCACTTTTAATTCCACAGGCTGCCTCTTTAATCTAACCGCAGCATCACATAGCGTCCTCGATACACACAAACCCAAACGCAGGCATGCGCACGCCGATTAAGTGCGCAACATTTGAACAAACATAAGCCTACGATTTGATAGAGTTGTGTATGTTCATCGGGGCTAGCCAGCTAGATGGAGGAGATGTGTGCAATTTCCCGTATTGCCTGATGAACCGCAAGTGATATATCACCGATATAACAGAATAATTTTCTGAACCCGTAAGGCATGATAGTGGCAGGAATAGGGAAATGACTATTTAAAACGACATGAGAACAAAAAAATATACAGCTTGATGCACCGCTGTTTTTGTGGCTCTAAAAATCGCACTTGCCATCAAACAAGCATCATTTAAAATGGACTTTAAGTAGGCGTGTGTGTGTGTGTGTGTGTGTGTGTGTGTGGTGTGTGTGTGTGTCGGGGGGGTCATGCATGTGCGTGTGTTTGTATGTGTGTTGGCGTGTCAACACAGCTGTCAGATCCGCTGCCCGATTGGTGGAAATGACAGGCATCAGAAAGTGCCGTGGGAGGAGAAAGGAGGCGGCGGGATGCCTGGCTGTCATTCACTGCCAATCATGAGTCCACGGCGCTTGACAAACGATCACCTGGGCCTCCACAAATACGTACGCACACACATGCAAAGCCACACAGACGTGCATAGTTAATCCGCAAATTTCCATGCATACGTCCTGCGACATACAGTATCTCCGTATTCTTTTAGAATGGCATTGATGCTTTGGTCACGGTTGTAATGCTAGGCACGGTAAAACACAGATATAGCGAATATATGCACACAAATTGGCTTTATCCACAATCCTCCAAGCATACACCCACTGACACCCGCATTCATTTACACTGTAAAATCATATGCTGTGTCCTTTTCATATATGCTGTGACTCGCAAACATGCACTCTCTTTCACACACACACGCACACAGTTGCCAGTCTTTACAGACGGGCATTCAGTCTGACAGAGTAATTATGACGTCCCACTCTGAGGGAGCCCAGGGCTGAGCGGTGAGAGTTATTGATCCCACACAGGAGGAAATTTATCAATGTCCAAACGTTCAATTCTGACAGGAACCCAATCCACTTAGAGCACAATGGTCAAACTGTTTTAGTACCTCCGTCTCCCTCCCTGCAAAAAGAAAAACTTTAGAAAAGGACCCAGTCCAAATAAAGGCCTGTGACGATGTTATGTCAATGTTATATGTTGTTGTGTTCAAGTCGCTCAACTTACTTGTCAGTTTGGAAGATCTCATTGCCCCTGAATGACCTTTAATGATTCCCCGTGATGAGGGCGACGTTTTATCAGTTGGTGCTGAATCAACAGAGTAAAAAGTGGCGACAGACTGAATGAATCTTTTGAGGTATTTTTGTACAACTGCATCTTCAGTTAGTATCTGCAGTCATGTAGAACTGCCTGGATATACTGGAGAAGATTTTTTAATAGTCACCAGATTCACGAGACACAATAAATTTTACGGCACAGCTTCACCATACTGGAATGGACACTCCTCCTTGTAACAAGATCGGGTGTACACTTTGCAAATCTGATTGAACACATTTTTCATTTTCTGGAATAATACGCTTATAACATCACACAAAATGAAGATCTTAAACATTCTGTGTGTCACGCACCAACGGTGTGGCGGCGGTCCCAAATGCAGGACTCCAAGACGAGGAAATTATGTTAGACGCGGTTTTATTTCGGAAGCGGGTCGATACCACAATGCAGTCCAAAACAAGGCAGAGGTGCAAAAACACTAGGCTAGGCAGGACCCAAAAAGACGTTCAGCAAGGTCCAATGATTAATGGGCAAACAAACAATCGTAACAGGACAGAATTAAACAAAGACCACAGAATTGCTGATTGATGAGGATAGCTCGACACTACACTTACTCTCAGTGGGGAAGAATCCAACAGGCAGTGAATGCAACACACTGACACAAGGCAACAAACTGGCAATGCCAGCGACAAAACTCAAAACTTAAATACATGGTCAAATTAGAGTCCACATGGAAAACAGCAGTGGCCGGTGACAGGTGTCAGAGGTGAGACTGCCCAGAGCGGTGGCCAGGCCACGCCTCTCTTGGCAGTGGCCCAGCCTTGCTCATGACTCTGTGTGCTCTATTGATGATGATGATCAGTAACTCTGCAATTAGGCAGATTAGATCCAGTGTTGGTAATTTTGTGGAACAGCCAACATCAGCACACTTAAAAGACTGGTGTGGGCCTGGGCAGTACTGACTTTAATGAAGTCCAATCAAAGCGGCTCCTCTCATTCCCTTTAAGTCCTGCGTGCCACGAACCTCCGATGCGGGGCTGGACCCAAATGCAGGACTCCAAGATGAGGACATGATGTTAGGCATAGTTTTATTCAAGCTGAGGTCATACACGGTGTAAGCAGTCCAACAAGGCAGAGGTAAAGAAACGCTAGGCTAAGCGGGATTCCAAAGGCCATGCAGCGATGTCTGATGACTGGGAGACAAAGTAGGACCTCGGACTTCACTATGGAACATAAACTGAGACAGGACTAAACTTAGGTGGCACAGAAACACTATGACGAGGATACCTCAACACTACACTATTTTCAGTGGTGAAGAGTCCGACTGTCAGTGAATGCAACTCACTAACTCGGGGCACAACGCACAACGAGCTGGCGAATGCCAGTAACCAAAACTCCAACTTAAATACACCATCTAACCCAATGTGAAACAGCTGTGAGCAGTGACAGATGTCACCGGGCAGGGCAGTGGCCACACCCTTCTTGGACGTGGTCCAGCCTGGCTCGTGACACTGTGCGTGAGTGTCGTACTCACAGTCGTTGACGTGAAGACAAAAATGATTTGCTTGAGTTTGGGAGGTTAAAGCAAGCAAAGGATGTTCATGACGAACTGCAAGCAGACCTCCACAGGGGGGACGATGTAACGTAATAATGCATTTCACAGAGGGGGTCCATTTCATGGCAAAATGGGAAATAGATATAATTTCGGATTTAAAGGGACGGTAGAGACATGAAATAGTGAGGAGACATGTAACAAGCAAGTAATGCTGCTGAATTATGCTAAGCACTTGAACGCCTCATCCCATGGGAATACCCCCCTTCCCCGACAACACCAACTTGAACTGAGTTGAAGCCGTGTGGAAACAAATGTCAGCCAGAGTTTGTCACGACAGTGATGACGGGCCCTAAACTGTAATGTATGCAGGTGTGTATATGTGTGTCATTTGTCGTTTCTCTCATCGACAGCCGCGTCATCCCAACGCCTATGCACATCTTAGCGCACCCCAAGGTGATGTCCACGCCTTCATTTTTTTCCTCTGACAATGAGTGGAATCATTTCCCCTCACTCGCACGCCTCTCCATCATTATCGGCACGCAATCATCGATCGGCACCTCGGCCGCTAAATTGCAACCTATTAGTCAAACTCTTTTTTTAAAAGATGTTGATGGAGGTTGTTTACAGCGCACGATCTTTTCTGGACATGATCCCGTTAAGGAAATTCAGAAGGTAAATGCAGATGAGCTGGCCCATTCCTCAAGGGCTCGCCACCGCTGCGTCGACATTAGCTCAAGGAAGCATCCAGGTGAAATCTACAACCCTGACGTTACAGAGCAACAACTGCTGCCTCCTTTTTTTTTCTTCTTATGTGTTTGTCCCCGAGGCCTATCCTACTAAAGAGAAGTAATTTGGCTTATCTTATCCCAGAGACCTAGCAGCTGCTTTTTATTCTTTTTTGTGAGGTCTTTTTTCTCATTTAGTCCAACAAAGATTGTCCTCATAGATTGACCTTCTCCCGTGCCTGCAGGCCGTTGCCCTCATGCCAGTAACTAGATAACACACTCTATCAGAGATTTGAGAAAATCATTGGGAAAGCAGTGGGGCTGATAGTGGCATCAATCCTAACCTGACACCAGGCTGGGTCAACCATTTATCTCTGCACACCGCCTCTAGTCACAACAGCGGCCATCTTGTGCCGCTACATCCTTCTTTAATAACCTTGGCCACGTCTAGTTTGCAGATTGAGAGGCGCGACGTCGCTCATCACCGCGGCTTTGTTCGCCTTTTCACCCGTGAAAAAAAAACGTAATCTTTTATATGTTTTTAGATTGCCAAGATTCCTCCACGCGAGTCCAACGAGAGGTCCAAACTCACAAACTCGTTAGTTTTGGAGTTAATGGTGGCTCGACTGTCATTGATTCCCCTCGGTGTGTGACTTAAATGCTTCTATATTGGTGAAGGGAAAGATTCCCAGAGGCCTCCTAGAGCTCAGATCATTGTTTTTCACTTACTAACAATGAACTTATGATCAGAGCGCTGCGAGGCGTTTCGAAAATGCCCCGTAGGATCATTAAAAAAAAGGGTGTGCGTGTGTGTGTGTGAGGCCAACGCGGCGACAGCAGTGTGTCCGAGCCTCCTTTCGATGCGCCGTGGCGCACCCTGCGATGAGTGGGGAGGTTAAATGGGGCGTCATCAATCTCAATGAAGTGCAATTATTTTCTCACTTATTAATCATTGCAGGCTAATAGCTAGTGGCAAAGCTACGCCTGCCATTTGTCAAACTTAGCAGATTTCTGTAATTTTGTTTCCCCCTCTAATGTTTGTGTGGACGTTGCCAGATATCTATGGAGGGATGCAATAAGTCTGTGCCTCAAAGTGTTTATCGCTTACCTGCACCGTCCAACTCACTGAACTTCTTTCGCCGTGTGAGTGATTTTCTCCATTTGAGAGCTGAGTGACCATTTCATGGTTGGTGGCTTTATTTTCAGACTGAATGTGGACACCCAACTACAGTGAAACCCACAGATGGATCCAGCTCTTCATTCGTTACATGGTTTGTATCTCCTTTTGGCTTTAAAATGTGGAAAATCACTTTGACAGCATCGCAGTGTGGAAAAAAAATATAGAAGTAATACAAAGAAAAACATTTTCCATCTGTACCTAGCATGCATAGTTATGGCTTGCATTTTTACCTCATCAAATGTAGTTTGTCACAAGTTACCAAATACAGAGGATATTGTCAAGTCAAATGCAAGAAATCCCGTAAGACTTCAGGCCACGTTATACTCCCGCGGTCGACCACACCTGCATTGCATCACGTGGCCTACGTAATGCCCTGCACAGCAACTCTGCGTAGCTTGTCACGCAAACGTCACAAAACGTCACTCAGCGGAGAAAGCCATGGAGATCGTATCTCGTGATTGGGCCACTTTAGTCACATGCTGTGGTGACGTACTAACTGTTCCTCCCGGCTCCACATACCACCAACGTCGCCCCCCTTCTTGATCAATTTTGCAGCATGATTAAACGTATCATCTGGTTATTTAGGTGAATTTGTTCAAGCTGACACGCATCCACGGTCGCCATTGTTGTTGCTTTGTTCCTTGTCACGGGACGGAAAGTAAAAACTGCTACCAGAAATGATCAAAACGGCACCCGGTGGCATCCTAGCCAATACGAGCCATCGTGACACCTCTGACTCGGAGAAGAACTGCAGCACATTCTCAAAATTGTACCTGTGGGGTCCGCTCAAGTATAAAGGGAAACTACGTACGGGATAGCCGCAGTGATGTCAGCGCGTTCAGCACACTTGTGAGTATAAAGAGGCCTTTTAGCTTAGTTAGCAGCAAGAGGATTAAGGCCACAAG
Source organism: Syngnathoides biaculeatus (assembly GCF_019802595.1). Lineage (NCBI taxonomy): Eukaryota > Metazoa > Chordata > Actinopteri > Syngnathiformes > Syngnathidae > Syngnathoides > Syngnathoides biaculeatus. The sequence continues at coordinate 18,015,813 of NC_084662.1, forward strand.
TATGCACTTCTAGTGTGATGCCACCAAAGAAAGGGTATAATGGTGAAAATGAAATGGAAATGGAAACTGTTGCAACACGCTAAACGTGCTCACTCCAAGGATTCACAACAATAATAATAAAAGAAGAACTTTATGTACATTGCAATGTTAGCTACGTAGGCCTCATGTGAAGAGCAAAATTAAGTCAAATTAATGAATTATTGGGGTTTATTTAAATTATTATGTATAAAATATTATATTTATAAATTGATATTATTTGTACTTATTATTAGATTACTGAAATTAATGAAGCATATGCTTATATAATTAAACCAATTATATAATTAAGTTATACGACTGCTTGCTGAACCAGCCATCAGGAGGATTTCAATTTGTTGCTCTCTATTCAAATGAATTCTTTGGGTTATCTGAAATATAAAGAAATACATGTTAGAACTATAAAATATATTGTGTCTTATTTGCAGGGAGACTTATGGGACATCCTGTACTTTTGACTACTGTATGTCCACCCAACATCAATGTATAATTAACATGAACAAAAGCACAGCAGTACAAATCCAGATTATATTAACAAAGACAAAATTAGATTATATCCATATAGCCGCTATACAATTAATTTTTGACGAATAAACTGACGTATGATTGATGACATAAATATATTGGCTGAGTCAAATTCAAACAGCTGCATGTGTTTCAACATTTCAACAAGTTCACCAGTATTGCTATAATCAAAGACGACCCTCAATATACACATTAAGGTGACTCTATGATCCAACTTTTAAAGCAGGTTGGCTGCTGTCAACCAGACTGATGAATATGTTACAAATAGGCTCACTTGGAACAATTCAATGCTCATTATGTTTGCTTTTCACTGGCATTAAGAGTGTGTCATTGTCAGCGTCATTACCCTCTGTGAGCTTTCCTTCCCCAAAGGCAGATCAACACTGTTGGTGAGTAGCTGTTAACTAAATTATAGCATTTGAATGGCAGAGAACAAATTCAACCCCGAAATATACATTCACCATTCAGGTGCCGAACAATCAAACCACCATAAATGATATTAGGGGGCAACGTAACCTGCCATATACCCACAGGGCATTTGTTAAACAGCCTGCAGAAAAATCATTCGACACGCAGACAACAATGTACCTTATCTTTGTTCGTTTATGTGCACCGATAGTGTCGTGTTACATCCTGCTACCGTTCACAAAAAAGGTGCACGTTTGATTCCCGGCCTGTGCCCAAATACCCGGCCAATGCTCGTCCTATGGCCACATAATAAAAAATGGCATCCTCGCGTCATAACAAAAGCTGTGCCAAGCGAGTCTTGACTGCAGTGAGTCACTGTGGCAATATTCATTTATTTATGTATCTATGCCATTAATGTATAACTGCAACCAGAAAAATTAAATCCTGACCTTCTATAGATGGCAGAAGATACATTCATAATGCATAAGATGTGACTCTGAGTAAGTAAATTTAATGAGGAAATAGTGACTAAATGCCAATTATTTCCATCCATTCATTTTCTTAGCCACTTATCCTCACAAGGGTGCGGGAGTGCTGGAGCCTATCCCAGCTGTCAACGGGTAGGAGCCGGTATACACCCTGAACGGGTTGCCAGCCAATCGCAGGGCAGATGGAGATGGACAACAGTCACACTCACAGTCACACCTCGGGGCAATTAAGAGTGTCCAATTAATGTTGCATCTTTTTTAGATGTGGGAGGAAACCAGAGTGCCTTCTATTTCCACTTATACTTAATAATCGTTGTGACATTTTTGTTTGGTGGTTTGCCATGAGACTTTCGGATTGTAAAATACTGCACAGTGTGTGCCTTTGGCCAATAAAGCTTTGAAAAAGATGGCATGAGTCCACGTCTGCACTGTCATCATTATCCATCCATCCATTTCCTAAGATCCTTATCCTCACAGGGGTCGCAGGAGTGCTGGAGCCTATTCCTGCTATCCTCAGGCAGGAGGCGAGGTACACCCCTGAACCGATTGATAGCCATTTGTCGGCCATTCCCACTCACATTCACACCTATGGGCAACTGAGAGTCCTCAGTTAACCGAGCATGCATGTTTTTGGAATGTGGGGGAGGAAACCGGAGTGCCAGAGAAAAGCCACGTAGGCACGGGAAGAACACGCAAACTCCACACAGGTGGGGCCGGGATTTGAATCCCAGTCCTCAGAACTGTGAGGCGGACGCTCTGACCAGTTTCTCTGCCGTGCAGTCTGTCTTCATTAAATTACATTTAACTAATTGAGCCTGCTGATGCTGTTTTCTGTCTATCTTTAAGTGTTTCGTGCATGAAATGTACATGTTATAAATGTTGTAAGTCATTTCAGAACATGAATCTCACACACACCTTGTAATTTGACAATGAGCCAGAGACACTGATGCAAGAATGCAAATGTAGGAACAGACAGCAGTAATATCACAGTCTCGTGGGCCAATTTAATGTGACAGCATTTTCACACGCGCTCTTGAGCGAAGCACTTTATGAAGCCAATGAATCCATCTGCTGTTATTGAATGACATCTAGTGGTAGGAACGTGATCAGATGCGATCGTTAAAGTCTCCTTTTGCCGAGATTTGTGGGAACAGATTATAGTTTTCAAATGACTAGTGAACTAGCCACGGCTATTATCTTTGAAATGATGTAATTGTATCTGTGCATTTATACTTTAGCTAATGTTAGCTAGCTAAATCAACTGAATAAATATGTATATTGAATCACAGGTTAAGTGTTTTGCATAATCTTAGCTAGCCAAGTTAGCTGAATAAATTACAATATCAAATCACAGGTTTTGTTTTAGCCAAAGCTAGCTAGCAACGTGAGCTAAATAAATAGCGGTATCAAATCACAGGGTAAGTATTTTAGCTAATGCTAGCCAGCCACTTTAGCTGAATCAATACGAATATGAATATGAGAATGTAAAAACAATACTGGGTGCACGGCACAGTGGATTGGCTAGAAAGCGTTCGCCTCACAGTTCTAAGGTCCCAGGTTCAATTCTGAAACCGCCTGTGTGGAGTTTGCATGTTCTCCCCGTGCCTGCGTGGGTTTTTCTGCACTCCAGTTTCCTCCTGTTAGGTTTACCACCTAACTTGCTCGAAAAGTTGCACAAATAACGGACAAGAAGTCGTCTTTCTTGTGATCGGGAGGACGTGAGAGATAGGCCAGTTACAGTCTCCAAACACATTCTGAACCAGCCTTTCACATACTCTTTTTTTTTTTTTTTTTTTTAGAAAACATACAAGGTCAAAAGGAGGGGTGGGCACATGAAATGAACAAAGGTGCATTATAGGATGATGATGTGGCACATCGTACAATGGCCTTGGCCACTTGTAGGAAGATACTGTTGCATCTCTGTGTAGGAGCTCATCTGTGAACAAGACTCTTCGAAGCAAGGATGATACTTTGGCTTTGTTGCAAGTGCATAATAAATATATTAACGATAACTCTAAGACCCCCCACATACCAAAAACATGCAACATTAATTGGACACTCTAAATTGCCCCTACGTGTGATTGTGAGTGCGGCTGTTCGTCTCAATGGGCCCTGCGATTGACTGGAAACCAGTTCAGGGTGTACCCCGCCTCCTGCCCGTTGACAGTTGGCATAGGCTTCAACACTCCCCACGACACTTGTGAGGATACGCGGCTAAGAAAATGGATGGATTGTGTGTCATTATTTCCCCCGTGACCCTCGTTAGGATAAGCGGCAAAGAAAATGGATGGATGGATGGATGGATGGATGGATGGATGGATGGATGGATGGATGGATGGATGGATGGATGGATGGATGGATGGATGGAAAACAATGGTGAGATTACTGACAGCCACAATGATAATTTTTGGCAAATTTTGTCATTTTATGAGCACATATGGTAAAACTCACTTCCATGATTCAGTTTAAAAGTTGACTGTGTGTTGTTAAACAATGTTTCGAATTTATGTTATGTTATGAGTTTCATATCAACTGATTATGACAGAGCGGACAAGTTTGACGACACTGACTTCACAAGTAATATAATTACAATGACAAAAGGTAAGTATAAATATATTATTTAAGCGTAAATATTTCAGACAGACTGAATAATGATTTAATCCAACCACGGTCCGACTGAAGAGTATGTGCGGACAAATTGTACCGATTATTTAGGCAAGTAAAAGTGAATTATCAGAGGCTTTTCTGAGCGCACAAAAAACACATTCTGTTTCTGTGGAATGTGATACTGCATATAAATAATAATAATAATAATAATAATAATAACAAGTCTGTATTTTCATAACATGAGACATTTTTCGCATTTATTGTTATGCATCTTCATTGTTCTTGGGAAATGGCAACGGTACAGTGTAGTATTTCAATTTGACCACTAGAGGGCCGCCTGGGACAGGAAAGAAATCAGATACAGACCCTCTTAAAAGAGTAGAATTGACATGGGTTGCATTACTTTAGCTGAGGGTTTTTTTGCCCCTCTAAAATTAGGTTGTAAAAATGTAATCACTTTTCTTAATCTTTAATCCTTTCTTCCATTAAATAATTTTCTACTTAATTTTAAATAATTGTAAAATATTGGTAAAAAAAAAACATTCCATATACATTTTGCCCTTTTATTGTACAATACTTGTTAAATAAATTATAAATCATAACTGGCCAGTGCATCATAATTAATTTAATTATGAATAAAACTTTTTGGAAATGAGCATGCATTTTATTTGATGCATTAAGTTAGCAATCATTTTCCTAAAAGTGGTTCGTTAAAATGTATTTATCCATTTTAATATATTTTCCATCCACATTTCTCATTATATAATTTGGTTATTCCACCCATTCATTATTTGAGCCACTTGTGCTTTCCAAGGTTGCGGGTAAGATGGTTATTATTTTATGATGAACAGGAGTTACTACTTTAACATTGAAATGATTGCATTTGTTGAATTAATTGAACCCAGTTTTGTCCAAAAATGTTTGTAATTCAAAATGTATTCATTCATTTGTATTTGTTTGATTCATGTTTCAAGTAAAACAATAAAGACATATTTTCGAAATAATGAATTACTTGGGCATTTGAAGTTTTAAAGTAAATTAATTGATTATCACTCCATTCATCCATCGATTTTCTGAGCTGCTTATCCTCACCAGGGTCGCGGGAGTGCTGGAACCTCTCCCAGCTGTTACCGGGCAGGAGGCACGATACAGCCTGAACTGGTCGGCAGCCAATCGCAGGGCACATGGAGACAAACAACAGTAGCACTCACAATCATACTTGGGGGCAATTTTGCCCACCGATGATATCTAAAATAATAATAATACATTTTTTTTTTATTATTGATTAACCCCAAATCGAGTTGCCTGGCCTGAAGAGACGCGTTACTAAGGCAACCGATCCTCGACCACTTCACCTTTCGGAGCCTCACACGCGCTCCCCGTGTCTCCGCCCACACCCACGAGGCTTCCCGTCCTTGTCTCCGCCTACCGCGCTGCAAGTAGACGGAACAGAAGCCAAACAGTAGAAACCGGCCAGTGTTCGGCTGCTGTCCTGCACCGAGTCGATCGCGTACTTCCTCGTGCGGGGAGTGCATGACTTCTATCGAACGTCGAGTCTGGGCGGCTCTCTGCAACGGTGCCATCGCAGCTTTGCACAGAACTTGCGTGGATGTGTCGCGAAAGGCCCCCGCACAGCATTGAGGAATGCACGGGGAGGGTGTAGTTTTTCCGCTTTTTTTGCAGCGTGTTTTTTTTTTTTTTAAGAGATAATCGCCGTGACGCGCAGGCTGCAACAGTTGCAGCATGACTTTGCCCTGCGACGTCTTGACGTGTGTTGAACCCCCCCCCCACCCCCCGCGAGACTCGCTGGTCGTGCCCGTGCAAGTGTGAGGCGTTGCGCGTAAACCGCCGTGCGTAACCGTATCATGGAGCCCCAAGGGCTGCGCTGCTCACCTCGACCAAAGCTTTAGAAGACCCTCGAGATGAGTCAAGAGCAAGAGGGCATTTCCTTGGCCGTCCCTCGCCTCGGGGCTTGTCCCGCCGGAAGAGGTGATTTCGGCGTGGAGAGCACCGGCACCGCCCGCGGAGGAGCGACCGGAGCCTCGGGTCTTGCGGTTCCTGCAGCGGGGACTTTCTGGCACGATGCAGTGGTGACGGGCGGGGGGCACGGCCACACTTCCGGCAGCTGTGCGGTGGACGGCGGCGGTCTGCTGACCACCGGCAAGTCGTGCAAAAGCAGGCCGGTGAGTGTCGCTTATGTGTTCAACAATGAGCCGAACCAGCAGAACAACGCCGAATGCATGGCGCTGCAATGCCTTAAGGACGCTTGTGAGACGGTGGGCACCAAACTGCAAACGGTTCACTTTGGGAAGCTGGACTTTGGGGAGACCACAGTGTTGGACCGCTTCTACAATGCGGGTAAGGACGGAAGTTGGGTCCACTCTTTCACAATCGAGCTGCTGTCAAACTTCTTTTATGTCCTCTTGGAATGATTTCAAGTAGCCATACGCAAACTGTGGTACGCGGGCTCCCTCTAGTGGTGTGCGAATTAATCATTGCCCAAGTACTGTTTGGTTGTATTTAACTTTTTTTTTTTTTTTAACCTGTAAATTGGCGGGATGGTGGTGCAACAGGTTGGATCATTTGCCTCACTGTTCTGAGGACCGGGCTTCAAATCCCGTCCATGCTTGTGTGGACTTTGCATGTTCTCCCTGTGCCTGAGTGGGGTTTCTCCAGGCACTCCAGTTTCCTCCAACATCCCAAAAATATGCTACATTAATTGGACACTGTAAAATTGCCCCTAGGTGTGAATGTGAGTGCGGCTGTCGTTTGTCTCTATGTGCTCTGCGATTGGCTGGCAACCAGTTCAGGGTGTGTCCTGCTTCCTGCCACAAGATAGCTGGGATAGGCTCCAATACTCCTACGGCCCTTGTGAGGATAAGCGGTTAAGAAAATGGATGGATATTTTTACTCTCGTCTCATAAAGTATAAATGTTTTTCACCTAATATAACAACTTTATTGGTGGTTAATTTATTTATTTTTTTCTCTTCGTAAATTCTTCTTCTTTTCCTTTCGGCTTGTCCCGTTAGGTTTTTGATATTTTAGTATGCACTCTTGAGTCTCTGATACTTTTTTCTAGTAATATTTCAACTTTATTGCTCTAAAATTAGGACATTTTTCCCATAAAAGTCTAACTTATGTCGTACTTATTTTCTTTCTTGTAATATTACAGCTTTCATAATACAACCGGTGTCTTGTTTTTGATTGGCTTTTGGGCCCTCTACGTGCTTGTATTTTAATTTTGCGCATTGTAGTGGTAATTAGAGAGCTAATACACAAAGTTCTTACACAGATCATTTATGTATTAGTCAAGTGACGAGAAGTGTAACTGCCTCAAGCTCCAGCTACACGCGCACACACACACACACACACACACCTATTGTGTAGGCAAACAGGCTCGCAGGCTTGCAGTCATCATGACTGTTTTATTCTGAATGTAATTGATTCTGTTCCTGCTACAAAAAAGATAAGCAGAGTTATTATTATCATTATAATATTTAATTGATTGTTTTTTTTTCATCTTGTTTCCAACTTTACCAAATGTGAACCAGTTGTGAATTTTGGTGTTACTGAGAGCAACCATGACAACAATGTGATCCAAACAAGTGGAACGGCTATGATTTCGAATGTTTAGTGCAACGTCATTCGACATGACTTATGGTGCCGGAATGTTCTCGTTGTCCAATTATACATGTTAAAGGTCACACTTTGGTGCATCACCTCTTTCTGGGAAAGTGGACGCCTGCACGACAGGTTGCTCTGAGCTCGGCAGTTCGTTTTGCACGCCGCTACTTGAGGCTGCAGTCGTCATACCCCACTTTTATTTACTCCTGGATGAACACACATGAAATGAATTAAACTTCACCAAAATCCATCATTTCATTTCAACATTTTCCCAGACTTGGTTGGACAACAACTTGTGGTTGCACATATTTTGAACATATTCTTTCCAGTAGACAAACTTCTTTTGCTAGCCAGTCAAGCAAATTTCCTGCGGTCCCTTTTAGCTAATAAGCAATCTTTGCATCCAACAAAACGCAACGTAGCTCTGCTTACCTTTTAGCTTTGCACCTATGATGACTGTACGTGTTTCCGCATGATTTTACTGCTGAATTGATGCGTTTCAGACAGTGTAGTAAGCCGGCCGGACTTAAGCCATTGCCTGAAAGTGGCTCTGGATCTTCAACCAGATCATTGCGTCGGGGATTATTATGTAAATGAGACTCTCTGGTGGTTTCTCAGAAATGGGCAGATAAGGAAAGATGCGCTGCATAAGGTTGTTTAATTTCATACTCCTTTACTGGACAGGGTCGCCAGGGACCCACTTATTTGCGCACAAACAATAAAAAATTGCATTTCCATAATATGAGTGGTATATGACTTTTTGTGAGGGGAATCCGTTCACAAAAAGAAGAAACCGAACTCCCTTTCCAATGTACAGTAGGTTTTTATTTGCTGCTTAGCTATATTGTACTGAGCAGCTGGGGAAAAGAGGCGTGTGCCGCTTTCCTCAGTTGCAATAACATCCAATGCTTTATACATTTTATGTAATATCTGAACTGAAAAACGTGGTGGTGTAGTGGAATTGCGATGAACGTTTCTCCCTCAGATTTGAGAGTTCCTGGGTTTCAATCGGGGTTCCTGCGCTCTTTTACGCCGATTTTACACCATTTCCTTTTCGTGCTTACCTGTGCTTCCTTATCCCTGCACTCCTGCATTTTTCTCGACGTTCTAAAGACATGCACAGTACATTAGGTTCATTGAAGACTAGTCTAAATTGCCCATAGGCGAGCGTGAATGTTTTTCTTTTCTACATTTTTTTGCCAGACTTTAAACTCGACCGCCCCCCAACGTAGAGAAACATGCTGGAATCTTGTGATTGCAATCTCTTGGCCTTGCTCAGGATACTGCATGAGGTGTGATTGTTCCATAACACAGTTACTTAATCAACAGACAAATAAACACATTGAAAGAACAACTTGCTAGAATGCAGCTGGAATGGAAAGATGCACGATATGTTACCGAGTTGCCCTTTTTTCCCCTCTGGGAGACTTGTTCAAAAAATTCAAAAAGGTCTAGTATTCAAAATCGTATCATACAGCTTTTGTTGTGGTTAGTTACTATTTCAGCAGGAGGAAGTGTATGTAATGGACATAGACAACTGAATTAATGCTCTCCATTCATAACTTTTAAGGAATTGATTTTTCTTAAGGTATCCACTTTCTAAATTGGTCAAAGTGGTGTCCCATCCATGAGAGGCTGATGGATGAAGTTATTGGATGTTGGATCTTGTGTGGCCCAAGAAAGCTAAAGCTGAGGAGTTTTTTTCCCCCATCATACTAAGAAAAGATTACACCAGATAAATATAACATTAAATGCAACAATGACAACAGCCACTGCACAACACAAGCTTCATAGGATAACTTTTCTGGTTGTACAAGCACAGTCGGTTTCCCCTCTTTTTCCCCCCCCCCATTTGTTTATCTTCTTCTGAACTTCAATGGAAATGTTTCACAGTTCACATGGGAGGGCCGAGGCATTTTTCCCAGAAACGCACGGTATCTGCTTGCGCACACAGCGTCGCCTCTTCCTGCACGACTGTGTACCAGTGAGCGATGAAAGCCTAGCACAGAAATCCCCCGGCAGGTTCCTGGCCAGACGGCAGCTGCCTGTTAATATGGAGGAACCGTTTGTCACTGTCAAATGCAACGAGAAGGTGTTGGCCTTTAAGTATTTGGGTCAGGTGGTGCCGCGGACAAGAATTATTTGGGCCGGGAGATGGCAGGAAGAGGATACACAGTACAAACCTTGAATGGTTAGAATCGGCTTTAATAGCCAAATATGTAACAACACACAAGGAATTTGTCTCTCGGTCTCAGTCGGCGCTGCCTTGGTACGACATTCATGTTGAGTAAGGAGAAGAAGGACAAACAAACGAAGAACAATAGACATTCAATTTAACGAAGAACAATAGACATTCAATTTATAGGAAATTATATCTGATAGGAGTCACAGTTGTGCAAAGATGCAGAGTCTCCTAGCATTTAGAACAGTTAGAGTGCGTCAACCCCCCCAAACCCACCCACATTATATTAAGCTTATAGAGAGAAAAAACTAGAAAAAGCTGCTTTTATAGAAAACAGCTATTGTAATTGATTGACAGACACAGCAGTCCACCAATTGTGGTAAGGGACATGAATAATCACTCAACATTTGCATACACATCAGTAAATTTAAGAGAAAAAATGTTTCTCCTTGTGCATGGATTAGTGTTGTTCTGCTTCTCCGGCTTTCTCCCACGTTCCCCCAAAACATGCACCGCAAATTGATTGATGAATAATTGTCCGTAGGTGTGAATGCAAGCGTGAACGGTTGATCATACACGCTCCGATTTGGGTTGGATGTTAATTAAAAGATGTCTTGAAGCAACTGAAGCAGCATACGGATGAAGTGCACTGCTTGGTTCCGAGCAGCCTCTTAACAGGTTTCCCTGTCAAAAGAAGAACACAAAGTCAGGTGTGGGAAGTTAAAGTACTTCAGGCTGAGTTGTTCTGCAAGTACAAACAGGAGTTCAACGAGTACAATGTTGAATGTGGGGTGATATCCATATCACCCATTATGCCTCAAGGAATATATAAACTGATTTTATGATTTTATCAGCAGGGTAATGGTACGTTCGTCTGACACTGGTGCAGACAACGCGGGTTCAGTTCCCACTCAGTGAAGGTGTGAACGTTAGTTCTTGCAATACCTGCATTCTCACCTTGTCTGCCTGATTCAACTAAAAGCGCCTTGAAATTCTCCATCGTAATTTTTTTTTCAGCTGATGACCTGAAAACCCTGTGCTGAAATCCCATCAGCTGGCCCCCTGCTAAGTTGTTGATCCCCTGTTGTTGACTCTGTGTGCTCAGTTGCGTGTCAGGTGAGTGAGCACAAGGTCACGACAAATTAGCCTTTGGGGAAACTCCACCCGCCGTTATGGCACGTGAGGGATGGGCGGGACGTCAACTCTCATTTTTTTTTTTTTGTATGTGAGCGTTTCTCTCGCACTCTCGCTCGAAACGAACTGAGATTTCTTGCAAATTGCACACTAGCCTCAAGATCAGATGCCAAGTCTGACATCTTTTACAGTAATAATTTTTTTTTTGCATCTGAACAGAAAATGTTTTTCAAGTGGGTATTTGTCAGACAAGCTGAACCTGTTGTTAGAAGAGCTTTCAGTTAGTTAAACCGTAGTTTCAATCCCCGAGTGCTGCTTAGGAAAGGCAGCGGCAGGTAGCCAACATCTTACAAAATCAGTGTAGAACAGTCATGAGTCATGATAGTGCTATGATAAACTAGCAACTCATTGACTTGCAGGGGTACTCGAGAGAGTAAATCCAAAGTAGCGTCGACAGTAGAATGATTCCAAGAGACACTGTTACAGTAATATAATGAAAGCAGTACAAGACATTGTTTAAAAAGTCACTGGGGTGAGTAAACACCAACGTCTGTTGACAAGCTAAGTAAGTCAACGTGGGAAAGCCCCATTTTCACTGCAAGGTACCTGCAGTATACGCTTGCCTGTTGTAGCAATGGCAGATATGCTGCTGGTTGTTTTCGGTGTACTGTCAAAATGAATAGGATGCTGTTATTTTAATTACTGTAATTTCCAGCCCATTAGCAGTGACTTTTTTTCACACGCTTTCAACCCTGCGGTTTATGCGGTGATGCCGCTAATTTGTGCATTTTTTTCTAACAACCACAAGGGGGTACTTGAGCAGAAAAGCTAAGAGTGAGACCGGTGGAATATATGTACCGAGGAAGTGACTTTTCTGGTCCGGCCCTGTTAGCACAGCGGCGCTAGCTTTAGCGCGGCGGCGCTAGCAGTAAACTCTCTTTGTACCGTCTTTCTTTGTAAATATCTCGTGTTTCAATGAGGGTTTCAATGTGGACACTTGAGGCTTTTACACAGCTGCGTCGTATGTATGTACCAAATTATATTTCCTTTACGAATGTACTGGGTAGCGTTATAACCAGGTGCGCTCTGTAGGCCGGGAATTACGGTAATAATGCAAGATTATTTCGGGTTTTAAGGTTTAAAGTCTATTTTGCCACTGTAAAGAATTTCAAAATGAATTAAGATGAAAAATTAAGGGTTCAGCCCGAACACACGCGCACACACGCACACACACATATGCCAATAACCATATCTCTTTCTGGCAAAGCATGAAGTTGAAAGTCATAAATCCCCACAATTGTACCAATGTTGGCTCCTCTGAGCATGCCGGTCATCTTGAGATGAATTGACATCCTGTTCTCAGCAGCCAACCCACCACGCCTTCTCTTCTTGGAACCAGGGCACAGCAAGTTAGTAAAAAATAAATAAATAAATCTGTGGAGATCAAGGGGACTTGAAGTAAAAAAAAAAAAAAAAATAAAAAGGCGACTGGTAGAGCGGCTGCATTTCCTGCATCATATGCTTCAGTCTTGTTTTGAACAAGAAATGAAGGATTCCTATTTTATGGGTGGCACAGCACATGAATGTCCAAATAAGCACCATCTGCCTCATAGGTCTTTTTGACATCCATCCATCCATTTATTTTCTGAGCCGCTTTTCCTCACAACGGTGGGGCCAATCCCACCTGTCATCGGTTAGGAGAAGGGGTACACCCTGACACACTCACAATCACACCCAGGGGCACTTAGAGTCTCTGAATAGTGCATGTTTTGAGAATGTGGGAGGAAACTGGAGTGCCCAGAGAAAATCCACACAGGCATGGGGAGAACACGCAAACTCCACACAGGCAGGGCCGGGATTTGAACCCCGGTCCTCAGAACCGTGAGGCCAATGCTCTAGAGCTGCTCCACTGTGCTGCCATCTTTTTGGCAATGTCTTCTTATTTAGTGTGCCAGTTTGTCCTCACATATAATTAAATGTGATTGGGAATGTATGACAAAGCCCCGTTTAGGTTTTTTTGCTCACGCAAGTGTATCGGGTATCAGCAGGACGTGTCTTTTAGAATATTTGTCTCCATTTCCCTTCCTTCTACTTCCAAAGTGACATATCATCATTTATGAATCCCGGAGTTTCACTCGGCCTGAGGATGAGTACTGCCTCTTTATACCTGCAGCTTTCTGACCGACAGTGAATACAAAGTACCTTGATGAAACACGCAATTACCAAACAATCATCACTGTATTTTTTTTTCCTTTTGAACACAGTCTGGGCAACGTAGAGCAAAGACGAGCTAGACATGCTGCTTATGTTTACTTTTGATATTAATGGTGAAAGTTAAAAAAGAAATGCTGTTGTTTTAAGATGCAATGACTGTCTGAGTATGTGAATAATTGAAGAAAAAGTGGTTAAACTGGACGAGAGTTTCTCTTTTCCGAGTTGGAAAGATCTGCTCTGATGCCAACATAGAAAGTGCAGGATGAGATGGTGTATAATTTTAAAATTCCACCTTGGCACAGCCTGATCCAGGATGAAACCACAGACAATACATTGCACAAAAAGCTAATTCGGGATTTTAAATATAGGAGGCAATATAACAACCTTAAAACGGTTTGAGAGCATCCTTATCTAACCAACGGTAGCTCGCGAGAGACTGGCTGCTTGAAAAATAGATCTTGAGGTAATAAAGTCTGGGCACCCCTGCGTTAGACGATATAGTAGACAATGTATAGTTGCAGTGATGCTGTGTTCAACATAATTGGAATGCATATCTATGAGAAATTCACAGCTTGAAGCATACTAGAAGAACCCTTTTGTACAGCGCTTCGAGGTCAACTTGATCGTAAAAGCCTATAATGGCATTGATCTCGAATTTAGTGATATTTTAAGCTTTTATATTAAACTTAGCCCACTCAGTACGTTGGCAGGGTTGCCGGCATGTCACGCTAAGGCTCTATTAACAATGGTTGTAGCATATATCTTTGACTTGAATTTTTCAGGTGGCCTGACTCCAACCAAAAAAGAAGCGTCAGAAATAAAAACAGAGGGAAATCACAACTGCCGAGTTCTTTGTAGTTTGTGACCGTGTACGACTAACCAATAGTTAGTCCCTAACGAGGGAGATGTACATATCCCCGACAATATGACAAAACAATATTGACAGGTATTTTCACATTTAAAAAAAAAAATCATTGTTTGCAGCTTAATGTTAAGGTGTTTTGCACAAAGTGAAATTTTTGGGGGTACATTTATTTTTACATATCTGCACAATAACTATTAACAGAGAGCTTGAGGATAATATCATTATCGATAATCTATTATGGTAAGTGAAAGAGAAGCTAAAATTAGAAAGTGAGATTCTTTTGCATGTTATAATCCAAACATTATAATATGTTGCGACAAGACGATCATGCACACGTCTCACATGAGAGTGCAGGATCTTGCTAGTATCTGAATTCACACGTTTCCTATCACCAAGCACAAGTCACAATGGCCTCTGTTCTTCGTGAAAGTCAAGCACCGACGCAAATACTCATTCGGGTCATATTCCTCCGTCAGATTTGAAGGTACCCGAAGTCTTACTCTGTCTATTATTGGTTTACAGCCAGACATCACTTCCACCACAAGAGGTGATCGGGGTCAAGAGCACCACACCTATTGCTATTGGAACGTTGGCAGGGAACTAGCTGGAGATGTTAGTGTCTCGGACGTTCTTTTTTTCCCTGCAAAGAAAACTCCCTTTTGAGTGTGGGAAACAGTTTCCAGTAGAGCACAGAGACAGTAAATCCTCTGTGTCTTGAGGGTGGGACAAACTCCAGTGCAATCTTCCCGCAACCCTCACGCTGACATTCACCTCTTTCCCCCATTCGCCTTCAGACTAAAAAACCCTCAGCAGCGAACGACTGATGGTTCGCTTTTCTCATAGCAGTCCGCCTGCAGTCTCCATGGTTACATCATCATCTGTACTGGTCCTGTGTACTTGATTGTACAGTACCATGTGCTGCATTCAAGAGAAACCCTGGCAAAGTGCAGGTCCACACAGTTGGCCTGCTGTAAACGCTACTGTCATTCTTGTAGTTGGAGTGATTTTGCAATATCGCAATCACAACATGATGTGTTACTAAGGTCGACGTGCATACCAATATACATAATTTTGATAAAGTGTGTTGCTACCTGAAGAGAATGTTGACAGTCTGGAACACCCCGGGCTAGTCCTCACCCTATTGCACCTAATGGACAATTGAGAGTCTTCAATCAAAGTAACCGCTGCACCAGGATTTGAACCCCTGACCTTAGAACTGTGACGCTCACGCTCTAACCAGTCGCTCAACCGCAACGCAATGTGCTAAACCCTAAGCACTAAATCTAAGAGCGGCCTGAGACTTTATATACTCTGTTGTATTTGCATGTGACACATCATTAATTAACAAATCATTTACATTGTTGAGCTTCTTCAATGTGCTTTTACGTCTGTTTAAATTAGGGACAGTCCTATGAAATGGTATGATTTTGATTTGCTAAGTCTAGAAATGACAGTGACATGGATTTCACGACTTTGCAGCAACAAGTCGGCACACGTATTTCAGACCCAAGTATTTTATTGCAGAAGCATTTAAACCTGTAGGTTAAGCATTTGGTAGCGCTATTGTTAAGAAAATGTCACATTTGGTGCAGGACAACATGGTAACCTTTTTCTATCGACTGTAGTAAGTGAGGCATTTCGCAGGTATTTGATATTTATTAGCCAGAAGCTCATCATTCAAACAACGTACATTTTAAAGAACTGTCTTGGACAACAAGATAATTTGCTCATGCTGCATGGCACATACTGTCTTCTTCTTTTTCTTTCGGCTTGTCCTGTCAGGGGTTGCCATAGCGTGTCATCTTTTTCCATCTAAGCCTATCTGGTGCATCCTCCTCTCTAACACCCACTGTCCTCATGTCCTCCCTCACAACATCCATCAACCTTTTCTTTGGTCTTCCTCTCTCTCTTTTGCCTCGGAGCTCCATTCTCAGCACCCTTCCACTAACATACTCACTCTCTCGTCTTTGAACATGTCCAAACCATCGAAGTCTGCTCTCTCTAACCTTGTCTCCAAAAAATCCAACTCTGGCTGTCCCTCTAATGAGCTCATTTCTAATCCTATCCAGCCTGTTCCACTAACTGTTCCACCCCACATGGACCCATTTCTTCACTTCCTTACCACAGTCTCGATTTCTTTGTATTGTTGACCCCAAGTATTTGAAGTCGTCCACCTTCACTATCTCTTCTCCCTGGATCTTCACTCTTCATCCTCTGCCCCTCGGATTCATGCATATACTCTGTTTTACTTCGGCTAATCTTCATTCCTCTCCTTTCCAGTGCGTACTTCCATTCATCCAACTGCTCCTCCACCTGTTCCCTGCTTTCACTGGAGATCACAATATCATCTGCGAACATCATGGTCCAAGGGGAATACAGTCTAACCTCCTCTGTCAGCCTATATCCATTACTACCACAAGCAGGAAGGGGCTCAGCATGGAACCCTGATGCAGTCACACCTCTACCTTAAATTCTTGTGGTACTTGAACCAGGAATTAGTTCACTGCGATTAGCTGGTGCCCAAAGTCCACTGCAATAAGCTCCATTTTACCTGTCACGAGCCAGTGGCATGGGGTAGGACCCAAATGCAGGACTCCAAAGCAGCGACATGATTTCGAGTGTGTGTTTAATTCCAGGCAGAGGTCATACACAGGTAAGCAGTCCAAAAAGGCAGGAATACAAAAAACACGTGGCAGAAGAATGAAAACGAGGTTGATTAACTACAAGGCAAAAACTTGGAACATGAACACAAGAATTAATTTGACTATGGCTGCAGTGGCACAGGAATGCTGGGAAATCACTCACAAGAATTTCGGAAACTCACACTAGACTCACTCAACAAACTGGCAACTAATGATATGAAACACAAGGCTTAAATACTGTGCATAACATAATTAGTACCAACTAAACACACGTCAAGAGATGCTGTCAGGAGCAGTCAGGTGCATGATAGTGGCATGACCACGCCCCTGACATTACCTGTGATCCAAATAAGGACAAGCGGTATAGAAAATGGATACAGGGAGTCCTCGGGTTAAGACGGTCTCAACCTAAGATTTTTGGACTTTACGACGCCCGTCCCCCATCCGCCATTTTGTCTGGCTAATACTTGTCCGTGTTTGTGCGCCGAGAGGATCTTTGCATTTTTTTGCCATCCTTTTTAGACATTATGGCCCCAAAGAAGAAAGCTGTGTCTTTTAGCAATACTTATGCAGCCAAAAGAAAATCCGTTACCGTGAAAACGAAGCTCAAGATCACAAAAAGATTGGAGGAAGGAGAGACACCAACCCCAAGGCTTTGGTCGGTCGACCGTGCTAACAATTATTAAAGACAAGGACCAAATTTTAGCGCATATGAAGGGTTCCATTCCGATCTTGCATACAATGATTACAAAACAAGGTTCTTTGATACTTGTCGAGATGAAGAGGATTGAAGACAAAGTTCCTTTGCAATTGCTTAGCACAGCCTCCCCTTCTTCTCATCCACCTATCAGCAGTAATGCTAAGTACGTCATCTTGTTCATTTCAATATATTTGTTTTTTATACATGATATCGTGGCATACTGTTGTAGGAAGTGACAAGATCATTGGTCACATTGCATCAATGGATACGGAGGTAACACTTGGCTGTAACAGCAAAGGGGCGTATTGAATCCTCTGACTTGACTACTTTCACGTCAGCAGTCGCAAAGGAGGCGTCCTGATGCGACGATGCTGGCTGCTCATGTGGACCGCAACATTTCTTGCCTCACTGCATTGCTGCACACGACCACCGGCTACTAAGGCTACGTTAACACTGCGTTTTGGGCAATATTGTTATTTTCTCGCCTTCCCTGACATTTCCCAAACAGTGCACAGTGCGCTCACATTCTTGTTCTCACACTATCTCGTTCTCATATTCAACAAATTCAAATTCCACATTAAGTCCAATATGTATGCCACAGCAAGCATTGGAGGTAAATTAAACCATTTGCTGACATTCCAAAGACTCGTTGGCATCTAGTTTCAGATGCAGGGGAACAAATATGCTTCCAATGAAGTTGTTTTACGCCCTATTAGGTACTGTCAGGTTTGGTTTTACTATGGCCGACTAGGTTTCTCATCCACACTGTGATTACAGTAGCAAATGTTCTCACAATTAAACGTCTCGCCGAGCAATCATGGCGTGGCATATTTGCCCATCCCATCCTCTCACATTGTCTCACAACTATCCTTTTTTGTCCATAGTAGCCCGAGACAGGGCTGCCGTGGCCACCAGGAACCGTATAAATGTACCCTAAATCCAGATCCCTTTACTCCATCAAGTGCATTGAAACTTGAGGTTAATGATGATATTTCCCAAACAGCAAGTGCCTGCTTCCAGGCTGAGAATGAATGTGAGAACTATTAATGGCTCTCATCAGACATTTGTTTGCAATGTTGGCAGCAGCCAAGTCTGGAATTCTATTTGCTATGTGACATCGCAACTGCCTGCGAGTGAAAAGCTTTCTTTTGAAGCTGTACTTTCACATTTTGTCCAAAGTCAGCTTCCCACATGAGCCTTCTTATTGTGGTATGGAGAGCAGATCATAGATTACAAACAGGCTATATAAGGACCTCTTTTCAAAATGCTATAAATTCATTTTGAGTCTCCATCCATCCATTTTCTGTCACACTTATCGTTATTAGAGTTGCGAGTGAGCAGTGATAGGCCTCCAAACTGGCTTTGGACAGGAAGTAAATTGCACTGTGGACTGCTCGACAGTAAGTCACAAGTCACAATTTGACAAAGAGCCAATGCACACTCGCATTCACACGTGTGGACAATTTCGAACCCTCACTTAATCTAACATGTTTGTTTCTCAAATGTGGGAGGAAGCCAAGTGACGGTAAGAAATAGAGGGGTCTGAAATTTTCATCATAGGTGCATGTCCACAGTGAAAAATCCCAAAATCACAATATATGATTTTGTAACGATTTATTTGTGATACAGCTGCAAATAAGTATTTGAACGCCTGTCTATCAGCTAGAATTCTGACCCTCAAAGACCTCTTAGTCCACCTTTAAAAGTCCACCTCCACTCCATGTATTATCCTGAATCAGATGTACTTGCGTGAGGTCGTTAGCTGCATAAAGACACCTGTCCCCCCATACAATCAGTAAGACTCAAACTTGTAACGTGGCCAAGACCAAAGAGCTGTCCAAAGATTCCAGAGACAAAATTGTACAACTCCACATGGCTGGAAAGGGCTACGGGGAAATTGCCAAGCAGCTTGGTGAAAAAAGGTCCACTGTTGGAGCAATCATTAGAAAATGGAAGAAGCTAAACATGACAGTCAATCTCAATCGGAGTGGTGCCCCATGCAAGATATCACCTCGTGGGGTCTCAATGATCCTTAGAAAGGTGAGGAATCAGCCCAGGACTATACGACAGGACTTGGTCAATGACCTGAAAAGAGCTGGGAGCACCGATTCCAAGGTGACTGTTGGTAATACACTAAAACGTCATGGTTTGAAATCATGCATGGCACGGAAGGTTCCCCTGCTTAAACCAGCACATGTCAAGGCCCGTCTTAAGTTTGCCAATGACCATTTGGATGATACGGAGGAGTCATGTGAGAAAGTTTTGTCGTCAAATGAGACCAAAATGGAACTTTTTGGTAATAATTTCACTAACCGTGTTTGGAGGAAGACGAATGATGAGTTACATCCCAAGAACACTATCCCTATTGTGAAGAATGAGAGTGGTACCATCATACTTTGGGGTTGTTTTTCTGCACATGGGACAGGACGACTGTACTGTATTAGGAGAGGATGACCGTGTCCATGTATTGTGAGATTTTGGGGAACAACCTCTTTCCCTCAGTCAGAGCATTGAAGATGGGTCGTGGCTGGGTCTTTCAACATGACAATGACCCGAAGCACACTGCCAGGAAAAACAAGGAGTGGCTCCGTAAGAAGCATATCAAGGTTCTGGCGTGGCCAAGCCAGTCTCCAGACCTAAACCCAATGGAAAATCTTTGAAGGGACCTGAAATTCCGTGTTTCTCAGCGACAGCCCAGAAACCTGTCTGATCTAGAGAAGATTTGCATGGAGGAGTGGGCCAAAATCCCTCCTGCAGTGTGTGCAAACCTGGTGAACAGCTACAGGAAATGTTTGACCTCTGTAATTGCAAACAAAGGCTACTGTACCAAATATTAACATTGGTTTTCTTAGATGTTCAAATACTTATTTGGAGCTGTATCAAACAAATAAATCATTAGAAAAATCATACATTGTGATTTCTGGATTTTTCTTTTTAGATTATCTCTCTCACAGTGGACGTGCACCTATGATGAAAATTTCAGAACCCTCCATGATTTCTAAGTGCGAGAACTTGCAATATAGCAGGGTGTTCAATTACTTGTTTTCTTCACTGTGGACAAACAGCCTATGCACACTCACATTCAGAGGTGTGGACAATTTTGAACCCTCACTTAATCTAGTATGCTTGTCTCTCAAATGTGGGAGGACGCCAAAGTGACGGTGAGAAACCCACACAAACAACAGAGAAAGAAACACCACACTGAAAGTTCTATGCTGGGATTTGAACCAAGGACCCCTAGCAAACATGCAAAAACTGCTTCCCAAAGTTCTGTCCACAGGTATGTGTATCCAAACAGACTGCAACCTGAACATATTTAAAAAAATGGGCATCAAATTTTCCCTATATACCAGATGGCACATATAAATATCTAGTATGTGCAAATCCACACACACACACGAAGAGGCTAACAGTTAGGAACAGATGACAACACATCTGCTCTGAACTGATGTTTGGGGCTCTATAGAGGTGCTTCCTCCGGTTACAATACAGTCGTGCAAGAAATGCTGTTGTTTATGTTGTTATGAAAATGAATACTTTGTTGGTTGGCTATGATGATACTCCGAAATGTTGTCTGTTACGCTAGTAGCTTCAGTTTTGAGGCTGGGAATCCTCCACCCCCTTCACCAGCAGCTTTATTCCCTGCTGCCTTGACTGACACTTGGTAATGTTTTCTCGCCTTACCTATTGATCCAGCACATCGGAATCCAGCTGGAGTGAATGTGATACTGGCTGTACTTGCGTCCATCGACAATGGTGAATAGATGAAAGGAACCACCGTCGTACTGAAAACGCTGTTTTTGAAGAGCCATAGTTAGCGCTCCTTGACTTCCTGACACCAGAATAGTGAACCAAAAAATGCCAAAAGGCAGCTTCATGTTATTTTGATCTCTGATTATTAACACAGATACCGCCCCAACCTCCTTGCTATATAAAGTCGATTTTAGCTCATATATTCCCTCTGAGACTTTCCAGCCTTATGAAAGGCTGGATGTAATGTACAATGTAACCTCGACAGTCAAACACAATACTTCCCAAGACGCTATTCCCATTGGAAATAACGAAAACAGAAACATTAGTTCCAGGGTCAAATGGTTGCTACAGTTTTTTTTGTATTTTTTTTTTTTTTTCACTGAGCTGAGGTCTCGGGATATAGCCCGAACTAACATCCCTAACTTTAGTTGTGGTATCTACATCCTCACCTTTTTATTTGACGTGAAAGATGATCTTGCATATCTATAGTATCCCTAGATACAACGGTGGTGGTAATTTTACTATTGAAAATTATCTCTACATTTTTACACATATATAGGCACAACATTTTTTGCATGGAGAAACAGTTCCTGAAACTTATTTTTAATTTATAATGGCTTGCTTTAACTAGCATCCCCAGGGACTCTTCTCCACTGGTCTTGGTGCCGTAGGATGAGTAAATCCATATTAACCGGCAACATCTGTTTCTGCTAAGAGAGCTAGTTGGCTTTGGAGACGGTTAGCAGTAGCTGGGTAGCTCTCATCAATCCTCTCCCATGATGAGGAGAGTGAATCTTGCATAATTTGATCCAGTTCATCCGCCACGGTCGCAGTCTGCCATGAGCATCTGTGCATCTTCTCGTGTGTGGCCATCAGACAACTCTTTCCTCAGAGATTATCGTCTCGTGGGAGACTTCAGACCTCTTTATCAGGTACATCTGTGGCTACGACTGCGCTTATGCACTTGCGCAGTAAGTCAAAATGGCTGCAGATATAAACAAAGCATCACAGTACAGCTCTTCTGATAATAACATGTACTTTGATTCATTTTCATTTAACAGCAAAAAATTATGATTCTAGATTCCTTTTTTGTTTCAAGTAGACCCCCGTAGAGTCAAATAGACTCCTGTGTGCTTTATGGATCTGATGAAAGCGAGTGTCACTTTATGAACTGAATTACTGAAATAAATGTCCTTCCTCCTTTTTCTGAGCCGTTTAGCCTCACAAGAGTCACGGGAGTGCCGGAGCCTCTCCCAGCTATCTTCGAGCAGGAAGCTGGGTACACCCGGAGCTGGTTGCCAGCCAATCGTAGTGAAATAAATGTACTCAACGATATTCTGTTTTATTACGATGCAACTGTAATATTAAAGTCTGTGAAGCAACTGTTGCCAATGTATTATAAACCCTAAAGTTCTCCAAACGGCATGACCTCCAAGTGTTCATCCTGGCACCAATAAAGTAGTATCTCGTTTCCATCAGACATCGCTGTTGTGGAGATGACAGACGCTTTCCGCCAACCGTCTCTTTTCTACCACCTGGGAGTCCGAGAGAGCTTCAGCATGGCCAACAACATCATCCTGTACTGTGACACCAATTCCGAGTCGCTCCAGTCTCTCCAGGTACGCTGTCGTTGCAAATAGCATCTAGGACTACAATAACAAAACAAAAAGGAAGGCCGTTTAATCTCAAAATTGCAGATTAAAGGCTATATTGGGGGGGTTGTCAAGGTGGGCCATTATTTGATTGACAGTTTAATGCGCCATTAAATTTAATGGAAGTCGATTAATTTGAGAGAAATTTTAGAAGGGAAGTGTACTTGTGCATTTGTTTTTAACATAAAGCTAACGTGATCTTGTCACAACACACAACTACTACAAATACTATACTTTTTACATTATATGTATTGATTTATTTATTTTTTTTTTTTAGATTGCGCCCCAGAGCATTGCTTGAACAGAACTAGGAGGAACCTCACGATGTGTAAAAACCATCACGTACATAGTAGTTTGTCGTAGTCATGAAATTAGTATTGGAAAATCCCGTGGCACTGTTCCCCACCCCCACCCTCTTCCGCCTTCACTCCATGCCATGGGGGCACTTGCAGGCGACAATGAGGAGCTTTTAAGCAACCATACCAGCCTGAAGCCCAGTTTTGGGACATTATTTTTTCCTCCTTCCTTGCCCTTCATTGTCCATGATGAGATCATTGATGCGTTAAAATGCAGCCCAATACACTTCCCCAATAATCACAATTTGGATATGCTAATCATCATAAAAAATGAAAAAAACATTTTAATTATATATGTGTGTGTACATATATACGGGTATACAGTATCAACTCTGCAGTTGTCTCTATCGTAACTTCACCTTTTAAGTCGCACTGTACAAATTAACATGCTTTTTTAAAAATTATTTATTCGAGTAATGCTCATAAAAGGGTTCTGTTTTAATGTCTAAATGTGTTTTTTTCTTTTGTTGTCCAACAGGAAATAATTTGCCAGAAAAACACTGTAAGTACTGAAAAAAAATCTCTCTCTCTCTCTCGCTCTCTCTCTCTCTCTCTCTCTCTCTCTCTCTCTCTCTCTCTCTCTCTTGCTCTCTCACCCATCACTCACACATAAGAGCCGAGTGAACCATGATTAATCACCTTGTTTTTCTGGACAACAATACTTTCATTGGTATCAGTAAATATACTCCATATAACCAGCATAGTTATACAAATCCTATAAGACTAGAGGATGGAATTAGAATGAATTCCAAAATACTGACCATTGAAACAAATGTCGTCATGACAATTATTCTTTGTTGTGAAATGACCAAAGCTGGTGCATACATCTACTTTACAATGTGGGCCATCTAAGATTAAAAAAAAATGTTCAACGAGCAGCGGGGCATTAACTCCCCAAATTCCGGAAGTGTTAAATGAAAAGGATTTTTTTGTTCCCAAAAGCAGTGATTTAATAAGTGTCAGGCATGAAGTGAAAGGTGGCGGCCTTGCTGCATGAACACTGACTCATACTGAACTGATTAACACCTGCCTTAAGAGTGCTCATATGTGCACTTAGTTTGCCTGCTTCCTTCTTTTCGAGCCCTTCATGAGCTGCCGGCATTTAATAGTACAAAATAACTTATATGCAATATTAATTGCCTTTTTGATCATTCGTAATAATTATCCGTCCCTTTTCATTCATTCTTGAATATTAAAGTACACAGCTCGGCATCTGTTTAAATCTAAGAAGTAAAGCCCCCTCCCCTTTTGTGACAGCACTTATTAGACCAGTATAATGGCTGATTTTGAAGGCATTAGTCAGGGTGTACCATGCCTCCTGCCCGTTGGCAGCTGGGATAGGCTCCAGCAATCCTGCTACCCTTGTGAGGATAAGCGGCTGAGAAAATGAATGTATGTATGGATAGTGATGCTAATATAGATTTTAAAAATGACTGAATATGTCTCGTAAAAATGTCAATAAAGCGTTCTCAATGTTAACAAAATAATTTAAAAAAATCTTTGCTACGCAAAGTTCTAAAGATTTTTATTTAATAACAAAAAAATAAAAATAAAACTTTAACCAGATTTATACCAGCATTTATCACAGAACTGCACTGAATGATGTTGCATGTCAATAAATAAGGAAACCAACATTTTAGCTCCGTAGGTGCAGATCAACACCACTGTTAACTTCATCCGTAATAATGAACACATTTTTAATTTAATACATCTCAGTGTCGTTCAAAACTGAATATTATTATCTTCATAAGATATTGTATTGGATTGTGTCAGGTATCCTAATGTTATGGCCAGTGAGGGGGAAAAAAATTAAATGCCATCAGCAGTTCCCTTGTTGCTGGTTGCCAGTTTTACTTCTCTGCCAATAAATTCAATAAATGAAACGTGTTTCATCCAAGCAACTGTCCGCCTGAGCTTTGTTTCAAATGATACACGGGCATGCGATCCTCCCGATGGCACGGATCTCACACGGCCAGTTAAATATAGCGTGGGGACTTTGCATGCTGTCTTGGTGCACTTGAAAGTCCGTTTCTGCCGGGACAATGACGTCACCAATCCCCGCTGCGTCGCCGGGAGTCTGAGGTGAATCAACTCCTTTTACTGATTCACAGGCACACCTTCATTCCTCTTATGTCTTTTTTTTCTCACAGTGGTTTTCCCAAGCAGACAAGAGCATTTCAAAAATTTGGGGAAAGCAAACCCACTCACTCACATGATCGCAGTTAACCAAATGCTTGACATTCCGTAGGTGGCTACTTAGAATGAGCTTGCATGTGTCTTAGGGACAAGTAGATGTCCTGCCTCTTTATCTTTATTTTCCCCGTCTGCAAACACCGCATGTGCTTGAATCCTTGTTTATTCAGCAGGGTCACGCCACAAAGCTCCAGGCTAGGGAGAAGTTAAAACAAATAGAAGCCACTTCTACTCTCTGGTGAAACTGTCCTGGCATCTAGACTGAGCGCTACAACAGCAGCACACAACGGCATATGCACACGCACGCGCTAAATTCTTGTTGAATACCGCAACTGCCGCAAATGAAAAGCAAGGGGCTTTTTCATCAGTTGAGCAGTACGAACGGTTCCGAGCTGATTTTGGAGAGACGTTCCTCAAATTGGGACTGCGACGGCAGATTCAGATCTCCTACCCCGGTCTGATGTTGTTGCCTGTTTAGTCTGCAACTTTTTAACACTCGATTGTGTGCGGAGATCTGAGGCCGAGCATCACCTCATTTCCTAACTCTCCCACAAAGGGGAAATGGCTCCGACTTCCTCCAGGTGGCCCTTTTTTTTTCTCTCTTTGCTGGAAAGCTTGTGGCAAACAGCAAGTGTGTGGAAAAAAATGATTCGTGCACGCTATAATATGATAAAAGTTGCACGTAAATGGGAAGAATAGATATTGTGTACTATTTATTACAAAGCTTCCTGCATGTTGGATTTAATTAAGAGTAGAATGCATTTTAAAATACATTGCATCCACAAAGGTGCTGGAGAATTCGTTCCAGGACGCTGCCCAGAACTTCCCGATTGGAAATAATGGGAATCGAAATAATCCCTGACTCATTGATAATGTTGCCTGCAATGATGCAAGACAGAATTAGGGAGTCTTTTATTTTTGTAAATTTCTGAAATACATTTTTATACAAGTGTAAAAAGAAGTTGACCACTTGTGAAATATAGAAAACTTGAAGTGTCTCACAAAAAAAAACGTCTAATGAGCTGTAATATTCAAATGTCTTCTGTAGTTCATTTTCCGCAGGAAATGTTGCTTAAATTCTGACTTGTTGACCTCCTCCGTCCAGTGAACCCGGATTTATTAAAGAAGGATTACATTCCATTTTGGAAAAACCATAGCATAGCATGTTCTACCAAACAATAAAATTCCATCCAACAAAAGTCAGATAGCTAAATGTGAACATATAATTATAAACCTTCAAACAACTGTTTTTTTAAAAAATCCTCAACGTAGCAGGGGTGTCGCACTTTTAGTCCTGCCTTACAGTTAACTCACAAGGAAGTCGTAAAATGTTGAAGAAATTGAGCAGAGTTCCACAAAAGTGCTTGTCCCTGTGCCAAACAGACTTGCTCGGCCAACTACACTTTTATCCCGTACATGGTGACGCCGCACAACAAAGTGTACTGCTGCGAGGGCAGCCTCATGAAGGGCCTCACCGAACTGATGCAGCCCAGCTTCGAGATGCTGTTGGGGCCCATTTGCATGCCCCTCCTGGACCGCTTCATCCAGCTGCTCAAAGTCTCGCAGGCCAGCTCGCAGTGAGTACCGTCGAGGCCGCGATATTTCTTTTCTCATTTCCTTGCAATATGTCTGCGCCGGGCGTTCTTGTTGATGTTGCTAAGTCATGCTGACAAAACAAAAGCTGTGAAGTGAAGCGTTGAAGTCTCTGCTTTGCCAACTCAGTAGTTGCTCCAAACCAAAACTTTCAAGGTCATCTTAACTCAGGCGTTTCAGGTGAGCGCTGCATGAGAATCTGAGAGTGAGAAAGCAAATGGTGGGGGGCTGTTCCCTGAACAGGAAGTTCATAATAGGTAACATGACCTCATTGTACTAGTTGCACTGCACACATCTAATCAGATCCATTTCTCTGTTTTTTTCTTTCCATCATAAATTGAGGACGCCATATGGCATTATAATAAATAAAGACAAAACATTCACATTAGTTCCATCGTGTGCCCCTCGCCCCCCCAAAAAATTGTTGTAATATTGTTTCTTGCCGTTGAGCTTAACAGTGGCGCCATTACTTAACATGCCGTAGTAAAATTTAATGGAAAAGTGAATTGTGCGGCATGTTTTGAAAATTCCATATTACAAAATGCTTAGGGCGGGAGGCCCCGTAGCTCAGTGGTTAGAGCACTGGTTTGGTAAACCAGGGGTTGTGGGTTCATATCCCACTCGGCCTCCACTCCCTGAGAAGGGTTTGCGTCAGAAAGGGCATCCGGTGTAAAAATTGTGCGTTCATCTGAGATGACACGCTGTGGCGACCCCGAAAGGGACAAGCCGAAAGTAACCTCCACAAAATGCTTAGGGCGGCACGGTGGATCAGCTGGTAAAACGTTGGCCTCACATTTCTGAGGTACCTGGTTCAATCCCTGACCTGCCTGTGTGGAGTTTGCATGTTCGCCCCGTGCCTGCGTGGGTTTTCCCCAGGCACTCCGGTTTCCTCCCACATCCCAAAAACATGCAACATTAATTGGACGCTCTAAATTGCCCCTCGGTATGATTGTGAGTGGGGCCGTTTCTCCCAATGTGCCCTGGAATTGACTGGCAAACAGTTCAGAGTATACCCCGCCTCCTGCCCGTTGACAGCTGGGATAGGCTCCAGCACTCCCCGTGGCCCTCGTGAGGATAAGCGGTGAAGAAAATGGATGGATGGATGGAAAATACTAAGTTTTTGTTCAGGAAGTGCCTGATCTGATTCCTGTGATGCCAATCACATGATGCACACAGTCACCAAGGGGCAAATGGGCGTGATCCGCTCATCATCAATTCTCCTTTAATTTACTACGGCATTCTTGCATAATTTTCCACATTGAAAAGTAATGAAAATATCACTGACGCAGTCAGAAATGAACAGAGCAGGATTGTATAAGAGCAGGATACACATGAGATTTGTTTTCTCTGCCACTTTCCCACAGCCAGTATTTTCGCGAAACGACTCTAAGTGAGATCCGTAAAGCTCGGGAGCTGTACTCCGGAGCTGAGCTGGCCGCCGAGCTGGGCCGAATCCAGCAGCGACTGGACAATGTGGAGTGCCTCTCGGTGGACATCGTCATCAACCTGCTACTGACCTACAGAGACATCCAGGTAACGGACACAAACAAAAAGACATTGCAAGGGTAGCTGGTTCCATCCCATCGCTAAATGAAAGCTGCTTCCTTTTGTGTCACTTTCAATGTGAGAGATGTTTTTTTTTGTTTTTTGTTTTTTTTTTGCCACCGCAACATCTGCTTTTCCTGGAGGTCAGGTGCACCTGCACGAGACTTTGCGCTTTGCAGTTTTGCACCAGTGGCACAACAGTTCCACAATGATTCTCAACTAATTTATCTCTGAAAGTGAAATTAATAATACTTTGGAAGGGTATAGCTCTCGTACTGGATCTTATTACTTTGTGCACGTGTCCCCAATGAAATCCCCAATGACTAGCAAGTGTCTATTACAGTCGAGAAGTCATTCTTCATTGTCAGAGCCATAAAATCTTTCTTTTCTGGCCAATGGAAATTATTATTAATAATCTTTGATTACTGTCTTGAGTCACTTGCTTTTTTTTAAATTTCATTTTATTTTACTTAATTTTAGAGTACACCCACAGTACCTGCAAATCAAGTCAAACTTTGAAGTAAAATGCTTTGTTTTTTAATGATATTTTAATGGTCGTTTGCATTTTATCATTATGAATGTCCATCCATTCATCCATCCATTTTCTTTCGCTGCTTATCCTCATGAAGGGAGTGAAGAGTTCTAGAGCCTATCCCAGGTGTCAATGGGCAGGAAGTGGGGTTCACCCTAAACTAACTGCCAGCCAATCGCAGGGCACATCGAGACAAACAACCGCGCTCATAATCACACCTAGGCAATTTAGAGTGTCCAATTAATGTTGCATATTTTTGGGATGCCGGAGGAAACCGAAGTACCTGGAGGAAACCCACGCTGGCATGGGGAGAACATGCAAACTCCACACAGGCGGGTCCGTGATAGTATCCGGGACCTCAGAACTGTGAGGCCAACGCTTTACCATATGAGACACCATGCCGCCCCATTATTAATATGTGTTTAAATACATCTTGGTGTCACGGTGGAGGAACTGGTTAGACCGTTGCCTTCACAGTTCTGAGGACCTGGGGTTCAAATCCCGGCCCCTGCCTGTGTGGGGTTTGCATCTTCTCCCCGTGAGTTTTCTCCGACAACTCCGGATTCCTCCCACATCCCAAAAACATGCAACACTAATTGGAAACTAAATTTCCCATAGGTGTGATTGTGTGTGCAACTGTTGCTCATTGCTATGTGCTCTGCGAATGGCTGGTAACCGCCTCCTGCCCGATGACAGCTGGGCATAGGCTCCAGCGCTCCTGCAACCCTTATGAGGATAAGCAGCTAAGAAAATGAATGGATGGATGTTCTTACTTGAGCAAATTAAATGTTTTTAAAAAACTGTTTGCTTCAAGTCTTTTAATTTAACCAGAAGAAACACACCCACGCATCGAATGCACGTCTGTGCAGACAGACAATCTGATTCACGTAATCAAATACAAGTGATGCAATTGCAGCGGCTTACAGTTCTTCCAATATCACGAGTAGTGGTATGCAGCGCCCATTTGTGAGTGGGATCTTGTTGCGAAGGCCACATGAGAGCTCTTAGCCAAGACGATCTACCGACGATCTCTTATTTGGGGTTTGTTGTTGTTGTTATTTTTTTCCCCTTGGAGTCTCTGCATTGCAATGTCAACGTCTGCGCACTCAACCTCATGAATCATTCATGGCGACTGCGAGCGTTGAGGTTGTGCTGAATTATTAAGCACTCGTTGGATATCACCACCGCAGGAGCAGCAAAAATGGGATCGGGGCCAGGCGATTGTTGAAGTTTTGCATAGACAGGTAATGCCTCAGTCGTCCTTGCATGTCAAGTGACACGTGTGTGTTGTGTGTAGGACTATGAGTCAGTGGTAAAGCTGGTGGAGACCCTGGAGAAGCTCCCGACCTTTGACCTTGTGGCGCATCCACATGTGAAGTTCCACTATGCCTTTGCGCTGAATAGGTGAGTTAACAAGTGCACGCAAAGGACAGTGCTGGACCCCATGGTTTATACTACAGTAATAGAAAGTGAAGTACAGTACGTACAGATGAAGTTGATTTCACCCTTTACAGTCATTGAGTGGATTGCTAATATATTGAATTATAAAAAAAAAAAAAAACAAGCTTCATGAGCATAATTATATTACACTGGATTTTAATGCCAAGAAATTACTCATCATCTACTTTATTTACAGTATCTTTATTAGCGCTAACATTACTGTTTATAGTTCTGTGCAGTATTTGAATAAAAAAGATAATCAATAACAACTTATTCAGGGATGCACCGAGTGTGTAGTCCGTCTGCCTAGCAGTTATGAGGTTCGCGTTTGAATTTCTGCGTCTGTGCGAATTGTGTATGGTCTCCTTGTTCTTAAGAATAGGAAATTTGGAATTGGACAATACCACATTAAAGGTTCAAAGGTTCACATTCAGTTCTCCCTGATTTCAAAAGCATTACTTTTGTCTTTTTTCTAACAGTCGTTCACTTTATTTCCTCCCTGCCGAAATTCTTGCAAAGCCCTTCCCTTTTTAGTCTTATTGCTGCAAGATGTCACTTCCTTAAACTGTCAGTGAAATCATGTAAAGTGAAAGCATATGCACCCACACTTATTTGAATTATGCAAACGAATAGGAAGCTACTGAAATAAAATTGAGGTGCACAAAATGTTATAAGTCTTGTATTTCTTATTCATTTGCGATACAGGTGTAATGTATTTGTAATGTTTATGACAAAGCAAATTGTGTTACTGCACCATGATTTAATTCTTGCAGATTTTAGGATTTTAAATCAGCAGTTTATTATAGGTCACATTTACATTGCACAGCATGTCAAAAGACCCCCCCACCCCCCACCCCGACTAGCTGCTCTTCCTGTTGTACCAGAAAAAGCAGCAACACGTGCCACTCCACAGTTTGGCAGCGCTTTGGAAATATTTCTGCAGGGAGCCAAGTGTTTTGGCTCTTCCTGACTTGCCCTTTGCAAGGAAGTGTTGTTATGTTTCCAAAGCTCAAGGCGGAACATTGGAGAGATCTCGTGTGACAAATTCCGAACATTCATAAAGTTCCAACAAAACAGAATTGCCACAACAAGGAAACAATAGATAATTTCGTATTGGGATTCATATCCGAGACGTAGCCAACAATGGAACATAAAAGATTTGAATGAAGTTCCAGTACAAGTCCTGACTTGTCTCCTTTTTCTGTGAAGAGCCATCAAGACCTCAGACAGCGAAGTCACAGATAACAGCTATACTGTGGCTGCTTCTGCTGCCAATGTGATTTTGTGTCATGTTTGTGCGCATAGGAGGAACCAGACGGGCGACAGACAGAAGGCCCTGGACATCATGCTGCCCCTAGTGGACGGCGAGGAGCAGGTGGCCTCGGACATCTACTGCCTAGTAGGGCGGATCTACAAGGACATGTTCCTAGAATCGCATTTCACGGACACTCAAAGCAGAGACAGCGGCACGCACTGGTGAGCCGGACGACGAGGCCGACTGTTTGTCTTTGTGCGTGCGCGCATGTGAAATTTCATCACCAAAGCAGCTACACACAAAGAATTGAGCCACGTTGCCAGATTTCAGGACTTTGTTGAGCAGATGATGACAAGGAACCCGAAAACACTGTTAATAGTGCATCATACAGAATAAACAAAGTGTTTCAGATAACAAAGGAATGGGTAAACATATTCACACTTCCATGATTCTTGCTCAAATCTGTACTAAAATGTCAAATTATGAGATATTGCAAGCATGTTTGTGTCACCAAACATGAACAATAGTTGAAAAACTCATTACCCTTGATTTCTGATTCCATGACTCGCTTATAAATTTCATGTGCAAATATGTTGTAGCAATTAAACAATTTTCTGGTTTCACAGTCATAACGGGCGGCAAGGTGGCGCAATTGGAAAGTGTAGGCCTCACAGTTTTGAGGACCTGGGTTCAATCCCGGCCCTCCCTATGTGGTGGTTGCATGTTCTCCCCGTGCCTGTGTGAGTTTTCTCCGGGTACTCCGGTTTCCTCCCACATCCCAAAAACATGAAACATTAATTTGACACTCTAAATTGCCCCTAGGTGCGAATGTGGGTGCGGCTGTTTGTCTCTATGTGCCTTGCGATTGGCTGGCAACCAATTCAGGGTGTACCCCACTTCCTGCCCGGTGACAGCTGGGGTAGGCTCCAGAACTCCCGTGACCCCTGTGAGGATAAGCGGCAAAGAAAATTAATAAATGGATGAATGGACAGTCATAACAGCCATCTGAGGGAAACCTTACCTCCAATCTGGCTTGCGACCAAAATGAGTTTGAAACCCCTGCTCTCCAGTATATGGAATAATGTCGGGCATTTTGCACAAGACTATATAAGCTAAATCTGTCACAGAGCGAGTAAAAAAAAAAACAAAACATGAAATTGTTGATTGCTGTTTAGTGGAAATTGCTTTCAAGGTCTCATATCTGTCGAAGTGTTGCGGCGAGTCCCATCTGGCTTTTATTGGCCTGTCACAATAAGGCAGCGGTTCCTAATAACCTTCATATTCCCTCAGATGAACATATTACTCATTACATAAATGCTTCTGTCGTTTTGTGGCCCCCCAACTCAATATTCCTCTAATTGCGATTTCCAACTTGAATCGTTTGGCG
Organism: Syngnathoides biaculeatus; assembly: GCF_019802595.1. NCBI lineage: Eukaryota > Metazoa > Chordata > Actinopteri > Syngnathiformes > Syngnathidae > Syngnathoides > Syngnathoides biaculeatus. Next base: position 18,048,945 of record NC_084662.1, read on the forward strand.
ACGCTGCAGGAGCCACGCAGAGTCGTCTGTTATTTCAAATCGAAGCTGCTCAGGAATTTAGATGACGTATTTCTTGGAAGAAGCGTGTTTATTAAAGTTATTTGTCCTTATCTGTCAAGGTTTAAAATGGGCTTTGAGTCGGAGCCAACACTGCACTCTGGGATCAACTACGCTGTTCTGCTCTTGGCGGCCGGACACCAGTTTGAAACTTCTTTCGAGCTTCGCAAAGTGGGTGAGTCAACATTTTTTGTTTGATTTTTGACCTCTTACCAACTTTGAATTATTTGGACCTTCATCAATCACTTCATCCATGTGGTAAGATACAAATTGCCTGATTGACTTACTTAATGATCAGCTAACCAGGCTGTTCATTGCCACTTTTAAAGGTTAAAAAAACTGTTACTGTGAAGTTAAAGTTAAAGGCTACTGTGAAACTAAACATAAAACAAATCGAATTAGATATTGTGCATTGAAACAACCACATAACCCTCATAGCATCCAATGGGAAACACTATCGACACTGAGGATAACATCTATGTGGCCGTATTTTACTGCATTGATAGATCATTACATGATCTAATTGTACATTCCATTCTTCTTCTTCTTTTCCTTTCGGCTTGTCCCGTTAGGGGTCGCCACAGCGTGTCATCTTTTGCCATCTTAGCCTATCTTCTGCATCTTCCTCTCTAACCCCAACTGCCCTCATGTCTTCCCTCACCACATCCATAAACCTTCTCTTTGGTCTTCCTCTTGCTCTATTGCCTGGCAGCTCCTTCCTCAGCCCCCTTCTAACAACATACTCACTCTCTCGCCTCTGAACACGTCCAAACCATCGAAGTCTGCTCTCTCTAAAATTGTCTCCAACTTTGGCTGTCACTCTAATGAGCTCATTTCTAATCCTATCCAACCTGTTCACTCCAAGCGAGAACTTCAACATCTTCATTTTATGCTACCTCCAGTTCTGCTTCCTGTTGTTTCTTCGGCGCCACCATCTCTCGTCCGTACATCATGGCCAGCCTCACCACTGTTTTATAAACTTTGCCCATCATCCAAGCGGAGACTCTTCTGTCACATAGAACACCAGTCGCCTTCCGCCAACTGTTCCACCCCGCTTGGACCCATTTCTTCACTTCCTTACCACACTCTGCATTGCTCTGTATTGTTGACCCCAAGTATTTGAAGTAGTCACCCTCGCTACCTCTTCTCCCTGGAGCTTCACTCTTCCCCCACCGCCTCTCTCATTCATGCACATATACTCTGTTTTACTTCGGCTAATCTTCATTCCTCTCCTTTCCAGTGCGTGCCCCATCTTTCTAATTGTTACTCCACCTGATGCCTGTAATTGTAATTGTGCATTGGATAGTTTTTACTTATTCATTTTATCTGCTGATTGGATGAGAAAAATCCTGCAGAAATCCTGCGTCATGAAACCAGAGGCATGTTCTGTCTTTAAATTCCTACTCCACCCTTTTGTTATGCTGTTACACAAAAGTGCCAATCCGTGTGGGATGGTAGTATTAATAGGATTTTTTTTCAGTTTTCTCTTTTAATCAATTTGGGACTATCTACTCGATTTATTAACACAGAGAAATCACATGCTTAGCAAATTGGTGTCCTTCCTCGTTTCATAAGGTGGCGGTTTACTTTCATTGCTCTGATCCGCCTTTGTTGGTTGAAGTAGATGGTCGTCACGGGCTGGAAAGCTCAGACGAACTCAGGAATGCAAGGAATCAGCCTGCAGCTTTTTACGTTAGCCCGGCCCCTTGGCCTTTCTGAAGCTTGCTTATGTTTTGCCATAAACCACAGTTTTGCTATGTGCTGCAACCTTTCCATGCAGGAACTGTTTTATTTTTTACTGTACATTAAATCCTCATCCATGTGGACCTCACTGCTGTGTTAGCACTTCACCTCTTTCTGATTTATGCACAACTCCATCATACGTCGCTGCCCTAACGAACGGCGCGTCATAATGAATGAGATAAATTATGAGAACCCCCTGCATCAGTTATCCGTGTGAGGTCCCTCAGCATTGACAGTGACTTCATCTTGTTGCAGGGGTGAAGCTGAGCAGCCTCCTTGGTAAAAAGGGCAGCTTGGACAAGTTACAGAGTTACTGGGATGTGGGCTTCTTCCTGGGCGCCAGCATCCTGGCCTGCGACAACACCAGGGTCATCCAGGCTTCCGAGAAGCTCTTCAAACTCAAAGCACCCATCTGGTGAGAAGGCACTTAAGACCGTTTGTGATGAGAATGCCAAAACACACACACACACACACACACACAAATTAAAAAAAAAAACACTTTTGGGCTCATCCATCTCCAGCAGGTGTCCATGGTCTAAAATGTGCCCCACTTTCGATTCAAAGAGCTTACTTGCCATCTGTGGCCCGTGTGCGAGCATTTGTCTTATTTGGAATATTGAAAATATCACGATTTGCTCAAGTCGCGTCTTCCTTCGCTTTTATTTTCTCAGTCTGTTTAAAATAATTTAGCAGACTTACGTATAATGAACTTGTACGATGGGTGCGGAGTTTTGCGGTTCATTTCTTGGGTCTGGTTGACTGCAGGTATCTTCGTTCCTTGGTGGAGACCATATTGATCTATCAGCACTTCAAGAAACCCAGCGTAGAGCAGCCAGTCCCAAAACTGGAATTGATGAACTTCTGGATGGACTTTCTCGTAGAGGCAACGAAAAAAGACGTCTCCTCTGTTCGATTCCCTGTGAGTGGAGCCAGCTAAATATACATTAGTTCTACTTAAGGAGCATGCTAAGTAAGCTACATCTTGCAAAACAAGCTCATTTTATTCCATGCCCAGGTGTTGATATTGGAGCCTACTAAAGTATACCAACCGTCGTATTTGTCCATAAACAAAGATGTGGATGACAACACGGTGTCCATCTGGCACGTCACTCCTGATGACAAGGTGTGGTTCATTTCTAATACTTTCAAGTTGCAATGAATCGGTCATTAAGTTATCCAATCGAGCACTATCTTTGGCTCGTTGTTGAGGAAATTTGGCGTGCTCTCATGATTTATAGTAGCAAAATAATATTTGAATATAATTTTAAAGGGCAGGAACGGCACAGTATTCTTCTTAATATTTTAAATATATAAGTTAAAGTCAAAGGCGGTGTTTGCTTTCTATTTGTCGTTTTTTTTTTTATTCATGCGTACGTTCGTATTAATCAGTTATACCTCGTATTTCTGTTCTTTATTGCTTGATTACACCACATAAGCATCCCGCATCAGCTCTCCTTTCCTCATTTTCCTTATATCTGAGTGGCTCATTACATCCTCTGCCTGAAGCTAATGAACTAAAATAACTGCTAATGTGTTTCATTACTCTAAGGTTGATCGACCCGCTTTTGGATAACTAATCTAATGGTGCTCTGGGCAAATTGTATTCCACGCAGGACGCTGTGATTTACTTACTGTGTGAAGCTGTACGGATGGTTTAATCACTGCACCCTTATATGGTATTCCCCTGCAGAATAAGGGGATCCACGAGTGGAACTTCAGCGCCACGTCTGTGCGCGGCGTCAGGTCAGTTGTACAATTGTTTCATTATACAGTACTGTGTATAAAAGGGAACTTATTTACTTCCTGTATGTAGAGTTTGATTTTGCAAGTGTACCTCATTTTATAGCCCATGATTACAACACATGCATAATACATTTTTGTTGACGCCACACAGCCGCCATACTGAATTTGTTTTTAATGCACAGGCGAAAGATGTGCCCATTATTGCCGCTTCGCCCGGCCACGTGTCCCAATCATACGCTGGTCCGCTTTGGTCACTTAGTAAAATGTGCTTCTCTGCGATTCTCTGAGGAATTCCATGTCAGCACAGAGAAATGGAGGGCTCACATGTTGCTAGGGAACGACTCCTCCGAGCCCACTCGGATTGCACACAGCCAGTCAGACACAATAGCAAGCTATCCATCCACATGTACTGTACGTTCACTCTGTTGTCTGCCTCTGCAGACCACTTTCAAGCCAACAAATAGAAGTTTGCATTCAGTTGGTGAATTGATATTTGTTTTATTATGATAGTACAGTGCATCCTTTTGCTTGCATATCAGAGAGCGTCTTTCTGCAGTTAGGTACTTGAGGTGGGCGGGATATGCAATTGCATAGGCAAACTGGCTCTCTTGTCAAAGCAGAGATTTAATGGTGGATGCCATTCATTCACTGCGTGAGTCATCTTTGCTGTGATGGCAATATGATAAATTTCCCCCCCCCCCAGCATCTCCAAGTTTGACGAGCGCAGTGCTTTCTTATACGTCCTTCACAATGCGGAGGACTTCCAGATCTATTTCTGCACGGAGATGCACTGTAAAAGGTTGGTGAACTCAATTTACTTAAATATACCTACACACACACTTAACAGAACTCCATTTTTCCCTTTGAAATTCATTTCAATGATATCAATCCATTCCAGCCCACCAGATACTGGTAAAAACAAACAAACAAATAAATAATAAAATAATTTAAAAAAAGAGTGTCCATAAAGAAACGGATATAAAAAGTGTCATTACTGTACATACTGTAGTTTTCTTGTCAGATATGTGCCTTTAAGGGGCGTTGAGGGCCGTGACCTACCAAGCTGCAGCCGATTAGTAAGAGTCTGTGAATAAGTTGTGTCCGATATGTAAAACGTGTGTCGGATATCTTTGTGCTGATTTTTGAATGTGAGGTATTAAAAAGTGTTGACAGTCAAAAGATGAAGCAACAGATCCTTTCATATCTCATTTCATATGTGCTTTGATGCAATAACAAACTGTTAAATACACCCACTCCCACTAAAACATGACCTATTTTTCAAATGATTGGGGACATTTACTGTATGCAGGGGGGCTACCAAATGCATCAGAATTATTTAGCGTCATTCGGCAAATAGATTGTGCTTGTTAACATTTTATCAGTATCATTAACAGAAGACAGGAGAGCACACAATTGTAATCAAGTAATTTGCATCAGTCATAAACAAAGCCATACAATGAACAATTTAATGTAAATGACGGACCACTAACAATAAAATTCAAAACAGTACAACAAAGCAACATAAGCTCCACGAGTGGTTCCTTGAATGTAAAAGAGTACTACATGAAAATCTATATTGAAAGATATTTTAAACACTTTTTAAAGTATTCCTAGGCTCCTGTTCCCTCTCATTACTGCAAAACTGTACTGTAAAAACCCCTAAAAAAATTATTGCTTAAAAATCACTCGCCATTTATGACACCTCCCTTGATTAAAAATCTCCAAGTCTCTATTGTCGACTATTTCTGTTCTGAGGAGGTTTTGTCTCTCGCGTAATGACGACCCACACTTGAGGCACTCTCATGTCAGCTCAGCCCTCAGGTGCTACATTTCACACGTCGTCGTCCATGCCAGCGCACCTTGCTTCATTTTTCTCCCGTTTGTGATCCTCACACGCCGAGCACCCAGCGTTCAGGGTGCCGTGATGTGGCATGTGACCATCAGTGAGTCACGGCCGCTGTTGTCATGGCGCTCTTCTTTGCATAACAGAGCGTAAAGGAGGGATTGTGCGATGGCGTGGTGAACAGGAAGGTGCAAAGTGCGAGTAAACCGTTCACGCTGCTGCGTGTACGTGTGCAAGTGTCATGAGCTTGCGCATGCACACGTGCGCCACTGACATGCGCACGCTGCGCGACGGCGTGACAACGTGCTCAACCCCAGGTTGTGTTAAAGGTCATCATCTATTGGCTGTGTGTGTGGGAGGTGTGCTTTCGAACATACAGTCGCACCAGATGGATAAAAGCACCAGCCAATATCGTTTACAATAATGGCCCTTTGATCCTATGCTGGAATGCATATGTTTTATACTCTGTGTGTGGCTTGCACACCTGCTTCACATGTAAGGGTTCTGTGTTTGAATCTCAGCTCCAAGTTTTTTGGTGTGGATGTTGCACGTTTTCCCGCTGCTTTCAAAGGGTTTGTCCCGCATTCCAAAGCATATATGGTCGGTTTATTGGGGACTCTAAATTGCCCATTGCACATAATGTGAGTGTGAATGCTGGTTGATCGAAAGCACAGGTGTCAAACTCATGGCCTGGGGGCCAGATCTGGCCCGCCACATGATTTTATGTGGCCCATGAAGGCAGATCATGTGTGTCAACCTTCGTGATTCTTTTGGAAAGCTGTACCAAAATTTTCATATGTCATAAATGATAACATTGAAATATTACAATCATGTTTGTGTTGAAAAACCCATTCCCCATGATTTCTGAATACAAATCTAGTTCATAAATTTTGTGTGCAAATATGATGAGGCAATTTAAGATTTTTATGGTTTCACACTCATGACAGCCCTCTGAGGGAAACCGTAACTACAATGTGACCCATTACAAATATTAGTTGGGCACCCCTGATCTAAATTATATGTGCCCTTGGATTGGCTGGTGACTTGGGCCCCGCCTCACAGACATAGCAAGCTGGGATAGGCTGCAATACTGCCCGACCCTTGTGAGAATAAGTAGTTGATTAAAACAGAAAAGAGGAGTGACACACACAGCTTAAGATGTGTTTTAATAGTGATTTTAGAATTTGGACTAAGCAGCCATTTCTTTGTCAGGTTCTGCGATCTGGTCAACAGCATCACGGAGGAGGCATGGAGGGGTCCAGACGAGGGAGACTGTGACACTGACTCCTTGGAGGTGGGCCGCTCATACGTCACTCACCATTGGAGCATTATTGGCAAATTTCCCATAGCAAATATAATCAATACCTCAATCAAATCAAATCTCGTTTGCGGTTGAGCTGGAGACTTTTTCGGCTGATTTTGGAGCAGCGGTGGACTACACCCTGAACAGGTTGTCAGCCAATCGCAGTCCATATATTGACAAACAACAATTTATAATCATATTCAAACCCATTTACAGTCTTCAATTAACTGGACATGCATGTTTTTGAAATCTTGAAAGAAGTCTCCATACACAGAGAAGACATTATGTATAGATTTATACTAAATATGTGACATTATAATTTGTTTTGATTGTTTAACGTCTTACCATATTGAATTCTCTTGGATCCATGAGAAATGATCTTGATTAACCCAAAGAACGCACAATTGTTGGAGCTCATCTTCAAAACTATGTTAATAATACAATGTCTAGCAATAAGAAGGATATACTTTTGTCAGGAACCTCCGGTGCAGGGCTGGACCCAAATGCAGGACTTCAAGACGAGGACATGATGTTAGGCGAAGTTTTATTCAGGCTGAAGTGGCACAGAAACTCGGTGACGAGGATTACTCAACACTGCACTATTTTCAGTGGTGGAGATTCCTACTGTCAGTGAATGTAACTCACAAACTCTTGGCACAACGAACTGGCGGAAGCCAGTGACCAAAACCCCAACTTAAATACACCATCTAATTACAGTCCCAATGTGAAACAGTGAGCGGTGACAGGTGTCACCAGCCAGGACAGTGGCCACACCCCTCTTGGCCGTGGTCCAGCGTGGCTCATGACAACTTTACAGAACTCTTTTGACTGTCATGGTGGCCTCCTTCAGTAAGCAGAAGCATGGAGTGTACCTTTAATGTCCAAATTGTTGTACCGTGCATTTACAAACTTTGGTGCACACAAAAAGGATCCCACAAAGTTTATGTCAAGACATGATGTCAGAACGCGGATCTGTTTTGTACATGTTTGACAAGTCAAAACTATTATCTTACTTCTTAATTGTTGTCGGTTGTTTGTCTTGGCTGCCAATTTGTGTTTACTGCCATGACAAAATGACAATAATCAGATCCAACAGTCGCGAGAGTCGGTAAGCAAAAGCAACCAAAAATGTGCAAATCTTACTCATTTAATCCGGTGCATGAATTTATCTTCTCCAGTATGACTATGAGTATGATGAGCACGGTGAGAGGGTCGTTCTGGGAAAGGGAACCTTTGGAGTGGTGTACGCGGGACGAGACCTCAGCAACCAAGTCCGACTGGCCATCAAGGAGATACCGGAGAGAGACAGCAGGTGAGAGATGGAACCTTTGTATTGTTTTTTTTTTTTTAATAACTTTTCATTTAGTAGCAATGTGGCCTGTGTCACTAAGTCATTCATTATATACTGTACTGTTTTTTCAAGTGAATCCACCAAAGATTAACACAATCCTCTCTGTGACTTGAATGACTTCCAAGTTGTTTTTCAGTCTCAAAACTATTTTTCCAAGGGAAGTGATATAACGTAAATGTATTTGTTTCAGACTCGAGCTGTCACCACCTATTAACTGTGCAGACAACGTTTTAAGTCACATTTAAACATTCCGAACCGCTCTACAAATCGGGGAGGGCTCTCTGTCTTTTTCCGCCGTGGACGAGTCTCGTCTTGTCCAGCTCCGTTACTGCACGTATGGTCATTTGCAAGTTTTCCCCCGTGAAGTGAAAGTGAGAAGCGCAGATCAAAAAAAATGTGTCGACGCTTTGTGGCTTGGATTGAGCTTACGTGACAGGCTGCTTTGGGCAAAGAAGTCTAGCAGGCAGACTCCCAGACTCAGTGATGACACTGGCACACTGATCCGCTCACCATATGTTTTGGCAGCACATAGCGCTGAGAATTTGGGTGAATAAGGACAAGTAGTCTGCACTAAATTCCGTGTTCACTCCCTCGACAAAAACGCACACGCTGTTGGCCATATGTGTAAAAGTGGTGGCGATAACCATTTTTAAAACGGAGTTTTGCATTTTAAATTGCTCTGATGTTTATCACAATGGAAACTTTGGGAGAGGAGCACAAGTAAAATAAAGAAGCCTGAAGTGATGGAATTAGCTAAGTGTTAGTGGAAGCGGAAAACAAATACAGTAAAGCCTCGGTTCTTGAACGTCCCCGTTTTCGAACAAATCTGTTTTCGGTAGTGACTGTTGTTTTTCTTCTTATCGAGGACTACCGCATTAACCCCCAATCATGGCTCCAAAGAAGGCAAGTTGCTTGTTTACAGTTATTCTGCACTTTTGTTAACAAAAAAAGTTTATAAGGCTGGGGGCCGAGTTGCTACAAATACGGCAATGCACTCCCAGCCTAGCATACTTTACTACTAAAGCATACATTTTAAGCAAAAAATAAATATATTTCTTAAATTATTTTATCATCTAAAGTACTTAGCTATACATTTATTTCTACTATGCAGTTTATTATCAGGAAAAGTAAAAAAAAAAATGCTCTAAAAAGACGGGCTTTTTTTTTTTTAGGCTTGGAACGCATTATTTCTCTTTCCATTCATTGTAATGGGAAACATTGATTCGATTTTCGAACAAATCAGTTCTTGAACCATGTTCTGGAATGGATTGTGGTTGAGAACTAAGGCATCACTGTATCACGACAGATTTACATCTGTTAGATTATTCAGAAACTCCAAAATTATCCATCCTTCCCTCCATTCATTTTCTTAGCCACTTATTCTCACAAGGGTCGCGGGGAGCGTTGGAACCTATCCCAGCTGTCAACGGGCAGGAGGCGGGGTACACCCTGAACTGGTTGCCAGCTAATCGCAGGGCACATAGCGACAAACACCCGCAGTCACAATCACACCTAGGGGCAATTTAGAGTGTCCAATTAGTGTTGCATGTTTTTGGCATGTGGGAGGAAACCGGAGTGCCCGGAAAAAAAACCCCACACAGGCACAAGTGAGAACATGCGAACTCCATTCAGGTGGAGCCTGGCTTGAACCCACGACCTCAGAACTGTGAGGCCAACGCTTTCCGGCTGATTCACCGTGGCACCTTATACCCATTTATATCGTTCTTATTTTGGATATCTTCACATGGAAATGGTCATAATATTATGACTGGTATCAGTTATCTATATTTAGTTTGTATTGTCGCATCCATTTCTTTCCCAGGTACTCTCAGCCCCTCCATGAGGAGATTGCCCTCCACAAGCACCTCAAGCACAAGAACATCGTCCAGTATCTCGGCTCCATCAGCGAGAACGGCTTCATCAAGATATTTATGGAACAGGTGCCTGGAGGTAAGCAGGCTGTTGGCACTGTGTTTGCACAATTACTATGTATTATAATATTTATAATAATAATAGCATCGTTAGTAGAAGAATTGTGCAATGATCCAAAAAGACTGTGTAAACATGCTTTACAATCAGCGCTGGACAATGTGTCATTTTTTCTTCACAAAAATCTAATTTTTGGTTCAATTGGGATTTTTTTTTCACCCCTTTGACTATAATGCAATGAGCAAACTTACACAAGAACTGCATGCAATTCTGAACACTCATTGGGGCAGCAACTGTAATGCTAACACAGCCCGAAAAGTGTCCCCCCTTCTGAGGCGGCCATGTTTTTGATAGAGATGCTACTACTGTTTATTATAAGACAGTGTAACAGCAACATGATGTCAAAGCTGTCGTTGTCCAGGTAAAATTATTAATTTGTATCTGTACTTTTTCCTAATGACTAATCAGAACCATGAAGCGAACCTCAGGTCAAGGTCAATGGACTCTTTCTGCTTGTGCCTCCTTCCCTAGGCAGTCTGTCTGCATTGCTCAGATCCAAGTGGGGGCCTCTGAAAAACAACGAACCCACTATAGGCTTCTACACACGGCAGATCCTGGAGGGCCTCAAATACTTGCACGACAACCAGATCGCACATCGTGATATCAAGGTATTGAGATGATTTGTTCTGTTCTAAGACATTCATTAGGATGTAATGGGTTTTTTTTTATACACACTTAATTCTCTAAATAAGAGACAAAGAGTGCTCACTTAAAACTGTTTATTCGTCATGCTTAGATGAATTTTACTCAAGAACTCACAAATAAAAATCAGTTCCGTAATTTCCGGCCTACAGACCCAGTGTGCCCACATTGAAACCCACATTGAAACACGAGATATTTACAAAGAAAGACTGTACACAAAAAGAAATTTCTACGTTTTAATATCTTAGCTCAGTTTAACATAGCAACAACACGGTGGCACGAACAGGGCTGGTGGGAGAAAAAAAAAATGCCCCGGCAGCTACACAGTAGCAACACGGTATCACAGCACTAACAGGGCTGGTTTAAAAAAAAAAAAAAAACCTAAATCACTGAGACGTGGCAGTAACACAGCAGCAACACGCTAGTGTGACGCCAACGCTAATGCTAGCGTGGTGCTAACGCTAGCGCGGCGCAAACAGAGCCGGTTAAATAAAAAACATACCGGTAAAAATCACTGCAACACGGCACATATATTCCACCAGTCTCACGCTTACTTTTTCCGCTCAAGTGCCCCCTTGCGGCCGTTAGAAAAAATGCACAAATTATTCTCATCACCGCATAAGTCGCAGGGTTGAAAGCGTGTGAAAAAAGTTGCGTCTTGTTGGGCATAAATTACGGTATATTGTACATTGTATTTTTAAATACTAAAATGTCCAACAATATACATTAGTCAAACAAAGGTCTGCTAGCAAAAAACTGCTACTTTAACACACAAAGCTGTAACACTAACAAACAGCATAAAACAGCATAAAACAATGCTTACATGCATAGATTTACTCTGTTGTATTGGAACAGGAAATATTCAATCACAAAGTTTTGCTGTACTATAACAAAGAGGCCGCTTCTTCGCGCTACTCATTTTGTTGCGGTATAGATAGAAATCTATAAATTCTGACTAACCGCAAGTCTTGAAAGATGGACTGCGTTAATAGAAACAAGAAGGGTTTTACTGTAAATTTGGATGCATTTGTTCTCATAACTTAAATCGATGCCAACCAACTGCAGTCATGAGAGTCAGCGACGTCTTCCTAATGTAGTCACAACAACAAATTTATCTTCTGCCAGATTTAATGACATGGGCGTATGCAAACCTGTTATGTAACCTCGTGTATGTCTCCGGTACAGCTTTCAGTTGGACTCAACGACGCCATCAATCTGTGTTCATTAGCTAGACTTTTGGTGTTGGTCTTCTCACTGAGTGTATATTTTCCATCTCCAGGGCGATAATGTGCTAATCAACACCTACAGCGGCGTGCTAAAGATATCCGATTTTGGCACATCGAAGCGCTTGGCTGGGATTAACCCCTGCACTGAGACGTTCACAGGTACACACTGACTCAATGTGCCCTCTCTGTGACCCAAATTTAAGACATTGAGCATTAAATGTGCTCAATTATGCAAAACAGTTGTATGTAAAAGGTGTCGATACTGCTGAATGGATAAAGCATCCACATCCACAATAAATCTTAATGGTTTCTCCCTTGGACACAATGTTTCATAAAAAGTCTTTTTTTTTTTTTTTCATTCCTGGCAGTCGGGAATGATTTTTAATTCATATTTCACATTATTACCGAGGCACCAAATCCAATAGAACATTCCAAAGAGTAGTAAAATAATGTTACCCTTACAAGTATGGAAATAGAGTGACCAATGCCTGATGTGGCGGAGAAATATGTTAGAATAGTACAGGGCATGTATGAGGGCAGCAGAAAAGCGGTGAGGTGTGAATTTAAGGTGGAGGTGGGACTGCATCAGGGATCCGCGCAGAGCCCCTTCTTGTTTGCGGTAGTAATGGATAGGCTGACAAATGAGGTTAGACTGGAATCCCCTTGGACTATGATGTTCACAGATGAGATTGTGATCTGCAGTGAAAGCAGGGAGCAGGCGGGGGAACAATTAGAAAGATGGAGGCAGACACTGGAAAGGAGAGGAATGAACATTAGCCGAAGTAAAACAGAATATATGTTCATGAATGTGAGGGGTGAAGGAGACCAGGAAAAGGTTGATTGATGTTGTTAGGGAGGACATGAGGACAGTGGGTGTTAGAGAGGAAGATGCACGAGATAGGTTTAGATGGAATAAGATGACACGTTGTGGCGAACCCTCAGGGGACAAGCCGAAAGCAAAAAAAAAGAAGAAGAACAAGAAATAGAGTGAGCAAAGCTGTGATCCATGTTCCACTCCCGTTCTGTAGTCGTGAGTTTGCGTCACAAAATGTGTATTCATTCATTCATTTTCCAAACTGCTTATCCTCACTCGGGTCGCGGGCGTGCTGGTACCTATCCCAGGTGACTCTGGGCAAGAGGCAAGGTACACCCTGAACTGATCCTTACCCATCTTCAAATAGAAAGAACATAAAAAGTAAATGTAGCGTAGCTGCTGTTGTTAACATAATTAAGTTTAATTAGAGTCTTCAATGACCTTTCATGCATGTTTTTGAATGATGTATGAAGCCGTAGTACTTTTAGTAAACACACGATAAGCGCTGAGACAAATGCAAACTCGCTGTACTGCTGTATCATGATAATCTTGTATGATAGTATACTCTGGTTTCTCTCCACATCCCAAAACATGCATTCATTGGAGACTCTAAATTGCCCATAGGCGCGATTGTGAGTGCAACTGTTTGTCTCTATATGCCCTGCGATTGGCTGGGAACCAGTTCAGGGTGTACCCTGCCTCTCGCAACCCTTGTGAGGATAAGCGGCTAAGAAAATGGATGGATGGATGGATCAATGGATGGCTGAAAGCTTTTCATCAGCGATCTAACTGACTTATGTTGATGTGTGTCATGTTACCAAATCGTTGCTTGTTGTTGCTCTCAGTGACTACTGAAAGACGAACGGCTCAATGATGCACAGCAATACTGAGCAATATGGTTTCCCCCATACCGGTCCACTTGTTTTTGGTTCTCAAGAGCACTAATCAAGGCCGTGACATCACTGAGGCTCAGGATGGGTTAGCATGCGGCCTGTGGTCAGATGAGACCGGTTTGCACCCCTGCAATATAGGCCACTTGCAAGCAGACTTTTTGTCACCTCGGATTAGAGCGCCTGACAACCAAGTCAAGCAGAAGGGGATTTACCCTGAAGCGAGGCGGTGCTTGTTCAGGAAACAGGGCTGTTCCTTTTTCGACGCGAGGGCCGCTTTAAAAGTGTCCCTGTTTTTAGCGGCGTGCACGCTACTCAGCGCAGTGAATAGCCAGCCAGCTATTAATAGCACAAAGTGGTTCGTTCATTGAGCGTGTTATTTCTGGAAGGAACTGTTCTTGCTGAAAGCCCCTTTCAAGCTCATTATAACATAATTGTTTACAAGAACATGCATTAAACCTTTACGATGTCATTCAGGGAACCTAAACAAGTCACTCAACAGTGTCATATGTTATTTTCTATGTGCACATGTTTTCCAATTTTCTTTTTTTTTTTTTTACAACTTTTTGACTATTGACTTTTTAATCCTTTTGTAAGGGAACGTGTGTCTCAAATTTCCTGTAGAGAGACAAGAATAAGATCAAAGAAAAACAAATATGAATGGGTGGATGGGTACCATCGGAACCCCACATCACCTCCCTTTTGTTGGGTTTTTAAGTGAATAACTGATTTAAATAAGAAGATAGATTAAATGTTATGTACTCTTAGAGACACTTCCTGAAGGTTTCAACCTTCACTACGCTATTTTAATGGGCACTTTATTATGTTGTTATTGTACTTTTTAGGTACACTGCAGTACATGGCTCCTGAGATTATAGACAAAGGTCCTCGAGGCTATGGCAAGCCAGCAGACATCTGGTCTCTGGGCTGTACCATTATAGAAATGGCTACCGGGAAACCTCCCTTCTATGAACTAGGGGAACCACAGGCTGCTATGTTTAAGGTAAAAATTACTTGCAGTGCGTTACTCACAATATTTTCGTCGAAGTGGACCGCTTTGTACGTGTAGAGAGGATGGATGCTTCTATGACCTAACACAATGTTCAGCATGATTTTGCATTCTGATTTCTGAATTTGCACCCTTAAACGGATTCCTTTTCTAACTTGTTCCTACTCAAGTTATTCGCGTAATGAATGAAAGTTAAGAATAAGCCATTTCCGACAACTATGGTCAAAACAAAACCCCCAAAAAATTATCATTAGTCATTCTGAGAAGCAAATTTGTCACATTGTCGCAATTCTTTTCGATGATTCATCTACTATTAAGTTAATATGCCCATCTCTTTATCGTCATCACTTAATTTTTCTGTTATAATGTATCTCACGCTCCTACGGAAATAATTTTCCATGTCATGAGATCACTTCTTTTTTTGCCTTTGTGGAAAGAAATAACGTGAATGAGCTCATTCCTCTCTGTAACGTGATCACGCCAAGTACAAACCTTAAACATTATCTCAGTATGAACTATTGTTGAAACACAAACAAACACGACATGTCAAGTGTTTTCCACTCCCTGCTTGCGTGCGTCCTTCCTTGAAGTCACTGACGTGAGCGTGCCGCTTGGCACTTGTACGAATTCTTGTGCCAGTGTCGACGGCGCAAACAGCACGGTGCAGTTCTTTAAGAGTCGTCTGGAAAGCATTAGTGCACACCCATATGAGACTGAATCATGGAATATTCCATACTAGGTTGAGTCGTTAAAGCCCCGTCAAATCAGCTCGTCTCGTGAATTAAACCAGAGGTGAATTTCATTGTCTTCCAAAAGAGGAAAATTCCATGCGCAATGGGAATATGTTCGCATTTTACTGAAGGGTAGAGTCACAAAACTGTAAATCAAAGGTGAGGTTTTTAAATTTTATTTCCTCTCATCCCTTTGGAATGTCTCACTGCTCGTCGCAGGTCAACATTCCTTAACAGCAACGGCGAGAAATTTTAGCACATGTGTTGCCAAGAGCGTTTTCTGCTTGAACTGAGCCACATTTCACTCTACGTTCAAGGTTGTTGGGCAAAAACGGCTGACGCCCTCTGCCTGTTGCGTTTGCTTGTCTGTAGGTTGGCATGTTTAAGATCCACCCCGAGATCCCAGAGTCCATGTCACCAGAGGCCAAGGCCTTTATTGTGCGTTGCTTCGAGCCCGACCCGGACCGCCGGGCCACCGCGTTCGACCTGCTCACCGATGAGTTCCTCACCGTCACCAGCCGCAAGAAGAGGGGTAAAAGTAGTTTCACAGGTAATTACACGTCAGCATCATTTTCCAGCTCTTATATTAATTGGAGGGCGGCACGGTGGCACAGCTGTAAAGCGTCGGCCTCACAATTCTGAGGTCCAGGGTTCAATCCCGGCCCCGCCTGTGTGGCGTTTGCATGTTTTCCCCGTACCTGCTTGGGTTTTCTCCGGGACCTCCGGTTTCCTCCCACATTCCAAAAACATGCAACATTCATTGGACACTCTAAATTTCCCCTAGGTGTGATTGTGAGTGCGGCTGTTTGTCTCGATGTGCTCTGCGATTGGCTGACAACCAGTCCAGTAGTCCGCCTTTCACCCAAAGCTAGCTGGTATAAGCTCCAGTTCTTCCGCGCCCCTTGTGAGGATAAGCGGCAAAGAAATTGATGCATGGATGGATGGATATTAATTGGAGCCACCAGTAATCCCCACAACAAGTGTCCTTATTTATCAATCACATGATCCTTGCGATTAGTAGAAGAAAAGAGCCTGTGCCTTTGTGCGCTCATGGAAATGTTTTTATTCCACCCTGTCACTGTAATCGAGTACCACTTTGCTCTGGTCAGCACTGACACCTCTTTTGTGCATTTCTTCTGCAGCTCTGTCACCAGGCACAGGTGAGTTCTCCTCCTACCTCCCGATGCCGTCGGACACGGTTCACCGCTTCACTTTTTGGAGTTGTAGTACACTTGGTTCACGCAGATGAATCGCGTTTGCTGTACGTGGCTTTTAATGCTTCAATTTGCTCTCGGTTTCCTTTCGGCCTTCAGAGTACCTGCGCAGCATTTCCCTGCCAGTGCCTGTGGTGGTCGAGGACACCAGCAGCAGCAGCGAGTACGGCTCCGTCTCCCCTGACAACGACCTCCACGCCAACCCCTTCATCTTCAAGCCCAGCGTCAAGTGCTACAGCGAGCGCGACGTCAAGGGGCCCCGGTCACTCTTCCTCAGGTGCGATGAGTCGTGCCGCATTGTTGTTGCTGGCTTTTATTTCAATTACCGAGAGGTGCTGAAATAAAACATTGTGGAGTCCATTCAAGCACAGAAATGTGTTACGATATGGAAGTTGAGCATGTTAAATAACCTGCACATCATCACAGCATGACAATGTGCCAAATTCGACTGTAGTTTGATTTACAGTATTTTATTTTTTAGACCAAGCATCATTCATTTGTGGTGATGGTTGCAAAACAAATTCCTAATCTGGATGGAATAAATGTTTTGGGGGTCTTTCAGCATCCCAGTTGAGAACTTTGACGACCACAGCGCCCCTCCATCTCCTGAAGAGAAGGATTCGGGTTTCTTCATGCTGAAGAAAGACAGCGAGAGGCGAGCCACCTTGCACCACATCCTGACCGAAGACCTGGACAAGGTGGTGGCCAACCTGACGGAGGCCCTTACGCAGGTAGGTTGAGGAAGTAGTCCAGTACTTGTAGGTGTACAGGTAAAATGATACTTGAGTACTAAATCTCCTGCTCCCTATGTGTCATTGAATCCGCAGGGATCGGAGGAAATGAAGATGAAACCTCAGCACATCCGCACGCTGGTGGTCAGCCTGGCCGACTTTGTCCGCGTGGCTGACAGGAAAATCATCGCCCGCACGCTGTCGCAACTGAAACTGGAGCTGGACTTCGACAGCACGGCCATCAGCCAGCTGCAGGTCGTTCTCTTCGGCTTCCAGGATGCTGTAAGTAGTGCAGACCCAATGAGAGGGAGTCTCCTATTCTTATTGGACAGTCCTTATCTCATTGTCAGATGCTCAGCTCTCAATTTTAATTTTTCAATAATTTTACACGGGCGGGCAGGCTACCATGTTGCAGCCTGGAAGTCACCCCAAATATAATGATTTTAAAACTGGGAAGAGAGCCAATAAAAAGGGTCAGCTTTCCAATAATGGCACATCTTGTCAAAAGAAAGGTCAGTCCGGTTTGCCTCCTTTAAATGTAGTACAGCCAATTAAAAGGAACAAATGGTATTCATATACTGCACAGGTGTCAAACCCAAGGTCCGGGGGCCGCATACGGCCCGCCACATGATTTTATGTGGTCTGCGAAGACAAATCATGCGTGTATACTTCCATGGTTCTTGTTAAAATCTGTACAAAATTGTCATATCATAAATGATAACACTGAGATGTTGCAAAAATTTTTGTGTAGCCAAACATTAAAAAAAAAACCCAATCCATTACCCTTGACTTCTGATTCCGAAACGAGTTCATAAATTTCATGTGTAAATATGATGAGGCCATTAAAGATTTTTATGCGTTAAGTCATAATGGCCCCCTGAGGGAAACCGTAACTACAATGTGGCCCACAACAAAAATGAGTTTGACACACCTGGTATACTGTATTGATGTCCAAACTATGGCCTGAGGGGTGATTTGAAAATGGGGTTGTCAAAAAATGGAGTCTTGTGACAGCCATGCAAAGACGGACAATTTTTTTTAAAACAAAAGTGGTAACCTATTTTAGGAGTCAGTGATGGTGTAGTGGTACACACGGCTGACCTTCGTGCGGGTAGCGTGGAGTCGATTCCCACTCGGTGACGGTGTTGATATCCGTCCTGCAACTGACTGGCAACCCCTTCAGGGTGTAGTCCGACTTTCGCCGAAGCTAGCTGGGATAGGCTCCAGCTCTCCCGTGACCCTTGTGAGGATGAGTGGCTTGGATAGTGGATGGATGGATGGATGAATAGTAACCTATTTTATATTTTTCATGCCTCAGATGAAGATATTTCAATTTCAAGAAAAAATAATTGTTGAGGTATTCATTTCTTAGGACACTTTCTGCCCCATGGCAAAGTCCTGCTTGTAAAACATATAACATAACATTATGACCCTAAAGAAGTAAAAACTTCTTAAAATATTATCGTCTTAATACAGGGGCGGATCTTGATTGGGAATATTATCAGTTTATTACAGGCCACCCGAAAATCCCAATCTCCTAAATTGACTTTATCACCTTGACAGAAAAATGTGATGTAGTAGTTTTTCTGAAATAAATACACAATGCACTGTAATGTTAAAAAGTGTATAAACGTTATACAATTGCTCAGCATATCTTTTCCTACACTAATGGACTAGTTGAAGTGTGTTTAATACATGAAAGGTTAATAATGTTAAAGAAGAGCAGCCTGGGTCTTTTTTTCTTTTCTCTGAGGCAAAAAGTTTTGACACCTCTCCTGTTAATGACGTTTGACAATTTGCATTGTTCCTGCAATAATTTGGTGCTCTGATACCTCCTGTTGGTATAAAGAGAAATGACAGGGAAAAAGAAGACTGGGAGGGGTGCTCAATAAGAAGCACAGTAATGTACTGTATTGAAAAAATATAGGAGTACATGAAGAGTAGGGACTTAATGGCTACCTTATTATATTAGCCTGAGAGTCCAGCTTTGAATCTCACCCCCGCCTTCTCATGTGGAGTCGGCATTTTTGCTGTGCTTGCCTTTCTTCTAATATTCCAGCTTTCTCATATATTATAAAAAGCTGTCAGGTTCATTTCTGACTTTAAAATACGTGTTATTGTTAATCTGTATGTGCACCCGGTTTTGGCTAGCAACAAGTTTCGGGATGTACCACTATTCTCACCCAAAGTAATGAATACATGGATGAATGGAAGTGGGCGTTTCAGGGGGAGGTTTGGTCTTCATCGTAATCCTAAAACTTTGAGTAGTGAACTTTTGATGCTTTCAGGTGAACAAAGTTTTGCGAAACCACAACATCAAGCCTCACTGGATGTTTGCCCTGGACAACATCATACGAAAAGCCGTGCAGACTGCCATCACAATCTTGGTGCCAGGTAACAAAACTTATGTCTCCAAAGCAAATATTTGTCGACTAAGGCCTCAACTGTTGGGTTTTAGCAATATGGCTTTTTTTGAGAGGTGGTGGGGGGTAAGGGTGACATAACCTTTGCAGTTTGAAGAAATATGAATCACTAATGGGTGGGTCTATCGCGCCAAAAAATTGCCATGAAGTTTTGACATTCAAAATAAATTGTAGCATTGTAGAAAAAGATGTATGGACACAGAATGAAGTACTGTATTTATATTGTAATATATTTTATTGAAAAGTAAAATGCTTCAAAATGTGAATTATTTGTAGATGTGCTGCATTTGGGTTTACCAAGGGTTGAGAAGGGAACCGGGGCAGTTTGGAGACATCAATCAAAGCTGTGGTACAACTGGTTGCAATGGTTTGTCCTTTTGGTGCCCCCCTCCCCCAGCCCTACTTCCCTACAGGGAAGAGCAGTGTTCCTGCCTAATTCACGTAGTCTCTAAAGTGGCGTTTGACCCCTTCAAGGCCCTCGCAATGTAGCTCAAACGCTTTGACGCGATCCCTTTGTAATAACCAGTAATAACACAAGATGGCAGCAAATCACAGTTTTTTTTGTCCATGAAATGAAGCTCCTCAACTGACTTCAATGTATTGTAATTCCTTTGCACCAAGATAACAGTAAATGACTACTATTTTTTTTAAAATGAAGCGCCTCAATTCACCTCAATATATTTTTTTTTTTTACCACCAGAATGTCATAAGATGGCAGCAAAAAAAGTGTTTTATAACTATTACCAAAATGTTAAAGCAGTGACTGCCTTTGCATAAGTTTGGCTTCCCCCTTCCAAAATCAGTAAATAAGTAAAATTGCGATTGATAAACTACTCACGTGTGTATTGTAGTCACAAAAGAGTTTAGTGTACTTTAGAGCATGCGTGAATTGAATAAATGCATGTATTGAAATGAAATAAAGGAAAATGGAATATGAAAATTGAATTTGGCTGCAAAATGCGCTCATATCTCTGAATTGAGTGCAAAATTACAAACGACAACAAAAGCAGCAGTAAAGTGACAAGCTGTGTTTGTGTGTGCAGAGCTCAGGCCTCACTTCAGCTTGGCTTCGGAAAGCGACGCGCCTGACCAGGAGGACGACGACGAGGCTCAGAGGAACCCGGCGCACCAACGGCGGGCGCCGCCCGTCTCCAGCCACGATGACACAGTGGTTACATCAGGCGTCAGCACACTCAGCTCCACGGTGTCGCACGAGTCCCATAACGCACAGCATTCTGTGAGCATGGAACTGGGCAGGATGAAGCTGGAGACCAGCAGGTTGCAAGCTGCTCTGATTACAAACGTCAACTTTTAATCGACCCACAATTAATTATCAATTATACAAGCTGATGTTTTTGTGTGACATCATCAGGCTGCTGGAACAGCTACTGGAAAAGGAGAGACAATACCAGACCATCCTTCAACAAGTTCTGGAGGAGCGAGAGCAAGAGATCAGATTACTACGACTGCGATCTCAGACGACAGGTACGTCCTGTCACAGCTGGCTTTGGCCAAAAATCCAGGGCGTACCCCACCACTCACCCAACCCCAAGCCAGGCTTCAGATCACCTATGACCTTAAAAAAAACAGGATTTGTAGGGGCGGGCGGGACAATTTATTGAACAATCTTATTGTCCTTAGAAAAAGATGGCAGAACTTAGTTCTTGTACCAATCTCCAATCTCCAGCAGACATCTCCACATCCAGTAGCGGTCCAGGACAGCATCTGGATCAACCCGGCAAAAAACGAGAAGAGACCGAGCTGAGCAGCTGGTTGAGCCTCTGTGGCGTAGACCAAGACTCCATCGACGTGGTGTGAATCTGCTTTCAAATATTTGCATGAAAATATCGCTTTGGGTCTCACGCTGATTCTAACTGGACGTCTTTGCTTTAGATACTCAGTGAGGAATATACGCTGAATGACATCCTCAATGATGTCACCAGAGATGATCTGAAGAGTCTCAGACTGAGGTGAAGTGATAATCCCTCTGTGGAATGTTGAGCTTTCTTTCCACCCCAAAAAACGTTGTTCATTTCTAATTTGTGTTTCGTGTAGAGGCGGAATCTTGTGTAAACTTTGGAAGGCCATCACAGACCACAGGCACAAGCCCACCTGAGGCCTTAAGTGTCGACACCCGCTCTGAGAAGCCAGGACACCTCAGTATTCTCCTCAATACCTCAGTATTTATTTTCAGAACAAGAGCCTGTGATTGCAGCTTTCCACCCACGCTACGGCTTGTTGCAGTGATCGTTTTGAAAATGTCATTTTTGTCAAGTGCCACTAGCCCGTCGAGCCGCCTTATGGACATGAGAAGCGTGTCGCAACGTCGACTTGTAGTTTTGTATTTGTAAACGCGCGTCAATTGTTCCCGTCTTTGCGTGCCGAAACGTTTACATATCTAGAGACTGACTGTTTGTAACGTAAGCCTGATATACAAAAATACTAGACGTATAAAGGTCTGTTTTGTTTACCTTTATGAATGTTTCATTGTGGAGACCACATCCCATCTATTTTTTTTTATATTATTATTTAATTGTTTTGAAAATCTGAAGGATGTCAATGCATGCCCTTTTTGTCTGTTTCTTTTAAACTTGAGATTAATTTAAATGATTCATTCACATTTCACAAACGTGTAAATATTTGGAAATACCTTACGTGAACAGGCCTACATGTACTTAATATAACTTGTAATTCGTTTTTCAAAGTGGACTGGACAGTCTATGGTTGTGTAATATTAATATTGTTGGATTTTTTTAATGTTGCAAATCATAGGAGATACTAATTACAACTAAATATTGTATTTGACCAGCTCACTTTTTCATTATTTTTACTTTTTTTTCCACACTGCTTGAGATAGCCAATCTGCTGTTTGTTGGAAGGATAAAGTCAAGGTTAAACAAATTTTATACTAATGAGACTTGACATTCATTTTCAAACAGTTGTCCGAAACAGGAGTTGTGTGTCTGTGTTGTTTCATATTTAAGATATCGCAAGGTGTACGTTGTTAACATAAAATTTCATTATGGAATTAGATGGAATTTCAATTTTTCTTGATCTCAGAGTCCTATAATAATTCCTGCAAGTATGCCACAGGAATACCTGAATGAATCATCTTTATTTGTCATTATTGCCTTCAAAAGCTCTTATCATACTGTACATATTACGAGCAGAATTGTTACTAATTATATACCAAAATGTGAAAATACCATATCTAATTCAACTGCTCAGACGGATTAAAAATTCATAAATGAAAGTATCAGGTGAACTGTCATATCTATTACAGTATATAATCTCATAACACTGATGTGACTTCCTGGCTGCCTCTGAAAGTACCTTTAAAGTGCACACAGTAAAGTATATTGCTGCATATAATGTACTTCATACGCAGTGTCATGACAGCAGGAGTGTACAGCTGTGTCGACGCGATACAAAGTTCATATTTCGTCCTCCTTGAAGTACCTCCATATTGATAGTGAATCATCTGTGAGTCTAATCATACATGACAATATACATGACTATTTTTTTAATTCAAAATACTATTGGGCAATCATC
This sequence comes from Syngnathoides biaculeatus, assembly GCF_019802595.1. NCBI lineage: Eukaryota > Metazoa > Chordata > Actinopteri > Syngnathiformes > Syngnathidae > Syngnathoides > Syngnathoides biaculeatus. The sequence goes on from NC_084662.1 coordinate 18,072,206, forward strand.
GATCAGTTGTTGGTTCTTTGATAAAAATTGATTAATTGCTGCACCTCATGATATGTATTGCGTCACTATGACAACAGCCGTTTCCCAGCATCGTCACAGGACAGCCCCCTTCCGCTTGTGTAATCCAGGATTTAGAAACGATGAACGACTGGTTGCAGTAAATTGGTGGATGCGTTTTGTCCTCATCGGTGGGACAAGTCGTCGTCTGGGCCGCCATCCTAATGTGACTCACGACAGCAGGGGCGGGGGGCCACAAGGACCGGTCTTAATTTGTAAGCAAACAACATGGCTGAGATGCAGCATCACCGCTCGCCGGAGCTTGCCTTCGCCGCCCCGCTGCTGCTGCCGCTGCTGCTCCTGTGCGTCTTGCAGCCGATCCACACTCGCGTGTCTGCCATATCGGATTTAAAATCCAAAATATCAGGCGTGGAGGAGCTGCTGGAGGAGTTCCGCAAGCAGCTCCAGCACGACCAGACGTACCGGCCGAGCGAGGTGGCCGATTCCTGCGTGAGCGACTTCAGCTGGGCCCGGGATAGCATCATCCGGGCCAAGGCCTCCATCGAGCAGGGGGCCACCTTCCTCATGGCCCCCGATCGAGTGCACACCTGGAGGGATTGCGTGCACGCCTGCTGCGCCCAGCCTCACTGCACGGTGGCGGTGGTCCAGGGGGAGCCCGGGCAGGCGGGGGACAGCCTCAACTGCTACCTGTTCAACTGCACCTACCGGAGCCAAAACGTCTGCTCCTTCGCACCACAGCCGGGCTTCGCCTCCCACAGCCGCCCGGTGAACGCCACGCCGGGACACCTTCTGCCGGATGGCCCCGGAGGCTCTCACGACGAGCGCAGGCCCGGCGAGGCGGATGCCACGCAAGGTGTGGGGGACGCAAGAGAAATAACCGGAGATAGCAGAAGTGCAGACAGCTTGTGTAAAAAAATATATATATATATATATATATATATATATTAAAACAAGGGAAGGGTACTCTTCTTTTTTTAGGACACCTTTCACCTGATTAGAAAAAAACCAAACACTGAAATGTCTTAAATTACCTTTATTTGATCGAACTCCCATTTACGTTTGATGGGAACAAAGCACAGAAGAAGGTGAGACATACAGTACTCAAATTGTAGTTTTAGTTCAGATAGTTCACATGGAACCAAATGTGTAAGTAACATAGAAAGTAGATGCTGAATGTGAATGTGCTTTCAAATATTTGCATGAAAATGGGTTTATTGATTATAGTATTCTCACTATAAAATCATGTCTGAATATTCATTAACAGCTTACTGCAGTGTCTGGTGAGTTAATGATTGCCTTTGAGGGTTTGGTCTTGTAGCAGTCAACAATGACTTCTGGCGGTTGATGTTTTCAAATAAATGGGATGTTGCTTGTTTTGCTTGTGTCTTGAAAGGAGTAGATAAACCGAAATATATATCGCCGTATATATCGTTTCAAAGCTACACAGCATATATGTTGTGTGATGTAACCTGAAATTTGTTTTGTGTTGCAGAGGTCGACGAGCCCCCTCGCTGTGATGCGGGACAGGATGTTGTGATCCAACTGCCCACTGACTGGGCGGTTTTGGACGGGCGCGACAGTGTGGACGACCACGGAATAATTCGCTATGACTGGACTCTCGTTAAGGGGGACGCAGACATCACAATGAAGGTCAGTGACTCAGCATTTAAACTAATTATGACCATTTAGTTTATTCATAACATGGGTAAATGAACTAAATTCAAACATAGGGATTAAATACAACAAAGCTTTAAATGTAAGAATAAACACACAGTGTTTGCAACAGGAGGAGAGTCAAAGTGTCAGGTTACGTTTGTGTTTGCCTCTGTTAAGTCGACAGATAGGCTTTTGGCCAGTGTTCCATAATGCATGGCGAAAGAGATAAAAGAGTTTATCACATAGAGTACAAGGCTGCCTCAAGAGGCAACCTCAAGGTCGACATAGGTCGACGTGTCCTGCTTTTCATCAATATTGAAGCACAACAGAAGCGTGTTCTGCTTTCACTACAATGCGCAGGGAATCAAATGTGGGTTTTTATGGGGTTTTTTTTCTGTGCGTGTAGTGAGCTAAGAAAATATATAATAATGAGGAAAAATGTATACTGTGGTAACTGCACCTTTGGTAGCTTCATAAACTTAATAGGCCAACATTAGGATGTCTTTTTCACATCATACACATATACTGTATTCAATTTTATTGTGTGGATTGTAATGATTTTCCACTGTTGTACAGCATGTACTGGTTAGATAAAGTTACATTTTCTTTTGAAACTACGTTTTCGTTCCTGAATTTGGCCCTTTCAGTATATTTCAAAGCATTAATACAGTTACTTTTATCCAAATTGAATTCCATTTTTAAAATGCTTACTGTTATACGATGACGCAAACGTCCATTTAGGACTGTATGTCGTGATTTATGGTGAGCAAAACCCTGTCCCAGCTGACTCTGGGCAAGACTGGTCACCACTCACTAGCAGGGCAGCAAATCCCAAGTATATTCTCATTTAGAGATCATTTGGATTTTCTTCAATTAACCTAACATGCATGATTTGAAATGTCGAAGGAACAAAATGAAGGAAAAACACAGACAGAACATGCAAACTTAGGTTTCAAACATAGAACCTCTTGACTGTGAGACATGTGGTAACCACCACCTCAGTTTGCTGCCCTTAATGATATGAATCTAAAGCGTTGGCCTCACACTTCTGAGGGCCTGGGTTCAATCCCGGCCCCACCTGTGTGGAGTTTGCATGTTCTCACCCGTGCCTGCGTGGGTTTTCTATGGGCACTCCGGTTTCCTCCCACATCCCAAAAACATCCAAGTGTCGGACACTCTAAATTGCCCCTCGGTGTGATTGTGAGTGTGACTGTTGTCTGTCTCCACGTGGCCTGCGATTGGCTGGCAACCAGTTCAGGGTGTGACCCGCCTCGTGCCTAATGACAGCTGGCTCCAGCACTCCCGCGATCCTCATGAGGATAAGCAGCTCAGAAAATGTATGGATGACACATAATTTGCCTTTGCGGGCCACATAAAATCATGTGGCCCCTGGGCCTTGAGTTTCATGCCTACGGTTCAGTATATTTTCTGACCCATGAAGATTGCAATTGCATGTGCAGATAGCATATTATCATTAGCCAGATGGACTATAGTTGCCATGTTCATTAAATGAACCCAGTCCAGTACAATAATGATAAGAATGAAGTTGCTGTTCCTGATTATTGTATCATTATTGTCAATTTGCATGCGTGTATTACAGGCAACTCATCCAGGGCTGCTAAAGGTCAGCGGTTTGGAGCAAGGTGTCTACACTTTCCAGATGACTGTTACTGACATATCCGGTCAGAAGACGTCAGATAATGTGTCCGTTACAGTGTTGGCACCCCAACATCAAGCAGAAGGCAACGACTTCACTACATTACAATTAACACCAAATCCATATTCATGCTCAGGGTTCATGGATGAAGGTTTTTGTTTTTATGTTTTGTTGACAGTATGTACTGGCCAGTGCTCAAACTACCAGTTCAAATGTGATGACGGCTGTTGTATTGACATCACGTTTGCCTGTGATGGGAAGCAAGATTGTCCCGATCGATCAGATGAAGACTTCTGTCCAAACTGTAAGAAAGCACTCATACTCCAAAAAATAGAAATGTTTCTGTTTTGGCATGAGGAGTTGCCACTCACTTTTCGAATCCTTCTGTAGTTGACACCAGCAGGAAGTCTGTGACCCACACTGAGGGCCTGCCCATCCCTCAGCTACCAGTGCCGCACACTGACGGTTTTGTGCCCCGGGCTGGGTCCAGGAAGACCGGCGACAACGGCAGAGCGTCTCAGGAGAGGAGCAAAGTCACACCTCCACCCAGTCGCCAGCGGGATTCAAACAGTCAAGGTGCTGTTGGTGTTTAACATAACTGTGGTCACGTATCCATGCACAGTCACATGGGTCTGTCTGATACCCAAAAAATCTGCCTAGCGAGATAAAAATGCTCAATTTTGATATTACATTACAGCAAGGATCACCAACATGAAGCCTGTGGGCCCCAGGTTGCCCCCAATGACAACACTCGTAGCTCTTGGGCTTCTCCCCAAAAAATGGGTCACCACAGATGGAACATTGTGATTTCCTAGGGGCAATTGCTATAAAACTGGGCGGCACGGTGGCGCGTTTGGAAAGCGTTGGCCTCACAGTTCTGAGGACCTGAGTTCAATCCTAGCCCTTCCTGTGTGGAGTATTCTCCCCGTGCTTGCGTGGGTTTTCACCGGGCAATCTGGTTTCCTCCCACATCCCAAAAAAATGGAACATTAATTGGACACTCTAAATTGCCCCTAGTTGTGATTGTGACTGCGGCTGTTTGTCTTTATGTGCCTACGATTGGCTGGCAACCAGTTCAGGGTGTACCCCGCCTCCTGCCCGTTGACAGCTAGATTAGGCTCCAGCACTCCCGTGACCCTTGTGAGGATAAGCGGCTAAAAAAATCGATGGATTGATGTTATCGAAGTGAACATTTGAAAATGTAAACTCTTATCGAGATTCACAAAAGTGTTGTGTAGTTACTGTATCTGGCGGGGCTGGGATTTGAACCTCGGTTCTCAGAAATGCAAGGCCAACGTTCACACACGTTGCGCCTTTGTGCCGCCCTGACAAGCAAAATCCATTATAAATAATAACAATTAAAAGTAATGTTAGTAAATGTGTTTTTTCAGGTATGTGTATAAAACTGCTAGCCCTATGTGTTAATCAGTACCCAAGAAGTTGCTCTCAGTTTAAAAAAAAAAAAAAAAGGTTGGTACAAGGTAGACGGTACTTTTATTGTCAATTCTAAAATAACACACGGAGGATTGAAATTATGGCACTCAAGTGCTACAAAAAACATACATGATATTTCGATCAGTTTAGGGGCAGCTGGCCGGTATGTATTGTTCTTAGCAATGTTTTTTGCTTCTTTAGTTGACCATACATGTTTTTTATTTTATTGATAAATATACTAGCCTGGGTTATGCTATTTTATTTACCTAACAATCTGAATAATATTTATTGACTAGAACACAAACATCAGGTAACTTATTTTGATTCCATTCCCTTATTTGAATGTCTGAGTACTGGACATTTAGCTCTTGTACTAAAGCATTGTCCAAATAAGTATTCAAACCATAAATGATTCCAAATCCACGGTTTGGATCAGTGTTGATTAATCGTCTTTACAAAATCCATTTGTCATCAAATGCAATCAATTTTTTTTCAGAAACCCGAAACCATATTTCATGGTGGTGTTTCTGTTGAGGTCTCCCCCCCGCACACGGAGACAGATGGAGTCCCTGTCGGCAGCCATTGAGTTGTGGCACTGAACGCTCCAATCCTGGCGGAGCCACAAGCCATTCTACATTCCATGGGAAAAGTCTCACTGAGCTTCGGAACAAAGAGTCTCTGTCCTCTCTGCCATCCGATCCCAGCGTTTGGCTGAGATAAACCCAAAAAAGATTCTTCCCCTTACGCCTCAGCTTTTACTGTTTTTTTTGTTTGTTTGTTTGTTTGTTTTTTTTTTTTACTGCGGCAAACTGCATCTTCAGCAATCTCTCCAACACTTCATGATATACTGTAATATATTGTACAGTCAAGCTCATTCGAGAACAACAACGAACGAGCCAATTTCTGCCCATACAGTAATTTATCCTAGAGATATTGTAACAATGCCAAAAATCTTAATTAAGCCTCTTGGGAACTGCTTTAAAAAGGCATACGGCAATTCTTACAGTGTCAGGCTTTAGTAACAATGTCATCTAATTGTTTCTTTTCTGGCTCCATAGGCCCATGCTCCGCCGCTCCAGTTGTCGGACCTTGTAAGGGCACCTTCGCGCGCTGGTACTATGACCAGGTAGCAGGAGAATGCAAACACTTCCTTTACGGCGGTTGCCAGGGCAACCATAACAACTTCCTCCAGGAATCGGACTGCGTCAGTGAATGTATACAGAAAAGTGAGAAGATGCTTTCCATTTTTGACCTTGTTGTTTTACTGATTATCTGAGGTATTACGTTTTTTGTCATTGTTGTGTAGGTCCAGATTTTAAAGCAGGCACCATGGCTCCCCCTATCACCAAGCAGTCCAAATTAGGTATTTGATCCCTACATCCATCCGTTTTCGTTGCCACTTATCCTCACTAGGGTCACGGGAGTGCTGGAGCCTATCCCAGCTGGCAACAGGCAGGAGGCGGGGTACACCCTGACCTGGTTGCCAGCCAATCGCAGGGCACATTGAGACAAACAACCACACTCACAATCACACCTTGGGGCAATTTAGAGTGTCCAATTAAAGTTGCATGTTTTTGGGTTATGGGAGGAAACCGGAGTGCCTGAAGAGAAAATACAAACTCCACACAGGCGGGGCCGAACCCGGGTACTCAGAACTGTGAGGCCAACGCTTCATCAGCTGCCCCACCGTGCCACCCTGGGTATTTGATGATTTATAAAATATAAGGTTTCTGGATTCAGTACGGTGTACTTGTGGCGATCACATTTGCCTCACAATTGAGAGGTCCCAGCTCATTTGGCTGTTCTACCCTAATTAGGAAAAGAGCTACAGAAAATGGATAGATGAATAACTTTGCTCTTTGTTTTGAAATCAATTTTTTTCAAGCCACTCCCAGAGTCTCGCAGAGCCAAGAGAGTGACATCCCAATCTCCAAACAGTTCCCAGTAAAGGGGGGACATCCGGTCCCCGAGTCAGGTCTGAACTACCGCAATGAAGCATCAGATGTGTTACAGGGGTCGCATCAATCTCTTAACTTGCGTCTTCCCCACTTCTCTCCACCACCACCAGGTGCCATCCTTCCATTGACGCTGGGCCTGATCATCACCGCCCTGCTGCTGCTCATGATCGCCTGTCGCCTCAGGCTCGTCCGCCACAAGTTGAAGAAAGCGCGGCCCCTCACCACGGAGGAGTCCGACTACCTTATCAACGGCATGTACCTGTAGCCACAAACAGAATCTCTTGACAGTTCTGACCTGGGAAAATGAAAGGATGTGGCCCTCAAAGCCCGAACCTTTTACATTTGCACTGTATTTTTTTTTCCTGTAGCCTACTGCCTGTAATTAGTTTTATTTGAGCTTGAAAGCATTCTATCCTGCATCGCTATCGTACCTGCTTCCGCAGTGAAACAGATGCGATCCTGCCTCCAAACTCAATGACATCTTCTCATGCTTAAACCATAAATGGACAAATGTGCTGGGATACCTGGACAGCCACATCTTACTGGAAATTAAGAACAATATAGTCCAAAAAAATAGAGTATCTCCACTCTTCTTCATCCCGAAGGTGTTTGGTCGAGGTCAGGACTTTGAAAATGTCCAGCACCAAACACATCTTAGCATGCCTCCTTGGAACTTTTGTTTTATTTTTGGAAAATGATTAAGATGAGTGTTACATACAATACTTCAACAAATAGTCGAAGAGCGATATCAGAAAATCGAATATGAACTCAATTAGGATTTATTCAAATCCCATTTGACATGAGTTTTTTTTTCTTTACAAAATGTGCTGTGCCATATTAGCACTATCATATACATAAAACTGAGATGTGGATAGAAATATAAAATACTGAGTTGTTGATTAGTATTTTTTCTTCTTCCAGAAACATAAGCCATAGTAATAGCCATGTAGTACCTCTTGTCCTAGTCCTGCATCCTTGCAAAACTCCATGTGTATGTATAAGATTGAATTCATGTTTTCATTCAGTGTTGTATTTCATCTGAGGTTAAAGTTTATTATCTAAAAAAGGATCTGATGCTAATCAATGCATCAATCTAAATTATTTTTTTCAATGATTATTCATTTTTAAGGGAAAAAATGACAGAAAATGAAAATCTCACGTTTTTGAATGTTATAAATACTTTTTCATTAAATCTAAGACTTATTTATAACATTCAAAAACATCTTGCGAGTTTGTATGCATTGATCCATTCGAGACTTGCAATATTTTCCAACCTATCGTCCCCAGAAGAGGGAGTTATCCCGCCTCAAGTTCACCTAATAAATATGAAATGACATTCATTTGTCCAACATCTGTAAACCATCCCCAAATTCCATCTCATGATCATCTTTCAGCATTTTAATAACGTAAAATAAAATGGAATCCCATTTTCATTTTTGTCAGTCACCGGCTTAGTTTTAAGTGAATAAACTGAAAATTCAAAATGGTTTTTTTTCACAGTATGGATTACGTGAAATCTGGGTTTGAATCTCAGCAGCTCAGGCCCTCCTGTGCAGAGTTCCCCCCATGCTTGTGTGGGTTTTCTCTGGCTACTCCCACATTTCAAAAACAGAGATGTCACATTCATTGAAGACTTACAGTAATTGCCCACAGGTGTATAATTGCATGGTGACCAAACCAGGGTGTATGCTGCCTCTCACCCAAACTCAACAGGGATACGTTCCAGCTCATTTATGAGTTCAATCAAAAGAAACACTTCAGCTAATGGAGAGATGGATACATTTCTTATTCACTAGTGGACACATGTTTTGGCATGTCAAACAAATTTACAATTTGTTAACACGAAACAATTCTAATGTATGAAGATTGGTCCTGCCCACAGTTCCCAACATTGCAGCCTGGACACAAAACAAAAATCCAAAGACAAAACATATGCAATTCTTTATTATAGTCATTTGCCATTGCAGGATTTGTGACAGACAAATATAATTATTCAGTTCACTCAAAATATATGTTTAAAGATTCCTTTTTTTCTCTCCCCCAAGACAAGACATTCATTTGCTTTATGACAGCTTGTTTTGGCAAGGCAGTGACTGTGAAAGTCACCAGAGGTGCCTGCTTTTCATGTTTCTGGAAAGCACATCTTTGCACGTGCACGAGTTGGTTTTAATGCTCCATTCTTTGGATACGAAGCATTGCCATAGGCTGTAATATTATTTTGAGTGCTGTACATCAAACAGGATATGTGGATTACATCAGCATGTGTTGCTAATACTGCAATAAGTGAGGGGTGGGAGTGCCTTAAGCGCATCTATTAGCAGAGAAATTGAAAGTTAGATGACACACACTGCAGCTATGTGAAACACCTAAAAAGCTCAGGCTTTCATAAATAAATTCCAGCATTCTTCTGTTCTGCAGAAATGTAATACTATGTATATATGGCTGACTGCATTCAAAATAAGGAAACCACAACAGAAGTAAATTCAGCAAATCGAAAAGGGTACAACTTTATCCTCACAGTTCAGTGAAACGCTTCAGTCCAAATGAGTTTAATAAATTAACTGAAATTAAAAGTTTTTGTTAGGGTTTTGGAGCACAATGTAAGGACTGCTTGACCCCCCCACCCCACCCCCAAGTCTGTTTCGGTCCAGGTTTGAAATTAAAAAGATGGATTATGGACTGTCTTCCTGTTCAGAGTTCATCCCTGCAGGAAACAGAAGTTGTGGATGTTAGAAAAGGCAAAAAAAAATAACAGTAAAAGTCACAAATAAAAAATATATACATACACACAATCTGACTCAGCAGTGTTTTCTGGATTTCACCGAGAAGATTTAAAAAAAAAAAAAAGATAGTTGCAACGTTCCAGATTATTATTCATGTAGTCATACTCCTCAAACCCCAAAAACAAGCTTTCACAGTGTTGTTGCTTTTTCAAGTTTTGTTAGTCTCGCGAGGTTGAGTCACGCACCAATGTGTGATTGCGGTGATTAAAAAAAAAAAAAAAACGATGAAGGAAACGTGCAAGCTACTTGGCATGGTATGGAAGAAGCAAAATATGTCAACAAGCAGCAAAATGTAGCCTCTTGTGATGCGTTGCCTGCTCCAAGCCACGCCCATTTCACCTTTTGCACTGTGAGAAGGAGAGGGTGGAAGGATGAGAGGGGGGGGGAGGAGAAGGAAGTCACTTCCACCTGGACCACTGCTTGTCTTTGTCTGTTAAAGGCACATATATCACGCCCATCAGGGGCTTCTTTTTGGTGCTGCCATCCTCCATCTTGTCATATTGCTCCAACATCTGGTTCCCCCCTGCCGGCCCCACGGGCAGAATGAGACGACCGCCGGGTTTCAATTGGTCCAGTAGCTGTGAAACACGAGGTACACAGAGTGGATTATTAACATCGTCGGAAAGTCTTTTACTGGATGAAATAACTTTACCGGAAACTAAAAACAAGACATCAGTGAGCATATTCTCCTGAACAATTAAGCAATGATGTGTCAGACTTCGAAATGTCATTTGTTTATATTTTGTCATCCTTGGCCATGAAATCCTGGCCAATGCTGATCAACAACTGGCCCACTCACTTTCCTATTGACACCCTTCAGAACATGCGCTCACTCATTAGCACAATATTTGGATTCATTTGGATTTATTGTACAGAATACAAAAACGTGCTCCTCCAAAGTAGCTTGCGAGACAAGCGGTGATTCACATCTCAATAGTCTTACCTTTGGATCCGCTCCAGGGTTTAATTTTACATTTAAAGCGGTGATATATTTTGGAATTGGATTTCTTTGGCAATCATGTCAGGCAAACGCCACTTCCCAATTATACTGCCTCCCCGAGACTTCAGTGAGTCATGCCTCATGGGTGACTGCGCAGAGAATATTCGCCTGGTATGCACACGGGTATGTCAGAAGTCCAACATGGGAGAACTAACAGCGCGCAAGCCATGCGTGTAAAAAGACCAAGACACGAATGCATGTATAGGGCCCGACCTAGATCTTCAACTCTGTGGAAGTCCTACTTCTCTGACTTTTTTTTTACTACTTGTTCCAAAAAGCAGCGGTAGCCTGTAAAGACTCGGGCTGTGAAGTCTGTGGATATGAGGTCAAGTCACACATTGGACAAAAAAAATAAATAAAAACAGGAACTAGCTATTAAACTCAAAAGTGTGAAAGTTTGCTTACCCTATCCTTGAGGGACACAAATAAGTAAAAATTCAAAATAAGCCTAAATAAAGTTGCTATAAAAAGAAGCATCTGGACAAAGGTCTCCAGTTCATGCACATTTTTTTTTTAAAGTACATTCTGCTGTCCAGACACGGGACAGGGTTGACTCGATGAAGTCTGAGGATGTCTGGAAATCAACATAATTATCCTGAGAGTTGTGTATGTCATAGAAATGTATTTGGAAAATACAACACAATGAAAATATGAAAATACGTTCCAGAGCAGCTGTGCCGTCGCACGTGGGATGTGCACACTGCTTTGACGCTAAAACCTTGAAGGATAAGACGTGTTGCTGCTGGGCCGGTTAGTATTATATATATATATGACAGACTATCACACAGTCACTTTAAACTGCATACACTCTTTGAAGTCTTGATACCTTTGGCACAAGGGTCATTACACTGGACTACTGCTCTTAGGGGCATTCTAATTGTTCTAAATGCTAAAAGTCTCTACATCCTTTGCACAACTTCAAGTTGTTAAAAAAAAAAAAAAAGTTCCCTGTTAATTGTACTGTTTTCCGTACACAACATGTATGTATCGTACTAGGGCGGCTCCAACTACTGGAGACAAATTCTGCGTGTGTTGTTTACATAATTGGCCTGTAAAGATGATTCAGATTTTTTCTTATTCTGTACGAAATAAATCCAATAAAAGTAAGTTATTCAGAATACTGTGGTTATGAGTGAACACGTTTAGTGGTCCATCAATAGAAAAAGAAGTGTGGACGGCGTTCTATCACAGGCGCCTTGCAACCTTTAGGAAAATGTTTGGAAGTAAAGATCAATCCGTCAACCAGCATCCAGAGCCTGAAAGGATTGTTTTGGACCTCGTAGGTTCATCTGTCGGCAAAACTTCCCACTCAGACTCACAGCTTGGGGGACAGTTGATGCTGCTGCTCCAACATGGATGGCGTCGTAGGGTGCCTCCTCTGTGTATCCAAGTCTTCCATCGCCAACTAAAAAAGACGCATGGCACATAAGCAACCTCTTTTGTCTTCTCAGTTCATTTATATGAACAAAATAATATGCAATGTACCACAATTTCTCATATATAATATACTTTCACGTATAACCCGGATGCCCTAAGTTGACCTAAAAAAAAAATCAGGTCTTCGACTTATGTGCTGTACACACTATGACTTTGTCCACATTCATATTTAACATGATAATAATAGTGATCAACCATGCTTGATAATATTTTCATGTATAATTTTATATTATTTATGCATGCATTGATTAAAATCTTAGTTTATATGAATAGTACTGAACTTTAATTACTCCTATATATTGGTTTCGCTGCGTGTTGACAGTTGGGATAGGCTCCAGCACTCCCTGTGACCCTCGTGAGGTTAAGAGGCAAAGAAAATGTATGGATGGATGGATGGATGGATATTGGTTTTAATAAATGGCAGCGGTGCACCCTAGTGAAATAAGTGTGATACTGCGGCTTGAATACAAATGACGTCAACAACAAATTGACTCAAGCCACATTCTTGATCTAGGTCAGAGATCACAAATTTTTGTCACATTGGACAGCGTCATTAAAACTGTTAAACAATATCATTGCTTACTCGCCTCATAAAAGTATTACATATACACAACAAATTGTTGGTTAGCTTGTTTTGAAACCAGAAATTAAGGATAATTGTCCAACTATTGTTAACATTACTATAAAAACAGTTTTGGAAACAGAAAATGCTTGCAATAATGCAGGAATATAATTTCTTGTTCCATATGAAAGTTTGAAATTTTGGTACAGATTTTTGCAGAAACTGTCATTTACTTTCACAGGCCACAAAAAATGACTTTTGGCCCCTGAGCCTTGAGTTTCACACCAGTACTTTCAGTTGTGAATAGCACACAGGTCAAAGGTTAAGCGAGACTCACTTGTGGTACAAAATAATCAAAAATTATTTACCACACAACAACAAGATGACGAGTAGAAGAACACTGACACACATGTATGTTTTTTGTTGTTGTTGTTTTTTTTTTTTTTTTTTTTTTTTTTACAACTACTTACAACGATACTTAGCTTGCTGGGAATTCCTGTATGCATATAAATCCCCCGAAAATTCTGACAAATAACTTGCCTTTTAGCGTAACTCTTCCTGACGTAATCAAACTGGGGTCGTCTTTCTTCACATTGTTTATAGAGTCGTCAACAAGCTCCTTGATGTGGTCAATGCCTATAACTTTCCCTTCAGGCCCTACCTGTTAAAGGATAGAAAGGGATACTACTCATATCGTCACACAATAATAAGACGGCGCTGAAACACATTGCTAGTAAAGAGAAAATTTACAAATCACGTCTGGCTCACCATTCGTGCGAAACAAACAGACAGGATTCCACTGCCCGAGCCCACATCTAGTGCTTTGGCGCCCTCGTATAGCTGGTCGTGTAGAAGCTCCAGGGCATATGCGTGCTGATTGGTCACATGGAGAAACAAATGAGTGCAATTGTCTATAGAATTTTCATTATGTAACCATAGTTGAGACTAGAGATGGGTATTTGACCAAATTACCTTAATCAAGTATGCAGAAATGTATCGATTCTAATGGACTTTGCAAACAAGATGCTTGCTTAAAGGCAGCTGAGATCAAGCTGAGATCAATGGTTACATTATGAATTATTTCTCATTGCATATTCCAGGATGCAATATTTAACCAAATTTCCACATGGCTCATTATTCATTACAAGTTCTGGATATGTTCCCTTGTCTTATTTCATCAGTTAGGACACATACACAAGAAATTAATATTATGTACATAAATAGCTGGTTACGATTTATGTTATCCCAGAAGAGATGATTATGTTGACAATAGACATGTTTGAGTTGTAGTTGTGATTGTCTGACAGAGTGCCGAGTGCAGACACTGCTGCCTGAGTGAGCTCATACCATATGCGGGGCGCTGATAGTTGCTTGGAAGCCTTTTTGTTGAAAGAGAAGCATGGATTTGGTTAGTGTATTTGTTACCGATTCAAACGGCAGATGACGTCTACATTTTGTCTGACATACCTATTGACTGCGGCGAGTCCATGTAAGGGTTACACCTTGAGAAATGAGCGCGGTCGGTGGCCAGCATTACTTCATATACCTTTTCAGACTTAATGATACCATTTTCTGTGGACACAAAATGGCAATACATTAACCCCACATTTTAAAAAAACTGATTAATAGTATGAAGCAGTTCAATTAAATATACAGTGAGAAAAAGCAATTTAGTGAACATGAACAAGCTGCGAGAGGTCAATTACACTTAGCTAAAAAAGCAACGATGAGCAAACGTGTGCTGAAGGGGCACATCTGATGTTTTTTTGTAAGACAAGTCAATCATGGATGGGATATAACCATCCATCCATTTTCTTTACCGTTTATCCTATGGGGGTGGCAGGGAGCCTATCCTGGCTTTCAACAGGCAGGAGGCGGGATACACCCTGAACTGGTTGCCAACCAATCGCAGGGCACATCGAGACAAACCTTTTAGAGTGTCTAATTAATGTTGCATGTTTTGGGAATGTGGGGGAAAACTGGAGTGCCCGGAGAAAACGCACGCAGGCACAGGGAGAACATGCAAATTCCACACAGGTCGCGCCGGGATCGAACCCTTGTCCTCAGAACTGTGAGGCCAACGCTTTATCAGCTGACCCACCATGCCGAGATGGGATATAATTTTTAAAAATATAAATGAGCATAGAAATTGATTTTCACAAAAGTATATTTTTAAATCTAATTTTTAAAAACGTTTTTTTTCTTTTAACTTGATAGATATCCATGCCTTTTGCGTTTTTTTTACAATTCATTAACAAGCTATCACAATAGTTCAATGTATTTTACAACTACAAATATTAAAAATAAGGAGAACAATACTGAATGCATGTTAAATATAGAATAATGGATTGTATGTATGTATATATTTATATATAAATATATGATATAATAATTGTATGTATATATTTATATAATTTTCTCATGAAAATGTCCTCAAAAAGATATGCAAGTATCTTGAGCATAAGCTCTCCTAACAGGTTGCACACAGTTGGTGTCAAATGGTAGGAAATCCAGCGACAGCCGGCACTGCTCTCATTACACTGACCGTCAAAGCGGGTCTCACACATGGTATGCATGCTCTCGCACACGATTCATTTGAAATGGACCGTTCCCATGGCTGAGTGGGCAACATTTTAAAATCGTTCTCTTGGATCACGCGTCAGTTTTTATTGAGTCACGGTCCAAAACAGGATATTTTGAAGATGCAATCAAAATCCAGAGCGAGAACACGATTGTGTAGACCATATTGGGAAATCATAATAATCAACACCACCTTCACATTCAGCAGTCGCCAAACTTCCCTGGTTTCCTGTTCTCAACGGGGAATGTTTGTCGAATGCAAATTTGCGGTACCCCTGCTCCTTACGAACTACGCATAGGTAGCTAACGCGACTAATACGATGCCGAATCCCTGAGGCTAAATGTTGCTTCACGTCCGCTTTAATGCAAAATAAGTTGAAAATTATTGCTTCCATGGCAGCGAATAAGCCTGTGACTAGTCCTGACATGCAGATTTGTATCCAAATATACCACAATAACTGCCCCACTTATGTTCTTGACGTAATTTCAAAATTATGGAAATTCAGAAATATTGTTCTGCAAGTGAATTTTAAAAGGGTGTCAGCTCTGCAGTCATAGACATACATGCAATTTGACTAATAACTGGCATTTTAATTTCTTTGTTTTTCCGTTTTAAGGTCTTGGGTCCCTCATTTTCATTTTTGGCCAACGAATCACATTTCGGTGCATCGCTAATCATATAAAGTTTGGATCCCATGGAGAAAGGAGTCGGGTCCAGTTTTCCCAGGATAGTGAAGAAAATGTGATAGAAAATACAAATGTTTGTGTAGTGACAATAGAAAAATAAAGGCGCTTGCATTTGGTGGTAAGTTCACTTAACCAGTGTACCACATTGCCCTTGGGCATGTGACAACAGATGTTCCAGGTTTTAAGGTATACATTGGTTTTAAAAATTCGTTTTCAAAACCACTGAAACTTTTCATCAGATGTATGAACTGTTGGAGTTTGGAGGGTTTTATTTGAATTAACAGATTGTAACGGCCCAAATTTCTGTTCCTGATCCACAGCATAGTAGCGCATGATTCAAGTAAACATGTAGTTAAAGTAAACATACACGGACAAGTAAATTTGTGAGTAACGAGACAATTCAGTGTATACATGGTACTTGTGTCATTTTTCTTTAGTAGTGGACCGAGTTTCAAAATTGAAAAATAGCTCCCTTATACAGGGGTCGGAAAACAGTCTTAATTATAGTGTCGTATAAAACTGCCTCTGTGAGCAAACTAGACTTTTTTTTAATGTCGTCCCCAATGGAGAGGCTCATGTTGGCTTTCAGCTGTGGGTGTCATTCAGGCAGGAGTCAAGTGGATGCTACATTGATAGCATCAGTGAATGTGGGCACAATGCCTTCCTGCCTGGCTTCTCCTGTCACTGCCTCCCCAAATGTCCCCAAAGTGACGCACATAAAGCTAACAAGCTAAAGCTAACCTGACGAACAACGCTTCAACTTGAACGCTCGGTGACCTCGAACGGCCACTTGTTGCGTCTCGGTGCCCTCTGACCACAGACGCGTGCGCATGCAAGGCGGCACGAGCCTGGTTCGTGGAGGGAGGGAACCGCAACATGCCAATTAGCTTTAGCAGCCAGCTAGCCCCCACTCGTGAGCTCAACCTTCCAAACTGCAGCGGTTCCACGAGACCCTGGCCGCACCTCGCTGTTGCCGTCCTGAGCATGCGGACTTACTGCGCAGGTTGTTGACGAGCTCCGCGTGGCTGGAGCCTCCGGATTTCCACGCCATTATCAGGCAGACTTTGCGGAGCAAGTAGACAGCAGCCGTCAGTGCCGCGCCTGCGCCGAGTGTTTTGCCGAGGAAGCTGGCAACCTGCAAAGCGGACGGAGCAGCGGATACGTCACCAGACATCCACGGTGAAGCTTACAACGGGTCGGCTCGTCTTTGACGCAGTCTGCTGCAGGGTGGTATAATTTCCCGAGTATTTGTTACAATATACAAAAATGTTCTACGGGGTGATTTGCACATCGCTCACTCGTTGGATTAGGAGATTTGCAGTTGTAGTGACGACTGTGACCGCTAGGCGTACTGCACTTATCGGGTGGGCGCTACTTCTCCTGGAATGAAGTTTGTCCCACTGGACCTCCCGTAGTGTTGGAGCAGGGCAAGCGCCGTGTTTAGCATTGAAAGCTAACGCTAGCTTTAATAAACGTGTTTTCTAGGTGATTATTTTGGGGGGATAAAATAAAATCTAAACAAAGATTGTGCGATAATGGATAGCGTAAATGCGAAATACGTGTCACAGAAAATCAGCAAAGTAAGATGGAGGCCGGTGTCGCTTTCGTCTCTGGAGCAGCCGGAAATCTTCGCGACAGGCTCTTGGGATAACGAGGTTAGTCGTTCATGTCAAAGTATTGGAGGGATTTTTCATGCAAACTACGAAGACCGCCCAGTGCGTTTAATGCGATTGTGTGTTATGAGTTGCGTTTTGTGAGTATCAGGGCTGTGTGGCGATAACGTGCTTATTCGTATGAAAGTCACTCAGCGCATTTATCCTGAAATGCTTCATTTGAAAGAAGAATTCATCAAATTTGAGCCCTGTTATTTAAGGTAAAAAAAATAATAAATTATCTTAAATTTATTTAGCGTCATGGAAGAGACGCGAGACCGATCAACAATAGCTGGCACAGATTGAAATCTATGTCTATCATCTATATAACACAGACATGCTACTAAACAAAGTTGGCTAAAGTCCAGTGTACTCATGTAGAAGTACAGACGTCAAGAGAGATTACTGTACTTGAAAAAGTAAAACGGACAGTAAATACAATATAAATTGGGACAATTCCTTTCAAATAATATCTTGCTTCTATGACTCTGTTGCGACATTGTCATGAATGCTCCCATTTGTCCTTTCATTTAAAGATCTCAATCAGAAGTTCAGTTACTTTTGACTTTAACACTATTTGTGGTGTCATCTGTGGAGGTTGGAAAAATAAACTATTTTGGTGTTGTCGCTGGAGGTTGAAAAAAATACACTATTTTGACAAAGTAAGGATTTAAAAAAAAAAACGGTTAGATACCAGTTTTCAAATGTAGAAAGTAAAGTAAAAATATTAATCAAAAAATAAATTGTCAAGTAAAGTTAACTCTTTTAATCAGTATTTAATTGTTTGTACTCCATTATACAATCCACCACTGTTATTACTGTATGTATACATGTAGGACGAGAGTTGTGGATGGCTGACTAGTACTGAAGGTTCTGTCACACAACATCTGGAGTTTGGTGTTTGAGATCAAGAACAGACCAGCGTCAGATCAGAGCATTTTCTGGGCAGGCGTGTAGAGCTGGAGTGATCATGTTGGATCTGTGATTATTTGGATTTTGAAAGAGAACTTGATTGTGAGCTCAGCTAGTGAAGACATAATGTTTAAAACTGGTAAGAACTACCGCATTGGAGTCAAGACTGAGGTTTGGCGTGTCTGTCACATTATATTCCTTCTTTAATTTAAAATCACAACTCTCTTACAGGTTAACACAGTGTCCTTTTGGTCTATCGGAAGTCATGGAATTTCCTCTTTGGAAGAGGGATTGGATGGAGACCCACAGTTGCTATGTGAACACAAGCACGAAGGAGATGTTCTCGATCTTCAAGTAAGATGCTCATTCACCTGGACGTTAATAAGCCCGTATCCACAGTTTCCATTCTGGCTCGATGTAGCGTGATTGGGCATCAGTAGCAGCAATGTGCGGAAAGTTCATTTTCTATGCAAACTAGTTCAAAGTTTAGTTCACCGTTCCAAAAATTTAAATTAAAACCGAACTTAATAGGACTCCTTAATGTGCAAACAAAAAAACACACACGCTGTATGACAGGAATCCTGATGAAAGGACATTGATAACTTAGCATTCCTCGCAGCTCTGGCTGAGTGAAACAAATTGTTTTATTTTACCTATTGTATTACAAAATAAAATAAATTCCATACCATGACAGTGTGATTGTGCACAGTTTTAATTAAAGCATCCTGCTACAAATTATCATTTTCTTAGTAATATTTTTTTAGTTTTCGATTTATCGATCAATGGATTCTTTATCCCATGAAATTGGATTGTCACAGCAGCAGAAATGCACTGTTTTTTTTTTTTTTTTTAATTTAACTGATATGCATTGCAGCACTTTGACAGAAACATGAAGAGTGTAATAATGTCAGTAACGACATGTTATCCTCAAAAGGGTTCCAGTTGAGTAAAACGTTGGCCATCTTTGGTTGAAATAAAACGTGTTTTTATCACAACTTCAACCCGTGATGACATTATTGGTACCTGGTAATCGGCGAGGACTCAAATGTATGTGTATTCATACTCCTTCCCGAGAAACGTAATATTGGTATATCCTTTATCATGATCTTTTAATCTTATCTGGATAAACTGGATAAGTCTTGAATCATGTCTGATTTCAAATGTTATTTTACAGTATTGCAGTATGTAAATGTTTTAATATGGGCTAATATCATCTCCCTACAGTTTCTGGACCAAGACAAAGTCATCACATCATCATCAACCGGCAGTGTTACCATATTCCACTATAACCAAAACAATCAGGTACATCATCCAGAATCCTTTCTTAAGAGCCTAAAAATATTATTACATCTGCTACTTGATTTTGGCATATGGTCAAGGATGGTACAGTCAAACATAATTCATTCCAGATGCTGGTTGACCCTCAATTTATTCAAATTTTCAATACATTCCTCCAGTAGGAAAAAAAAATGAAAAAGGAAATTATAATGGGTTCCAGGGTTAAAATGTCACCAACGTAAAACCTACATGAACTCAGTGGGCCATTTTTGAATCCTCCCGTGATATTCATTTTGAATATCAAATTGGCTCATAATCTTTTTTTTTTTCCATGCACAAAAAAAAATTTATTTACTTCTGCTGGACTTGAATTTGTTCTGTTGATTGTGTTACGTATTTCATCCATCCATTTTCTGAGCCGCCTATCCTCACTAGGGTCGCAGGTGTACTGGTACCAATCAAAGATCAAAGGTCTTCACTAACGCAGTTTACTCTCTGTAGTTGTGACATCCATTTTCTGTTGACTACAGGAAGTTTGTGTCTCACACCAGTGGGCAAGAGCCCATCATTACCCTTGTGACAACGCCCCCTGTACTGGTGTGGTGTGCAGCAGCCCTGAGATTGTTACCGTGGGGGAAGATGGCAGGATTGTTGTTTACAGAGCTGACCAGGGAGGAATCATCAGAGTCATAGGTTTGCTCTTTATCCAGAGATTTAAAGGGGAAATCCAGTGCTTTGCACGAACAGTGTATCCAATACGTAATGTAACATGTACTCTATTTTGACAATGTGATGTTAAATCCTCTCTCATTTAATAGTGTTTTGAGAAGATTTTCATCGGCAATTACGATTTTTCAGGGGCACTGCCATTTTCACGAGTCACATGACCTACGTGCGCAGATGAGACTTGTTCCGTGCTGCAACAAAGGCTCGATTACATGTGACACCGTTTATGACCAGCGCTGATTTCTCGGATTTATCCTCATCTGATGAAGAAATAGCAGTATCGGTTGATCGGGAAGACGGAGGAATACTTCCATAGAGATTGTAACCTGTGGCTGTAATTAATGTTGAATATTCAGATGGTTCTTCGAGCGGAATGATGGGGAGTCTGACTACTTGGAGGCTTACGCATGGGACATAAGTGCGTAAACAAAGGCCACGGATGGTTCTTCGGACTGGAATGACGCAGAGTCTTGTCGAGTGAGCTCTGCCGGCGGGCCGCGAGCCGAGCTTCCAGGGGGCGTTAGCCCCAGACGCTGAACCTAGACTAAAGGCCTCCGCCGCCACCAAAGCTCGGCTCGCGGCCCGCCGCCAGATCTCGCACCGCCCGAAGAACAATCCGAATATTCAACATTAATTACAGCCACAGGTTACAATCTCTATGGAAGTATTCCTCCGTCTTCCCGATCAACCGATACTGCTATTTCTTCATCAGATGAGGATAAATCGAGAAATCAGCGCTGGGCATAAATAGTGTCCCATGTAATTGAGCCTTTGTTGCGGCATGGTACACGTTACATCCGCGCATGTAGGTCATGTGACAGAAAATAGCAGCGCCCCTGAAAATTTGTAATTGTCGATAAAAAATCTTCTCAATACACTATTAAATGAGAGAGGATTTAACATCACATTGTCCAAAAAGGGTACATATTACATGACCTATTGGATAAAATGGTCATGCAAAGCACTGGATTTCCGCTTTAAGCTTCAGACTGGATCAAACTTTGGAGTGACTCACTAAGACTGTACATTTTACAGAGAATGCAGACAGCAGCACAATCCATGCGGTGACTTACCTGAAAACAACCGAGATCTTGACGGTGAATTCCATCGGCCAACTCAAAATATGGGATTTCAGGCAACAGAGCAACTCCCCGTCCCAGATTCTTTCCCTGTGAGATACCAGGAGTTCATAATGCAGCGTCAGTTGTCCTCCAATAAGGGATACTAATACAACATTTTAATTTCAGGTCAGGCAGTCGAGTCCCCCTGCACTGTGTGGACAGACATCCGTACCAGCAGCACATTGTGGCGACAGGAGGTCAGGATGGAATGCTCTGCGTTTGGGATGTGCGGCAAAACAGCACACCTTTCTCGCTCATGGAGGCGCACTCTGCTGAAAGTAGGTCTTGTTTTGGACTTATGACAGATACTATGGAGACGGGGGCGCAGGGAACTTACCCACAATTTAATTCTGTTTCTGCAGTGTGGGAAGTCCACTTCCATCCTACGAACCCAGATCATCTGTTCACGTGCTCAGAAGACGGATCACTGCTGCACTGGGAGACGTCTTCGCCTTCAGATATGCCGTCCTTCATGCAAGGTGAGTCTGATAAACAGTAAACGGAAAAATGCAAAGGCCTTATTAGCTGAGTTTTCACAACTATACTGTTTTTTGTTTGGTTTTGTTTTTCCCAGGTGGTAGAAACAATAGCACGGTATCCCGCAGTGCAATGGCTCCCGCTGGAGGCAACCAGTCCCTCATTAGCGCCTGGATCAGTGGCGAGTCGAGTAAAGGTCGTCTGGAAACAACTCACATGCTGCCCAGCCAAATGCTGTCCGTAAACAGTTTGGATGTACTTGGACTCTGTCTCGTGTGTGGCACTGATGGAGAGGCTGTTTTTGTAAACAGACAAGTCCCTGTTTAGACACTTTGAAAACATTACGTGTAGGTTATTTTCCTGCCACAATGATTTGATGTTGCATCACAATACAGTATGTGCTATTCAGGTCTTAGCCCTTGTCATTCCCAGCATAATATTCCATCTCTTTTTGTAAAAGTGAATTTTGGAAATAAATAAATAAATATATGAGCTAGTGTATTTGTCTGCGATTGGCTAGCGACCAGCCCAAAATCAGCAGAGACAGGGTGGATCATATCAGACCCCGAAGCGGGCAAGTGCTAGGCCAATAGAAAATTTAATCATCAGTATTTTTTTAGGTTATAGTGAGTGAAAGTAACAACTAGTTTGTTGCTGTACAAGGAGATTTTTCAGGTGTGTGCTTGTTTTCTGGCGAATTTGTACTTCCATGCATCCATTATCCGACCCACTTATCCTCACAAGGGTCGTTTGAGTGCTGGAGCCTATCCCAGCTATCTTCAGACAGGGGGGAAGGCGCACCCTGACCCGGTTGCCTGCCAATTGCAGGACTTTTTACTTCCTACATTCGAAAAAGGATATCCTTACTTTCTACTCCATGCAGTGCTGTGAAAAGGTATTCGCTCATTTCCTCCTTTCAGTTTTTTTTTTTTTTTGCACATCTATCACACACAAAAGTTTCAAATCATCAATTTCTATTGTCAGATTTATTTGAAATCTGCATTTTGTGTTTCCTTGGATTGTCTTTGCATGATATTAAAACTGGTTTGACAATTTAAAGTGTTTGTGGAAAAAAAAATCAGAAGAGGCAAATACTTTTTGTGGTACTGTACATCCATCACTTTTTGCCGCTTATCCTCACGAGGGCCACGGGGAGTGTTGGAGTCTATCCCAGCTGTCAACGGGCAGGAGGCGGGGTACACCCTGAACTGGTTGACAGCCAATTGCAGGGCACATGGGGACAAACAGCCGCACTCAAAATCACACCTCGGGGCAATTTAGAGTGTCCAATTAATGTTGCATGTTTTTGGAATGTGGGAGGAAACCGGACTGGCCTGAGAAACCCCACTCAGGCACTTGGAGAACATGCAAACTCCACACAGGCGGGGCCGGGGTCGAATCCAGGTCCTCAGAACTGTGAGGCCAACGCTTTACCAGCTGATCCACCGGGCTGTGACTGTGAAAAAAAAATGGGAATAGAAAAAGGTATGGTCAATTATTTTGGATATTAATTGATTGAGATCTTCTGGACAAAAAAAAAACCGCAACAAAACACAAACCAGGTAGCATAAACTCCAATGGTGAAACAGATTTGGAGAAGAAAGATTTTCTCCATTCGTGGCTTTATATAATTTAATTTTGGCTTCAAGAACTATTTTTAATAAAAATGCATATGCCTGCCTAAAATGCATCACGCCCCCCCAATGTAAGCAAAGCAATGGGAATATGAATTGATAGCAGGTCCGGTGATATTCTTTTTTTGTTTTGTTTTTTTTTCCAAATGAACAAAAATGTTAATTAAGAGGAAAGTTTTGTAAAGTGTTTTTTTTCTCTTTTGCCAAATTATCAAAACAATTGTTGCAAATAACGTTTGTACTTTTAGAAGTGCGTTTCAGAACTTTGTATTTTGACCAAAATAAAGTTGAATCAGTACTCTAAAAGGAGTATTTTTACACATATATCAGCAGTTCAACTTATGTAATGAGTGTTACTACTTTTGACACCTTTTGAAATATTCTTGAAAGTGTAGCCATGGGGGAAAAAGTGGCAAAATATGCGAAAACAACTCGTATCCGGGTACTTTGTGAAGCGTTATTATAGCATTGTCAATTCCATTTCCCATCGAACCTTCAAAATACAAGTTTTCACAACGAAAGGACTACAATTAAACGGAAAGTAAATGTCTTCTTAAACAATATATCAATGTTACATTTCCTGCAATCAATACTGATTACATTATATGCTAAATTGGTAGGCCAGGTCTCATTCGGCTGTATACCTTTTATTTCTACAATAGCCGGAAGTGTTTTGCTGTCACTTCGTGTAACTTGTTTTCCGTACTTGTCATCAGCTATCCCAGGAATTCAACACTACATGCTACTAACTAGTTCGTCACAATAAGGACCTTTTGTCTAAAGCACATTACTCGTTACCGATACAGTATCTTAAGTTGGCAACAGTAGAACACTCTGGGAAAGGTGCAATTGGGTACGCTGGTGAGTTGTTGAAAGGGGCTGGTCAAGCCAAATTGTTGGCATTGGTGCTGTTGCGAGCTAACATGCTAACTAGTTCGTGAAGCCGTTGTTAGGTTAGCTTAGCAGCAACGCGTATATAGGCCGCGATGCATAGGCTACTCTTTACACGTTTGTCTAAATAGTTTCATAATTTTTATTGTATTTTGCCCAAGCGTCGTGTTCGACCGAGGACTCTCTCTGTTTCTTACATTTGTTAAACGCGCTTTTAATGCTACCTCAAGCGCACATGAAACTTTGATACCGACGCTGAGACAGGGTAATTTTATGTCACATATTTTTCGACTTATCGTAAACTCAACAGAAACTGCAAATAACTCGAGTCAACATTTTCTTTGGCGCATCGATTAAATCTTATTGCTCATCCCAATAGTGATGTTGACGTGATTCTCTGTATCCCCTTCGTCCAACCTGTTGGACCACTTGACAGATGCTCTGAATGCCTCATCACCGACAGTGCACTCATGTCAGCAATTTCTAAACGTGAGATTGGTCTTTAAGGAGACCCCCACCCGGCCTCCAAGAGCCTCGCTGCGTCCTTGACCTGTGTCACATCCTTTTCATCCTCCTCGTTGTCTTCGTACATGCTTTCACATGAAGAGAGGAGAGAAACCAGAGGGTTACAGGCAGATGAGACCCAAAACGTTCCCCGCCAGCAACTATAGCGGCAACAGCCAACACATGCTGCAGGAAATCCGGAACAGTTTGCGTAATCTGTCCAAGCCCTCCGACCCACCGAAGGTGGACATTGGTGGGAAAATGCTCCCAGAGGACCTCAGGCAACAGGGGCGTTGCTTTAACCCCAAGAACCCTCATCATAAGGCCTTGCAGGAGATCCGAGAGTCCCTGATGCCTTTTGCCAATGAGCCCAGCACATCAGCAGAACTCAACAAACACATGTCAATGGAGGCTCCATTTGCTGGGTTTGAAGAGGTATGAGAAGCATGCTTGTATTTACTCAATACAAAAGGATTTTCGTAAGTCGTCATTCTGTACATAACTCAGTGATTCGTCATTGCAACGTGCATCTTCTTCATGGGATAGCTGTTTGAAAAATGTCCAGAATGCAAAGTGGAATGACAAGTATAGGGACGACATCATGTGTTGTCAGTTATCACTTGTTTTTGATGAAGTAGCTTCAGGCCCAGTATGATTTAGCGTCAGAGAGGAAGTTAGTGCACAAATGAGATGTCGGGACATAAAAAGTTAACCAAGGGTGAGAAACTTCAGCTTATGTTCCCGTGCCATCAGTTGAGGGCTACAACTAGCCACTATTTTAATAATTCATTCATCGGTCAATTTTTCTTTGAATTCATTGATGAATCGGACGATAAAAAAATTCCATCCATTCAAAAACAGGACATTGTATTAAATTGACGAGATAGATTGCAAAAACAATTATTTTCAGTTATTTATTTTGTCTGTAACATCAGAAAATGAGCAGAAGTATTTTTTTAAAGTGAAATCAGATGTCTTATTTTCATTATTTAAATGCAAAGTCTGCTGTCATGGAGACTACGGAAATATGGGGATATTTACCCTATGCAGATGTTTCCTGGTGATAGTCTGAAATTCTAAGGATGTGGACAATATTAAAATCAAACGAGGTCTCGATACCAGTATTAATTATTGAAATAGTTTTTGCACGTTTCCTTCAGTTAAGTGTAACCCAATGGTACTTTTATTTTGCAATTAAGGTTAGGGTTAGTGTTAACACTTTTGGACAGACCAGGTCAAACTGATTCCCAAATGTTATTGTTTTACCTTCCAAACAAATTTAACAGAGGGGTTGCATTGTTGCTGCTGTAGTACACTAAGGTAACAAAAACGTCCATCTTTTGTTGTGCTGCAGTGATTTTGTGTATCACTTGCCTGTAGTGCATGTGAAATAAAACCATTACTCCCTCAACATGATTGTTTTTGTAAATACATTTATTCTCGATACAGTCCCTGTGTTGGACACATTGTCCAAGTGATGTGTATTGATGTGGCTGGTCATCCAGGCGAAAAGAAAATGTTAAAGTAGTTGTATGTATATAACCTTCATTCATCTTGTCACACGAAAAACTTGTTCTTTCTCAAATGTGTGCAGGCTACTGGTCGCAGTGTGGGGACGACTGTTGACTACATGGCAAAGGTGACCTACCAGGACTCTGTGAGGGAACAGATGGTTGTCGCCAGTCCAAGCGCCACATGCCTCAAAGTCCCAGGTGCGTGAACAATCAAGTGGGACTAACCTATCCATGCCTTCAAAAATGTTTGATGTAAAGAGTCTCTGTGGGAATGTAATTTTTAATTGACATTGTTCGTGTTTGATCTGCCGTTCTGACCTGCCACCCAAGCTAGAATATTTGAGGGTGTCAATAAATCAATCAGCGTCATAAACCAAGGATCCCTAATATTTTTAAAAACAGGGAGGGTTTCTGTCTTTCTTAAATGTTTAATTTTCAGTACGCATGTTGTCTGCAGGCACTACTCACATGCAGCAGTCCCTACTCAGGACACCCAGCTGGAAAGGCTCTAAAGAGTCCCTGGCACCTCGACACGCAATGATGTTCTGCGCCGACAGTCCAGGGCCCCCTCCAGCTTTCCCACAGGGACACCCTGGCAACAGCCAGAGAGTCAATCCTCCCTTACCACCTCAGGTGCGTAGCGTCACGCCTCCTCCGAACCGTGGGTCGATGCCTCCGGCGTCTTCCTGGGACAGCAACCCATCGACCAAGCGCTACTCCGGCAACATGGATTACCTTGTGTCTCGCATTTCTCCGGTACCTCAGGGGGCCTGGGCTGACAACTATCCAACCGCGTCACCTCAGAACCAGCGCGGGCTCAGCCCAGTGCCGGTGGGCCACCAGCCTATCATCATGCAAAGCTCTGGAGGAAATAAGTTCAACTTCCCGTCGGGCTGGACTCAGAATGGCTCATCTCAGGCAGATTACATGGCAGGGGGCAGCAGGCAGCCTCCTCCCCCCTACCCGATCAACCAGAGCAGCCGACACAGTCCCACTGACCAGCAGATGCAGGCGGGGGGACCCGCTTCTTCTCCTCCATTGTACATTAATGGCAATATTCCTCAATCCATGATGATTCCCAATCGAAACAGTCTCAACCTCGACATGTACAACATAGGGCCTCCCCATTCGTGGTCTCAAGGCCCCCTCACCCCCAACCAGCCCCAGTCTTCATCAGGAAGTAGTAGCAACCAGGACCTGTCTCCATCATGGCAGCATGGCATGCTGGTGCGCTCCAATTCCTTCAACAGCAGAGCTGGGCACCCTCCCAGCTCCCAGCCGTCTGCCACCACGGTCACCGCCATTACACAAGCACCCATCCTGCAGCCCGTTAAAAGCATGAGAGTCCAGAAACCTGAACTGCACACCGCCGTTGCCCCCACACACCCACCCTGGATGCAACAGTCCACTCCCGCTGCCCCTGCTTACGCAGAGCCCCCAGCCTCCGTTCCTCAGATTCCTGTCGTAGCAGAGGTACCCAGCTACCAGGGCCCCCCTCCACCTTACCCCAAGCACCTCCTCCAACAACAAACTGCGCCGTCTCCGCCGGCATATGACCAAGGCGCCAGTAAGCGCGTCGCCAGCAGGGAGGAACCCACGGAAGACGAGGGCGCTCTTGGGGACAACGGCCCGCTCGAGAAAGTGGCAGAAAATCCAGAAAGCAACGGGCCGACCGAAAAGGAGAAGAAGCAGATTACGACATCGCCCGTACCCGTGCGTCGCAACAAGAAGGATGAGGAGCGCAGGGGAGAGTCGGGCCGCGTGGCCTTGTATTCCCCCCAGGCCTTTAAGTTCTTTATGGAACAACATGTGGAGAACATCCTGAAAAACCATCAGCAGCGTATCCGGAGGAGGAAACAGCTGGAGAGTGAGATGCAGAGGGTGAGAAGTGAAACCGCGAAGCACAACCATTTTGTTGAAAATGAATCATCTCTTTTGCTGCTACTCAACACTTTCCAGTCTTTGACCTCAGTTGTGCCTCCTGCGCAGTCTTTTTCATGCTGTTCTCTTTTTCTCGGCCCTTCTTTCTCTTCCTTTATCTCCCTGCTGTCACTAACAGCTGACCTGAGAGGTAAAAGTATCTGAATGTGATGTACACGTACACAAACGCACACCATCCTCACTGAGACTTGTTTGCACTGGTGGCTGACCAACGCATGCCCCTTCATGTCTTCCACCTTATTTATCATGACCTTGCATTTTTTGATCGAAATACAGTGAGCCCTCCGTTAATCGCAGGAATACATTGCAGATTCACCCGCAATAGATCAATTTTAAACTGCTTAAAGCACACTTAAACTAATTTGAAGTATTCCATAGCACTTGCTGTCAACTCCCTGGCTGGTACAGTCCTTCAAGTACGAAGAAAAAAGCGTTCTTAAAGTTGTCACTCCTAGTTGACGTTTACAGTAAGGCTGACATAAAAGACAATTACAATGAACTGCAATGTGGCAGGGGATCACCGTATAGTTGACCATATTTTGTCTCTGCATTTACATTTACATTTCTAATCTAACCAGGACTGCATGTGTGTTCATGTGTGGTTGTAATGGCTGTTTGCTCAATCGTGACTGTGTTGGCTGCTCAGGTGGGGTTGTCGTCAGACGCCCAGGAGCAGATGCGCATGATGCTCTGCCAGAAAGAGTCCAACTACATCCGGCTAAAGCGTGCCAAGATGGACAAGTGTATGTTCAAACGAATCAAGATCCTTGGCATCGGGGCCTTTGGCGAGGTGTGCTTGGCCAGGAAAGAGGACACCGGAGCGCTTTATGCCATGAAGACCCTCAGGAAGAAGGACGTGCTGCTCAGGAACCAGGTGGCTCACGTCAAGGCCGAGAGGGACATCCTGGCCGAAGCCGACAACGAGTGGGTGGTGCGGCTCTACTATTCTTTCCAGGACAGGGACAACCTATACTTCGTCATGGAGTACATCCCCGGAGGGGACATGATGAGCCTTCTTATCCGACTGGGAATCTTCAAGGAGGAGCTGGCTCAGTTCTACATCGCCGAGCTTACTTGCGCCGTGGAGAGTGTCCACAAAATGGGCTTCATCCACCGCGACATCAAGCCGGACAACATCCTCATTGACGGAGACGGGCACATTAAGCTCACCGACTTTGGCCTCTGCACTGGATTCCGCTGGACTCATGACTCCAAGTATTACCAGAGTGGTAAGTAAGCGTCTTCAAAAATGGTAAAAAATGTTTGTAAAATCCTTTTGATAGTTCATTGTCATTATTTTAAATTTGATTGAATTGATTATTAATTAACAAATTAAGAAATGATGCTTAGAAAAATAGTACATTTTACAAATATTTTGATGTCATTATTTACATAAATTAATTACCAAATATTGAAAGAGAAATTATTTTATTCATCAACTGAAGGAAAAAATAGTTTGATAAATGTAACACTTCTTACGAGCCCTTCGATAACTCTCATCTGGATGAAAGAACGTCGGAAGCTGTACGTGGCCTCGTGGCCATACTTTGGACCCCCCCCCCCCAATGGTTTAACAGCTGACACTCATGGGTCATAACATCAATACAAGAACTGCGTCAACCAACTGCTGCAGACTGCTTGACAGTATATTATATATTATTTACCATAATTCCCAGCCTACGGAGCGGATCTGGTTATAAGCCTCACGCAGTACATTTGTTAAGGAAATACCATTTGGTACATACATACACCGCAGCTGTGTAATAGCTGCAAGTGCCCATATTGAAATCCACATTGAGACACGAGATATTTACAAAGAAAGATCGTACACAGAGAGTTTAACACTTAACGCTAGCGCCGTTCTAACGTTTGCAGGGCCCGTTAAAATAAAAAACATACCGGTAAAAATCATTGAGACACGGCAGTAACACGCTAGCTCAGCACTAACGGCCAGAGCGGTAAAAGCCACTTCCTCGGCACATATATTCCACCGGTCTCACTCTTATTCCGCTCGAGTCGAGCCGTTAGAAAAATGTACAAATTAGCCGCATCCGCATAAACCGCAGGGTTGAAAGCGTGTGAAAAAAGTCATGGCTTATAGGCCCGAAACCCTGTAACTGATTAAAAATACACTTGTACTTACATTCAGTGGAAATTCAGAAATCATCACATCCTTGTTCAAACTCCACCTTTTTGTGACGGAATAAATTGAGACCAGAATATATGTTTCATCACATAATTTCCACCATCGATGTCACCTACCATCGGGTGTGTTCCCTTGTGCAACCACATTACCAAAGTTGTTTTTATTTTCCATTTCCAAAGTATTTTTTATTCCGCTTGACTTGTCCAGGTTGTTTATAGGTCACATTAACGGTAGAAGTAATGCAACACGGAAAAGATGGCGCCAAAGCACAAAAGGAGCTTTATTTAGTAATTGAGTCATCCGGACTCATTCCATGATGGTGTCTGGATTGCAGGGGACCACGTGAGGCAGGACAGCATGGACTTCAGTAAGGAATGGGAGGATCCGGCCAACTGCCGCTGCACGGACCGTCTGAAGCCTCTGGAGAGGAGAAAGGCCAGACAGCACCAGCGCTGCTTGGCCCACTCGCTGGTGGGGACCCCCAACTACATCGCACCCGAAGTTCTGCTCAGGACAGGTACAACGCTGTGACTCAACGGGACGGCTTGACTCGGCCTGCATGTCTGCGCGTGACAAATTACCGAGTCCATCGGTGTGTTTAGGTAGAGCGCTGTTTGTTTTAGATCAGGCGATCTCAAAAAGGCGGCGTGCGGCCCATTTGTGGTACGCGAAGTGATATTTTCTGGCCCCCACCTTAACATGCAACAAGAAATCAATTAACTGACATCTCATCGATTATCCTGTTTTATCAACTTTTTTTTGATAAGCGATTAATCGTTTCATTGTTAAACAAAGCAGACGGATTATATTTGTGTTTAATTGAAACAAGATGCATGCAAATGTCTGCTTTTCATTTGGAAAACAATGATCAACATTTTCGATCGAGGGATGTTATGGAACAAGCAAGTAACTGAGTCATATTTTGTGTTTGTGTATTTTTTGGACTGTCAATTAGAAATAATGTCCTGTTTTAGAATAAAGGGAAGGAAATTATTGGTTTTTTTTTTTTTTGTTTTTTTTTTTTTAAATCAGATCCATTGATAAATCATATAATGTGCTTAATGGCAAGCGTCTGTGCCGCTGTGTAGGGTACACCCAACTATGCGATTGGTGGAGCGTGGGCGTGATTTTGTACGAGATGGTGGTCGGACAGCCTCCCTTCTTAGCGACCACACCGCTAGAGACCCAACTAAAGGTACGTGGACCATATCAATATAAAGAACTACTTAAATGTGGCTTTTGATGGCAATACCTATGTATATCAAATAAACAGATCAGCAACGCTGACTCACGCTATGGCTAGAGTTGAACATCTGTGGCATTTCAATATGGAATTCGCCATTCGCTCATTTTTTTTTTGCTCATGGCACCGACAGACAGTTTCTATTAATTGATGCGACAGATTCTCTTTTTGTACCATAGACAGGCATGAGCATTTCACGGAAACGATCGTTCCGTTACCGTGTCGTTACCCAGCCTGAGAAAACACGGAACCGAAAGTCCGTTTCCCAGATCTCAGGGCTTACTTTTAATAAAATTCGCCCATGTGTGTAATGTAAAACAAGTTCTCAACGAAATACAACAATCTGTATAAAACAAACCTACATGAACCCCTTCATTTTTTAATGATTAAAACGCCCAGCTTTGTCAGCGTGGTTTACAAACAGCACCGGTTTCCGCTTCTGCGCTACGCATCCGCAAGGTCGAGTTATTCATATCCGGGTCACTCAAACGCTAGTCAAACATGTCGGTTGCTAAGCGTAAAAGACAAAATGTTCATGCCTGCTAAGGCTTTATTCTGAAGTACATGTAAAAACCGGTTCCCATGAGCATTATCAATGGGAACCGAAAAATCGTTTCCCAGGACAGAGATCAACGGAACCGAAAGATTGGTTACCATACTTTCCGAAATCCTCATTATACGTGTGCTGTTCAAGAGCGGGGTGCCTAAACCTGTCCGACTATCAGCGTATAGCCTTTCTTTTTCTCACGATCGATGCAACTAGCTGCGATTCACCCGCTAATCCAAGGGTGTCAAAGTTGTTTTTTGTCAGGGGCTAAATTGTAGTCCGTTTCCCTCAGAGAGCCATTAGGACTGTGAAGCCACGAAAAATTTTAACCACCTCATCTTATTTACACACGGAATTTATGAACTTGTTTTGGGATCAGAAATCGAGGGAAATTGGGTTTTCAACAATTGTCCATTTTCGGTAGCAAAAAAAGGCTTGTAATATCTTGTTTTCGTTTATGATATGTGACAATTAGAAATTTTGGTACCGATTTTTGCAAGAAACATGGAAGATGACACATGATTTGCCTTCGCAGGCCACATAAAATCAAGTGGCGGGGCAAATTTGAGTTAGGCACCTGTGCTCTAATCGTTATCTTCTAATCAAAAGCTGTGCTGATCTCCCGTTTGAAGCGATAGAACACTGCGTTTAGTGACAATAAAAAATATATACTTCTACGGCAGTGAATAGCTTCCTCAATGGTGAGTGTGTGTGTGTCCCCACAGGTTATCAACTGGAAGAGTACCTTGCACATCCCCCCACCAGCCAAACTAAGCCCAGAGGCCTCTGACCTCATTGTGAAGCTGTGCCGCGGCCCCGAGGACCGCCTCGGCAGGAACGGTGCCGACGAAATCAAAGCCCACCCTTTCTTCAAGACCATCGACTTCTCCAACGATTTGCGGCAGCAGGCTGCGCCGCACGTCCCGAGCATCGCCCACTCCACGGACACGTCCAACTTTGACCCCGTGGACCCCGAGAAGCTGTGGAGCGGCGACGGGGACGGCGAGGACGACCTCGGCGACACGGGCTGCTGGTTCCGCAACGGCAAGCACCCCGAGCACGCCTTCTACGAGTTCACCTTCCGCCGCTTCTTCGACGACAACGGGCACCCCTACAGCTGCCCCAAGCCCATCGAGTACGAGGGCCTCGACGAGGACGAGGCGGACTCCGAGGGCCCCGAGCGGGAGGCCCCAGGTGGCCCGCCGGCTCAGGCCCGAGACCTTGTCTACGTGTAGCGTTTCCGGACCTCGTCGAGATACTTTGTGTTTGACAGGTACTGTGGCAAGACGGTGTGTTTGTGTATTGGAACTGCTCACATTTGCGCCCCCAGCCCTCGCAGCATCCAATGACCTTGCCTGACTTCTTTTTACTTGACGATTCAAACACTTGTTAACTGCACAATGGGACCTTTGATTAGTAGTCAAGTTTTGAACTTTAACCGTTATCAAAAAAAAGTGGGATATCGGGCTTTGGAGTAAAATTTCAGGATGAACGCGCCATAGTGAAGCTATTTGCTGGTCCTGCCACAATTAGCCGACATCTGCAAGTAATTGACCCCCCCCACACACACACACACACACAAGATGGTGGTATGTCATATTTTTTTGCCCAAATCAACCTCTTTACATCATTTGAACATAGTTCCTCAACAAGATCCCACAAGATGGTGGAAACACAATTTTGTGTTTCGGGCTGAGCACCAAAACAGCAAATAATGGACGTTGGGTTCCAAAAAATGTCAATGCTAAAACGGCACGTGTGGGAATTGACCTCTGAATGTTTGCATGGCCTTTTGTTCAGTGTTTAATACTTTTTGCCTCGATTGTCACTGTTCTCTATTGTGACTGGTGTAAGTTTTGCCATTTAAGTTCTTGTTAGAGAACAGCAAGTTGT
This sequence comes from Syngnathoides biaculeatus, assembly GCF_019802595.1. Taxonomy (NCBI): domain Eukaryota; kingdom Metazoa; phylum Chordata; class Actinopteri; order Syngnathiformes; family Syngnathidae; genus Syngnathoides; species Syngnathoides biaculeatus. The sequence continues at coordinate 18,106,457 of NC_084662.1, forward strand.
GCAAAAAGTATTGCACAGGTCCAAATTGACTTGGTTTAGTACATTTTGTGTTCTTTCTGAAATTTCGCCAGATGGGACACGATCCCTAATGTTTTGTGCGTCGTGCGGTTTTTACGATTAGAACTTTTTCTAACGGAATCATGCCGGTCGGCCATCAGCGGGTCAATTGAACGCCCGTCCCAACTCGATTTGGGACAAATTGCCCTCAAGCTATTTTCATCGGCTCCTGGAAGTGCTTAATTTATGAAAGAAATCCTAACGGACGCCGTTCACTTTTAAATGTGGGTACTTTGACTTTATTAATAATTTATGTCGTGACCGGGACTTTAGTGAGATTACTCGTAGGTAATTATCAATTGCTCCATTTCTTCATTGAGGTGCCTTTTTATTTTTCACCAAATATACAGTTAATTAATGATCAGACTGCCATTAAATGTGTATGTAGAAGTAGACCATTGATTGAAAACTACATTAGCTTTGTTTTATTTTTCTAATTTATACCCATATTTATAAATGATCTTGTACACAATTGATGTAAATATTTCTTTTCCACCGCTGATTTTGGCCTCCCTAAGGGCGGGCCCTTTTCAGTGTCCACTGCTGCTGCCTTCTACTAGTTCGACTTAATGCTCACGAGTCATCCAAAGCACGAAATGTGTTCAGTCATGAGACATTGAGAGAAAACGTTTTCACGTCTTGTCAAGGAAACGCATCAGTAAAGTAGACTGATGATTCCATAACCCTCCCTCTGTACACTTTGTGCAAAGCAATGAGCTCTGAATGTAGTTTTTAGGCTTATCGGTGACCGTTGGCCTCCTGCACTGGCTTTGTGTTGTCACATGAGAATCATTTTTTTTTCTTGTGTGTATACTGTTGCTCTGGAGAGGATACGTGTTGGGGAAGAGGGTAATTAATAAAGAATGTCAAGAACGAAACCGGTTTCATACATGAAAACTGCATTGTACATTATTAGCGGTAAGTCACACACACAAAAAACTGTCAGAACAAAATGTTCAGATACACAAAACCCATCTATTTTCTATAGCATTTCAAATAAGTGCAGATTTAATAGCCTTCCACCTACACCACACGTGTCAAACTCAAGGCCCGGGGACCAGATCTGGCCCACCATGTGATTTGATGTCGCCCGAGAAGGCCGATCATCTGTCAACTTCTTTTGATTCTTGTGAAAATCTGGACCAACGTTTCAAATTGTTATATATCATAAATGAAAACAGATATTCTAACCATTTTTGTGGTACCAAACATGAAAAAAGGTTGAAAACCCATCCCCCTTGATTTCTGATTCCAAATCTAGTTAATACATTTTGCGTGTAACATGATGAAGCCATAAAGGTTAACGTTTCGCATTCATAACGGCCCTCTGAGGGGAAATCGTCACTACAATTGTAGCCCCCGACAAAAGCGAGTTTGACACCCCGGGCCTCCAAAACATCATTAATGTCCATGTTTTTGGAATGTGGGTGAAGCTAGAGCACCCAGTGAAACCTACAAAGGCATGGGAAGGGGGGGACCCTCACTCATTCAACAACAAAATACTTGGGACTAAATTCCTACATTAACTTGTTACAATTGTTACTGACCTAGCAGGTAATGTTTGAACTCACATTTAACTGTCATGTGATTTTTATAGGAGACGTTAAAACAGTTAACTGTTAAACCTTGTGGCCTTTTGAATCTATGCCTGAAATAAAACACTTTACTGTACTGTACTGTTCCTTACATGGTGTCTTAAACTAAATGTAATGTTTGACAAATCAGTTGGCGGAACAGTGATTTGTAACTGTACAGCTCAAATTTTAGCAGGGAAAAACTAATTTTAACCCATTCATGGGCAGCGTCCCATTTTTGGGACATCATGATTTTTATGCATTATATGCTTTAGTATATCAAAATATTTAAGTGTTTTAATCTGAAGCCATAATTTGGTATCAGGAGAGGATACCTCATCGGTCAAAGTTAGCACAGCGCTATTTCCCTTTCCTTCCTGACTCAACATGGCTGCCTCAAGTACACATGGAGCGTTTTCCAAGAGAAGGGAGAAAGGTCAGTATGCAACCAAGTTTGTATTCAAAATGCTAATGCATCAGTATTATTAATGCGTGAGTGTCATTCTAGAATAAGAATTAATTAATAAACATTTCTAGTATGTACCACTTCACAAGATAACATAACATAACATAAGATAACCAGTCTCAGTTTTGGGACGCTGCCCAGGAGAGGGAACATCTTTCTTGCCCTTTTGTTTTATGCGTTAAACAAAAAAAGAAGTGTTATTTCCTTGATTGTGGCCTGTTAGGAGACTTATCTCAATAAGGCAAAAAAATTGCCACCCTGCCCATGAATGGGTTAAATACAAAACCCCCCAAAATTTAGACAACTCTTTCCAGAACATTTTGGTTGAACTCCACATGGCACCTCATCACAGTTAAAAGGTCCTGGGTTGAATTCTCACCTGTGTAGTTTGTGGTCCTCTTGTGCTTGTGTGTGTTTTGTCCTACTTGTTAAATCTGGCTTCCTTCACATTGCAAAAAACACACTTTAGGTTCCTTAAGACCCCCCCGTAAGCGAGAAAGTTTTATTTTTTGTCTCAGTGACCAGTGCACGTTGTATTAGTGTCTGTTTTCCCAAAAGATGAAACCATACACCACGCCATGAAAGAAAAACAAGTTGAACTTAAACAAGCTTATTTTTAATGGATCTGCAAAACTGTTTGAATTTCCAAAGAGAACTTGTGAACCTCCTGCCCAAAGTTTCCCAGTGGCATACCTTACATAATGTTACAGAGACGCTTCCAACCCAAAGAAATGTGCATGCAGGAAACAAACTGAAAAAGTAACCCAAATTGGGAAGAGAAAAAAACAAACAACAAAAATCAAACAGGTAAAAATGAGACACGGACCAACGGGACGATGCCGTTCGCTTGGCTGCAGGAGAAATTCAAACGCTTCTGCGACAGTTTGCTTTCGTGCGGGAAGGGCAAACTGACAACCATTTAGTAAAGTGTAAATTTCAATGGGTGGATGTGGCTCCGCCCATGACACAGCCCCGCCCATGTCTTCCATATAAGGCACAGGACAAAAGAAAACCCCGCATTAGAAAAGCTCGCCACACCTCTGTCACTTGGTAACAAATTGGAATTGAGCAAACACTTGAGGAGACAATGAGTGTCCGAAAAGAGGGAGGAGGACATGTCATGGATGCTTAGGGTGGGGTTGGGGGAGATTGGGACAAGGGTGGCGACCGATAAAGGGTGAGCTCAGGCAAAGGAAATATTACAAATATGAACTTGTCTAACTTTTTTTTTTTTTTTTTAATAATCTTTAAAACAAAATGACCAGGGATATGAGTGGAGCCCAACAGGTGGAAGAGGAAGAAGATGGAAGGGATGGATGGTGGGGGTTAGACGAATGGATGAAGTGGTTTGTTGTTTTATTCTGATAGTGTGTCAGTGTGCAAGAAAACTCGAGACATGTTTGAGGGTGAGAGAGTTAGAGAAAGAGAGAAAGAGGGTGTCGTGGGTGCATGTGTGTGTCTTGATGCGAGTTGTTCAACTGCAGCACTTGCTCTTCCAGCCCGTCACTCCGCTTCCACTGCTGATGTCCACATTTTCACTGTTGGGCTCCTTTACAGGCGTCTAGAAAAGACGGACGGGTCAATTATTATTTAGCAGTCCTTGGTCTGTACACCAAACTCACTTCCTGTTTACATTCTTGTCTCTTATTATGATAAGACACCAATGTCACGTGGTTCATTATGGTACATTTTGTTACGTGACAACGATAGAGGGACTACAGACATGAGGTCCGCAGACATATTTGCAGGCGGTTTTCACCTCCTCAATCCATAACCAATGATAGAACGCTACTCTTCCGCATATCTACAAGCGAGAGGTTTGCGGCACTTTTGAAGGAAATGAGAGAAGCCACTTCGAAGGGACAGGATTGAAGTCAGCTTTGAACAACCGCCCCAGCGTGGGACGGCCCAATTTGAAATGCACTGGCAATGTGCTGGCGCACGTAATTTCAAAGCCCGTCGACTCGCAGTCATGCCAAACACAGCGCCGGATTTGCACTCGTCGTGAAAATACTAGGCGCCCTGGTCTTAAAAAACAAAAAAGGAATTCTCGCTCCATGAATGGAATCATTTGGACAGCGTGTTGAGACCCTCTGAAATAGCGCTCAACATTGTTGAAAACATGCTTCTCGTTTACAGTTCATAAATCCCAAGGGAGTAAATATTTGGATGAAATCATAACTTTAAGGCACATTTCCTCACATTCCTCCCATTAGAGAACTTGTAGCCAATTCTTAAACAAGAGATGGACAGTTGCTCCGGGGGGCGTACTGTTATGTACACCCCCCGGAGCAATGTCTTGGGGGTTGTGCTTTCTACCACACTAAAACTTGATCACCAGCAAATCAAGAATCTGATACTCAATGGATGGAAGGCTTATCGCAGTTATTGAAAAGATGGGAAGATTTCTCACAGATGTATTTATTTTAGAAATATGTCAGTTTCCTTGGGAATGTTTTGAGGCGCGTGTTGATAATAATCACTTACACAAATGAAAATGAAAAAGCGAGATAGGAAAATGTGATTTTCATTTAGTTGCATCATAATTTTACATACTAATAATTACCCACATCATGATATTCTCCAAAGAAAGCCTAAACCTCACTTTTACATTTGGACTAACACAAAGCACTGTGGTTGATGAGTAAGAAAAATGATTCTCAAAAAATGAGACTTGCCTCCTACTCTCATTGTGTAACACTTTTGACCCAAGATATGTGCTTAAGCACCAAATATTTTCGTTGAGGTCACCTTGGCTCACTTAGAACTGAGGAAAGACCACGAGGAGTTCATATCGTGTTACACTTCAATCCATAAAATTTGACAGCGCATGTTAAATTGTTGAGGATTTAAAATGTTAAAGACCATAAGTACATGTTTTGAGAAAAGGGGAAAAAATGTCCATTATTTTCTTTACACAAAGAGGGATAAATAGATTAAAATCATATTGTTATAGGGATGTTTTTTTTAAAGACCGTATCATCCATCCATCCATCCATTTTCTTTGCCGTTTATCCTCACGAGGGTCGCGGGGACTTCTCGAGCCTATCCCAGCTATCAACTGGAAGGAGGCGGCGTACACCCTGAACTGGTTGCCAGCCAATCGCAGGGCATATCGAGACAAACAGCCGCACCCACAATCACACCTCGGGCAATTTAGAGTGTCCAATTAATGTTGCATGTTTTTGGGATGTGGGAGGAAACCGGAGTGCCCGGAGAAAACCCACGCAGGCACAGGGAGAAGATGCTAACTCCACACAGGCGGGGCCGGGATCGATCCTGGGTCCTCAGAACTGTGAGGCCAACACTTTATCAGATGGGGAAACGTGCTGCCCATATCATCTACTCCCAAGTCAAAATTGCAACTTTTCAAGGTCTAATGATTACAGAAATGTCAAATCAGAGGGGAAAGAAAAATGCATAGGGAATGTGCACATGAAAAAAATGATGAACAAAACTCATTTATTCTAATGTTCAAATAAAATACCTAACAGCGGGCGGGAGGTACACGCACCTTTCTGAGGATGTCTTCTGCTAACGTGAGAAAGGCCTTCTCGATGTTGATGTTGGCCTTGGCGCTCGTCTCAAAAAACCTAATGCCATGCTCCCTTGCAATCTGAGTTGAGGAGAAGGCAAGAGAGTAAGAATGGCCGTTGATGATCAAAGCGCTGCTTGTCCAAAAATAAAATGACTGGTCTCCAGTGTGGAGCCGAGATCAGGTAACGCTGAGTCCCAAGAGCAAAGACTGCTATGTTACTTCCAACTCAAATGACCCCTGTTTGCCATGACTCTAGTGAACTACTTAACTTATTACAGCAACATTTGATTCAATAAAAACGATTTCCATTGAGGCCGATATCCCAGAAAATATCTTCACAATAAAATAAGTATTTCATTGTCATGGCAACCATACCTATATAGAGGTGCGACCATGCTCACATTACTGTTCAGAGTTGTGTGCAATGTTTGTACACATTCTCACGTAATACAATGGAAGTCGTTTCCACAGATCGGGGATGGACAATATAAGACGCTGTGATGACGTACTCACCGATCCACATACTACCTACGCTGGCACCTTCTCCAGCAATTTTGTGGCATAATTAAAAGTATCATCAGGTTATTTAGGTCTATTGGTTCAGGCAGACACACATCCACGATCACCATTGTTGTTGCTTTGTTCCTTGCTACGAAAAGGAAGGTAAAAATAGCTACCAGAAATGACCAAAATGTGCTGAAGAAATTCCACTAAGCATAATCGCCGATATCAGCTGTAGCGACTCCGACCTCTGACTTGGAAAAGAACTGCAGGGCATTCTCAAAACTTCGCATGTGGGTTACCCTCGAGCCTAACCGCCTGTCTATGGACTTTCACATTATATGTTAGCATAAAGCCATCACACTTTTATTCGATGAAATTACATGGTTGAACATTTTGGAGTTTGCACCACCTTTACAGTAAACTTCAATTGGGAGCGACAGCTTGAAGCAACCACATTTTGCTCATTTGGAGATCAGTAAGAGAGGAAGCGACAATGCATGTTTAGGAATCCCTAATAAGTGTGTTTTCGTAAGGATATGCAGCTCTTACCTGCTCTCCCTTGGCTTTTGGTACAACCCTCTTATCCTCCATGTCACACTTATTCCCTAGTAGCATTCTCTCAACATCTTCGTTCGCATGCTGCAAATAAAAAAGAAAAAAAAAAAAGTTATTTTGATTAAGGAACCAAACAAAAAACTAATGACTACTACACCACAGAGTACTGACATCATATTGACAATACATGTAGCAAGTTTTGATTCTTTTTGGCGTCACAAAAGCGGCGACACTCATAGGTGGTGGTTCAAGCAGAACTAAACCCATAGATGATTTTACACTTTAGACTGAGTCTCAGCCCTGGAACAACGAGTCCCTGCAACTAAACATGTTTAATAGTATTTGTATATTATTTTTGTGTTAGCCGTTGCTCTTGCTCGCTCTCAATATGTGTAAGCCTGCCACAACAGAAATCTTTAAAAATTGTTTTTTTTACACAAAACTCACAAAAGCCAATAGTATTTTTGATAATTTTTTTTAACAGATACAACTGATAAAATGACAGAGCATAATCCTGCAAATTCTGCCATGGTAATCAATCCTATGAGCACAACAGCAACCATGAGTACATTAACAACAGCGAAGTTTCAAATTTACCCATTTTGATTACAACCCTTAACTGAACAGTTTTAGAGGTTATGTTTGTGCAAAGCCCAGCCTGGTTTAAGGTAGCCAGTACGATTGTTCATACGAACCACTATGGTAACCCGCTGGCAACACGGACTGACGCGCATTTCAAAATATATGTTGTAGCGGCTGGCTGCCTTGATTTTGATAGCCTTACCGTAGTGAAAAATTCTGGGACTAAATAGAAAACGTAACTATGACTTCTTTTCAGTTTGCAACAACAATGGGTCAACAGAACAATGAAGCCGTACCCTTCATTGGCAATTCACTTTATTGACGAGGATTTTCAAATAAATCAGTGCTTGCAACTTAATGTTAATGCTTTCTCCATCCGTTTCCATTTGTGATTTCACACTGTAATAGTCTATTTATTCAGTTAGCCCTTGGTAAATTGGAATCTCTGGGGTACATTATTTGTATTATCAATCCATCCATCCATCCATTTTCTTTTGCCACTTATCCTCACGAGGGTCGCAGGGAGTGCTGGAGCCCATCCCAGCTGTCAATGGGCAGGAGGCGGGGTACACCCTGAACTGGTTGCCGGGCACATGGAGATAAACAGCCGCACTCACAATCACACCAAGGAGCGATTAAGAGTGTCCAATTAATGTTGCATGTTTTTGGGATGTGGGAAGGAAACCAGAGTCCTCGGAGGAAACCCACGCAGGCACAGGTAGAACATGCAAACTCCACACACGTGGGTCCGGGATTGAACCCGAGACCTCAGAATTGTGAGGTCAATCGCTTTACCACCTGACCCACCGTGCCTTTTGTATTGTCATCCATCGTTTATTCTTATTCAATGATTAATTTTGTAGAGAAAATTCTTCATAGTTGAAATGTAATGCCAAAAAAATGAAAGAAAAATTCACAATGAGCAATAATCGTGATTAGTAATTGTGAACAATAATGATCAAAATAATCACGACTATAAATTTCTCCATAATCGTGCAGCCCTGTAGTAAATTAACTTGTCATTATATGGTGGATTCCATTTGCTGAGGGGGTTTTTCTGTAACATAAGACCTGTGATAAATGAGGGTTTACTGGATGACATTTACTGTCAACGCTCCCCCAATCTGCAGTTCAGTAAAATAAAGAACCAAAAGGAACAATATGTGAATATATGGTAATCAGGCTAGCCAACCAATGCATGAACGAACAAACCCAACGAAATTAGAATTAGAATCAGCTCTAATGGCCAAGTATGTATCAACACACAAGGAATTTGTCCCCTGCACCCCTGCCCTGTGAATATTGGCAGTCGTGTCACTGACGGTTTGTTGTCTTTGAGAGTTTCTCCGCAGCTGAAACTAGGTTTGTCATCAATTGCAGCAACCTGTTCAATGTCTATTACTCACTGTACCAGTAATTTCTCTTGATCCAGAGATTCCAAATTGTTGCATTAGCTATTGTCAAATTTGATGCAATTTCTCAGATTGATTCTCCCTCTTCTCTCATCTTCAAAACAATATACACGTGCTCAAATCTCACCTCATCAATGTTGCGCAGCCATTTGCTGATATTTTCAAAGCTCTTGGCGTTGGTGATGTCATAGACCAGCATGATTCCCATGGCTCCTCGGTAGTAGGAGGTGGTGATGGTGTGGAACCGTTCCTGTCCTGCTGTGTCCCTGCACAGACAAATGTACAAATGACTTGTTCCCATTTGTTCATTGGATTAGGCAAAACCTTTACAGAGTCAAGGTACCCGTTTTATACTAGTAAACGCACATGGCACACCACCAAAAAAATTTACAAAAACATTGTGAAATCCAGTGGTGTGAAGAAGTGTTTGCCACCTTGATTCATTTTTTCCAAGATGACATACATGTAAACACACCTGTGGGTAGTTCTTGGGCATGCAAGGTGTTGCCTGCCCCACTGGGAGCAAATTGGGGTTCAGCGTCTTGCCTAAAGACCCTTTTGATATGTGCGTACTTGGAGCCTGTTGGGAATTACTGGATTTAAATTCATGACTCACTTAAGGAAGCAGACATCACTTTTGGTGGCAAAGGGTTTGTCTCATAGCCTCAAATCTGATTTGCCTGGCACAGATTTTGACGCAAAACAGAGACAGATGAGACCAATAGAGTAATCTAATATTGAATATAGATTTTTTTTTTTGTTACCCATTGTGTTGCTAAGATTGTACTGTGCCTAACTCTTTTGTAGTCATCAGGGTAGCACAAGAGGTTTAAGGACATCAAATTTAAGACATATTTGAGCCAAATTCAATAACTCATTTTAGAAATGATAACAACAAGTGGGGCACATGGATCAAGAAAACATTTTGTGATGGAAAAAAAAAAAGTACTGTAATTCCCACCCTTAAGAGCGCACCTGGTTATAAGCCTCACTCAGTACATTTGTAAAGGAAATAGCATTTGCTACATACATACGCCACAGCTGTGTAAAAGCCGCAAGTGCCCACATTAAAACAAGATATTTACAAAGAAAGACGGTACACAGTTTAACGCTGACGCTAGCGCCGCGCTAACAGGTCTGGCTAAAAAAATGAATAAAATAAGGTAAAAATCACTGAGACATGGCAGTAAAACGCTAGCACAGCGCCAACAGGGCCGGACCGGTAAAAGTCACTTCCACGGCACATATATTCCACCGGTCTCACGCTTACTTTTTTCCACTCGAGTGCTCGTTTGTGGCTGTTAGAGAAAAATGCACAAATTATCCCACATCACTGCATAAACCGCAGGATTGAAAGCGTTTGAAAAAAGTCGCATCTTAAATTACGGTAAATAGTATTTAAAAGGAGCATGAAACATTTGTACTTTACATTGCAATTACCATGAATTCTACCATACAGGCAAAACAATTAATTGCTAACCTAAACTGTTACTTTTCGTTTCATCAATACAATTTGACAACCCTAAGGGATACATCTTTGAACAGCAATATTTAAAGATTAAGTAATTTAAAGTGCCACTGTCATTAAATGCATGATTTTTAGTATGTTATTAATGAAAAAACGGCAGCCGACATGGACCCATGCGTTTTTTTCCACCCCAAAACATGTTTTTGACATATACAGCTTTTTGTAACTCCCGCCATGAAAATCCTCTCGGGGGATTTGTTTTCGAGAAGAAGCAGGATGTGACGTAAAGGACACACCTGCCTTTAAGTGGACTTGTTTGTTTCCATTAGTTTTACCTCCGGGTAGCTTTTTGTTCCTTCGTGTTAGCCAAAATGCCGTTGGAATGCAAAATACAATACTCGTTGCATTGCTGGACATTGCTTGAACACTCGGGAGAATTGATTTACCCCTCATAAGTTTGCAATAGACCAGGTTCGTCGTGAAAAATGGATTGCACGGGTGCAGAGGACGAGAGTTTTGTGGGTTCCAAACGACAGGTAGACGTGTATACAGCTACTAAAAAAAAAAAACAATAGTTTGGTGCGGACCACGTAATCGGTCTCTCATACCGTAACAAAAGATCCGCGTACGTAATGTGTTGCTGTGCGCATCGGACGGCATCGGGCTGCTGTGTCGCTTCACCAGCGAAGCGCATGGGCTCCTGGACGGCGGCGGCTCTGAAGAACCCACCCGACAATGCCTCACTCAGCCGCGTTCGGCGACAACGCAGTAAAGCGCCCCGGCTCGACGGTGTTGTTCATTGCGTACTGCGGCGGCAATGAACAACCCCCTAAAGCAGCACGGCTCGGCCCCGTGATAAGCCACCTCGGCGCCAAAAATGAGCCACACCGGCTGGCTGCGATGAGCCGCAATGGCTCATCTCAGCCGCGGAAGTGGATCGGACGGGAGGCAGTTGGGCCGTGATCGCATATCATCTGAATATGGCTCGAAACAATAGTGTAATATTGCCCGGGTAACCTCACTCGGTTGTGTGGTATTCTTGTTTTAGAAAAGAGCTTCCATGTAAGGGGAGTGTCCGTCTCCCATAGTTAGGGTGCATCGTGTGTTTTCATTGGCGTATGTCCGGGTGACGTCACGGACAGAGGATGCAGGCAATCTGAAGACCACCTGGATGTCGAAGAATGACACTTCTGCAACTTTGCACATGGATGAAGTGCTCTCGCACACATTTATTTTTTCATATAGCCATTAAAGTGAATAATGTTAAATGTATTTTTCATTACAGTATCTATTTTAAAAAGTTTATAGGGATGACACTTGGCCTTTAACGATAATTTAAGCATTCACAACACCATGTTGTGATCCGGTAGAATGTAAGAAATTACATCAGAAAGAATATGTGGATGAAAAAAAATGTCTCTTAGGATGTGAAGTGAATCAATTACAAGGTGTGGTGAGTACAACCATTTCCTCCAGGGAGATAACGCCAACCAACTCAATATAAAATGCTCAATAGCAGGGACAGCAATATTTCTGGGAGATACCATCTCCTGTCTGGGAAGTCTTACGCAACTGAAATGTCGGTCCACTGTTAATACAAGGAACACAGCCACATAATGAATTTCAAAGATACAAAGATAACACTGCTTATTTTATTGTAATTACTCTTATAGCAGTAGATAAGTGATATTAATTATATGCCTGCAAGAATGCTATTGATAAGAATGAACCAAAAAAAAAAAATAAATCTGTAAATTGTGATTCATGTTTCAATAATTCCTTCGCTTCACTATGCTGTTCGGACAGATCACGTTGAAAATCTCACACTCACAAGTATACAGTAGCAACACTTGTATACCTGAAAAACTGAAACTCTCAACATCCATCTATCATTGCTTACGCAGAGACAAAGCAGCCTTTTGACGGATCTGAATTTGGTTAAATTTATACGTTTCTAAGTTTGATTATTATACACAAACATAATTTAATAGTTTTTTTTCTACAATATACACCTGAAGATTGTGTTTTTTTATTGTAACTACAAAGGCACAATGGAAGGTTTTGGTGGTCAGGTTCATCTAGACCAGTGATTCCCAAACAGTGTGCCGTGTGTGGTCTTAGGCTGTGCCATGGGAAGGTTATCCAATTTTATGTAATTGCTCAAAAAAATGAAAAAAAATTCAAAAAAACATTTCCAAGAAATAATGTATCTTGATTCATCTTTTTATGCCAGTGAGGCACAATGAAAGACAGAAAAAAAACCATTTTCTATTAGATGGCACGAGTAATAGTAATTAATCTATCCATTTTTGGTGACATTTACTTTTGTTGGTGTGCTGTGGGATTTTTTAAATTGTAAAATATGTGCCTTGGCTCTATAAAGATTGCCAATTATGTAAATTGACTGGGATTACTAACTGTGTGGTGTGTTAGAAGTTCTCCTAAACGAGGTATTTTATTCATATCAGTATCTATACAAAGCAATGTAAAGTTACATGAACCGTTCCGAAATTCTTACATTTCTTCATAAACTGGTTAAAAAAAATGTGCTCTGACCATGGAAATCACAACAAAAAAAAAACAACAAAGCCTGCTTTAACTAATATCATACTATTCCAGTTAAAGGGAGTCCTCGGTCTACGACAGATCCGTTCCTACAGTAGCAACTTAACTCGGATTTCGACTTAAACCGGGTTTCACCGTTAAAGTGAAAATTTACGATGACAACTGGGATTGGCTTCATGGGATGCCGTGACCCTCATGAGGATAATCGGCTCAGAAAATGGGTGTTGGTACTTCATATTGGAAAAAAAAAATACATTAAAATGAAAAATCTAAAATGCTTCACTTACCATTCGGGAAGGGAGGCTGGGCACTAATATTAAGGTGGAGGCCACAAACTATCCCACGGGCTGCCAGTTTGTGACCCCTGCTCTAAACCGTACAATACGTCCCCTAGCTTTATGCTATCAATACAATGCATAACAACATAGTTGGGCTAAAGGAAGCTAGCAGACATATTACATAATTATAAACCTACAAAGTGTTACTTTCATACAGAAGAACAAACATATGAACAGCATACTAAAACAACAAAAGTGGTCCCCTCTTCTTGCTCTTAATAACCCCGTATCTCTCTCAGGACACCTCATTGCTTGCTGTGGAACAACATAATACACTGTATGTGCAAAACACTAAATTCAGACTTGCCTGTGTACTGTAAAAACCTATAAATATTATAGCTTATGGCTGCAATTGATAAACTCCAATATAGTGAGGGAACACTACACAGAACCTGGACAGGCAAATAAAAGTGAAAGACAAGTGACTCACCAGATCTGTAGTTTGATCTTCTTTCCTTGTAGTTCCACAGTTTTGATCTTGAAATCTATTCCTACAGAAAAAAATATATACATTTATGAAACCAATGTACATAAATCATCATCACATGAAACACTGACAGTGAGACCTGTATGGTAAAGGCTTCTTAGCCACAAATAGCATCTAGACATTGGGTAAAGTAAAGAGGAAAACATAATGAGAGAGAATAATAACTCCTCCTGATGTTGCAGTGTAAGGGCCTGCAGGGCCTTGAAGGCATTACCAGAGCGCAACGAGATAAGATGCTGGCTCAAATTGGGCACACAAAGACGGGCACAGAGACACACATACTTGGGACGACTGTAGATTTAGGACAACATGACGTGTCCAATTGTTGTGTTATCATGATTGCAATATTCAGCAAAGTAATTCAATTTTGAATGATTGTTATTTTTCTGGCAAGTTCACGAAGCCACAGGAGGGACAACTGATGACTCTTGGCCCAGAAGTGTTGTTTTCCTATCCAAATAACTGAGCTGTCACTTCAGTTAAAGCAAAAGGATTCTACAGTTTACAAGTTCAAGAAACAGCTGTGCTCCTTGTTGGGCTGGGCCACAAGCATAACCAAGGAAGCAGGTGCCAAATTGTGACTCACTGAGTACTATGCACACCCAGGGGAGGGCAGAAGGGGAATATTTAGGTTAAAAAAAAATGTGTGGAGGAATAGGCAAAAGAGATGGTATGCTTGCATCCATATTATTCCAAAATACATAGGATAATGATTGGACAGTAATGCAAAGTGTCTGTTCTCAACAACACTACTTGATCAGTTTGGTTTCCAAAAAGAAACGCTCAGGTGCGTTCAGGAATTACATCATGTGCTTGTATGGAATCAAAGCACTAGCCAAAATGGTGTTGGGTTTCTCGTGAGACACACAGCCAGTTGTCAGAAAACCGTGTATTGTACGTGACAGTTAATCTCCTTGGCAATCACAGACCACCTCTTCATGAGAAAACCATGCTTTCAATGATTCACATAGATGGACACAAATTTTAAATTCAAAACAGATTTTATGATACATTACAATTTATGGCTACCTTCTAATCTATATTTTAATCTTGGACTAAATCTTTTAGGCAAACTTCAGACCATGAGTGGGTAAACTATGGCCCGCAGGCCACATCCGTCTTGTTGATGTTTCAATACAGCCGCCTAAGATTGGGACAGAATTGCCCAAATCATACCAAAATCATGACTAAATCATTAGACCTTGTCTGTAATGCCTACTGGTTGCACCAGGTTGTGCTGTAATGCCCACTGGTTCCATCAGATGGTAGATCCAGTGATACATTGAGTTAACTTTGGCTGTTCAGTTTCTACTGAGCCTGTATATGCTACCCTTGGGTCAAATTATTCAAAACTTTAATTTTGACTACCATAACTATGCAGATGACACACAGGTATATTTAGCAATGTCTCCAGATGACCACAGTTCAATTGAGGTATTATGCCATTGTCTAAATCAGATAAATAACCTAATGAGCCAAAAATTTCTTCAACTAAATCACAACAAAATTGAGACAATTGTTTTTGGCAATAAGGAAAAGAGACCTGCTGTTAGTAAACACCTGGACTCTCTGTCTTTAAAAACCAAAGACTAAGTCCGAAACATTGGTGTTCTGATTGATTACGACACGACTTTCATCAATCATATCAAATAAGTCACAAAACCTGCCTTCTACCATCTGAAGAACATATCTAGAGTCAAGTCTTGTATGTGTCAAACAGACCAGGAAAAGATCATCCATGCTTTTATCTCAAGTAGACTTGACTAATGTAATGGTCTTCTGACTGGACTCCACCCCCCAAAAAAAAGAATATTAAACAGCTGCAGCTCATTCAGAATGCTGCAGCTCACGTTCCTATCAAAACAAAGCGGTCAGAGCATATAACTCCAATCATAAATCCTTGCACTGGCTTCGAGTCAGTTTTAGAATAGATCTTAAAAGTTCAGCTACTGGTCTTTAAATCACTAAATGATTTAAGTCCTGGATACATGAAAGAAATGCTTACAGAATACAAACCCAGTTGAGCTCTGAGATCGACTGACTCGGTCGGGTAAAATAGTGGAGTGCAGAGTCCAAAGCAAACATGGTGAAGCAGCATTTAGCTATTATGCTGCACAGAAATGGAATAAGTTGCCAACAGAGGTGAAGTATGAATGTTTTTAAATCCAGGTTGAAAACTTTTTCCTCATGCTTTTTAAAATATATCCACTTTTTGATCATATTACTTGCACTGTTTTCAAATATATAGTCATTTTTATTGTTTTTAAATCTATTTTAAATGTTTTATCGCTTTGTTTTCAAATGACTTTGATCATGTAAAGGACATTGAGTTACCTCGTGTATGAAATGCAGTATACAAATAAATTTGCTTGCTTACTACTCTCCTTCAGCTATGGAATATCTTGAAGCTGTAAAAAAAAAAAAACAAGTGCACAATTTCATCATCACCACACTTTATATTTTGCCTTTGTAAAAAGTGTATTTTTTGTTAATTTTAAATTTACACAACAGTTTTGCTGGTGTGTTAAGTGCGCAATGCATTGTGGGTCATCCCGACATACACTGTCATAAATCGGTCATGGAGCTTAAGTACTGTCTTACTGAAGGATTTACAATACTTCATTTATATTTAGAATGAAACGTGAGACCTTTCAACTGTACTGTACTGTGTAGTCCAGACTGAGCTGATTTAACGCGCTGCACAGCTGATGTAAGGTAAGCAAGTGCTTTCAATCACACACACTTTTGGAAATTACACAGTTGTGCAATTTTGTCACCTTTTCTTACTCTTCAGATCAAAATGACAGTTGTGGGAGCAATTGTGAGTTTGTATGCCTCCAATATCAAAACACTCTTAGTTTCACATTTTCGTACGTGCACGCACAGAAACTGATGCCTTCATGGAGAACAATGGTCATCCATCTATCGGTCAGTCTTTACAGAAGTGTTTATTTTGAAATAGTTATTGTACTGCATTGTCATGTCAATTCTGCACTAAGTTGCTGATTTACCACTAATATTTAAGTTTTGGTTCTTGTTGATGTAGCTAACTTGTGTGGCGTATATTACCAAATACAGGAAATCCTTGACTTAAGACGCACTCGACCTATGACATTTCAACTTTATGACTCCTGTCCTTTTGTCATTTTCTTCCTGCATAGCTAATGCATAGCTCTTGTCTGTGTGCGCCGGGAGTATCCTTGCCTTTTTCACACTACATTTTAAACATTATGGCCCCAAAGGTCAAAACTGTGTCTTTTAGCAATGCTGGTCAAGCCAAAAGAAAAGCAATTACAAGGAAATTAAGCTTAACATCAAATAAAGATCAGGGAAAGGAGAGACACCGACAAACATCGGTGAAGACTTGGGCTTCAGTCGGTCGACCGTGGTGATCATTATTAAATTAAGGACATAGCCCATATTTTAGTACACGTGAAGGGTGGACGGGATCACAAAGCAACTTTTTGTGAAGGGAAAAAAAAAAGCATTCTTTGATCCTTGGTAAGATGGAAAGATCACTTACATTATGGGATCAAGGATCAGAATCAACATAGGCTTAAAATCAGCCCAATACTCATTCAAGAAAATGCACAGCATATTTTCCAAACTTTGAAAGAGCAGAAGTATACAAGTATTTTGACATAAATTTTGACTAAGGGTGAAATCTGACTTATGCGGAAATTCAGGTTACGTAGCGAGAATAGGAACGGAACTTGTTCGTAAATCGAGGACTTCCCGTAAGGGGCAGTTAAAGTAATGTTTTTTTTGTAGTGGATAAGTAGTATTCATGCCACTTGGCAGCTGCTGCTCTGAGAATTGCCAGAGCAAAACTAACACTGATGCAATGGCAAAAAAAAAAAAAAAAAAAGTTCCCATTAAATAATATAATAAAAAATATCAAAGTATTAATACAATAGTGACTTTTTGGTTATTTTTCATATGTAGGCATCTACTTGTGACTTGGCCACTCAGCCAAAGTTTGCCCACCCCTACTTTACACTGACCTGATCAGTATCGGCCAATAATTAGCATTTTATGCTGATCGGCTTTAATGTCATAATTCGCAAATCTGATTAATAACTGCATTGATCAGGTACACACAAAAAAATTATTCACCATTGCAATCATGGACAGTATATTTGAATCCAAATGCTAGGTTATTTTTAGGCTCGTTACATCTTTTGGTATAGTACTGTAAATATCTGCTTATACACATGTGATTGTTATTATTACTACTCTATTTAAAAAACACATCGGCAGTGTGGGACAGACACATAATTCCTGGATTAGACTATAAAACAAATACGGTCTTTCACAATTGCACTGTCTGACTGCAGCAATAAAATGTTGAATTTCGATACCACATCCCATTCCATCAATGTTGGTAAAAAAATGCCTTATTACAGCCCTCAAAACAAACTTTGCAGGAGCAGCTGATCCAATTTAAAAACTGATATAACAAAAAGAAAACAAAAAAACAGGGGTTGTACAGTTTACAAAGTGACCATATACCACACTGAAAAGACACTAAGTCTCACTGTGTATAAGCTCATGAGCCACCACAGAAGCATACCAGTGACAGCAAAGAGGAAATATGTGGGAATGTAGGGAAGTGATACCAGTATCGATGTCATGGGTGCTCACTACAATATTGATCAGGTCAACAATACAAGTATGCACACAGTATGATAGGGGAGGGGTGCCTTGGAATGGATTAGGCTATTTCCATGTAAAATGGGTTCAGATTAAAGTTACGAAACGATTTATGGAACGGATTAATTTCGTATGTAGCGGTAACAGTTTACTAGGAATAAAAAACAAGATTTCAACTAAAATATATTGGTTGAAATTGCCTTACTGAAAATATTTAGGTAAGTTTTCTACTCAATGTGTATTTCTGGGAAAAAAAAAAGCTCTTGAAAAAAGTGCAATGGCTTACTTTTGTGTATTCATAATTGCTCTGTAACTAAGCAAAAATGTAAGTCATACAACTACCTAATTAGTTGATTAAAAAAAAAAACTCTAATACTACAATACTCAATAATTGCAGTTCTAGTGTAGACTCACATCTTCCTTAAAATGTATAATACTTCCACTTACACTTCTTTCATTGGCTCTGTTGATACAAATATTTAATTACAAAACAGTTTGACCCTGAAACCGATTAAATTTTCATTATTTCCAATGGGGAAAACAGTTCAAGAATTTGAACACATAAGCGTCAACCAGCATCCTGTATCACATCATGTTCGACCTTTAAGAACACAACCTTCTCTAGCCCACATTATTAGTACATTCTAAACATGTATAACCTCTACAAACAAGGCCAACAGCTATTTGGAGGCCTTTGAAATGAGGATGAGTGACTAAAGAGAAGGGGGGTTTCCATTTAGCGTATTTTAAGAAGCAGCTCAGTCTAAACGTACAAGCACTGTACAGTATAAGTACTAGATACTACGAAAGATTACACTGTTTATCTCCAGAATATAAACATCTAGTCTTGATCTAACTATTTCTGATATTTTCTTAATCAAATATGCCAAAATACTGACACACTGTGGCAACCCCTAACGGGACAAGCCGAAAGAAGAAGAAGAAGAAGAAGACAGTGACCTATAAATGTTTATTTTCCAGTCCCTAGATTGATCTACATCTAAAAGCATTATATTGCAGAATGTTAGCACTCACGGTATCCATCAAAATACAAAGCATAAGCTTGGAATACACAAAAACTACAAAAGCAATGGCTATATCTGCAATAGTCTGCATATTTCACCATATATAATAACTCGACACATCAGCGTTTCCTAATTTTTTTGCAGAAGTAGTTTGGATTGATGCATAACTGTGCCCCAAAAACATACTTAGCATTAACAATCGCACTCAATTAGAATAGCAACGTGACACCTCTTGCATGCCATCATGAATTTGGGTAAGCAAGCAAAATGCCAATTCACTTTCAATGGTGGAGGAAATGCCCTTGATTGATACTTTTTCATTTTAGTAAAAAAAAAAAAAAAAAAAAAAAATCTACAATTTAGTGTATATTGTTACAGTCCAAACAGCAGTACTTGTGACAATGCAGATTTAAACAGTCATGCTTGAAGGTTTACTAACATCCCGATATACATCTTAAAGGGCTACTGTCATGAAATGGATGATTTTTAGTATGTTATGGATGAAAAAACGGCAGCCAATATGGGCCCATGCGTCCCCCCACCACAAAACATAATTTTGACGTATACAGCTTTTTGTAACTACCGCCATGAAATCCTCTCGAGGGATTTGTTTGAGAAGAAACAGGAAGTGATGTAAAGGACAGAAGCGCCACCAAGTGGATTAGTTTGTTTCCATTAGTTTTATCTTCGGGAAGGTAGTTCGTTGTTCCTTCGTGTTAGCCAAAATGCCGGCTCGTTGCATTGGTGGACATTGCTTCAACACTCGGGAGAATGGATTTACCCTAAATAAGTTTGCAATAGACCCGGTTCGTCGTGAAAAATGGATTGCACAGGTGCAGGGGACAAGAGCTTCGTAGGTTCCAAATGACTGGTAGGTGTGTATACAGCTACTAAAAAAAAAAATAAAAATAATAGGTTGGAGCGGACCACGTAATCGGTCTCTCATAACGTAACAAAAGATCCGCGTACGAAATGTGTCGATGTGCGAGTCGGACAGCGTCGGGCTGCTGCGTCGCTTCGCCAGGGAAGGCTCAGCGGACGGCGGCGGCTCTGAAGAACGCAGCCGACAATGCCTCACTCAGCCGCGTTGCGCGCAGTAAAATGCCCCGGCTCGACTGTGTTGTTCATCGCGTACTGCGGCGTCTATGAACAACCCCTTAAAGCAGCACGGCTCGGATCCGTGATAAGCCACCTCGGCGCCGAAAATGAGCCACACTGGCCGGCTGCGATGAGTCGCAATGGCTAATTTCCGCCACGGAAGTGGATCTGACGGGGAGGCGGTTTGGCCGTGATCGCATATAATCTGAATATGGCTCGAAACAATAGTGTAATATTGCCCCGGTAACTTCACTCGGTTGTGTGGTGTTCTTTTCAAAAAGAGCTTCCGTGTCAGAAGGGGCGTGTTCGTCTGACATAGTCGGGTGCACTGCGTGTTTTCATTGGCGAATGTCTGGGTGACATCACGGACAGATGATCCAGCCAATATGGCGACCACTTGGATGTCGAAGAATGACACTTCTGCAACTTTGCACATGGATGACGTGCTCTCCGCTCACATTTATTTTTTCGTATAGCCATTAAAGTGAATAATGTTATATGTATTTTTCATTACAGTATCTATTTTAGAATGTTTATAGGGATGACACTTGGCCTTTAAGGATGATGAAAACTACATATGTTATTCATTTCAATATCTATGTGGAAAAAAATGAGCGGAGAGCGTGTCATTCATGCACAAAGTTGCGGAAGTCTCACTCGACATCCCACTGGTAGCCATATTGCCTGCTATATCATTTACAGCTGTCACACTAGGACAGTCGCCATTGAGAAGACGCTGTGCCCCCTGCTATGGGAGACGAACCACAGAGATTTTCAGATATTTCTGATGCCCCTTCTGACACGGAAGCTCTTTTCAAAGAAAATATCTCACAATCGAGTGAAGTGACCGGGGGAATATTATCCTATCGTTTCAAGCCGTATTTAGATGATATGCGGATCACTTCTAACTAACAACAGACTCCCTGACAGTATGTATTACAATATGAAGTGTACTCAGTATGAAGCGTACTCAGGAGGACCCATGCGGGGCGAATTACTACTTTAGGGGTGCCCAGACACTGGTGGCTGGGAGACCTCCCATTGCCTCCAACACGCACCCAAACCCCCTCCCCACCCGATCCACCTCCATGGCGGCAATGAACAACGCCGGCCCCGGCAATGAACAACACCGGTGGCGGGGATGAACAACTCTGTTACGTTCTGACGTCGACCCCCCCCCCCCAACTATTTTTTTTAATAGCTCTGTACATACCTACCTGTCATTTAGAACCCACAAAGCTGAGCAATGCATTTTTCACGACGAACTGGGTCTTTTGGAAAAGTGCGAAGAGTGAATCCATCCTCCCAAGTGTTTGAGCAAAATCCAGCAATGCAACAAGACAGTGCAACACGTAGGGAAAAAACAGCTACTGTCCCGCCAGTAAAACTGGTATAAACACACGAACCTGCCAGTGTGGGCATCTGTAAAAAAACGTCACTTCCTGCTTCTTCTCCAAAACAAATGCCGAGAGGATTTTCATGGCGGGAGATGAAAAAAAAAAAAAATCTATGGACAACAACATCATGGCGTGTGGTGAAAAAAACGGATGGGTCCATTCTGGCTGCCATTTTTTTTTTTTTTAGATAAAAAAACCATACTAAAAATCATGCTTTATGTGTTGGTAGACCTTTAAAATACAATACAATAAAGACTTTTTACTAAAACTGCTTACTTCTTAACAGATATAAAGAACACGTTTTTTGCATCCCTAATGGTAGATTTGTTAACCTAATATTGAAGGGACATTATAATCGATTAATTTATGGTAGTTGAAAACGGACTGACTTTAATTGATAAGTTGGTGATGTGAATGAAATGCATCGCTACAACGTATCAGTTGTTAATGAAAAGAATCCCAACAACCGGTTTAAGAACGTATATAAAAAAAAATATTACTTAGGCCAAAAAAAAATTATGGGTATATGCGAGCTCACATATTTATTCCGTGGTGTAAAAATGTTAGGGTTGGTCAGGAAATTGAAACCATAACATTTTTTTTTAAACTTCTTATTCACACATTCTTAACCAATTTCATATCAGGTTAACTTGCTTTAAAAACAGGTAAGCATCCAAGATATGCAGCATTGGAGAGTATGACAAAAGATTTGTAATGTGGAATATGACTTTTTAATCATCCCAACAGGAATAAATACTGAGTGGTTCTTTTTAAAAGTCCTGTATTTTGGCTATTTAGACCTCCACAGAATGACTTAACATGGACTGATATGTGGGTAGTGTTACTGTTAGCTTCGAATCATATGACTCACGTAAATAAAAATTTCCACTCCAAATATTTCCTTAAAGGAAGACTTTGTCGAAAGTAACAGGTACGGGAGCACACATTAAAAGTTAGTAGATGAGGATTCAGTGTTTCTTTTACATCTCTAAATTGGAAAAGTATTATCGAAATTCCTCTCTCGCTCACACATTCCAATGAGCCCGGGTGGAAAACTGACAGCCAATCAGCGTTTGCCACGCCTGCAATCAGCGTTGGCCACGTCTGAAGTGATTCCTGTTCTGACCGCCCCAGTGCTCGTGGATATGTTTCACCAAACAGAGAACATCCACTATCTGGCATCTTGCGGCTGATTTTTGTGAAATATAATTACAAAAAAAAAACAAAAAATAGCATCATGTACAATGTTCAAGCCAATGTGTTTGAGCCAGAATACACAGGCAGAACTTGACGTCTTGGAGAGGGGGCGTGGTGCTGACGACGAACAATAATCCCATTATATGGACCGCAGAGATTTGTTAGATGCTTTTTTGAGGAGTTGGTTTAGATTTAGAGAATATACAGCAGGGGTGGCCAGACTTTTTTACCCCAAGATCTCCTTTTCAACCAGCCAACCTCTCGCGATCAATGGCTGCGGGGGTGGGGGTGCACACGCACATCGCCGTAAATCGGAGCTGGGAAGTGTTGTGCTAAGAGCCAATAAAGCCAGTATAACAGCGAGTTGATGCTCCATGTTATTACTACTCCCACCATTGGGCAAACAAAAAAATAATGTACAATGTTCAAGCCTATGCATTTGAGCAACGATACACACAGGCAGAACTTGACATATTTGAGAGGGGACGTGACGCTGACGGAGGAGCACAACAACCACATAACATGGACGTTGGAGATGTTCCAGACAGGCTTGTTTCGAAAAACTGGTGTTTGTGTTCTCTTTGTGACCTAATGCCAACTGTGGATGAATGTCAGTGTTGTCGTGAGTTTGAAAAGATCGAACAAAAAAACGGAGCGTATCGGAATGACCTTGGATCATGATCAACAAGTCTCCATGACAAAGATACTATGTTTGTTTGGACGAAGATGTGTTACATATCAATTTACTTTGATCCATGACAGTATGATGAAAGGACCACTTGTACGTCCAGTGGAAAATCAGTGAGTACACATTTTTAATGGTCTTGGAATGCTATGTGAATGCTTTAAAAGCTATATGAATGCTATGGGCTATGTCAAAAGGTTATCAAAAATGTGATCTTATTTTCTGAGTACGGTGTAGGACTACCTAGTGGTTTATTTCTATCTGCAATATAAAATGCAAAAAAAAAATAAATAAAAATTGGGACTTCCCAAAAGTGATTACACGTATATATATCCATCCATCCATTTTCTTAGCCGCACAAGGGTCACGGGAGTCCTGGAGCCTATTCCAGCTGTCAACGGGCATGAGGCAGGTTACAGCCACGCAGAGAACATGCAAACTACACACAGGGATATCCGGGATTGAACCCGGTTCCTCATAACTGTGAGGCCAACACTTTACAGCTGCGCCACCTCATAAAGTATCTTGTTGCTTATACAGTACCAGCACAAGAGGCTAAAGTTAAGCGGCTAATAAACAGTAATGTTTAGATGGGTGCAAATTTCTCCAGCTGATGAACGAGCTTCAACTGTGACCGCCACAGCTTTATCCTGACAGGTTGACCTCACGGGAAGTTAAAGGAGGACAAATTTGGCTGCGTTTTCTCAGTTTTGTTGCACAACATGCATCTTGGCCTAGGTAGAACAAATGGTCTGTAATGCTAAGCACTGGCAACGTCAGGGACCTGGTCAAGGATGTTTCTTCCAAGTCTGGCTGTGAAAGATGGCACGTATCAAGATTTTGGTTGGATTTAAAAAATGTTCTTTATTTAAAAAAAAAAAAAATTCAATTCATGTCCATAATATATGTAAGAAACATATTACTTCACATTGGTGGTTTTATTGTACGTATGAATTTTGGGGAAAGTCTTCCTTTAAGAGAAGTAGTAAAAAAAAAAATAAACCAGTTGGAAACTTCTGATTTTGGATCAGAACACTAACCCCAATTGAAATAAAAATCAATAATATAAGGGAGCATAAACACACTTGGCATTGGGGGCCACAGAAACATCAAAGGCCATTTATATTCTTCATGTAAATAGTTAACTCAGTGGTCCCCAACCTTTTTGTAACGAGGACCGGTTTTGAGTAGGCATTAATTGAAAAATTTCCCTCACTATAATGCATGGGCCTTATGGGTTATCCTCTCAAGTAACTGTGCCGCAATGTCCCTGCTATTTCATTTATTCTTCTTCTCCAAAAGCAGGACATTTTCAATCTTTTTCACTGCAATCTCTCCGAAACATTTGCTGCAAATGTATGGCGTCAGGTCGCTATCTAAAAGAGAGCTCAAACTATGTTGAAATGAGCGGAACGGCCACATTTAAAAAAAAAAAAAACAGGGCACAACAAAATTGTTGTTTTGATAGCGACCTTAGGCCATAGGTGTGGGGCTTGTGAATCACCCGTTGCGATGAACCCGTAACACAGATAGGAATGTTATTTTATTTTAAATGCAGCTTTTTTTTTAGCAGTCTGTGACCCCTCTGTTGTCTCATCGGCTTGTATACTTTTTCCAAAAAAACTATCCAGTGAACTGTTTCTGGTTCATTTTACGAGGGCTACTGCCAAAGAGTCAAGTGTGTTAATTAGGCAAGGGTGGAAGTGGTTGTGTTTCAAAATAAGATAACCGAAAGAAAAAAAAAACAATCATTTATTACTCATTCTTTGCAGCCTGGTACAATATGGTCCCCGGACCGGGGCCCGGTGGATGGGAACCACTTATTTAAATGACTGAATAAAGAAGCGGTTTGCTGTCCAGACTTAGTGATCATGTGTGAGCACATGAGCAACAGAGAAAGGGAGAGAACAGCATGCATGTCACATAACCCAAAACATGCATGTTATAGTTTCTTCTGACCATAAAATAGGACTGTTGCTATCTGCATTGCCAGAATACAAACAATTCACCGCAAGGTGTTGTTTTCTCAATTTAGAAGTGAGTTGAACAACACGCGTTGGCCAGATGCAAAATTACATCATCATAACATCATATGCATCATAAAGCTGTTGTTTTCCAGAGGTTAGAAACTAAACACTTGCATGGTTGTTTTTCTAAACCCCGATTAGTCACCCTGTGAAGGCTTAATGTGCCGTCTGATTGATGTATTGGAAACAAATGACACTCCTCATCACATTGGATTGTTTGATTGGCACCCTAGGCGGAAGTCAAAGAAGTCTAAAAACAGATCATCAGTGGAGAAATAAAAGTAACAATTGGCATACTGATCATTGTAACTGAGTACAAGTATTGATTCTTTTTAACATAAATACTCAGGTCAAAGTAAAGGTATGGCACAACCAAACTACTCTGACAAGTACAATTCATCCAAAATGTTAGAGTAAATTCAACAGAGTAAATGTCGCCTTTTACTAAGCCCTAGACTAAGTATGAAAGTGTCAATTTCATTTTTTTTTTTAAATGGTTTTGTCATAGAGCGTTCAGAAAGGCCCCCTCTGACAGCTACTTCTGTTAGACCCAGTTTTAAATCCGCTTTGTCCATCCATAGGCGACTATGACCACCCCCTTCCTCTGATTGCTTGCATCCATGTCGAAACTTTGGGACCATGTTTGTTATTTTGACAGCGCTGGCTCAGGAGTGGAAAGGGAAAGCGGAACGCTTCACTAGAGATGTTGATAACCCTGAGAAATTCAGATAACCTGATGTAAAGCCTCTTGCCGGAAAAACATCTACAACTCAGGAATTGGTGGACTATTTTAGTTCTGATTTATTTACTGAAGTACTATAGACAATATTAGATCCAAAATATGAGGAAAAAAAATAGTTTGGAAAAATAAATTTAGTTTTTTTTTCCTTCCAGAATTAACCCATGATATGGGTTATAGGTTTGTCCAAAATTAAAGTTTTTAACTAATAGTTTAACAAATTGCAGGCCATAATCAATCAAAAACTGTAGTTGTTAAATCCATACGGTTTCGTTCGATTATATAAATAGTTGGGTAATTTGAGAAAAGGCTCGTTTTCACTTCAAAATGACGACAGATGGCCTCAATTTAAAATTCTTAGTATTACTATATAAAGTAAAACACCAAGAACACATCAAATAAAACGAGGATATTGAAGGACATTGTTGCATTCACACTTGTACTTATAACGGGAGATAAAAAAAAAGATGATTTTCTTTTTAACAGAGATACAACCTGAGGATCATTCATGAAATGACTGCGTATCAAATGCGCTGTTTATGGAAAACGGGACGGTCCATTTATAATGCCAGAAGAAATAAACAAAGCATCAGCTATATGTCACTGCCGCTTATATAAGATAGTGACAGCTCTGTGGAAATATAGTGTGAATGTGTTTGATGCTGGGATAGCTCAAGTTTTTTCATTTTTATTTATTTATTTATTTTTAAATCGCCTGTTTTAATATGGTTAACTTACCTAAATACACAACAAAATTGTACGGCTGCTAAAGCTTACTTGGACGTAAAAACGATATGAAAAAGGTGTTGGCGTGTGGAGAGAACGTAACAGGGCTCAGCCTAGTTAGCTTGCAATGTCAAAAATTCCACAGCAATTCCAATGGCACCTTAACTCGCTATACATTGCTTATGAGTTACGCTTCGTAAAAAAAATAATAATAATAATAATAATGGCGTTAGTAACATCACACTCAGCTCAAGCAAGGGTTACTTGAGTTGAACAGCTCTTAAAATTGCACAACTTGTCTTCCAGCTATCTCGTGCAGGCCCGGACAGGGAACGAGCTAACACCAGGCTAGCCACACAGATACAGCTTAGTCTTTAGGGAAGACGCCGCTTCGCCTCCCAAATGCAAGCGTCAACAAAAGAAAATTGACGTGACACTAAATCCCGAGTTTGTTACGCTTCCTTACCTATGGTGGAGATGAAGGTTGTGTTAAAGGCGTCGTCAGAGAAGCGGAACAGCACACAGGTCTTCCCCACGCCCGAATCTCCGATGAGAAGCAGCTTGAATAGCAAGTCGTACGTCTTCTTAGCCATTGAAACTAGTAAGTGTGCAGCCGCACTGACACAGAAAAATCTCCTAACACGACTATGTCAAGTCTGAAGCCAGCTCCGACACCAACCTGACCAACTGCTCCGATATTGACAACCTGGGATTTGTTGATTAGCTTTGGGAAGCTAGTTGGCTAAATACCGCCACAAAAAAAACCGCGTCAGAGAAGTTATAGTCCAAAAGCCCGACTGTTTCCCCCTTGAAAGCGCGAGAAATGGTAGCGACAACTTGAGGTCCTCCAGCGCGATTCCTCTTTTCCACGCTTTCTTTTCTCCCACACAGTCGGGACAAAATGGCTCCTCTCTACCCAGAGTCACTCTTTCTTCATACTAAGGGCGAGCTAATTCAAATTCTCGGCACACCCCGTCATTCCAGTGCCCGTCCACAAGCGCAACCGACAAACCTTCGAACAGAAACCGAAGGTGAAAGTGTAGCAAATTCACCGACTCCAAAAAGTTGCTGAGCTTTCTTCTCCCGGAGAGATTATGAAGTTAAAGTAAGACGACCGCCACCGTCTCTGGAACAGGAGTCAGCACGGCGACACCCTACAGACACACGTACTGGGTTACGCCCACTTCTGTCAAAAATCACCTTTTCGAGTCGCTATTACTGCTGTCACTCAAGAGTGCGCCCAAATGTGATTGGACGTTTTCCCCGACAAACTCTGGGGGGCGAGTCTGACAGTGACAGAAAGGGCAAACGACACTGGGACAGTTGCTTGGACATTAAGGCTCAGCCCCTCGTTAACGTCAACGGGTAAAACATGTCAACGATCCAAAATGGCCGCGAGTTTCCGCGGTGCTCGAACGGGTAAGAGTGTGATTCACTTTTCATGGCAAGTTGGAAACTGATGCGGAGACTCTCCCAGCTGTGAGTCAGGCAAAGTGATGTCATAATTAAGTACTTCTGCTTTTACGGGCGTTTCCCCACATCCCCTGCTTTTGGAATTAAAAAGCCATTCATCTGCTTTAGCTTGACACGCACTAACATTGCAAGCAGCATTTTATTTATTACAACGGATAGTAACGCGTTGGTTTTGCGTTTGTTGGCTTTGTGTGTAACTTTTCCCCTCTTCCACTTCAGGCACTCCTCCAAGAATTCGGAGCATGTCATCCGCCGCCAAGCACAGACTTGACAAGAAAGGAGACTGCAGGCCAATGTGTTATGCTGTTGTGGCCATAAGGCAAAATAGTTTGATCAAAGATAAAATAAATAAATACATAAACACATGAATTCCCTCAGCAAGATTTGATGTAATAAGGAAAAACTGTTTTAGGAAAACACTGAGATGCAAATGCTGTGGATACTATGAATGCTTTACAAAACAATACTTGTTTTTTTTCTTCAAGTAAATCAATGTCAACAGCAATGAATCTGGGAACACAAAAGAGACGACTATTTTAATTTTTGCATCCAGTATAACTGTAGACTAGATTTGGTTTATGTACGAGAACACGCACTACACACAAAAACATATTCTAATTTTGTTCATTGTTCAACATGTTACATGTACATATGAACATGTTCAGCAAAAACCCAAAAGTGTATTTTACATGGGCTGTTCAGTATTTTGTTTATCTTCGCACAGTCAATCTTTTCTTCCCACAATAAATCATGTCTCAACAGAAATCGTCCATATCACACTGCATTCTTCAGTTCTCTGCACTCGGCCTCAGGGATCCTTTCACACTGCTTGTATAACAGTCATGTAACAGCATTGATAGTTTCAGGGCTGGCCATATTTAAGCTCGGGAGACAAATATATTGTATGGACGTTGCTATTTTTTTAAATCTATTCAGCAATTATTTCATAATGCACACACTAAAAGTGTGGTGGAATCAATGATAAAAATTGAAAATACAAAAAAAAACGTTTTTTGTGGTGTCGAGAATCCCATTATTTGACTTATAGGTCTATAATGGTCGTTACTTTGGAGTCAAAAACAAACGTAATACTAACTTTTATCAGTTCATGAAACTAGTAAGATAAACCATCTTTAAAAATTTTTAGCAAAACAGAAAGTAAAGTGAAGTTGTTATTCTGATGAAACATAATGCAAATGTGGAATTCCTCAAATGGTTGGGGCTTTCCACTCTGTCGTGAATCAGCTTGAAATAAATAACATGAGAGGAGTGAACTTGCGTGACTGTTTTTTTTTAAATGCCAGAAAAATACCCAAATTAAACGTCACTTGCACGCGTACCTGAAAATAAAATAAACGAGTCTCCTGACCTCCTGTTATGAAAATAACTGGTTGTGGTCAGCATGTCTTCTATTATTTTCTCACTAGGCGACGATGTTGCGCTGTATTTCTAACCACGGAACCGGTTAAGTAATAACAGTAATTATTTATTTTACACGTTCCCTTTTCAGTGACAATATTAAAGGTAACACTGTATCAGCAATTATGAAAGGTTGGTCATAACGTTATAATCTATTTCACCAGTTATCACTTACATTTACATCTATGGACGATTTGAGTCTACCACGAACCCACTATGCCTATTTTTGTGATGTGAAAGCCAGACTACGCTTATAATCATCGCTTAGTGCTAAATTACGACACTTTGATACTAAGAAACTATTTATAATACCCTGTGTAGTTCAATAATACAAAAAATCTAGTTCAAAGATTTTTTTTTTTACATGATGTAACGGTTAATCGTCGTTTAAACCCACGTATGAGCGAAACCTTGAACAAGCTGCTGTGTTCATGAACTACATTTCCCGTCTTGCTTTGCGCAACTCTGCAGTAATATGGGGCGTGGAGCTTGAACGATCGTGTGCGAGCGTGCGCGTGCGAGCGAGTGCGTGCGCGTGAACGTGCAGTAGGAGGATCTGTCTCGGAGATCCACACCCGCGAATCGGACGGAGCATCATTGAGTGGACTACAGGAGATTGTGGATCTTGTAAAAGGAAGACATGATATGAAATATCAGTCTAGACCGTGGGATTTTTTTGGTGGGGGGGGCTTCATGTGTGGAGAAGGAGCGGGAATGGAGCGTCGAGGCAGCGCGTGAGAGCTGATATCATTTATGCTATTTTAACAGGCAGTCGGGGCAATTGAGCCATTAGGATGGCATGTTATCATTTTCTCTGATGAATACAAGTCCGTGCTAATTTATTTTCATTGGAGATATGAGCTTGAATTTGTACGTAATGTTTTATTCATGAAAAGAAAATCTATGGTGACACAGCTAGTAGCTAGAAATATTTTCTCTTTGTCTTAAAAATTATTGTCATTGTGTGACTGGTTAAAAAAAAAAAAAACACCAGCCATGTCAAAGAATAAGAGCAGTGAGTCTGTTAAGGTGCTTGTTCGATGCCGACCTTTGAACCGAAAAGAGGAGTCCAATGGCCCTTCAGGGGGCATTGTGCAGATGGACCTGCGACTGGGACAGGTGATCCTCAGGAATCCTCGAGCTTCACACAGTGAACCCCAAAAAACATTTACATTCGATGCTGTTTACGATGCCAATTCCAAACAACGAGATCTATACGATGAGAGTGTTCGGCCACTCATCGATTCTGTGCTAGCCGGATTCAATGGTACAATTTTTGCTTATGGACAGACCGGTACCGGGAAGACGTACACCATGCAGGGGATGTGGTTGGACCCTGAGAAACGTGGTGTGATACCCAACGCCTTTGACCACATCTTTACGCACATCTCACGCTCGCAGTCTGATAAGCAGTACCTTGTCCGGGCATCATACCTCGAGATTTATCGTGAGGAGATACGGGATCTCCTTGATCCCAATCATGCTAACGCCCGGGGACTGGAGCTCAGAGAGAGTCCAGATACTGGAGTCTATGTCCCGGACCTCACATCTTGTGTCTGCAAGAGCATCAAGGAGATCGAGGAGGTGATGAACATGGGAAACCAAGCAAGGGCCGTAGCGGCTACAGACATGAACGAATATTCGTCCAGGTCTCATGCCTTGTTCCTGATCACTGTGGAGTGTGGCCAGCCAGGTCCAGATGGGAGGAAGCACATCCGAGTTGGCCGCCTCAACCTGGTGGATCTGGCCGGCAGTGAGCGGCAGGCCAAGACAGGCGTACAGGGGGAACGCCTGAAGGAGGCGGCTAAGATAAATCTTTCTCTTTCCGCACTAGGGAACGTGATATCTGCGCTAGCGGACGGGCGCAGCGGCCACGTGCCGTACCGGGACTCAAAACTGACTCGTCTTTTGCAGGACTCTCTAGGCGGGAATGCCAAGACTGTCATGGTCGCCACTTTAGGCCCTGCCCCCCAGCACTACGACGAAACCCTCACTACCCTTCGCTATGCCAACCGAGCCAAGAACATCCAGAATCAGCCCAGAGTCAACGAGGACCCCAAAGACGCTCTCCTTCGAGAGTTTCAGAGGGAGATCGCTCGGCTTAGGGCCCAGCTCAACCACAGGAAGTGGAGGAGCAAGCAGAAGAAGGAGCAGTTTGATGACGAAGGCTCAGATCAAGATGTGGGTGAAGATGCAGAGTGTGAGGAGGAGGAGGTGGAGAAGGAGGCAAAGGAGTATGTGGAGCAAGAGGAGCAACGTTTGGAGAGGGAGAAGGAGGCCATCAGAGGAGATCGATCCCTCTTGGCTGATGAGAAGCAGAGGCTTCTTGGCGAGAAAGAGAGGATGATGGGGGATCTTCGAAAGGAGCAGGAAGCCACAGAGCAACTGACTGCCAAGTACAAGGTATTGATCTTTTGGTGCTGTCCTTCATTTTATAGAATAGCAAACACGGAGGTTTGCCATAAATGATGAAGAAGACGGTTACACTAACAAAAGTGCTTGTTTTTCCTCTGGTTACCATTGTTGGGTCAGGCTTTACATATCCCATATTTTGACTTTTTACACCTCCATTGCAGCTACATCTGTATGACCTGCTTTTATATCTACTTTGTCCATATTTGGCGAAGACCGCCAACTTTCCTCTGATTGGTTGCCTTCTTGTAGAAAGCCCACCTGTGAGAGCACATCTGATAGTTATGTTGACAGCGCTGGCTTAGGAGCGGAATAGGAAGGCGAAGAGCTTCGCTAGTGATGTAGATAAGCTCAAGAAATTCGAATGATCTATTTTCAGGCCTCTCTGCAGCAAAACTTTGTAACTTAGCAATGTGTCGACAAATTTAAATCATATATCATGTGTACTGAGGCACTGTTGAGCCAATATAACATCCAAAATACTAGAAAAAGTTTCCATGGGGTTTCTACAGCTTCCACCCAGAGTTAAAAAATATGCATGTTTGAATTCTCTAAATTGTCATTTGGCGTGAATGTTATTTTTTTTCTGTCTCCAAGTGCCCTGCATTTAGCTTCCAACCAATTTAGTGCGTACCCCGCCTCTTGCCTAAAGTCATTTGGTATCGGTTCAGGCACAACACTAGTTAGCCTAAGTACTGTAGAAATTGGATGTACAGTGTGGATGGATACGTATTGCAGTACTGCAGATGTATTGTTGATTATGCATTGAAAATAAAGCCAACGTGACAACTATGGGAAGTTTGACAACATCCAACTTACGGCTACTCCCCTTCTGCTAAACTTGACACTGGCATGGAAACAGGAGTACAGAACATTCAGAGTATCTGCCATTCCTCCAAGGATATTTAAAAATTACAAGCTAGCATACATTGTGAATTTTCTCTGTAGTCATGGAAATTTAGTTTCCGGTTCATCCCTATAGTCAGACACATTTTTTTTTTCCTCTTGAGTCTTAAAGGAAAAATTGGGCAATTTTCATTTAAACTAAATCAGAAATGAATTTAAAATTGTGCGTTTTGATGAGATCACCTGTTTCATGGCCAAATTGAGAATTTTTGAAGTCCATTATCACTAAAATTAAGCAATTTTGAATGTTAACATCCACTATGGGGCAGGACGACATTGTTAATCTCATTTGTGGGTAATATCTTAACACAGCATTACATTGAAACATTTTGGTACTTGTAAATATTGCTGATACATTTTTCCATATACAGTAGTGGCTAAAGTTTACAGTACGTCTGCAATGAGATGTTCCTGGCCTTGGAGGAAGCTTTGATGAGGTCCAAATTCATAAAATCACAAAGGATAAATACATCTGTTGTCTGTTTTTGAGACATTTGGAGTAAATGTACCTGTAAAAACCTTAACCTAAAAGTTTTTTTTGTCCACTTTAAAAATGATATTCTATATTGATACACAAGTAAATTCAACAAAACGAATTTGAACCATTGACAGGAGAGCCCACCTCCACCAAGGCTGCAAAATCCTGATAGTATTATTATAATAAATTTGACACTTATTCTGATATCTCATATTACATCCCATATTTGCCCTTCATCCACAGTCTGGTTGTAGAGGGGAATTGTGTGGTCATACATTAGATATTTAAATGTCAGCTTCTTCCCAACTAGCAATCAAAGAGTGAGTCACGCCGTTATTTATTATCGGTTTGATGAGTCATGCGCATATTTTAAGTCATTTCCTGCCAATAAGTCATTGGTGCTGAGACAATGAGGGCATGCAGTCACGGCAAGGAGTAGACAGATCAATTGATTGTGGTACAAAGCATTATTGTGTGACTGTTTTTCATATATTTTATTAGTTATTTATTGATGGTATGTTATTTGGCAATGCATGATAAAACATTTACAAACTCACTAAAAATGAAGTACAACGATCAAATAATATAGTACTAAATCAAAGTTATCGAAACAACAATAATCCCAATCAAACTCTTGTCGTAAGGGTTGTTAGAGAAACAAATGGTGAAGTCAAATAGTGTTGGTGTTGCTCAATTTGCACCTTGAACCAAAAGAATTGGCCTGTAAAGACACTCAAAAATCACGACATAAAATCAGCATCTTGGGTGATGTCATACATTCACCAGACCTCAGCTCGGTCAGTGACTAAATCATTGATGATGGCGCCAGTTTGATTGTATTTTTCTATTTCTTGACCGGTAGTGTCCAAATATAAACAGCGCTATATATTTAAGGTTCCAGCGACATGGTGGAGCAACCTGTTATGGGATTGGCCTCACAGTTCTGAGGGCTGGGGTTCAAATCCTGGATCTGCCAGTGTGGAGTATGTATGTTCTCCCCGTGCCTGTGTGGGTAGTTATTTGTCTCTATGGGCCCTGCGATTCACTGGCAACCAGTTCAGGGTATACCCTACCTCCTGCCCAATGACAACTGGGATTGGCTACAGCACTACCGTGACCCTAGTGAGGATGAGCGACTCAGAAAATGAATGGATGGATTTAAGTTTCTACTGTCAATACCGGTATTATATTATAAATGACTATTTTAGGACCTGGACAAGCAAGAGCTCATCCAGGATTTGAAACTGGCACCTCTCACACCCTAAGTGAGTAAAAAGAGAATCATACTCCTAGAACAAGGAGCCATCGATATACTGTCATGGTTTAATTACCGTAATTCCCGTCCTACAGAGCGCACCGGATTATAAATCTCACCCAGTGCATTTGTAAAGCAAGTACCATTTGTTGTTTCAGCGTTTTAATACCTTATCTTATCTTAACACAGCAACAACATGGTAGCACAAACCGAGCTGGTTAAAAAAAAACACATTGGTTAAAAAAAAAAAAAAAAACAGCCGCAACAACTACACAGCAGCAACACGGTAGATATTTAACAAACTCTACAGAACAGGTGTCAAACTGTTTTTTGTCGTGGGCCACATGTTGGTTATGTTTACCATTGGGGAACCATTATGAGTGTGAAACGATATACATGTATGATTGCCTCATACTATTAGATACAAATTGATGGATAACTAGTTTGACAACATTGCTACTGCAAACAATGTTAAATACTGTAAATGTTTCGGCTTCTCTTCATAGGTGAAGGTGTTAGGGAATGTGGGCATGTCCTCTGGCATAGTGCAAAAAGAGATTCTAATTACCCCCCAGCCCTGACCTCACAGTGAGTGCTTTCGTGTACATTTCTGTGGCAGACTCAGGCCTCTCATATTTCTTCCCGTCATGTTGTCCTTCAAAGCGCTGTGGGCCTGATACTGCTGAACCGTACCAAATCTTCTATGATCTCGCTGCACAGTGCAAGTTCTCATGTTTGATGCCGACTTGGTGACTGCTGATTGGTGTCAGCCACGAGAATCAGCAAAAGTCTCCCTAGCCTTGAGGGAGAAGATGATTGAGGTCAAGTATTTCCTGTCCTTGCATCAGTGTCGTCTTTCAGGACATCTACATGAAAGTATTGCGTGTTTATCTCGGGGTACCAAAAGTTCAAAGTTTTTGCCTTATTTTATGCTTCCTTCCTGTCAATAAATGACATAGTCCGAGTTTTACATATTACTAAAAACAACACTAAGATGAACAATACTGGGTGAACTGCTTTTTGTTTTGTGCCCATTTTATGTTCTGTGGTCATTATACAGTACTGTATTTCTTTTCTTTGGCGCACTTTGTGGGGCCAAATTAAAATTTTAGACACTCTCTAAACTGAAGTTTTATCAGTCTCGTGGATTTTTTGTTACATTAAACACAATGACGACCACTTTTAAGGTGTTTTTTCCCCATTTATATATATATATATATATATATATATATATATATATATATATATAATATATATATATATATATGAGATGTGCCGTTGGTGTGCAGGTGGGACTGCATCAGGGATCTGCGCTGAGCCCCTTCCTGTTTGCGGTAGTAATGGATAGCCTGACAGACGAGTTAGACTGGATTCCCCTCGGACCATGATGTTCGCAGATGATATTGTGGTCTGCAGTGAAAGCAGGGAACAGGCGGAGGAACAGTTAGAAAGATGGAGGTACGCACTGGAAAGGAGATGAATGAAAATTAGCAAAAATAAAACAGAATATATGTGTGTGAATGAGAGGGGAACAGGAGGAAGAGTAAAGCTCCAGGGAGAAGAGATAGGAAAGTGGACGACTTCAAATACTTGGGGTTAACGTTACAGAGCAATGGAGAGTGTGGTAA
This sequence comes from Syngnathoides biaculeatus, assembly GCF_019802595.1. Lineage (NCBI taxonomy): Eukaryota > Metazoa > Chordata > Actinopteri > Syngnathiformes > Syngnathidae > Syngnathoides > Syngnathoides biaculeatus. The sequence continues at coordinate 18,143,121 of NC_084662.1, forward strand.
GGAAGCGAAGAAATGGGTCCAAGCGGGGTGGAACAGTTGGCCGAAGGTGTCTGGTGTTCTATGTGACAGAAGGGTATCAGCCAGGAGGAAGGGCAAAGTTTATAAAACAGTTGTGAGGCCGGCCATGATGTACGGAGTCGAGACGGTGAAGAAACAACAGGAAGCAGAACCGGAGGTAGCAGAAATGAAGATGTTGAGGTTCTCACTTGGAGTGAACAGGTTGGATAGGATTAGAAACGAGCTCATTAGAGGGACAGCCAAAGTTGGATGTTTTGGAGACAAGGTTAGAGAGAGCAGACTTAGATGGTATGGAGATGTTCAGAGACGAGAGAGTGAGTATATTGGTAGAAGGGTGCTGAGGATGGAGCTGCCAGGCAAAAGAGTGAGAGGAAGACCAAAGAAAAGGTTGATGGATGTTGTGAGGACATGACATGAGGACAGTGGGTTTTAGAGAGAAGGATGTACCAGATAGGCTTAGATGGAAAAAGATGACACGCTGTGGCGAACCCGAACGGGACAAGCTGAAAGAAAAAGACCAGGTACACCTTACACCTTGAAGTTCCACTCTATTGTACTTCAAAATGTACCAACAGTGGCATGCAGATACCTTTGGAGGAGAAGGTCCTCAAAGTTATAAGAGGTTACATGGAACAAGAGTTTGAAACATCTTAGCATATAGCATTGAAAGTACACTACACTTGTTTTTCTACACCATTACAATAAATTTGATTGATGAAAGGCCCCAGACAGACCCTCACACATTTATTTTTTTTTAAATGGACCAATGGGCACCTCAGGGGTCAAAGGCAAAAAAAAAAAGCAGGTGTCTAGGTACTTAAAGACTCCCCTCGCAACACCCTGCCACCCCCCCAACCCTGGCCCGATCGTCCCTGGATACCAATTGCAGGCTCCATCCTGTATCTCTCAAACCGATGGCTCTCAGGCATATGAGTTTGCCTGAGAGAGATTGAGGAGAGCACTTTTGGCCAGGAAGCAAATCATTCTATAAATAACCATTTATAGATGGGTTCCAGTTGCAATGCAATCAAGACCTCCTCATCTCTTCGAACACAGCACAACAAATTCCAGAATGAAGGAGGTCATGAGCATCCTTGTGAGACTGCGTTGAGTCATTTTGGGTTAGCATTTCTGCAGTGCCGTCAGATGGCTGAGCTGCAACATGCAGCGCTCCAATTCTGTCGGTGTGTGTGTGTGTGTGTGTGTGTGGTGTGTGTGTGTGTGTGTGTGTGTGTGTGTGTGTGTGTAATCAGGCACGACAGCATAGGTTCTGCACAAAGACAGGTCGGGTCGTAAGTGTTCAGGTCTGGTTTGCTACTTCACAGTTCTCCTTTGTGCCATTTCAGTTTTGCTGCAATGTGTAGAAGCTGTCTGAAAAGAGCAGGCAAACAACATATTCTTTAAAAAAAAAAAGCTGCTCTGGAGATAATATTAAATATGGAGATAAAGTGATTTTGTTCTTGTTTGGAGCATGGTGCCATTTTGAGAAAGAAAGAAATATAATGTCACGATAATCATGAGAAATTAGCAACCATTCCGCAGCTAATCAGACTTAGTTTCATGCTGACTCCTCATTTGTGAAATTACATTTAAAAAAAAAAAAGAATATCAGCAAAGCAAATAAATTATCAGGAATTTTCCCTTCCATATACCCCCAAACAAGGAAAAGAAGTGTAATGTGCTTTTTTTTTTTTTTGATACATTTGATAGGTGGCGCTTTTCCTGTAACGCACTGTCGCTTAAGGGCATTCAAGCATCATCACCAGATTTTTTCCCCTCTATGAGGCAGATTGTTCTTAACTGAGGTTGTTATTTGGCTTATATAAACTTTCACGTCATGGCTGTAGCTTAATACACCCCAAATAAGTTTTGGTAAATGTCCATGTTTGAGCCATTTAGTTTGACTCTTGCAATGATTTGGCTCACCTAATGTGACACCTCTGCCTACATTTACTGTAATCCTGAAATTATCACATCCTAGCCAAATTTGTGGTTGAGATGGATTTTTAGTTTTGTTGAATTTAAAAATATCAATTTTCTCAAGGCACTGCTGCCCCAATCGTGAAGCCATTTTTGAAGTCACATGCCAAACGAATGTCACCGTTTTAAACGACACCGCACATGTGATGTGGTTATTGTTGCTCAAAACTATCAGGTATAAGAATATCATGCACCCCCTTTAATAGCCTAAGGACTATTCTTAGTCCGTTTTTTAGGTCAAATCTATATATTTGTCCGTTTTCCTCATCATTAGATTTCGCGTTCCTTTGTAACGATGGGTGCAGGGCTGAAGCAAGAAAGACCCATTTGTTGACATCCTCAGTTCTACAGTTGCTATAAAGAGCTTCCTTGTCTTCAGCATGTTCAACAATAGCCTCACTGTGAAGTATTTTTGGCTCCATTGCCATTTAAATCCAGAAAATGTTTAGGAAATCTCTTCAAAATCGCTCAGAGAAAAAGCAGCTTGTACTGCATTCGTGTACTTTAAGGGTTAAGCAGAAATGGAGATGCACATTAGTTCAACCGAGTTTATTTGCATTACATACTGTTTCAAGATAGTTCTAATCAATAATTTAATTTATAATTTAGTGACTATAGTGGTAAAACAAGGTTTCAAACCCAGAACCTCAGGACTGAGATGTAGACATGCTAACCACCAGGACACCATGCTTGTTATTGCTACCATTTTAGCTATGGTAAATAATACAGCATTTTGTGGTTTGAGTTTGCTTTATGAAGTCACGATTTGAGCAACTCATAGTTATTAGTGTAGTATTTGGCCTTAGGTAACATTGTTGAACAGCTAAGATAGAAAACATTTAGATTTTCTATTTTGGCAAAAATACTTTGTCTCGTGACTTACATCGTCTCACGTTATGTTTGTTGTTTAGCCAATTACAAAACATCTCCTGCCACAATGGACATAGTTGGTTATATCAGACACACAGACACACACATCCTTTTTATGTTGTTGGACCTCAACTCAGTTCCACATATACACAATATGTACATTCTTTGAGGAGGAGATTGAGTATTTCCTGCTTTGTTCTTTCCCCCCGCTTTCCTGTTTCATTTGTGAAGGTTGGTACGTGTTTGCCTGTGTGTGTCTGGAACTGATTTACTCATTTTACTTTTGAATCTGCTTTGATAAAGCCACTTATCCTCACAAGGGTCACAGGAGTGCTGGACCCTATCCCAGCTGTCAACGGGCACCTTGAACTGGTTGCCAGCCATTCGCAGGGCTCATGGAGACAGACAACAATCGCACTCACAATCACACCGAAGGGCAATTTAGAGTGTCCAATTTATGTTGCGTGTTTTTGGGATGTGGGAGGAAACCGGAGTGCCCGGGGAAAAGTCACGCAGAAACGGGGAGAACATGCAAACTCCACACAGGGAGGGCCGGGACCGAACCCTGGACCCAAGAACTGTGAGGCCAACACTTTACAGTTGCTCCACTGTGCCGCCTAAAATAAACATTGACAAAAATAAGTAAAAGAAATGTAGTGTGGATGAATTCGGATCAATCAATTTTCTTTTTAGGTATCCAACAACAAAATAAATTATGTGAGGCACAAAATAGATGCATATTTTTTTAATGTAAAGGATTAATTTGAAACTACTGTACATCTTTATTTTTAATCACTGGCCTTTAAGATATCTTTTGAATCTATATTGTAAATATACATCTACACATTATTTCGTGCATATTTAGTTCTTTTATAGCATTATATCATGTATATTGTATATGTAGTTTGCTATGCTTGAATACGCTGCTAATTCTTGAACTGATTTTCTTTCCTCCTTAACAATGACAAAATCAAAATATTCCAGAATATTACAAAGAAGAAGGTTAACTTCAGTAATACCCAAAAACATTCTTGCATCAGTGTTTCCTTCTGGCAGCATAATGAGAAGAGTGAGTGGAAGTTGATGAGATTTTAGTCCTAATGTTGTCTCTTTAAGTGCACCTCAATTGATGTCGCAGAGATGAGTTGACCTTTGTGATTTTCTCCCGTCTCCTGTCGTTACCTTTCAACTTCAAGCCCTGGTATTTGTCTCCCGTCTTCTTTCTGTTCCACACGCAAAACCTGTTGTCGTCACGTAGTATTTATAGCGCAGTCGCTCCCTGCAGGCCCTTGCTTGCTGAGGATTGGCCGTCTAATTCAAAGGAACTAGGAGCGCAATATGACGCTCTTCCCACTCGTCACTCTTTCCCATCAGCAAGTCGATCGGTTCCAGAATACAAAGAATGTAAGAGGACACCTATTGATACTGTAGCTACTCGCAATGTTTCTACTAGAGTCAAAGGACACTTTGTATGAATAAATATGTTTGGCAAATAATGACAGTCATACAAATGAAGCACACAGCAGATATTTCACATACCATGAAAATAACTTGCTGGAACAGTGTCCAATTGGTTAGCACATCTGTCTGACCCAGATTCAAATATGGCCTCCCCTCTGTGGACTTTGCATGTTTTCCCTGTGCCTGCATGGGTTTTCTCAGTAAAAATAAAAGTATCTTAACTATCACAACTTGGACTTTTGTAGAGTTTGCAACTAACTAAATGATTTGATAAATAAGCAATCGATTCAACTCCAAATTTAGCTAGGGTCTGAATTTGGGGCCTGTGATTGACTGGCGATCAGTTCAGGGTGTACCACACCTCTTGCCTGAAGATAGCTTGGAAAGGCTCCATCACGCCCTCAACCATAGTGAGGATTAGCGGTGAAAAAATGGATCAATGAATTTGGGGCTTATGTTGTATTATTTACCCGTTACACAACATCCCGAGGCACTCATTTAACTTTTACTGATCTACAGGCGGCGGCACGGTGATTCAGCTGGTGAAGCGTTGGCCTCACAGTGCTGAGGACCCGGGTTCGATCCCGGCCCAGCCCATCTGGAGTTTGCATGTTCTCACCGTGCCTGCGTGGGTTTTCTCCAGGCACTCTGTTTTCCTCCCACATCCCAAAAACATGCAACATTAATTGGACACTCTAAATTGTGTGTGTAATTGTGAGTGCGGCTGTTTGTCTCGATGTGCCGTGCGATTGGCTGGCAACGAGTTCAGGGTGTACCCCCCCTCCTGCCCGTTGACAGCTGGGATAGTTTCCAGCACTCCCCGCGACCCTCGTTAGGATAAGCGGCAAATAAAATGGATGGATGGATGATCTACAGGCTTAATTTACAGTAGTCTCCTCTAACAACAACAAGCCAATCAGGAAAAAGGAAGATTCATGAGAGAGAAACCCCCTGGCATGAATCAGCCTGTTAATGGAGCACAGTGACTATGACTGAACGCAAAAGACAGGAAAGCACACATACACACGCACATCTTTTCACAGCTATAACATGATATAGTAACAGTACAGCACTTTTTTAATAACTTCCGTAGCGCCTTTTGGAAATAAGTTGACTTGTCACCATAAAAGTCTGCAACCAAGTCTTGACCCTCAAACCAGCCACTTAAACTGGCTGGAGCTTTGGTACAGATGTCCGCACCCCCCACCCAACTGTTGGTTTTAAAATATTGTTTGTCCTCACAGAGATGGAAACACACATCCACACAGAGAAGACAAAGGCTGCCCCCTCAACAAAGAGGCTTTCTGTAAAAGCCTTGCTGCTTTCTTTCTGAAGGACTCCACTGTACCCATTGCACGAGCGTGTGTACGTGTGTGCGTTTTTCTGTTCTCTCATGTAATTAAGTGGACAGTAGCACAGTGTGGTATGTGCAAGTTCACACAATATATAGGGTCCTTTCAATTTGAACACACATTTGATTGTTTCCCCGAGACGAGAATGTGGTCTCCCTGTCTTTAGGGTCTCGTTTGACATTTTTCCCAAATTTTTGTCCCGTCTTTGTTAATATATACTTAAAGTATTGGAGCAGGTGTATTTTATTCAAACTGGCTCATTGGAAAGTGTCATACATAACTGAAATCATGACTACATTACATGACAAAAATGTTTGTGTATGCACTGCTGCTGTCAATTTTCTTAGTACTCTTCCAAAGTAATTTAGCCTATCGTAGCTGACAAAAGGGACAAAAGAGGTCGTCAGTCAATCACAGGGAACACAGCAGGCTACACCTAAACAAACACGCATTCGCACTCAAATTTACAGCTTTGGACAATTTCGTGTATCCAGTTAAATCTAACATTTAAGGTTTTGGGAGAAAAAAGAAAACTCACACAAGCGGAGAGCGAAAACGCAAACTTCACACAGCTTCCCGGAGTGTTTTGCATCAGGAATCCTGTCTGTTTGCGTGGATTAGCATTAGCATGACACTACAACTCATGCGGGCAAACTTTAATTTTAAACCTACAATATATTGGGCAATACAACAGCCTACCTACTATAGAATTTTTTCGTTGAACATATCTTCTTGTCTATCGTGGAAATCCATGACACTTTTCAGCCATCTATTGAATATCTGGATAACAATAAACCACATAAACACAATGGGTGCACTCAGGCGGGGGCTTCTACAGTTTATGCCCAATCACTTACACTGACAATCTCTGAGATCACAAGCCACTCCACCAGGCCCCACCTTTTTTCTTCTTTGTGTCAATATGTTGATATGTGATATGTGATTGATATGCCGTACAATACATTATTAGCTAATACAACACAGTATTAGGAAACATCATGGAAACATCATTTAAACTGTACTTTAAACATCATGTATTGATATGTGGACATTATGTACAGTGATTTGCTCTCTTGAGAAGTAACTGACTTTACAGTCCACATATTGGCTGTGAAGAAAGATTAATGAGGTTTTTATTGATGCGCATGTTTAATTCATCACGCTGGAGTACAGCTCATCTTGTTGAAGCATTGTATTGTCATGGGGATGTTCAAGCGCCCCACTTCCAGTTGTCTCATCAACACTGCACTGGGCTGCATCAGCCCACCAAATATTCAAATATAATGCGAGTGTTTGTGAGCGTAACTATTTTTGTACATGCTCTTAAAAAGTGCTCTTTCCACAATATTGGCCGTTTAACATGCAGTACATCTAGTGACTGTATGTACAATACCAGACACTTTTCATTATATTATTTTGGAAGGGGGTCTTTGTGGAGATGTGAAAACTGCATTTGATGACTTTTGCCTTGAGTATTGACCACAGGCTCTTGCTTCTCTCTTCCAGGCAATGGAGAGCAAGTTGCTGGTCGGCGGAAAGAACATCATAGATCACACAAATGAGCAGCAGAAGATGCTCGAAGTGAAAAGGCAGGAGATTGCGGAACAGGTATATGTCATTGCAGATTGTGCGGGACACCTTCAGAGCCTCATTGTTGTCTTTCTACGAATGCTATCAGTCACGCAATGAGAGGGAGATGCAGCAGCAGATGTTGATCCAGGATGATGAGACTCTGGAGCTGAGGGAAACGTTTACTTCTCTGCAGCAAGAGGTTGAGGCCAAAACCAAGAAGCTCAAGAAGGTAGACATTTTAGATATTACAAACAATGAGGTGTTGTTTTCATGTTTATTTGTTAGTTTGTGGAATAACACTATTTGTTATCAAGTAAGTCATGCAAGCCACTGACTGTTTATTGTACTCCATATGTTGCTGTGCTAATGGCAAGCTCCAGTTTTGTTACTAAGATGCCCGTCGGCTAGGAGTATGGAAAAGAAGTGCCCATAAAGAGCATTGAACGATTTTCACTGATAGAGGCGACACTTCATTCGCTACATTGCGTGTGTATGGCACATTGACACATCAAGAAACATAAATACCAGAGATTAAATTTAAATACCCAATCTCAGAACCGTTAGCTACTATTCCACCTTGTTGCCCTAGCCTACAAAAAGGATTTTGTTTGTAATGGTGCTGTCATCACTATCTGGACTCAGTCGGATAGACAAGTGCATCTTTCCATTTCTCTTGTCACCAATACCTGCAATGCTGTTGCTCGAGGCGACTAGGATGCACCGCGTTGGACAGCTATTTGAGCTACACTTACAGTGAAAAAAATAAGTATTTGAACACCCTGCTATATTGCAAGTTCTCCCACTTGGAAATCATGGAGGGGTCTGAAATGTTCATCATAGGTGCCTGTGCACAGTGATAATCTAAAAGGAAAAATCCCAAAATCATATTGTATGATTTTGTAACGATTTATTTGTGATACAGCTGCAAATAAGTATTTGAAGACCTGTCTATCAGCTAGAATTCTGACCCTCAAAGACCTCTTAGTCCACCTTTAAAAGTCCACCTCCACTCCATGTATTATCCTGAATCAGATGTACTTGCGTGAGGTCGTTAGCTGCATAAAGACACCTGTCCCCCCATACAATCAGTAAGACTCAAACTTGTAACGTGGCCAAGACCAAAGAGCTGTCCAAAGATTCCAGAGACAAAATTGTACAACTCCACATGGCTGGAAAGGGCTACGGGGAAATTGCCAAGCAGCTTGGTGAAAAAAGGTCCACTGTTGGAGCAATCATTAGAAAATGGAAGAAGCTAAACATGACAGTCAATCTCAATCGGAGTGGAGCCCCATGCAAGATATCACCTCGTGAGGTCTCAATGAGCCTTAGAAAGGTAAGGAATCAGCCCAGGACTACACAACAGGACTTGGTCAATGACCTGAAAAGAGCCAGGACCACCGTTTCCAAGGTGACTGTTGGTAATACACTAAGACGTCATGGTTTGAAATCATGCATGGGACAGAAGGTTCCCCTGCTTAAACCAGCACATGTCAAAGCCTGTCTTAAGTTTGGCAATGACCATTTGGATGATACAGAGGAGTCATGGGAGAAAGTTTCGTGGTCAGACGAGACCAAAATGGAACTTTTTGGTCATAATTCCACTAATTGTGTTTGGAGGAAGACGAATGATGATTTCCGTCCCAAGAACACTATCTTTACTGTGAAGCATGGTTGTGGTAGCATCATGCTTTGGTGGTGTTTTTCTGCACATGGGACAGGACGACTGCACTGTATTAAGGACACGATGACCGCGGCCATGAATTGTGAGATGTTGGGGAACAACCTCTTTCCATCAGTCAGAGCATTGAAGATGGGTCGTGGCTGGGTCTTTCAACATGACAATGACCCGGAGCACACAGCCAGGAAAACCAAGGAGTGGCTCCGTAAAAAGCATATCAAGGTTCTGGCATAGTCTAGCCAGTCTCCAGACCTAAACACAATAGAAAATCTTTGGAGGTAGCTGAAACTCCGTGCTTCTCAGCAACAGCCCAGAAACTTGTCAGATCTGGAGAAGATCTGTGTGAAGGAGTGGGCCAAAATCCCTCCTGCAGTGTGTGCAAACCTGTTGAAAAACTACAGGAAACGTTTAACCTCTGTAATTGTAACTTCTGTAATTTTCCCAGCTGTACGCCAAGCTCCAGTGTATCAAAGCGGAGATCCAGGATGTAAATGACGAGCACGTGAGGAGCCGCCAGGAGCTAGAGCAAACGCAGAACGAACTCACGAGAGAACTCAAGTTCAAGTAAGGAAATACAGTGCTTTGAGTGCAGAGAAATTGCATGTGATGTATGTATATATATATATATATATATATATATATATATATATATATATATATATATATATATATGAAGAATATGCATCCCATTCTGAAATAAATCCACTTCTGTTAAAAGAAGGTTATTAAATTGAGCACATTCGTTCAACGATTCTGTTGTATAGGTATTTGATCATCGAGAACTTTATCCCTCCAGAGGAGAAAAATAAGATCATGAGCAGAATGACTTTTGATCCCGAAGAGGATCAGTGGAAGTTCCAGCCGCTCGTTCCCGCTCAGAGGTCAGTGTTTGAGATCGACTGAGGTAAATGAATATGTATTATGACTTATTCCTGCTTGATTTATGACTTCGGTCTCCGCTTCCCCTCCTATTTAGTAAACCCTTACAGATGAAGAAAAGGCCAACATCTGCAGTGGGGTATAAGCGACCAATCAGCCAATATGCCAGGGTTGCCATAACGATGGGGGCTAATAACAGGTTCAGGGTAAGTGCCTGTGAATTTTAAAACTAAACATCAGTGCCCTGTCACTTTGACTGTGATGTTTGCAGTTAAAAAAAAACATATTCCTCCAAGGCTGGAGTTACTCTTGGATAAATTTAGACGTGAATGAGGCCAAATATGGATGAAGTCCGATTTGTATGCAGTTGCACTGTAGACAGCAAGATTGAAGTCATCAAAATAAACAAATCAGTGACATGTAGTGTTGTATATACACCCGCATTTCCTCAAACAACACAAATAAACATTAAAACACTTGCTGTAACCTCTTTACCACAGTGAAAGCATGGGGAAATAAATATCGTCGAAAATTTGTATTCGTCATTTAATAAGCAAAATTCTTGACAAGTAAGGTGACGCTTACTCTCATTTAAATAAGTTGGACTAAGAGTCATGTTCATGCCAACTAGATTGTATGTAACTTTTTCAATTTGGATCATTCGTGTATTATTGTTTACTTCCATGTTTTCATTGGACTGGGTTGACACTGTGGGGTTATTTATGTGCAATTTTGGCATCTGTGCATATGAATTGTTAATGTGAAAACAGATGTAGCGCATACTCCACAATACAGTCCCTCACTCACCAGCTGGGTAAAGGTTTTTTTGTTTTAGATTTGCAGGTCTGCATTGGTCAGGTAGGGAAAGGGTTGACTTTCTTGTTGAGTGATAATTTGTGTTTATTTTTTTTTTCTTCTGCTTGTGGCCTGTAAGAGATAAAAAGAAGTTGGGCACTTGCACCAGCAGTGCTCATCCATCTGAAGAATTTTCCTATGCAAGTCAATTTTTTTTAAAAGTAATTTCCAGAAAAATATTTATTCAATTTGTATGTTTATGGCTCCCTGTGAAAACAGAGATTAAGGGACCCATAACGTCAGGCCCATTCGACACATGCAGTACAAAAAAAAAAAACTTGACAAGTAAAATGATTGTATTTTTTTGTTGTATTTATTTAATCATAGTGGGTAGGTCCATTATTTAAAAAGCATTTATGAAAGTAAAACAACAGCATTTTTGTGTGCAATAAAGTTTACATGGCAATGTGTGTGCGTCAAGGCTGAGAACATCATGTTTCTGGAGCTGGACATGAACCCTCCAAACACCGCCTCACTGGGTCACTTAAAAGATGCAGAGTGGAACTTCAGCTTCTCTGTGGACAACTCTCCTACCAACCACAGAGGCATTCACAAATCTCGCTCTTGGTAAGTTAAATGCAACCAAATACGCCAGGTTATAAACTAATATTCAAAATGACAATTTCGATTCCTAAAGTGAAACTTGTAAAGTATGCAGATTGTCAAGTGTTAATTCATGTGCATTTTTTTTTTTTTTATTTACAATCCGACTCCTTACTGCGGTGTAATAAAAAAAAAAACATATCGCAGTCGTTATTTTATAAACTTGAAAAAAAACAAATCTGATATACTGTAGTTGTCATTGATCGTCATTATTTGAGATGTCCAATCACAGAGATTGATCAGAAGGTACGGTGGCTGACCTTGATTTGGCAATCGTGCCATTGATGTGGTAATGAATTATATGCACTTAAGTTGACGTAACGCATTAGGCCTTAATAGAAAGATCATTTTTTACTCTTCAGTCTTTATCTGGCGAGCGTCAACGGTTTTGCGCAATGCATCTAATGGAATTATTCAGGATTATCCACCACCAACACTCTCTCAGAGGCCTGTAATCTCATTGTTCCTGTATTATCTTGCGAACCTGTGATTCAGTTTTTCAGTAATTTATTTGACATATTTGAATTTTAAATAGCTGTTCCTTTTTTTTTGCAGGTGTCAAAGCCAAAAGTCTCTCACTTCTTCCCCTTCTAATGTTTCCCTGTCGGCATGTAACACCGCCATGCCTGCATCGGCGCAGTGAAATGTTGAAGCTTTAGCAATGTGTGTTTTTATTGTTATTTATTTTCCTGCAAAATTTGGTGCTGGGACATACAACAACACCTCTTTAGTAACAGAAGAAATGGTCGCAGGAAATTGAAGGACTTGACAGAGCTCATTAAAAAGAAAAACTGAACCTTTGTTGCATGTGAGCGAGCAAAGAGTGTTATAATATCTGTGTGGGTGTGCGGATGCTTGTGTCACCAAAGTGGCTTCTATCCTGTATTTAATATCAGTGTACATATTTCATGTATTTGTGTCTATAAGGGTTACACTGAAATGTCATTATGCATTCCCTCAAAGAAGTATTGTCCATGTGTCCTTGTTGTTTCACAGTAGAAAATATTTATGTGCCGTGTCATTGGTCAATTACAAAAATTGCTATGTGTAATATAAAAGAAAATATGCCTTAAGATCAAATTTTAAAAAAGTATAACGAGTCATGTACATTTTCACAGGCTAATTGAGGCTGGCATGTGACAAATAATTTCTTTTGAGGTATCTATTTCAGTTCAAGTTATTGTACGGAAACAGAACTATGAACGTTGATTTATCGTCTCTCAAAGCATTCATCCGTTCAGCGCTTGTCCTCATTAGGGTCTCGCGTGAGCTACAGTTTACCCCGCTGACTTTGGGAGAGAGGATGGGGACATCCCAGCCCAGTACAGGGTCATATAGACACACACTCACACACGCAAACCATTCAACCCACAAGCACAAGAAGAACATATACTGGCCTCTTGGTGAAAGGGAAGCAAAATGGAATGTGCTGGCTGCAACCTACATCGGTACTGTTAATGCACTCTCAATTAGTTTGCAAGAACAATGACGTAAGCGATATTGTACTCCTTCAGGCAGTATTATTCTTTTCAGCATAATAGTGGCTTGACAATATGAGTTACAGGCATTCAGGAAGGAAAACCTGATAAAATATATGAAAAGGATGTTATATACATATATCATTATTTACAAAAAAATTGAATGACAATAACTTCAGTTTGAAAAAGAGGTCTTGTAATTTTGCTCAATCAGTAAATTCCCTAATCGGGATTCCAGAAAAACAAAAAGACATTACAGACAAATATATACTGTACTTTGGGTATGGTAATGTGATATTTCCACCGTTTTGAGTTATTTGCAGATGTGTGGGGTGATCTCAATCGGAGCACCTCATTGACCCACTTTTCCTCCAGAATGAAATGCTTAGAGGCTTCACCCAAATGTTCACATCTGTGTCATTCAATGACGGTTCCATGCAATTTACCTTTAGATAAATGGAAATAAAAATGTTGCTATGGAGTGATGTGGAATGCAAGTGGATTTTGCACATAATGCATTAACGCTGTGCAAATGAATGAAATTGCATTTGAAATGTATGAGGCACTATTACGTAAAAGTATTAGTCAGGGTAGATTTTCAATGTCGTCAACTGTACATTAATGAAGCATTTTACTGTCTGCTGTTCATTTGTTCAAATTCATGCTTCATTAAAAGGAAATTATTTACATTATAGCGTTGAAGGTAACGGCAGGGTGAATGTGATTGAGGGGAAAAAATGATGATAATGTTAATAGTTGTCTTCGTACATTGGCTCTGTGTACAAACCTTGTTATACATGTGTCAGTTAAGTCACCGTTCTCTGTCGTCCTTGTTTAACGTTGCGGGACTGTGAGAGGGCTGAGGGTGTGGAGGAGGAAGGAAGTGATATGCCGATGGGGGAAAAAATAGTGGAGGGGGGGAGGGATGGAAGCAGTCAGCCAAAGACAATCAGGAAGTGAGGAACGACTGTGGAGGAGGTGGAAAACGGAGCCAGTCTCCATGGTAACCTGCCAGTGGAGGAATGGAGAGTGGAGTAGGGGGAGTGGTCTCCTTTCTGTCATGGTTGTAAAATAGCAAAAACCAGTACTCCTGAGCTCATCTGTCTTGGTTTAAAAAAATAATTAAAAAAAGAACTGAATAAAACACTGACACAAGCATTCAGCAGACCTATATTTAATGCCATTTCATCATGTGTGTGCTTGTGTTTGTGTGTTGTATTTTTCTTTTCTTTTTTTATATATAACACAATACATTGATAGCCTGAAACGATTCCATACCTGTGGGATTAAAAAAAAAATCATATAATATTTTGAAATAGTCTTCAAGTATGTATTTCTTTTTATTTTTCACACCAACACACACACGTACGGGAATTTATTTTCCCTCATTCAATGTGAGTCTTATCAGCAGATGAGTTACAGGCAAAGGAGAGACCTCCTCCTCGCCCCCTGCTTAGCAATTAAATATTTCATGACTAGCGTGCGACTTTATTAGGACAGCAGGAGTGTATCTGAGTACACAATGTAATTCTGCAATCGGTTGGACATTATCGTGAAACAACAATTCCGACAAGCTCTCACAATGGGCTTGGACGTATTAAAAAGCAGGGCTATTTCCGTTTCATATAAAGATACTTTATTGTGGGGCTCCATATTTTGTAACTTCAATATATCCATCCATCAGAACATGCAGACTACACAGGTGAGGCTGGGATTCGAACTCCATTCCTCAGCACTTCAATACATATTGTCAATTAAAAGGCAAACGATGTGACGCTGGTTGTGTTACAGTGCCGACGAGATGATGGAAGCTTGGCAACGTCAAGGTCGATGGTGATTAGCTCTATGCTGCTCTCTGGTGTACAATTTGAATAAATGCCTGCAGCTTCCTGCAGATACATCCATCGCCAAAATTATTCATGCGATTAAGAACAATCAGTGCCGTGTAGTTAACTCGTGTATTTATTTCCGTTAAAGCAATTAACACAGTCAATAATACAGCTATAAACCAAGCAAGTGAAGGGAAGGTATAGTGGATATAAAAAGAACATGGTATTCACACACAAATGGCAGATTTTTATTTCTTCATTCATTTTCCGGGCCACTTATCCTCACAAGAGTGACGGTGGTGGTGGCGTCTATCCCAGCTAGCATTGGGCAGAAGGTTGGGTATACCCTGAACTGGTTGCCAGTGACCCTCGTGAGGATAAGCACCTCAGAAAATGGATGGATGTATTCAAAGTATTAGTCATGTTTGTATCCCTATAAGCCCTTTTCAGCGCTTCCAGTGCCAAGTAGCTGAATGGAGTAATCCAACAGCGGAACTTTATAAAATGCAATAGGAAATTCACATCTCAACTCCTCAATAGGACTCGTGAAAGTCACATTTGTTTTCTTAACCCACATCAAGAAGTTTGTGAGGTTGGCATTACAGTGGAATCCGTTCATTTTCAAGTTGAGGACACTTAGAGTGCGGAAGGGGGCCGGGTCAGGGGACGCTATGAAATTGTTAGCGAGGTTTAGTAATTTGAGACTTTGGGGAAATGCATCAGGCCGGAGATATGTTAAAGTGTTGAATGAGAGGTCCATGTTTAGAAGTGAGGTGAGACCCTTGAAGATTCCTTCGGGAAGAGAGCGCAAGTTGTTCGATCTCAAGCTCAGACTGACCAAATGACGGAGACCTTCAAACAGATCAAGGCATTTGCCTTGAGACCAAATCGACTGCAAGTTACTGCTGTGAACATCTAACACTTTCACACTGCTTTCCTTCTTTTCAGAAGCTTGTGTATTCATTGTGCACCATTTGATGGGGTTTCCTCCATAGAAGAGATGCTGGAGTTTTTTCAGCTTAGCCAAAAAGGTGTACACACCCTCCAGGTTTTCCACTCTGTTGGTCTGAATGTTCAAATATGTGACATTAGGGGCAAATGCTGTGATGCTGTCCACTGCTGCAAAGGTCAATTTATTGTCAAACAGATTGAGATAAGTTAAACCAGGCAGAGTGCTAGGGAAGCCAAATGTCCTGAGAGAGTTTCCAGTCAGATTTAATACTTCTAAACTGAGAAGTCCACTAAATGCCTGATAGCCAAATACGCCAATGTGATTGTAAGCGAGGTCCAACACTCGTAAATTCCTTAGAGGAGCGAAACTGTGAGCCCGGATATCGCCGAGCAAATTATAGGACAGGTCGAGTGTCTTTAAATGTTCCTGGCCTTCAAATGCATTTTTATGTATCTGATTAAGTTGGTTTCTAGCGAGGTTAATGACATGAGCTTCGGGTAGTGGACTGAATACATTCGGTTGCAATGCAAAGAGCCTGTTTTTAGACATGTCCAGTATGGTGATTGAGCTGGTCCTTAGGCCCTCAAAAGTGCTTCTGTCCACATCCAGGAGATTGTTAAATGAAAAGCCCTTACCTATGTGTCCTGATATCTTGAGATGAGAAATCATAGTACCCTCGATAGCTTTGAAAAAT
Source organism: Syngnathoides biaculeatus (assembly GCF_019802595.1). Lineage (NCBI taxonomy): Eukaryota > Metazoa > Chordata > Actinopteri > Syngnathiformes > Syngnathidae > Syngnathoides > Syngnathoides biaculeatus. The sequence continues at coordinate 18,159,342 of NC_084662.1, forward strand.
AACTTTAACCTGGCTATGCTGAACCCATTATGGGACAAGTCAAGGGTTCCAAAAGATATTCCTCTGAAAGGGTTCCCACAAGTACGCTGATTGAAATTTTCATCGTACGTAGCCTGAAGTTTGTTCGAGTCTAAATTCAAGGATTCAAATTGCTTTCCCTGGAAGGCAGCTAGATCTGGTTCACATATTTTGTTGATACGATTCAGTTTTAGATTCAAATTTTTCAGGTGAGTCATATTGGAAAAGAACATTGCAGGCTGGAGTCTTTTTATCTGGTTACCAAACAAGTTAAGAGTCTCTAATGAAGAAAGGGGCTTCAAATAGTTTTCCTTCAGAATGGAATCCTGGAGGGAACAGTAATCCAGGTGGAGAGTCTGCAATCTAGACAATCCTAAAAAGGCCTGCGGCTCCAGCTGAAGCCTTGTATTGAAGCCCAGCTCCAACTTCTTGAGGTGTCTTTGACTGCTGAATGCATTGTTTCGGATCAGCAGCGATGAATACTGATGACCCAAGTCCACCACTTGTAGCATCTCCAGGCCAGACAAAGAGGTGGCGTTAATCTCACCGATGTGGTTCATCTCTAAGTACAGGTGGGTGATGTTCGGAGGTAGGGAAGGAATCCAGTGTAGGTTCTTATAGGCGCAATTGGCTATAGATCCAATGATGGAGCAGGATGAGAGGCAGCCTGGCACCTGCAAATTTCAAGTGGATTTGATCATGCAAGGCATAGAATGCAAATGGAGAATCAAACATTGTTTATACATTATTTTTCGCAAACATCCATCCATTTTCAGTAATGCTCGTTCTCATTGGGATCACCTAACCCAGTTGACTTTGACCAATCGTCAGGGTACAGTCTAGTGGTTCTTAAAGATGTTTTTGTACAAAAAAATAAGTAATAAATCAACAAATAAACAACCAGTAATAATAATGTAAAAAATTAGAACTAAATGAATTTTTACTTCTTCCTACTCTTTTTTTGAACATCCCCATGCAATTTAATTTGACTTCACTGTTCACATCTTTGAAATAAAGATTCTAATCAATATGTTAATATAAGTTAGTGTCGGATCATTTCCCACCTCTCGCCGGTTTGTAACAAGTTTGTCATTGATCGGCAGTGTAAAAAATGAAAATTAAGCAACAGTGCACTTTCTGTAAGAAAGTTAACAATTCGCTTTACAAGAAAATAAATTCCATACAGTATGAGAAAATACTCAACGAATGTGGTTTTTATCATCTAATCTTCAACATATTATTGTTTCTTTTGAAAGTCAAAACCCTGTTAATGTTTGTTCAATATTGCATTTGAGACATTACTATAATATTATTGTGTGATTAGATGTTTGCAAATTTAAATTGATTTACAAGAAGTATTTTGGGATTTTTTAAAAAACTGTTTTAACGTGTATTTCAGGTTCATGAGTAATCATCTTTTAATTTTTCTTTACAAGGCTGACAAACGGAAAAAGTCAAGTTGGAATTAAGTTTTCCTACCTGTTGGAAGACAAACATGACAACCACCACAAAGGCAAACGTCCTCATGTTTCTTTTGAGATGAAAATGCGCTCCTCGCGTATCGGCAAAGTGAACATCAGAGCCTGTTTACTGCGTTTTTATAACACGTGTGATGGACATTGGATTGGGCCACAAATGCAAACATGACACTGAACTGGATTTTCCCTTTTGTTTACAGAGTCCAAGTTTGCAACAGGAGGGAAAGATCAATGCTTGCTGTCCCGATTCTGTGTTGATTTGTAAAATGCTTGCTGTCCACTATTGCAATTACGCTCCTAAAGTGGTTTACGAACTTGTTTGTTCAGTCAATCGGAAAATCTCAAATTTGCCATTTTTGGGGATGTTCACAAGTATGATCAAGAGATTTGCCTGAAATTGAATGATTTCTGTGGTCAGTCTTGGTTTTATAGCCACCTTTTTTACCACTTATCCTCACAAGGGTCGCCGGGGGTGCTGGACCCAAGCCCAGCTCTCAACGGGCAAGAGGCGGGGTACACCCTGATACTGGTTACCAGCCAATCGCAGGGCACATAGAGACAAAGAGCATAACTCACAATCACACCTAGGGGCAATTTAGAGTGTCCATGTAATGTTGTATGTTTTTGTGATTTAGGAGGAAACCGGAGTACCCAGAGAAAAGCCACACAGACACGGGGAGAACAAGAAAACTCCACACAGGACGGTCTGGGATTGAACCTGGGTCCTCAGAACTTGTGAGGGCAATGCTTTCCAGCTGAGCCACCTTGCCGCCTCCCGCATAACATGTGCCCATTAATATTCTCAAATATCTATATTCACCCTGGAATTGGCTGGCAACCACTCCAAAGTGTATTCCACCTTTTGAGTCTCGCCTCAAGTCCAACATGATAGGCTCCAGCAGATCTTTGACCCTTGCAAGGATGAGCGTTCTAGAAGACGAATGGATGCTTTAGATAGTAATTTATTAAAAATTTTCCAATTCGGCATTTTCATTCTTTACTTTGCCTGTGCAGTTTCACTTGAAATGTACAGTTATTATGCATGGTATTTTGTTACATGTACATTTCAGTGGACTAGTCTGTCTGGAATAAAGAATGTAGCACAGTATATTTTGGATATCCAAAAAAAGCATAATGAAAAAAAAACATCTAAAAAAACATCTAGTTTTAATCTCAGTAGCCCAACGGAATAATCATTGTATACTATGCAATGACGATAAGGACTCTAATTGTAATGTAAAAATTTCAAGCAGATTTCTATTTAATACTTGGAATGCTCAGTGTGAGCCTTCCCTCCCCGAGATTTGTGCCATTTGATCACACGTTGCTGGTGAATTTCACAACGATGGGACAATGCAAGTTAGTCAAAATGGCACTTGCAAAATCCAATCTTCGTTTAAGCCTTACAGCACCTTCAAAGTCATTTAAAAAAAATGGCGAAGCAACAAGAGCAGCACCACAGATTAGTTGTTTGAATTTCTGCCCAACACTTCTGAGGTTCAGGGTTAAAATCTAGGCCTTCCTGTGTGATGTTTTGCCCTCCCCCATGCTTTGACGCATTTTCTGCGGGTACTCTCACTTCCTCTCAAAAACATGCATATTAGGTTAACTGAAAACTCTAAAGACCCCACATTTGTCTCGATGTGTTCTACGGATCGACTCGAGCTCACCCTATAATGAGGATAAGTGGGATAGAAAATTGATGGATGGAAGTAGCAACCAGTTTTAGTTTACAGTCTTTTGTGTTTGATCTGTGATCTGAGTGTTGCTGCCTTGGGAGACGTTAAGGGTCCAAGTCCTGTGCCGGTTTATGCAACAGAAAACAGTAGACTCGAGGTTTCAAATTCATTTTTGTAGTGGGCCACATTGTAGTTACAGTTTGCCTCAGAGGGCCGTTATGACTAAAACCATAAACATCTTTAATTGCCTCATCATATTTAAACATGAAATTTATAAACTAGTTTTGGAAACAGAAATCAAGGGTCGTGGGTTTTTCAGCTATTGTTGATATTTGGAAAAACATAAATGCTTCCAATATCTCAATGTTATCATTTATGATATGATTTTAACAGGAATCTGGAAGTTGACAAACATGATTAGCCTTCACAGGCCACTTGAAAAACAACCTGGATCTGGCCGCAGAGCCTTGAGTTTGACACCTGTGCAGCAGACCATTTAAATTCCATCCATCCATTATCTGAGCCGCTTATCCTCACAAGCGTCGCAGGACCATTTAAACAATATTACTCATTTATTTGTTGTTAACTTGTCAAAATTCTCATAGATTTAAATACATTTATTGGTAGTTTAGTTTAGGAAGCGGGGAGAAGCAACAAAAGCAAATTTTCCAGTGTTCAAGATCCTGTGATGAATGAGGGAGTCTGTGATTTAAAAAAAAAAACCCTTTTCCATGTTTTTGTAAAGTTACTTTGTCAACACATAGCATAATTGTTAAAGGCATTGTTAACATCAAATGATGCTGCAGTTGTAATTACGTGAGTATAGTACTACTGAAAGCAATCACAGACTGAAATGTGTGTGGAGTTAGAAACTCACGCAATCATAAGAATGGGAGGGAACATGGCGCTGAGAGGAGTGCCTTTCTTTCAAAAAATGCTTGAGGACAGTCAGTCAGCGGTCACCGGTACAGGCGCGCTGGCAAGCAGGCAGCCGCCACGGAGGCTGCTCCGAAACATGGCTTTCTCCCACGGAAATACCAAACCGGAGGGCTACGACATGTTTTAAAGGCGACTTGAAGCTGGAAGAGACGACGAGGAGGCAAGCCGAGGGTGGAGAAGGCAAGCAGTGTCAAAACTCGAGTTAGAAGCTCACGTTTGTTTGTTTGTAGATGTCGGCAGCCCGCCGCGAATACCTGTCGGTGAGTGCAACTTCTGATTTCAGTCCTTGATTTGACGTTCGAAAAGTGTAAAATGCCGCCGAGTTCAACACTTTACGCTGTTTAATTTGTGACGTTGTGCTTTTGGCAGTGAGCAACTTTCGTCAACATGGCCGCACATGTCAAAACGACACTAACATGTTTAAATTGAGTATTATGGCAGCATTGTCTCAAGAAAAGGCTTGTGCAGTATTCGAGTATTTAGTTTTGGTCACAACGGCGACGCTCCCTTCTTTCTGTGTAACATTGCTCCAAAAGATGACCCCCCCCCCCCAACACACACACACACACGCACACACTTATTTTTTTTAAATATATAAACATCAGGACTTCTGTTTAACTTAGCTTTGGATAGTCTCAAAAAAAAAAAAAAAACCAGCCACTTTGCCTTCACTGTGGAACAGTACATGAAGCTACTGTATTTTACTGTTCCCCCTTGTCCAATAGTGCTTAATTGTTAATCCAGATGACAAGAGTTTCTGTTTGTGTTGTGTACACGTTTTGAAGTGAATGCAAGTGTGCAACATACATAATTATATGGCCCTGCACATCTGCCTACTTGAGAGTTTTACTATTTAAATTTCTGTCGTCAAGTAAAAAGCTTGAATTTGGCAAAAAAATGCCTCATGAGCACCTGTTTTTTTAAATTGAATTATTCCTGCAATTCTACTATATCATAATTGATAAGGACATTAATCAACATCTTACATGTTACCATTTGGAGAATTTTTAATACTGTTCATGATGAAACCGCGTCACTCGTGTCACTTTCCACTTCATCTCAACTGCATCCTCCTCAGCTCAAGGAGTGCTATTGTTACCTGTCAAGAATGTCAGCCTCCTTGTGTTGTCGGTTATGCACATTAGGTGGCACTGTCGAAAAAAGGTCACAAAAACTGTTCTCTCGTCTTCTCCTCCTCCAATCTTTTGCTATAACGCTGCTTCATTCATTTTCCTCACGATGGGCTAACAAATTTTGTTTTGATCATTGTGTTCCATTTCTTCCCAAACTTATTAACATAAAATGGGTCCAGTCCATATCACTGCAAAAATAAATCATCCTGCTTACTTCCCTCTCTTCAAATGTAAAGACTACATTTCCAATAAAAATATATCATAGAGGCTGTTCAGAGAAACAAGTTAGTTTTAAATAGCCACAAGTGGACGAAAAGGAACTATCTAGGAGTCCTATGATTATTTTGTTCATTGTAACTCGGCTGTTTCTAAACCTGTTGCATTTATTAGTGTTCCTACCTTTGTGACTGTGACTTGAATATTTTGGATTCAAACAAATAAATGTTAGTAGGCAGCAATCTTTAATGTTAGATACAATAGCAGCAATTTCATTCATTCATTTCTTTGATTTCCCACCCTCATATTTTCATTATCAATGGTCTGTTGAACTCTATCTAAGATGACTTTGGTTGAAAGGAGAGGCACACCTTGAACTGGTCACCGGTCAATCGCAGGGCACTTAAAAATCGTACTCACATTCACAGAATCTGGGTCCTCAGAACTGTCAAGCAGATGTGCTTACCAGTTGTCACCCTGCCTCTTAGCAGCAACTTCGACTGTTTTAACTTAAACACCAATTCCACCCATCCATTTTCTCTACCGCTTATCCTCACTAGGGTCATGGCCATTTTGGAACCTACCTGAATTGAGTCCAGGTGAGAGGCTGGGTACACCTTGACCTGGTCGCCATCCAATCGTAGGGCACATATAAACAAACAACCGTTCGCACTCACAATGACACCTACAGCTAATTTAGAGTCTTCAATTAATCTATCATGCATGTTTTTCCAATGTGGGGTGGAAATTGGAGTACCTGGAGAACACCCTCCCAGGCACAGTGAGAACATGCAAATGCCACACAGGCGAGGCTGGAGTTGAACTCAGGACCCCAAAACTGTGAGGCAGATGAGCTAAGCAGTTGTTTACCATGTTGTTCTTAAAAAAAAAAAAAAAAAAAAGACAATTCTCTTAAATTAGTGAACAACATTATTGTCGCCCCACCTGTACCATTAACCTCCCCGGAATATTATGAAATCTCCCACAATGCCGCAGTAATAACAGATTCTGATAAAACTGAATGGTGACATATGGAAACATTTGTGTGCAGTCGATTGAACAGGAGTAGCTCAAGTTTGCCGTGGGCAAGCAAAATTTTTAGGGCTCCAAATTAGTTGAGCCCTAAGGAGGATTTATTATTTATTTTTTTTATTTTAAATAAAGGCTGTACTTAACATTTTTGAGGGTTTCTCTGAGGTTTTATTTTATTTTTTGAGCGTCCCAAATCAAATGCTCTCTGCCCACAGTCCAGAGGTTCCCAATTCTTCTATATAGGAAGTGAAAAAGAGAAACATGAAAAGGGAAACTCACATTAATCCCAACTGTCACCGAAAGACTATTTCTATTACCCAGCAGTTTTATATAATGTAATTACAGTAACTTGTAGATATATTTATTATTTAAGCTGGGCAAAATGAGATGAAACAAGGGGAAAATGTTTCCCCAAACAAGCTGTGTTTCAAGTTGTGTAAAATAAAATTCCTTCATAGTTGATTTTGATTCTAACGTTATCAGGTGCCCATACAGTACTATATGTGTGGTATTTTTTTCATCAGTGCAGTTGTTGATCTGCTGCTGAATTGTGTCATTGTCTCCATTGTGGGTGGGGAGGTGAGAGTGAAATCTACTATTAGATAAGCAATCATTCCTATCTAGCTGCTAGTTTCAGCAGTTTAAATTACAGTGAATGCAAGTATTCCTCCACTTTTCTCCAAAGAGCAGTTTTAATGCTATCTTTCAGACCACAGAGCTCATCATCCATTTGCTTCTATAGACGTTTGATGTCTTGTAGGGTTGGGGTGGGGGGGGGTCATTTCTTTGATGATTCTTGTTGTTGTTAGAGCCAATGGCACTTGTTGTGGATGGAGTATGATGTAGTGAGACAAGCAAGATCAGTGCTGTATAATTAACTCAACATTTTTCTTTTGTTGTGTTCTTGTTTTTTTTTCTTCAGTGCAGAAAGCACTCATTCAGTTCCAGTTGGTGTTCCCTTACAGTCTTGCCACATTCAACATCAGATGTTTTTGCTTTTTCTTTTGTTTCATCTTATATAGAATCTCTTTTATGGCTTCTCAATCTGCGATCTGCGCTGTTTCTATTCACTTGATCATCCTTCGTATCTCACCTTTACCCTCACTAGAAAGACATCATAAGTTGACCTTTTATTTTAGTGTAGAGTAGAGCCTTTAAGAAACAAAAGTTGTGATTTGCAATTGAATAATTGTTTTTTTTTGCTTTCTTAGTTTTCACGTATTTTTTTATGAAAGGGATAGGTAAAGTTATCGATTCATCATTGCATTGCAATATGTCCCTCCTCAATTCAATATCGATTCAGCACATTTTCTGAATCAATTCACCTCCTCACCAGTCGGGTGTACTTTGCCTGTGAGTTATGTAAGTATGAAACTTAACTTCTATCTGCTGTATTTTCACGTTAAATGTATGTTATCCTGTATTTTTTACCATTACAATGTACTCTATATTCATACATGCAAATCACTGCACTTTTTCACACTCCTTGAACACTGGCACCTCACGGTAAGAGTACTTTTACTCCTTTACAATGATCTACATGTTGCTCACTACTTTATCAATCAATTATTGCTCATTTATCAACTATTTCGTGAGGGAGACCATCTAATTTAAGCACCAGGGATGTCTCAGTCTAGCTAACAAATCAAATGACAAAAGAATGTCACATCACGCAACGTTATCTTCTGGTAGTGGTCGCAGAAGAACCAGGAAGAACACTTAATGTTGGTGACGAGACCTGATTCAGTAGTACATCGTGTATGAATTGGGAACGATATCAATTTACAGAAATTCATGTTACATGTCTAATGCAACGAAGCAATCATGTCACAACACAGAATGAACCAAGTTCATATTCAGAAATAGCCACAAATGGAAAAATATTATATTTAATATTTTCCTGCAGTAATTATTTGGTATTAGCCTTTGAAGTTGGTAAAAGTGAAAAATGATGTGAAACAGACAATGATTTAAGTCAATTCTTTCCAGAATGAGTGCTTAAAGAGGACGATGGTGTTTAAGTGGTAGAGTTTGAAGCAGGCATCAGGTGTAGGTAGAAGTGAGCAGGACTCAAGCTGGAAACCAAAACAAAAAAAAAAAAGAAAGAAATGAGGCACATTTAATTTTAATCTTAAATTTGTATATCGGCATGTACTTGAGTGGTGTAAGTAAAAAATGTTTCTGTAGAAAAAAAAATTGATTTTGTCTTGTATTCTTCAGAATCCCAGCTCATCCGGGTCAAAAGGCACACGTTGTTAATCCTAAAATTTGCATCCTTTGGGAAAGCCAAGTTGTTTGTGGTTAACATGTGACAATGTGAAATATGAACCAGAACAGTCATAAAAACGCTCAGCCTATTGTGAACATTGTGGAGTCCCTGTGATGTAAATTTTATGGTATGGTTTTCTTTGTTGCTATGACAGATTTTGAACCATTCTCCCAGAAATTATTGCTTACAGACCCGCAAAGAATCTTGCACGATTGTACTATAGTGTTAGAAAATGTAAGTCACACTTTTCAGCCAAATTTCATTAAATTATATAAATATTATTATAAATATATTATATAAATTTCGCTAAATCCCTGTGTTGACATCATCGTGTGCTGTGGCAACAGTGCCAATGAATGTCTATTTTCCCACTGTCATAGAAGTACACTGTGGGCCAGAAAAAGGCAAGCATTCTGGAAAAAAAACATGATTGGATTGGTAGCAGGAGCAAGTTCATTGGTTTTTAATATTAATGAGAAAATTGCTTCCTTTTTGGTGTAAGAGTGAACACATTTCCTTTCATTATGAATTGTAACGACCTCCAGCACCCTTGCCAAAGAGGCTTCCTGATTTGTGCAGTACATGCCTATTAAAGCACACATTTGATTGCACTGGATTTATAACATGAAACATGTATACTTTGTGTGCCCATCCATCTTGTTCCTTCAAGAAAAAAAGAAACATGCTGGTGGGTAAAATGGTAAATTAGATTACTTTTTAAAATGTTTTTTCTAATCGGGATTATGTTCACTTCCTTATATATAGCCCATGATCTGAGTAGGACCTCAGAGAACTGTAGTTTAGCTTTGCCAAAGCAGTGTTTTTTGAAATATGGAATTTATCAGATTTACTCCAAATTACCAGTTTGACTGGAGGTATGCGTTGGAGTAGAAATGTTTGTCTCAGGGCCTGTGAAGTATCTAATGTGGTTGAGAGTTTCCATCTTGCTCATACACGAGTGGCTCTGAAAAACACTTGTGGGTTAATGTTTTCCCAAAACTAGTCATGTAATAAGAAACTAGGCAGAAAGCTTCTACCACAGTTTGGTGACATTCACCCATCTTTCTGTGAAATGGATGAACCACTAGTCGGGGACATGACATATAAAATAAACTAAAATTATGTACCACATTAGAGGACAAACATTTCCCCAACCAATCCTCAAAATAAAATATGGGCGTGTTATACATGGGTCCTCATTAAATAATTACCATTTGTCACATATAAATACACCACAACAATACAACAGTTAACTTTTGAAGATTTTCTCTACACAAACTACACTAACAACAAAGCCATCAGTGGTCTCACACTGTGGGATTCAAGCTCAGACTGCTGCTGCACATGCACATTTTTCTTTTTCTTCTTGCACAGTGCTGACTGCCTCGAGACTTTTACGTTCTTTGGTTATTGCTATTTGTTGCACCTCTGCATCATGGCAGCCATAATCAATGCTGAAGTGAATGGAACCACATCAAAATTTACTTGCAAGTAAACCGACACCTCTGTCCACGTGTTTGGTATGATCCAAGGTTTGGGTGGTAGTGGTCATTTACATGCTCAGATGTCAGATCAGTTGTACCAGTTTGTTGTATCCAAACCAACCATTAACAAACGTGAAAGCAGCCTAATATATCGAATGAATCAATCTCTAAGTGTGAATGGGCATCCTGTGGAAGGATTTGTGTCTTACGTCAACAAACCTCATGTCTTCACTGTGTAAAGGGCCATCTAGAAAAGGAATACTGTAGCGTGCATGGGTATTTCTGTAACGTCTGTGTCTGAAGTTATTCTGACTGCATGCGCATCATGCATAACACGTACACACGCACACACTGCTAGAGACCTGTCAGGGTAGACCTGAGAATACAGAGCAGCTGCGAATGGCTATGTGGTCATGTGGTATGCTAGCCTTGTGTGTGACTGTGTGCTGTCCAAAGGGTGGTAAACACCTTCTTACCCCTCTTTAGTATTCCTTCGTCTGCCTGACGCCTTTTTCTCTATTAGCGTCTTGTTTAGAACGCTTTCTGAGTCTCCCACTTCCAACATTTCATCTGCAGGATTCATCTTCAACCCATCCATCCATTTTCCGTTGTGGAGAATTATTTTTTGGGCTGACAATCCAGTAGCCTCTGTGGGTGTTTGAGGCTGAGCTCCATTGCAAACAGGTGTGTATGTATGTGTATTTGTGCTTGCAATAGAGAGCGATATGATATACAGGACTGTAAGGCCTGCGCAAGTGTTACGATAAAAGATGGTAAGTTCTCTTTATTCTGGTTGTACAGGTGTACCAGTTTGGTGGTCTTCCCTGGTACACCTCATAGCCACACCTACAATTATGGAAGATCTGTACAAATAAATAAGCGATCTGTTTTGGACATGGTTACATAATGTAGTCTGTACCCATACTGAACATAGGAACAGAAGTTGTTCCGAAAATGTTGACTTAGTTACATTTCAGAATCCATTTTCTGAGCCGCTTCTCTTCACAAGGGTCACGGGAGTGCTGGAGCCTATCCCAGCTACCATCGGGCAGGAGGCACGGTACACCTTGTACTAGTTGCCAGCCAATTGCAGGTCACATAGAGACAGACAACAGTCAGACTCACAATCACAACTAAGGGCAGTTTAGAGTCTCTAATGAATGCATGTTTTTAGGGATGCAGTAGGAAACCAGAGTGCCTGGAGAAAACCCACGCAGGCAAGGGGAAAACATGCAAACTCCACACAGGCGGGACTGGGATTTGAAACCCGGTGCTCAGGACTTTGAGGCCAACGCTCTAACCAGTTGCACCACTGTGCCCATTTTAAAATACTTTTCTCCATTAGAAATTATGTTACAGGGTCAAATGTTCACTATGATAAAAGATATATGAAAAAATGTTGACTGACAGCAGCACGTCTGCCTCACAGTTGACAGATTCTGCATTCTAATATCGGCTCAGGGCCTCCTCTGTACCAGTGCTGGCTTAACATTGCTTCGTGGACAAAGTTAGCACACTTACTTTAATGAGTACAAGTGCTATAGAAAATGGATTAGGATGGCTTTTACCTGACACACAAGTTTTTACAAAAATAAAATTCTGCTACACAGAGGCTCCTCAAGATTCTTTTTTAGGTTTCTATTTATTTCAGAATGTTGTGTATGTATAACAACACAATAACTTTGAAATAAATATGAAAACAATATCTTCTTCTTCGTTTCCTTTCGACTTGTCCCGTTAGGGGTCGCCACTGTGTTTCATCTTTTGCCATCTTAGCCTATCTTCTGCATCTTCCTCTCTAACCCCAACTGCCCTCATGTCTTCCCTCACCACATCCATAAACCTTCTCTTTGGTCTTCCTCTCGCCCTTTTGCCTGGCAGCTCCATCTTCAGCACCCTACCACCAATATACTCACTCTCTCCCCTCTTAACGTTTCCAAACCATCGAAGTCTGCTCTCTCGAATCTTGTCTCCAAAACATCCAACTTTGGCTGTCCCTCTAATGAGCTCATTTCTAATCCTATCCAACCTGCTCACTCCGAGCGAGAACCTCAACATCTTCATTTCTGCCACCTCCAGTTCTGCTTCCTGTTGTTTCTTCAGTGCCACCGTCTCTCATCCGTACATCATGGTCAGCCTCACCACTGTTTTGTAAACTTTGCCCCTCATCCTAGCAGAGACTCTTCTGTCACATAACACACCAGACACCTTTCGCCAGCTGTTCCAACCTGCTTGGACCCGTTTAAATATATGAAATATGAAATATGAAAAGAATATAAACAATTGAAATACCAAACAAAAGAAAGGACAGGGTCTGTGTGTTTCCTTAAAAAAGTGATTGTCAGCCATTTTCCACTGTTTTTTAAGATGGATTTTCTTTTAGCTTCTGTCTATATTTATATACAGAATGTGTATATTGTCCACAATTAACAGCCATTGTTGGAATGTTGCAGCTTCAGTCTTCAGCCAGTTTTTTTGATATTGCCTTTTTCCTGGCCACCTGAAGAATATTGACCGGGTATTCTTAAATTAGGGTTAGTATTTTTTTTTAATTTCTAGAAGGTAGAAGGCACCCGCACAGCCAGGGCTAAACCGGCAGGATTATGGCAGTTTTTATTTCCATCGTTTTAATAATTGTGGATATGACTGCAAATAAATTTTCTGACCAAACATTACCTTGTTATACTACATCTATTCCATATAAAAAAATAGTCCTTCGTAAAGTTCAGGCAAAGACAAGAATGTAAAGAATAAATGTAGCAATATCTTCATTTTTGATCACATTTTACCTGTCACTTAAAGGACGACTTTGTCCAAGATTCATATGTACAATAAACGCTCCAATCTGAGGTAATGTTATTATTACATATATTTTGGACATGAAATGAAAGAAAATTGAAAATAAAGAGCATTTTTTTAAATCCATGCATTATCTGGATATGTGGCAAATTTCACACAAGACCCGGAAGAATCGTCCTTGACCTTGCCCCGTGATGTTGCCGGTGCTGAGCGTTACAGACGATTCGTTCTATCTTGGCCAAGATGCCAACGTGTTGTGCCACAAACTGCAACAAAACTGAGAAAATGCACCCAAATTTGTCCTTCTTTAACCTCCCGTGGGGTCAACCTGTCAGGATAAAGCTGTGGCTGTCACAGTTGATGTTTGTTCATCAGCCGGGGAAATTTGTATGCATCTGACCTTTACTGGTTATTACCCACCTAGCTAAGACCTCTCGTGCTGGTACTGTATAAGCAACAAGATACTTTATGAGGCAGCACGTTGGCGCAGCTGTAAGGCATTGGCCTCACAGTTATAAGGACCCGGTTTCAATCCCGGATCTCCCTTTGTGGAGTTTGCATGTTCTCCCCGTGTCTGCATGGGTGTAACCTGCCTCTTGCCCCTTGACAGCTGGGATAGGCTCCAGCACTCCCGCGACCCTCGTGCAGATAAGCAGCTAAGAAAATGGATGGATGGATGGATGGATGGATATATACTTGTAATCACTTTAGGGAAGTCCCAAATTTTTTTTTGCATGTTATATTCCAGATGTAAATAAACCATTAAATAGTCCTACGCTGTACTCAGAAAATAAGCTTGCATTTTTGATAAACTTTGGACATAGACCATAGCGTTCATATAGCTCACATAGCATTCCAAGACCGTTAAAAATGTGTCCTCACTGATATTCCACTGGATGTACAAGTGGTCCTTTCATCAAACTGTCATGGATAACAAGTAAATTGATATGTAACACTTCTTTGTCCAAACAAACAACTTCGTATCTATCTGAGGAAGTTATGCAGACATGTTGATCGTGATCCAAGTTCATTCTGATACGCTCCTATTTTTTCTTCCCCCCCCGACCCTTTCAAACTCACGACAACACTGGCATTCCGCCACAGTTGGCATTAAGTCACAAAGAGAACACGAACACCAGTCTTCCGAAACCAGCCTGTCTGGAAGATCTCCGAGGTCCATATTTTTCGACTGTTGTTATGATTCGTCGTCAGCGCCACGCCCCCACTCCAACATGTCAAGTTCCGTCTGTGTGAATTCTGGTTCAAACGCATAGGCTTGAAATTTTACATTGTTATTTTTGTTTTCTTTGTTTATTATTATTATTTTTCACAAAAATCAGTCACAAAATGCCTGATAGGGGAAGTTCTCTGTTCAGTGAAACGTATCCACGAGCAATGGGGGGTCAGAACAGGAAGCACTGCAGACGTGGCAAATGCTGAATGGCTGTCAGTTTTCCAGACAGGGTCATTGGAATGACTGAGCGAGAGAGGAATTTTGATTATACTTTTCCAATTTAGAGATGTTTCTAGGTGAAATCTGTAGATAATTTTGGCTTTAAAAGAAACACTGAACCCTCATCTACTAAATTTTAATGTGTGCTCCCATTCCTATCATCTTCGACAAAGTCCTTTAATCCCAGTGGGTAAGTGAACCATCTTTCCAAATCTTTCTTACACAGTTGTTTTATCATTTCATACATAAATACTTCTATATTCTCATATATTATCTTAACATTCAATATTAATTGTCACACATGTAAAACCATGTTAACCACTGTAAAATATGAAAACAATACAACACTGCTTTAACTTTGTCAAAATGTGACATGGCTGGTCACAAAGGAGAACTTTTTTTTTGTATTAGAATACATACCACCACCACCACCACCCCCAAAAAAAAAAATCTAACATGCAGATTTTATCCTTTCATGCTCAGACAATTGAACTCTTGTAAAGAATTGTGATATTTTTACTGCTTGCAGGACGGCTGTTCAATTTTTTTTTAATAATTAAAAAAACTGATTTTTTTTGGGGGGGTGGCTTGAGGGGCATTTGATAGAAGAGATGAGGTAATTGCAGCTGTCTGTGTGCTAATTTAGATTAGGTTTCTAACGGGACATGCTATTAATGTCATTTTAATATCCACAAGTTACAACTGTGAACCTAAAATTAAGTTATTTTATTGTAGTTTTCCTGTGTGTTAAGAGATTTTAACAGATGCTTTTCAGTATTACTGTTGCCTATTCCTTACCCATGTATATAGTTGGATTTACTTGAGTATCTGTCTATTAAAGTTATTCCACATTACAGTAATGGGGAGGCTTGATATACGTTCCAGACTACCGGTACATTTTAGAGGTTTCCATTCCCTCACATAGACATTGGTACAGCTGTCAAGTTTATTTGTGCTCTTAATTTACACTCACGCACAAATGTACAGCCATGGATGACTTATTCTAAATAACATCAATAATGCCAGAATGTGACTGTATTTCAGAAAAATGTTTAGCTTCTTTATTGCTGGAGTATGGGTGATGGCTGCCAAGAGAGCCTTTTGCAGTTTCAGGATCGTAACAAATTGAGGTGCAGTTAAAATTAAGAAGGTCACAAACCTTGTACACTCAATAAAACAGTAGGTTGTCTCTCTGCTATGCATTCACACTCAAGGGTTGTTTTTATGGGGGGGGGGCACTCTTTGCCACTTGGCGTGATCTCTAACTACATTACTATACACGCCTTTGTCTCATGATCAGAATCAGATGCAGGCATTTGGTAGGCATAGAGTAAATAATAGCAATCTAGAAGTGCGTGTGTATGCGCATGCATTATTGTCAAGTGGCTAAAAATACATTGTAAATTGCCTTTCTCTTCTGTTTGTCTCTCTTTTAGACTCCACTTGCCTAGTGCGACCCCCCTGACACAGAAAGGTATGTCCCCACACACACCACTCCCCACACAAGCCACATTTCCACCAAGTGGTACAGTTTAGTCCTTCTTGCCACTTTTTTCATAGCCGGATGTCATTGTGATAGCGTCAGTCACATAAATAGTGTGTCAGTATACTTGTGCTGCTATAAAAATACACTGGTTTAAAATCCCTCCCTTGTAATCCACACTACGGCATTTTTTAAAATGGGACATTTTTGTTTCATTCCATTTGTGTTGTTGGACCGTAGTGACAATTCTCTGTTGAACAATCAACAGAAAGCAATATGTCTCGCCCAACTCGATCATGACTGCTGTGCGCCGCCACCTCCAACTTTTATTTTATTACAAACGTTGATGTCGCTTTAAGACTGAAAACACAAATTGCATAGCATGCAGAATTTAATTACACGTACTTGTGGGAAATGTGGTTTAGATTAGGATGGACCAAATATCAGTTAACCGGAGTGTGTTTGTTTATACACAGCTCAGCAAATGTCAACCATAATAAAACACCAGGGTGTAAAAAGCAGCCTTGCAGCCAGAGCCACACATTCAGAAAAGCAAAACGGATGCAGTCATCTGTAAATGCCAAAAGGTTCCTTTGCATTTGCTCTTTATTCTCTATAGGCATCTGTCAGATTGCTTTTGAAAAGTTCCTCTGAGGACACATGGGGCTCTGTCACTGCTCTAAACATACCTACAGTTTGTGTTCACTAATCATAAACCAGGAATACATTTTATATAGTGGAGTAACTGCTGGATGCTTTACTGATTATCACATTTCGAAGGCCTTAAAATAAAAGCTCAGATTTTATTTTCACAAAAATTAAATTTCAGATTTTAATCATCCCCCCCCCTCCCAACACTTCTAGAAAGACAAAATTATAATCCACACGTAAATCACACCATGATTTTATTTTTTTACAGTTGCATTTTTTTTTTTTGGCCATTAACATGCATCGTCATAATATAAATAGTTCTCTAAGGATACAGCAAACTCACACTTATTCACAGTTGGTGAGACACAAATTCACCCATCAGACTTTTTTTTTTTTTCTTTCAAGTTGATAGACTCCTCAAGCAGAGATTGGAATACACAGTTTAGTTTGGATTATACAGAGACATTTTGGGCAATTGCATGTTTCCAAATTTGTATGTAGGTATTGTGGAAGACCCTTTATATATGATCCAGGATGACTGTGGCTCAAGTTCATCATGGTGTACTTGGGTGAGTTTGGTGTGGAAGAACATCTTTACGATAGACAACAACAGCTGTTGAGACCCACTCCAAGATTCAATATCAGTGAAGTCAGACTCCAGAAATATTCGTCTTCTTCTGAGTGGACAAAATCCTCACAGTCACAATCCAAAATCTTTGCCAAAAGACGTTCCACAAGCATGAATATGGAAGGTGTTACGGCTGCCAAGGGTAGAACAACATATTTCTTTCCACATTCACTTCCTGCAAGTGTCCAACTACTTTATTATGTCTAAGGCGTTGTATGCTGCGGATCTGTGACAAATCTTCCCTGTGATTGAGAAAGTAGCAACTACACTATTCCTGTCTTGATCTAGTTAGGAGTAATAGCCGGAAGGACAGTTATATCTACAGTATGAGAGTTTTAATCTTCCAAATTTGAAATGGGAAGCAGACCTTGGGCCGCAAAGATCTTAGACGTCTGCGTCACAGACATCATTGCACAGTGTACTTGTAACTCCAGCTCAGGCTTAGTGGATGATAGCACAGGGTTGATTTTGCATAGGAGTGATGAGAGGCAAGCTGGGGAGAGTCATTATCTCTGAGTGAGAGATGGTACCTAACAGCCTGTGGAGTGAATGCAAGATGACTTTTATATAACTTGTAATGCATCAAAACATACATCGCCTGCTCCAATCAGTTTGCCTCCATTGTACATGATCTGGTATTTACAGTCTAATATTCCAAGCATTTCCATGTAATTATGAAGATGCCTGGAAAAGTAGGGACTTGATTCTGAGATTACACAGGGTGTCCATAAAGTGTCTTTACAACCAACCAACCAATTTATTTCTAAAGCAAATTAATAGAAACATTTGTGGAAATAAATTATCACAAAATTTGAAATTTTGTTCTTAAGCCTGTATCCATTCATCCATCCATCTACCGCTTTCCTGGGTCGGGTCGTGGGGGCAGTAGCTTTGACATGTACTCAGACTTCCCTGACCCGAGCCACTTCATCCAGCTCTTCTGGAGGGATACCGAGGCGTTCCTAGGCTAGCCGATAGACATGGACACTGCACTCTCAGAGCGCAGTGAGAGCACCGTGAATTTCCAAACGTATCCTAGATATGGGGCATAGTATCAATACAGTCAGGTACAAGTCAATACCATTTTAATATGATTTTAATTGATACATTTACCCCCAGAATACTAACTTCCTGAGGGCAGATAAATCCATTTAGATCGTAGGAAAATAACTCTATACGTCAGTCTAATGCATTAAATGTTACACCATACCGGTATGTATACGTATTGATTGTAAAGTGTGTAGTAGTAAAGTCAAGTACTCCCCCACAGTTTCTCACTGCTGAACAAATTGCACTTGACTAACTGGGATTAAGAAGTACAGTGTGTGTGCGCGTTTGTGTGTGTGTGTGTTTGTGTGTGACTGAAAGGAGAAATCCTTCTTTTTGTCTGTCTGAAACATGAGGTCTCCTGGGATGTTTTAAAATTCTCTCTGGAATGTGCGCAGGGTGGTGGAGGGTGGATGGCCGTGTGGTTTAGCTTGTCACCATACATATACAAGGAATGTCAATATTGTGTGTATTTTAGTAATGGATCCATCTTTCTTCCTTCCTTCCTTTCTTCCTTCCTTCCATACAGAATACCTGAAAAATGCAGATTTTCAGATTATATCATTGTCTCAGGGTTGCGTGTTCTCCATCTTTCTTTTCTGACATCTTCTGCTAGTGTAGTTACATGTAACAGAAATGCAGCAAGACAACATTCACTCACTTAATTTAGATGCTATTTGATTTACCTTCTCCCTTATACCTCATTCACAATTTATAACAGCCATAACCAAACAATGTGAGGTTTTGTATGACACCATCAGTGTCGTACTCATAATAAAAAGTTCATAGGGATATTATCCATGGTAGACGATGAAAAGTAAACAGAGCTGACTTGCAGATCAAACAAATTAAATTATGCATAGGCGTAGGGGTGTGCTGCCGCTGTGTTATTTGGAATATCTCCTACAGATCAAGGTGTTTCTGAATATTCTGCTTCAGCAAAGTCTGAAAAACTTATGACTGCCTGTTTCCCTGGTCATTTTTTAAAAAATGTTTTATGCAGGATGGTGATGGAGGAGGGGGGCCAAACAGAGAGAAGAAGAGTGGATAGGCTGGCTGAAGGAGCATCGAGAAGCCAGATTCTGGTGGAGCTTGGTGAGTGGACTGAGCTTGTGTGGCATTTTTATAAAGCGGCTGAAGTGAGTTTCTTTAACATTTATGTTTTGTCACAGCGGACCAGAACCTTGATGGAATTTGTCTCTCTACATATCGAACAGCCTGCAAGCTTAGATTCATACAGAAGAGATGTAACTGTAAGTTTTAAAAATAAAGAAAATAAAAAATAAGGGTACCTACAATTTGCTTGAAATCTTTGTTTTCCATCATTTATTTCCCTTGCAGTGCATCTTATCGACATATACAACGTGATTGAAGCAGTGCGTGACGCTGGTCTGAACGCCGTGGAATTAAATGCTGGCATTTCTGTGACCAGGGTGGAGAACCTGGTGTCTTCCCTCTTTAACCAGCTCAGCAAGCGCCTCCCCACCACCCACCGTATTAAGCCACGAGAGAGTACTGTTCTGTTTGTTGAGTTCATACTGGCTGCCATTGAGAGGTAAAGGAGGAATCTTTTTCATATTTTTCATATCTCAGGATTTGTCCGGGTTGTTTTATGTAAAAATTACAAATGCAGTGCTGTGAAAAAGTATTGGGACCCTTCTCAAATTCTGTTTTTGCAGAGTTTCTGCACTTTAAGATGATCAAACACTTAAATATCAGACAAATATTAGCCAAGTGAACTTAAAATGTTGTTTTTAAATGATTTCCAATTACTAAGGAAAAAATAAAAACAATTCATAGTTACTTGGCCCTGTTTAGAAAAACCAAAGTCTTGTGGAATCAGCAGTTGATTGTGCCTCATCACAATTTTTGGTTCATTTTCACTGAGCACACCCAATCTTAATAATCTCCAAACCGGATCTAAACAATTTTTCTCCTAACAAAATCATATCTGGGGAAAAAAACATCTAAAAAAAGCCGCAAAAAAATGACATAATCTGAAGAAATTCCAGAACAGTTGATATAAATTCATTGACGTTGTCTCTCATGTGTTTCAGTGAACCCGAGGGCCGACTAACAGTGTTCTCGGTGAAGGCGATTCTGGCTGTGCTCTGCGGAGGGAAACTAGTGGACAAACTGCGCTGTAAGTACCAGCAAACACTGTCCGAACAAGTGATTGATTAAGATTTTCAGGGGCTTTGTTGACATTGTCTGTGGGGGACCTTTAAAAATGTAACCGCTTTAAAATTGACACAATGACTGTTGACTGTTTTAAATGTTTGTGATTTGTGTATTATTTTTAAATTCAATGCACATTCAATCAAATTATTTTTCTTAATTGCCAATTTGAGGTCTTTGGTATGTCTCAGGCCTATGAGATTATATACTGTATCTATACATTTTCCATCGCGTTCTGAGAACTGTCTTCTTACATTTTTATGACGGACACTGTGACAGTTGAGCATGTTGTCCTTATTTGTGTTTGCTTTTAATATTTGAAAAAGCTGAATTCCAGCACATACTTTCCTGTATGAAAATAATGAATGCACTTTATACATAAGTGCCATCTTGTGGGAAATGAATGTTACTGCTCCAATTTTGTCATGCAAACTTAATCTGTGTGTGCGCAGATGTGTTTTCTCAGGTCTCCGACTCCAGCGGTGTGATGGTCCTGTCCAAATTTGACCATTTTCTGATGGAGGCTCTCAAGTTGCCATCAGCTGTCCATGAACAACCATCCTTTGGCTACACAAACAACATGGTTCGCTCCTGTTTCCCGCAACAGGTACAAGCTGCAAATCATTCTACAAGAATCAAATTGCAATGTAAACAATAAGATTCTGTATGCCCATTTATATTTGGGTCTTTTATTTTAACTGTTGAAACAGTTTGGTTGTAATCGTTTTTGTAGAAGAGGGTTATGCTCAACATGTTCCTGGACATCATATCTGACCCTCCTCCATGTCTCGTCTGGCTGCCCCTCATGCATCGGCTTGCCAACGTGGAAAACGGTAGACAGAATTACGCATTCTATTTTGTAATGTAATTGATGTTGGGTTCCAACTACTGATTTTTTTCAATCATTGATTAATCTGTACATTTTTATCAATTCATCGATTAATTTTATTTTTTAAAACTCCAACACCTTATTCAAAAACAGGACATTATTTCAAATCAACTGTACAGAAAATGCTCAAGCATAAATTAATTACGATTCAGTTGCTGGTGGTTGCATTAACATGTCAGTTTCGAGTCAAAAATATTGATCGTTTTCCAAAGTAAAAAATGTTTGCAATTTTTTTTTCATTTTGATGAAGCACAAAGACAATCAGTCCGCTTTGTCATTATTGTTGTTTTCCTTTCGGCTTGTCCCTTTCGGGGTCGCCACAGCGTATCATCTCAGATGAACGCATATATATGTTTGGCACAATTTTTACGCCGGATGCCCTTCCTGACGCAACCCTTCTCGGGAAGTGGAGGCCCCAGTGGGATACGAACCCACATCCCCTGGTTTACCAAACCAGTGCTCTAACCACTGAGCTACGGGGCCTCTCCGCTTTGTCATTATATTAAATAAAATTTTATATTTATTTATTCAATAACATAATAAAGTTTAATTACTGATCAGAATATGCAGTTCTTTGATGTGGCATACCGCAAGATTATATTTGTAATCACTATGAAATTGATTGTGTTTTAAGCAGTTTTTGTGTTTTTCTTAGCTTTTACCATTCTTTCTTCTTTTTTTCCTCCCAGTCCATCATCCCATCTCATGTTCCTACTGTCGTAGTGACGGTATGACAGGCTTCCGTTATCGCTGTCTCCGTTGCAGAGGATACCAGCTCTGCCAGAATTGCTTCTGGCACGGCAATGCCAACGGGTCTCATAGCAGCCAGCATCAGATGAAGGAGCACTCATCCTGGGTGAGTCACGACGGTTGAAGGAGCAAAGGTTGTTTCTTATAGTGTACAAATTAACCGTAATAAAATGCTGTTATTGTTTGAAATTACATATTATATTTTTTATACTTATATATTATATTATATTTATATATTTTCTACAGTTACAGTTATAGATATAGTTAGTTAGCATTACTGAGAGTAGTAGTTTTTTTTTGTGAGGAGTCGGGGGGGCTTCTCTCATCCGGTGAGCTGCAACACCGAACAAACTGAGGAAGAAAGACGTCATTAACCATAGAAGAAATCAAGAACAAAAAAAAGGAAGTGAATATAAGAGCTACGAAGTAAAAGAATGTTAGACGGCTGTTGCAGACCTATGGTGCTACAAAGCACAATGGAAAGCAGCCCAGATGACTGCAATATTTATTTCTAATTTAAAGGAGGTTATGGCAGAAGTACAGCACTTTATCACTTTTTTTATAAGACTCCAGATGCATCCATCCATCCATCCCAAATAAATTCAATAAGAGAACTTAGGGTCCTATATGCAGAGAATGCAGGGGAAAAGTCACCGTAAAGGAGTACAACGTTTACTTTTTTCATTTTCCTGATAATCACTCAAAATTGTTCACTTAGCTTGTCTTGAACAATTTTGGTAAGGATTGGACAAGTTTGATGTTAAATATAGTCATAGTTATTAAAAGTAAATTTTGTGGAGCCTTGCATGAATGAACATTAATTATAGTTGTTTAGTAATTTAGTCGAATTATGCTGTGCTGTGTGTGTGGACAAACCTTTTCACAAGATAGAATATTAATTTTTAATGTTTTGTTATTATGCATGATACTATGGAAGATTTGGATCAGAAGTTGCATTAAAGCCTTTTCAAAAAAGTTCAATATGAGCACTCACTATTTGGCATCTTTGCGCATCCCCTCCAGTCCTTTAGGTGGTGGTATTATGCCTTTCCGGCCTACCTTGGACGCTATTAGTACAGATAAATGCATTTTTAAAATCCAGCATTTTTACATAATTAAGACTTCTTCCTTAACCCAATGCTTTACACTGTTTTGGAACATAGATTTTCTAATTTTTCTTCTGAACAAAAAAAAATAATGTAAACACTTAGGACCAAAAACACATTGTATGGCAGCGATGTTAATGTTATGGATGGTGCACATCGTTTTCAGTCGTATAATATACCACTAGTGTAAAGATTGAGGAGTCACTGACAAATATGCACTATTGTTTTTCCTCTACACATAAATTGCAGATATACACTGTATAATGTATACTCAGCGATTGGCTGGCAACCACTTCAGGGTGTACCCAGCCTCGTGCCTGATAATAGCTGACATAGGCCCCATCACTCCCGTGACCCTTGTGAGGATAAGCAGCTCATAAAATGGATGGATGGGTGAATATTGTATACTGTAGGCCTATTTGTTATTCACATAGTGCTGTATAATTTAGAAACCGTGATGGTTATCTTTTTAAAATTGACGTAAAGGTGAAACGGGATCTTCCGCGGACAAACCCTTCATAGCACTGTTGGTTTGTTTTTATGTAGAGGTCACCTGCAACAAAACTTGGTCGAGCCCTGGGCAGAACTCTGGGTTGTGTATCGTCCAGGGAACCCTCCCACCCAGTTTACCCAGAAGAACCTGAGAGGACCCTAAATCTCGCTAACATAGTGTAAGACTCACA
Organism: Syngnathoides biaculeatus; assembly: GCF_019802595.1. Lineage (NCBI taxonomy): Eukaryota > Metazoa > Chordata > Actinopteri > Syngnathiformes > Syngnathidae > Syngnathoides > Syngnathoides biaculeatus. The sequence goes on from NC_084662.1 coordinate 18,183,257, forward strand.
CACACCATTTCATAATCATGAGTTGAACATACATCCCAATAAGTCTCTTTCAGCGTATGTCAAACTGGGTCGTTTATATGAATCGTATTGATCCGGTGACTTTTTCCTCTGAAAGGGGTGCATTGCTATCGTCATGGGCTGTTTCATACAACGGCATCTGTATCCATTCCACACGTCCACCATCCACAGACAGATGTAATCTCTGAATATTACTGCCCAGCTGACTAATATGTGAGAGCATAGGCCTGAAGTTCTGTCTGTGTGCTTGGGACCTGCTTTAGATAGATGTGTATTTTTGCGTGCTGCGGGTCATGGGTCGCGTCATCCATCCGCAAAGTTGCAGAAGTCTCATTCAATGACCTCCAAGTGGTCGCCATATTGGCTTCATTTACTCTCCGTGACGTCACCCCGGACATTAGCCATTGAAAACACGCTGTGGCCCCTACTGTAGGACCCGCCGCTTTAGACACGGAAGCTCTTTTCGAAGAAAACATCTCACAACCAAGTCAAGTGTCCAGGGCAACATTACTCTATTGTTTCGAGCCATATTTAGACAACATGCGGATCACGGCCAAACCTCCTCACTGCCCTATCCACCTCCACGCGGCGGTGAAAAACGCCCACTTCCGCGGCGGACATGAGCAGTCACGGTGACGAGCCACCCCGGCCGGCAAGGCCGGTAGAGATCCATAAGGCCTGCGGAGGCTGTCCTTCAGCGGCTGCTGCATGGAAGCCTTCCGATGCGCACATTGACACATTTAGCAACCCAGATTTATGGATTACGCCGCCCCCCCAACTATTGTTTTTTTAGTAGCTGTATAAACACCCACCTATCATTTGGAACCCACAAAACTTTTCCTTTGCACCGTGCAATCCATTTTTCACAACGAACCAGGTCTCTTGCAAATTTATGAAGGGTAAATCCATCCTCCTGAGTGTTTGAGCAATGTCCAGCAATACAACGAGTCGGCATTTTGGCTAACACGAAAGAACAACGAGCTACCTTCCCGGAGGTGAAACTAATAGAAACAAACGAGTCCACTTAAGGGCGGTCCTGCCATGTACGTCACTTCCTGCTTCTTCTCGAAAACAAATCCCTGAGAGGATTTTCATGGCGGGAGTTACAAAAAGCTGTATACGTCAAAATCATGTTTTGTCGTGGGGAAAAAAACGCATGGGTCCATGTCAGCTGAGGTTTTTTTCATTAATAACATACTAAAAATCATGCATTTCATGACAGTGGCTCTTTAAAATTCAGGACATCAAAATTTACTTGAGTGGTGTAAATGTTTTTTGCATAAAGACAATTTTTTACTCTTATCGTACTTCCAGATTACTTAATTTATTTTAAAATCTAAATAATTCTGTGTGGAGGCCAAGATAATCCCTCTTGACCTGCCAACATTTTGTTTTGGTGAGGGGGGTGAGAGAGATATTAATAATTACTTATTTATTTTTTGACAGATGTAATATTCCTTCAGAATGTGTTGCTTTAAACTGAATATAGCTGCCTAGAGAAGGTCCTTTTAGATGTAGCCCAACCCACATCATCAGCCAATCCCACACAGTTGGGAGATTTCATAACACTCAATAATCAGCCACATTCATATGGGCAATGGAATCTGTCTCAGTATGATACTGATACAACGGGCATTATTGCATTATTACAGTATACCCACTCTGGAAGCACAAAATATTATTGCAAAAGTGACACTTCAGTCTGCCTGTCAGTTGTCAATTTTCTGAAAAAGAGGTTACTTTTCATTGACAGATGTAAATTATTTCTCACAGTTAAACTCTCATCAACTTTTGTGTTATTTATTACCTGGATCGTTACATGTTCACAGAACATGCGGGTAGCTTTAGGGAAACAAATTCAACCAACCCTTTAGTTGGCTCCGCCCCCTGTGGCTGCATTCACAGTGTTTGATTTTCCGAACATCAGCAGATGGGTTCATTGCATGCCTCCCAGCATTGAGATTTTATTTAGGCCAGCACAGGGCCACTGTACTTTGCTGTGAGTATGCACATAGCAAGGCAGCATCAGGTCATGTTCTTTCTCAATCTTCATCTTTTACAGGGTTTCACTTTAGTTGCTCGTCTTTCTTTTTGTACCTCTTGTGATCTTTGCTCTGTCTGTGTTTGCTCTGACTGGAAGGATTGCATGAGTACACTGAAGCGTGTGAAAGTGTAAGAATGTGAGCTTCAAATGTGTGATTACTGGCTCGGGCTCTGTACTTAATGAGTTGATGATATTAATTTTTGTCTGTGTTTGCATAATTCCTGCAAGTCGTCATAGTGTTTGTTAATGTATCTGCAGCCCTTCTCAACCTATTGCGAGCCCAAGTCCAGCCATGCTGTTGTCTTCATCAGCACCAGAGTCCATCAAGAGGTAAAGTTTAACTACGAAAATCAGTGTAGCATTGGCAGAAGCTGCATGATTCTACATTTTGTTTTATATTTCTTAACACAATAATGGGCTTTAATCGATTTGATCTGAACACTTGGAAAAATCAGCGCATTATACTTATTCTTGCTCTCACGTTTTTTGTCCTTTGTGACTGTGATATGTCAAATCAATCAATTCAATGCACCTCTACTGTATGTTTCTCATCAGTGTGAATTACTAACATGCTGAGGGAAAAAAAGACTCAATCATTATCAGAAGCCAAAGACATTTATCTATATGAGTGCTCTAAAGCCTCCACTTTTCTGGGAAGACTTTGGACAGGGTTTTGGGGCGTGTGGCTCTTTCTTCAACCCTTAAACTTTGATGGGATTTTATCAAGTTGTTCCACACTTAACTCATCTAATCATGGACCTTCCTTTGTGCACTGGGGATCAGTCATGCTGGAACAGAAAACGGCCTTTTTCAAAGGGTTCCACCACAGTAGTGAGCTGTCCCGAGACTTTTGTCCATGTAGTGTATGTGGTATTTACGTTGCTGCGTGTAACTTTTGTCAGCAGTTTGGCAGCAGCTCAGCGCATGAATGAGGAACACGCTTTGATCGCCGCTTATGTGAATCGCCTTCAGCGCAGTCCACGGTGAGAGGCTGCAGGGATCCAGTTATTGAATAGAAAATGTATCATTATAGCTAATCATTATTTTATTAGCAAAGGCAAACAAGAACCAATGATAGCTTGTCAGTCAAAAAGTCAAGAAGTAACTGGATGCAATTTGTTGGCAGTGTTGTTTTGCTTTAAACTGCGACAACAATCAGCCTTTTGGTAAAGTGTCTGTGGGTCATGTGTTAGTTTGAGTCATCTTCCACTTAAAATAGTAGTAGGAAACAATATTTCTATCCACATGATTTTCCCCTAGAGTTGTCAAGTATTGTTTTACTTTTAAGCCTCTGTGCCAAAAACAAATTGGCAGCAGTATACATTATGTACTGTACCTTTGTTAACCAAAATGGACGAAGTGGATTAATATGCTTGAACTGTACTTGTATGTTTCTTATCATGTTTGTCTTAAATGTTTCAAGAATTAACAATGACTAACAAGGTTGCCTGCATTTTGTAAAGTTGTATTAAAAATGATCTAAATGTATATTTATTCTCTGTATTAGCAGCATACCGATTCACAGCAGGCAAGATGAGGAACACCAGCTCATCGCCCGCTACACTTCTCGACTGGCAGAAACCGAAAGCTCCGGGGTGAGATCATATTCATCAATCTCATATTCATAAGCTTTACTCATACACGTCATGGAGGGAATGCATAAAGTTAAGTGATGTCGTTTTCAATCTTGTGTTGTGTTTAGGTGATACCCACTCGAAGCATTAACTTTGATGTAAACAAACAGAAGAGGGAGCTCATCGCTCAGCTGGAATCCAAAAACAGGTAGAAAAGTGTTAATTTAAGTTTTTGTGTAGAAAATTTAGCTTTTAAGTATTTATGTCTGTATCATTTTTAGTTTTGGAAAACTATTTCTTTAGTTATTACAGAGGAACCATGGGGAGAGCATGCAAACTCCACACAGGTGGGGCCGGGATTTGAAGCCCGGTCCTCAGAACTGTGAGGCCAATGTTATAACCAGTTGTTCAAGCATGCTGCCCAGAAATAAGTCCACCTTTAAAAAATTTTTGCAACCCATGAAGTGATGAGGTCTGTACAAATGTATTTACTTTCACGTTTGCTTAGTAACATTGATTTGCGTAAGTAACTGATCTTTAACTTTATTGCTTATTTTGGTCCAGGCGGCACAGTGGTGGCTGATAAGCCTATCTGCCTCACAGTTTGACCTAGGTTCAAACTCGGCCTTGCCTGGATGTTCTCCCTATCCCTATTTTTTTTTCTTCTGTTTCCGCCCACATCCCAAAACATGCTTGGTAGATCAATTGAAGAATTTAAATTACCCATCTGAGTGCAAATGATGTTTGGCCGGCGATTGGGTGGGCACCAGTTCAGCATGTACCCCGCCTCTTGCCCGGAGTCAGCTGAGATAGGGGCCACCACGGCCGCGATCTTAGTCAAGAGGAGTGGTACAGAAAATGGATGCATGAATGTTGGACTGCGCAGTCCACACTTTGTTTTTTCTCAGTATGTTCCATTTCTATCATCACACTTATTGCCCTAAGGGCTCTGTGGTGGTGTCTCACAGACACACACAAAGAAACACACAAAAGTTCTTAACTTTGGAAGTTCAAATGAACTGCATTTATTTTTATTCTTTAAGTACTACTTCACATGTTTTTTGGACTGTATGCTACGGTTGTTGTTGGACAGTCCCCCCTGCCTGGTCAGTCATGTTCAGCGTGCCCGACATTGACCACTGTGTTGTTTCATTACCCAGAGAGATTCTGGCAGAGATCAAGCGTCTCCGTTCAGAACACGATGCTGTGTGCCAACCCAGTCCAGAGAAGGGCAGCACCAACCCAACTCTCCTGGCTGAGCTTCGCCTCCTCAGGTGAACCCACAATACTGGACCTACTCTGAAATACATTACACAATGTTTCATGTGTGGGTATATTATCACTTTCGTAAGAGCTGCAAGCGTTTCCACAAATATGAACCTGACATTTAAGTCAGCCCATTATGCCAATGCATTGTCATCTGTCCTCAACATTGAGTGTCACAGTGTCTCACTGAGCCAGAAATGTGCTGTGAGGCTTTGCAGCACAGAGTAGGAGGCTTTATAGCAGATGGCAAAGACAGATGGATGTTTGGAAAACCCAATACAAAAAAAAATTCAAAATCATCCAGCCTGTTTATGCTTTTCAGTAACAAGAAACCTAAAAGGAGGGATTTGTTCAGTAAAACCATGTTTTTGAATAGTTTTGATACATTGATATATATATATAGATATATATATATTTTTTTTTAACTTCCAGTCCGTTCTGCATTTCAGTAGGATTCACCCTTTCAAAAGATGTTTAGTTTCACACATTGCAGCCTTAAAATCTACTTCAGCAAGCATCAGTTATTGATCCAGGTCACTTATTAATGGCTAATACCTTAATGATTGATTTAAGATTCATCTGAACAGTTGGATAACTGTTTTGATATTATGCAATAATCATTATTCCAGTTACACTTCATTATGTATAGTACATGTAGTTATAGTCGAGTTGAACTGTACTGGATCATATTAATAGTGGTTTCTAATCTTCCGGACCCCTTAGGTAGCCATCCACAGAAATGAAAATAGATACTCTGTAGTGGCAACACCTCTTACTGTCATACTAACAACTGAAAGTTTGTCATTTTGAATGTTTCTAAAATAGGACTTAATAAATGCACTTTTCTTCACTGCCACTAAAGTGACAGATATAAGTATTTGTTGTGTCGCAGGCAGAGGAAAGATGAGTTGGAGCAGAGGATGTCGGCTCTGCAAGAGAGCAGGAGAGAATTGATGGTCCAGCTGGAGGGACTGATGAAGCTGCTCAAGGTTACACACACTGCTTTGAACTATGGCCTGCATGTAGCATGGCATTTGGTCACATACACATGCATTGCACACACACCCTGTCCAAATCCTCCCACTTTCCACAGCTCTCTTCTGTGTTCCACCCCATCAGTTCTTGCCATAACTCACCTCCAGAGACGGGTAGTAACGTGGTGAATTTACTCAAGAAACATTTTTGCTTAACTGTACTTATCTGAGTGCTTCAAATGCACCATACCTTTTACTTCTACTTGAATATTTATATGAAGGATCGATACTTTGCTCTATTACAATGATTGGCATGCTACTTACTACTTTTATTTATCGATTCTTGGGTGTGCACGTCAATTTTTAGACTCAATCTTTAACTGACGCATAGGGCCCCTATTGCGCCAAATAAATGGGATCACTAATGTCATTTGACTCCAATTCACCAATTGGACAGGTGGGAACAGCCATCCGAGTAGGTTTACTTTACAGACTCCAAAAAGCAACATCTCTATTGTTGTCTTGGCAGCAGATATTTTTACTTATATTCTTACTCAAGTAAATATTTGCATGACTACTTTTCACTTTTCCTTGTCACATTATTGTAAAGTAACAGTACTTTGACTTGAGTGCAATATTTAGCTACTCTACCCACCTCTGCTCACGTCATTCCTTCCTTCCTCTGGTTTCTCCTTAATGCTCTTACCTGTCCTATCATAGCTTGTGTCTTACCTTTCTTTCCTTGGTTTCTCCATTTGTCTCCTGCTACCCCTGTGCTCTGACCCTGTAGGATGAGGAACAGCGACAGGCAGTAAGTTTAACCCCCATTCTGATCAACCAAATCATTTGGGTTAAAAAAAAAAAAAAGGATGCAAAGGTATCTCAAAATAAGTCTATTTTGGAGCAATATATTTTTTTCCAATTATTATTAGTATTTTTTTGTGGGGGTCCTCAACCACATTGATTCATTAGTACAAATCTTTCTTTTAGGCGCAGGCCGCTGGATCCTCTCATGCTTTTCCTTCCCGGCCGAACCCTTCGCCTGGTCGCTCAGTTGGTACGGCGTCTCCGCAGATGTATTCGCCCCAAGACTCCCTTGCCGGTGTGGGGGGGAATGTACAAGAAGCTTTTGCCCAAGGTAATATTTTTAATTGTACAGTACTCACCACTCAGTTTAATTAAATTATTAAGTATTACTATTAAGTATTAACTATTCTTGGATTTCATCAGAATTTCTGATTAGAGGGAGGATGTTGTATCAGCCATTATTCAGTTTGTCTGAATGGATTGATAAATTACGTGCGTGACTCTATTACTGTCTGATACGGTATCGCCCCATGGGGTCAAGGACCATAGAGACAAATTCTATACAATTGAGGATCACCGTTAGTACTGGTATAGTCAGCAAAATATGCATCTCAAAAGAAAATGCGGTTCCCATCACCTGAGCATTCAACAGCACACATTCAGTGCATCTTTTGAAAAGACTGCAACAGTTGGATAACCATTGGATGTCTTATTCCTTTATTAATTTCTGTAACGCTTATCCTCATTTGGGTTGTGGACGTGTTTGGAGGCTGTTCAAGCTAACTGTGGAAAAAAGTGGCCAAAATTCCTCAGCAGACTCCTTTATGGGTAAACATAATGTAAATGCATCTTAAGATGCCCTTAAACGCTTTATGTAAATCCAATAAAAGGGCTATGAAGTCATTCTAAAGATCAAAGTGATTTGTTTCGAGTGACACTTTCAGAGAGAGGTGTTATTATTCACTGTTGTTTTTTTTGTTGTTGAATGTTCTCAGGGCCTAGGAGAAACTTGAGGAATGACCTTCTAGTTGCAGCTGACTCCATTACCAATACTGTGTCCTCACTGGTCAAAGAGCTTCATTCTGGTATCCACACTTTGCCCCTCTTTCTGAACTAAAAATTTAAAATGATTAGACTATAAGAAGAAGAATCGCCTTTATTGTCATTAAAATTCATAGATGCACATGAAATGTGTTCTATGCATTTTACCCATCACAGTGAAAACACACACACACACACACACTGGAGAAGGGGGCAGCTTAGACACTCATGAGTATTAGTGTCTTGGTCAAGGACATTGCAGCTGTGAGTCCGGGAAATGTTGATGGATGGTCCGGTCAGAGTCTTGAATCAAGGTTCCCCACAGTGGCAGGTGATGTATTACCCATTGGGCCACGGCTCCCCAATCGCAAGATTACTTCCCTTGGTCTCCTGCTCTCAAATCCAACATTATCCAGATTTATTTTTTTTTTTTTTTTTTACATAATAATTAGGATCACGTGGTGGAAGTGTGCTAAGTCTACATCCAATGTGGGTTTTGCATACTCTCTACATTAGTGGTTCTTAGACACCAAATACCACCTAAAAAAATTCATTGGAGTCCAAGTATCAGTATAATGACCAACATTGAAATAGTAGCGTACAAGGCCCAAGTCTTCATCATAAGGTTTTATTCCTAAAAAGTATATATATCATGAGTCACTGAAACATTGTGGTTTTAACATTAATACAGTACTTTTATATAGGAAAATGTAAATAGATGTACTTAATTAAACAACTAATGTATTTCCAAAGAAAGTTAGCAACAAAAATTTACATAAATCTATATTTTTAAACCCAAAATTTACGATTTCATTATTTTCATACAGCGATTCCTTCATGTACCACTAGAGGCTCCTGCATACCTCAAGAAGTACTTCCACCACACTGAGAATCAGCCAGTGTGCAACCATTCGTATCTGTTAATAAAATAGTTCTCCTAACCCTCGCAGGTAAAAAAAAAAAAAAAGTTAGAATTTATCATATTCATTGTTCAAACTACAAATGCCACATAGGTATGATTCTACAACAGTTTTATATAATTTGTAAGTCATCTTAATACATTGCCCTTCAGGATAAATGGTTTACATTCTTTTTGAAAAAAATGCACTTGTGTGCGTGTGTTTGTGTGTGTGCGCACATTCCAGGGAAACTCCCAACAACTAAGACTAACTTTTGCTCCTCCTTGACATACAAAGCTTGTCTCTTAGTCAAGATGTATCACTTCAACGTATTCTCTTGGACCAACTACTGTACTACTTTCCTATGATCAGAAAGTATGCAAAAAACATTAAGTGGGGAATTTCTCTACAAATTTTCAGGTATATGTTCCACGGGGGGAAAAAAATAGGTGAATATGTGATTAGTTAGCTGCAAATACGTGGGGGTTACAATAGAGTGCAAACCTGAGTCAAGGTGGAATTCTTAAAGGTGCGTTCATGGAGATAAATAGTGTAATACGATACATGCAGTTTAGAGGAATTGAGTAGTCTCTGGAATCAGCTGTATGTTTCCGACCATAATGAAGGCAATTGATAGCAGGAGAGAATTTTAATTGTGAAGCCACAACAATACAGGAATCTCTGGTGCAACATCACATATTGTCGCCAAAATATAACGTACATATAACATATTCACATGCCTAAATCTGACACTTTTTTCTGAGCAGATGATGGTCGTGAGGAAGAGGAGAGATTGCTGAACGGGAAGGACAGAGGTAATCTGGAGTGTTGTTTCTATTTTCTGACACATTTTCTAGTATTGATTAAAATTGTCATAGTGTTTGTACAGTGGAACCTTGGAGTTCGAACATCGAGGTGGTTGTACAAATTGGAGTTCGACCCAAAAATCTGCGTTAAAAATGGCCTCAGTTTTCGACCCAATTTTCGGTGTCCAAACACCCTGGCAAAGCTGAACCCATGATGACCGGTTTGCTTTAAATGTATGCTTTTCTTTGTTTAAGTGGAGGGTGAGCTTGTTTTTACATAAATAGGAATTCAAATATGAATGTAAAATTTGGAGGTTGAGAACAGATTAAAATCTTTTACATGCTTTCCTCTGGGAAAAAATGTTTCGGAGGTCGAACAAATCAGACATTGAACACGTGACAAGAACAAATTATGTTCAAACTCTGAGGTTCCACCTCATTACCAAACATGAGTCCGGAGAAAAACGTGCCAGACCCACGAGCAGTAAAAATCTGCAGTAGAGGCAGACCACATTTTAAAAGTAATAATAATAATAATAATAAGTACACTCATAGAGTTTGATTAAATGGGAGACTGTTGTATAACATCACTCTGAGGAAATAAAAACTCTCGCTCACATCAATCTCCAAATAAGAAGTAAAGTGAGTTTTCTCTTTGTGTGTGTGTCGCTCCCAGTTAAGGTTTATGGGAATTAGCATCTGTGTTAAGTAAATGTAAATTTTCAAACAACTTAATCACACACGGTGGAGCGATTCATACAAAACTATGATATTTGACTCCACTTGAAAAATGACGTATTTCTCCTCTTGTATAAGTTGTATTTTTCTCGTCTTTACACCTGTTTTCTCCTTACATGGCCGTGTGCTTTATTAGCGTGCTTTCTCATTAGCCGGCTTTCTTTATGTGTCGGCAGCCCGCAGACCATTTCCTGCGGTGCCCACGGGCTCGGTCTCAACACTCATTAGGATCCTAACCTGTGCCGTTAACCTGATAACCTTTTAATACGCAGGCAAGAGGTCCAGCGTTGTATCGTCAAAGGAGTTTGATCGTAATATGTAGAGGAAATAATCCTGTAAGTCTTTTCTCACGAGTGAGTCAAGATGTGACCATGCTCGTGCATCGATTTTTACAACTCATGTGGTTCTAAGATTTTTTGGGGTAGTAACATGTTTTACACTAATACTGCTTTGTTTGCTGACTCTTTTTTTTTCTGCCTGCTGATTTCTCATGAAACATTCTTTTCCATCCAGCAGGTTAAATTTCATCGCAGGACAAATAAAAGCAGTGAGTATCATCTTTGTTTTTCAGGCGTCTAATGAAGCATAACAAATAATTTGGATGTTAATACATTTACTGTGCAAGAGATAAACATACTACTTTTCCATCCAAAGTAAAAGTGTTCACATCTGTATGTCTTTATTAAAGCAAGAATTATATTTTATTAGATTTTTTTTTTGTCTCAGTAATTATGATGGAATAAATGAAAAAAGATAATCCCAATCCAAGTAATGCATTGTAATTGTAGCAATACTCCTAAAGTTTAGATTAAAGTTATTTCATTAAAAATATATATAGTGTGTTTTAAAATTATACTTGTTTCGAGTTGAATCATCACTAATGCCAAATAATACATAAATGTTTCACTCACAATATATCCATTTCACATTATTTTATTTTTTGAAACCTGAAACTTTTTTGAAGGCAGGCATTTAGAGTTATAGACAGCCTATATCATGCTAACATACTTAAGATGGAACACCTCTACAGTAAGTGATTTCTTGTTTAGACAAACGTTTCCATTGGGGAAAAACGTGAATCAATTGTGTGGTCAAGACGTCGCTATCCCTCAATGTTTAAATTTTACACACAACCCCCAAAGTTGGCTCTCATGCTGTGTGTGCCCACTGAATGCGTTGAAAACCACGCCCTGCTCAACTGTCAACTTTCTTTCAAATACCACTGGAAAAATAAATGCTACTTCGTCTACCACCTTTCTTATTTGGACATATTATCATGTTTGAAGCGCAAAAGCATCTTAAATCCTCCAGCCATAAGAAAACATCCCGTGGGGTCGTTGTGGGGCTGTGACAATGAGTGGACTCCACAATGGCCACACCATCGTGAAGTACCATTCCACCTACTGACTGTCACGTCAAACTGGCTTGATTTCTGTGCAATTTTAGAGCTGCATTTTTTCACAAACGTCTGATTTGGATGTCTTCGGGGCTATTTAAATTTAGAGGTTTCATTGTAAAAGCTTTTTTTTTTTTAAAGGGGAAATTCCCTGGTTTGCATTAACAATGTATCCAATAGGTCATGTAATATGTACTCTATTTTGACAACGTGATATTAAATCCTCTCTCATTTAATAGTGTTTTGAGAAGATTTTTATCGACAATTACAAATTTTCAGGGGCACTGCCATTTTTGTGAGTCACATGACCTACGTGCGCGGACGTGACGTGACCTCTGGAATGGCGCGGTCCGCGATTGAGCTCTCCACCGACAGCGCGGTCCCAAGCCCGCGGGCACACAGGACGGAGGACGTGCACGTGTGGGTTTCAAGCGGGAGGGGTCAGAAAAGTTACCACAGGGATAACTGGCTTATGGCGGCCAAGTGTTCATAGCGACGTCGCTTCTTGATCCTTCGATGTCGGCTCTTCCTCCACAATGCGGAGGAAAAAGGGGTGAGTGACGCGTGTTATGTGGGGGACAGACACCCCCAAGCCGGCTTGCTGGCTCCAGTACACCCATGAAAGGGTTAGGTTATGTGCAGGTTATGTGTTACGCTGTGTATGGAAGTACTCCTCCGTCTTCCTGATCAACCGATACTGCTATTTCTTCATCAGACAAGGATAAATCTGAGTAATCAGCGCTGGGAGTAAATGGTGTCCCATGTAATCGAGCCTTTATTGCAGCACGGTACATGTCACATCCGCGGACTTAGGTCATGTGACTCGCGAGAAATGGCAGCGCCCCTGAAAATTCGTAATTCTCAAAACACTATTAAATGAGAGAGGATTTAACATCACAATGTCAAAATAGAGTACATATTACATGACCTATTGGATGCATTATTAATGCAAACCAGTGGATTTCCCCTTTAAAGAAAAAAAGTGCATATTTGGAATAACAAAGCTATCACTCTCCTTAGGCAGCATGCTGTTTCGTCACAGCCAAAGAAGAAGATAAAATGGAATGCAAGTGTCAATCAAGGACTCAGAATGCAGGACACCAAACCTCAGTCCACTTTCTGAGGTGTAGCTCTGGATCAGTGTTTGTCTTGTCACTGTCATTTTGCTTTTGTGTTGATGTAATCGAGCATAGCCAAACATAGCGTCGCTAAACAAGGAACTTGAAGCCTACTGATTTGTACCTAAGTGCGTGCATGCGTTAGCTTTTTTTTGGTGGGTGGGTGGGGGCACAAGAGGGCCAAGTAAGTGAGAAAGGGGTTTGTGAATAGGAGGCAGATGCGATTGGGGAGCTTTAATTCTCAGGATGGAGAGACGAAATGTAGTTCTGGGTGGGAGAAGAACAAGTAGGTCAACTGTTTAAAAAAAAATGAGGAGAAAGGGCTGAGTTTCAGCACTGTGTGCTTTGCATTTATTTATTTATGCTTTAATTTTTAACCAGTTAATCGGTTGTTGTGAGAGTCTATATATGTATATAAGAGTTGTCTGGCCCTGCTGAGACAAAAATCTTGAATAGGATGTTTGATGCTATGTTAAGGCGACGTGAATAACTCCACAGGTGCTCCTTCTATAGCAGCTGAGCCTGTCTGTCCTGGTACTGAACTGAGAGATGACAGTGTGGGAGTATGTGTGCATGCAAGGTAAATAGATATTATGAACTATTTTATGCAACAGCAAAGTGAGAGGAGACATGAACCCAAAAATGAAGCATTTAACATTTTACAACCAACAAGGCAATTCTGCTGCCTCAAAGACAAATGATGCATAAGCCAACTTAGATTCCAAGAGAAAAACATGTCCCGGTACAGGGGTACCTCTACTTACGAAATTAATTCGTTACGGAAGTCGTTTTTTTTTTAAGTAGAAGCGCATTTTATATGTAAATAGTATAATCCGTTGAGAGAAAACATACGTACGAATAGAATGTACGTTTCTTGGGGTCCATTGGTGAAGAAAATGAATAAGAAATTTGTACTTCTCGGTGACAGTCATGTGTCCAAAGGAAATGCAAAGCATCATTAGTAAAAATCGAGGTCCCTCCTAGTCAATGGGATACCAGGAAGATGCTACGGTGACAGCCATTGGGAGAGCAGCTCTATTGCGCCACTTGCAAACCAATATAGATGAGGTTTACGTTGGGTGGAATTTGGGGGCTGCGAATCCAGCTGCTATTTTTTTCCTTTCGTATCCTGAATTTCCTTTGTAACTTGACAATATTTTTCTAAGGAGGTGTTTTGTAACCTGAAATTTTCGTTACTAGAGACGTTCTTAAGTAGAGGTACCACTGTATTTGTCATTTTTACATGACAAATCATTTCAGAACCTTATTTTAACTGATACATTCATTCAGTAGAAACCTTAAACACTGCTTGCTGTCCATCTGCCAAATGAACCAAGAAAAACGTTTCTCACCCTCTGCAGCCCAAAAGGACTCCTCACACTTTGCTACTTAACTGCCTTTTCATTTCAAGCTTTCTGAACAATGCAGTAGATTTGTGGGAACGATTATGTCACTGTGGATTTTAAGATACCAAAAGCAACAGCAGTGCTTGACTGCGTGTCGGAACACTGAACCAAAGAACCAAGCTCGTGTGACTTCAGTAATGTAAAGCAACAGTTTTGAACAGCTCTAAGAACATTTGACAGACTGATCATTTACAGCTATTGCTTCCATGTTTCTATACGGATGGGAATACTCCACAGTTCCCTCCTCACGGCACCCATTTTCTCATGTCTTTGCATACACCATAATTAGAATCTATGATTGTCCTCCTCCATGGCCCAGATCTATAACTCACCAGAATAGCTGTAACACCTGAAATAGAGCAGGATCGTCACGATTATCTTTCACGTGTGTCCTTTGCTGCAACATATGTAAATGATCCGTGTAAGAGGTGCTTAGCAACACCGACAGAGTGGACACATCCTTACTTGAAACTGTAAAAAACGTCCGTGCTCAGCGTGTGAGTGGTGTGTGACATGCAATAAATTCTATTTATCACCAAACTGGATCTTGTCTGTTCTGTCTCAGCGCGTACAAGTGGGACCAAAAAAATTACTTTATAAGACTGTTTAGGGTTATTTACTGTTTTGTTTTGTTTTTTTTCAATAGAAGCTTACCTCAAATGTTTAAATGCTATAGAGTATATTGAATATCATCAGAACATGAAAGTTGAGATTGCTTGTAGATTGTTTCATAGATGTCACATTGATTTGACTTCAGTTGTTTTGGGAGTGAAATGTATTTAAATGTACCTTACTTTGCACCTTTCTCCTTGATTTAGTGTCCTAATTATCATGGATGAGCTGTTCTCACTTTTCCCATGAGCTCGCGGCAGAGGTCATGACAGTGTGTGACAGAGACGCAAGGGTAGGGCATTTAAACCAAACGCTGAACCCAAGTCAATGTTGCCATCTGTTGTCTGTGACATCCCATGAATAACCCGTCACCACCTTTGAACTCAGTCTAGGTGTGATCCTGGACGTGCCATCTAACGGGTTTTTACGTCTCAGGGGTCAAACAAATTAAGCTTCCCTTTCTATAAATATCAGCAAATCAGTTGCAAAGTATCAAAACACAATTTTTGACTGATGTCAGTTGTTGAATCTGTTCCATTTTAATGACATATGAATGAGAATATTCTCATGTGCCTTAGATTTACCCAGTATACAATTTTAATTTTGTATGACAACAAAGGGAGTCTTGCACAATCGAATGAAATTTAAAAATGTGTGTAAAATGCATTTGTGACAATTCACAATATATTAATTGCATGCTTAATGTGGTTTCATAGAAAAAATGAGTGTACAGTAATTGCATATGTTTTCTCTGATCATTTTCAATTAACCCTGCCATCCATGTTTTGGGGGTGAAAGGAAACCAGAGTCCCTGTGGAAAACGCTCACAAGCACAGGGAGACTCCACAAAGGCAAGGCTGGAATTGAACCTAGGTCCTCAGAACAGTGAGCCAGACACTCTAACCAGTCAACCACCATGCCAAATAATGATGACATCCTTAGATTTTTAACCCATTGGGTGTACCCTGCCTCTTTCCTGAATTCAGCTGAGATAGGCACAAAGACATTTGCAATATTTTTTTTGTTTGTTTTAAACAAAGGCATTTAAAAAAAAAACATAAAAACTAATATCGATTTACAACTTTGGTAGAGATTTTATTCAGTAAGAATCCTTAAGTAGATTTCCTAAAATCACGTGGCAGGATGAATATGGCAACTCTTGTATAAGAAAATGTATTCTGTGTGCTGCAGCTCACGAAGAAAATTGAGCAATAATTTTATTACCTGGAAAGACAGTGATGGATAGTTTTGTAATGCTACAAGATATGTACTTTATGCTTTCACAAGTGAAATTCACTGCTCCTATTGTGTCCCCAATGAGAGTGCTCTAACCACTGAGCTCCGGGGCCTCCTATGAGAATGCTGAATGAATACAATTAAAATAGACGATTGAAATATTAAAGTCTCTAAAGCGTTTGGATTAAATCATTTTTATAATTCACAAATCATTAATAATTTGTGGAGGAAATGTGACAGTATCACCCACCTGCCCAGGTGGATTCTTAAAGACTGGATGGTGGGGCATTTTGTTTTTCGACCCATCACTAAAGCTGGCAAGTGAACAGGTGAGCTCAATTTTTAGGTGATGTGCTTAGCAGAAGACAGAATTATTTGATATTGTGTGTACAATTAATTCATCTAGCCATCTAACTGTTCTTGAAAAATTAAAAAAAACACCATACAGTTAACAAAGAGATATTGTAAGTAGAAAGTTTGATTGCTGGATGGATACGTAGGGACACACACCCACATTTATAGAATTTATTTATCAAATGAATTATGTACATGGCAAGACCGTGGTCGTTTAAAATTTTTAATAATATTTTAGAATCCATCTGAAAGTCCGAGATGCAAGAAATGATCTCAGTCCACCTCTTCGACAGTGGGCCCGTGGGCGCCTGGTTGGGCGCCAGCCCGGGCCTGCGCCCCACAAGTTCCCGCAGGCCCAGCCCCCTGATACAACTTGCTGATGATTGGCTGACACACTCGTTCCAGTTCCTTTTGCTTGTGTTGGAACTCCTCTTTGTCTGCCAACTGGTTGTTCTCCAGCCAGCTGAGGGTCTCCTCACACTTGTCCGTCAGAGTCTTCTTGTCCTCCACGCTCAACTTGGCCGCCAGCTTCTCGTCGTGCACGCTGCTCTTCACATTAAAGGCGAAGGATTCCAGAGCATTCTTGGCAGCGATCCTTTCCCGCTGCAATTCGTCTTCAGCTTTGTACTTTTGGGCATCGTCCACCATCTTCTCGATCTCGTCTTTGCTCAGACGACCTTTGTCGTTGGTGATGGTGATCTTGTTCTCCTTCCCCGTGCTTTTGTCCACCGCAGACACATTCAAGATGCCATTGGCGTCCACGTCGAAGGTGACTTCGATCTGCGGCACGCCCCTTGGAGCCGGGGGGATTCCGCTCAGCTCAAACCTTCCGAGCAGGTTGTTGTCCTTAGTCATGGCTCTCTCGCCCTCCAAGACCTGGATGAGGACGCCAGGCTGGTTGTCGGAGTAGGTGCTGAAGATCTGCGTCTGCTTGGTGGGGATGGTGGTGTTGCGTTTGATGAGCGGCGTCATGACTCCTCCGGCGGTCTCGATGCCCAGCGACAGAGGTGCCACATCCAGCAGCAGCAGGTCCTGGACGTTGCCAGAGGTGTCCCCTGTGAGGATGGCAGCCTGGACGGCGGCACCGTAAGCAACGGCCTCGTCGGGGTTAATGCTCTTGTTCAGCTCCCTGCCGTTGAAGAAGTCCTGCAGGAGCTTCTGGATTCTGGGAATCCGCGTGGAGCCGCCGACCAGGACCACATCCTGGATCTTGCCCTTGTCCATCTTGGCATCCCTCAAGGCTTTCTCAACCGGCTCCAGAGTTCCCCTGAACAGGTCGGAGCACAGCTCCTCAAAGCGAGCTCTGGTGATGGAGGTGTAGAAGTCGACGCCCTCAAAGAGGGAATCGATCTCGATGTTGGCCTGGGAGCTGGAGGACAGCGTCCTCTTGGCCCTCTCACAGGCGGTGCGCAGCCTCCTCAAGGCCCTCTTGTTCTGACTGATGTCCTTCTTGTGCTTCCTCTTGAACTCGGCCACAAAGTGATCCACCATGCGGTTGTCAAAGTCCTCTCCGCCCAAATGCGTGTCTCCGGCGGTGGCCTTGACCTCGAAGATGCCGTCCTCGATGGTCAGGATGGACACATCGAAGGTGCCGCCACCCAGGTCAAAGATGAGGACGTTGCGTTCTCCCGACTTGCCTTTGTCCAGACCGTAGGCGATGGCGGCCGCTGTGGGCTCATTGATGATTCTTAGGATGTTCAGTCCAGCGATGACGCCTGCGTCTTTGGTGGCCTGGCGCTGAGAGTCGTTAAAGTAGGCGGGCACCGTGACCACGGCGCTGGACACCTGCTGACCCAGGTAGGCTTCAGCCGTCTCCTTCATTTTAACCAGCACCATAGAGGAGATCTCCTCTGGGTAAAAGGACTTGTCCTCCCCTTTGTGTTGCACCTGGATTTTGGCCTTGCCTCCGTCGGCGACCACCTTGAAGGGCCAGTGCTTCCTGTCGGCTTGCACCACCGGATCGTCAAACTTCCTTCCGATCAGCCGTTTGGCGTCAAACACGGTGTTGCTGGGGTTCAACGCCACCTGGTTCTTGGCGGCGTCACCGATGAGCCTCTCGGTGTCAGTGAACGCCACATAGCTGGGCGTGGTCCTGTTGCCCTGGTCGTTTGCGATGATCTCCACTTTGCCGTGCTGGAAAACACCCACGCAGGAATACGTGGTGCCCAGATCGATGCCGATGGCGACACCTTTCGCTGAGGCCATTTTCTTTGTTCAGCTGTCAAGATGATTGTCTGTGTGGAAAAAGATATTACAGCAACATGTTAAACATCAGTCTTCCATCCATTTTTTTTTTGTCCTGTTTCTCAATTTCAGGGTCGAAGGTGAGCTGGAGGCAATCACCGCTGCCTTTGAGTGAGAAGTGTAGTACACTCGAGACTAATCAATAATTCATTGGGTGGAGTTGGACATTCTGACATGAACACTTACGGACAATTTAAATCCTTCAGTACACTTACATGCGTGTTTTTGAAATGTGAGAAGACACCTTACAGCCCCCCAAAAATAATCTTAAAAATTCAAACATGCCGAACATCCTCCAACATAAGAAGGCATCCAGTGTGATGCCTTCAAAATATAAGGCAACACGCTTTAAAGTTAATTGGATTGCAAAATTATTAGATAGCGTTCATAAAGTGGGTATTGTATTGAATAAAAGCATCAACTTACACTTCAATGCGTTCTGCGAGTTCTGTGAGGGCTGCGGATGTAAATCTCTTGTGACTCTTCTTCCCTCTCGGTTCTGGTTCTGGTTCTGGTTCTGGTTCTTGTTCTTGTGTCTGCTCCTGGCTCTCAGCTGCTTTTATAGTCTCGAGCTGTCATTCTGGACAATTCCAGACGTTTCTCACTTAAGCGTTGTTAACGACAAAAAAACTTCCTGTTATTATTTCAAAGTAAGACAACTCTGGGAGGATTTCATGACTGGTAAAGCTGACGAAGTGACTGGTCTCTTATTGTGAAAGCAAAATCGGATTACAACACTATCCACTGACGTCAACTTTATCCAGAACACTCTGGAACCACCGAGAAGAAGTGAGAAAAACCAGTCAAGTCTCGACGGGGGTTTAGTGTGTGGAGGACGTCATTCATTTATTAAGAGGCTTATACAATACAAAGACGTGTGTTTATAAATGTTGTGGCATTTTTACATTATTTTCTATCAACCACTTAAATTATAAACGAAGTGTAATGATGCGTAACTACGAGTTCAATTAATAAACCAAGCACATAAAGTGTTCTAACATTAAAATGCCAATGTAATTTTTACCGTCGGCCACCTCATTTGGGTATGAATGTAAAATTGCCTCATGTTATGAAACACAGGGAATTGGTGAATAACTTGTGAAATCACGTGTCAAGGAAAAAATAGTACAATCCAAAGATTTAATGTAAAACTTGGTTTGGTCACAACAACAACAACAATTAAAAAAAAATGCTGATATAATTTGCAAAATCAGTGCAGATTATTAGCAAGGAACACAGTGTGAATGATAGACACGTGTGTTACCAGGTCAAATTGTGTATTAGTTGGAGTGCCTGTGTAACAACACATTTTTTAGTTGGTAATCTTCAACCATCCTGTTTCTATCTGTTTTTTATGTATCTGTTAATCTTAATGGTAATGCTTTTTTTCATGTCACATAGTGGCTACACATCAGTCGAGTCACATTTAAAAAGGATATTTTTTTGATATTTGAGGATCATGGGCATGACTCTGTGACAAGCCGAATTGACTCCCAAGTTTCCAATGTCATCTATTTTCGTTGTGTAGGAGCTTGAGCGAACAGTCAAAAGTTTATACGCAGGTTTTTCTGTTATTCCATCAGAACAAAAGGAGATCATCACAAAAAAAAAGTCCCAGTGCCACATCTTCCTTGAAACAGACACAATGCAGAAGACCACCCGTCACACGGGATTTATGTGAAACAGACTCATTCCATGATGTGGGGATGAGGCTGAATCGGGCCTGAGTTTGAAATCTGTGGTGTATTGTGTGGCGATTTTTAGTGGACCTTATATTTCACTCATCTTCAGTCAGAATCAGTTTTAATGGACAAGTATGTAACAGCACACAAGGAATTTGTCCGAAAGGATCCTGCATGCTCTGGTCTTAGTTCCATTGGCGTGCACAAACTTCAGTTATCAGCCAGCCAGTCGTGGAGCACATGTATTTTCATATAACAGGATCATAGTATCAAATGATCTGAAAGTTTTTGAAAACATTAAAAATATCATCTACATGAGCTATTTTTTTTTATTCAGAAAGCACGGATGAAAATATGTCATAATTCCATTGCGGTCTGAAGCCCTAGCAGAAGGTGTGTGGTGATCAGTGTGCAAAATGTTGACAGTACAGTACTAAATTGAGGGAATATGACGTGAGTATTTTGGAATTTGCATCCATGCGGACTCAGGAAGGATGGGTTTCCTCAATCTTTCAATGGAGTTCATCGGTCACAGTCTGGTTTGGTCCTGCCAAAACCTAAAAACTCTGATGGCAATGGATAATCAGGACAACTGAAAATATTTGTTGGTACACACCTACCTACCGTTGGGGACTTGCTCACAGTTAGAACTAAGAAAAGTGCATGCAAAATCTTCTTGGACACTCCACATGATCAGCTGCATGAACAAAATTAATTATGTCATTCCAATGTAAGCTGAGTACACCAATAAAATGTATGATCATCGGTATGGAGGATTTGCATGTGACGTCGTAAGACCATGTGCGTTTGTTTATTGAGCCAAAAAGTAGGCGCGCTTCTGCATAAGAATCCAGACACAGTAGCGTAGGTTTTGGTTGCTTTTGTTTGCTTTCTTTTCTTCTTTTTCTCTTTTTTGTTTTTTACAAATTGGAGGGCACAGGCGATTGCCGTGATGAATTTTCTTTGGATGATAACAGCAAATATCTGGATCAGGAGTCAATGGCCCGTTATGTGGACAAAAAAAAAACAGCCAATAGGGAGCGAGTCACACAGAATACCGATAGACAACTTTTCTTACGAGTGCTGCCTATTACCCAAACATCTGTTATCCGGACATATACAACGATGTTATACATAATCCTTCCCCAGACAGCGGTGTGGAATTAAAAGCCTACAGCATTCTGGATGCATACAAATGGTTCTCTAAACGAGTTCATGCTAACCTTTATCCAAGAAGCTCGATCCTTTGCTTTCACTGCCACCATCAAATTTTTGACGCACTTATGTATACGCTGTCTTGATTCCGGATTGGAGATTGATCAGGATGTCATTGTTACACTTTTTAATTTTCAAAAGATGCAAACATGGACTGTAAGATGAAAAAAAACATTGCGTCATAAAATGTAAACATACTCTACTAGCTCTTGCCTAAATGTACTTACTTTCAATAAAGTGATCATGTCATGAGCAAGCGGCTCAGAGGCGGATGCAGATGCAGGACTCTGAGGCAAGGGCATGATATGAAGAGTGGTTTTATTCCAGAAAGAGGTCAGACACAAATAGGTCGTTCAAAACAAGTGGAAGCACAAAAACGAGAGGCAACAGGCAAGATCCAAAAACGTGCGCAAGGTCCGATGACCACGAGGCAAACTTAGAAACCTGAACAAGACGTAGTCTAACTAAAGAGGCACAGGCTCGCTGTGACAAAGGAATGCTCTACACTAAACTTGCAAACTTACTCACAGTAGCGGAGTATCCGAGGATGTAGTAAAGCAACGAAGTGGCAAATACCGATGACACACTGATGTGCTTGGCCAATTAGTGTCCAAAATGTAACACAGCTGTCAGAGGTGGTACCGCCCATGAGAGTGGCTTGGCCGTGAACCTGACAGATCACTGCAAACACGGCTGGTACCGAAAGGATGCACGCCCTCCCGTCTGATGGCGGCAGTCAGTTTTCTTTGTGGGTCCGCAGGAAATCGATGAAAATACTTTTTGTTGTTTTATCCTGTTTATTATGACAGCCCACAGCCACACAAGTGGTAGCAATTATTGTATCACACTCTGTATTAAACGGAGAAAACGGATCATTTTAAAAATGTCTTCACTGTGATAAAACAACAAGCGTCTCATTCCAAAGTTTATCTACCAATATGGCGTTGTAAACAAAAAGTGATGTGGTTTTGTGACGTGGCTGCACGATATCCATGTTTCATGTATGTACAGAGTTGGGGGAATGTTATATTGGTACGTTCCCATCCAAGGGTGGAATTAAACTGTGCAGTGGAAAACTATTTTTGTTTTTCCACTTGTCTCAAAAGGTTGCTGAACAATGCAGGTTGATTTTAGGTGACACAATCTGTTAGGAAACAGTGATCTAGGATATTGTGTTGATTCCTCAAGCCATCTGACTTTATTGAAAGACGACGTTATATTGTCGTCAACAAAATGGATAGAAAGATTGATTGAGTGATGCATCGACAACAAGAAGGACACACAAAGACGTCAGACCTTTATAAAATTTAATGATCAAATTAATTTATGTACACGACAAAGGAAACACCATGATAGTTTAAACATTCTAAATAGTAACATTTTAGAATCCATCTGAAAGTCTGAGATCCAAGAACTGTCCTCAGTCCACCTCTTCGACAGTGGGCCCGTGGGCGCCTGGTTGGGCGCCAGCCCGGGCCTGCGCCCCGCAGGTTCCCGCAGGCCCTGCCCCCTGATACAACTTGCTGATGATTGGCTGACACACTCGTTCCAGTTCCTTTTGCTTGTGTTGGAACTCCTCTTTGTCTGCCAACTGGTTGTTCTCCAGCCAGCTGAGGGTCTCCTCACACTTGTCCGTCAGAGTCTTCTTGTCCTCCACGCTCAACTTGGCCGCCAGCTTCTCGTCGTGCACGCTGCTCTTCACATTAAAGGCGAAGGATTCCAGAGCATTCTTGGCAGCGATCCTTTCCCGCTGCAATTCGTCTTCAGCTTTGTACTTTTGGGCATCGTCCACCATCTTCTCGATCTCGTCTTTGCTCAGACGACCTTTGTCGTTGGTGATGGTGATCTTGTTCTCCTTCCCCGTGCTTTTGTCCACCGCAGACACATTCAAGATGCCATTGGCGTCCACGTCGAAGGTGACTTCGATCTGCGGCACGCCCCTTGGAGCCGGGGGGATTCCGCTCAGCTCAAACCTTCCGAGCAGGTTGTTGTCCTTAGTCATGGCTCTCTCGCCCTCCAAGACCTGGATGAGGACGCCAGGCTGGTTGTCGGAGTAGGTGCTGAAGATCTGCGTCTGCTTGGTGGGGATGGTGGTGTTGCGTTTGATGAGCGGCGTCATGACTCCTCCGGCGGTCTCGATGCCCAGCGACAGAGGTGCCACATCCAGCAGCAGCAGGTCCTGGACGTTGCCAGAGGTGTCCCCTGTGAGGATGGCAGCCTGGACGGCGGCACCGTAAGCAACGGCCTCGTCGGGGTTAATGCTCTTGTTCAGCTCCCTGCCGTTGAAGAAGTCCTGCAGGAGCTTCTGGATTCTGGGAATCCGCGTGGAGCCGCCGACCAGGACCACGTCCTGGATCTTGCCCTTGTCCATCTTGGCATCCCTCAAGGCTTTCTCAACCGGCTCCAGAGTTCCCCTGAACAGGTCGGAGCACAGCTCCTCAAAGCGAGCTCTGGTGATGGAGGTGTAGAAGTCGACGCCCTCAAAGAGGGAATCGATCTCGATGTTGGCCTGGGAGCTGGAGGACAGCGTCCTCTTGGCCCTCTCACAGGCGGTGCGCAGCCTCCTCAAGGCCCTCTTGTTCTGACTGATGTCCTTCTTGTGCTTCCTCTTAAACTCGGCCACAAAGTGATCCACCATGCGGTTGTCAAAGTCCTCTCCGCCCAAATGCGTGTCTCCGGCGGTGGCCTTGACCTCGAAGATGCCGTCCTCGATGGTCAGGATGGACACATCGAAGGTGCCGCCACCCAGGTCAAAGATGAGGACGTTGCGTTCTCCCGACTTGCCTTTGTCCAGACCGTAGGCGATGGCGGCCGCTGTGGGCTCATTGATGATTCTTAGGATGTTCAGTCCAGCGATGACGCCTGCGTCTTTGGTGGCCTGGCGCTGAGAGTCGTTAAAGTAGGCGGGCACCGTGACCACGGCGCTGGACACCTGCTGACCCAGGTAGGCTTCAGCCGTCTCCTTCATTTTAACCAGCACCATAGAGGAGATCTCCTCTGGGTAAAAGGACTTGTCCTCCCCTTTGTGTTGCACCTGGATTTTGGCCTTGCCTCCGTCGGCGACCACCTTGAAGGGCCAGTGCTTCCTGTCGGCTTGCACCACCGGATCGTCAAACTTCCTTCCGATCAGCCGTTTGGCGTCAAACACGGTGTTGCTGGGGTTCAACGCCACCTGGTTCTTGGCGGCGTCACCGATGAGCCTCTCGGTGTCAGTGAACGCCACATAGCTGGGCGTGGTCCTGTTGCCCTGGTCGTTTGCGATGATCTCCACTTTGCCGTGCTGGAAAACACCCACGCACGAATACGTGGTGCCCAGATCGATGCCGATGGCGACACCTTTCGCTGAGGCCATTTTCTTTGTTCAGCTGTCAAGATGATTGTCTGTGTGGAAAAAGATATTACAGCAACATGTTAAACATCAGTCTTCCATCCATTTTTTTTTTTGTCCTGTTTCTCAATTTCAGGGTCGAAGGTGAGCTGGAGGCAATCACCGCTGCCTTTGAGTGAGAAGTGTAGTACACTCGAGACTAATCAATAATTCATTGGGTGGAGTTGGACATTCTGACATGAACACTTACGGACAATTTAAATCCTTCAGTACACTTACATGCGTGTTTTTGAAATGTGAGAAGACACCTTACAGCCCCCCAAAAATAATCTTAAAAATTCAAACATGCCGAACATCCTCCAACATAAGAAGGCATCCAGTGTGATGCCTTCAAAATATAAGGCAACACGCTTTAAAGTTAATTGGATTGCAAAATTATTAGATAGCGTTCATAAAGTGGGTATTGTATTGAATAAAAGCATCAACTTACACTTCAATGCGTTCTGCGAGTTCTGTGAGGGCTGCGGATGTAAATCTCTTGTGAGTCTTCTTCCCTCTCGGTTCTGGTTCTGGTTCTTGTTCTGGTTCTTGTTCTTGTGTCTGCTCCTGGCTCTCAGCTGCTTTTATAGTCTCGAGCTGTCATTCTGGACAATTCCAGACGTTTCTCACTTAAGCGTTGTTAACGACAAAAAAACTTCCTGTTATTATTTCAAAGTAAGACAACTCTGGGAGGATTTCATGACTGGTAAAGCTGACGAAGTGACTGTTCTCTTATTGCGAAAGCAAAATCGGATTACAACACTATCCACTGACGTTAACTTTATCCAGAACACTCTGGAACCACCGAGAAGAAGTGAGAAAAACCAGTCAAGTCTCGACGGGGGTTTAGTGTGTGGAGGACGTCATTCATTTATTAAGAGGCTTATACAATACAAAGACGTGTGTTTATAAATGTTGTGGCATTTTTACATTATTTTCTATCAACCACTTAAATTATAAACGAAGTGTAATGATGCGTAACTACGAGTTCAATTAATAAACCAAGCACATAAAGTGTTCTAACATTAAAATGCCAATGTAATTTTTACCGTCGGCCACCTCATTTGGGTATGAATGTAAAATTGCCTCATGTTATGAAACACAGGGAATTGGTGAATAACTTATGAAATCACGTGTCAAGGAAAAAATAGTACAATCCAAAGATTTAATGTAAAACTTGGTTTGGTCACAACAACACAACAATTAAAAAAAAATGCTGATATAATTTGCAAAATCAGTGCAGATTATTAGCAAGGAACATAGTGTGAATGATAGACACGTGTGTTACCAGGTCAAATTGTGTATTAGTTGGAGTGCCTGTGTAACAACACATTTTTTAGTTGGTAATCTTCAACCATCCTGTTTCTATCTGTTTTTTATGTATCTGTTAATCTTAATGGTAATGCTTTTTTTCATGTCACATAGTGGCTACACATCAGTCGAGTCACATTTAAAAAGGATATTTTTTTGATATTTGAGGATCATGGGCATGACTCTGTGACAAGCCGAATTGACTCCCAAGTTTCCAATGTCATCTATTTTCGTTGTGTAGGAGCTTGAGCGAACAGTCAAAAGTTTATACGCAGGTTTTTCTGTTATTCCATCAGAACAAAAGGAGATCATCACAAAAAAAAAGTCCCAGTGCCACATCTTCCTTGAAACAGACACAATGCAGAAGACCACCCGTCACATGGGATTTATGTGAAACGGACTCATTCCATGATGTGGGGATGAGGCTGAATCTGGGCCTGAGTTTGAAATCTGTGGTGTATTGTGTGGCGATTTTTAGTGGACCTTATATTTCACTCATCTTCAGTCAGAATCAGTTTTAATGGACAAGTTTGTAACAGCACACAAGGAATTTGTCTCCGGCAGTTGGTGCCGCCCCGGTATGAAATTTATGCTAACTGATTAAATAATGACTTAATTGCAAGGGGGGAAATGTGCTTGAAAGTCTGATATCTTTGATTTGCATTGATCAGTTGTGGCTACTTGACAAAAAGGAATGAAGAGCTGGTTGCCAGGATGTGGAAGGTCCGAAAGGACCCTGCCCGCTCTGGTCCTGGTTCAAGTAGCGGGCAAGTTCTCAATGGTAGGTTAGGTGGTGCGGACGATCCGTTCAGCGGTTTTTATTGTCCGTTATGGTCGGAGTTTGTCCTTTTCTGTGGCAGCCCCAAACCAGACTGTGATGGAGCTACACTGTACAAACTGGTGGAGTTGGAGTTGGGGTGAAGCAGTCTTTGATGTACTTGAGAACCAGCCTCTCAAAGCACTTCACAATGACAGGCGTGAGGGCGACAGGGTGATTATCATTGAGGCTAGTTGAGGATTTCTTTTTGGCGATGGGTATGATTGTCGTAGATTTCAAACAAGTGGGGATGACTGCTTGGGTCAGTGAGAGGACAAAGATCTATGGAAAATGCTGAACAGCTTGTGGGCAGGTACTCCGTATCGCTTTTGTTTAACTGAATCAGACATACTGCGGACCTTGAGAGTTTCCTGCCCTTTTTTGTTAGTTTTACAACAAAGCTGTCTATCGTGCAAGTAAAACAAATAGAAAATAACAAAACTGTGTTTCAAATCTAAAATATTGATTCATGAACACACACTTAAACGCAATAAAATGAGGTTAAGTTTTGGAGTTTGTATTATTCACTGTACACGGTACTGACTTCCCCTTTTACAACAAATGAAGTCAATATTGTCTCCAAACCTCAGTTATCAGCCAGCCAGTCACGGGGCATGTATTATTGTATAATAGTATTGTAGTATCTAATGATGTAAAAGATTAAAAATAGATTAAAAATATCATCTACATGAGCTACTTTTTTATATGTGATATGAGTATTTTGGAATTTGCATCCATGTGGACTCAGGGAAAAAGGGTTTCCTCAGTTTTTTTAGTGGAGTTCATCTGTCACAGTCTGGTTTGCTGCTGCCAAAACGTTAAAACTGATTGACAATCAAGACTACTGAAAAGATTTGTTGGTCCACACCTACCTACCCTTGAATACTTTCTCACTCCCAGAACTCAGAAAAGCATGTTCAAAATCTTCTTGGACCCTCCACATCCTGATCAGCAGCAAAAAAACAATTAAATAAGTCATTCAATTGTAAACTGAGGGCACCAATAAAATGCATGATAATCAGTATGGAGGATTTGCATGTGGCGTCACAAGACCACGTTCATTTGTTTCTTCAACCATATTAGTAGGCACCCTTCTGCAGAAGACTCCAGACGCACAAGCGTAGGTTTTGGTTGTTTGCTTACGCTTTTGTTTCTTTTTGTTTCTACATAATGGAGAGCACAAGGAAATGCTGTGATGAATTTTCTTTGTCTGACAACAGCAAACATCTGGATTAGCAGTCAAAGGCCCGTTATGTGGGCAAAAAACAGTCAATAGGGAGCAATCCATACAGAATATCGATAGAGAACTTTTCTTCTGTTTTGAGTGCTGCCAATTATCCAAACATCTGTTATCCGGACATATACAACAATATTATACATAATCCTTCCCCAGACAGGGGTGTGGAATTAAAAGCCTAGAAAAGTCTGGATGCATACAAATACTTCACCACGGGTTTTGTAAACATATTCATAGTCGCCTTTATCCAAGAAGCTCGATCCTTTGTTCTCACTGCCACTGTCAACATTTTTTACACACTTGTGTGTTCACTGTCTTGATTCCAGATTGAAGGTAGATCCGCATGTAGCTGCAAACATATCTTCTTCTTCTTTCTTTCGGCTTGTCCCTTTCGGGGTCGCCACAGCGTGTCATCTCAGATGAACGCACATATATATTTGGCACAATTTTTACACCGGATGCCCTTCCTGACGCAACCCTTCTCAGGGAGTGGAGGCCCCAGTGGGATACGAACCCACAACCCCTGGTTTACCAAACCAGTGCTCTAACCACTGAGCTACAGGGCCTCAGCTGCAAACATATACTCTAAGATAAAATCATTATATCATGAAATGTAAACAAACTCTACAAGGTCTTGCCGAGATGTGCTTACTTTTGAGAAAGTGATCACTACAAACACAGCTGGTACTTGAGGCTGCTAACCCTCCTGTCTTTGTGGGTGCGCAAGAATTCAATGAAAATACTTTTTCGTTGTTTTATCTTGTCGCCACACAAGTGACTGCCATTATTATATTACACCCTGTATTAAACAGAGAAAACAGATCGTTTTATGAATGTCTTCACTGTGAAAAGACAACAAGCGTCTCCTTCCAAAGCTTGCATACCAATACAGCGTCGTAAACATAAAGTCATGCGATTATGAGGCGTAGCTGCAAAACCTTCATCCAAGATGTTTCATGTATGTACACAGTTGAGGGAATTTGATATTAGTGGGTTCTCCTCCAAGGGTGGAATTTAAAAAACTGCAGTGGAAAACTATTGCTTTTCCGCCTCTCACAAAATATCGCTGAACAATGCAGGTTGATTTTAGATGACACAATCCGTTAGAAAACAGTGATCTAGGATATTGTGTTGATTCCTCAAGCCAACTGACTTGTGACATTGTGGTAAACAAAATGGATTGAAAGACTGATTGAGTGACGCATCATCAACAACAACAACAGCACGCAAAGACTTTTATGGACACATGTCAGACTTTTATAGAATTCAAATTAATTTATGTACGTGACACAGGAAACACTATGAAAGTTTAAACAATCCATCTGAAAGTCTGAGATGCAAGAAATGTCCTCAGTCCACCTCTTCAATTGTGGGTCCCTGGGCGCATTGTTGGGCACCAGCCCGGGCCTGTGCCCCGCAGGTTCCCGCAGGCCCTGCCCCCTGATACAACTTGCTGATGATTGGCTGACACACTCGTTCCAGTTCCTTTTGCTTGTGTTGGACCTCCTCTTTGTCTGCCAACTGGTTGTTCTCCAGCCAGCTGAGGGTCTCCTCACACTTGTCCGTCAGAGTCTTCTTGTCCTCCACGCTCAACTTGGCCGCCAGCTTCTCGTCGTGCACGCTGCTCTTCACATTAAAGGCGAAGGATTCCAGAGCATTCTTGGCAGCGATCCTTTCCCGCTGCAATTCGTCTTCAGCTTTGTACTTTTGGGCATCGTCCACCATCTTCTCGATCTCGTCTTTGCTCAGACGACCTTTGTCGTTGGTGATGGTGATCTTGTTCTCCTTCCCCGTGCTTTTGTCCACCGCAGACACATTCAAGATGCCATTGGCGTCCACGTCGAAGGTGACTTCGATCTGCGGCACGCCCCTAGGAGCCGGGGGGATTCCGCTCAGCTCAAACCTTCCGAGCAGGTTGTTGTCCTTAGTCATGGCTCTCTCGCCCTCCAAGACCTGGATGAGGACGCCAGGCTGGTTGTCGGAGTAGGTGCTGAAGATCTGTGTCTGCTTGGTCGGGATGGTGGTGTTACGTTTGATGAGCGGCGTCATGACTCCTCCGGCGGTCTCGATGCCCAGCGGCAGAGGTGCCACATCCAGCAGCAGCAGGTCCTGGACGTTGCCAGAGGTGTCCCCTGTGAGGATGGCGGCCTGGACGGCGGCGCCGTAAGCAACGGCCTCGTCGGGGTTAATGCTCTTGTTCAACTCCCTGCCGTTGAAGAAGTCCTGCAGGAGCTTCTGGATTCTGGGAATCCGCGTGGAGCCGCCGACCAGGACCACGTCCTGGATCTTCCCCTTGTCCATTTTGGCATCCCCCAAGGCTTTCTCAACCGGTTCCAGAGTTCCCCTGAACAGGTCGGAGCACAGCTCCTCAAAGCGAGCTCTGGTGATGGAGGTGTAGAAGTCGACGCCCTCAAAGAGGGAATCGATCTCGATGTTGGCGCAGCCTCCTCAAGGCCCTCTTGTTCTGACTGATGTCCTTCTTGTGCTTCCTCTTGAACTCGGCCACAAAGTGATCCACCATGCGGTTGTCAAAGTCCTCTCCGCCCAAATGCGTGTCTCCGGCAGTGGCCTTGACCTCGAAGATGCCGTCCTCGATGGTCAGGATGGACACATCGAAGGTGCCGCCACCCAGGTCAAAGATGAGGACGTTGCGTTTTCCCGACTTGCCTTTATCCAGACCGTAGGGTGTTCAGTCCAGCGATGACGCCTGCGTCTTTGGTGGCCTGGCGCTGAGAGTCGTTAAAATAGGCGGGCACCGTGACCACGGCGTTGGACACCTGCTGACCCAGGTAGGCTTCGGCCGTCTCCTTCATTTTAACCAACACCATGGATGAGATATCCTCAGGGTTGAAGGACTTGTCCTCCCCTTTGTGTTGCACCTGGATTTTGGCCTTGCCTCCGTCGGCGACCAGCTTGAAGGGCCAGTGCTTTCTGTCGGCTTGCAACACTGGATCATCAAACTTCCTTCCGATCAGCCGCTTGGCATCAAACACGGTGTTGCTGGGGTTCAACGCCACCTGGTTCTTGGCGGCGTCACCGATGAGCCTCTCGGTGTCAGTGAACGCCACATAGCTGGGCGTGGTCCTGTTGCCCTGGTCGTTTGCGATGATCTCCACTTTGCCGTGCTGGAAAACACCCACGCAGGAATACGTGGTGCCCAGGTCGATGCCAATGGCGACACCTTTCGCTGAGGCCATTTTCTTTGTTTGGCTGTCAAGATGCTTGTCTGCGTGGAGAAAGATATTACAGCAACATATTAAACATCATTCTTCCATCCATTTTTCTGTGTGTATCCATTTGAGGTTCAAATGTGAGCTGGAGGCAATCACAGCTGCCTTTGAGTGAGAAGTGGGGTACACTCAGGACTGATCTCCAGTAATTAATTGGGTAGTGATCGACAAGCTGCTATTAACATTTGTGAAGAATTTCACTACACCTAGATGCATGTTTTTGATATGTGAGAAGACACCTTAGAGCACACAAAAAAAAATTCTTAAAAATTCAAACATGCCGAGCATCCTCCAACATAAGAAGGCATTTGGTGTGATGCCTTCAAAATATAAGGCAACAAACTGAAAGTTCTTTGGATTGCGTAGATATTAGATAGCATTAATAAAGTGGATATTGCATTGAATAAAAGCGTCAACTTACACTTAAATGCGCTCTGCGAGTTCTCTGGTTGTAAATCTCTTGTGACTCTTCTCTCTCGGTTCTTGTTCTTGTGTCTGCTCCTGCCTCTCTCAGCTGTTTTTATAGTTGCCGAGCTGTCATTCTGGACACGTCCAGACGTTTCTGTGTCATTTATCACAAATACAACTTTTGTTGATATTTCAAAAATAAAAGGTTTCGGGTAAGGATTTCATCAACGCTACTGCTGATGAAGTGAAGTTGCATTTATTGTGAAGGTAAAGTCGGATCACAAAACTATGCACTGACGTAAACTTTAGCCAGAACACTCTGAAATGGTAGAGAAGAAGCGAGAAAAACTAGTTAAGTCTCGACGAAAGCTTATTTATTTTGTGGGTCACGTCATTCTTTGATCGGGACAGTTATGAAATACAAAAATGTGTTATTATTTAATGTTGTGTTCTTTATTTTAGATTATTTTCTATCAACTACTGAAATTATAAACTCGGTATGGTGACGTGTAACTACTAAATACTTGCAATAGCTCACCTTCATTGAAAATGAAGACAATTTGTTAATTTAAGTCCAGGTTATTCGCAAGAAAAATGGCATAAACGAAAGTTATACGTGATTTGTTTCAGCAAGGCTCATTACATGATTTGGGGATGGTGATGGATCCGGGCCTGCATTTGATGCCTGTAGTGGACTATCCTGGGGATTTTTTGGGGATGTTATATTTCACTCATCTTCATTACATTAATTTTCTCTCATGCTCAATCCACACGAGGGTCTATAGTGGCTGAGCAAATCCTCAGGACTAAATGAAGGTGCTCGTCAGTAAGACGAACTCCAGTGTGGTGTTTTTCTTATCTTCATCAAAGAGAAGAGTTTTTTTGCAGAGATAGGTGCTGCTGAACATTAACAGTATTTGAGCATTTTTGAGTAGAGAAGAGTTTGAGAAGATGGTGGATGATGCCCAAAAGTACAAAGCTGAAGACGAACTGCAGAGCGGAAGGATCGCTGCCAAGAATGCTCTGGAATCCTACGTCTTTAGTGTGAAGAGAATCGTGCAGCACGAGAAGTTAGCCGCCAATTTGAGCGTGGAGGACAAGAAGACCGATGGACAAGTGTGAGGAGACCCTCAGATGGCTGGAGAACAGCCAGTTGGCAGACAAAGACGAGTTCCAACAGAAGCAAAAGGAGCTGGAACGTGTGTGTCAGCCAATCATTAGCAAGTTGTATCAGGGGGCGGGACCTGTGGGAAGCTGTGGGCTGCAGGCCTGGGCTGGTGCAACCTGATTACCACCATACTTCTTGTATCAAAAAATAATTTAAATAGAATCTCTCAGAGAACATGAAATAGCCTTCAAGTCCTCAAGAACCAATGCATAATGCCACGATCCAAAGAAATTCAAGAGAAAATGAGGAAAAAAAGTGATTAAAATCCATCATTCTGGAAAAGATCACAAATCCATTTCCAAGGTTTTGGTGCTCCAGTGAACCACAGTCAGAGCCATTATACACAAATGCTGAAAACTGGGAACAGTGGAAAATCTTCCCAGGAGTGGATAACCAAATAAAATTTCTCCCACAATGCGATGACGACTCATCCAAGTAACAACATAACCTCGGTCAACATCTAGTGACCTGCAGGCCTCAGTGGCCTCAGTTATGGTCAGTGTTCATGACGTGACCATAAGAAAGACACTGACCAAAAATGGCATCCATGGGAGAGTTCCCAGGCAAATCCCCCTGCTGTCACCGAAGAATATTTTTGTCATTTGCCAAAAAACATCTTGATCGTTGCCACTTTTGGAGAAACATTCTCTGCACTGAAAAGTCAAAAATGTAACTTTTTGGAAGATATGCAGCCCATTAAATCTGGCATAAGAAGGCACAGCATTTGATAAAAATAACTTTCTGGAAACAGTAAAGTATGGTGGTGGAAGTGTGCTGGTTTGAGCTGCTTTGCTATCTTAGGATCAGGACCATTTGCAGTGATTGATGGAACAATTAATTCCGCTTTGTACCAGATAATCCTGAAGGAGAACCTCAGGCCATTGGTTCAAGCCTCAAGCACACTTGGATCACTTCACAGCACAAGGATCCAAAACACCAGCAAGTCCACCTCTGAATGTCTCCCCCCCCAAAAAAAAAAAAAGGTTTACCAGTAGGCGAGTCAAAATCTAGATTTAAATCCAATTGAGATGCTCTGGTGTGAATTTAAACAGACTGTTCATGCGAAAAAAATGTCCCAATATGACAGAGTTGAACCATTTCTACAAACAAAAGTGGGACAAAGTTCCTCCAGAGGAATATGAAAGACTCAGGATCAATTATCGCAAAACACTTGAGTTCAGTTTTTGCTGCCACGGGTGCCACAACCAAAAATTATGTTCAGGGGTCAATTACATTTTCACAGGATGTCAGAATGGTTCTGATTTTTTGTTTTTTTGTTTTTTTGGTGCTCTAATCAATTGAATTGTCTTTTGAAAGCTGAATTTTGTATTTCTTTGCATTGTCTTTGAGTGATATTAAAATTGGCTTGATGATTTGAAAACTTTGTGTGTGATAGATATGCAAAAAAAAAAAAAGAAAAAACAGAACTCAAATACTTTTTCACAACACTTTATTGACTTTCCACTTTACAACAAATCCAGTAACTATCCGCTCCAAATTTCAATTGTCAACACCCTTGACTGCAAATAAAATCAGTTTTGACATTGAAAAAAAAATTCACACCAACCAGTCACGGGGCACATGTATTATTGTATAGTAGGATTACAGTATCCAAATATCTTAAAGATAAAAAATGTTAAAAATATATATTTTTTTTATTTACAAAACATGGGTGGAAATAAAAGTCTCAAGTCCATTGTGGTCTAAAGACCCAGAACGATGTGTGTGGTGATCAATGTGCAAAATGTTGAAAGCACAGTACTGAGTTGAGGGAATGGGACATGAGCTGAATCCGTGCGGACTCGGGGAGGAAAGGGTTTCCGGTCTTTCGACAGACTTTATCCATCACAGTCTAGTTTGGTGCTGCCAAAAAGTAAAACCTCTGATTGCAATGGACAATCAGGGCTACTGAAAAACATCTCTTTGTACACCCGTACCTACCCTTGAGGACTTGCACACTGCTAGAACGGAAAAAAAAAGCGCATAGAAAATCTTCTTGGACCCTCCACATCCTAATCCGCAGCATGAAAAAAAAATTAAGTCTTTCAAAGTGTAAACTGAGGGCACCAATAAGATGCATGGTAATAAATGTGCAAAATGTTTCATGTACGTACAGAGTTGAGGGAATGTGATATTAGTGCGTTCCCCTCCAAGGGTGGAATTTAAAAAAAAACTGTGCAGTGGAAAAGTATTTTGTTTTTCCACCTGTCACTTAAAGTTGCTGTCACAGATCGCTGAACAATTCAAGTTAATTTTAGGTGACACAATCAGTTAGAAAATTGTGATATATGCTATTGTCTTGATTCTTCAAGCGATCTGACTTTGTTTAAAAGACAATGTTACATTGTGGTAAACAAAATGGATAGAAAGCTTGATTGACTGATGCATTGACAAAAAGAAAGACACACAAAAAGTCTTAGACAGGTCAGTCTTTTACATAATTTAATTATCCAATTAATTTATGTACATGACAAAGGTAACACCATGATAGTTTAAACATTTTAAATAGTAACATTTTAGAATCCATCTGAAAGTCTGAGATGCAAGAAATGTCCTCAGTCCACCTCTTCAACAGTGGATCCCTGGGCACCTGGTTGGGCGCCAGCCCGGGCCTGCCCCCCACAAGTTCCCGCAGGCCCAGCCCCCTGATACAACTTGCTGATGATTGGCTGACACACTCGTTCCAGTTCCTTTTGCTTGTGTTGGAACTCCTCTTTGTCTGCCAACTGGTTGTTCTCCAGCCAGCTGAGGGTCTCCTCACACTTGTCCGTCAGAGTCTTCTTGTCCTCCACGCTCAACTTGGCCGCCAGCTTCTCGTCGTGCACGCTGCTCTTCACATTAAAGGCGTAGGATTCCAGAGCATTCTTGGCAGCGATCCTTTCCCGCTGCAATTCGTCTTCAGCTTTGTACTTTTGGGCATCGTCCACCATCTTCTCGATCTCGTCTTTGCTCAGACGACCTTTGTCGTTGGTGATGGTGATCTTGTTCTCCTTCCCTGTGCTTTTGTCCACCGCAGACACATTCAAGATGCCACTGGCGTCCACGTCGAAGGTGACTTCGATCTGCGGCACGCCCCTTGGAGCCGGCGGGATTCCACTCAGCTCAAACCTTCCCAGCAGGTTGTTGTCCTTAGTCATGGCTCTCTCGCCCTCCAAGACCTGGATGAGGACGGCAGGCTGGTTGTCAGAGTAGGTGGTGAAGATCTGTGTCTGCTTGGTCGGGATGGTGGTGTTGCGTTTGATGAGCGGCGTCATGACTCCTCCGGCGGTCTCGATGCCCAGTGACAGAGGCGCCACATCCAGCAGCAGCAGGTCCTGGACGTTGCCTGAGGTGTCCCCTATAAGGATGGCAGCCTGGACGGAGGCGCCGTAAGCAACGGCCTCGTCTGGGTTAATGCTCTTGTTCAGCTCCCTGCCGTTGAAGAAGTCCTGCAGCAGCTTCTGGATTCTGGGAATCCGTGTGGAGCCGCCGACCAGGACCACATCGTGGATCTTGGCCTTGTCCATCTTGGCGTCCCTCAAGGCTTTTTCAATCGGCTCCAGAGTTCCCCTGAACAGGTCGGAGCACAGCTCCTCAAAGCGAGCTCTGGTGATGGAGGTGTAGAAGTCGACGCCCTCAAAGAGGGAATCGATCTCGATGTTGGCCTGGGAGCTGGAGGACAGCGTCCTCTTGGCCCTCTCACAGGCGGTGCGCAGCCTCCTCAAGGCCCTCTTGTTCTGACTGATGTCCTTCTTGTGCTTCCTCTTGAACTCGGCCACAAAGTGATCCACCATGCGGTTGTCAAAGTCCTCTCCGCCCAAATGCGTGTCTCCGGCGGTGGCCTTGACCTCGAAGATGCCGTCCTCAATGGTCAGGATGGACACATCGAAGGTGCCGCCACCCAGGTCAAAGATGAGGACGTTGCGTTCTCCCGACTTGCCTTTGTCCAGACCGTAGGCGATGGCGGCCGCTGTGGGCTCATTGATGATTCTTAGGATGTTCAGTCCAGCGATGACGCCTGCGTCTTTGGTGGCCTGGCGCTGAGAGTCGTTAAAGTAGGCGGGCACCGTGACCACGGCGTTGGACACCTGCTGACCCAGGTAGGCTTCGGCCGTCTCCTTCATTTTAACCAACACCATGGATGAGATCTCCTCAGGGTTGAAGGACTTGTCCTCCCCTTTGTGTTGCACCTGGATTTTGGGCTTGCCTCCGTCGGCGACCACCTTGAAAGGCCAGTGCTTCCTGTCGGCTTGCACCACTGGATCATCAAACTTCCTTCCTCCCACATCCCAAAAACATGCAACATTAATTGGACACCCTAAATTGCCCCAAGGTGTGATTGTGAGTGCGACTGTTGTCTGCCTCCTTGTGACCTGAGATCGGCTAGGATCCAGTTCAGGGTGTGCCCCGCCTCCTGCCTGATGACAGCTGGGATAGGCCACAGCACCCCCGTGACCCTCGTGAGGATAAGCAGCTCAAAAAATTGATGGATGGATGGTTGATGTGAATCAAATTTCAGATTATTATCAATGATAATTGATAATCAGTCCAACCCTAGCCTCACCTTCAGAGTTTTGTGAGTTATGAGTCATCTATGACTGTATGCTTGTTTTTCTTTTTGGGCAAAATTTAAATCAAACTGACTTATGCCCCCCTTGAGTGAAAAAATGGGGTAATTAAAGGGGAAATCCAGTGCTTTGCATGAACAGTGTATCCAATACGTCATGTAATATGTACCCTATTTTGACAATGTGATGTTAAATCCTCTCTCATTTAATAGTGTATTGAAAAGATTTTTATCAACAATTACAAATTTTCAGGGGCGCTGCAATTTCGTGAGTTACATGACCTACGTGCGTGGATGTGATTTGTACCGTGCCGCAACAAAGCCTCGATTACATGTGACACCGTTTATGGCCAGCGCTGATTTCTCGGATTTATCCTCATCTGATGAAGAAATAGCAGTATCGGTTGATCGGGAAGACGGAGGAATACTTCTATACAGATTTGAACCTGTGGCTGTAAAGGTTGAATATTCGGATGGTTCTTCGGGCGGAATGACGCCTAGTCTGACTACTCGGAGGCCTACGCGCGACATAAGTGCATAAACAAAGGCCCAGAATCTGACGAGCGAGCGGGCCGCAAGCCGAGCTTCCAGGCAGCGGAGGCTGTTATCCCCGGAACCCGAAGCTAGGCTAAAGGCCTCCGCCTCCACCGAAGCTTGGCTAAAATGTCAAAATAGGGTACATATTACATGACCTATTGGATACACTGTTCATGCAAATCACTGAATTTCCCCTTTATTAAAGTACTATAAAGTCGCTCGTCTACTTTCAGAATTATATTGAATGGAAAGAGTCAAGCACAACAAAATATTGCCTTAAAAACCAGGTTTTAGGACCCTGCGAAGATATCGCTGGTGCTGCAGCCTCTGCGGCTAATGACAGTGTGAAAGAGAGAGAGAGAGAGAGAGAGAGAGAGAGAGAGAGAGAGAGAGAGAGAGAGAGAGAGAGAGGCGGAAGAAGGTGGCGGAGCGCGAGACAGCAGCGGACGGAGAAGACCGGGTAGAGCGCGAAGGAGGGAGGGAGGGAGGGAGGGAGGGAGGGAGAGGGAGAGGGAGAGAGAGAGAGAGAGAGAGAGAGAGAGAGAGAGAGAGAGGTCGAGAGTGAACCCGAGGAGGGGAAAACGACGGCCGTCCGGGTCGGACGATACGGTAAATACAAAGATTACATTTTGGGCTGTCTAGCAGCTGTTTTTGTTTCGCTCGGAACCAAAACCAACCAAACTGGTCATTGCATCGAAACGGCCGAGGGCTGGAGAAGCGCGAGAAGCCTCAGAGTGAACTTGGGAGTTTTTTTTTTTTTTTTTTTTGGGAGAGGGTGGTAGGAATGTCAAATCAAATATGGGGAGGGGGGCTGTAATGCTAACATATTCCGAGGGAGCGTAAACCGCCTCTCGGCAACGGCGGCAGGTAACATTAAGCCGGAAGGCTGGCCGTCCCTTTTAAGACATCGGCTGATACACGGAGACACATCGGCGAGCCGAACCGTCGACTCCTCCGCGGCTGGCTGGCGGGCTGGCGAGCGAGCACTCGGGGACGCGCCTCCGGGGTGAACGAGTGCATTCTGGCCAAGTGTGTGTGTGTGTTTATGTTTGTGAGTGTTTTACCTGATTTAGCAAAGCTTATCGTCGCCACACACACAAGCCCGTGTTTGTGACCGCCTTTTTTTTCTTTTTTTTTTTTTTTTGGGGGGGGGGGGGGAAGTCACCCGCTGAAGGCCGCGTGAGGTCGCTCCTAATATTAATTGTCATAAGCTGGAGTATGTCATGTTAGCTTAAGGACTCAACTGTATTTCCGGCATGCGCTTGTAAAATAAAAGTTTTGCCATGCAGTGAGTAACCACAACTTCATCTCCCCTTAATTTCTCTGTAAAATGACATAAAACCGTTTGGTTATTTGTGTGCATCATCAATTTGCTTTCGTTTATTCTCGTCTCGACCATGTCCTTGAACTGATAGTGGTCCTTCTGGCTCTAGGATTTAATCTACATTGACATCTCTGAGCATATCAGTATTATTTAGGTTTATGACATGCACTTACAGAAATAATACAAAAATAATACTGCTGTGCTTTTATTACAGATAACATTCTTCATATGTAACTTTTCTTTCATCAGCTGCTTTTCCCAATTTGACTTATCAATGAAGCACCCCTTCCCCTGGCAACAATTTCTTCTTCCACCAATCCAAGCTCGTACTTGCTTGGACCTTTGACAGCAGTCTAATTTCTGTTACATACTTTTTCTATAGGTGTATGAGGCCTGTGTGTTGTGTGTGTGTGTGTCTGTGTGTGTGTGAGTGAGAGCTGTAGCCAACTCACTTGGAGGAAGGAATTGGCCTAAAGATTGCGCTGTGAGACCCCTGGGGTGTGTGATGGTTTTTGTACACCCTTTTCTACAAAGTTTCCACCCTTGGTTTTCCACTGGCCTGCTGCCCGACTTCTTTACAGTGGCTGACGTAAGGCCACAGTACTGTGAGGAGTGACATACTCCACAATACAGCAAGGCTATAGGAATGTCACACGTAAACCACAGGATTTATAAATCATTTGGTGGGGGGCTGGGTGGGAGAGCTCTTCTTTTCTTCACATTAAACGCCTGACATTGATAGATCCTATATCACAATCCCGACTTGCAGCGTTACAGAAACTGCTTGCAGATATTAGCAACGATGTGATGTTGGCATGACGTCAACAGATTTATGAAGTAAGCCCAGCAAAATGGCAGCACTGTGTGTAGTGGTTAGCAGTGGTAGTGTCTGTATTGCAGAAATCTCAGTTTCAACCCTCCTCTGTTGAGTTAAGATGGTCTTTTGTACTTGATTGGGTTTTCGCCAGATACCTCGGCTTCCACCCACGTTCCAAAAACATGCATATGAAGTTCATTATAGACTTGTGAAATTAATGTGGGTGATTGTAGGTGCGCTGTGATTGGCTAGCACCATTCACGGTTGTATCTCTGACCCTCATGATGTACTGTATAGAAAATGGATGGAAGTGCAACTAAATATAGAGCAAAAATATAGAGACTATGTTCCGGCATATTCAAATTTACTCATATGCGAGTTTTGTTTTGTGGTTGTTCACCCGTCTGACTTGGGTGCAGGCAGTGTGTGTTCAGTTCTTACTCTGTGACGGTGTGAATGTGACTGTGAATGGTTGCCCATTTCTCGAAGTGCTCTGTCAAGGACTGGCAACCATGCCGTTATGGAGTCTGCTGTTTGTCCAAAGTCATCCGTAACACTGAACAAGATTAGTGATACATTTGTGTTTTATTAACGTACACTTCTTTTGCAGTACTTGACTGGTCTTAAAATGGGTCTACTGATGTAATAAGTGGGAATTTAAAAATTAACAGTCTCTAACAAATGATTGTGCGCTGTGTGGTTACCGTAGATCCAGCTGACACCCCCCCCCCCCCCCAATGAGGACAAGTGCTATAGAAAATGGATGGATGGAAATGGGAGTTTGCAGAGGCGCCAGCTCAGGTGAGACAAAGTTCAAGCAAATTACTGCCTGTCTGAGTAGGTGCAAGCTCACGTTCCCAAAACAATTACAGTACATCACACTTGGCCAATTGTTTCTAGGCAGGTATTATGGAATTCATATTGAAATGTGCCCCAGAGCCCAATGTAAACATTCATGTGCCTGATGAAGGGAACACTGCTCTGTGTTAAATAGAAAATGCATTTTGTAGTGCGTTGCTTTTACTGAGCCTGCTGTGATATGGATATTAATACACTACTGGTAGTATATTAAAGAGATGTATGGAATCAATCATAATGTGACTCAGCCCACCACAATTAAGAAGTGATACAGGTCAAACACTGGACTTTCTGTAGTTTTTTGACTTTGTTTTACCTGTAGCTCTGCCGCCACCCTGTCACTTTTGCTTTGCTTGGACTCACAACTGATTTGAAAGAAAAAAAAAAGATTTGGCCAAGGCGTTTGGGAACTTGTCAGACTGTTACTTTTGTGTATTAGTGCTCGTCCTTGATCCCGTCCTAACGTAGTTTATTAGTCATCATGACTCGAGCCCACATCATTGCTTTGTGGCCAGAAGAAGCATAATAAATCACACGATATTCCCTTTATACTGAAAACACTGAGCATCAATAACAGCCCCTGTAATTTTGTCTAGTAACGAACTGTTGATTTTCAATCTTTGCACAAAGTTAATAATTAAGTAATGATTGAAAATAGATGGCTTCAACTTTGCAATATCGGAAACTGGTCAAATGCTCGCTATTTATGTTTGTATTCAATCATTCACTCAGTCACCCACTTGCATTGTTGTGATTACCTCCCTACATGCTTAGCAGCTGTCTTGCATTTAATAGCAGAAGACACACCGCCGCAGTAGATCTGCAGCTGTTACAAATGTCAACGTGAAATGAGCTGACTCCCATGTTGCACTTGGCTAAATGTTAATTGCTTTGAGTGAAACACCATGACTAGAGGTTGAGGGAAATCTTTGGAAATGATTAAAAGAGTACACAGTTGCATTTGGACACCACTCATGTAACTGCCTCTTGATGGAAAGAAAGGATCTCGTTTTGGCTGAGAAAAATGACGCTTTCATAAAGGTACATCAGTCAAAATCTGAAGGATGTGAGTGGACCTTTCACAGGTGTAACCATAAAATATTTTTTGCTCTGTTGCATGTGCCCAACCATTTTGCACTGTAGCAACACCTTCTTTGAACTCCCTGTGCTATCTTTTATCTGCTCACACTTCCTGTTTTATTCACTTCTGCGTTTTGCACGTTTTCTGTCTGCTTGCAGGAGAGGGGGAGGACTGAGTGACTGAGTGGCCTGCTGCTCCTGAGGGACTTTGATTTTCTGCATTTTTAGTTTTGACTTTTTAAAGTTGCTTTTGTCATGCCGTCCAACAGTCCTGCAGTCACCGAACTGCCCCAGACACCAGAAAACAAAACCTCCAACGATGTGGTAAGGAAAATGTTCATTTATTGTTACGCTACCTGTTTTTACAAGTGCTTGAGATATTCAAAAGTGACATATTATGATTTTTTTCTCAAAAACTAAAACACGTCCTAGTTTTCTTAATAAAGTCCGTGGCATGCTTTGTCAAAATATATAATACTTTCCACTCTTTTTTTTTTGTCCTTGCTGAATTCTGCCCGTTTTGATAGTGTTTTCCTGTCTCATGCAAATGAAGCACTTCTCTCTGTGTCCCATTTCTACCAGGGGGTGGAGGGTGGGGGTGCCAATACAGAGTACAGTCTTTCAACCAGGGGTGGAGCTAGGGGGTTGGGACAAGGTGAACAGCTATTTGGGCTCAATCAGAGAGAGAGAGAGCCTGAAAAACTTTGTATTTTCAGTGGTAGAGGCAGTACTTCACCAATTCATCACTTCAATACACATGTTGTCGATCCATGTATTGGTGCATGAAGCTGGCATATCAGCAACC
The DNA here is from genome assembly GCF_019802595.1 of Syngnathoides biaculeatus. NCBI lineage: Eukaryota > Metazoa > Chordata > Actinopteri > Syngnathiformes > Syngnathidae > Syngnathoides > Syngnathoides biaculeatus. Next base: position 18,226,192 of record NC_084662.1, read on the forward strand.
AAACACCACATCAGAATTCTGTAAAATTCAGAACGTCTTGGCGACAAAGAAATCAGAAATAAGCTCACAAAATATTGACTTGCATGTCCAGTTTCACCCTTCACGCTGCAGAGTTCCACTCGTGTACAAGCAAATAAAAAGTTAATTTCCCATAATTTGTCCTCTCTGTTTTATATGTAATTTTTCAGTATGGCAACATTCAGCAGTATTATTTGTCACCACTCCTAATTTTATTAAGTTGACAGAACAAGCGATGAAAATAGATAAACAGATGAAATGAATAAAAGACGTACAAAAAGGTGCACGTACTCGTTTTACTTCGTACTTTTCTTTGATGCATACTAAATTTAGTTGTCATGGATTACCAGTATGCAGAATTGTTATAAGTTGATAATATACTACAATAACTTAAAAATATCTCTTAACCTACACAAATTATGTTTAAGTGACTAAACATGAACCTAAATGTTTTACATTTAATAAAATAAACGCCCTCAGCCTTTTAGCGTACCTGTTTAAATTAAACCTTGCGATTGGCTGGCGACCAGTTTGGGCTGTACCCCACCTCTCGCCTGAAAATGGCTGGTGTTTGCTGCAGCATGCCCCCGGGACACTCGCGAGGATAAGATAAGATAAAATAAATGAAACCTTTGATGTTGGCGACGGCGTTTTTACATTTGCATACATACCCATACTGCTGCCGTCGTCACGATGATCATTTTTACCATTCCCCCTCTTCGAAAACAGCTGACACAGTCCGATCGGCACAGCTGTGTGAGAAATTGTCATACACAAACTCACATGATTGCATGCAGATAAGGAAACTGGGAGAATGTGGGTGTCTGAGCTTTGGAATCCTCAACCACCACCTGCTGTCCAAAGTATATGACCGTTAATAACCTGTAATTAATAAGAGTCCCACATAGTCCCCGCACTAACATACGTCCATATCAATACATTCGTACATACATCATTTTTAATCATCATCAAAGAGAATATTGAGGATAATTGTATTTTTTGATGGTTTTCCATCACTACTTGTAGGAAAAGTTTATTAAATGAAAACTATAGGAATGAAACATTTCCTCAATTAATGTCAATTTCAGTAATAAAAGTAGAGTGTTTTCATCCACTTAACTCACTTAAGAAAATAAACGCGTCCCTTTTCCCCTTTTGAAAAATGATCTTACTTTATGCCGAGAAAGTATCTATTTTGCCAATTAATATTACATTGGCCCTTGCTGGGTTTTTTTTAATTTCTCCTTTTTAGTCTGTTTTGAAGACCATTTTCTCTTGACTTGATGCTTTACTGTATAATCAGAAGTGGGTACTAATTAGCAATGAGCATTTACATAAGTAACCTTTTGGATGGGTTTACTTGTCAGAGTAGTTTCAATTCAGTATGTGTTTTACTTTTACTTGAGGATTTTTGTTGAGAACAAATGCTACTTTTACTCTTGTCACATCGGTAAATTAACCGTACTGTTACTTGAGTCTAATTTTTGGCTACTCTACCGACCCTTGAATGTAATATACCAATAATATTGTGATTGTAAACACTCTTGTACAAATTAAAGACTCCCTCCGGTCTTTGGGTACCTAAATGTTTCCTTGGAAGCATAGAAATACAATGTATTTTATATCCACAATAGTTTGTCTGCATATTTATGATAGATCTTGATTAATTATTCACATTGTTCTCTTTTTTTCCTTCTCAATAAATACAGTCATAAATAGAAACATAGTGCAGAAATAATCCAGGAGGGCAGAGAGCGAGAGAGACGAATACAGTACTAGAAAGGAAAATGGAGAGAACAAGTTAGGTGTGGATCTGGAAAGAGAAAGAAAGAGGACAGGCTGTCTGATGCTGATGGGATCCTCCTCTTCCTGCCTGGCTTGCAGTCTGGTTGCTTAGCAACTGCAGCAGCCTGAAATAACCCGCCATGAGTCAGAAATAGACCAAAGATATAGGAACAGATTGCCCAGTCTGTGTGTTTGGTTTGTGCGCTTTGACACTTGCTCACACTGACGTGGTTGAGTGGGCTTTTCAATATGTGGGTTTAACAACTCAACTGTTTCCCTTGCTTTTGTCAGGCATCCATTATTCCGTCAGCTTGAAAGACGTGACACTGGCATATGGAGCGCCAAGCAGACAGACAACCCAGTACTAGCTGTTTGCCCTCCTGAATGATCATTCAGGACGTGACACCAGAGCCTTTTAGTCAGCACAGCAGTCCTGTCGGAGACAGTTGCTAAGCAGTTTTTGCACCTTGGCAACCACTCTACTGTCACTGCAACACGGGGTCCAGTAGTGGAAGTAGGGGAAGGGATCAAGACGTTAATAGAAAACACTGGCATGGAAGCCGGCTGCACACAATCTGATACCACTCAACATGTATACTGAACAGAAGATTTCAATGTTTAGCATTAGTATGATTGATACCAGGATTCTTGAGTTCACGTCAACACCATAGTCCAACTGAAATGACCATAAATCACATTTAAAAAAAGTCAGACCAACACACCTCAATTATTTGTATGGAAATCAAATGTATCTTGCATCTATATGGTCAGACCACTCTGAAATTAGATCAGCTTAATGTGCAGGTTCTCATCTTTGCTCCAGGATGTTATCAACAACCAAATCCCATGAAATGCACAAGATGAAAAAAAAAAAACAGGTAACATGATGGCAAAGGTTTCATTATATGGTGCTTGTTTTGGATTTTGGACAGATCTGCAGACAGACTTTATGCAGCATCTGCAAGAACCATGTTTCATTTGGTAACAACACACAATTATGATGAGCACACAATTAAAATTAGGAGAGCAAAGCAGTGTAAGGATGAGCAGGAACGGAACAATTATTTCATCTCCGTACACAAAATTCAGTTAACAGAGACAAATAAGGTTGTAATATTTAATGATGAATACTCGCAGGAATGCTTCAACAAGGTTTTACCAGAAAGTGGAAAAAAAAATTAGGAAAGATGTCACTTGACGGAACTGGTAGAGCACAAGTGTAGGTAAGAAATACAATGACTGACAGATAAGCAGGAAAGTAAAAATGGCAAATAAAAACAAAAACAACAGAATACTTGCAATGCAGGTACTGTACATACTGTAGCATTTAACATGACCTATTTACATTGACCAGAGTGAAGATGGAGCAGACCAGGACAGTCCAGAGGAGGCGACTCTGGAGAGCCCACCAAACAAGCGTCGAGTGGGACGTCCAAGCAGGAAACGCAAACAGTTTCTTCCTGTGAGTTCAATCTGCTTTCATCAGCCTTGTACCGATCTCTTGGCCTATAAAATATATGATACTCCTGAATAACTACTTTGAATCTGTTCTAATGCTTTACTAAAGCTTGTATGTCCCCTCTTGTTGACACTTCTGTATCTCATCTCATACAGCTGATAAAGGTTGCTTCACCGCACATTAGCACATGTCACTGTTTAACAAACTTGGGTCGTCATTCTTTGGCGTGGGACCCGTTGAAACTTGTAATTAGCACAAATGCATTTCCTGCATTCCTGGCATTGCTGAGCATAAAGTATAACATTCAATATGTTTGGAAGAGCCGAAACAACTGTTGGGTTACTGTTCCATTTGATTGTGTGTGATGATTTCATTGCAACTTCTGCTGATTGCCTTCTACTTGCAATACTATCGTTGTGAAATGAAATCTTTTCGCCTCAACCTATCTTGCAGCGTTGTGTGTTACATTAGTTTTGACACAAGAGCAGCATGGTGCCTTTCATTGTGTGACAGTAAAGGAGCAAGGTTGAGTTAAAAGCTGATCTGAGCAGTGAGTAAGGTTTGGTGCTGAGCTTCGAAGAACAGCATGTGCCTCTCATCCACCATATACACACTACACTGCGAATATTACGTTCTTTTTGAAAGAACTGTGTGAAGTGAAGCGTGCTAACCTTGAAGTTTGTATCAAGTCTTCCCATGTACTTCATTTAGAAGCTAAAATATATTTGACGAAAGCATCAACACAGTATTACTGTTTCATACCACAACAACTGATGTTTTTTCCTATGCAATGTTTTATTTAACTGGTGCTATTAGTTTCACCCTTTTATGGTTTTGTTTCACTCTAGAACAGAACCTTAACATTGCATTCCTTCAATAATTTCATTTTCTGACTCGTGTCATGTCAAGGGTTCCAATGTATCTTTTTATTTCCTGTGTATTTTGTCAGTCTCTCCTCCAGATATTTCCAGGAGAAAACCCTCCAATAGTCGCTTCCTCTTTAATAGACGCCACGCCACAATTAATAGCTGACTACCGGGGGAAATATCATCTGTAAAGTTAAAGTTAAAGTGGTGTTTGTTTACAGTGATCGTTTAGCAAGTGCGAGCAAACATTTCCAAATTGAGCAAAATGATTAGGGATTGGGAGAAAAACTACAACAAAACAAAAAAAAAGGTGTCTGTGGACGATATCATATTATATTGAAAAGTGTTATAGTAACAATGCATTTGTACAAACAGTGGCATCCCATGCTGAAAATTAAATGACATGTGCTCTTTGTAGTTTACAAAAAAAAAAGTAGCCATTGCCATAGTATGAGGTACACAGTATTTGATGTACTGCTTATGCCAAAATGTGTATACATGGTTACTTGGGTAGTTAATATACTGTAGTAGTGTTTCACAGTTAATGAGGGAAAAGCATGACTTTATTTCCTTCAATAGAATACAGTCAATTTTGTGTGTGCGAGTGTGTCTGTGCGTGTGTGCGTATGCATTTGTGTGTGGCATGTGTCACTTTTTTTAAGTGTGTTAGATCAACACAGCTGATAAACACAGAAGGAAATATTGAGCCAACCTGTCAGTGTGTCTGCTTTACATGAATGCACCGAGTGCATTCATGTGTAAAGGGGAGCAGGTCTGATCATGTTTTGCTGTCTAACCAAGTGGGCAGGATTAGTGTGGGTTTGTCTTTCACAAAAAATGTTGCAGTTTGTTACACTATAATACAGGCGTCTGTGCTGTTTTCTGTCCTATCATGTGTCTTTCGATGACTTACCTAAGGACACCCATCAATCCAGTTTCCGGGCCGCTTATCCTCACGAGGGTCGCAGGAGTGCTGGAGCCAATCCCAGCTGTCATCGGGCACGAGGCAGGGTACCTCCTGATCTGGTTGCCAACCTATCACAGGGGACATGGAGACAGACAACAATTTAGAGTCTCCAATTAATGGACTTACATATATGTCTAATAGAAATAATCCATTTGTCTTATCGCATCACACACACACAAACACACACAATACATATGTATGAGGGTTGTTCAGGGTTTTCATTTCTTTAGTCACTCCTCTTTTTTGCTTTTAAATCCATAGGGTAAGGGACACCTTCCTTTTGACTCTTACAAGTGCCACATGTGGAACATGTGGTGTTTTTATGCACATGTGCTCCATACGAGCCCTGTGCTTAAGACAGTAAGAGTATCTGATCACTCTGGCTTGATCCCATCCGAATGGAGACGGCACTGACAGTATTACACACGATGACTTGAATTAACTTTTACTGTCAAATTTCTTTGGCATGCTGCTTTAAAATGAGTCAACGCATCAACTTATTGATGATGATGTGTTGAGAGAACTGTCACTACTAAGCGTATGATTACATCAAATATTTATTTGTATGTACTTATACATGTTCAAGTATGTCAAAAGCAGGTTAAATAATTTGTTGTTGGCAATGTGAAAATATACATCCATATAAATTATTGCTTCCCTCTCACAAGACTAATACTGTCAACAATGCTTCACAATGTGCAGCGTGTCACTGTGATTTCTGTTTTGTAGTTGTGATTTGTTTAGTAATCACCTTTGAAAGTGGGTCAGAACGCGCGCGGACACACACACACACATACACACACACACACACACACACACACACTTGGGACATACAAATCTTTTAGTGTTTTAAGTCAGGTACTGCGAGATGAATGGTCTCAGGGCTGTTAGTTTGTGAGATGAAATACTGATTAATTTCAAGATCGGTATCTTTAAGGTCAAAAAATGCAGTTGGTGTGGATTTCATTACAGTAAAGTGTATATCTTTTAAGTGTTGAAAAACTATCCCAATTGCAGTTAAACGACAAAATAAAATCAGTATCCATTCCTTTTATTCTTGCTGAAAAGTCAGTTTTGTCTGATGACTGACAAATTGCAGACTGAGTAAATAATTGTGGCATACCATCTTTAGTCAACATGTAGGTAAGTGTTAGAAAAACAAAATAAAAACAACCATAAATGAGATTTTAATGAAACTACAGAAAGAATTTGAAGCCAATGAAATATTTTTGCAAAGCAGAAATTGAGGCATTGGTATCAAAACGTGTTTTAAATTTATTTTGTGTGGAAAGGCTTGCAATAACCACATCCACATTTAGTTACTTTATTTTGACTATAAAATGTTTTAACAGCTGCTTGTTTGATAATTTTTTTTGTGATATTTTTTGTTGCATTCTTTTCAGAATTATATGTATTTGGAGAGTCAAAAAAGACCATGTTTTCACCAAAGGACTTTTAATACTGTACAGTAATTACACTAATGTGGAAGACACTTTGGGCTCTACTTTCTTAGTTGCGTAGCACAAAAACTGGTGGATTTTAATTCTTCTGCAAGTGCAAGGGTTGCTAATTTGACATGGGTCCACCATATGTGACAATTTGGTTACAGAAAGTCAGTCTAAACATATGCCTCCAGAGACCACGTCTAGGTCTGTCGCAGGAGGAGGCAACTGGTCTACCTTGTGGAGGTCTGCTTGGAGTTCCATATAAATGTACCGGACTTTGTGCAATATAACGTCCCGGAATCGAGTAATTCCATTTATTCTGCTATGTCAAAGACTGTCAGTGGACTTCGAGCACACCACATTTAGAGGGAATGAGAGGCGCCGGTTTGATTGAACAGGGTCAAAGTTTGCTGTGATCAAGCCCACAACAGCCCAGATGTCCCTCTTTTAGATGTGCTAGAGTGTACGTAATTAGCAACACCCGACCAGGTTTACGGCAATCACGAAAATAGAGCCCAGTGTTGGATTTTGTGACAATTCTACACCCTGCTTAATTTGGGAATGCTATTGTAGTAGATGATATCTGGATAGTGCAAATGAAATGACTTTTGTTGAATGTTAAAGCTGCATCAAGCAATCAAACTGCGTAATGGACAGTATGCAGAACAGTGCGTCGATTGTAATAGAATATGAATAAAACTTTTGAGGTGTAACTGTGGTTTAGAAGAAAATCTGCCTTCCCATGAGGCTAGTTGGAAGACCGTCGGAACATATAGAAATCCAAACAAACATCCCGAGATTTTTCAGGAACTGGGGAACCAGACCCGCCATGTGCCATGCACTTACATTTCACAGATGACTGCAATGGAAAGTCCATGTTCCTCTCTTTCTGCTGAATGAGTAAGTAGTCAGTTGTTTGCTACAATATTAGCTATACCAGCTTATGTGCTTCAACAACCTACTGCTGAGTTTATGATTCCTAATAAATGGGAAATTGCTTAATGCAGCTTTAATGCCCTCATGGGAGTTAAAACAATTACTGTTGTATGCTCACAACAAAGACACTTGATGCTATTCAACAAATTTACAGGCGAATGACAAACCATTTTGCAATTATCCACCCTTTTTATTGCCTGTTTATTATCTTCATTTGAGCTAAGTTATTTCCAGTTAAGTTCCCTCTTAACTTTTTATTTTGATTTTGCTCAGCAAGTGGTAGTTTTGTTTTTTTTTAACCTAAGTTTAATTTGTCTAGCTTTAAAGTTATATTGTCTGTTTTTTAATGGCATTGATGCATTTAGTCTGTGAATGTATTTGTACCTTCTCACCTTAATTCCGCTTTGTTTGAATGACTGTGTGGTAGTGTGTTAACATTTGCACAAGTGGGATATTTTGCTATTTTCATTAAAGCAATGTCTACGCCCAGGTCTGTCATTTTAGAATCTAATTTAACAGTACTATACAGTAATAGCCCCATATTTAGTCTACATTTGGGGAGTATCAACAATTAGCACGGAAATATTTGGGCGTATATGGTGTGTTTTAGCACTAAAACTATCCACTTTGTGTCAGCTATGAGAATGCGTACTATAGTGTGAGCTGATGTAGACCTGAGGCTCTATTAGTCGACGTTTATGCCTTTTTTTTTACGTCTCCTCTCACCTGCTCATTACAGCCCCTCTCAGCTTGTTAGTACTCGTCGGCATTGAAGTCCTCAATAGCCTCGGAGCCTCGCATTACCACCTCCCCTTCGTTTTTTTTTTTACTACGCGTCTGTAAAACCTGCTTTCAGCGACAGACACACACATAAAAACTAACTGCTTCTGGCCTTTTAGAAGGCCAAATGATTGCAGTCGAGCACAATTAATGCTGGTGCTATTGGTTAAATCATTGGCTTACAGATTAGTTTATCGTCCCTAGTTTTTCCAGCCATGGACTTTTTATGTACTGTACGATTATAATATTTGCATTGTTGCATATTATTGTTACAGTAAAACAACTTGCGTAATGTGTGCAATTTGGATAGTATTTAGTAGCTGGTTACTGTTTAATGCAAGATTCTCCCACACGTGTGCTCATTAATTATTACATTACCTAAATTACTCCCCTTTTTATCGCACTAGTGTGTATCGTGTTAATGCAGTGTGGGTGTTTATTACACACGCTGCTAGATAAGCATGTTTCCACTTTGTAACATGGACAGACTAATTGGTGTACGAGTTTTGCAGAAACTCTATATATGAGTTTTATGTCTTCTATATAGTGTGATGTCTGTACATTTGTGGAGGTGTGTCTGTAATTAGGATGTCTTTTGACGAATTCCGACCGGCACCAGGTTACTCAGGCAGATTCCACCATCTGTTTTCCAGGAGATGGCAACGTCTGACCCCTCCGCCCCCTCAACTCTACCGGGGGAGCTGGATCCCTTACCCTCCCCTCGCAAGAAACGTGGGCGTCGGAAACTAGAACATAACGACAGGAATAAGGGTATTGTTTTTCTACTTCAAAGTAACATGGCAATACGGTGGAACCTCCAAAACACAACACACGTCGTTAGCCAACGTTTCACTTTGTATTTTAAAATGAACGTTCCCCTGACAAATAATGTAAATCAGAATAATCTGTTCCTCAGTCATCGTAAAAACCTTATTACATAATAACTGTCCAGGCAATGTTATAAATGACACTTTAACTTATTTGAACTGTCATACAACTTTAAAAAATGTATTAAGACTTGAATAAAACTAAACTAAAGTAAGACTTACTCACCCTTTGCCACTTTGACAACACACGACATAAGCGAAGTGCACATGCAAGTGAGTGCATTGTACTATTTAACATTCACAACTGCCATATGCCAGTTTCAAAAGGTTATCCGAACCAAGTTAATTTAGTTTTTTTAAAAAACAGTACACTACATGTTTCCCATGTGTTATGTAAAACTAAAAGAAAGTTCACTGCTGGACAGTAAAAGGTAGAAACTTGACAAACATGAAGATTACTACAACTTTATTGCATGTGCCTGATATGTTTATCTCTTCATATTCACACGAAACAAGGGGAACTTTGCATTACATTCCACTTTTATAGATATGGTCTTATTATTTCTTTCGCCACATATTATTGTACTAAGCAGCTAGGGTGTTTGGACCGCTTTGCTGCATCACCCATTTCTGATTCTCTGGTCGATATTACATTATTCCTCCTTGACGTTGCTGTTAGCCTCCTATGGTGGCATAAAAAAAAATATATCTAAAACTATCCAGAGAAAAGCTGAAGTGTAATTAGTTATTTTGATGCTAACTAAGATGACGTTTTGAGATGCATTAACATTTCACATGACCTCATGCAAGGTTTTTTTTGCGACTTTTGAGACACACAAAAAACCTTCCGAGAAGGTTTGAGGTTCCACTGTATTTTGTGCATGTTAATTTATGTATTTCGCTCATTGCCATTAAACACATTCATCAGAGTGGAGAAATTATTGCATTTCCTGCAAAAGATAGTTGAAGAAATATGAACTGAAAACTCAACATTTGCTATTGTTTTAAACTGTCAGTTGAGTCTTGATGGGGGGATAAAAAACATGACGCAACTAAAATAACTTCCAGATGGCAGCCTTTGAAAGCATTTCAACTTCAAATATGGAGGCCTGGGAAAAGTAATAAAAGCCATAAGTATAGTTCTTCATTAAACCTCTTATTAAATCAATACAAATGGCCCATTTCCTGTCATTTACCTTCTATAGATGAAGCAGACGACAGAAGCTGTGACTCCCCAAGAGAGGTGAGTAAAGCAGTTGCTTTCCCGTGTCTTTGTGTTTCTTTTTCTCCACTCCCAAATATGAAGTGAAATATTATAGTACAAGCGGTGTGCAGTCATTGAAGGATATATCAAGCTTTTGTGGTTGTGTGTGCAGGGTGAAACAGGGAGGTTGCGTAGGAAGCCAGTCCCCAGAGTGACTTTCCAGGCTGGAGATCCGTACTACATCAGCAGGAGACAGAAAGAAGAATGGCTCAGTCGCTGGAAGATGGAGGTGTGGGCAGCAGTCATTTGGAGGCTTTTCTATCTTTTTTTTTTCAATTTACTCAGGAAAAATAGCCATTAAAAGAAACAAGGAACATTTCAAACTGCTCTTAGGGAATTAGGACATCCTCAGGATGTTAAAACTAGGGTGACAACGTGAAGCTAAGAAGTTGCAGGAAGTTGTGGTTTCGTGTAGCAGAGATAATCAAATAAGAGGAAGTCCCTATAGCCCTTTCGACAGAACGGGACAGCTCAGTTTTCAGTCATAAAATGAAAGCTTTGCAATCCAACAAATAGTTTTCAGCATGTGTGTAAAATTCAATTGAAGCTACTGTATGTAAAGCATTTGGTAATTTTCATGTTTCATGCACCTTTCAGTGGCCTTGACCCTTACAAGAGTTGAAAGATTATCCTTTAGCCATTGTTGCCGTTTGCAAACTTTGTCAGATTTTGATGCGGCAGTGGGGCCACTGAGTGTTTCTACCCATGACTGACGTAGAAGCTTGCCTGGTGAAGATTCACCATTTCTCAGCCATAGCAGGACTACACTCAAGCGCGTCAAAGCCAAAGCTAAGCACTTTAGCACAAATCACTTTTACTAAGTACTGTTTTCATTGTTAGCTTCTAATAAACAGTACATTCTGAAATGTTTGGTGAAAATATTGATGTGCGGGCTGGCAGTATTTTTTGATCAAGACTATTTCATTTTCAAGTTGGCAGCTTGTTAATGAAGCACTGCCTTGAGAGAAAATACAAAAAAATACTTTGTCTTTATGGCTGCCTTTCTCTACCCCACTAAAAGAGAAAAATAAAAGCAAAAACATTTTGGGGGAGATGCTCACTTAGTAAAGACTCAAAATGATAATATCATGTGATGTCACACATGCTAACTGTTCAACCTCCACGTTTTTTGGAGTAACCTTTGAGGGATGTTTAAAAAAAAAAAGTATAGACCTCCAAATTGTACCAACTTTGGGCGTGTATGATTGCAGTTTAAACTGCATTGGCAGCCGTTCATGACTTATCTCCCAATGAAATCTAGGGTTGTATAATGTTACCATGATGATTTCCGCACCTCTGCGTTCACAGTATATACAAGTATGTCACACATGGCTTCAGAACATATTGTCTGAGTGGTGAAAATATTGGACTCACATGTTGCAATTGAGCAAGGGAGAAAAAAGTAACGTACAGCTTGACAGCAAGTCTTGCTGACACTAAGATGTGGAAGTATGTGAGAAAGCTCAGCAGTGCTTGAGAGGAGGACGAGATAATCACAGGCAACTGCGCCGTTTGCCATGTGCTTTGCTGTATTTCTTGTTGTCTGCAGAAGCCTTCAACTATAATTACAACGTCATAAACTGGCTTTGATTTATAAACAACGGGAGCCTCATATATATTTTGTCATGTATCACTGTGACAATAGCACACAAACATTCTAATTGGGTCAGACGTGAAAAATGGTGCACAATTATACGAAAAACTGAGAACTAGTGCCACTTCCTGTAAGCAAGTGAGTTCACTTCCTGACTTTTTACTTCCCATACAGCCTCAAATGCTGTTGTTTTGTTATAATTATCCCATCATCACTCTATGAAATTGATTCAATTGATTTATTTGTCAATAAAATTGATGAGTAAAAATCAAATAAAAGGCTACTAAATGGGAAAAATTTAAATGTATTAAATACATTTCATTGCAGTAGGATGAATGCTTTAAAATGAGTAGTTATATTGTCAAATAACAAAAAACAGTATATAGCACTATGGTATGAAATACTAATAGCTTACAAACCATGTGGATGGGACTTGTAATTTTTCTAATTTTCTGTGTGGACTAAAGGTGCAACATTATTGGAAGAGCCAGCACTGTTCTCATATTACGTTAGCACTAGCATTGATTGGGACGCTAACATTTTTGTTTGTGTGCAGTATACACTATACTGACATTCAACAGCGATGTTACATTCCCAGCCTGAAACGGCTATGTATATATAAGGGGTAAAGGTTAACCACTTCCATGTCTCTCTATGATTTCGTACTCACGTGTGGATGTGTACGTGCAGGCGTACACAGTTCCGTGCATGTGTACGTGTGCATGTATTTACTCTGTCAGTCATCAGAACTGCAGCCAGCTGTTAAAAGTCCTATTAAAATCTCTTCGCTCTACCGTTTGAAGGAAACATGGTAACGGCGGTTTTGGGAAAGGGAGAGGGTGGGGGGAAGGGAATATCAACCATAACCCAACTTCTAAAGTTACAGCAAAAAAAAAAATACTGCAGAAGAAAGATGTTATTATATATACAGTGCATATATTTGACTACATTGCAAAAAAAAAAAAAAACCCTTTCCCTTATTTTAGAAAAGGGGGGAAGGGATTCAAAGTCACATGGTGCTCATTTTATGTAGAAAGTCGAGAATCCACAGCCCAACTCTTAGGTTGATGGGTTCTCAATTGGCAACAACCTTTTAAGTTTTAGTATCCATACCACTTTTTAGATGCCGTGATGCTGGTTTACCTTAGTTTTTCCATTTAGTTTTGTCCATAATTCCACTCATAATCACGTGTTCAATCATTAACCCTTTAATAGATGTCTGGGCAATGTTTTCAGTCACTTCTTAATATGTCATACAGGTGTAATAAGTTAATCGCGATTAACATGATCACATTTTGATTAAACACTTCTCATTACTAAAGCATAATGCCGCACATCTCAACTTGTTACATCAGTGCAAAAAGTGAACGAAAAAAAAGCTGTAAAAACTTGGAATCAGCTTACTTCACATAAGTGAAGTGATATAAATTTGACACCTTCTCGCCTCACATTTTCTTCTAAGATAATGTCCTTCTTTGCTATGAATGTTGCTAAAAGAAAAACCTAAAGTTGATCCGTGGTTGCTCACTGGACTGATGTCTCGTGTGGTACAGACTAAAGAGGGCTTGATACGCAGATGTCTCTCTTTTAAAGTATTGTTCGACTTTAGAGGCATTATTCTGTCATACCAAATTTCGACTAAAGTTACACACTAGTGGTCAATGATCAATCTTTCTGTTTGTCTTTGTAGTTTGACCTATTTTGTCTTGCTTGTAAAAGCAGTTGAGCACCCTTTTTTTCTTGTATAAATCACAAAACACAATTAACATGGAAAACAAATAAAATAAGTGCACTCTTTGTTTAGTAAAAGTGTCGTTTGAAATCTGTTTAGTGTTGAATCAATCTCCTGGGTTGTGTCGCAGTAGAAATAAAGATTACAATATCTGCCAGTGGATGCATCTAAACCTCTTTAAAAAAAAATGCTGTTCGAGGTTTTTTTTTTTTTTTTTTTCAGATAAAACAATCTCGTGTATATGTATGACAGGTTCTGACGATCACATCTTATCGCCACAGAATCTTCTATCAGTTTTGTGTGCACACATTTCCTTTGCACAGATTTAAAGACTGGCACGGATCTGTTGTTTGGTATCCATGGTGTCATCATCACACGTAAATCCCAGTGGCTTCCACGCATTCATCACCACGACGAGTGGCTCTGTTGTGGGAGTTCACCTAGTCATGTGTGAGGTGAGGAAGCCTATAAATCAATCGCTTGGTTCACGGCTGGCCAATCAGCAGAGCGGAAGCTTTAAGAATGTTTAAGCGTATGAGTCAAGGAGACGACCAGAGAGGAAACTGTTGGAGGAAGAGAGACATTGAAGAAAATGACAGAGAGAAAGAGAGCCAGGGACGAACAATGCTATTTCCCATCTGTAAGTTCAGTATATTTTCCCAAGCTATGAGTAGTATACTGTATATCTTGAAACTTCCTTCCATCATTATAAATTAATTTCAGTAAAACTGCTGCACGTTTATTTGTACCCATGTTGGCATGAACTCCTTATAGAGATTTTTTTGCGCTTCATGTTGTCTTGTTTTTTAGAAAAGGAATACTGGGAGGCTTTTCCACTGATTATGATTTATGATGCATTCTTTTGGAGATAAAATAATTTAGTATGGGTGTAATGCACCCCAAATTGTTTTCAGTTTGCAGCTTCCAATCTGTCATGGTTTGATCATTTGCTGTTTGAATTGAATTGGCATTTGGAAACGTTTTAGGCTAGTTGTGTTTATCACAGTGTTACACTCTTTATGCTTTGTTTCACATTATTTTTGTTGTTGTAGTTTCTAAATCATTTTGGGTGAGCCATTCAAGAAACTGACAATAATCCAAAAATGATCTGTTGTCCAGGAAATAAGAATAAAAAAAAATGGTTTTACATTTTTGTTTTTTGCTCAATTTATTATTAATTCAACAAAATAAATCAGTGGGACTGTGATTCAAAATAACGTTCTTGATCAACCACCTCAATGTTTTGATGCATTGAGTTGTAATATCCTCAAAAAATGAAAGAGCAGTCACTTTTCCTGTTGACAGTCTGAGAGGGGGTCTTACCTCCTCTTTTAATGGCCCCAAGTTGGTGTGTGTGTGTGTGTGTGTGTGTGGTGTGTGTGTGTGTGTGCGTGCGTCTGAGTTCACTCAGAGGTCAGGGTCAGTTATGCCTGTAAAGGGGGGTGTGGTTTCAAAATGGTTCATTGGCTATGTCACAGGGTGCCGGGTCACAGATCAAGGGGGTGTCACCCGGAGTGAACACACTGGCCAGTTCACAGGGTTCACTAAAGTTCAAAGTTGTAACTCATGGCAACCCTCCTCATGTCTTTATTTGTAATCCACATGGAAATACTCAATAACAGTTACTCTTACGTTTAGTAATTACACATCATGGCTGCTTGAATGTGTGTGCAACAAATGCTGAAGTTGATTTTATCAGAAAAAATCTTTTTTGGATTGAACAACCATCAATTGATGTGAAGACGTGGCAGATATGAAATGTTTATTTACCCCTGTTCAAATGCCAGTTTGGGGGGTATGAATCTCTTCTAAAAAAAATTATGCTGTACACTAATAATGTCTTATGACCCAACTCAAATATAAGAACAGTAAGCATTTGTTTTTTTTGGGGGGGGGAGTTTTCCAAGTATAGAGTAATACTGTATTTATGGAGGAAACAGTTTTGAAAATGATTTAGCTTGGTTGATGATTTATTAATATCACAAAAACCTGCCATGTGAATAGGGGTGTTTAGACTTTATTTCCATTGTATGTTCCTTTAGGAGCCCCAAAATATACTGCACTGTTCTGACTTCAGTTGCGTGAAAGTTTTTCTTTGTAAAGAAGCCAAAAAAGTACAGTGGAACCTCCAGAGTTGAACACATCTGTTCCATTAAGCTGGTTGTCTTCAAAGCTGAACTCGTTTCCAAAATGAATTCCCCCATAGAATATGATTTGAATTAAAACTTTCACCACCATAAAACCTTTATCAACATGCAATGAAGTGAGTACAAATTGAACATTCTTCATTTGAATTTAGATGCAAGTAAAAAGAGAAGATAGTAACCTAACTGGATACGAAAACAAAATAGCTACTCACCCCTTGAAGACACTTTCCTGACACGTAATGCAGCGCAAACAAGGTCTTTGATGGTCTTTGTCACCTAGACCTGCTTCAGAGGCATTGCTGTCATGAAGATTTTCTCTTTTTAATACCTCCAAAGTGTTGTATGTCTCTGTCAAACAAACTGATCAAGTACTGTGGAAATATTCCTGTTTGCTGTGAACTGACCTAATAATCCAATAAGTCAACCCAATTATTAATTTTTCAAATTCATTTCCACTGTGAGGTACATGGACCTAAACTGTGTGACACAACATTTGTAAAATATACTCAGAGTGTTTAAGAAAGCTGTGACAATGTGGAGTTTCTCTTACAGTTCACATCAATGTGAGTTTGTGTCAATGTGTAGTCTGTGGTCCGTCTATGGTCCGTGTAACAGGACGATTAGAAGTTTACGAGGTCAGAAGTCAACATCAGCCAAGAAGAGTTCTCGGGTCAAACTGAGGGGAGATTGAATAGTCACTCTTACTTTTACTGTCTCTTGTGAGTTATTTATGCCATCACTTTACTGTTGCTTGTTTCACACGTTCATTCCTTTAGATGTTGTTTACAGGCCAGCTGGCAAAGTGAACAATGTGCAATATAAATCATTCAAATCCATTAAAATTTTTGCACAGTCTGGACATGTTTTGCTACTTTCTAATCAGACAGATTCCGACTGTTCAAGTGTGTTGAGGATACAGCATTTAAATTTTGCTCCTCATTTTGATTTTAATGTATGTACATCTTTGATATTTAGATTTACATAAAGTTGAATGTCAATTTTCACAATCCTTGTGCATCTGTGTGTACCTCAGCTAACTCCGATGGAACAAGGGTGAAAGGTACTGTATACAGTATTTTTCATTAGTTCGTGAATTAGTTGACATTAGTTAGCATCCAATGCTTTTCGCCATAATGGTTAGCTGGTGGCCATCCCAATTGAGGCGGGGTACAACTTGCACTGGTCACCTTAATTGGAGGGTACATTAGAGACAATGACATTCGCGTCTGTGGTCGATCTCCAGTTTTCAGTTACCTAATATGCATTTTTTGGAATGAGAGTGACTTGAGTAGCAGGGGAAACCCCATGCAGGCACATGCAGAGCATGTAAAATATACACAACAGGATCTGAGCCTTGATCCAAACCCAGGACCTTTTGACAGTGAGGCAGATGTGCTAACCACAATTCTGTAATTTGTTTAAATGTGTCAAACAAGAAGCCCTTCAATGATGGCGCATATTTGCATAATTCTTCTAGGTAATTGTTGTACAGTGATGCCAGTAACGCATTATAATTTGACAAAAAAACAAGCCACTATTTTTTGAGCAATGCTTTACAAACTTACAAAATAACTCATTACTCAAAAATGCAGTAGGTGACTTCATTAGTAATCTACCGCATTCCATTTCATGTGAGTTGTCAGATTACAGTTACTTTCCATTCAGCTGATAGTTACTTTTTTGTTCATAAAATTCAAATCTTTATATGCTTTTGATTTTAAAAAATATGCAAACGAAGCTGAGACAACGACAAATATTTATTATTAACAGAGGGAAGATGAGGCAAGTCCATAACCAAGACAGTTGATTCTGTCACACTGCATGTCATTAGTATGGACCAATTTTCAGTCTTTCCTTTAGTAATGACAAATAAAAGAGGAAAAAAACCACTATCTCCTTAACTGTCCCAAACCAAAATACATGCCATGACTAACTACAATCTCAGAAAAAAAAGGCAAAATATTTATAAACAGAGCTGTTTGGGGGAATGACGTCAGGTGACGTCAAGTTTCCAGCACGTAGTCAACTCACATGTACCCAAGCAGCAAGTGGCTCAAACACAATGGACGGGAGACGAAGGATTGGCATACTTTAACTGTAAATACACTCACTGCTTTGAGTTTCTGTCAAAAGGACAATGCTATGGTTCACACACAGTTGCTTTCATGGATGTCCACACAATCATCAGGATTGCTACATTCTGTTTTTGTCTATCCATTTTTGTACCCATCAGTTAGAGGTCTTTAAACAAGTGTACTGAAAATGGTGTCCTTGTTTATATTTAGGTGGCTATTTGGCATTTTAAGTCTGTACTAAGTTTTCGTATTTATTGTGACTTCCCCTACACTAATATTTAAGGTATTTTTTCATGTTGATGACATCCTTTAATGTCTATGACATACATGACCAATTATTGGGTACGGTTAAAAGAATGCTTTTTTGAACTGTGGATAAATGATATTTCTACCCTTGACAGGTGCTTAAAGTAACTAAAATTACTTTTTTCTAACTTACTTTTACCTAAGTTACTTTTGAAATCAAGCAACCAGGTTACATTTAGGCTCAAGTAATCAGAAAAGCAATGAAGTTACTTTTTCCAGATACCTGTGACAACTCTGATGTTGTATTAAGAGACTAACTAGCATAATTCTTAGTAGGACAAAAATGTTTGCGTTTGTGTTTGGCTTCACATAAAGGCTCGTCATTGCCATCTACTGCCTTATTGTTAACGGAATGCACACTGCTGAATGCAGAAATGGGTGCTCGCAACAAAGAGGTCGAACACACAAACAAACTGACAGATCTGTGCAATGTTTATATTTGGCGAAGAGCCCCACCCTGGGCTTTGGTCTACTGAGTGCTACTCCAGTTTAATTCTGGTTAAATTCTGATGAATTCTGATTTTAGACCAGCATCTACTACATTTGCTGTATATGCAGTAGCAACCAGTGTGAAGTGTATGTAATTGTGTATCGAAAATGAATCATTACAGAACTGCTGGCTTTTGCTTCAATCGGTTGCAAGCAATTTGTGAAATTTTGGTAACTAACAATTGAGATGAAAACAAAATATTGCTCTCGAGTGCTGATAATGAACTACTGTCAGCAAATTCCACAGCTGCAGTCATGTTCTGTGTTTAACTGCAGGGTCTGGTGTTGTATTGTTTATCTGCTGGAATCCTTCTATGAAAACTCTCAAGATCTATTACTTGCAAATACATTTCTTGGCCTTCTGCTTCACTCTTTCTGGTTGTTTTGCCACACACTCGCCTCTCGCTTTGTATTATTTCTGTCCTTCCTGAGTTGAACCCAGTGAACTGCATCCCCAGCTTGCACTCCCGCCCTGCTCATTTCCTGTTTCACAGGATCAATTAAGGGATTGTTCTCACAGCCTGGAGCGCCAAAGCCTTGATCTTGAACTGTTAAAAGATCAACTGGAAAGGCCCACACTTGATATCAATCAGAGAATCTACGTATTTAGTGGCTGCAGGCTAATGTTAATAAAGCAAAAAAGGCCTTTGGAAAAAAAATGGACGAGTATGTCTTGTCCTCTGCCCCCAGCAGAAATACTTGAGAGCGCCAAATATTATTGCTAAAGTTAGTGGAAGGCCCTGATATTACCTGTGAAACCACTGCATGTAAATAATTTCACATTTTACCTTTTGGCATACCTTTGAACAAAATAATTGTTTGAATCTGGACTACTCCCAATTGGCCATCTTTTGACGCTGGCATCCAATTCTCCTTCACAGGCAGAGAGACGAGCTTACAGGGAAGCTGAGATGTGCATGATGGATGACCTCACATCAGAGGTAGACTTTCAAAAAGAGGAGGAGCCGGGCAGCCCAGACCCCCCGTCATCCAGCCCTGACCATTTGCCATCCCAACAACAAACGGATCCCGCCTCGCCAACCGTTGCCGTAACACCAGAACCGGTCGCTAGAGGAGAGCAGGCAACGCCCAGGGAGATCGAATACCAGGTAAAAGCAGAATTTGCATTGTATATTCTCATACTTTCTTTCCTCGTGTTGTGCTGAGCAGCCAGGACAGCTTCATCTTTATTCTACCCTACTGGAAACTACCTTACATCACCTCACTCATTTTGTGGGCGCACCATATAAAAATACAAAAAGCTGAAGAAAAGGCAAAACACTTGTAGAGATCATTTTAAAAATCTGGATTTTTCTGCAATCATTATTGCTCCCAATCATTACTGCTCAACCTCAGTTATCCCTCCCCTCCCAAATTTAGTGCAGTGTCCACACAGGATGACCTATAATTTATAACCAGCAAAATGAGGAGTGAAATTCCTTAGACTTGTTTTTTCCCCTGGATGACAACAGGATGGCAGAGGCTTTGGCATTGGCACGTTAGTATTCGGGAAGCTCCGAGGTTTCTCCTGGTGGCCTGGCAGGATTGTTTCCTGGTGGATGAGTGGCCGTAGTCGAGCCGCTGACGGGACACGCTGGGTCATGTGGTTTGGAGACGGCAAATTCTCCGTGGTGAGTAAACTGATTCGATGCAGACTCTTCTTCTGTTTTAAAAGTCATTCAGAGTTATTTGCTATTTAGAAGTCAATTCTTCCACTTCTTTGCCTTTTCCAGGTTTGTGTGGAGAAACTTATGCTGCTGAGCTCTTTTTCATCTGCCTTTCACCAGCCCACTTACAACAAACAGCCCATGTACCGTAAAGCCATCTTTGAGGCTCTGCAGGTAACACACCCTAACTTCTCCTCACCGAAATTTGATGACATACGTCAGAAAATTGTTGTTTGTCATTGTTGTTTCTGAAAAGCCTCATTCATGTCTATTGGACAAAATGTAATTGGGACGCATCGAGTGATAATATAACTAAACAAGCTTATGTATGCAGTTAATCCTCTCTACTTCGCGGCTCACCTTTCGTGGATTCAGTGCATCGCGAATTTCTGAGCCTCCCCGCCCCCCCCAAAAAAGAAAAAAAAAGCCGTATTGCTACATACTAATACCCCATCTCTGGTGCGATGTCATTGATCAATGAAGCAAAAAATAAATAAATTAAACAAAAAAATTAAAAAAATGCCAGCATAGATTATTACAGTACTGTAGCGGGAAGCCGCATTAATAGGGTATAATGCGACATCACCAACAAGACAAAAAGGACCTATGAGGCAAAAAAAAAAAAAAACATTCACCCCTATGACACGGTTTTTCACTTGTTGCAGGTGGGTCTGGTACCAATTAACCACGAAAAATGAGGGATTACTGTATAACATAATTGCACATTTCAAAAGACAAGCCAAAAAGTTTTTGGTGAATAGCAAAGTCAGAATTTTGGAAAGTCTAAACCCTGACCAGTATAGATATATATATATGATGTCACCAAAAATGTATACACACTTTAAATAATGATCTTTATAAATTCTTTTACATGTTAAAAATTGTTTAATTTATAAGAAACATCAAGTTTACAATTATTTACATTTATATACACCGTGTGTGTGTCTGTGTGTGTGTGTGTGTGTGTGTATGTATATATATATATATATATATATATATATATATATATATATATATGTATATATATTTTTATTTATTTATTTTTTTATTATTATTATTTTTTTTTTTTTTTGGTGTGTGTTAATGGGCGAAGGATAGAATGACAAACCTTACTTCCAGCCTGTGACAATGTCGTCTTAAATGATTTCTCGATTATGGTTGCTAAAAGTGCTTGTAATTTATTTTTTAAAACTCAAAAACAGTTTGACCCCAGTCCACCTTTTACTCAATCAGCTGGGAGAGGCGATCATATAAAATAGATGGATCGATTGGTAATGTCTATGTTTGTTCTGTGTCCAGGTGGCAAGTATGCGAGCAGGACGACCCACCCCTTCCTGTGACCCGAGTGACGATGCCGAAGGTGTCGAGCCTCAGACCAGACAGATGATAGAATGGGCTATGACCGGCTTTTTACCCAGCGGGCCACAGTCACTGGACCCTCCTGAGGGTACACACACACACACACACGTATCACTATGCATGCACGTTCAGACATACAGTACAATAAAATGTAATACGTCCGTTATGTATTTACTGATCTGCACAGAGGAGCAGAATCCATATAAAGATGTATACTCTGAGATGTGGGCGGAACCAGAAGCAGCATATACCCCCCCCCCTGCCAAGAAACCTCGCAAGAATGCCGCGGAAAAAGCCAAGATAAGAGAGGTGATCGACGAAGGAACCAGAGGTGAAGATGTTTATTTTGCAATTCAATATTACACCAGGATTGACAAATGACCTGCCCATGGTTTTACACTTCCTCTCAAGTCAGCTCAGACAGGTTTAGAAAATGGATGGATTAAGATTTTCAAAGGAGAAAAGTAAAGCCTACATTCTTCGAGTCCAATTTAGATCGGATGTTAATATTCTTATTTAGAGATTTGTTTTACACTTCTGTGGCAAATTATCTTTAACATAGTAGAACACTTCATCAGTGTAATACAGAATATATATTAACACTTATATTAGTTATATCATCCTCATTAAGTTGTTTTATCAGTAATGAATAATCTTTTGTCATTGTGTTAAGTCTTGTACATGCACCTGATAATACAATACAATATTAACTTCATTTTGTACATTAGGTGACCCTAGTAAGGATAAGCGGGGCAGAAAATAGATGAGTGGATGCTTCCAGTAAATCATACTCATAACACCTTATTTTGTTTCTCCAGAGAGGCTTATACAGGAGATTAAAAAGAAAACCCGGAACATAGAAGGTACCATGTTTTTTTCATGCAGAATTTCAAAGTAAATAAATTTAATACTTTAAACATAGCTTTAAAGATTGAACTTGACACAATTTGTGACTATGGTGTTTGATTACTATGTATTTTTCCCCAGATATTTGCATCTCCTGTGGAAGCCTCAACGTCTCTCTGGAGCATCCCCTCTTCATGGGAGCAATGTGCGTGGGTTGCAAAGTAAGATGCTTACTGGTTAATTATTAGTATTATTCTCGGCACTCTCAATTAAATTGTGTGACGGTAATATCACCCAACGTACTGAATGTGATAAATTCAAGCTATAGCTAGGATAGGCTCTAGCACGCCCGTAACCTGAGTGAGGATAAGCGGAACGGATAATAAATGAATGAAATAAACATACCAATGAATAAATAAATGGCGATATTAATAATGCAAGCCAATACAGCCGTGTCATTTGAAAGATTTAAAAAAATCATTTTAAAGAGTGGGGGAATAAAAGACTAAGTATCTATTTGTCCTTATCAGGGGCACTGTTGGGCAGAGGGTATCCAACCAAATTCTGGAGCAAGGACATGTTCTTTTTGGTTTCTAGTTTTTGGGGCTTTTGCAGCTACCTGTTTCTCCCAATGGGAGCCAAAACTTGTCTAATTAACTGATTATCTTGGTGCAGCGCACTTTGACCGTGCCCTGCTGGCAGTTTTTGTCCTCCACCAACAATCAATTGAACCAACAGAACCAAATATTGACAAAAGAGCTGCAGTTGGCTGGCGACTAGTAAGGCTTCATCAAGGCTACATCTTGCCCTTGAGCCATATTAGCACAAGCACTATAGGAAACAGATGGATGACAAAAGGCTGAAGTGTATTAAAACACATGGCTATCTATGTACAAACTACAAAGTAACACAATACAGAACCTGTTTCAAAGACTATTGCAATGAGGTCATTATTTACTGTCCACACCTCGTTGTTCATTACATTGATTTTTTCTTAAATCAAGAATTATGAAAATGAAATAATACACCATTTATTTATTTCAACCTGTTTTTTTCTCCCGTGCTCTGATAGAATTCATTTCTCGAGTGTGCCTACCAGTACGACGATGATGGCTACCAGTCCTATTGCACCATCTGCTGCGGAGGCAGGGAGGTGCTCATGTGCGGCAACAACAACTGCTGTAGGTCAGTAGGGTGCTGTTTATCTTGGGATTAATGGGCACCAGTTGAGTGTTGGTGTGGCCAAGGCCAAGAGCTCAGCCCAGACTTCAATGGAACCACTACATATCTTCCCATGTCAAATTGTGAAAAAATACAAGTGTTTTTCATACAAGCACTGTAATTATGATATTACAACTGTGTTAGTGTAGCTATAGTGAAAGACTACAGCACATTCTGACTTTTGTACACATTTTAGTTTCATTGTAGGAACAGAACTCTGTTGTAAACTGATGACCCCCTGTAATCTGGTTTTACTGGTTTTAAGAAAAGTGAATGTGTTCATGCTCAGGTGTTTCTGCGTTGAGTGTGTGGATCTGTTGGTCGGAACCGGCTCAGCAGCGGCAGCCATCAAAGAAGACCCTTGGAACTGTTACATGTGCGGGCCCCGAAACGCCTATGGATTACTGCGGCGACGGGACGACTGGCCTTGCCGACTACAGCATTTTTTCGCCAACAATCATGAGCAGGACTTTGTAAGTCTTATTCGTGTTTTTATGTCTTATGTATAGAGTCACCTCCACGGAACATTCCCAGGCAATTCTTCCTTGCATCCTTTTTGCTGGCACTCTCAATCATTACTTAACAATGTAATTAGCCCACCTCCCAATGTAAGATTTATGCCACAACTGTGAACAACATTGCTCGTGTAATGTCATGTCTGTAAAGTTTTTATTACAAATCTTTCTGTAAGTGTTTATGAACCAGCTATTTAGCTGCATGAAGGAGGCTCTCTGCCTTTCAAGCAGGCACAGAGATTAAGCTTGAGCCTCCTTATTGTTGTTAGCTCATTTATTGGCAAACATTAAGACTGTGTTTCCCCAGTTTGTCTTTATTATTTTAAAGAGGGTCCAAGTTTACAACGGCAATTTTCATGTTACGAAGAGCTTGCAATGAACAAGTTTGTGGAGCGCTGTTAAAATACGTCATCGTGTGGCAAAGAATGCATGATCACCAGCTTTCATTTGATTGTTTTATATTTGTGGTCTACATGTAATTTTATGTATAGATGTATTTACTGCAATTATGACATTACTACTGCTACTACCGAGGGTGGACGACTTTAAATACTTGGGGTCAACAAGACAGAGCAATGGAGAGTGTGGTAAGGAAGTGAAGAAATGGGTCCAAGCGAGATGGAAAAATTGTTGGAAGGTGTCCGGTGGTCTATGTGACAGAAGAGTATCCGCCAGGATGAAGGGCAAAGTTTATAAAACAGTGGTGAGGCCACACATGATTTACGGATTGGAGACGGTGGCACTGAAGAGACAACAGGAAGTAGAACTGGAGGTAGCAGAAATGAAGATGCTGAGGTTCTCGCTTGGAGTGAACAGGTTGAATAGGATTAGAAATGAGCTCATTAGAGGGGACAGCCAAAGTTGGATGTTTTGGAGTCAAGGTTAGAGAGAGCAGATTTAGATGGTTTGGACATGTTCAGAGCCGAGAGAGTGAGTATATTGGTAGAAGCATGCTGAGCATGGAACTGCCAAAAGAGCGAGAGAAAGACCAAAGAAAACATTGATGGATGTTGTGAAGGAGGACATGAGGACAGTGGGTGTTAGAGAGGAAGATCCACGAGATAGGCTTAAATGGAAAAAAATGGCACGCTGTGGCGACCCCTAACAGGACAAGCCAAAAGGAAAAGAAGAAATTGACTTTACTACTGCGTTGGTATAGTGCTAGACTACAGCATACAGAACTATACCGAACTCAGTTGTAAATTGAGGATAACTCTCAGTATACCCTGTCAAGTCCTTTCTAAATGGTAGATAAGAAAATTTGGGTTCCTCTATAAACGTGCTACCATGATCTTACTTGGCCAAAGAGAATTCAGTGAAGCTTGAAGCAATGATGAGCTCTGTTCCAGAATCTGTGAACTGATGTAAAGACAAATTTGCCTCAAACAGATTCGACACACCAAACACAAACAACACGACACAGTAATTGCCATATGTTGTTTATTAAGATGTATGCTCAAAGAGATACCAGCGTTGGGCAAAAAGCACCTACGACTGTATATTTCTGCCCATTTTAACAGATCCTGATGAGCCTGACCATATTGTCACTGTTGTTTCCCAGGAGCCCGCAAAGTTGTATGCTCCCGTTGCAGCGGAGAAGAGGCAGCCAATCAGAGTCTTATCACTGTTCGATGGGATCGCTACAGGTGTGCACATGACCGAGTGTACTTGTGTCTGCGGAGATCACAAGTGTTTATCGCACCATCACCAATGTCATGCACTCAGGTCTGTTGGTGCTAAAGGACCTGGGCATCCAGGTTGATAAATATGTGGCGTCTGAGGTTTGCGAGGACTCCATCACCGTTGGCATGGTCAGACACCAGGGACGCATCATGTACGTGGGCGATGTACGCAACGTAACCCATAAACATGTAAGTGAAGAACATTCATCACATTTGCAGTCTGTATTCACACTTGTTCACTTTATTTGATTTGATGTTGTATTTGTTCATTAGATTGAAGAGTGGGGACCATTTGACCTGGTTATAGGAGGAAGTCCCTGCAATGACCTTTCCATAGTAAACCCTGCACGAAAGGGCCTTTATGGTATTTATTATACATTCATTGACAATAACAAATAATCATGGCACTACGGTAACATTATATTACATTTAAATGTTGCTGGATTTTCACAGAGGGAACTGGGCGATTGTTTTTTGAGTTTTACCGTCTGTTGCATGAGGCTCGTCCGAAAGAGGGCGACGAGCGTCCTTTCTTTTGGCTCTTTGAGAATGTGGTCGCCATGGGAGTCAGTGACAAACGGGACATATCTCGCTTTTTAGAGGTACAGTATCCTGGACTATGTTCATTACATCGTTGTTCTCATCTTTGTTCCTCACTTGTGGTCGCAGGATGCCACTCACAGTGTTTGTGTGAAATAGCTCAACAAATTGTCATTATTGGAGTGGGTGATATCAAATTCTAAGATGCTTTACAAATAAACTAAACCAAGTGAAACACCCACGTACCCCAAAAAAGTAAAATAAAATAACTCCTATATCCTCCTATATCTTCAACAATTGGCCAACAATTGTAAATGTTAAACCTAGTAAACCTTTTTCTGATCTGAAGTCCTGATGTGTGTGGTCGCCACATATTTTGTGTTTGTCTAATATGTCTTCCAAGTCAGTCACCACGAAAAAATTACAAGAGCACATGTGATGAACAATTACGCCACAATAAACTGTAGAAAGTAACTAACTCTCCATTCAGTGCAACCCTGTGATGATCGACGCCAAGGAAGTTTCTGCTGCCCACCGAGCTCGATATTTCTGGGGAAACCTGCCCGGCATGTCAAGGTGGTAAAAACACCTTCACCCAGACAACTTGGCAAAATTGATCCATTTGAAAATCATTAGAATTTGAAAGAAACTTCATGATAATATCTTCATCAAATAGACCCCTGAGCCCCATGACGAATGACAAGCTGGACCTGCAAGAGTGTCTTGAGCATGGTCGTACTGCCAAGGTATCAGTATGCATGTGTGTGTCTATGTGTTTAGCCAGTATGCAAGCGTGCATGTCCAATCATACATGATTTCCAAGTTGTGTTCTGTTTCTGTAGCAGTAAAACAAAGTGAATTGGTGAATCGGTTATTTTCTCAACAAACATAGCCAACCATTTCCTATGCCCTATACCACAGGACAGCTTTCGGATTAAAAACAGGAACATTTGTCTTCGTATGTCTGTTTGTGTGTCTGTGTTTGTGTGTGTCTGTGTTTGGTTCTGGATGCAAATTCCAGTTTGAGAAGTTGCGTACGATAACGACTCGCTCCAACTCTGTGAAGCAGGGGAAAGATGAGCATTTCCCCGTTTACATGGACAACAAGGAGGACATCCTGTGGTGCACTGAGATGGAAAGGTACATTTGTGCACATACGTGTGTGTTTGTGTGTATTTTATAACCCCCAGTTTGCAGTTTTCTTGTTAACACATTGAAACTGAACTACATACAATTAGATTTAACAGCTTTAGTTTTTGGCGGGAGATTTAAAAAAATAAACAGTCTCTCAAAAAAATGTAGAGTGGGACCGCGAATGTTAAGATCCATTCCAGACGCTTGTTGTCGATGTTTGTGGTTTTCATGCATTTTCTCCATCACAAAGAGTGCCATCAAAATCATTGTCGTAACTTTAACATTCTAAACTACCACTCTGTCAAAAGAAGTAAAAAGAAGTTAACTGTTGTTTAATGTAGCTAAAAACAAGACACAATGAGTTAATGCCAGACTTACTGTTTTTTATATGATTGTTTTGTAGTTAGGGCCTTGAAAATTCCCGTACAAATATTCAGTAGTGGAAAGCAACCAGGTACAAAAACTATTTTCCTGTACTAGATTAGATTAGATTGTAGTAGATTTTTCTGTATTTAACTTTTTAAACTTAAAAAATATATATTTTTATGTTACACAATTGTAAAACGGATACCTTCTCTTTCTACTGCTCAATTTTTCAAAATAAGCTCCATACTTTTTCAAAATTCCTTGGATGAAGACATGACATTAAATACCATAATTCCCGGCCTACAGAGCGCATCTGGTCATAAGCCTCAGCCAGTACATTTGTAAAGGAAATACCATTTGGTACATACATACGGCACAGCTGCCACAAGCTGGTAAAAGCCACTTCCTCGCCACCATATATTCCAACGGTCTCACTCTTACCTTTTCC
Source organism: Syngnathoides biaculeatus (assembly GCF_019802595.1). Classification (NCBI taxonomy): domain Eukaryota; kingdom Metazoa; phylum Chordata; class Actinopteri; order Syngnathiformes; family Syngnathidae; genus Syngnathoides; species Syngnathoides biaculeatus. Next base: position 18,254,660 of record NC_084662.1, read on the forward strand.
GCTTGAGTGCCCCCTTGCGTCCGTTTAAAAAAATGCACAAATTAGCTGCATCACCGCATAAACCGTAGGGTTGAAAGCATGTGAAAAAACTTGTGTCTTATAGGCTGGAAATTACGGTCTATGTAAACAGGTAAAGCCAACTGTGTTTGAGATTTTAATTGACTGAGATCTTTGTTTGGTGGAATGGAGGTGACATTAATGATGACAAAAAATTCGGATAGGTGCAATGTTCCCCTAAATCGCCCTCGAATCCAGAAAATCCACAAATAATCGACGCTTTATTAAAACACATATGAATCATATTTTCAGGACCATAAGATGCAGTTAAGTCTTAACTTTTACAGAAAATGGACAGCATGCCTGATATGTACACTGAGTTCCAAAATCTCTAAATATTTTTTGTGACTACTTTATTAATGGACAACCAAACATGCTGGTTACATGGATAGCATCCATGCTAATTAGCACATGTGTTCGGACGTGTTTGCTACAACAGTGTGGGGCTCACAAAGCAATGAAGAATTATTGAAATTTTACATTTGTAAGCAGAAGTAGCTTTCAATGCCCCACACACTGACAGTGTTGGCAAGTCATTAGTAAACATGTTGTTCACACTCGCGGTGTCACATTAAAACTAAACTCATCACCCCACTGCTAACTGCTAATAGCATAACTAGAAAATAATGAAACAACGACTGAAGAAATAACTGACACAAAACATGCACTGTAAACGCAAATTGCAAAGCATGCTGGGAGCACTCAAAGCAATGCCGTCTGGGATGACATCCTGAAAGTAGAACTTTGAACTCTGAAGTACCGCACACTAATATACTGTAATTTGCATGTGGAAGGTTCCGCTGAACTGTTAAGAAATTGTATAAACCAAATAACAAACCGGTTCTGTCTCTTGCTAATAAAATTGCTTTCCCGTTTATTCTCTAAATAATTATACATGTGTATCCAGGGTGTTTGGTTTCCCAGTCCACTACACTGACGTGTCCAACATGAGTCGGCTGGCGAGGCAAAGGCTGCTGGGACGTTCGTGGAGTGTTCCCGTCATCAGGCACCTCTTTGCCCCTCTTAAGGAGTACTTCGCCTGCAACTAGTCACACAACAACTCTCTCTCTCTCTCTCTCTCTCTCTCTCTCTCTCTCCTCTCTCTCTCTCTCTCTCTCTCTCTCTCTCTCTCTTTCAGAAACAGACACAACACACACATGCGCACACACACACAGAGCACACACACCACTTTGTGACAACAGATAACTGTACATAATACACAGCTTGTACATGAAGGTTGGCTGACACAGATGAAACAGATGACCAGACAGACATACACATACACCGCACACACTGCTAAGGACTTCATCCCTAGATCCCGAATAACCTGCTGGCTAATCTTGTTCCCCAGGTGCTACCTTGCACACACGTATACACAAATATACACACACACGCACACACGTGCTAGTGCAGTTTCTGTGCTATATGTCACACACAAACTTCCTTCCAACTGACCTTAAACTGATGTCTTCTGATATTTTGCATTAGTTGCAGTCTCCATGAGGAAACAACACACATCTCTCTCAATACTCCACCAAAACGTATGATTACAAATATAAGGATTTACACGCGCAACGGAGGTGGTGTAGTTGTATTACTAATGCAACCAAGATAAATAACATCCATACACACATCCACCACACACTCCAGCTAAAAACCACGGTGCTGGCCGGGCTGTACTCGAGGTCCAATGGTGCCACTTTCACGTGAAATTTTTACTATTCTTGGTGCTCTCAGAGACTTGTGGTCTCAGTTTGTTTTCAGTTGCTGCAGTTTTGGGTCCCTAACTCATTTAAACCAAATACTTCCAAGCAGGCACAGATATTGAACCAGCTATACAGAGTATACTCGAGGGCTGAGAGAGAAAGGAAAAAAAACAACAATAATCCAGGGTAAGCTTCACTAAATGAACTCCTTTGTTGAAGAAATCTCATTGGATGAGTTAATCATTAGTGTATTGAGCCAAAGTAACACCAAATATATTTTCACTTGTTCCTGGGTATCAAGTTACTGTACATGTCTTTCAGAGATATTCAGAACTGTCATTTAGGAATCCCATCTGCAGTAGGGTGGCATTTAACTCTTCTCTGTCTGGGAATGTGCCTTTTAAAATATACAAAATATACTAGCACGGTAGTATCGAGTGTGCTCAACTGGCCAGATTAAAAAAACAACATATGGCTTGTGTAGCAACCTCCAGGGAATTTAATAGGACCTCATACAAAAGCTGATGCACTGTATTTGTAGTTTCTTGAAACATCTTTCCCTTTTCAAAATTAACATTATGTTAACAGCACCTCCTCCACCCTTTTTTTAAATATACACAATATACAATAACCCTCTTAACACTGTGGCAAATATCACGTTTGCATAGCAAATCATCATTTTCAGCTCAACACATGTCACGCTTATGTAACGTGTTGCAGCTCCACATGCCATTTTTGGCTATGTATTAGCAGACTACTGAACAGCCTGACTATTCTCTATCATGCTTCAACCTAATATACGATAATTCTTTGCTTCCAAAACAGTATTAGGTACAGTGAAGAAAATAAGTATTTGAACACCCTGCTATATTGCAAGTTCTCCCACTTAAAAATCATGGAGGCGTCTGAAATTTTCATCGTAGGTGCATGTCCACTGTGAGAGAGATAATCTAAAAAGAAAAATCCAGAAATCACAATGTATGATTTTGTAATGATTTATTTGTGTGATACAGCTGCAAATAAGTATTTGAACACCTGAGAAAACCAATGTTAATATTTGGTATAGTAGCCTTTGTTTGCAATTACAGAGGTTGTTGTTCACCAGGTTTGCGCACACTGCAGGAAGGATTTTGGCCCACTCCTCCACACAGACCTTCTCTAGATCACACAGGTTTCTGGGCTGTCACTTAGAAACATGGTGTTTCAGCTCCCTCCAAAGATTTTCCATTGGGTTTAGGTCTCGAGACTGGTTAGGGCAGCCCATGCTTCACAGTAGGGATGGTGTTCTTGGGATGGAACTTATCATTCGTCTCCCTCCAAACATGGTTAGTGGAATTATGACCAAAAAGTTCAATTTTGGTCTCATCTGACCACAAAACTTTCTCCCATGACTCCTCTGTATCATCCAAATGGTCATTGGCAAACTTAAGACGGGCCTTGACATGTGCTGGTTTAAGCAGGGGAACCTTCCGTGCGATGCATGATTTGAAACCATGACGTCTTAGTGTATTACTAACAGTCACCTTGGAAACGGTGGTCCCGGCTCTTTTCAGGTCATTGACCAAGTCCTGTTGTGTAGTCCTGGGCTGATTCCTCACCTTTCTAAGGATCATTGAGACCCCACGAGGTGATATCTTGCATGGGGCTCCACTCCGATTGAGATTGACCGCCATGTTTAGGTTCTTCCATTTTTTAATGATTGCTCCAACAGTGGACCTTTTTTCACCTAGCTGCTTGGCATTTTCTCCGTAACCTTTTCCAGCTGCGTGGAGTTTTGTCTCTGGTGTCTTTGGTCAGCTCTTTGGTCTTGGCCATTTTACAAGTTTGAGTCTTACAGATTGTATGGGGTGGACAGGTTCTTTATGCAGCTAATGACCTCACACAGGTGCATCTGATTCAGGATAATACATGGAGTGGAGGTGGACTTTTAAAAGCAGACTTACAGGTCTTTGAGGGTCAGAATTCTAGCTGATAGACAGGTGTTCAAATATCACACAAATAAATCATTAAAAATCATACATTGTGATTTCTGGATTTTTCTTTTTAGATTATCTCTCTCACAGTGGACATGTACCTACGATGAAAATTTCAGACCCCTCCATGATTTCTCGGTGGAAGAAGCAATATAGCAGGATGTTCAAATACTTTTTTTCTTCACTGTAAATAACTGAGAGTTATTGTACTTTACTTTGTAATATTCACTGCCAGTTACCTACACTATACACTCGGTTGTTTTCTTTTATACAAACTCAAATAATTTATTCAATAGATGTTATATTATTTAGTCAGTTATAGTAGGATAGAATGATCCCAACATCATACTACCCAAATTTTCCTCCCTCACGTATTTGGTGCTATGCAACAAACACGCTAATATTCCTAATTAACACTGTTGTATCAAATCTGTTACTCTTGTATCTCATTATCACATCTGTTACTGTTGTATCTGATTCAAATGTGACTGGAATAATAATACTACTTCCAAGCGCCTGGCTGCTCCGAAGCCCTGGCCGCACTTGCGTGATGTAATCATCGTAGCTTCGTTCAACGAATTAATGAATACATTTTCTCCTATATTATGTCACGCGCTTTTAGACCTAATTCTTTGGATTTTTATGTGAAGACTTCATTCCTCCATCACTGGATAACCAATTGCAACGGTGACTGCAGCGCACGTCTTTGCTCGTTCGCACAAGAGATTTCTGGATTAAACAACTGAATTTAGTTTATATTACTGTGACACTGGTGAGAATAGATATTTTCATACTATACTATCACAATAATATAATTATCTTGTACATTTGAGTTTTTCACAAACTTAAAAAAAAAGACTAGTTTTTACACCATTCACTTTTCTCATGTTAAATGTATGATCAAGTACTCAGAGTACTGAGTACTCATTTACTGATCTGTTACTTGTAAATAATGTGACAATCTTTTAATTTGATTTAGAATCAGAAATGCAAATCTGTCGTTTCGGTTGGAAGTTCATTATGTAGCCCTGGTGACAAACATATGGTTAATTAAAATAAGAAGTGACGACCGGGTTCACATTTAAAAGTTACCCGTTACTGTTCATTGCTGGACTTTTGTTCTAGAGCCACCTGCAATTAATGAAAATTCACACTAGAGACAACATATAGTAAAACCTTCTCAGTATATAAATATTCTTAGCCTTAATATAGCCCTTCCATTTGCTTCAAATACATTTAAAAATATTAAAAGACAGAGTGTGTTGTGTCCATTAAAAAAACTATTGGCATAAGCTACAGATTTCCATGATATAAGATATATCATATCATTTTAAGTTCTGCGTCATAACAGAACCACAATAGGTATACCTGTATAGTTGGATATTACTGTATGGTGAAATTTATTATTGCATCCCAAAAAACAAAATGAAATACTATGTTAACAGAACATTAAGTAAAACAACGACATTCGCGCCATATAAAAATAATATACTGTACAGTATTCATTGTCCATTTTCCAAGCCGCTTATCCTCATAAGGGTTGCGGGAGTGCTGGAGCCTCTCATTAAAATTAAAGTCAACATGGGAGAGCGTGAGTGTGAACATCTAATACTGGTGCTTACTACACCTTGACTGATTTTTTAAAAATATCACGTTACTGTATCCATATTTGCTCTCTTTTTAAAGTGTGATCAAAATGGCCCAATGCAGTGAGGTTTAACTCATCCAGCGAGAATACTCAAGCCTGTTGGGAGAAAAATGAAAACAGCCGTAGCACTGTGTCAAAAGGGGATACTAATGGACCTTTGATGGTGTAAAAGAACCTCTCTTGTGCCTCGCCCTCTTGTGCTCTGCTGCTGTCGTTGAGTGACAAACTAAAAGAAGGTTTGGTTGTCAACAACCCATTTTTGCAGCTCAACTCTCTTTCTTTATTTCATAGGGATGCAAAAGGTTCTGTAGTTCTTGACCAACAAACTCCACTCGATGAGGGGGAGGCAGACCTCTACTCTGGAGACACTATGCTGGCTTTCGCCTTCCGATGAGCGGATCAGACGGTTTTTGATTGCATAGCAGTGCAGGCCCTCTTGAAATTGAACAGAATTGTTCACTTGGGAAATCCCTTTCGGTCTGGTGCTTTTGGTCCCAAGTTGACCGCTTTTTCTATAGAAAACCTTCCAATCCTCTGACCTTCCTCAGAAACCAGCGAACAGCTGTACACATACATACAGTCGACACCCACGTGCACAAACAATCAGAAACCGTAAACCAGCAGTTTTGTCTGTTGTTGTTTATTTTATTTTTTTCCACCATCATGTTTACTCTCTGTTTATACAACCAAACTTCAGGTGCTTTTTCAACCAACCTTCAGGTGCTTTTTCAACTCTGCTCTTTATACAAAGCTCTACAGTGCAGGTGACACACAGACATAAATACACACAGTTGCTGGAAACACCCTCAGTGTGGTGCTGATGTACTCAAAATACATCAACTGTTGATGGACAGTCCATGCATAGACGCTGTGCTTCTGCAGGACACCCGTCGCTGCCAGGCCTTCCACGGCACTGCTGGGTGTGACATCATAACCCTGCGCCGCATTGGTGCTGTCAAAACCCCTTCCCCCCCATTCCCCTCAGATACTGCATGTCGGTCCGTCAGTGTAATCTCATGTTAGATTAGGGAGTAATGATGATAAAAATAATAGTAGTATTAATTATAATAATAATCCGTTATTTTGTGTGTGTGTGTGTGTGTGTGTAGGTGTGTGTGCGTGTGCGTGTGTGTACTGTTCAAGGTCGGTGCTCAGTTCAGTTCAGTTCAGTCTCAGCCAAGAGGGGAAAGAAGCTTGAGAAAATATATTACAGTTTGTTATTGTGACTTTGTCTTGTCGTGAGAACAGGAGGTGAAAGATACTCTCAAACAAGAAATGTGTTCAAACAACAACGACTGCAGCCTTGGAATTGAGACAAATCCACGATTATTTGCGATACAGTGGAACCTTACATTTCAATCTACGGTCAAACATTTGCAGAAAACGTCAAACGAACGTGTTTTTCTTTTTCTCTTTTTGTATGGTGCTACCTCAGAAAGGTACCAGCGAAGGCAACGTGGAGAAAAGTGCCAGTGAAAACATTATATCTGAAAATCTTACCTAATTCCTAATAGTGGTAGAAGAGTGACAAAAGTGGTACACGCATTTTTGTCACAGCAACATCTTGACAGTAATAATAAAAATGCCCCATTTTTTTATGTAACTTGAACCCCGCCCAGACCAACCAGCCCTACAGGAAAGAAAGCTGCGGATCAGCTTGAACTCTTATGCTAATTAGCCATATGGTCAGTCATTTAGTATACACCCTGTTTAGTACAACATAGTTAAACATAGTCCATCAAAAATAATAATTAAAGAGAAAAGATCTCCCGAAAGGAATGGATTTATTAAGATTTTGAAATAGTGAGCTGTAAATTGTGTATTCACTCTTGAAAAAAAATGCGTGATTTACTAAGATTATGATCTTTTGCTGAGGTTACAAATAGTGGGCAAACTTGCGTGCTGTCTAATAGATTATGTCCGCTGTTGGTAATAGGTGTAAAAGTGGTGGACATTGCTGTATTTCAAATATGAAATTTGAAGTGATGGAATTGGAAGTGTTAGTGGATAATACTGTAGTAACACAAAAGGAATGTATTGCTCCCATCATTTGGGAGAACCCAGGAACCTAACAAAAGCCACATTTTGAGTAATTTAACTTGCCCCAAGTATGTGGGAATTGGGTTCATCTTCCAATACTGCATAACATTGCATTTAAAACATGGAGGAGGGTAGCATCAATTGTCAACATGAGCTGAAATGGGCCAGACAAGGAAAGGCCGAGCTGAAGCAGTTTTGTTATATGCAATGACATGTCTTGATGTCTTTGTTGTGATTGACTCCATTCAGGAGCTCTAAATTTTTATTGCTGAATATATATTTTTTGGCCTTTCAAAATAGTTACATGAGCAGAAAAGATCCATACTTCCCACCGCCTCTATTTTTGCCTGCGTTACACTGGCACTGCTTTGCATGCCTGGTTACATCTGTCTTTCAGATGATAATGGTCGCAATTCATCTCAGGTTTGATAAATTACATTGCACGTGCCGCACTCATCATTTGCATCTCATGCTAACAGAGTGAGCAAAATGAGCCGCGTGAAGATTTTTCTCATTTTTCTCACGTATTCTGGGGTGCGTCGAGATTAGCTGCCACACCTCTTTACGTGAGAAATCAAATTGTCCTCCATTTCTGCATGCACAAAACTTTACGGACCGGCTGTCAAGGTGTGGCAATTACTGTACATACAGAGTAAAAAAAAAAAAAGAATGTGATGCGCTTAAAAACGAATGTTAAATAAGCTTTCCTTTTCTTTGAGGTCATGCGATCTTCTTTTGGATCATGAGGTGTGTTTCCCTCCCCCCATTTTTTGAAAAGAAGTTCTTGGAAGATGCGTTTGTACTCATTTTTGCTATTTTGCATTCTTATTTTAGTAATATATTACGTGACTGACGTGCAGTCTAGTGTCGTTTCATTTGCGAGCGTTTCGTTCAAAGGAATGAATGTCCTCAGTGAACCAAATGAAATGAATCAGTTTGTGAAATGATTTGTTTTTTTGAGCTTGCCTGCCACCATGAGCAAGTCATCTGGGATCAGAGACAGAACTGTTCTGTGCAGTCTCCACGTGGGAATTGCAATGCGCAGCGCAGAACATATCATCTCTGGTCATTTTTCACACGTTTGACACGCAAAAATCCAATACAATGGAAATGATAGAAATTGGTCATTCCTTCTAATCGGTCCGGGAACAACGGCCTCATGGACCGGTACCCGTCCGTGGACCAGGGGTTGGGGCCCACTACCGTAAACTATTAAGTTACACCACTTAGACAGCGGCTTACTGATTATAATACTATTATCCCAATTATTTTTACAAATGTATGAAAGTTAAAAATGATAAAATGTTAACATTGCACAATAAATATAGTTTTGTTTTGTATTATAACAGACTGTTTGGCCCTTTAACAGATTATTTACTCGACATTCCCATTTTTTTTCTTATTGGAAAATATGATTTGAAATCCAGACAAACACTCTTGTGTTCTACCTGAGAGGTTCCACTGTATTCGTCATCAACGGTTGTTTTTAGCCTGACGGTTCCCACTCACTCGAGGGATGCTTGGACTCAGTGAGCAAATTTTCCGCCATACAAAAAAGTCGTTTTTATTTCCACTGCTCTCGAGGTCGCAATCCAGGCCAACGGGGCAGTTGACTGATTTGTGATATCGTTCGATCGGCACCGCCGTCAGTCCCGTTTGTGCTTTAGCTAATTCCTTGCTGTGATTTCTGACAATGGTACATTCCGATCTGTTGCAGCTGTATGTTATTCGTTCTTGCATGTTTATTACAAACCGCGTTCATACACTGAATAGGATCAGTTTCGAACATCGACAGCACAATGTTATATAGGCTGAGGTGATTTTGTGCCAATAACTCGCCGTTTTCTCAGACGCGGCCGTGTTTTTAGCCCTAATCGAGCCCGATTATGCTCTTCTAATTGCTTTAATATTGTTGACTTATTAAGGCAAATAATGCACTTGATTTGATCAGTTGTGAGCCAAACAGGCTAGGGATCACTGTCTCAGTTTGAGGTGTGATGTGAACATGTTTCTGTTTGAGAGTCCAAGGAGACAAGAGCTAGAGGAATGCAACCATAGTTTTGATTGACACCTGTCAATCGTTGAAAGAGTTGATGTCGTCGTAAGACAGTGACGATGGTTTGCCTAATGACAGCTTTTAGGCTGAGTGTTGCGCAGTTTTCAACACTGATATCAGACTCCCACACACACAGACACACACACACATCCCCCCAAAAAATAAACACAAAAACAATAATAAATTACTGTTGTTCAGGTACACACAGAGCAAACACTGCATATACACGTCCACAAACGCAACACTTTACAGACCCAATGCTGCAGCGCATTCAGATGACACTCATCTCAAGGACTACATGAAAGATGAGCTTTTAGGAAAAGTTGGAACTGCTGGTGTTTCAAAAAGGTGCTACAATTGTTTTCTGAAAATAAGACAAAAAAATATATTGCTAGGAGTATAAAAGTTTGTCTTTACAATGACTGTATTTAAGTTTGTTGTAGTAATGAAGAGGCACTATTATTATTTTACTCTTGTATGAATATGAACTAATTAAAAGGCATTTTAACTTTGTACTTGAACAATGTAAGAAAAGAACCGTGAATAAAAAAAAAAAGACTGTTTCTTGTGATTCCGTGATTATATTTTCTGTGTTTTGCGTCGCTTGAGTGTCCATCATTTGTCCATCAATCATGTACGGTCCTCCAAATATGAGGGAAAGTGCTTGCTGCAAGGCATTTAATTTACCAGTAGGTGAAGTTCACTTTAAAACTGACACATAAAACAAATGAAAATTCAACATTGCATATTTATCAATCGAACTGTGTAATTATGCCTGGTTAGCTTAATGCTAGCATACGATGTGAAACCCCATAGACCGGCTAAAATACATGAACATATAGGTTAAAGTAATTATGAACCTTCAAACAGCTGCAAAGTGACCTCACGCAGAGCAGCAACCAATTCAAACACGGCGTAAAATAATACTTATAGACATATTGTATATCGCTACTCTAAGCAAAGAGTGTTTATTTAAATGATAAAACTCTCTTACATCCTCTTAACTGCATTCCACACCAACGTGATACTACACTGAAGACATGCATCTGTCCATTTTCTGAGCTGCTTATCCTCACAAGGGTCACGCGAGTGTTGGAGCCTATCCCAGCTATTGTAGAGCAGGAGGCGCGGGAGGCCCTGAACTGGTTGCCAGCCAATCGCAGGGCACATAGGAACAAACAACCATTCACACTGCATTCAGACATTTGGGCAATTTGGGGTCTTCAGTCAACCTACTATGCTCCTGGGAATCTGGGATTTGAACCCCGGTCTTCAGAACTGTGAGGTAGACGCTCTAACCATTTGTTCCTCCGCGCCACAAACTGTAGACGTGCAACTCCAAAACCTGACTTACCTGTACAGTATGGGGAATGTTTTTTTTTTTTTTTTTAAAGCACGAAAAGATCTAAAACATTAAGCGTGATAGCGCCATCGGCCTCTTAATGACGACACCGCCGATTTTACCATAGCCCGAAGGCGTTTGAACGCACCACTTTATTGGAGACAAGGGGCACGCCCCTGTCGACTGACATATCTCGTCAGCCATTGGCTCAGCGTATCCGTTCTCGTGTGGGTTTCGAGGCTTCCCATTGGCTGTTGAAGGCAGCATCTGTGCCTCGCGCTGTGCCAGCTGTCCTCGCACACACCGCAACCACCGCAACCCGGGAACGAGGGCCAAGAAGAAGGGAAGGAAATAAACGGTAAGGTGCTATTTAACCCCCCACCCCCCCAAAAAAAAAAACGTCATGCGATATCATGCTTGTTCTGACGTCATTTCATGATCTTTTGAACTGAGCTGCACGAAAACCACCTGTCGTATCGATTATGCATACGTTGTAACGTATTAACGGAAATTTGTCGTCAGACAGCAGGGATGCCGATATCTACAATGATCTATTATCTTTATTGGAATGCGTTCATCGGAATGTGTTCATGAATTTCTCATTCAACGAATGTGTTAACAAAAATGCCCCTCCTCGACGACTGTGTGTGCGTGTGTATGTGTGCGTGCGTGTCCGCGTGAGTACATTGGCGTGCCATCACTGTAATAATAAAACCGCCGTTGGCCATTATGTAAGGTACTCCCCCCCGCACGGCTTATTTGCTTTCCCAACAAATATTGTGTGAGGATGACGAAAGGACGGTCGCCGTGCAGTTGAAGCCGCACTGTGATCCGCCTTGTCACGCATGGACACCAAGAACGGAACCGTGTGTCGGGTGGTGATTTAGAGATTTGTCCTTGGTTTAGATTAGCCTTGGAACCAGAACGTCTCTTTTCTTGTGCGTTTGTGTGTCGAGAATGATCCAAATCCGTCTGTGTAAAAATGACATCATCTCAATCGGGACAAATGATATTCTTCAATATCGGCACCTTGCAGTTGCACCTACAGTAATAGGCGAGGCACATCATACGGTGCAGTAGTTTTGCTGTTATGAAGCCACACTACTTTATTAGTACTGCAATACCATACACGACACAACTTGGCAGATGTCTTAATCCACCTTCTGTCATCTCTTATTCCATTAATCCTCTTGATGTCTATGGTTGTGCCACTATCTGTATCAGAAAAAAAAAAAAAAAAAAAACACTGCGGGGCTTGTCATGACTCGGCAAAGTGAACATTTTTAGAGTATTTTTCCTTGCATTGCGATGCTCTGTGTTTCTGTGTTGACAGACTTAATGGGGCCAATATGGTATCATGGCACATTTTGATACGTGTATGAATTTTTATGTTAAAAAGTGGCCGGGAGGGGGTCACCCACCCGGAGCTCACCCATTGGATTCAACTGCCATTCAGTGGCAGTGTGAATGTGGGCGTTAATGGCTGGCTGTAAGTCCTTTGGTGTCTATTGGCGCAGGGTCCAGCTCCCTGCGACCCATAATTGGGTAAGCGATATGAAAATGCATGGTTACATCACAGCTTAAAGGCTCAATTAATGTTTTATTCATCAACTATACTCTCAAACTGCGTTTGTCCACTTTTTCATCGGAAACAAGGAGGAAAATCACAAAGATTTGGCAGGACAGTTTTTCCACAACATTTATTCAGCCAAGGCACAATGGAAAAAAAAACATCACGCGCACCCAAAAAACAAAAATGATCCTCAACTAATATTTTTGGACCGATGATGTGAAATTGAATAATTGGTGGCAGCGTAGGAATACATCATCACTCAGTACAAGATACCACGCTCAGTTTCTGCCGTGCTTACAGTATTTGATGTTTGTTTCATATTTACGGTCTTGAAGTGTTTGTCTTACAAATATTGAGTGTAATTAAAATCTAAGTACTGCATGAGCGTAGGCAAGCTATGTACTTTAGCCAGTTCTGACGTGAAGAAATTTGTGTCATGTCGCTGCCATGTAGGAATGGAATTCAGTCCAAAAATTAAGGCCAAAATGCCAAATAAAAATGAAAACATATGCTCAGAGGTAAACCTTCGTATGCCGTGCTCAGACTTTATGAAGTACGACAGCATTTAAAACAATTTGTGTGACGTCCGAAGCATATTTTCCCCCAAATTGTATCCAAACTCTGAATTTTATGACGTCCCGGAGTATTCGACTTTAGAGTTTCCACTGCGCATGTCAAATATGAACAGATGCAGTGATGTTCCAATTGCCCCCCCCCACCCACCCAAAATATCAACTCTCACGAAAATGCAGACTAACATCTGGATAGAGAGAGATGATCCTAATCCCATTGGTGCCTCATTTTATTGTACCACTGTTTTCATTATGTATCATCTCCTTCTGATTTACGAATACTTTGATTGATCCGTCAACCTTCTGCTCTTCCATCTTCTTTTAACCTCAATCTCTGTATATCATCATCAATCTGTCATACCGTATCTATTCTTATCACCGATTGGTTGTCCCATTGTCTGATCTTATGGCTTTTGTAAAGCATGCAGGCACATAAACACTCTCTCTCTCACACACACACACACCACACACACACACACACACACACACACACACACACACACACACACGCACACACATGCACGCACGCACACAGAGATTGCTTGAACACGTGTACAAAATAACAAAGACATGCCTTGTCACTGCTGCAGTGATTAAACCCCCCAGATCAGAAGTCAGCAGCTGTCTGCCACGTTCTCACTTACACCACACACACACACACACACACACACTCACACACAAACACTTTTGATTTGCAGAGACAGCGACGACACTGGAATAGCCATTATGTCAACCTTTTACTTGCCTAAAACAGTACATTTTAAAATTGGGTGTTTTTTTTAATTCAATTGACTTTTTGAATTTTAATTGACATATTGTGAAGATGAACCATTCTTTAAATAAGATAAGGTTTCCATTTATCAATCCATCCATTTTCTTTGCATCTTATCCTCACAAGGAGCCTATCCCAGTTGTCAACGGGGAGGAGGCGGGGCACATCCTGAACTGGTTGCCAGCCAATCGCAGGGCACATGGAGACAGACAAACAGCCACACTCACAATCACACCTAGGGGCAATTTAGAGTGTCCAATTAATGTTGCATGTTTTTGGGATGTGGGAGGAAACCGGAGTGCCCCGAGAAAACCCACGCAGGCACGGGGAGAACATGCAAACTCCACACAGGCGGGTCCGGGATTTAACCCGGGACCTCAGAACTGTGAGGCCAACGCTTTATCAGCTGATCCACCGTGCCGCCGGTTTCTTTTGATGCTATCATTCCTTTTGTTCCCTATTAATTTGTTCACAATTTTGTTAAAGTTAGATGGATGGTGGGTATTAAACAGTTTGCGTGCGCTTGTGTTGTCCATCTATTTGTCTTCTGTACATTTGTGTCTGTATGTGTACGTCTACATGCACTTGAACTGAAGGGCAGCTGGCCGGGGGGTGAGTGAAAAATGCTGCCTGTGCTTGTCTGTGCCCTCCAAATCATCCATCCAAATCAAGTATGCTTGTAATCGTTAAATTCTTCAAGCATGACTATTTTTACAAATGTCTTCAAACAGTCTCGTCATTTTCTATATTAGACTTTTTTTTTTTTGTCACTGACTGTACTGATGTTCAACTACTTGCACTGGCACTTAACATGAACCATTCTCTAGTTATGTAGTCTATTAATCTCCAATCCAAAAGATGCCTGTTAAAGGTCTGCGAGGTTCAATATCTGAATATTCGTGTGGTTGTAACTTATACTGAGTTTTTTTTCAGGTTCTTATTTCACTGGCTGTAACTGACAATTGACACCGCTGACTACAACAACCCCAATAATAAACATATTGTTCATCAAATACCTCTCAAAACTGAGTTGTATTATCAATGGAGAGTCCGAATGTTCTTGTACTGGATCTCATCCGATTGTATAGCTGTACTTAAAAAAGCGGCCGGTGAGTCAAAATGTGGCACGATTTCAACTCGTGATGGTGCAGTAACAACTACAGGATACAGCGACACTTGCTGTTCAGGTCTCCTGAAAATTGACAAGTGCATCTCTGGTATTTTGGATGGTTTTAAGAGGTCTCAATTGTATACTGAAAGCTATATAAGGTACAACGGAGACCAGATTTAAAAGGTTTTCTACCAGGCCTCTCAAGTCCAACACTCCAAAATATCCTTAAATTCATGCAGAATAGACTAAATGTTCAATCGGCATTCTACGATGGTGTCATGCAAGTATTGTGTGTGTGAGCATGTTCGGACCTTGTTTCCGCTGAAAGCAGCCCATTCCCCACCTCCTGGGAAACCACTCTTTTATTCTGGCTCCCAAGCCTGAGGGCCACTACTTTCCATAACCCCCACCCCCACCCCACACCCCAACAAACAAAAAAATACTCCCAGGATCGACATCACTGTCATCAAGCCCAGCAGAAACCAGAGTGATGAGAATGTAAGGATTTTGTTTCGCTTGTGGCAAACTGTCCCCAAATTCATCAGAATGACCACCTGAGTGACGTTTGATTTTGCGGGTACTCATTGTACAGGTCACTGCTTTCATTCTTCTACTATACCCCCCCCCCCCCTCCGCGCCCCTCTCTGCTCCCATCCACTCTGCTCTGCTTCCCCCTCTGTTCCCATCCATCTCTCTGACTTGATTGTGTGTGACTGGGACTCAATTGTGTTCTACTCGCGAACACATCGCATACACCCACCCATGCAAGAGTGCACGCAGGTACACACATGATGTTTACGGAGTAAACAGTTTGTTGAAACCATTTCGGAGGATTTCTAGGTAAATGTCACGTAAAAAATGTTCAATGTACTTCGGGAACTTAAATTAATTGCGTGGATAAACTCTGAATTCTTCCCATCCTTTCATGCACTCTAATCAGGTTAGATGAGAGATTTGCAGATTACTGTGCAAATTGGTGTAAAATTCCAAATCACATTGGTTTGAAATTGGAACAATGGCATCCTGCATTGTTGGGATGATTAAAAAAAAGCTATCTGCGCCATGAACCTCAGCACAAAACAAAATTATGCCATTGCTTTGTACAGATTGGTGTGGGGTTTATGTATAATTAAACATCATGTCTCTTTTTCTCAAATTCTCACAGTGCTTCGCAAAAGAAAAAAGAACTGCAATTAGGTTAATTAGATGCATGATTTTGAAAGGAAACTCCAATGGGAACATTGAATTACTGCTCCTTTCAAGTAAGAGTTCAGTTACATGCACTAATGATCTTGAATACCCGCAACATTTAATCTTTATACCTATGTACATCTGGACATACACACGTGTAGGAATGTGTGAACAAAACGATGCTGAGGAATTTTCTCCATCTAAAACACACATTTTTTTTTGGTTCTTTCAGGAGTTTGGCTGGCAACATGGGGTCCATGCGAATTCTCATTAAGGGAGGCAAAGTGGTCAATGATGACTTCACCCATGAAGCAGATGTTTACATCGAGAATGGCATCATTCAGCAGGTAGGCTTGTCAAATGCAATTTACCAGTACTTTTGAGTCCAATTAGAGCTCACTCACAATTTACTGTAATTTCCGGCCTATAAGATGCGACTTTTTTTTCACACGTTTTCAACCCTGTGGTTTATACGGTGATGCGGTTAATTTGTGCATTTTTTCTAACGGCTGCAAGGGGGCACTCGAGCGGAAAAGGTAAGCGTGAGACCAAATATAGGAGCCGAGGAAATGACTTTAACGGTCCGGCCCTGTTAGCACGGCGCTAGCGTTAGCAGGTGCGGCGGCGCTAGCATTAGCATGCGCGGCGACACTAGGATTAATGTTTGCGCAGCGTTAAACTCTCTGTGTACCGTCTTTCTTTGTAAATATCTCGTGTTTCAATGTCGGTTTCATTGCGGCTTTTACAAGGCTGCGGCCCATGTATGTACCAAATGGTATTTCCTTTACAAATGTACTGGGTGAGGCTTATAACCAGGTGTGCTCTGGAGGCCGGGAATTACGGTACTTGTCGCACTGGTTGAGATCACTCAGTTTTGAGGGCAGTAAGTGTGGCTTCCGTTATCACGATGACCGTAGTCACTATGTATAATGACTTTTACAAGCAAGTGAAGTATTAATTGCCCAATAATGGGTAGCGATACTCTATGTGGGGTAGTTTTTATGCAAATTAGCCTGATAAGTAAAAGTGGGCCAAAACAGCTCACTCACAGATGCATTTTCGCAAATACGGAGGAAAAAAAAACCCTGTTTCTTTGATTGCACACTCGATGGGTGGGTCGGCACTCCAGAGACCCAACAATTTGTCCGTTTTCAAGCATATGCTCCAATAAATTCCAAATTCTCTTCGCTTTGACAGTTAGCGGTTGATACCAGGGAATATTGTACGTCACTGACGAGCCTGAAACCCTGCTTGATTTGATGATTTTGTAAATGTGCTTGATGTGCGTTCAAAGGTCGGGAAGGAGCTGATGATTCCGGGTGGAGCGAAGGTGATCGACGCCTCCGGAAAGCTGGTGTTGCCCGGAGGAATCGACACGTCTGTGCATCTGCAGCAGACTTTCATGAACGCCACCATCCAGGATGACTTCTACAGCGGAACCAAGGTACTGCTACGCACTGTAAATGGGAACTGTAACTCTCGAGGCCCCAATAAGTACTCTCCGAATGTCGACCAGGAGAATATTTGGTAGATTAAGCAGCAAATAGCATTTACAGCCCCATTGTGGCTTAGAGAAACGACTGGCTTAACATCTAACGGAATGCCAAGAGAAATAGGGTGAGAGGAATTTTTTTGGGGGGCATACCCAATTCTCCACAGGCTTGCTCGCCCCAGCAACCCCCTAATCACTGTCTCGCTACCCACTGACCTCGCTGCCATAGCAACCAACCCCCTGCTTAAAGGGGGAAATCAGGATTGTGTTTGTGTGTGTGTGTGTGTGATCCTGCTCCTTTCTCCAGCGTTTTCTCCGCATCAGGCCCTTTCCATCTCAGCCCGGTGTCACACCGTCTCCCCACATACGCTCCTGATCTACTGCACCAGGCAAAAAGGAAAAAGGCTCATGCTAGGATTTGAGATGTTTCCTTCGCAGTGTCACAATATTTAATTTTGGATAGAGTTGCACCTTTTTTCTTTCTTTTTTTTTTAAACAAGATTGGTGATGGTGTGCAAAATCCTCTCTAGGAGATTGCAAAGCGGGGTTAAACTCTGGACTGTGTGGAGCCAATCTGTGCGTGAAAATGCTGTTACATGCTCCAGTTTCAATCTTCAGGCTAAACGTATGGACACTACTGATGGACTTGCAATGAAATTGAAATGTCTTTGAGTTTGTTAGTTTAAAAAAAAATCCATTTTCATATTTTTTTTAAAAAATATATACTTTTACGTCATTCAATTTTATTGGGAAATGATAAAAAGGTGTGCATAAGCTTGATTAGAGACTGTGACTTGCCTGTCGGTGAAAATGTGGCAGCCTTTGGGTATCTTGCTCGGTGCATGAGCTTCGTGATTGAGACTCGATTTCTCCCGGGTGAACTTCTCAGTGTATGTCAGCACATTTTGCCTTCAGCTTCTTCATCATTTTGCACAAACATAGTGGGAAACATTCCAAAAAAATTGGAGTGTTAAAGTCACATGATTTGATTTGTTTTTTAATTGTTTTCATTTGGTGTCCATCGAAGCCCCATATTGAGTTTTCTCTGTGCTCATTCCATCTTTCTTTGGCGTCTGTCCTCCCTCCTCTACTTCTTTGTCTCCTTCATGTTTCATCCAAGGAGATTATCTTCACAGTAGGGGAGGGTGGGCTCTAAATTAGTAATGGATTTGGGATAAAACACTAGATTCTTGTCCAACCAACCTTTTTTATTCAATCAAATGTTAATTCAATACACTTTCCAAACTGAGGACACATTTGTGTTCATTTAGTAAAAAATGTCTCACTGTGCCGACAATGTTTCAAGTAGCATTTTACATTATTTATGGCCATACAAGTGCAAAAATAAGGTAACTATCGTAATAAAATGTTATGTTAAAATAATGTCTGAACTTGTATGACTAATGATGAGGGCATAGTAAAAGTTTGTCCAGATGCACCTCATGCATCAAACTTTGTAAAGCGCTTTGAGCATTGTATTCGTGTAAATAAAGTGCTATAGAGTTCGTGCACCTACCTCACTGAAGTCACGTGACTGGCCATATTGACGGTCTAGCAAAGCATTCTTCAATGCTAAGTCTGTTGGAGACGGCATGAAAATATGTCCACTGTATCTACACGTGTATCTGGTGAGTAAGTCGTCGAGATTTACACAGAAGATTTTGAAAGCGTATAAAAAGCTGGACGCATACAAATACTGCGTTGCTGGATCTGTTCTCAATCAAGAATAAATCCCACGAAGCGATGGAGCCACTCACATTTTTTCAATACAAATACCAATATTTAAATAAATGACCCTAGTTTTGCACTAATTCGCATTCATTAGCTATGATTGGGAAAAAAAAAAGACAGGGAGTCGGCTCCTCCATACACGAAGTGTGTTGTGGCCACACGTTGAACCTCTCCGTGACAGTTTTTTTTTTTTTTAATATGCATTGTTCTCAAATGAGTCCAAAGCGTATTTAAAAAAAAAAAAAAACAAAACAAAAAACGCTGGGATAGGTTTTAGTCCCTGTTCACAGAAGCGTGTTGCAGCCACACGTTAACCTACGTAAACATCACTGTGACCGACAGTTTATTTTCTTTTTTTAAATACGCATTGTACTCATTTGAAAAACAATGCATATTAAAAAAACAAAAAACAAACGTCTGTTGGGGAGAGGATTACTGAAGATGAATGTGTGGCCGACACGCTTCTATGTACATTGGAGACAACTCCCTGTCTTTTTTTTAATGCATTGTTCACAAATTAGCCAACTTGGCATTATAAATACTTTTTGGTAATTTGAGATAATTCCTACCTGAAATGAAGTGATCGCTACATAGTTGTGTGTATTTGGTTGGGCACCGTCCATATTTCATTGACGAAATTCATCGATCTTTTCTGGTCTTTTCATGTGGTATTCTATGGAATGACCTCTTTGAATATCTGTCTCGTCTGTTGTAACAACCAACAGCACAACAAGTCTCCGACATTGTGTATATTCTGCTCCGGTTCAATGTCCCCCACAATGTCGAGCAGCTCTTTTTGACCGGCAATATGGCGCCGTGAAAATGCTGACTTCACGTGCATGAGCTCTATATAACTGGTGTCCATTTACCATTTTAGGGAGTTAGGGAATAATGATGGTGGTCGAGGCAATATTTTGCATGTTTGCAATTATTTTCTTATTTTGAGGTTTCAATGTTTAGTAGACAGAGGTTTGTTTTTCTCCAAATTCTGAGTTTTTAGTTGTGACGTTAGTTCTGCTCTTGATCGCCATGAAATGCTGCTTGGTTCTTTATCGTCTCAACACTATTCCAGTTGGACTCTGATGATTTTGAATGGATGACTGTTGGTGTAATTTCCCAGAGGAAGAGGCAGCCAACGATGTTAAGAACATGGATGTCGTAGCAGAGCAGTGTCTGTTGTCATGGTTACACAATATAGTGCATTTACTACTGTGCGAGCAGAGGTGAGTCACAGCTGATGAGCGGCGCTTTCTCCTCGTGTGGTTTTCATCCCAGCTTCCTCATCCTGTCACTCTTCTCACTTCCTGCAAAGCTCAGCTTCCTCCTTTTTCCACATCCTTCTTGCTCGTCTTGGCTGCTGCCGTAGAGTGCTTGGAACTACCTAGAGCATAAATCCAATGACGTACATGTCATTTCAGATGTTGTGCATTTGCATAAGGTCATCTTGTTTTTATAAACCACATTATTAGAATTATGCTTATTTTATTGTCATCACTAGAGCAAACACAAGGAATAAGCATTATTTCCATTAACGTTTACTGCTGCAGGAAAATGGGAAAATGACAATATTTTCACACACCCTGGACATTTGTTCCATCCAATTGTGATTGCAAGATGTGCATTTATAGCATCAAATGGTTATCCAGTATCACGTCCCGCCTAAGTTCAGTTCAGATTCTTCACTGAATGTATGTGTTGTCCTACCTGGGGAAAACACACATGCAAGCATGACGAAAATATTTCAACTTTGCACATGAAGGCCAGAACCTGCATTTGAAAATTGAGGCAGATGTACTTACCCATAGTCCAAAGGACCCCCTGAGTGGAATGTTCTTTTTCAATGAACAGCTTGGTCTATATATATCATTGCATCAAGACAAACTGGAGCTATTGTTCTTTTTAGATGATAATCCTGCCTTTCGTTTTCTTTTCCCTTGACCCCCAGGCAGCTCTGATGGGCGGTACCACCATGGTGATGGCCCTGATCCTGCCCGAGCAACACTGCTCCCTGGTGGATGCCTACGAGAACTGCCGAGCTCTCGCTGATGCAAAGGCGTGCTGCGACTATGCTCTGCACGTCGGCGTGACCTGGTGGGGACCCAAGGTAAAGTCAGACCAACCAACTTGGCATCCGTCAGAAAACACCTTTCAAGCACCGCCATACACGCATTTTCATATTTGGGTGAAATGTGCGATGACCTAAATTATAAACCCTACCGGAACTAGGTTAACATACATATTCATTGGGCACATTAGGTAGATGCTCTGAGTCACTATGCTTCATTCAGCCTTTGGCTACAGAATGCTGCGATATCATCTGCTGAGACTGTGTGTGCGCGGCACTATTAGGCACACCCCCACTGTCTGAGATCCAACACAAAACTCTGATAAAAAATAGACATACAACATACGATATACTTGGTTGTTTCATTTCTCACTATCGACCCATTCGATATGAACAATTAAAAATCCACATTTCCTTAGTACTGCATGTTCCCTCCAACATTCACTACACCTGTAGTTTTGTGCACATTTGTCTATTTAGAAGAATAAAAAGCAAAATCACTCACAGTACAGTTAGAATCTAGACTTCTTATTAATGCATTAAATGTAATATGTATTTTTGTGGCTTATTGGAGGTGACTGAGGGACTGTATTTGTAGTTGATGTGCTGTGATCTAATTCTGGCTGCTGGGTGAGCTCTTTTCATGCCCCATATAGCAAACACACTAATTCCTGTGCCTTGATCTGCTGCACGCTCAAGGTGCGGAATGAGATGGAGACCCTGGTAAGGGAACATGGGGTGAACTCCTTCCAGATGTTCATGGCCTACAAGGACATGATGATGCTGCGGGACTCTGAGCTGTACCAGGCTCTGCAGACCTGCAAGGACATTGGAGCCATCGCACGTGTCCACGCCGAGAACGGGGAGTTGGTGGCGGAGGTGCGCAACATACTCATGACGGCTTGGTTTTCCCTGCCGTTCCTAAATTCTAAAAATGATTAGTATTGTAAGTGGGAGCAAATAATTATGCATACATTCTCTCTATCGTTCAAGTAAGAACATTTTGTAGATTGTTTTCAAAAGTATTGTGTGTATCTGTAGGGTGCTAAAGAGGCTCTGGACTTGGGTATCAGTGGACCTGAAGGCATTGAGGTCAGCCGTCCAGAAGAGGTAAAGTATTTAGTTTCCTTATATTTTATGAGCAAAACAAGAACATTCAGAAGTGCAGACCTCATTGAAGGCTTTAAAACAAACTCAAGGCTAAAGCCTCTAATGATCTTTGAAAGCGGTATTAGCGTGTGAACATGTTAGGTGGGATTATACATTTGAAAGGCTTCCAAATATGCTATCTGGATCAAATCTGTCATAAAATTCATATTTACATCTCAGCTTCTTTGCATTAAAGTTTTGTTCAGATCTGATTAGATTTGACAATGTGCATTCTCAGCAAAAAGAAGTTGAATAGCTACTAGTCATTAAAAAAAAATTACAAAAAAATTCGTTATCTCAAAACTGTGGATAGGAGTTACACACAAAACATGAATGTAAAAATGTATCAATTCATACTATAAATATCTAGGGAGGGAAATTAAAAGCATTAAATAAAAGGACAAAAAGCATTAAATAAATGGATATACCAAAACTGGTGAAAACAAAACCTCCTTAATAATTATCTAGTTTAAACACATTCTATTCCCATAAATTAAAAAAAAAACAGGGGGAATAAAAGTATTTTATTTCAGTACTTTATCTATGTATACTTATGTTAAACAACATTGTTTTTTGCAGCTGGAGTCAGAGGCTACACACAGAGCTGTCACCATCGCCAACAGGGTAAACTGACCACCAGTACAGTTCTAATGTTCCATATCATGTCTATGTCAAGATGATGTGGGCAATTAACAAGATGTCCTTGTCCTTCCAGGCGCACTGCCCCATCTATCTGGTGAATGTGTCCAGTATGGCTGCTGGAGATATGATTGCTGCTGCCAAGATGCAGGGTGCATCTCACAACGACAAAAACACAGACAGACTGTGGCTGTGACGGTAAAGATGAGAATAATGCTCTTTCTGTCTGTGCAGGTAAGGTGGTGCACGCAGAGACCACAGTCGCTCACGCAGTGTTAAACGGCATGCAGTACTACCACCAGGACTGGGCTCACGCTGCCGCCCACGTCATCGTCCCTCCTCTCCGCCTTGACCCCAACACCCCCGGCTACCTTATGGGACTGTTGGGCAAGTGCGTGTACAATTTGCACAAACACATACCCCTACAGACCTTCTCATAATGTTTGGAAACAATCAGCGCCAGGGTCCTTCCAGGTAGCAGAAAGTGACGTGGTTACCGCTAACCGGAACTAAAAAAAGGCTGACTTTTGTGGTTGTGCCACTAGATAATCCTTAGCAGGTTTAGTGTCATCAGCGTTTCATCACCAAAAGAGCACAACCGTGCCATTAATCCGAACAACAGAAAAGCCAGTTAATAACCCAGCGACTCAATGATTATGTTAACTGTGTTTAATTTTCCCTGTCAATTTTTTAAATCCATCCATCTTCTTAGCCGCTTATCCTCACAAGGGTCACGGGAGTGCTGCAGCCTCTCCCAGCTGTCAACAGACAGGAGGCAGGGTACACCCTGAACTGTTTGCCAGCCAATCGCAGGGCACATAGAGACAAACAGGCACACTCACAATCACACATAGGGGCAATTTACAGTGTCCAATTAATGTGGCATGTTTTTGGAATGTGGGAGGAAACCGGAGTGCCCGGTGAAAAACCTGACAGGCACGGGGAGAATATGCAAACTCCACACAGGCAGGTATGGGATTGAACCCGGGACCTCAGAACTGTGAGGCCAAATCTTTCCAGCTGATCCACCCTGCCGCCATTTTTTAAATCATCTTACCGATTGAAATATACATTTGGACTGCCGTTGGGTCTCCCTTTTAATTAATTTACATCCCAACTGACATGTCACACAAATTGCAGTGAAATACAGAAAGCCTAAAATCATCCTTCCAAATTTCACTCTGCGTTTGTCAATTAACGTGGAAGGTTTTGTTTACCAGTGGTGCTATCGGGGCTATCGCCACTTTATAATAGGTGTGATGTCATGATGAAAAGGTCTATTTGGACATCAAGCAACATCTTTGCAAATTTTTGACAGACCTAAAAAGCATTCCACGAAGAAACAAACTTGCTGTATATGCAATAACGCATCAACTGAAAATACACATCCTGATTCCAGTGACACTTTGAGCGTAGTGGCATCCGAGCACCGTCCGTTTAGCACCAAGCAGAGGGCCTTGGGCAAGGAGGACTTCACCAAGATCCCCCATGGGGTCCCTGGAGTCCAAGATAGGATGAGCGTCATCTGGGAGCGGGGGGTGGTAAGTCCGTTGACACGCATACGCAACAGCTGACATTCCCATTTGGTGCCTTCCCTTCCACATACCAAACCCCGTAGCTCAGTGGTTAGAGTACTGGTTGTGGGTTCGTATCCCACTGGGGTCTCTTTGGGCATCTGGCGTAAAAATTGTGCCTGAGATGACACGCTGTGGCGACCCCGAAAGGGACAAGCCGAAAGAAACACACACTTCCACATACCAAACCCCATGCGGTTAAAATTGCTTCCATAGTCACACATCAATGTCCTCCTGCAGGTTACAGGAAAGATGGACGAGAATCGCTTCGTGGCTGTGACAAGCGCTAACGCAGCAAAGATCTACAACCTCTACCCACGCAAGGGTCGCATCATCCCCGGAGCAGACGCCGATGTGGTCGTGTGGGATCCAGACGCAACTAGGCGAGTTGACCCTGGACGGCCAGATGTGTCGTGAGCCCTTCGCTCATTTTTGCTGTTTGTGCAGGACCATTTCTGTCGGCACGCAGGTGCAAGGAGGAGACTTCAACTTGTACGAGGGCATGCGCTGCCACGGTGTTCCTCTGGTCACCATCAGCCGAGGACGCTTGGTCTGCGAGAACGCGACATTCATGTGCGCCGAGGGCTCCGGAAAATTCTACCCGCAGCGCACCTTCCCTGATTACCTGTACAAGAAGATGGTGCAGAGAGAAAAAGTGTGTACAAATGCCCTCGAGTCATCACCTGTTTGAAAGTCTAATTACTTTTGTCTTCTTCACCGAATGAACAGGCTCAGGCGTACAAAGGGGTTGACAGGGATCCCTACTCTGGTGATGTAGTCAAAGTTACCAACGCCATGAAGAAGGAGCTTGGTTTGAGCCCCATTGATGGAGACGCCTCTAACAAAGGCGTTGTAAGGGTGCAACAGGGGGTTCGAGACCTCCATGAGAGCTCTTTTAGCCTCTCGGGTATGTAAAAGAACACTAAAAGCCACATTTGCAGCAACCAGCAGTTTCCGATTCCGCCACGGGATTGGAAAAAATACCGTTTATGTAAGCCCTGATTTGGCTTGTGCTTTTACTGGGGCGTGTGTGGGTGGGACTATAATTGCTGTTTCAGCTACATAAATCGCCTAGCAACATTCATACCAGCAAGACACAATTTATCTACTTTATTTACAAGGGTAAATAAGGAGTTAATTCAACAAAAGAACACCATTGGAGAACATCGTACATTTCCTGTCTTCTTCTTGGCATGCGGCCGTTGCCAGGAGACTCGTTCATTTTTTAATGACTCAAATTGGATGAAAACAGAGCTTAATTACGTGTTTTCCATAGGGTCTCAGGTTGACGACCACATCCCCAAGAGGTCCTCCGCTCGGATCCTGGCCCCTCCAGGTGGCCGCTCCAGTGGAATCTGGTAAACTGGCCCCCTGAAATCAACCGTCCAAGCCTCCTTGTTTTGTATATTTCTGAACAACCGAGAAAACTGCACTGATTTTAAAAAACAACTTTAACGGTAAAAGGGAAATTGTTCTGTGATTGGCAAAGACCGACCCATCTGATCAGTTAGCCAAAATATTTTTTACAAATCTAGTTACAGTCTTCATTCTGAATTGATCAAATACACCAGACTGACATTGCTATGTCTAAATTTATTTCCCAAATTTGGGCCGAACACGACTTACCGATTATTCATTGTGATGCTTGTCAGACAAAACAGGAAATAAGACTGAATGCTTGAAAAACAGTTGTTGTTTTTTATTTTCAACTATTTGAAGTGATGTCGACTTAAATATATAAAGCTAGTAGAACTGGATTCAGTGAAACATCCTCATCACACACCAACATTGACATAGAATAGATAAAGTCACACAAGATGTTACACAAGATGAGTGAAGAATTCCGTTGATTCTAAAACCACCTACTGTGCTTAATTCCTTGGCTGTTCCTCTGTTTTTCTGACGGAGGGACGGCGATGTGTGGTGATGACATCCAACTGTTCAACATACTGCGTCATCTTTGCTGCTTCACTCTGTGAACAGTCCGACTGCCTCTTAGTGAGGAACCCACACCTCGCGAATATCCCAGTGTATTCCCTAAAAGAAGATAATAGTAGAATAGATAGCAATATTCCAAATTACACATAATTGGACTGATACACAACGCAAGTCGGGAGTTGTTAGGACGTTCTCTCGGGGGAGAAAAAAAACTGTACTTATGCCTCTAGGACTAGGTTATAATGTGGGGGGGGGGGGGGAGGCCAGCTATTTCAATAGCCAGAAGGTCATTGGTTGTAAGTTGAGAAACTACACTATGGTTCACGTCACTAAATCACATAAGAGGAGGCTCCACAGAGCAGGAAGATTGAGCTGCACATGATTCTAAAGCACAGATCCTTTCACCTTTTAAGCGTGTCATTCCTTTCCAGCCGTGTTGTTTATTCATGAGCACATTTTCTGTCTGTACTGTACATTTAGAATGCTTTCTTTTAGATAAAAGAATATGTTGCCAACGTGAGTGAGTCACCCCTATTATTGTGCACACCATGCATGAAGAGAACCAGATAGACAGATGGCCACAGGTTCACAAGTGGTGCTTTTTCCTCTCCTTTTTTTTTTTTTTTTTTACAATGGTATAAAGAATGTTAATTTTATTCTTGAATGACTGTCGTGTAGAAGGCACTGTAAATTGTCAGTGAGTGTGCGTTGTCGAGTTAGTGAATTGTTTTGTTGGAAAGTGAACCTGTTGTGTTGATATATGTACCGTGGCTGCTTGTTTCTTACCACAAAGTATTGGTAAAACAATAAAATAGAAAAAAGTATCCCATTGTCTCTCTATTCATTAATTTTGAAGCACCGTGATTTGACATACGGCGTTCCATACAATTGTACTTTATTACACTATGGGAATGATTTCATCACTTCTAGATGTTGCTGTGTGCGATCTTGCTTCAGTCACGTTAACACCCTGATTCTCTGAATTTGAGAGCTGTGATAATCACATTTTCGTAATGTATCTTTCTTCCCAAGAAAATAAAAAAATGAAAAAAATACGCTGTGGTACGTGACAGTGCTTTTGGTGATGACGCGCTCTATGCCATCGTCCTTATTGAGTCATTGTTATCCATCACAACGTAGGGCTTTTGTTACAAGATAAGTTTAGGCAGTGCGTGTATTTATTTGAACAAAAGCCCAATTTAAAACAAAACGCGTCAATTGATTTCACGCGACATCATTTTAAAACTAAATACTCAGCCTCATCACGGCAGGGATATCATAATAGTAGCCAACGGTATTGTAAAATATAGAACTTTCACTCCCAGGAAAAAACAAAATGCAAAAGCGATTAATTTAATCGCCAAAAGTAGGCCTTGGACATTTCGTCAGAGCCGACATGGCGCCGTGACATAGCCCAGTTTCCCCAAATCGAACAAGAAAACGGTGCAACTGGGCCGCGCGTGCGCAGTGTCCCCCAGATTAAGTGCTCCGCGCAGTTTGCGAGGCACTCTCGGTTTAGAGCAACGGCAAAAGCCATCATCTCATTGAACGGCACGGCACTCACTGGGACTTTGTCGCTCTTCAGTAAGTCATATTTGACTTTGCTAAACTAACGCTGGACTTATTTACGCGTTCAAGTGTGTATCTGGACTGGTGTTTTGTCATCTATATTGTCGGGTGGCTGGGCTAATTGCAGCAGCGCCACACGGGGTGACAGTCCTTCTTTCTTTCGTCATGTGTGTTTTCGTTCAGGCCTCCAGAGGGGGTAACGCTAACTTCCCACCTAACATGTCAACATTTACGTGACTCGTCCATGTATTTCCTTTTCTAGCTGCCGTTAAAGCGACGCGTTTCCGCGTTACGAGCGGCCCCAAATTCAACACAAGAGTCCAAAAAGCAATTTTGTCGCCTCGCCGACGTTAGCAGAAGTTAGCAAGGCGCTAGCACGACCGCGGTTGGAATGTCATCTGAGTAAAACACGTTCACGGCGTCAAAAACGTGAAACGCTGTTTACATTTATTATTGATGACTTGACTCTGATTTTTTTATACCTGCTGGTCCTGTGTGCTTTCTAAATTCTCATGTGTTGCGATACTAATATCAACATACTAGACACACTTTTTGTCTTTTTCTTAGTAGTTAATACCTCAGTGTGACAATTTCATTTAAATGTCTCACACTTGACTAAACGCCAATAAATGGATCCCCGTTATGTTTGATTTTCTAATAAACCACGTAATAACACATTTAATGTATTTATTATTAATGGATTGATTGCCAAATAAGTTTGAAATCCCCCTGACAGCTTTCTTTACACGGTTGTAATTTTGGTTGTAATTTTTTTTTCGTACTGAACATTGCACTATTTTGTTAACGTCTCTTCATACATGACAATCCATTAAGTTTGAGAAACTATGAAATAATGGTTTTATGTTTCACAAATATGTTGAACTATCTGCATTTTTTGGGGGCGAGGGGTAAATCTTGAATTATTTAGTAGCTTTAGCTCAAGAATGCAGGATTTTTTATTTAAACTCCCTAAACAATTTTTCAGTTTTATAGATCCCATGTCAGCTCTACTGGTAAATATTTACCGAGACGTGGCCCATGATTGTATTGTGTCAGTCATAATACAGTAATGTGTCACCTTCCCGAGTGAAGTCTCTTGCAGGTTTTGCAGATTTTTTTTTTGTCTGGAATATTAAGAAAATTTTTTGGTTACCAGTGCTAGCTCTTGTGCCAGAAAACGTCTGAATACCCAACCTCTTGACATATTGTCTACAATTCTACAAATGAGGTAGTTATTGCTTTGAGCCCATTATTGCCATACCTAGTTTAAGTTAAATATGAAACTGAACATGAGAAAATTAAACATTTTGTATTTAACCATGAAGTTATCTGTAAAACTGAACGTGAGAGAATTAAATATTTTCTATTGAACTAAAGCCACATTAACTTTGTCTTACAAAAGTCCATTTTGTTAATGCTAATATGCATTGCAAAATGCCATAGACACACTTGCATTGATTTCACTCTAATTTTAAATATTAAAACAACTTGGTTTTGGGCAAACATTGCAGTAACACTTGTAGTAGACTGCCCCTGATGGCTCAAGCATGCACACCAGAAGAAGCAGGACAATGCCCATTGAATTATCATGATGCACTATTTAATTCTTATTTTGAATATGATATTACCGTGTGTTTTTAAGTACGATACTGACAGGTGTTATTCATATTAAAAGTACGTTACAAATGTGGTGCTTATTGGGCCACTGGAATGGGTTCATGGTATTTCCAATTATTTCAGTGGGAAAAGTTGCTTGAGAGGGTTATGAGCGTAGTCACACAATATATTAAATAAGTGGAGGCCCCACTGTAAAGGTAGTTCCGGAACCACCTGTTATTTTTTTTCCTGAGGGGAAAAAAGAAGTTTCCATTTTAGGTGCACCATTTGTTTATTCAAGCGGGCAACTTGTATTAGTGCATCAGACAGGAAACATGTCTGTTTTGTCAGCAGGATTACATACCGGTGATTTTTTTTTTTTATTTTTTTTAACATATCTCACATACTGTATCTATGACGGATGTTCTTAGTTTTTTTTGATCGATTGTATTCAAAGTTGTTCGAAATGGTCACTATGGTGTGTCATCAGCTGTACAAGCAAATTAGCAGCATGTGCTGAGTGGACAGTTATCTCTGTGAAGCTAGTGCTGTCAGGAAATGATTATTCAGCACAACATCCTGTGTGCTGCTATTTGGGAGCACGGGAAATGCTTTTGTGTCGTGAGGATTCCCCCCTTATCTCGGCTGCCTTTGTTAACTAGGTTACACTGCTTTGGTTAAACCTTTAGAGGAAGGATTAGGCAAAAGTGTTAAGTCGTTTAGTGTGTGACTGTCCACACAGTGCAGTATATCTAAGTGTAAGATGTCCCTTTTTGATGTGCACAGGATCTTGTTTTAGGTGGTCCAGCCCAACCTGCTTCTAAGCGGTTTACACCAACGCACACCCAGTGGAGGTGAGCAATATGAGTTTATTGTTGTTATTATTTACTGTATTGTTTTCATTAAAACCGTCTTAACCCAGGGCATACCGTAATTGGGCATCGATACCATTTAACGACACAACCAGGGACTGTGGTTAAGCCAAACTTGGTGTTGACCACAGTCCTGATTGCACTTTCAGTCTTCTGTTGAATGTCGCGAGGACAATGAAACACATGAGCACACTCACGCGGAAGCCGCTGTTAGCAATAGCTCACATACAAGTACTCACATGCAGCACTACCTCACCAGGCCTCCAAATGCAAACCCAACTAAAGGTACCACAATATGTGCATTATTTTCACTACATTATAAGCTGCCTATGTTACCAATTCCTACTGTACGTGTTTACAATGTGTTTAAAGCCTGGGTGTCATCCCTATAAACATTCTAAAATAGATATTGTAATGAAAAATGCACATCACAGTATTCACTTCAATGTCTATACGGGAAAAAAAAAGTGAGCCGAGAGTGCATCATCCATGCACAAAGTTGCGCAATTGAGTGTCCCTCGACATCCAAGTGGTCGCCATATTAGTGGTGTCCTCTGTCCTTGTCGTCATCGTCACTTCCGCCGTTGAAAACGCGCAGTGCCTGCTACTATGGAAGCCGAACAACAGATATTCCCATTTTTCCGACGGCCCTTCTGACACTGAAGCTCTTTTTGAAAAGGACAACACCACACAACTGAGTGAAGTTACCAGGGCAATATTACACTATTGTTTCGAGCCCTCAGGGCATTACTACATTATTGTTTCGAGCCATATTCAGATGATATCTGATCACGGCCAAACCGCATCCCGTCCGATCCGCTCCCGCGGCGGGGATGAGCTATCGCGGCTCATCGCACCCGGCCGGGCTTATGACAGAGCCGAGTAGTGCTGCTTTAGTCACAGCGCTTTATGCGTGCACGCGACTGAGTAACTCGTTCTCGGCTGGGTTCTTCAGAGCCGCCTCCCTTGCAAAGCCCGACGCGCAGCCTTGGCAGACGATGTGACCGCCAAACGCAGCGCCTCTGCCGGCTTGGCTGAGTTTCGGCGCCCGTGATTGAATATAAGGAGGAGGTGGAGCCTAGCTATGTTGCTTTTATGGGTATGTTCAAAGTCACCGCAGTACTCGATGAACACTATCGAGACGTTGTTGGCTAGGCGACGCGCACATCGACACATTTCATACGCGGATCTTTTGTTAAGTTATGAGAGACTGATTACGTGGTCCGCCCCAAACTATTTTTTTTTTTTTTTAGTAGCTGTATGTGCACATCAACACATTTCATACGGGGATCTTTTACTACATTATGAGAGAGACTGATTACATGGTCCGCCCCAATCTATTTTTTTTTTTTGGAGCTGTATACACACCTACCTGTTATTTGGAACCCACAAAACTCTCGTCCTCTGCACCCGTGCAATCCATTTTTCACAACAAACAGGGTCTCTTTCAAACTTATGAAGCGTAATTCCATTCTCCCGAATGTTCAAGCAATGTCCAGCAATGCAATGAGCCGGCATTTGGGCTAACACGAAGGAACAACGAGCTACCTTCCCACAGGTAAAACTAATAGAAACAAACGAGTCCACTTGAGGGCACTACTGCCTCCAACGTCACTTCCTGCTTCTTGTCGAAAACAAACCCCTCGAGAGGATTTTCATGGCATGAGTTTCAAAAAGCCATATACGTCAAAATCATGTTTTGTGGTGAAAAAACAGATGGGTCCACACCGGCTGCCGTTTTTCATTAATAACATACTAAAAATCATCCATTTCATGACACTTGACCTTTAAAAAGCGTGTTTTGATGAGGTGACTAAAATGACTTTAAGCTTGTGGGAACGCTAAAACAAGTTTCTAAACTCGTGACGTCATTTTATTATTAGCCACTGCGATTAATATAAATTGACAGCTGTAAAGTTGTCTACTGCATGAGCGTCCGAACTTTCTTCCAAGTGCAGTATACAAGGATACAAGTACCATATTAACATTCTTCACATTTTCATTTAATATACTAGAACCAATACATCAGTATAGGTAAGGATGTGTGAAGCAAAGTACATATTGTTGTGTATTCATTATCTATATTTAAAAAATAAATAGCCTTTGATAAAGCAGTTTTAAAGTAAAAGTTTTTTTTTTCTGTAGTTTTGGGTGGCCACTATAGTGACCATCTATTCCACGAGAATAGAGCTTGTCCTGTACTGAGCACCAGCAGTATCACATCTCACATTCTGAACAAAAAAAAAGTGCACTCTGGACTAAGATGACCTTGAAACAGAAGAAGAAGACGAAGAACGTGGAGCAAACAATTATGATTCACATTATTTGCTACTGTAACTGAATTATCTTCATTTCATTTGGGTGTTATGAATAGGAATCTTGTTACTATTTTAGTGATGTGTGGAAAGTTAATGTAGGGAGTGAAAGATGACAACAAATCTCTTTTTCCATTCTCCTGCCTTGACATTGTGTCACAGTACATATTTCCTTCCAGGCGAATGATAAGGGCCATGTCAGTTTTGAATTTTGGTACACGCTGCGGGCCAGTCGAGGCTGGGTCACAAATGGGCCATGTTCCGTACTTTAGATAATGGTCTCACTTTAAAAAAAAAAAAAAAAAAAAACAAAAATGTCTAGAAATAGACCATCATATAAAACATCACAATTTCTTGAAGGTGTTAGATCAAGGCCAAATCACTCCACTGTGTTGCTCAACTGTGTAAAATGTCCATTTGCTCTTGATTTACTACACGTCATGTCTCCACTGAGTACACACTTATTTCTGTGTACTTTGTGTTAAGCAGGAGGATGGCGGTGAATGTCCACTCCACGTCAATGACCATAGAGAACCTGAGTCGCCATGACATGTTGGCGTGGGTCAATGACTCTTTACAACTCACCTACACCAAGATTGAGCAACTCGGTTCAGGTAAACACGCGCACATGCACGCACGCACGCAACATTATGATCACACTATGATATGTTCTCCTCAGGTGCAGCATACTGTCAGTTCATGGACATGCTGTTTCCAGGGTGCATTTTGTTGAAAAAAGTCAAATTTAATGCCAAACTGGAGCACGAATACATCCACAATTTCAAGGTTTTACAAGCTTCATTCAAAAGGATGTCTGTAGATAAGGTAAGCATGCACATTTCACTAGAAAAAAAACAAATAAAAACTTTTGGCAGTTGCTCAGATGGTGGAAAGTCCCATTCAGGTGTTCCATTTGAGGATTCACTTCAAACACCAAAATTCCCCCTCATGGTGAAAAATGGATCAAATTGTGAGAATCATCAACTAATTTCTTTTTGAAGAAATGTGTTAAAAGCCCTTAGAGTTGAACATGTGGTATCGGGACACAAAGATCAATTCCCACTGGCCCTTAAAGGTCAAGTGTCATCCCTGTAAACAATAACTATAAAATAGATATTGAAATGAAAAAATACACATTGTTCACTTAAATGTGCATACGAAAAAATAAATATAAGGAGAGAGCGCGTCATCCATGCTCAAAGTTGCGGAAGTGTCATTCGACATCCAAGTGGTCGCCATATTGGCTGTGTCTACTGTCCGTGACGTCACCCTGGACATTCGCCATTGAAAACATGCTGTGGCTCCGACTATGGGACACGCCCCTTCAGATACGGAAGCTCTTTTTGAAGAAAAGAACATCTCACAATCGAGTGAACTGTCCGGGGCAATATTACACTATTGTTTTGAGCCATATTTAGATGATATGCTAAATACTTGTAACAACAGACTCCCAGACAGTATGTATGAGCCAGCCCGGCCGAAGCCGTGCTCGTCCACAAGGCATGACGCAGAAGCCGTCCGACGTGCACATCGACACGTTTAGCACGCCTGTCATATGTACGTGGATCTTTTGTTACGTTATGAGAGACCGATTACGTGGTCCGCCCCAAGCTATTCTTTTTTTTTTGGTAGCTGTCATTTGGAACACATGAAGCTCTCGTCATCTGCACCCGTGCAATCCATTTTTCACGACGAAACGGGTCTCTTGCAAACTTATGAAGGGTAAATCCATCCTCCCAAGTGTTTGAGCAATATCCAGCAATGCAACGAGCCGACACTTACCTTTAAAGAGCATCTAATTATGTTATACCTGAATGCAATGAAGATGCCCCTCTCTCTTTTAGATTATTCCTGTCGAGAGACTAGTTAAAGGCAAATTCCAGGACAACTTTGAGTTCCTTCAGTGGTTTAAGAAGTTTTTTGATGCAAACTACGATGGAAAAGAATACGATCCTTTACTGTTACGGCAGGGCCTAGAGGGAACACCGCCACCTAATTCAGGTACAGTGTAGTATGTGCAAGGTTGCGTTTGTGTGTGTGTGTGTGTGTGTGTGTGTGTGCGTGCGTGCAAGATACAATCACCTGTGTGTGTGAAAATAGGTTTCATTTCATGTCTCTTCCTCTTGATGCAACCACATCCCCACCTCTAACACAGGTGACCCCATTGTGCACAAACCCAAAAGATCTGCTCACTCAGGTAACACCCATTGTGACCTATGTGTGTTTTTGTTTGTTCATGCTCACTAAATGTTTTCCTCACATACTCTAAACCCGGATTGCTGTTGTGTGCTGTTTGCTCTTGTGAGATAAGGTGTTATAATTGTCACAATATTTAACACAAATTATTGTTGGACTGTGTTTCATAATACTCTAGATGTAGTCAGGCTATGCCAGGTGGCAAAAGTTGAGGAAAGAAACTAAAACAGAAATGATGTTTTGTGGCGTGGAGATATAATGATACAATGATATATTTTGTAAAGTGTGTTGACAGTCATTAGCCATTTCTAGTTGGGTCTCCCAAAGTATGATCATGGGAAATAGCCTTATTCCTTCCAGTAAGAACATTGCTAACATGAGGACCACTGTTAGGATTTTACTTAAAAATTTTCTTTTTTTTAATAAAGTTTGCTGTTTGAAAAATGTGCAAATTAAAGTTACAGAAATATTAAAATAAGTTGGTAAGACTTTTCCTTGTTTGGATTTTACCACCCACACAAACAGGTCAAATTAAAGTAGAACTTTCAAAATAAAAGTATCAGATAATGTTTTATTTTTACTTCATTAAGACTTTGAAGGCGGGCCTGGATGGGCCACACATTGGCTAGGTCTGGAATAGATCATAGTAATACAGTGGACCCTGACATTTGCATCTTATAGGAACTGAGCACAACTCCTAATAGTGCAAATCTGTGAATATACATCTATCCATCCATTTTCTTTGTCGCTTAGCCTCACGAAGGTGCTGGAGCCTATCCCAGCGGTCAACGGGCAGGAGGCAGGGTACACCTTGAAGTGGTTGCCAGTCAATCGCAGGGCACATAGAGACGAACAACAGCCGCACTCACAATCACACTTAGGGGCAATTTATAGTGTCCAATTAATGTTGCATGTTTTTGGGATGTGGGAGGAAACCGGAGTGCCCGGAGAAAACCCACGCAGGCACGGGGTGAACGTGCAAACCCCACACAGGCAGGGCGTGCATCTAACCCGGGTCCTCAGAATTGTAAGGCCAACGTATTACCAGCTGAAACACTGTGCAGCATAATCTGTAAATAAGTGACATTATAATAGCAGTAAAGTTTTTTTGTTTGTTTGTTTCTTTTTATCCCCCAAAAGTATTGAATAACCTGAGATCTCACAAGTAAGAGTTTTCCGCAACAACAGAAATGGGTTTGACTGCCGACCAGTTCTGGGTGTAGAAGCTATCTCCTACCCAGTCAATGTAACAAAGCGAGCTGGTGCTCTGTGTCGTTTATTGATTTTTTTTTCATTTTTTTTTTAAGGCCCTTATAGCAATGAGCAACAAATATACTAGAGCAGGGGTGTCTAGCTC
The DNA here is from genome assembly GCF_019802595.1 of Syngnathoides biaculeatus. Lineage (NCBI taxonomy): Eukaryota > Metazoa > Chordata > Actinopteri > Syngnathiformes > Syngnathidae > Syngnathoides > Syngnathoides biaculeatus. The sequence goes on from NC_084662.1 coordinate 18,291,194, forward strand.
AGGGGCCACATGGAGTAAAATCTATTACCAAGAGGGGCCTGACCAGTAAATCCTGGCCTATATATACCAAGTTATCTATTTTATAACTTAACTCTCTGGACCAAATAAAATTTTGCAGAGAAAAAAATCTGATGCTTTCAGAAAATTATACTCTGGACTTAAAATTTTTGATTATATTAAACCTGTTGCAAATTTCCAACCTCTACCCGGAAGGGGTTAAAATAAAAAACTTCATGATTGTTTTCTTTGCTTTAATACAGTCCAAAATAGTGCAACCCCTACATCATTATCAATTATAAAACATTTTGTTTTAATTCTCAGGAATAAAAACACACACAATGCCTCAGATATTCACGTAAGTATATAAGAGAACACGGAACTATATCAGGGTTTCTCAGACAGAATTATATATAAAAATAACAACCATGTTCCCTAAAGTGCAATATGAGTGTATTCTGTCATAATACTGCATAACTACTTTATTGCCCCCTAGCAACTTTTTGTTGGAGTTATTCAGGTGCTTTGTAACATCCACCATAAATGCAAGCTCTTGCATCTATTCTGCGGAATAAAATTCTAACACTTGTTTTCCCTTTTCTTCCATGAACTGTCCATTTTTTTTTCACAAATCAAAGAAACACACCTGAGGACAGAACCTTGGCTTAACCTCCTTACCTTACTTGGTATGGCAGGCCATAGATGTGGTCTTTCTCTCTGAGAAGGCTGTCAATCTGACAGTGATTCAGGCTTCTGGGTTGGATTAAATTAACAGTTTTGCAACTCTACACCTCCTGGTGCAAAATACAGTGAAAAGTCCAAAAATCACATCGTCCTTTTGCAGATTGCGCTCGCTCTCTGAACTTTGCGACAACACCCATTTTTTTCCCGATCATTGAGGCCGCACCATCTGTAGCCAGGCAGAGAGCGTGGGACCAGGGCTACGATAAATGTCGCGAAATTATCAGATGCTGTTGTCGTATTTTTCATTGGCACCCTGTCAATGTGTCATCAACTCCACACATGAAAACAGCCAGTTGTGCAATGTCTGTAATGTCCGTGCTTTCATCAATTGCAACTGAAAACGCAATAAATGACTTCTTTGTGCCGTAACTAGCTGTCCAAATCCACTGAAATATCAGAAATCCCGTCAGCAACCGTGCTTGTCAAGCCCATATTTGCAAGGCACGCAATCTCCGCTGCCTTCATCAAACATGTATTTTTTACAAATTCACCCTCATTAAATGGTTTTGAAGCCACTGCAATTTCATTAGAAATGAGGTCGCTAGCCTTCACAGCAGCATCACTGATGTGCTGGGTAAAGACAGATTACAGTTTCTTTCATTCATCTTCTCTCTTCTCTGCTGTCCTCGAAAGTTGTCATATTTTTGGCATGAAGACTCAAATAGTGGCGATCAAGGTTACAGTCTTTCAGCACTGCAACATGCTGTGGAGTTCACACTTCATTTATGCAGCTTTATCGAACAACTTGTACTATTATTATTTCGGAAAAGTTCAGTATTAATTTTGAAATTTTAGTCTACTTTCTACATGGCTAACATTTTCCAGGGTAGTCTCACTGTTTTATACCCACTATAGATTGATTCATCATCGGGGCTGAGATACTCAAGTTTGTATTTGTTTTTTTGTAGGTCCCATCAGAACATCTCCCACAGCACCCAAGAGTGTCGCCACACAGCAGAGGCAGATTAATGCACCAGCAGCCCGCAGAAACCCGCCCATGACTCGTAACGGAGGTGACTCAGAGCTCCTGGAGCTGAACCAGCAGGTAGCGATAGCATGGACTTTGTAGTGTCAAGGGTTCGGTTTGTCTATGCCATGGCCAGGTTGTTGTGCCTTTGATACAGCTCAGCCGCCGCTTGGGTGGAAAGATGTTTAAATTGGGGGTGGGCAGAGGGTTATGTCAAACTCACATTCTTGTCTCCTGTTTGCATACAGCTGCTTGATATGAAGCTGACTTTGGACGGACTAGAGAAGGAGAGGGACTTTTACTTTGGCAAGCTGAGAGACATTGAACTGATTTGCCAGGATGGAGATAACGAAAGCAACCCAGTCCTCAACAAAATCATTGACATACTCTATGCTACGGAGGTAAATCGATTTCATACAAAACAGAGATACTTCAGAGAAGCAAGTCTTGTGTCATTCCTCAGTAAAGACATAAACAATCAAAGTTTTGTTTTGGGCTTTTAACATTAGTCACTGAAATGAGTGTAGTCAGTGCTGGTTGAAAGATTATATTAAGATGGGAAAGCACCAACTGGGTATACATTTAACCTGACTATCTTGTAAGACCGCAAAGACTTCTGTTTTCAATAGCAAATGATAATCGAATAAATGTGCCACAGTATCCCCTTCAGAAAACCTTTTTTTGACACTCTTGTTCTGCGAGGGTGAAACCAATTTTAACATTTAAAAATAAAACAACGACAGAAGGAGTTATCAACCTTAACCTGGCCTATATTACACTGAGTTGCCATGACATGCATACTACATTTCTTCTTGGCCTCTATTACAATTCTATGCACCCCTGACAATTTTCCACTTTTTTTTTTTTTTTTTTTTTTTTTTACAGGAGGGGTTTGCACCACCAGAGGATGAGGACATTGATGAAGGGGCACGAGCAGACCAGGACGAGTTCTGAGCTCTTCTTTTGTATCCCCTCTAATTAATTTAACCTTCATAACCACAGAAAATGTTCCCCTGTCATTTTACTTTATTTTTTTTTACAAGGTTCCCCTGACTCTTCCCATCTTGTTTGTGGCTGTTCATTATCACATTGTTTTTTTTGAGGTGGTGGGGGCAGGGGGTTGTTTTTTTTACAGTCCAGCTTACAAAAAGCAACAATGTTTGGGCCTATTGGTCTACACTACGAAACCAGAGGTGCCAGCTGCTCGGTGTGATTCCCCACTCATACATTAAGGGCCATACCTTGTTTTATGCACCTAACTAGCGCACCTTTTACCTTCGCGGGTTCACCAGTAATGACTTCTAACATCCACCGTGCGTAACAGGCGAATGTGCATAACCGCCCATGGTTTGAATCATGTGACTCATCGAAGGCCTAAGCTCACTCTAATTATTGGAGCGTGGACTTTTCCCTAAGTCGTGAATGGCATACGAATCTATTTGGAAAATTTATCTGAGTTGAACGAACTTCCGTAAGAGATACCGAAGTTAATTGGCACCAGTGCGATGTGTGCAGCGCTCAAATAACATGCTATCCCTATAAAAGTGTATTCTGTGTGAAATGGATCCGGTACAAGTGATTTAATCAGAATTCTCTGCTTAAGACTGAATGCATGTTTGGTTGTCCATCATACGAAAGTGGGTGAACCAGCTATTGTTTATCAGCAGTGCGCTGCAACCATCTTGCACCACATACCAGGGGCTAGTCATTTAAACAGATCTCATGACTGTCATAGCTCAAATAAAAACAATGATTCAAAATCTAACACAGCACACCATGATGATGACTTCAGTTGTGAGCGTCACATCCACATAAACTCCAAGCCGCGACAGCACGTTTGAAGTCTGAGGTCCCTTGGCGCGGCTATTTGACAATTAATATGTAATGTCGATGTTCAGCCATCTTCCTAATGTGGTGGGGACACATTACGACTGTTGGGTAGTCGCTGAGTGGTTGAGTGCTGAGTGGTTATAATGGCCAGCTGTGTCCTACACCACCATCACGAGGCCTGTAACTTGGCCAACAAAACAGTTAACTGGATCAAAACGTGCAACGTGGTGTTTCATGTTCATCGGGTGCTAGACCTCAGTCCGTCGGAGAATAGGTACCACCAGATTTGACAGCACCCACCTTTCACGGTTCCTCCAACTAGAGTGCGGAGCTGTCACGTAGATGTGTGAATTACATTTTTCGAGTTGACTGGACAAAGCGCACAGCTACAAAATGTGCAGTTGTGCTCCCCTTTTCTGATTTATGCACACACGATGATGTGACCCAAGAGCATCGAGATTAAAGTATTTACAGCCCGGAAACATCTGTAGTGTATGAAGATGCAGGCGGCTTTCTCCCACCGTGCACTTTTGATTGGTGACTGAGTTTTGAAACAGTCATTAGAAATTGCTGCAAATATGCGAAATCATTTTTCCCACACTATCCATGTTGTAGGATCTGCGTTGCTGGTGTTGGTAAGATTAGAAATGATGCAAATAAATATATTTTGCATAGTGAATCTAGCCTGTAGACATATCACAAACTTGCTCACATGCATATGGATAAAAATGTCAGATGAAAGCCTTTATTGATCAAAATAACCCCAATAAGTTTAACTGTTTTGAGTAACCTGATATATTTATGATTTTATTTATTTTTTTTAAGCAGCTTTATTGCTTGGAAAGGTTTGTGAGTGAAAGTTGCACTAAATGTAGCAAAGGAAGCCCACATAATGATCATAATTGCCAACAAGCAGTGATTGGCCGCAGCCGGAAATATGCAGGAAGATGCATTTTTATATCCAACCATTTTCTAAGCCCCTTATCCTTATGAGGGTTGCGGAAGTGCTGGAGCCAGTCCCAGCTGTCGTTGGGCAGGAGGCAGGGTACAACCTTAACTGGTTGTCAGCCAATCGCAGGGCACATGGAGATAGACACCAGTCGCTCTGACGATCACACCTAGGGGCAATTTAGAATCTCCAATGAATGCATGTTTTTGGGATGTGGGAGGAAACCGGAGTGCCCGGAGAAAACTCACGCAGGCACGGGGAGAACGTGTAAACTCCACACAGGCGAGCCGGGATTTGAACCCCGGTCCTCAGAACTGTGAGGCCAACACTACAGCTGCTCCACCGCGCCACCCAATTTTACATTTTGTAGCTTTCTTTTTTTGTAAACCACATTGATTTGCTAAAAAATCCAAGTCAGTTGTCATTGTGAAGTGTATTTAATAGAAAGATGTCAGATTGATTTTTTTTTTTAAATGGAGACAAGTAAGTCAAAGACTACTAAGTTAGTAATGGTTGATTTTATGCTCAACATTGTAGCTGCTGTTATATTGCTGTATTTAATTGATTTTTCATATAAAACTTAACACTAAAATGCCACAGTGTGGTATGTTGTCACTTGCAGCCCAGCTGTGTGCTCAAAATGAATTGGTCTTTTTTTGGAGAACTGAATTACAGCAGATGTTGCTCATTTTGCCTCCAAGTTGTGATAAACACCTGGACTTACTGTTGGAATTAAATAAAGCTGTGAGGTTAAAAAACCATTGTCATTGTATTTCATAATTCATAAAATGTTAACTACACTGGATATAGCAATGTAACATGTAATTCATGTAAAATCCTCATCAATTATGCTTTTAAGAAACAAACATACAATATACACACTACACATCCCAGTTATGTAACTCAAGAAGTCCTTTCAGATCACAAAGTGTTTCCCAGATGTTTGTTTTCACTTCTATTTTTACAGAGCATTCATTTCACAAGTAAAGCATTTATACAAAGTGCTTTGAATATGAGAAATCAAGTTTACCATAGCTACTCACATTTCATTTAAATAATTAGAAAACTAAAGCACGTGAACATGGTCTTCATATCACTATTGTAATATATTGTATATGTAACAGGATGGTTAAATATTGCATAAAGGCAAAAAAGGCAAGGAAAAACAACAGTAACGTAAGGAACGTCTTGAAAGCTCGTTTTTTGCACCTAATATTGGCATTAAATACATTTCTTTCATAAAGACAAAGTAGCTTTATATTTGTGGATTTAAAACTTTGAAAAATGTGATAATGGTTATAAAACTTCAAAATTTTCTGTTTTGTTATGATAAAATTACATTTTGCAGTGTAATTCAAAATTACGAAATATTCATCAAAGAAATCTAAAGATTTCTGCATAGTAAACTCAATTTATGGGTATGTGTACATTTCTACAAGTGGATAAGAGTATGAGTGTCACAGAGGGCACAGTTCTAGAGCATACATTTAACAAAGGATTTAACGGTTTATGTGTGACAGAAGGACCTTATAGGAGAGTGGTGTCAAACTCAAGTTTCATTGTTTCGGTTTTCTTCAGTGGGCCGTTATGATTGTGAATTTGTACTAATGTATACTCGTTATATTAGTTCATTTGAAATTATTGCAGTGTAATTCAAAATTACGAAATATTCATCAAAGAAATCTAAAGATTTCTGCATAGTAAACTCAATTTATGGGTATGTGTACATTTCTACAAGTGGATAAGAGTATGAGTGTCACAGAGGGCACAGTTCTAGAGCATACATTTAACAAAGGATTTAACGGTTTATGTGTGACAGAAGGACCTTATAGGAGAGTGGTGTCAAACTCAAGTTTCATTGTTTCGGTTTTCTTCAGTGGGCCGTTATGATTGTGAATTTGTACTAATGTATACTCGTTATATTAGTTCATTTGAAATTAGAAGTCACTAAAAAAATTTGTTCAAATATGTTAAAAGTGGCATTGCTAACAAAAAACAATGCTTGTGATATCTCAGTGTTATAAAGGCAATTAGCCATTTTGTAACCCCCGGACCATAGGTTGGACACCAACGTTGCAGCTCATAAGACGGTGGCGTGGTGACGTCACACGTAAATCGACGTGCCACGTTGACGTTGGAATGATGACGACTGCGCTTTGCGTAGTTTCCCACAATCCTCTCTGATTTGGTAACAGACGGGCCAGCGAGAAGCGTAGAGGACTACACTCAATCGCCTGATAGGGACTGCAAGCATGGCTTCGAGCAATGGTGCGGTGGGCAAATGGGTTGTGGTGAAGAAGGGCAAGAAAAGTAATAGCACGGGGGGTGGTAAAAGCTCGGCGGAAAGGAAAGGTAACTCGGTGGACAGGAGAGCTCTTGGGGAGTCCAATTTGCCATACAGACGTAAGTGAACACGGCCCACTGTTCTCTTGTTTCCGTAGCTCCAGCAGAATTACCTCCAGTCGAAGTCTGGAGCTCCTTTTGCAGTTTTGTACTACCCTGGATTAAAGCAACCAAAAGCTGCATATTGCACATTAATTATTATACTGTTAGATATCCGCGCACGCTAGTTAGTTAGTTAGCTAGCTAGTTTAGCATCGCGCAATACGTTACACCATCCTTTTCATGTGGTTGTTCTGCGTGAACATTTTACATACTCTGTAAGTAATAGTTGGCAAAATCATGGCTGTGGCTCGATTTTGAAATGTATGAAGTGTTGCTGCGCGTTCAGACTCTGCAGTTAGCTTAAACGCGATGTGTCAACAAGAGGCAACGTCGTCGTTGCGAGTCTGCTACTCGTAAGCATGAGGTTAGTAGATAATTGCCTCTGCAAAACGTGTCAAGACGATTCTAATGGCGTTTGTATTGTCTTTTTTTTTCTTTTGGGTCACCACACCTACACTAAACTCCTTTGCTAATTATCCCCAACAGCTTACTCAACGGGTGGCACTCAAGGCAACAGTAGTACTTTCTCTTCTAAACCGTAATTTTGTCCTGGCCTCACATTTATCTGCATGTATAATTTTTACCTCACTTTGACATCGATTTAATTTAATCAATGAAACCAAAGTATCATGGAAGTTTAGCTAAGTGGATCACAGTACTAAAAAGATGGTGAAAACTAAGAGGCGTTAACTTTCCTATGCTAATGCTTATCCTCATTGTGGTCATTTGTGAGCTGGAGCCTGTCCCTGTTGGACCAACAGGTCCAACCACCAACCATTGTTGCAGACAAGCAGTCAGCTGTCCATCGTCATAATGCCAGATTTTTGTTGCGTCTCTGGATGTGGAAATCGCGGAAACAGAGACATTGGGAAGCGGTAAATAAATAAATAAGTAAATACAATTTCAGGAAGGTCTTTCAAATCTTTTGAAGGTATGTCGTTGTGGAGAGTATACGGATCAATATCTTCACAGAGTTTGATCTTCTGTACATATCTAGCTTTGGGCGACATGGTCGAGTGAATTAAAGTAGGCAGCAAACATCCGCCGCTCGCCGCTTACACATGGGTCTGTGGACGTTGCCATGGTGATGTCGTCTGCAACGCCTAGCTTGTCTGTAGAAATGGTGGCAATTATCACGTGATTGGAACCAAGGATAGCAGTGCACTCAGACATTATTCAGTCACACCACCAATGGACAATTTAGCCTTCAATAAACAACTTCATGTTTTAACAGAGTGAAAGGAAGCGTGAATATCCAGGGAAAACCCACGCAAGCACTTACAGCCTAGGGTATGTTCAGATATTTAATCTGATGATCTTGGTGTGCTCTGACAGTGCAGTTTTCAGAGAGGCACAGCCTGCGCTATTTTCTGTCAATTTACCAATGAGTGCGTCCACCATATTGAATGCATCACTTCTGCCTGTAAACGACCCGTCCATTTTGACACTCCGACCTCTCACTCTCCTCAATAAGAGTGGTCGCACTGCGCGTCACCACTCTGTGTGGCGTGCTTAATAACTGAAAGGCTATTGGAGTGAATTCCTGAACATTCCCCAAAATTCAAACCTTCAACCTCAGAAGCATAGGGCAGATATGCTAACCACTATTTCATGTTGTCCTGAAAACAGTTTTGTTTGTTTGCCGGTGGCTCAGTAGCAAGTTACTAGTTCAGTGGTCATGTTTGATCAGAATCGGATTTAATGGCCAAGTATGTAACAACACACAAGGAATTTGCCTCCAGCAGTCAGTGCCACCCTCATATGACATTCATGTTGAGTACTAAGAACAACAAACAAGAACGAAGAACAGTAGACATTCAATTATAGGAAACTTTTCTTTTTAAGAGTCACAGTTTTGCAAAGATGCAGAGTCTTCTAGCATTTAAAGCAAGTGTGTCAACGCCCCACATTAAGCTTATACAGATTGTCCTTACCCATTTGCGATTCACTGTTATAGACCAGTGCAATGACAATTGTCCAAAGAATACACTTCAGGTCCTGTGAGACTGTAATTCCCAAGAACTAGAAGGTCTCAACAGCTGACACAAGACAGTTCGACTGCATGAGACGCAACTGTGGTGAAGGATGCTTCCTGAAGTCCACAATCATTTCTACAGTTTTCCGTGTTCAATGCCAGGTCTACCACATTGGCCACACCAAATCTCCAGTCTCGGCTTTTCCTGTCTATACACAGACTCGTCGCCATCTTTGATGGGGCCGATGACTGTGGTATCATCTGCAAACTTCAATAGTTTGACGGCCAGGTGACGAGGTGCAGTCGTTTGTGTAGAGCATGAAGAGCAGAGGGGAGAGGACACAACCTTGGGGTGCACCGGTGCTGATAGTGCATGTTGATGAGTTGGTGTCCCACAGCCTCGCCTGCTTCGTACTGCCTGTCAGGAAGTTGTAGATCCACTGGCAGATGGTAGGCGAGAGGCTGAGCTGGAGAAGCTTGGAGGAAAGGAGTTCAGGGATGACGGTGTGAAAGGTAGAGCTGAAGTCGACGAACAGGATCCTCGCATAGGTTCCCTCACTGTCACCATGTTCAATGATGAAGTGCAGACTCAGGTTGACGGGATCATCCGCATACCCGTTAGCTCGATAGGGAAACTGCAGTGGGTCCAGCTGGGGACCCTTGACCCTCTTGAGGTGGTCCAAAACAAGGTGTTCAAAGGAGTTTATGACCACAGATGTCAAGGCAACAGGCCTGTAGTCATTAAGACCTGAGACGGCTGCTTTTCATTGGGACTGGTATGATGGTGGAACATTTGAAGTAGGTTGATTGATGAAACGGTCAAATCTCTCTGACAAATCTGCAAACAATAATCAATGCCTAGTAGATAAAAATCCAAGTAATGAGCAGGAATGTAGCCTAAAGCTAACCTAGTAAAGCTAGCGACATTTCCTCTTAAAAATAGAAGAAAAAGTATGCTGCAATAAAAGTACTCCGACAAGGGAAATAACTATTCAAAAAGTTCTTTTATACATCTCTGGTTCTCAATTATGCAGGATTTTTTTTTTCTACTGTGGTGACTCAACACAAATGTGTATGCAAGTCAGGACACACCATAGTCTATCACAAAAATGTCATAAGGCAGTAATATCGTCAGAATGTGATTGTGTATGAAAACACGTCATGGATAGGCCATAGGCAACAGTCAAATGAATAATTACATGTAGAGTGGTAATTTAGCTTACCTTTTTGGCGACAGTCTCACAAGTGCTGGATAAACATTACTTTACACACACGTTCATAACTTCAAAATGTCACCTTTGTCTTATTTTAAATTGAGGACTCCCTGTCCTGTATCGTCTACTGGTGGTAGAACGATCAGATGTAATTACACGTTTTATGATCCTATACTGTATTAGCATGCCTGTTTTATAAATTTGATGTATGCTATAGTCGGCGTATACATTTTGACCGTATGCATGACGGCAGATGCTGCATGTGCTATGTTCTTCTAGGTCATTTTTGTACTCTATTTAAACATATTGTTCAATTTATATTTCGACACTTTTTCCACCTTGGCTTTTGACTTCCACTGCAGGTTTTGTATAGACTGGAGGGAAAGAAGCGCCTGTTCTCAATTTATTGCATCATTTTACACATCTCGACACAGATCCAAATATCCAATATGAATTCAGGTTTCTAAGCAACACCTGCCAACACCAACTTTCTAGATTGTGGAGGGGACTGTGTGCTGTGGCCCATGTATGGTTACACCCTGAAAACTAAAAAATATATTCTCTGCATGATTTAGAGACCAGTGAAGCACAAGTGCAAAATTTCAGTCCCTGAATCCAACTTTTTTTTTTTTTGTCTTATGTAAACCTGGCAATCGGAATTTGATTATTTGAGGTTTTTACCAATAAAAATTGTCACGTGGATGTTTAGTTTAACTCTGTGGGAAATTATTGGAATGTTCCCTTGTCTTGCAGTATCAATGTGTTGCAATTTGACCAATTTGCAGCATCAAATCATGCTGTTGCTAAAGTGCCTGCTATGAATGAGCACCAACTTCCTTCAGTTAATTGTGAGATGGGTCATCTGCTTGTGTGAGGCTACGGTGTCCACCCTGGATTTAAAATAAATAAATAAATAAATAAATAAAATTGACTGGGCATAAAAAGACAAACGGCAATTCACTCACTTTTACACCTCAGGACACCAGAATTTCTTGTTTTATGATGGTACCGATTTCTGTTTCGTTGCAGCCCGAACTACTTTCTGCAGTGGTTTGTGTGTGTTTTGTGTGTATAGATGTCTATGTAGGTATTCCACTGGATTCTTTAAAAAAATTATTTACACCTATAATAGTTTGCGGTAATTATGAATATACAGCTGTGTCAGTGAATGCTGCATACGCTGTCAGAAATAGAATAGAAATGGAACTCCGGCGTACAAAAAGGATCTCTTGTACTCTGCAGGTGAGTAAATAATTATTCTTGAATAGCGTTTGAGAAAATATGATAGTTTAGTTGATTGTTAGCAAATATTCAGACTTTGCCTGTGTGGCTCCCAGTTTTTCCGTTTGTTGTCCATTGAGCAGTTATAGTACCGCTATCATTTAAAAATGTTTTTATTTTTTTTCCCAGCTGTTGAGGGAGCCAAGGGATGGGCGATTATGCAATTAAGCAACTTGTGTGTATAATTTGTCTTAATACCAATTCATTGCAAAATGTGTTATGACTGGAGAGGGTTAGATCAGCACGGACATGGGAGGGAGCAAAAAGGGGCAGGAATGCAACACTTTTATAATTGCAAAATACCACCAAGTGCTGTCGAGAGAGACTGTGCTGTATGTTCATAGAGCCAATAATCGCTGCCTTGGATCCCACAGAGCCCACAATCATGTCGCACACCATGTTTGAAGCCTTCGAGAAGATCTCAAAGAAACCGAACAAGGAGCAGGTTCCACCACCACCGCCACCTGAACCTCAAAAAAAGAAGTCCTCTCCAACGAAACCATCCAAGAAGTTGTCCTCCAGTACTGCATCCTCCCCTGCCACTCACAAGACTTTGGAAGAGGCCTTTAAAGCGGTGAGTCATCAAAATTTTCAGGTATAATTTGGTCTTGCTTTTTTTTTTTTTTTTTTATGAAGAGTTGGGCTGTTGTGTCTCCATTTTTTTTTACCCCACTTTTTTTTCTTTTAAGTTGCCTTTTGAACATACACTAAGAGTTATCGTAAAGAGTTTGTTAAAGCTTGGATATATCTTGATGGCCCATTGTCATATCACGAACCAGACAAAAGCTGATGCACACGAAGCGCTACGAGGCACACTATCACATGCTGAATTCCAGTCTATCTTTTCCTCAATTGCTCTTTGTTAAATGTGTGGTATTGAAGTCTCCCTGTGTCATCAGCTGAATGTTGCAGATCTGAAAGAACAGTTGGCTAAGAGTCAGGCGATTTTCTCCCAAAACCCATCGGTGTGGTCAAAAGACCTGGCGGGATACCTCAACTTCAAGCTGACTGCACCAAATGTGGAGCCAACTCTCAGCAGCTATGCTCACGGTGTGTCCATTTTCTACATGTCCATGTCCACTTAAGAATGGAAGTAGTTGCTTCTACTAAATGGTAGTACTAACATCCAGTCATCCATCCTTTTCCTGTACTGCTTGTCATTAAGAGGAAACCTATCACTGTACACCTGGGATTGATTGCCAGGGCATCCATTCAGTCATCCTTCCATCCATCCATCAATCTTCTACTGCTTATGTGAGGTCGGTGCGCGGAGGCTGTAACTTTAAGCAGGGACCCTCAGACTTCCCTTTCCCTAGCCACTTCATCCAGGTCTTCTGGGGGGATCCTTGTGTGTTCCCTGGCCAGCCGAGGGACGTAGTCTCTCCAGCGTGTCCTTGGTCCTTCACTGGGTATCCTTCCGGTAAGATGTGCCCAGAACACCTCATCAGAGAGGCATCCAGGAGGCATCTGAATTCGATGCACCACCCACCTCACCTGGCTCCTCTTCAATGGAGAGGATCAGCGGCTCCACTCTGAGTCCCTCCTGGATGACAGCTTTTCATGCCGTCTCTTAGGGAGAGCCCGGACACCCCGCAGATAAAACTCATCTCAGCTGCATGTATCCGGGATCTTTCTTTTTTGCTCATGGCCAACACCTCCTGACCATAGTTAAGCGTAGGAACGACCTGTAAATTGAGAGCTTCGCCTTTTGTCTTATCTCCCCCTTTACCACACCGGACCAATACAAAGTCCGGATTACTGCAGTCCCAACAACAGGACACTGCTGGGGTTCTGATCGGGCGTCCCTGGTGACCTCCAATCCATTTATATTCGTCACTTTTTGCCATGCTTTGTCAGCTCCCTCACCTAGGAGCTGTTTTTCATAGGTGGCCCTACCAGGGGCATCAAGCCCCTGACAACATAGCTCCTAGGATCGTTGGGACAAACAAACTCCTCCACCTCGATAAGGTTAGGGCTTCCAGGAGTGACAAATAATCGCATGGCATATTAAGACAGACAACCTTTAGTAGGTGTAACAGTAGTTTAATCATTTTGAGCATTGTCAAATTGCGCATTTTTATTGATAATTCCCCCCCCCCCCCCCAACATTATTATTTTTGGTATGACACTGAACATACAAGCGACAACTGCCTATCTCACAATGTTTATAAGTATGGGGCGGGGGTGGAGAATTATTGGATCACCTTTAAGAGGATTCTTCCTTGGCTTTTGTCTCTTTGGGGGAAACTTTTTTTGTATGATCCTGCTGCCAAATTGGCAATTAAAATAAATTTACCATGACTGTGGAGAAAAAATGTATATAGGACTAGGGGTTGCTCACTTTCTGAAAAGTCTTGTCTCTCAATTTGTATTGTAATACCTTTTTATGTTTCTGACTTTTGTCCACAGACTACCCATACTGTCTTGCGAGCAAAGAGCTGAAAGCTGTCATCAAAGGCTTTATTGGGAATTGCAATGACACCCTGCCAGATTTCTTTGACCACTGTCTTTACAGCATGCTCCGAGAACTCGAGAGGCACTCTGGTAGGGGATGTCACAATCGCATTACACCATAGTCTGTTATGTAACGCTGTCTTGGTCAATCCGCAATATAGAACAGGAAAATATTTGCTCAATAGCAACGATCAATCAGATGGAAAAAAAGATGATAAAAAATTGGATATCTGTTTTTTACAATTCTTTGACACCCAACTGAAACACTAGACACAAATGGACTAAAAAATCAGAATATGTAGACATTGTAAGCTATTGGAAACATTTCATCTTTACACCTTAGCAGCTTCTTGCCTTTGTTTCCAGGGGAGCCACTACATGGATACAGAGTTTGCATTCAAGCCATTTTGCGAGACAAACCCAAACTGGCAACACAAAACTTGCCTACGGTGAGTGTTAAGCGAGGTACACGTGCACCACTTGTTAACATGTAAAACAATTTCAAGTGAGAGAGATCTGAGACGTCGAGCGAGAAATTGCCATCTTACTGCTGTTATAGTCTGTGGTGTGCTCAAGATGACCAACTCAAGACTGATATGTGAGAGACTGAATTATGCTACGAGGAATCCAGGCTGCTGGAATATGCAAAGAATACCAAATAGTAATCCTTAGTTTTTATGGTAAACTGCATTGTGATTTTCCTTGTCACTTAATCTGTGGTGAATGACTTATGACCAACCAACTCAACCGCTCAACACAACAGCGCATGTTTTAGCTCCCTTACTAATCGGGTATTATGTTTCATGTCAGAATCACATAGATGGAAGCTCAGCAGGAGTCACTGTTGACCACACAAAAATTGGCGATCAGAAATATTGAGTGCGTTTAATATTTGATATTGTCAGCCCTGACTGTTTATTAGATAGATCAGGGGAGGGGAAAGACAATCACTCAGCACACCCTGCACCACGGAATAATCGCTCAGATAATCTTTTCTGATAATTTGCCCTCTAATATTTTAGCATATTGAGTTAAAATAACTTTTTTGATTACTGTAATTAATTTTTTAAAAACCCCATCACGACGAGTGCCAATGCGCAACTTATTTTGTGAGGCCACTTGTGATGTGTTAGAATGATGAAAAGTCAGCTCTAAAGAATTGTGATGAAATGTTTCCATTAGTTTGATATGTTGAGGAGAAAAAAAAAAACAACAAGTTCACTCGTTCCTTCCTCAGTATTTGGAGTTGCTGCGATCAGTGCAGAATCATCCCACCAAGTGTTTGACCATCATGTGGACTCTGGGCCAGGCAGGTTTTTATGACCTGAGCCAGGGACTAAAAGGTAATGCTCGACCCCCTCTTCACCTCTGTCTTGTTTTGGATCTAGCCATGATGTGTTGTTTGAAATAATGCCTTGGTGCTGTGGACGGACTAACCTCTCTCCAACTTCAGCGGTACTAAACTAAAAACTGTGTAGGAGGTTATTGAAGCAAAAGAGCACTGCAAGCTTGACTTGGTGCTCAGTGGGGCCCAATAATTCTTAGTTAACTAAAAAATCATTAATTGCTGGACTCTGTCTGAAACAGATTTTAAATTTTGTAATGGGATACACTGTAACCTGTATGAGTAAATCAGTCTGAATCTCTTAGCTTAGTAAATGTCTCGTAAGGAGGGACCTCTGTTTAATAAAGGCCAGGTTGATAGCTTGGTTTACACACTAAGTTTTAAAAAAAAACTACCTTTGCTACCGAGGTTCGAATTCATTACAAGTGTTGGCATGGACGTTAGAAGGCTGAGTTGTGCTTTTTCTCATGCTGTATAACTATGATTCACTCCATTTCATGCATCATACTTGTCACACATGGGTATCTTTGTTGTTTTGATCTAAACTGGGCCCTCGTATGGCTCCAAAAATACTATTTATACCATAGTGGTGATAGGATGCCAAATCATATAACTTTTGGGGAAAAAAGTAATAGTCCCCCTTCCATGTAAACGCTCTACTTGGTGTACGTTGTTGACTTTTGTGTTTCAGTGTGGCTTGGTATCATGCTTCCTGTCCTGGGGGTGAAGTCGCTGTCCTCATATGCCATTGCCTACCTGGAGCGGCTACTCCAGTAAGTGTACCTACCTGAGTACTACACAAATTAAAAGCCCTGCTCTCCCAAGTCTCTTGGCTAGAGGGGTTGCATGATTTTCAATTTTTAATATATTTTTAAGTCGACCCAAATGTTGTGGAAGTCAAGCTGACTAGGTTATTGATATTTTTCAGTTCAATACTGTTTGTCTTTCTTTCGGCTTGTCCCTTTTCAGGGTCACCACAGCGTGTCATCTCAGATGAACGCACATATATGTTTGGCACAATTTTTACGCTGGATCCCCTTCCTGAAGCAACCCTTCTCAGGGAGTGGAGGCCCCAGTGGGATACGAACCCACAAACCCTGGTTTACCAAACCAGTGCTCTAACCACTGAGCCACGGGGCCTCCTCAGCACAATACTGTAATTTTTAAAAATGGAGGGGAAGTCTTTCAAATCTATATTCAGAGAGAAGGGCCTGCTCATCCACTGAATTTACTTAAATCTAAGGTTTGGACAAAGTTTCTCCTTCATTAGCAGAAAAAAATGTGTCCCAACTTTTGAATAAGAGTGTACATGTAAATGATTTAAAATAAATAAAAATCCTCTTGCTCAGTGTGCTTGCCATGGGACAGTCAGGTATTATTTGCAAAACCTGACCAAAAGGGAAACCGGTCCTTGTTCCTGCCCCACCAGAGTAGCGGGGGTTCTGCATCTCACCTTTGACCCCAATGTGGATGGACGTAATCACTGACCTCTTGGTGTCA
Source organism: Syngnathoides biaculeatus (assembly GCF_019802595.1). NCBI lineage: Eukaryota > Metazoa > Chordata > Actinopteri > Syngnathiformes > Syngnathidae > Syngnathoides > Syngnathoides biaculeatus. Next base: position 18,307,895 of record NC_084662.1, read on the forward strand.
TTTGTATTGTACCCGTACTTGGTAATAAAAAATACTTAAACAATGATACAAACCCTGACAAAAATATCTTGTTCCTTTTCGAATAACATTGTCATTTTCATGTGTTTGCTGTCTTTTCCCAGCCTCCACGCAAACCTGACAAAAGGATTTGGCATCATGGGACCAAAAGAATTCTTTCCTTTGCTGGATTTTGCCTTCATGCCCAAGAATGCCCTGTCTCCAGGGTAATGTCAACCAATGAATTTTTTTTCTTTATATGATGAAAATATGCTCCCCTGAGTTAAGACCTATGCGTTTTCCCACAATTTTAAGCAGTTCTTAAAAGTTTTTATCACATATCGGCATGTTAAAAGCTTGCACATTTGCCTAAATACCCCAAAGATCAAGTACAGTATTATCGGACACTTGGCGCAAACTTTTTCTTGTCTCGCTTGTTTACCCCACCCCATGTTTTGGCATGATTGTCTTCCAGATAGTGTAGCCCGGCTGCCGCTTGAAAGTGGCTTTTGATTTCCACCCAACCTCGCTCATTGTGTCATGGGCTGAGGAAGTATCGGCGTGGGTGTGCGTGTGTGAGATCTTTATGAACACATACATTGCAGAACAGCTGGCTCACAGACACATTTTTCTAAATAGGCTGACAAGATAAGATTTGCATGGTCATTTAATTGTAATGCTTTATGGTTCGGTAGGCATTCCAGAGACCCAACTGCACTTGTGTGTAAGCCATCAAAAAGTGAATCCCCCGTAATTTGTCTCCTTTTATATGAATTTTGTTTTAAGATTCAACATTTACATTTGGGGTGCGTGTCTGTGTGCAGTCTGCAGAAGCAGCTACAGCGCCTTTACCCTCGTCTCAAGGCCTTAGCATTTGGAGCCAAACCTGAGAGCACCTTACACACGTACCTGCCATCGTTTCTGTCCAGAGCCACACCACACTGTCCGGAAGACATGAAGAAAGAAGTAAGGGGAGAACTTTTCAGTTCCCTGTAGTGGTCCGGTTGCCAGAAATGAAATATGCAGACTATTCACGCTGTCTTCCTATTTTTTATTTCAGTTGCTCAACAGTATGACAGAGTGTTTGTGTGTAGATGTTCAGAGTTTAGGTGTGTGGAGGCAGCTCTACACTAAACATTTAGCTCAGTCCAGGTGTGTTCTACACACACTCGCACACAAGCATTCACACTTTGTCTTGATTTTTAAAATGCAGAACTAAAAAAAAGCTGACGTGCATATTGTGCTCTTTAGTCTGCTGCTGAACCATTTATTGGGCTGCTGGAATACCCTGCCACCAAAGGTAAAAAAGAAAAGTCTTACATTTGTGTAAAAATTATTTTTTTTCCCCCCATGTCACACAGAGCTGCCAGAACAGCTGTTTTTATGGTTTGCCTAGCAGTTATGTTGCATTACCTTCCAGTTTTAATACCATTGTCACTATTACATTTTTTTTTATTTTTTTTTTTTTTTGCCATTTGAAATTTGCAATTTCAAGTTTTGTCTGTTTGGACAAAAGTCCAAGAGATGTTATTTATCTTAACAGTGAATTCTTGCAACCTTTAGGGTGTATTTAGTTTTGCAACAGTACCACGATACGTTTTGAGGTAATGAACTAGTTTGCACAGGAGTGGGGAAAATACGTTGTCGTGTGGCAGGCTAACCCTGCGTGAGTGATGACTCGTCATAGACTACAATGCGTTCCGACTTGCGTACTAATCTGTGATATGTCGTTATTGTAGGAACGGTTTTGTAAACCCATGGACCCAATGTTTTTGTCGTGACATTGTGTTTTTGACCCGAAGGACATTCAACTTTAGATGTTTTAATGTATTTAAGCCTGTAAAGGTGTAACCTCTCTTGGATCAACTTGTATTGACTTCCACTTTGCTTTTGGGATAAACAAAGATTCTCTCATTGTTTTTCCTGTTCAGATGAGGAAGAGTCTTGAAGACACGATTCAATCCTTCAAAGTAACCAACGAAGAGATTAAAGAAAACAATCAATCTCAGGACCTTAACGACTGCAACAATCTGTGTCAGGTTGGTCACATGTTCAAGTCCAAAAGTCTTTTTCTTTTGCTCACAATAGCATGAAGACCAAATGACATAAGTGACAGTTTGTATTTAGAGGTTTGACGCATCTCCCCCCACTCGCAGTCACTCCAAGTGAAGATGCGTGGACATGGTTTCCCCTGGTCTAAACTGCTGTTGGTCTTGTTGGTGTTTGCCGCAAGTTTTATTGCTCAGGACATCCGCTCTCACAACTCCTTCACAGGTATGACTTTTTTTTTCTGTCCTGTGAACATTTGAGCAGGTAACTGGGTCATTTGTGCTGTTTATGGCCTTATCGATGGTGTACTGCAGATTCAGCCACAGGCAGACATCTTCACAGCTCAGGTGTAATAGGCGTGTCCCAGCAAGTGTGGAGGAAAATTACAGTCTACTCTAAGCAGGGATTCAGGTACCACCCCAGACACTCCCACTCAAGCAACGTGACATGAAATGTTGTCTCTGGATATTTTTAGGCTCTGTTCAATGGAACTGATGAAATCTGTACACGTTTTTGTTATCTGTGATTAGCTGGCTTAAGACAAACACACCATATTATTACTCTGAGAGTGTGCGGGCCTTTGGACCACTGATGGATCAAGGTCTGGAGAAAACCAAAATGGCTGCCATCTTCATCTCTGAAAAAAGCAATCACATCATCGTATGCGTCAAAGAAAACAGCCTGCTGCTCATTGAATGGGTAAGGTTTCATATAAGACTTTTGAAAACAAAATTGATTTATTTCTCAGTTGTAACCGTGCCTGTTGGGAATTAATCTTAAATTGTTGAAGCGTTCATTCATTTCGCTTTGAAATGGTGCCTCAATTGTAAGGATCATGCATTTGTGGGATGGTCAGCACAGTGGAGCATGTGGGTGGTACCCATGAAAATTTGCCAAATGTTTTTCCCCAACGGCAAACATCTAGTTTTGCTTTTGCCTTTCACATTCATTTTGCGCTTTTGCTGGTGTCAGCAACACGCGCACTTGAGGAGTGGAAGAGTGTTTGCTAAATGATGAGTCAAGATTCTGCCCGCGGCATTTGGATCATGGATGCAGGAAATGCCATGCTGCACAGAAAGAGTAACATATCTTGGTGGAGGCTGGACTGAAAGAACAGGGATTGTAATCACTGGAGACTATTTCAATCCAGAGAGATATTCAGATGAGATTCTGCAGATGGTGCCAGCCCATTATGCCCACAGTCTGGGACTAACTCTAGCCTACAAGATGAGACTATATCCTTATAGTGTGGGGTTTATTAGAGACTACCTCCAATGAATACTTGAGGGATCAGCTTGGGTGTAACATTTCTACTGTGACCTCGGATTGTGATTGACCTTGTTAAATTGCCAGTATGCAGTGAAGAAAGAAGTATTTGAACACCCCGCTATATTGCAACTTCTCCCATTTATACTGTGAGAGAGATATTCTAAAAAGAAAAATCCAGAAATCACAATATGTTTTTTTTAACGATTTATTTGTGTGATACAGCTACAAATAAGAATTTGAAGACCTGAGAAAACCAATGTTAATATTTGGTACAGTAGCCTTTGTTTGCAATTACAGCGGTCAAAGTTATCCTGTAGTTGTTCATCAGGTTTGCGCACACTGCTGGGGGGATTTTTGCCCACTCCTCCACCCAGATCTTCTCTAAATCAGACAGGTTTCTGGGCTGTCGCTGAGAGAAACAGAGTTTCAGCTCCTCCAAGGATTTTCTATTGGATTTAGGTCTGGAGACTGGCTAGGCCACGCCAGAACCTTGATATGCTTCTGACGGAGCCACTCCTTGGTTTTCCTGGCTGTGTCCTTCGGGTCATTGTCATGTTGAAAGACCCAGCCACGACCCGTCTTCAATGCTCTGACTGAGGGAAAGAGGTTGTTCCCCAAAATCTCACAATACATGGACACGGTCATCCTCTCCTTAATACATTGCAGTCGTCCTGTCCCATGTGGAGAAAAAACACCCCAGCATGGTACTACCACCCCCATGCTTCACATTCGGGATGGTGTTCTTGGGATGGAACTCATCATTCATCTTCCTCCAAACGGGGTTACTGGAATTATGACCAAAAAGTTCCATTTTGGTCTCAGCTGACCATAAAACTTTCTCCCATGACTCGTCTGTATCATCCAAATCGTCATTAGCAAACTTAAGACGGGCCTTGACGTGTGCTGGTTTAAGCAGGGCAACCTTCTGTGCCATGCATGATTTCAAGCAATCACGTCTTACTCTATTACCAACAGTTACCTTGGAAACGGTGGTCCCAGCTCTTTCCAGGTCATTGACCAAGTCCTGTCGTGTAGTCCTGGGCTGATTCCTCACCTTTCTAAGGATCACTGAGACCCCACGAGGTGATATCTTGCATGGGGCTCCAACTCCGATTGAGATTGATAGTTATGTTGAGCTTATTCCATTTTCTAATGTTTGGTCCAACACTGGACCTTTTTCCACCAAGCTGCTTGGCAATTTCTTCGTAGCCCTTTCCAGCCGTGTGGAGTTGTACAATTTTGTCTCTGGTGTCTTTGGACAGCTCTTTGGTCTTGGCCATTTTACAAGTTTGAGTCTTACAGATTGTATGGGGTGGACAGGTTCTTTATGCAGCTAACGACCTCACACAGATGCATCTGATTCAGGATAATACATGGAGTGGAGGTGGACTTTTAAAGGTGCACTAAGAGGTCTTTGAGGGTCAGAATTCTAGTTGATAGACAGGTGTTCAAATACTTATTTGCAGCTGTATCACACAAACAAATCGTTAAAAAAATCATACATTGTGATTTCTGGATTTTTCTTTTTAGTTTCTCTCTCTCACACTGGACATGTACCTACGATGAAAATTTCAGACCCCTCCATGATTTCTAAGTGGCAGAACTTGCAATATAGCAGGATGTTCAAATATTTATTTTCTTCACTGGATTTTGTTTCTCCAAACTTCAGTCATCCAATGTCCCAAACAAGTCGATTCAAACAGCAAAATAAGCTGTTTGTCATTGGCAGAGAAGATTTAGCAAATTTTCCATGGGCACAACTCACATACTAAGCTCTGCTGTTCATCCCACTAAAGCATTTTCCATAAATGTGGCACCATTTAAGAGTAGTAAACAGGGTTTCTAAATGTTAACAAGAAGCTGTAAAACCAAATAACTAATCTACCTCACAGAGATTTCCTTACATTTTGTCCTTTGTGCACTTGAGATTCAGTGTTTGAATTGAACTATCCATTTTACAAGCAGTTTATTCTCACAGGGTTTGCAGGAGTGCTAAAGAAATAAAATGATTCCCACATATTTGAGTCACATATGTACGATATATTAGACCTGATGTTTACTTGTTTCATTGAGAGTCCACTTTTGCCTAACTTCACTTATATATTGAGAGGGTGGGGATGCTTCTGGAATACCTTTTTTTTTTTTTTTTTTTAAAAATCAAATAAAATTAAAACCGTAGACAACCCTGTTTGGTGTACAATTAAATTAGTTTTTTTCTAAGGTCAAACACTAAAGTATAAAGTGAAAACAGTAGAAAACCCAGTTTGATATGCAATTAAATAAAACAGCATGCAGTTTAGTTACATGACAAAACCTCACCTTAATGTGGCCCTGTTAGGAAGATTTGAGCCGTTGTCTTGAGCCTTATCATTGGTGCGTTTCCATGTCAGTGAGAGGTAGGACAGGGATGCATATTTTCATAAAATGTCCTCGTGCACTTGTAAGGCCATTCCAGATTTCTCACAAAAAATTAATAACACGACTGTTTTCATAATGTTGGATATTTTAGAGACCGAAATATGAAGAAAAAAAAAGCAAATGTTTAAAAAAAACAAAACAAAAAACTTGTGTGCAGGTGAAAACAAACACTCCTGACAGTATCCATGATCTTTTGGCTGATCTGAAAACGTTGCTCCTTTTCGTCCACCAAAACTACATCTTGCCAGTATTAAAGTTTTTAATAGAGCTTCTACAACAAGCGTGGATCAGCCTTCAGGACTCCTGCAAGTCAGTAGATTTTTCATTATTACTAACCTTTAGCGATAACCAAACAACAGAATTTGTATTTTTTTTTTTTTTAAATGCTTGCCACAGTGGTGAAGTATCTGTTTCGTGTCTGAGAGGTCACGCATTGTCCTTCACCAACTCAACGTGGCAGCTGCTTCAACATACGACATCTAACATCACGACGTGGGCTCAGGAGCTGCTGACTCAAGCGTAACACACAACAGACACATGTACAGGGCACACATTCACAGTAAACACACAAGTTGACCCAGTCTGAGGTTGCCTTTCACTGCGTCTCTTCCTCTCTTAAAATGTGATTGGATTCCTTCAGGTCAAATAACTAACTCTTATGGAAGTTGGTTTTGATGACTTTTTTTTTTTTTTTTAAATGAAGAAGCTCACAGTACTGTGAGTGCCTTTTTTCCCCTCGATCAATCCTTTTTCACTGCGGGATGCACACACAGATTGAATTTTCTACTGTATAGGTTAGCTTATGTACATAAGCTTGAAAGATTTATTAGGGACTTTTATTTAAATTGGATAAGTGTTGTATGAAACCTGGCAAAGTGTTGAGAAATGACCAAAAATCTTTTCTTACCTGATTACATTCTTATTAAAATGTAGAAGTTTAGATTTCGTTTAGTGTGTGTGTGTGTGTGTGTGTGTGTGTGTGTTTTTGAACGTTCACTAGCTAGCTCACAGACTGTTAAATAGCTACAGGTGTGTTGGTCACGTTAGTCCAGAAAGTTCTCAAGAACCTGACAAATTGTTGTTTGTATTGATTTCTAGCTGCCCGCCACTTTCATCAGCAGTCAAGATTGATGGCTGATTTCTTTTTTTTGTCCATGTATGTCCCCGCACGGACACTTATTACAAGGATTTTGAAGGTTTAAAAGCCCTGACCAATGTTCTTAGCCACGCGATCGGTGTAACAATGTCACCCTCTACTGAAAACATTTCACAGTAAAGTGATCTTTATTGTCCCTGTGAAAGACATTTGGATGGATGTGATGAATTTGTTAATAAATGAGTGATGATAAAGACTTCATTTTGCATCAGTTTTCTGCAAAAAGGTATGTGATGAAATGTGTGCCACTTGTAGAGATGATGTAATCCAGCATTCTGAAATAGTGATTGCTTGCCATGAAGTGTTAGAACCCCAGAGGTGGCAAAAGTACTACTTGGTAGGACGAAATTTGAAATTTTTAATGGCAATTCTATGCACCGTGTTGGCAGAACAGAAAAAAGTCTGCTCAGATCTCACAAGCAAGAAATGCAGTTTTTTTTTTAATGTTTTTTTTACAACACACCAAACCTATACAGTAGTTTTGTTCCCCCACCCTAGAATAGCTTTTGAACTACACTTTTATTGGTCATCAGAAGCTTGTTTTATGGATTTTAGACACATTTTTTGGCCACCATCATAATTTAAAAAAAAAAATCCTCAAATAAGGCCACATTTAGTCAATATCTTGCGTCTTCAAATGAGTCTCCAGTGTAGTTATTGCTGTGTAGTTCATATTTTCCTCCATGTCACTGCTGTTGATAGTCATTCCACCAAATAAGACCTCAATATCTCATCCACAGTCAACCCTTTTTTTTTTGTTGTTGTTGTTGTCATAAGTGGGTCTTAAAAAAGCAAAAATACTGGTATTAAGTAAAAGTACTGATACCTGTTTTAAAAAAAATGGTAAAATACTTAAGTCACTTCTGTCAGTAATCGTGCATGCTACAGGACAAGTACTAAAACAATTACTGTAGTGAAATTTTGGAATCTTTCCAAATGATTGACCGACTTCCTCCGGTGGCCACTATGTACAAAACTAAAATAAAAATAGGTAAGCTTGAGCAAGTTGAAAGTCGCCACAGTACTTAATAACGTTTTACCTGTTTTTTTTATGGTAATTAAGTAAAATGCCTAATGGAGTAGAAAGTACAGATATCCGATATTCAAGTAAAGAACAAACTTTTTTTATACTTCACTCCGGCCTATCGCCACACTTATTCTCAGGCGATGTCCCACGCCATTTTTTTTTTTTTTTTTTTTTTTTTTTTTTGCTTGGACACGCCTCACTTCGACATGATTGGCTCCTACTTCCCTGGAAGGGCAGGATACGCAGACAGAACAAGATGACCTCAAACATTTCCCACATGTGTACGAAATAAAAATGTTTAATGGTTCGGTCTCGGGCTAGAGTTGGGTCTTAAGAACGTTTAGGATGGATGGGTTCATGTTTGGAGACATGATCGGCGCATCACTAAGTCATCTTTTCCCTTCTGGCTGCGGCAGTCAATCGGTGCAGCGGCGATTCCCCAGCCAGTAAAATTCAATCTGGGCGTGTCATGCCGACAAACGACGTGGATTCCTGAGATAACGTTTAATACATGATCAGGTTTTAGACAAGCATAATTTCACTTTTTACTCACAAGTGACCAAACACAAAAGTGAATGATGTTCCAAAAACAAAATATAGAACCCAAGACTAGTAATGGTACCATTTTTTTTTTTTTTTAATGATAACGCTAGAATAAAACAACCACCAGTGCAGATTTGAGGTCTGCCAGGTTGATGGAGGATGCGGGCATCGATCCCGCTACCTCTCGCATGCTAAGCGAGCGCTCTACCATTTGAGCTAATCCCCCTGTACTTACAAAATATAGTATGACACAAAACATCTATCGGGAGAGAACTGAAAAAGTAATGTCGTACTACCGCCAGAGTACTTTAAGGGGGATTAGCTCAAATGGTAGAGCGCTCGCTTAGCATGCGAGAGGTAGCGGGATCGATGCCCGCATCCTCCAAGTGCTTTTTATTGATGGATTGGGCTATGGCAGAGGTGAACGCGCCCCTGATCCCCACCTCCCAGAGATCGCGTGAGAGCCTGCCCACCTGAAAAGTAGCTCTTGGGGCAAAAGAGTGTTGGCTCCCCTCAGATATGGCATCATATTTTTCATTAGATCTCCAAACATATGAACTTTGCGGCTTGCACCACAGCTTCTAGATAAAATATGAATATACCTGCTGTATTGAGCCACTGGGCTCCAATGTCATCATGGTTCAACAACTACACTTACTATGTGAAATATTGAATGGCTAGCCATCTACATGAGACTTACACTGGGAACATGCATCCCATAAATTAAAAAAAAAAAAAAAGAATTGTGGCTTTTAGAGCATTCTCTATTTGGTCTTCCATACCTGTGGAAATTAGAGGGGGTAGCCCATAGACCTGTTTAAAGTGCCACTGTCATGAAATTGATGATTTTTAGTATGTTATTAATGAAAAAAAAAAAAAAAACGGCAGATGGTATGGACGCATACGTTTTTTTTCATCACAAAACATGATTTTGACATATATGGCTTTTTGTAACTCCTGCCATGAAAATCCTACCGAGGGATTTGTTTTTGACAAGAAGCAGGAAGTGACATTGGAGGCAGTTGCGCGCTCAAGTGGACTCGTTTCGTTCTATTAGTTTTACCTGCGGGAAGGTAGTTCGTTGTTCCTTCGTGCCGGCATACATGCTGTCTGGGAGTCTGTTGTTAGTTAGAAGTGATCTGCATATCATCTAAATATGGCTCGAAACAACAGGGTAATATTGCCCCTGACACATCACTCGATTGTGAGATGTTCTCTTCTTCTAAAAGAGCTTCCGTGTCTGAAGGGGCGTGTCCCACCGTCGGGGCCAGTCACGTCACGGACAGTAGATCCAGCCAATATGGCGACCACTTGGATGTCGAATGAGACGTCCGCAACTTTGCGCATGGATGCCGCGCTCTCCGCTCATATTTATTATTTTTTTTATAGACATTGAAGTGAATAATGTTACACGTATTTTCTATTTCAATATCTATTTTAGAATGTTTATAGGGATGACACTTGACCTTTAAATCCCAAGGCTTTTTTTTTTTACACTCTTTTACACAAAAGAAAACATCAAAATAAAATACTATTTGTAAGTTTTGAACAAAGTGTCGTGACCTCCAAGTCAATCTACTCCTACCCACGTATACCCACGCCTTCCAGGAGAGAAAATAGGAGTCAAATATTGCCAACTAGAGCACATCGATACGTGGATAACAGAGTACACTTCACTTCACTGCTCTTCTCAGCTGCTGATAACACAATTGCACTCGTCTCCAGCAGCGCTGCGATGATTGATTTGTAATTGTTGACGTCAACACCTACGGCGTACCTTGGTGATCAGCAACTTGATGGAAATAGATGTTGTCACTGCCGACGTCAATGTAGACTCATAATGTTCATTATTCAACTCAATGAGGCCTGCAGACGGCGAATTGCAATGCGCATATCTACCACAAGAGGTCACTACACAATCATCTTCGGAAATGTTTTCTGGAAAGGCTTGCATGTGTTTATGGGGATCTATGACCATTTTTCCAGAAGCGCATTTGTGAGGTCACACGCTGATGCTGGATGAGAAGGACTTGGCTCTCACGCGCCACTTAAATTCATCCATAAGTGTTCTATTGGGTTGAGGTCAGGATCATGCAGGCCAGTCAAATTCATCAGAATCAGAATCAGATTTAATGGCCAGGTGTGTAAAACACACAAGGAATTTTTCTCTGGCAGTCGGTGCTGCCCTCGTACGACATACAGAACAGGGAACAACATAGCAACAAGAACACAAGAGACGTTTCTGTTTATCGGAACTATTCCTTATAAGACGTGCAAGATGAAAAATCTATATGGATAAGTGTGTTAACAATGTCAATTGTGCAAAGGGAGCAGTTTAAAGTGATGACTCGTGCAGTCTATAAAATATTTAAAAAAAAATCTCTCTCTCTCTCTCTCTCTCTCTCTCTCTCTATATATATATATATAATATATATATATATATATATATATATATATATATATATAATTACTAATACCAATACTGATTGGTCCTGTCCTAACACGGCACAAGGCAGAAAAATAGTAGGTTTGCTGATCAAGAATTTAATGACTTAATTGCCAGAGGGGAAAAACTGTTTGAATGCTTGCTACTTTCGACTTTCATTGATCTGTAGCGTTTTCCCGACGGAAGGAGCTGGAAGAGCTGGTGGCCAGGATGTGGGGGGGGGGAGGATCCTACCTGCTCTGGAGCTAGTTCGCGTTGCGTGCAAGTCCCCGAGAGTGGGTACCGTGTTGCCGACAATCCGTTCAATGGTTTTGATTCTCCGTTGCAGTCTGACTTTGTCCTTTTATGTGGCGGCCACAAAACAGACTGTGATGGAGGTACACAGTACTGATTGTGTGACCGCTGTGTTGAGCTTGTGACAGCCCGTACTTCCACAGAAGCCGCAAGAAGTACATCCTTTGCTGGGCTTTTTGGAGGATGTAGTTGATGTTAGTCTCCCACTTCAGTTCCTTCGAGACTGTAATTCCCAAGAACTTGAAGGTCGTGACGGTTGACAAGACAGTTGGACAGCGTCAGGTGCAGTTGTGGTGAAGGATGCCTCCTGAAGTCCACAATCATCTTCACGGTCTTTAGAGTGTTCAATGCCAGGTTGTATTGACCACACCAAAGGTCCAGTCTCCCCGCTTCCTGTCGATACACAAACTCGTCGCCGTCTTTGATGAGGCAGATGACCTTGGTGTCATCTGCGAACTTCAGGAGTTTGACAGTCGGATGCCACGAGGTGCAGTCGTTCATGTAGAGCGAGAAGAGCAGAGGGGAGAGGACACAACCTTGGGGTGCCCCGGTGCTGATTGTGTGTGGATGAGGTGGTGTACCCCAGCCTCACCTGCTGTGTCCCTCCCGTCAAGAAATTATAAATCCACCGGGAGATGGCAGGCGAGACGGTGAGCTGGAGAACGTTGGAGGCGAGGAGTTCAGGGATGATGGTGTTGAACGCTGAGCTGAAGTCCACGAACAGGTTCCTCGCATGTCAAGATGTTCAAGGATGAAGGGCGGAACCATGTCATGCCAGAGCCACATCAAACACTCTCATCTGTGTCTTTATGAACCTTCATTTGTGCACTGATTCAAGAGTCATCTCAGACCACATTAGGACCATCTGTAAACTGCTTCCACAAAGTTTGAAACGTCAAAATTATTGAGAGGGTTGAGGTTGCACATCACCAGAGCTGCTCACCTTCTGCTGGCAGCCGGGTCCCCCCCAGGACATGTCTCAAGGTCAGTGGGAGGCACAAAACCATTATCATTATCATTACACTGATTTTCATCCCCAAACTCAAATCAGTTTAGCTAAGTTATTCCACAGAGATGGGTCGTCAATAATAATAATTTTTAAAAAAAAAAAGCTCTAACCCCTCCTGGAGCCTCTGGTCGGCTGACCTAAGGCACCAGGCAGGTGTGTAGGTAAGGTGGGGTTAGACCATTTCATTAAAGATTCGAAAAACAAAAAAATCATCTTAAAATGAACTCGGTGTTGCTGCTCAGGAAGCCAGTCAATTGGAGTTACAGTATATGCTCCCTCCTACGTGCTCCAGTTAGGAGGTGAGCGACGGAATTCTGAGCCAGCTGGAGACACCTCGTCGAGTGTTTTTTTTTTCCTCCGGCCATTCATCATTGTTTTCCAGAACAGTATTTTTATTTTATTTTGACCTGAGATTTCAAGCCTTGCGACACGCCTCGTGTGTCTTTTTCGGGCTGACACAAGTAAACACAACATGTAAAGGATTTCACAATAAAATAGTAATTACATGACGACGCGTCCAAGAAAAGGAGCCTACGCAGATGTTACACAATAGCGCACACACCCCACGCTACTTGTTTGCGTACCGAAAAAGATTTTTTTTCCCCCAAATATGTTGTGTTTACTGACACCCAGCCAACATGCAAACCAGGATGCGTCCACGCTTCAAAATAAAGAAAACATTCACGTTGATTCTCTTGAGTTAAGGTTTCAACCTGCAGCTCCAGACAAAGCGTCTCAGTGTTTTCAAGCCGCCTAAGGAATGGGATAAATCCAAGGCCACATAATCCGCAAGATTTTAGGTCCACTGGTATTTTAGTGTGTGTGTGTGTGTGTGTGTGTGTGTGTGTGTGTGTGGGCAAATCCGGCAGGTAGAGCGGCTCAAATACGTGCATGGACACATGAGCATTGATGCACTGCGTGTCTGGTTTGTTTGCAGGCAAGGAGTCTGAGGGGTGGGGGGGGGTGGTTGGTCTGGCCGCCGGTTTGGTGTGTGCGTGTGTGTGGGTGTAGTTTTTTAACAGGGCAACGCTGTTTGCAGCTCGGAGCGGCCTGCGGTACACCCACAGGAAATCTCATGTTGCTGCCAGCCACTCAAAGTAAACACATCTGTACGCACCCAAGTGGCCACCTCGGCTCCACGCAATCATTTCTATACGCACGGGTTCACGGATACTCATCAAACGAGTCGTGCTGAACTCATTTTTTGATCACGTTAGCCACGTTGGGCCAAATGTGGATTTTCGAAGGTGTCGTATGTAGATAGTTGTGTTGCTTTGGATCTCTCCTGTATTATAGCCGAGAACAAAATGCGGTCCTTACATGGAGAGAATGAAGACAGAAGAAAGTTTTAATCAAAATGGTGAAACAAAAAATGCAATGTTATGAGAACAAAGTGTGCATATTATGATAATGATGATGATGATTATTAAAACATTTTTGCCTTGTTGAGAAAAAAGTCTCCTAACAGGCCACTATCAAGGAAATAACACTTCTTTTTTGTTTAACGCATTAAACAAAGGGCAAAGAAGATGTACCCTCTTGCGGGCAGCGTCCCAAAACTGGGACGGGTATAGATATGTTTATTCATTAATTCTTATTCTAGAACGACACTTACACATTAATAATACTGATGGATTAGCATTTTGAAGACAAATGGGTTAAGGTTGTTTCCAATGTAGTTGTAGTTTAGCGTTATTATATCGGCAAAAAGACCTTTTTTCAATGAAAACACCTGTGATATATTAATCTCATCTAGTAACAACATCTAATATTTGTATTTCAAAACAAATTTCGCCCCTTTGGGAAGAAATAGAAATATTGGCAATTGAAAAAAAAAATGGACCTGGGTGTTCGAAAGCAATGTGAATGTTTTTTGTCTTTTGCATGTACTTTTTTTTCCTGGAAGTTCTACTCTACGAGTGGACAGCATAATTCATTGTTGTTGTTTTTTTTTTTTTTCCTCCTGTGTATGTTTTTGTCTGTTCCCGTTGACCATCCTTGTCCTTTCTTCGCCATGTGTGCCCTGAAGGTGCCGAGCATAGTGATTGTAACTTTTATTTTTTTTTTTATTTCCCTGATGAGCACTGGGGCATAAACAACTTGCAAAGCACCAACTCTGCCTGGCAACAGGTGACCACAGAAATTCTGCTGATGGGTTGATTTGTTGCACTCGTGTATTTTAGTCCAGCGTGCGCTTTGTTGGGGTTTTCAGTGGCGTTGTCGCTGTTCTATATTTGAGTTTGGTTATACTATACCATTGCCTTAAATGTCGCATTCTCGTGCATTTTGGTTTGTGACAGCGGTCACGTAATGCCCGCGTTTGGGTCGACATGCTCAAAAGCACCTCGTGGAGTGGTTTGATTTTCATACAAAGCCCCAAATACCTGCGCATTTACACATGTGGGCTTATTTGTGTGTTTACACTCACGGCTGCAATGTGCTCAACATGTGTTTGGCTTCCCTCCCTCACTGCCACCAAACCGCAGCAGACCAACGAAGACTTTCACTCCTTGCTTTGGACAGAAAGGAAGAAATATAACGTTGGTGTGCCCCTCTGCTAATTGCGTCTCGTTTGTGCAACCCGATGTTCTACTTCTCTTTGGGTGGGCCGTCGGGAAGCCTGGGAATTAGAGCATCTATTTGCGTCAGCTTATGGATTTCCATAAGCGTGACCTTGGAACATTAAATCTCGATGGTATTTAATCCTCAGCAAAGCGCAACGCTGTGATCAATCCATAAATCCAACCCGGGGCTGGTGGACTTTTCACTCGTCAGGTCCTGTTACGATCAGACAAACTGAGTATTATAAATAGTTGTGGGCTGATTATATTTCCGTTTTATGTTCAACACGATATTTGTGTTCACGGGTCCGGGTGGCCGTTACATGGTCCACGGGTCATAGGTTTCCCACCCCAACCTTAACTGCTCGGCCTGATTTAGCTGAGTATAAGTTTACAGAAGTGGTACTCAGCGAAGTAGACGTTGTTGAGTTGAGTTATTTTTCCAACATATGTAAGGCAAACGGCCCCATTTGTTCTCATCAAGGGAGACGGCGACAAACAAACCGCGAGGGTCACAGATCATTAAACGTAGACACGCCGTGCCTCAGACCAGCATGTTCCACGTTCTTGAACTTCGCCGCTCAAATGCGGCAGAAAGAAGAAACACAAAAAAGCGGGATGAATGCAATATTTTTATATATATTTCTTCAGGATGATTGCAACAGCAAAGAGCATTGCAGAACAACAACAACAACACAAACACACACGCACGCACGCACGATGCAGCTGGATGAAGCAATGCAAGTTATTCCCTTTTTCATTTAATTTAAATGCGGTGCTTTCTTTTCTCAGTCCGACCAGTGCACCGTGTTTGAAAGCTTAAAAAAAAGAGAGAGCAATCAGAAAAATAAATACTGTACAACACCGTAGATGTCAAACTAGATTAAAAAAAAAAAGATCATGCTTTTGTCCATATTAACACTTGACTGGGCCACCGACACATCATCTGTCAATCAATAAATCTTTTGTATTTCTATATACAGTACATAGAGCTCAAATAAAGTGCCTTCCATTCAAATCAGTTCAGTTCCTGAAGAAGAAAAAAAGAGGATTTGGAGCCAGCATCCATAGAAGTATGATCAGATAGAAAGGACCATTCAACAATATTTCGGTGAACTATTGAGAGTCTGTATGTGTGTGTAAATATATGCGTGTAGTTATATGTGTGTAGGAACGGGAATACCCTTTCTGTCTGATCACAATCGAGCACATATCCAAACAAAAAGCACCATTTTTCAAAAAATGACTTCCGATCTGGATGACCCACACCTGATACCACCCGCTTCGTACATTACCAGATCCAATTGTTGAGGTTTAATGGACGACATTTTTTTTTTTTCATGGCAGCTACTTTTGGAGTCCCCCTGAGAACATGGCAGAGACACAAAGACCATGGAAGCATAGATGCTTCTTTTCAACATAGAGACGAAAGAGATTGGAGGTACACAATAACCAAACACAGCTTTTCAACAATTTGGCACCCACATCAGCTTTTTCTCTGACTGCATTGTTTATTGATCACTATTATGTTTTACTAAGACGGCACAGCGGCTCAGCTGGTAAAGCGTTGGCCTCACAGTTCTGAGGACCCAGGTTCAATCCCGGCCTGCCTGTGTGGAGTTTGCGTGTTCTCCCCTTGCCTGCGTGGGTTTTTCTCCGGGCACTCCGGTTTCCTCCGACATCCCAAAAACATGCAGCATTAATTGGTCACTCTAAATTGCCCCTAGGTGTGCTTGTGAGTGCAGTTGTTTGTCTCGATGTGCCCTGCGATTGGCTGGCAACCAGTTCAGGGTGTACCCCGCCTCCTGCCCGTTGACAGTTGAGATAGGCTCCAGCACTCCCCGCGACCCTCGTGAGAATAAGTGGCAAAGAAAATGGATGGATGGATGTTTTACTAAGTATATGGCACAAATCCTTTTGACTCCTACTATGCTAGTGATCCATTTGCAGATATTGATAGTACTGAGCTACTGGGTGCTCAATTGTGACTGCAAGAAACAAGTTGCCACGTAGCTGTAGAGGATTCCAATTGTAATTTAGCTGGCAACCCAGTGGAATTTTGCTTATCCGGAGGGAAGGCTGTGGAAAATAATGGACTCCCATCTTGGTAAACAGCGTGTAAATTTTAGTTGTAACCAGCATTAAAGAACTAACTCAACAGATTTTATCTTCTAATTGTTCCCCAGTGTTATGTTTAAACTCCACCCAAATCAATTTCGTGCCTCCTAGGTCTGTGAGATGATTGAAAAAATATAATGAAGCTCATGATAATATGTTAAATATCCTGATTTGTATGTCTCAGAGGGTTTCATGACTGCTGTTGCCATATTTATGTATGGATTATGTCTGTCATTGTTTTCCTCGGCTGTCTACGATAATAGAGCCCTTTCCTGTACACCTAATATACTGTATATTTCATTTAATTGTGTAGCAGCGTCACTGCGAGTATAACCAGCCTGTACGTCTCCATTCCCTCGTGCCAAAACTAAACGGAGCACAATCAGGTTCTTCTTGTGCTTTTGAAAACACCATTAAAGACACTAGCAGGTGCAAAACCGAATACAAGGCGCTCCAATTTTGTATTGTTGACTTCCTTCTCTGGAGCCTCCCGTGAGGAGATCGGGGAAGGTTTTCTCTTGGTAATGCGTGATAAATGGCCGCCGCATGCTTGAGACAAATTGTACATGACTTTTAAAGGTAGGCCGTCATTTTGGCTGCGTTCCATCAGTACTCCCTGGCCTCCTCCAGTTCATTCATGAACACATCTTCGTGGGGGTTCTCTGCGCACTTCAGGCCGTTGTTGGGCGGTCGGACGGCGTGGAAGCGGCTCCAGTCACCCTTGCACAGGATCCAGGGCAGCACGTCCACTTTGAAGTGCAGCTCCGGCGAGAACTCGGTGCTGATCAAGTTGGGCATGCCGGCGCCTTTCCCCCTCGTGATGAGCCGGCCGCGGTCGTCGTAGCAACAGTGTTGTGCCGCCAGCGTGGACGAGTCGCCGGAGAGCGCCGAGCGGATGCAGCCGCGGGCCGACGCCTTGTAGATGTCGAGGCGCTCCTTGGGGCCGCTGGCGTCGCGCCATCGGAACGTCTGCCCGTGAGAGTCGTCGTAGACGCTGACCACCGTGTACGCCACCGCGGAGGGGAAGGAGCAAGGGCAGCTGGGCAGCTCCAAGAACACCTGGCGGAGGTACCGCTGGAGAAAGTCGCTCTTGCAGTTCAGCCACTTTTCGCAGCTGTCCACATCTGGAACAAAGAGGCCACCGGCTGATGAACACGTGCGCCGCTTGTTGACATTCACAATTATTTGTACAGTAATTCTCCATTTATCGCAGGGTTTAGGTTCCGGAACACCCCCGCAATAGGGGAAACCTGTGAAGTAGCGGATGCATATTCTTTTTAATGATGTACAGTACAAACAGTTTATAGCTGTTTGAACCTGCCAAGACTCTTATTAATCTTCCCCCCGGTCTTATTAATCTTTACCATATTCTTACAAACAATCTTGAAACTCAGCTTGAAAACTCCCAAGTAGTCATGCACCTTTTATTCCTTATGTTCAAAGTGTGTGGGAGAGGTGAAACTATTTTTTTTTTAAAGTTTGTTCATGTTTTTTCCAGCCCAGACATGAAAGGGGGGTTCACTGCAAGCTGATTGGCCATAGATTTTTAACAACTTGTCAGGCCTGCAATACAACAGTCTTTGGAGTGAAAACCCAATCACAGATCCAACTTTGCTTTTGTACTCAATGTGGTCACGTGACAAAAGCGCACAAATCTGAATCATCTGAATCTGCGCCAACAGATGCGGTACTCAGTTGCTCTTTGCGTCACTCACTTGGAACAAATGAAAGTGAGGCAAGCGTCGCATCTATATTGCGTGAATTATTGTGTTGATATATATTTTTCAAAAATAAAAGGCGAATTAATATAAAATATTTTTGTATGGATTAAAAAAAAAATTATGCCTGGTACTGTTAGGTGAATAGATATCCAGTGGCCACGATGTGATGAAATCCTTCTTAGGCAGTCGACATCTCGAAGGATGTGGGCTTTACAACTACAGGATCACAGTTCAAGTAAATTAGCTAATCTGTGTCCTGCCGACTTTTGAGGTGTCCTTGGGCAAGGCAAGGCACCCCCTTCTTTACTGATCACTGCTTTGCATTCACTTTTCATTCCCCGATCTTTCCTCACCTGCATGCGTGTGAACTGGTTCTTTGCTCGATGTGCAACACAAACGATTCAGCGGCGTGTAAATTGAGGGATTCTATCGAGTATCTAAAATTAACCCATTTGTTGGCAGTGTCCCATTTTTGGGACACCATGATTTTCACGCATTATATCCTTCAGTATATCAAAATATTTAAGTGTTTTAATCTGAAGCCATAATTTGGTATCAGGAGAGGATAACTCGTCGCTCAAAGTTAGCACGGAGTTATTTCCCTTTCCTTCCTGACCCAACATGGCTGCCTCAAGTACACATGGAGCGTTTTCCAAGAGAAGAAAGGGAGAAAGGTCAGTATGCAACCAAGTTTGTCTTCAAAATGGTTATTCATCAGTATTATTAATGCGTGAGTGTCGTTCTAGAATAAGAATGAATTGATAAACATATCTCTAGTATGTACCACTTCACAGAACTGATAACATACCAGTCCCAGTTTTGGGATGCTGCCCGCGAGAGGGTACATCTTTTTTGCCCTTTGTTTTATGTGTTAAACGAAAAAGAAGTATTTACTTGATTGTGGCCTGTTAGGAGACTTTTATTTCAATAAGGGAAAAAATTGCCACCCTGCCCATGAATGGGTTAATTTCAAATGATCAACTGACCTGTTCCAAATGGCTCGGTGCCATTTTCCATGTCAAAAGGAAAAGGCTCGACCACAGTGTTGACTTCACCTGCATGGAGAATATTGGTTGGAGATGAACATCCCGAAATGATAGCGAGTTCCATTTTTTTTTTTCATTTTTAAACTCACCAGGACAAGGCTCCAGGTCACACTTCGAGGCTTCTGTCAGAGTACACGAGTAGCCACATGACTTTGTCCTCTTCCTCTCTCCAGGTCCACATGTGACCGAACAAGGAGACCACGGAGTCCACTCATCAGCCTCCTTCTCTGCGGGAGTCACAAACACAAAGTCAGATGAGTCTTTTCGACTTGCATTTGAGGTCTGCGCTACAATATAATTGACATGTTGACAGTGCTTATGCGAAGATGAGAGCAGCTTGGCAGTGAAAAACAACAATCTTCAAAGGATTTATGGGGATCATGAACCCAAACAGTGGAGAATTTTGCATCGCCGCGAACTCAACGTGCACTTGAGCGCTTGAAGCCAGAATACGTTCAAAGTTTCCAGGCTGTGTCATTCCATAGAAGTGACCATTTTCTCTTGATCTAACCTTTCCCATACTGAGCCAAATTCTTTTTGAGAGGCCTGAAGGCCTGAATTAGAGAGAGAGGCTCTGCTGCGGCTCTCCGCGTCTGCGCCACGTTTTCTTGTGGTGTTAATAACACTGAAAACAAGCCACTCTTGATTAAAGGCGAAGCGGGTGCAGAAATACCAGCTTGGGTGTAGCACGCATCCAATTTGACTTTGTGGGCGTTGCCACCTCGCCATGTGGCCGTACGGGAACGAGCTCTCAGGAGCGTCTTAATTACAGAAGAAGGCTATGGCAGACGTCCATGATTTATATGCACAAGCCTTCAGAAGTGACCACTTAATGGGCATTGTTGCCGCTGGCTGGCACGTCGTCCGTGTGCCGTCGCAGCGAGGGAGATGTTTACGGGCAAAAAGCTGTTTTTGGGTACCTTCTCCAGCGTGATGCCGACAATAATCTCAAAAACCTCTCCGTTATTTGCAAATGACGCTCGGCCGAGCCCATGAAAACGGGTTCTTTCTTTTAACCGTGGATGGCGTTTTCCTCTAATAACACGCAAATATGCGCGCGAGCTGACACGACATTTTCAGATCAGGCAAAACAGAAGGGGAAAGATAGCTGTTGAAGTTATGTGGAACCCAGAAAGCCCCCCCCTCCCCTTAGAAATTCTTGAGCTGGCTCAAAAGGCCGAGGGCCGTTCGGATGCTGGGGGGAGCCCGTGGGGACCCGGGGAAGGATGAAAGGGCCATCGGAATGGCCCCTGTCAGTCTGCGTTCCCAATGTGCCCTCTAATTGTCCACAAAGCAGAGGGCTGTTTTGTCTCCGAGAACAGTGGCCGCCTCACGCTGCCATTAGCGAGCGCATCCCAGCCATCTTCAAAAGGCGACCATCGCGAGCAGTGTCCACTTCAAAGTGGCCAGAACCCGCAATGTTTGGATGGTCGAGTGCTCCTTCTGCCTCGCACGCCGACATTGTTTGCTGCTCTGGGACCGTTTGTCATGCGGCTTTGCGAAAACCCCTTTGTGGCTCTATATTGCTCGGCCATTCCCATTATGCCTTCCCTCTTCGTCCAAGTATGTATTCCAAAATATTACCCTGATGTGTGAGATAAAGTGTTGCTAAGAAAGCGGACAAGGGCAAAATTTACCATAGTAGGTCTGCACTGGATCCCAGCCTTCGTTCCAGTAATTACCCCAATCCCCACCCACTCCGCTGAGTGAGGGCTCCTCGCTGCCATAGAGCGAATACTCGTCCTCCTCTTCCTCGCTGGTTTCTTCCATGGTTGAGCGGCTGTTGCTGTCCTCGCTGGAGTCGGTGTAACTCCAGAAAAGCGGCCAGAAAAGCTTCTTCCCCCCAACCCAGTCTACTGACGAAGAGGGAGAGGAGGAAGACGACGGTATCCAGTCGCTGTCCTTGGCCAGGTCCATCTCCACCTCCATCTGAGGGTCGTCCACCACCTCAATGGTCACCTGGATTGGGACAGCATATGAACTGCATGAGTCAATATCATTTTCCTCTAAATTGTCTTTGGTGTCCTCATCAGAATCTCTCAGTCATCACGAAAATTTAGCAGAATAATGAACATCTTATTCAAAGTGGTCAAACATTAACACACATGCCAGTGCAACGATTAACCTCTTAAAATGTGGTTTGCTCATTTTATACCATCCCCCCCTCACCATTGTGACATACAGCATTAAAAAAAATTATCCTGAATTATGATGTTTTCATGGACATTACCACCAGCCAGTCTGCTACATGCAGAATGTGACGAAACCCAGACAACAGGTTAGTGGACTATGGTGTACGGAGCGATAACAAGCAGAACTACAGGTTGATGACAAGATGGTTTGAACCTGAACTTGGGGAAATTCTTTTTTCTGCATGGCTCGTGTTTTTGGACACAAGTGAAATACAGGTCCAGTATGTTTTCATATAATATGATAGATGTAAACCCAAATGAAGCCAGAACATTGGATATTTTCCATCCATTCATCCATTATCTACCCATTTTCCGGGTCAGGTCGCGGGAGAAGTAGCCTCAGCAGGGATACCCAGACTTCCCTTTCCCTAGCCACTTCTGGAGGGATCCCGAGGCGTTCCCAAGCCAGCTGAGACACATAGTCCCTCCAGCGTGTCCTGGGTTGTCCTTGGGGTCTCTTTCCAGTGGGACATGCCTGCAACACCTCACCAGGGACGCCCCAGCCACCTCATCTGGCTCCTCTCAATGCGGAGGATATTTTCATTTTCATGATTCTCAACTGAATCATGTTGCTCCATGAAATGGCACCATGTGCTCATTAAATGCTAAAACAAGTCTTAAATGTCATGTGTCGGCAAGCACAAGCGTTTTGCTGTAAATTTATAAAAAAAAAAAAAACATTAAAAAAAACCCCCCAAAAAACAGTAGCTTGAAAGACTAGTATGGACTTCTACTAGCACAAAATCCGCTTTTCCCAATTAATATAAAAGTCAAATAATACATGAGCTAAAAGCTGGAATGGGGGCATTGCAGAGGTAGGCCATGAGAGGCAGCCTTGCAAATCGGATCAATAAATCTTGTGTAGCATGTGAAATTCATCCATTTCAAATGTTGTCACTGTCTCCAGTGTCTCCTTGTTTGTGTCACTTTTTGACAGCATACTCAGATGCTGCCCCCCATCCACGACGGTGAGATCTTTCATTTGCACTCCGAAAAGTTGAAGCGCGTCATCGTCTCGCCGTCAGCTTTAGCTCTTACGATGTCGTCACAGGAAGCGAAGCGTCCAATGACGGCGCCGGTGACGATATCGTCAGGCATCCCCTCTCCTCCGATGTGCGCGAGCCAGCCAGACGTGAGCACTTAGGCACTCAAAAACCCTCTCAAGGAGACAATGTGAGCATTTGTTCCGAGCAACTACTTCTCATTATCTCTGTGAGTCATCGTAGATGCTACAGTGCGGCTGCAAAGAGTCAGGAGGAAGTAACTTTTTTTTTGGGGGGGGGGAAGAGATATTATTTTACTGTCTCGGATGAAACAGGATGGATGGGATTTGTGCTACTTCGCTAGGTACGCATGCACTAACCCCAAGAGTTTGAACGTTTATCGTGCACGACTTGTCACGAGAAAACACTTTGATTCATATTCATGTACTGCATATAGAAATGTATTTTCCCAACAGGCCATTGGGGAGTAATGTGCCACACTCACCTGTATGTTGGGGTTCTGAGAATTCAGATCAGCATTTGCCAAGTCTGGGTAGTTCTTTAAATCCAGGATGAAGGGCTTGGTCTCCTCCTCAGGTTCTGGCTGAGGAAGCAGTCCAACTGAGCGGTGTTGAGGGTGGGGCCACTTTTTCTGATGGCCGTGAGGCTGAGGCACACTCTGGACCTGGTTCTGCTTGTTTAAGGCATCCGGGTCGTACTGGATCCCTCCGCTTTGAACTGGGTGGCCGTCACCCTGATAGCAAATGAGCACATTGTGAAAATGTTGCAATGTGCGTCTACGTCAAATTGATGAATAGCTGTAGTTTCAATCATGACTCATTTAAAGTTAAATATCAAAATATCGATCTTTTGTCGGGTCTTGGTTGCCATGGCAATGTGTCCAGGATTTACAACCCAATAATGTGGGGGGGGGGGGCTCTACACAGCTTTGGGTGGGCGCTAAAATGTATTTTGATAAGGCATAAAGTCAGTCACCGCAACCTGTCGAAGGCTGCATTTCTGTCTGGAAAAAAAACTTCTGTCAGGACCCACCCCTGTCGGAAAGAACAAAAAGTATTTGGATCATAAAACTCTTGTCAGCAACCACCGTGGGACCCCCCCCGACGGTATAATAAGGACGTGATTGAGTATTCCGGAGGATTCCTTTTCCAGAAGATATGTGAAAAATGTCTGGTGCTTTGCAGATTGTTCACAAGAGACCCCAAAGGCATCCGCCTCACCGGCCAAGTGACTAACCGGCTTCGTGTATTTCATTCTCGTTTTTTTTTTTCCCACAACAGTCATGGCATCCAGGCCTCGGACAAAGAGGGGTCTGTGCCAGAGAGATCCTCTTTTAGCTTTAATGAGAGGGCCTGGGAGGCGTGAGACCCCTGTGCCCGGAGCTCGGCCCACTACGTCCACCACTTATTTTAACCTTAGTGGAAGAATGAGAGGACGAGAATAGAATCGACAAAAATAACAATTGCAATATCACACCCACACCGACTAATTTGCACTGTACTGGAAAACACCGGAAAGCGAGGTACTGTACATTTGCCACTCGGGGCCTCATGACCCTTTCTCCGCCGTTTACTAACTGACCTCAACATATGAGGGGACTGGAATTTGAAGATTGTACCAGTTTGTGGCCTACAAAGGGGGGCTACTAGAGGAAACGTCCACATTAATGACCAAACGGCTGATGATTTACAGTGACGGCAGCAAGGACGGGGCGTACTTTCACTCAGTGACTGTCCCATAAAGAAGTTATGCGGAGGATCAAACGCAAGCACGTGAATACAAAAAAGACGCTTGTCGAGCCCCATGAATGACAACACAAGACGGCCCCCCTACACAAATATAGGCACCGGGGTCGATGCGATAGTGAAAGAAGTTTCCTGCAGAGTATAATTCGAAACGCCCATCAAACGTCAATCGTTTTACTCCTCGCTTCAAGTAATCTAGTTTACAAATTGTGTCTTTCCAAATACTGGCTTCCATGCCAATTGACGTTGCCTCCATAATGAGGGATGGCAGCTCTCTTGAACATAAAAGCCTCAAAAATAATCCATCCATCCATTTTCTTTGCCGCTTATCCTCATGAGTGTAGCGGGGGAGTGCTGGACCCTATCCCAGCTTTTAACAGGCAGGAGGTGGGGTACAGCCTCAACTGGTTGCCAGCCAATTGCAAGGCACATTGAGACAAATGGTCGCACTTCCAATCACACCTAGGGGCAATTTAGAGGGTCCAATTAATGTTGCATGTTTTTGGGATGTGGGAGGAAAGGGGAGTGCCTGGAAAAAACCCATGCAGGCACGCATGTACACGCAAACGCCACACAGGATTGAACCTGGGACCTCAGACCTGTGAGATCAATGCTTTACCAGCTGAGCCACCATGATGACAATAATAATATCAGAAAAACTGATTCATTCCACCTTACAACGCGGCTCTGGAATTGATCCAAGAAGAGGGGTAGTAAGGCAAAATTGTTGGCAACTTGTGAGGAAAATGAAAGTAATATTCATATTCATGCTGTAGGGAAGCCCAATGTCTTCAAACCAAGGCTTCATCATAACCCAATGCAACTTTAGTTTATTATCACGTCATGTAGTATCATCAAGTGGGACGTAAACAGGGCATTCTAATCAACTGATAAATAAAGCATATGACAAATAAAATAACCATGTCCATAACGAGTGCAAACTTAAATGGAAGGTAAGAATTCTTTGCTAACCAATCAGCTGACAGCTGAACATGTACCGCTGTCCTCACACATGTACAAAACAAGGTCTCCTTTCCGACTAACACCTGGTACTCTCCAGATGAGGAAATACCCCCCCCACCCCCCCCCCGGCCACTATTGGAGGAAATGCAGTCATTTACTCTGCGCTTATTAACGTTGCATCACTGTCAAACATGTGCGCTCGCAGCCGTGTCATATCCCCACGTGTGCACCTTCCACCTACACCAACTGCAGAGTCGTATGGGAGTCTGCGTGCTTTCACATCTTGCTCATCTCCTCCTGCCGCACATCTGGATCCTGTGTTCTTCTGCATTGTATATCATCCTCTCGCTCCCCCTCATCTTCTGTGATCCTCCTCCACCTCCTCCTCCTTCATTCTGATCAAAGGCACAAAGGCTGACGGCATGCGGCGTGTTTAACAGCAGCGCCGTATGGATGCCGTCGGGGAACTTTGCCAGGTCTCAAGACAGCGTTCCCCCCTGCCTCCCAAAAACCTTGTTAAGAGATTCGAGCAAAACTACTCACTCTGTACTTAATTACAAGTACGTAGAGATGCTTAAAATAAATAAAAATAATTGCAACTCCTAATGTTAGGTGGAAATTACGGGATCAGCTCAGTAACCTGTAGTGATAGTAGTCATTTTTTGCAGAGGATAAGGAATCTATGCCAGTTAGTATTGATATATTGTTCATATATACATTCAGCTGCACCATTTGTGTTCAGATAGCCATTGCTTAAAGTGTTACATCGCCATGTACTTACTAGTTACTAAGATGTGAAGGCAAAGTTATTTCCTTGTTATACTGTATATACAGTACGCAACCTTTAATTCTCTTTTATATTTAAAATTCGACAGCCACTTACTTGGAAGTGCCATTAAATAGCTTTTGAAGTCAAGTGAGGACAGTTTGGGTTGCATTTTTTTAAAGGTATAGCGGACCCCTGCATACTTGTGGCTCAGCACCCACAAATTCACCCGTTTCTTTTTTTTTTTTTCATTTTTCACATCTGTGTTTTTTGTATTTTTTTTTAGGGGGAAGGATCTCTACAACACCTATTGTAAATTGATCCATGCTTATTCAAGAAACTTTTCTCCCTCATGTAATTATAAATGGCATCAATTATCCACAGATTTTCACTATTTGTGGTCCAGCCCAATCCTCCGCGAATAGTGAAGTTGACTTTAATGAGTTACCCTCCCCCTTCAAAATAAAACAAAATAATACTCAGGTACAGTACAGATATCTGACAAATATACAGGAACAATGTGTATGTGCGGCGTTGAATTCCCACTGTCGGAGTCTGGCTTTGGGTAAAGTTTAATCGAAATGTGCACGATGTCACACTCGGGTAAAAGAAACGAAATGCGGAGATGGGGCGAGTCCGGCAAATGTTGAGGTGAGCGATAATGTTGAAACTTTTGACGGGGGTGTGTTGAGGGCGAGCAGCGGGGGCAGATCTGATTTATGTGCATGCGCATATCAAAGGCCTCTGCACTTGGCTCTTTCCAAACCATTACAGAAGAACAATCAACGATTGCCCCCACTTTGATGGCCATCTTTTGCAAAAAAGGAAAAACAAATGGATGGCAGAATTGGGGCGAGGTTGTAGAGGTCACGATGGGAAAACAGATTTTAATATTCCACTCCACACGCCTCCTCTTATGTTATGTGTGTTTTTTTTTTGGGGTGGGGGGTGGACCCCAAAACAGGAAATTCCACATTAACACAAAAAAGGCCAATATAAACAATCAAAAGAATGACACTTGACCTGGACTGCAGTGCGACAGATTCCGAGGGGTGGCCTTATTCTGGTTACATAAGCATATCCTTACTGAGCGCCCCCCCCCCCCCTTGACTCGGCTTGTCCCCCCTCCTCCTCTTTCCTCTACTAATCTCTCCATCCAGCACTTACACACACACACACACACACACACACACCACACACACACACACACACACACACACACACACACACCGTTGGTCACAGTGAAGGTAGGACTGCAGCCGCTTTTTTTTTTTAGGGGGTGGGGGGTGAGCCACACAAGAAGGAGCTTCAAGTGAACCCTGACACAAACACACTTTGGTCAAACATCTCCACGTGCAATAAAAACACTAAACGGCGCCACACACTCAAATTGATGTGTTTGTGCAACATGTGCAAGAAAGAATGATGGACTTGTTCTTTTTAAGCGATGCCAAACTTCACGATATGTACATGGCAAGAGAGGTAAAAAGTAAATGGGCTGTGAAGGAATCTCTCGGTGGAACGAGTCGGTACATTTTATCTCTAAGTTGTTAAAAAGAAAACACAAGCTTACTCTGTTCAATTCTAAAGTGATGGATCGATGGGCGGACAGATACAGATCAATATCATTGTAATAATGTCTTTACTACACATAATGTATTTTTTAATTCACCCATCTATGCCAGGAATATATTGTGAAAAGCAAAGAAAAACATCTGTTCCACTAGATGGCAGAAGGTACATAATTAACCTGTTGATTTAAAATATTGGCTCAATAAAGGTTGACAAACACTCAACCCCATGAAAAAAAGTACTTCATTTGGTTGCACGTGATTAAAATGTGGTAAGATGACAATTTTCTACACTTCTAAAAAATAATAAAGATAATATACGTTTTGTTAAACACGTTTTAATCATGTGCAAGTGAAGGATATTTTGGAATTAAATAAAGTCAAAGGACTTTCTTCAGTAATTCACACTTTATGGCTAAATTACAGTCCAAAATGTAGCAACACAAGTTTACAGTCATTACTTTCTGTATAAAACACCAAATAATAGATTCCCACAAGGCAGTCACAAAGAATTCTAATTATTGAACTACTTTTAACATAAACTTGTGATTTTTAACGAAACCCATGAGCAAATGAACAGCTGATAGGGTGTTTGAAGTGAAGTTTCAAAGTTTGTCCCTCAGTATTTCCCTTGTCTTGAATCAGATGGGGGTGAAAAATAATACAAATCAAAATAAAGTAAAAAGTTACCTTGTGAGCAGCATTTCTGTGTCTGCTCGGGAAGGCCGAGGCCAAGCTCAGCAGCAGCACGGTGAACATGACAGGCGACATGTGAAGCCTCCTCACGACCTCCTGACGCATCTTCTTCGCGGGCAAGGTTGTCGTTGAAAACGTCCCAAACTCAAGTTAAGTATTCGGGGCCCCCCCTCTCCGCTCCGCACTCGTGGCCACCTTTGAAGCTAAACGGCGTCGGAGGCGAGCACTTGACGAAGATGCGCACGCGTGCTCTCCATATGTGTCAGCCAGCGGCTGCGAGCTCGACGCCTCCCTTGCCGGCTTCGGCTTTAAGTAGGCGCACGAAAAAGGGAGCCCGATAACGGCAAATCTCCCCGTCCGCACCGGCGACCGCTTATTCGACTACTTGAGCGCGTGAGTCACTCCGTCGCGGGTGGGTGCGTGTTTCCTTCCGATGCACGGACATCTGGAGCTCACGCTTTGCAGCTAGCAACGCCGCCGCCGCCGCCGCGAAGCGTCTCAAGCGTGAAGCCATTAAATAGTTTGAAGAAAGTTCATCCGCTGGCTCGGATCGGCCGAGTGCGCCGCCCAGCCATCCGCTGTCGGTAAACGGTTTTTTTTTTTTTTTTTTTTTTTACGCACGCAGTATACAGTACACGCGGCCCGAGTTGGGGGTGGGGGGATGCCCATTCATTAATAACAGCTGCGTGTGTGTGTGTGTGGGGAGTAACGAAATACCGACATAGCCTACTTCGTTACTTCAGTCTGTAGCGCCTCTCAAGTACATAATACTTTGATACGAGGTAGCTAACCTGAATCTAAATTGGGAACTGATCGATTAACACAATGCTAATTATTCTAAACTTCTATTGCAACTTTACTCTTAACTTGTGCACTTATTCCCTCTCAAAAGGTCTCTGAAATAATATTTCCCCTAATGAGTTAATGTTATCCTCATTTAAATAATCAAGCTACCAAATAAACTCCCCACTTTTTTTTTAACTGTTTTGCAGATAATCAAATAATAAACCTGGTTATGTAACAAAACAGTGTGAACATTTAATAACAAAATAAAGGATGGAAAATCAAATATGTATACACAACAAACAGTGAAATAAACAAAATCAACATAACAAGTACACAATGCAGACCCAAGCTAATCTGATTTAACTTACTTTAAGGGCCCAAACAAATATGAACATAGCCAGCAAAACAAATGAAATTCAAACCCCAATGTCTTTGTTTCAAATGGCAGGAGTGACAAACGTCGAGGGTTGGGAGGTAACGAGATACCGGCCTAGCCTACTTCGTTACTTCACTCCATTTATCTGTACTTCACCTACTTCACTGTCAACTGTTGTGTTTTGCCCCCTCCATCATTTCTTTGAACTGGATTTGCACACAGAATTAGTTGAACTCCAGAGAGTACCCCCTTTAGAGGTTGGAGACCACCCTCTACCATAATATGGGTTCAGTTCATTGGCTAAAATTTCCATAATGGTTCGTCATCAAATTAAAACTATCAATATGTATCAATGTAAGTGGCAGGATGAAGGGCAAATTTTATAAAACATTGGTGAGGCCGGCCATGGTGTACGGATTAGAGACGGTGGCATTGAAGAAACAACAGGAAGCAGAACTGGAGGTAATAGAAATGAAGATGTTGAGGTTCTCGCTTGGTGTGAACAGGTTGGATAGGATTAGAAATGAGCTCAATAGAGGGGCAGCCAAAGTTGGATGTTTTGGAGACAAGGTGAGAGAGAGCAGATTTAGATGGTTTGGACATGTTCAGAGGCGAGAGAGTGAGTATATTGGTAGAAAGGTGCTGTGGATGGAGCTGAAAAAGAGCGAGAGGAAGACCAAAGAAAAGGTTTATGGATGTGGTGAGGGAAGACATGAGGGCAGTTGGGGTTAGAGAGGAAGATGCAGGAGATAGGCTAAGATGGCAAAAGATGACACGCTGTGGCGACCCCTAACGGGACAAACCGAAAGAAAAAGCAACTGTATATGATGCCACATTATTCCCCAAATTGATACAAAGAAAGTGATTTAATCTGTTTAGAACAGCATGATCAACAAACATGGCTTTACAATCTTCTTAGAATATCTCCAAAATTAAAATCAAATACAATTTCATCGAGATAAGTAACATATGGAAAGTCTCAAATCTCTTTATCGGTCAGTTCACATGTGGGGTTGCCGTAAAACATATTGAGGAGGTGTAAGGAGTTGAGTTTCCGGATTCGACCGAGGAAAGCTGGCTCCGAGGGACAGACATGTTGCCGTTTGCAAATGCGCTTTCCTCTGTAAACGAAATATTCTGCAGTTCCGCTGGCCACAGGGACATTATACAGTATGTCGGAGCACAATTCACAACTGCAGCAGAAACAAAAAAGCACGTTACAGTGAAACCGTAGACACAAAGGCTGATGGAAATGGTTTTCTGTGACAAATATTGCAACGAGTGATAGACAACAACAAGTGTTTTCCAGTTCTTGTCAAAAAAAAAAAAAAAAAAAAAACACAAGGTGTATTGATGTGATACAAAAACTGGTCTAAATCTGGGTAAGCTCAGGATGGCAGCGCTCACACTGGCTTTATTGGATCCCAATTCCCATCAATAAAATCAGTAACACGTCCACATTTTGAGGTGACCCCGTGCATACAAAGCGTGACGCGAACTGAGACGACTTTTGACAGTGCGGCGAAGGCGGATTTAGAACTGGAATGCCATTCTCAAAAACCATCACAGTTATGGAAAAGCCAGAGCGTCGGACACACAGAGCGCAACTGCTGCATATTTCAGTGACTACATCATCTGCGCATTTACAATGCTTGTCAGTAGTACGAGCACTGAAGTAAAACTTGAAAGTATTATTTAAAATATGCACACCCATGGGGATACACGTGAAGCTGCCCTTCAGACGACGAAGACTAAGACATACGTTTTGAAATAAATAAAAGCTGTACATCAGATAAGTGTGAGGATAGTATCGTCATACATACAGTTCAAATGTACATGTAACTGTGTCAAATGGGGATGGGGGAGCAACAAGACGAGAAAACAATGGACTCACATTTCAGAGAGCAGGTGTAAACAGTAAATAAGGCTGCAAAATAGCTCTAGAAAAGGAAGTAAAAAATATTCTGTGTTCTTCCTGGGATCTTTTTCCTCTAGTCGTTATCTTGTTTTGGAACGTTTGCTATACATTTGAAGTGACGGGTAGAAAATATATATCTTTATGTATATATATATATATATATATATATATATATAGATAGGTTTGCTTTGGTCAGGGAAAGAAGCTAATATCCTACACTTTGTTCAAGTGATTTTTGCAAGTGAGGCATGTGCGGTAATATATACTGTAGAGATATAAATATGAACACGCCAATGTGACTCCTGCGATATATCTGTTGGAAGTTTGGGATGCTGACTGACATTATGAAAAATATTATTTACATACATCACATTTCGCTATTGTGTTGATCACAGCAACTGCTACAATTTGAGTTTTTTTTAAGTGCACATGTAACGTCTAATGGCATATTTTGCTCCATTTTTTATTTAATCGCAAAGAAACTACCACTGCCCAAATAACACACATTCAATTTGCTGATGGGAATAAAACAATGTCTTGATGCAGTCATAAGGTAGCAAGTGTAAAGTTCAAAACGTTTAATACAGACAAAAAAAAAAGAGATGCGATGTTGGTCTCATCCTATTGAAAGATTTGAAAAATGTTCAGGACTCTGAAGATTCAGTGGATAAAAAAAGGTCGACACACCCCCAGCCAAATGCCATGTTTTTTTTTCTAAGATTAAAATAAAACCCACAACAAAGATATCTTTCACCTGCACAAATTGATTAAAAAAATGGAAGCTTTTAATAGAGGAGAAAAAAATTGAACATGCACCTGTGTATAGTGCCTCTGGTGAACCTTGTAGTTTAGATGTTCAAGTAGGCTTTTCCTGACATTTTTCAATTCACACCTTACAGCACAAGCAATTGTCGGCAGGGAACTTCCACAGGTGAAAGCTCCACAGAATCAGATAGAACTTGTAACATTTGATAAATGCAATGAGTTTGCTTGCATATTTTAGAGGAAAAAATACAGATGAGGAAACACCAAGAACTGGAGAACTGGAAACCTGTCCAAAATTTATAAAAAAAAACAGGTCAGGAAGGCTGCTAGCACCATTAAAGTAGCTGCAAGAATTCTGAGCAAATATTGGTTGTTTAGTACACGTGACAACGTCCCCAGTTCTTCATATTTCTGCTCAATACAGTAGCTTTAAATATGGAAGCCAATCTTGCAAAGTAATAAAAAAAAAAAAAACACTTGAAATTTCCTAAATGCACGTAGGAAAATGGAGTTATGCAAATTCTTGGTCACGTTAATGGTGGAAAAGGCTTTAGAAGCATTTATTTCGCTGTCAGTTCTTTTATTTCTAAAAACCTAGCATTTAAACACAGGTGTGCAGACTTTTTTTTTCCTTTAAATCCACTGCATAAATTCTGGTGAGCCCCCTGAGGTTTGAAATGTGGTGAGAAGAGGGATGACAAAGTGGTGCATAACTAAAACTAGAAGGCCTCGAGCAGGGGTGCTCAATGCGTCGACTGGTTGATCGCTTGACCTTGTGACAACCCCCCCCCCCCCCAAAAAAAAAGACGTCAGCCTATCATACATCTCTTCCCTTGCTTCAGGCATGCCCAATACGTCGATCGCATCACTTGACTGACAGTTAGTTTGACCAATCCTGGCCTTTTCTGACATGACGTAAAGGCGTGTTCTAGCAAGCTGGTGAGTTGGCCTCCCACTGATGTCTCTGGATTCTCACCCCCCCCAAACAGATAGATAGCGGCTTAAAAACTAGATTTTGAGTTTGGGCATCCCTGGCCTAGAGGGCATTATCAGATTGTGTGTGTGTATATGGGCACGTGTGTGTGTCTCAGTCCTGAAGCTGGCTTTCCTCAGATGTCCACCTGATGGGAGGTGGCGACAGTCCAAGTCTGGAGTACTTCAGCTGCAGCAGGTCGCCCACTTCATTCATGGCCTCCAATACCTGGCAAAAGATCACAGGCAGTGTTATCACTCAGTCTGCAAAGAGGACAGCCCGTAACTTAAACAGTCAGTGAAAAATGCCGATAAACTGATAAATGCTGGGCGGACAATAAAATGAAACTAATAAACAAGCGCGAACCTTTGAAGCGATTCCTGAGTGACGAGTCTAAATGACACTTGGGTGTGAACATCCAGCAAAGGCGCGCAGCGAAAAAGCCACAACACAGCGCAAACCCCCGCACTTCTTTCCACAGTAAATGAATCGGCATCGCAACACTCCAAAGCACCTGGAAACGATTTACCTTCCCCCTGACCTTTTTTCCGATTCCACCGCTTGAGAAACAGTAAGGCCTGGGTTTTCCAAAGACGGAAAAACGCGGCTCCTCCAAGTGCTCTACAAAGGCTTTTGGATGCCCTTTAAATGGACTTTTACAAATGGTGTTGACATGCACCACAGCAAGATGAATGAAGTGCTTTTGGAGAGACGCAGCAGCTCATATAAAAGCCAAACTGTAAGACTGACAGGCAGCTTCCAAGCGCTATTAAAGTAAAAAGGCAAACTGGGAGCCATTATTCAAAAGACTCACGCAAACACACAAATGTGGATCAACGGTGAATTACGCCCATTTAGTTGATCCAAAACAACTACACTTAACTGTGTTATTGCCCACTAGACAACCTAAAAGCAGCTAAATGACTGATAAGAGGGATAAATGGCAACCAAAAAAAAAATGCTGGTGTTAAACCCGGAAGTTTATATACAAAACTTAAAAGACCCCCCCCCCCCATTATACAAATGAGCAGTGAGTTTCACATATGCCTTCAAATACATAGACGCGTGTTTCTAATTAACCCCAGACAGTGAGAAAAAAATCCATGAAGGTAAAATTCTGAATTCAACTGCGTTAGTGTTTCCGGTGAGTTGGAGCCAACACAGCTCAGCTCGACTGGTCACCAGAGACTTGTGTGGTTATTAATGGGTCAAAAGTGTCACACGGTTTTGAAGACTGTTGACAGCGGCTGGCTGAAGTGGCGGACTTACCGTGTCGAGCATTTCTCTCGTGTGAGCAGCTGAAATGCAGAAACGTGCTCGTGATTCGATGATTGGAGTTGCCGGGAAGCCGACGACCACTGTGCCGATGTTCCGTCTCAACATCTCTCGGCCAAATGCCCTAAAATGCAAAAAGGACGTCACAGAACATGCTTGTTTCCTCCATAATGCAGTCTATGCTGGTGCCCCTTATGAAAACCGATGAAGTTATCAAATAAAGGTTGATGTGCTGTGGAGTTTTGAAAATACAATCAATAAACACCAGTGAAGTGCAAACGAAATGATTAAATGGCTCATATTTGACTGGACCCTTGCTGAAACTATACAATGAACGGACAGAAATAATACTTCTGAGTTGGAATCACGAACCCAATTTTGGCAGGCATGTAGAGCATCACAGGTACGACAGGGGAGTCATTGTTGCCATAGATAATGACACCCATCTCACGAAGTTTCCTGCGGAAGTAGGTTGTGTTCTCGGACAGCTGGCGGAGGCGGTCTGCGCCTGGAGAGGACGGAAGACATTTAAGAACGTCTTGTTTTTCAACGGTGTGTTTTTGGAACAATTGGGGGTTTTGGTCCTACATTTTCCCCAACATTTATAAAGACAAACAGTTTTTAAATGTTGTCACAATTTTGAACAATAACTTAGCACAGTCAGTGTCCAGAATGAATGACTGATGGTGACGAAGTTTTTCAGAGTGTAAAGTACATTGCAAACTTATGTAGTGGAGCAAAGTAAGTTGCTGTTTCTATCAAACAAAAGGGATGAGTGGGGTAAAAGGAAAATCATTTCAAGGATTCTTACATCCAAACTAACAAGCAGCATATGCTGCCACTGCTAAGCAAGTCCAATGCACACACATTTACTTAGCTTGTGAAACACTACATTTCTACTAAACCAACTGGGCTCACTACGACCCAGCAGTTGGTATCAAGTGTCTTTACTAAGTGTATTCTGCTTACATACATCACACAACAAAGTTGGGTGAGGTCATGTTAGTAAATTTGCAGAAACGATTTTATGGTGTAATCACCTAAAATAAGTGAAAACACCAGTTAAGCAGGTGGGAAATGAATTTCTTGGACAACTCCACATTTTTCCCCCGTTATTGATCGAGGTTGTAAGAGTCATCCAGATGGCCAAGTGATGGAAACAGCACGCATGTTTATGCAACTTCCCCCCTTTAATGACTTATGAAGTCATTTTAGCCTGCCTTCAAATTGCAAAACAAGTGCATTATCTGGAAATCACAAGCCCAAGTGTAATTTGCTCCTCAGCGTTTGCCTTTGAAGACAGCCCAAATTCATTACGATGGAGGTCGCCGGGGGTGAAGCTAAACAGGCATCAATCCTCTCATGTCTGCCTGGTGCACACTGTGGATTCGCCCGGAGGGTCTTCAGGCCATCCCCCCGTGAGATAGCATCTAAGCCAAACAAATGGTACAATGTGCCAGCAGCAACATACATCTGCCTGCCTGACTGACTCCCTAACTTCAAAGCGCCATGAGAAACAACCAAGTCGGAAATTATCCTACCAAAAAAATAAAAATATATATCAAGACTACACCACACAGTGAACTCAAAGCACTGCTGGTAAATCAATGAAATTCAGAGAGTTGCCTAGCATTCTTTCCGTATTTACATTTCACGCCTCGATGTCCCATCCTTATTATATATGATTGATGTGATTTGATTAGCTGTTTGTGTAAAAGGAAACTTCCCCGCTATCTACCAGATCCAAATTTGCATTCGTGTTTGAAACTTCAAAGACTTGCAACAGGTGACAGGGCTGCAACGTATCAGGCTGTCATTGTAATTCTTCCACAAGGAAATCTAAAGCCAGCACGGTTTGTCTGGCTATCTTCAGAGCAGATGATGTTATAAAAGGCCAGGTCAGCCCTCTGCCAGTGAAAAAGCATCAGGTGCTTATTACTTTGCCAAGCACAAAGGATGGATTATGTGTTTAAAAAAAAAAAAAAAACATACAGAGCCACTTTGTAGATTGTATTGTAATTCTACACTTGGTGTGGTTCCAACCTAAACTCTAATACATTTTCATTTTTCACAAAAACAGTCCACTCGCATCTGGGGCCAAATCTGTCCATGACTAAACAGATCCAGCAGGTGGTGCTACACATACAGAACTATAGTGGCATTGTAAGTAATTTGTTTTAAACGTGCTCTATGACGATTTTAATACAACAAATGGTGTAAAGTAAAGGATGTGCGACTGTTCATCAGCATTTTAGGGGAGAATGACAGACTAATAGTAAAAAGGGGCACCTCCCCGAAATACGATTCAGTGCTTTATTTGTTTTTGTAGATGTGTCCAACTGAGTTTGATCTAAAGGGATCACAGGCACTCAGCACCCTGCTGCCTTGTACCCAGCATGAAGGCAAAGGAGCACACACGAGAAGAAACACACATCTGAAAATAATAAACGACGGCCTCCTCACCATAATGTCACCTTCACAATGTAACACCAAAACACGGGTTATGGCCAAAAAGCACAAAACTACGCATTTTGCATATTGAAGAAGCCTAAACCAGTCTTGGATTGGGAATAAGGGTTAAAAAAAAAAAAAATTAAATTAAATTTTAGCCACCTACTGGATGAAGTGATTTGACTATTTTATTTATTATTCCTAAAGCGACAATTGGTCAGTAAACAATTAAAACTCAACTGTTGGCACTGATAAACACCAAAGTAGTATCCAAATTCACGTTTGAATGGAAAAGTATAATAGAAGAATGACATTTACATCATGATGAAGGCCACGGTTGGGATTAGAATCAAGATATCGTGGTTCATATTGACATCTAGTGGTCAAATACCGAATTACCACATGTTGTAATGTACAGCACTTGCTTGGGTATTATTAGCTACGACACTAAACCCTCAAGCACAGCGCAGGATTTTTTTTAAACTAGTTTTCAGCAGTGGCTGACCATCAATTTTTTTTCCCTTAAAAAACACTGTAAAAATGTCATGTATCACATACTACAGCCTTGTATTTTTTTTATCCTATCCATACGTCCATTTTCAAATGCAGCCCTATGGGGGGCACAAACCAGTGCAATCTGTAGGCCGGTCCCAAGCCCGGATAAATGCAGAGGGTTGCGTCAGGAAGGGCATCCGGCGTAAAAACTGTGCCAAACAAATATGAGCGTTCATCTAAAGAATCCCATACCGGATCGGTCGTGGCCCGGGTTAACAACGCCCGCCCCCGGCACTGCTAACCTGCAGGGCGTCGGTGGAAATTCAGCTACTGTGGGTCGAAGACAAAGAAGAGGAGGAAACTGGATCCAGCGTCAGAAGAAAAAGAGGAATGCACAGAGCCTACAACTGAGTGTAGGGACTTTGAATGTTGGGACTATGACAGGAAAAGCTCAGGAGTTGGTTGACATGATGATTAGGAGAAAGGTTGATATTCTGTGCATCCAAGAGAGCAGGTGGAAAGGTAGTAAGGCTAGAAGTTTGGGAGCAGGGTTTAAATTATTCTACCACGGAGTAGATGGGAAGAGAAATGGAGTAGGGGTTATTTTAAAGGAAGAGCTGGCTAAGAATGTCTTGGAGGTGAAAAGAGTATCAGATCGAGTGATGAGACTAAAATTTGAAATTGAGGGTGTTATGTATAATGTGGTTAGCGGCTATGCACCACAGGTAGGATGTGACCTAGAGTTGAAAGAGAAATTCTGGAAGGAACTAGATGAAGTAGTTCTGAGCATCCCAGACAGCGAGAGAGTTGTGATTGGTGCAGATTGTAATGGACATATTGGTAAAGGAAACAGGGGCGATGAAGAAGTGATGGGTAAGTACGGCATCCAGGAAAGGAACTTTGAAGGGCAGATGGTGGTGGACTTTGCAAAAAGGATGGAGATGGCTGTAGTGAACACTTATTTCCAGAAGAGGGAGGAGCATATAGTGACCTACAAGAGTGGAGGTAGAACCACGCAGGTAGATTATATTTTGTGCAGACGATGTAATCTGAAGGAGGTTACTGACTGTAAAGTAGTGGTAGGGGAGAGTGTAGCTCGACAGCATAGGATGGTAGTATGTAGGATGATTCTGGTGGTGGGTAGGAAGATTAAGAAGACAAAGGTAGAGCAGAGAACCATGTGGTGGAAGCTGAGAAAGGAAGAATGTTGTGCGGCCTTCTGGAAAGAGGTGAGACAGGCTCTCGATGGACAACCGAAGCTCCCGGAAGACTGGACGACGACAGCCAAGGTGATCAGAGAGACAGGCAGGAGAGTACTTGGTGTGTCATCTGGTAGGAAAGGGGAGAAGGAGACTTGGTGGTGGAACCCCAAAATACAGGGAGTCATACAAGGAAAGAGATTAGCGAAGAAGAAGTGGGATACTGAGAGGACTGAGGAGAGGCGAAAGGAGTACATCGAGATGCGACGTAGGGCAAAGGTAGAGGTGGCAAAGGCTAAACAAGAGGCATATGAAGACATGTACACCAGGTTGGACACGAAAGAAGGAGAAAAGGATCTCTACAGGTTGGCCAGACAGAGGGATAGAGATGGGAAGGATGTGCAGAATGTTAGGGTGATTAAGGATAGAGATGGAAATGTGTTGACTGGTGCCGGTAGTGTGCTAAATAGATGGAAAGAATACTTTGAGAAGTTGATGAATGAAGAAAATGACAGAAGGAAGAGTTGAAGAGGCAAGAGTGAAGGACCAGGAAGTGGAAATGATTACTAAGGGGGAAGTCAGAAAGGCATTACAAAGGATGAAAAATGGGAAGGCAGTTGGTCCTGATGACATACCGGTAGAGGTATGGAAGCAATTTGGAGAGATGGCTGTGGAGTTTTTGACCAACTTATTCAACAGAATACTAGCGGGCGAAAAGATGCCTGAAGAATGGAGGAAAAGTGTTCTAGTTCCCATTTTTAAGAACAAAGGGGATGTTCAGAGCTGTGGGAACTATAGAGGAATAAAGTTGATGAGCCACACAATGAAGTTATGGGAAAGAGTAGTGGAGGCTGGACTCAGGACAGAAGTAAGTATCTGCGAGCAACAGTATGGTTTCATGCCTAGAAAGAGTACCACAGATGCATTATTTGCCTTGAGGATGCTCGTGGAAAAGTACAGAGAAGGTCAGAAGGAGCTACATTGTGTCTTTGTGGATCTAGAGAAAGCCTATGACAGAGTACCAAGAGAGGAACTGTGGTACTGCATGCGTAAGTCTGGTGTGGCAGAGAAGTATGTTAAAATAGTACAGGACATGTATGATGGCAGCAGAACAATGGTGAGGTGTGCCTTAGGTGTGACAGAGGAATTTAAGGTGGAGGTGGGACTGCATCAGGGATCAGCTCTGAGCCCCTTCCTGTTTGCAGTGGTAATGGATAGGCTGACAGATGAGGTTAGACTGGAATCCCCTTGGACCATGATGTTCGCAGATGATATTGTCATATGCAGTGAAAGCAGGGAGCATGCAGAGGAACAATTGGAAAGATGGAGACATGCACTGGAAAGGAGAGGAATGAAGATTAGCAGAAGTAAAACAGAATATATGTGCGTGAATGAGAAAAGTAGAGGGGGAAGAGTGAGGCTACAGGGAGAAGAGATAGCGAGGGTGGACGACTTCAAATACTTGGGGTCAACAATACAGAGCAATGGAGAGTGTGGTCAGGAAGTGAAGAAACGGGTCCAAGCAGGTTGGAACAGCTGGCGAAAGGTGTCTGGTGTGTTATGTGACAGAAGAGTCTCTGCTAGGATGAAGGGCAAAGTTTACAAAACAGTGGTGAGGCCGGCCATGATGTACGGATTAGAGACGGTGGCACTGAAGAAACAACAGGAAGCTGAACTGGAGGTGGCAGAAATGAAGATGTTGAGGTTCTCGCTCGGAGTGACCAGGTTGGATAGGATTAGAAATGAGCTCATTCGAGGGACAGCCAAAGCTGGATGTTTTGGAGACAAGATTCGAGAGAGCAGACTTCGATGGTTTGGACATGTTCAGAGGCGAGAGAGTGAGTATATTGGTAGAAGGATGCTGAGGATGGAGCTCCCAGGCAAAAGAGCGAAAGGAAGACCAAAGAGAAGGTTTATGGATGTGGTGAGGGAAGACATGAGGGCAGTTGGGGTTAGAGAGGAAGATGCAGGAGATAGGCTAAGATGGCAAAAGATGACACGCTGTGGCGACCCCTAACGGGACAAGCCGAAAGGAAAAGAAGAAGAAGAAGAAGAAGAAGATACGTCCATTTTCAGAGCTGCATATCCTCACAACAGTTGTTGGAACCTCTTATCCTATTATTATTTGTATTATTAAGATTATTATTTGCATGGCCAAGGCAATTTACTTCCTCGACACTCACACCATGTTTGTGGTGAAAGAAAAAAGTTATATATTGAGTATATTTAGCTCCTTAAAATGTTTCACGAATATGGCAATCACAGTGTTCCCGTCGTAATGAGTTGGTAAATGTGCAAGAGCCAATGGCAACTGCAATATCCACATCTAAGAGTATTACATTCAAATCAAGGTGTGTATGGAAAGCGTAATATTACATCTAGT
The DNA here is from genome assembly GCF_019802595.1 of Syngnathoides biaculeatus. Lineage (NCBI taxonomy): Eukaryota > Metazoa > Chordata > Actinopteri > Syngnathiformes > Syngnathidae > Syngnathoides > Syngnathoides biaculeatus. Next base: position 18,349,107 of record NC_084662.1, read on the forward strand.
TATTTATTGACTTCTATTTTAACACCCATCCTTTAAGCTCAAGCACAGAATCGCTTGAAAGCGGGTTCAGAACCTACCTAGTGTGGTCCCATCCTCTCCCATGATGATTTTCATTGAGGTGATGATTTGTTGAGCCACTGGTGGCGGCATTGAGGTGGCATAAAGGGCGCTGTGTGAATGTTGGCGGAGGTAGTCGATCAGCTCCTAGTAGAGGAATTACAAACATTTAAAGAAGCCACACATGTGGAAAAAAAAACAAAGCTTTGGTGCAAATAATTTGCATATTGTTTTCTTTGTTACATTAGGGTTTACTATTACAAAGCGTCCCATAGCAAGTGAAAGTTTGACTTATAGGACCACACGTTAGTAAGCGATCTCTGATCTCTAAGCCTTATTACGCAATGCATAGTGCTTCACTTTTTCCACATCACATTATGTAAGACTTTCAAAATAGAAAACATTATTTTTTTTCACCGTCAAATTTCTATCCACAAAGATGTATAGAATTGTTTTCCACATGCTGCATATCTACAGTTTGACTGATACTCATCAACCCCCTTTAAAGGATGGAAGTTTGAGTTTTGGCTTGTTTCCGCTGACCTTTTTGCCTCCGATGTAACCCCCAGCACTGCCAAAGCTTTTTGTAAATGTTCCCATCATGACGTCAACATCTGTGGGACTGAGGCCAAAGTAGTCCACCACTCCTCTGCCGTTGGGCCCCAAGGCCCCAATACTGTGGGCCTCGTCCAGGTACACGTATGCCTTGTAGCGCTTCTTTAGGGCAATGACCTCTGGCAGGCGCACAATGGAACCCTCCATACTTTGGGACAAGAAAATACAGTACAGGTTAAAAACAATAACAGAACATTTCCTGTATGTATTTTATCATACATTGGGACTTGTGTTTGTGATTTTATCATTCTACTCCAATTCTAAATTGAGGAATGTGCTTTTGGGATAAATTACAGGAAAACTTACACCCACAATACAAATCTAACATCAATTTGGACTTTCAAGGAATGTATGAGATGGTCCGGAGACCACAGCTTCAACTTTGGCAACCTCTTCTTGGATTTGATTGTAAAAATAAGCCCTCTCTATTTCCATAATCTGAGTGTTTGCCTTGGAAAGCCCAGTCAAGTCAAACTCCATTAATACTGCATTGGAAAAAGGACATTCATTAAGTTGTGCTGGTTGTTTAAAAATGGTATTGATCCCCACGACTAAATACCTTTACTGTAAATGCACTTCAAGGACAGGTTGGGGGAGGGGGGGGGACAAAAATATGGTAAGAAATATGGCAGAAAATGTCTAAACTCAGCCAGAACTGTAAAATTGGCTTTCACATATTTTTCTAAGCAGACCAGTCATGAAAGTAAAACTTCCATTCATCCATTTTCCACTGCACTTACTCTCCCTGCGCTCGCTTGATGTATGTAAAGTACACAAAGGGTGTAATGGTTCAGAGAAGTCATAGTTTGGTATGGACCTCTGTTTTGGTTCAGTACAGTTTGAGAGAAAAGTGGGGAAGACCAAATGCATAATTCAAGGTTTAAATCTTCTTTTTTGAAAAGTGTCTGTCTACATTGTTAGATCTATTTGCAATAATGTCACCTCCTGTTGAGAAAATCCTCTCATTGGGGATTGAGGTGGCATGTCCAGACAGGTAAAATTTAAAACACAGAAAAACAAACACTCCAAAAAAACACGAGCCTTGTTTTTCTGTGCTTTGTGCAGACAGGTCAGCATTGCAAAAAAAGAATCTGTTCTCAATTGCCTTGTCTAGATGAATAAAGGTTGCATAAATAAATAAAAAGGTAAAAACATGCCAACATTTCTTGATTAGGATAAACAGACTTATGGGCCTCCTACCCAAAAGAGGTTTGGATGAAACGGAGATGCACTCACTTGCAAAAAAGGGCAGGAAACATCAAGGGGTTATGTTCGCACAGAGTGGGACATTTTAACGAGGCTTGAGAACTTTTAATAAATACTTGAAACCTTGTTTCTATACCACTACATATGTGTGTTTAACTGTTGAAATGTGTATGACAGTAATATCTTGGTCCTTTCTGAGTTCAGATCGACAGTAGAGGCTTGCTCAAAACACTTGGGATAAACTGTCAAGACTCCTGTTTTCATGTTCAATCTTTTTCCCACTGACATACCTAACAGGTACTGAACAACGTGAAGACACTGTCCTCATTTCAACTACCATCTTCATGTCATGACTGTTCTAATCTACAGGAAACCTGAAAATTTCCCACAGAAGTGGGTGCATCTTCAAGCTGCTTGTCTGTCATTTTAATTTGTCATGATGCCAACTTCTTTTTCTTTGTAGGACTGCATGCACCGAACCATGATGCCATTAGGGTGATGGTTTGGGACAAATACATATATTGTTACAGCCCTAGTGGTCAGTAGTAGTTTTTTTTTTTTTTTTTAATTCAAAAGAATGATTAATTTGGCAGCATGGCGGAGTATTTGGTTAGATTGTCGGCCTCACAGTTCTGAGGATCGGGATTCAAATCCCAGATGCGGCTGTGTGGAGTTTGCATGGTTTCCCCATTTATACGTGGGTTTTCTCAGGGCACTCGGGTTTTCTCCCAGATCCCAAAAATATACATTACTTGGACACTCTAAATTGCCTCTAACAGGGATTGTGAGTGCGTCTGTTGTCTGTCTCTATCTTCCATGCAGTGGATCTTTCCGACCTGTCAATCACTTGTACAATAGTAGCCAATCAGATAGCTGCATTGTCTTAATCCCTGGCTTGACACACCCCTCTCGCCATATTGTCCCACAAGCAATGCTGGCTGTCAGCAGCGTGCGCTTGGAAAAGTTAATGGTACGAAGAAAATGGTCCTCAATGCGCTTGGGAACATGCAATTCTGATGAAAGATATCCTGCTAGGTTACAAGGGGCCCGGTTGATTCATTTTCCAAAACCCAAAACACAGTTGAAGTCTCTACGATGGAATAAGCTTTTCGGAAGAGTGCACGTACAACTAAATGTGGACAATATCAACAAACACAAGGCTGTGTGTTCGAAGGTAAGTGAGGGAGAAGTATCTTCTCAGAGTTTGATTGAATTATTGTCCGTGCTTAAAAATGTCTATTTGCCTATTTGTATCACATCAAACTTTTAAGACAGAGCACTGGGTTTGATAACGAGCCAGGTCAAATGAATACACCCACTCACTTCTAAAGACTACAATATTACTCATGATCTTTCCAAATAAAAAGTAACCACCCTGCTTTACATGCGCTGTACGATTCCACCATTTTATCCTGTTGGATTTCTATATGAAGTTTGTGAGGCGTCAAAACTTTTTTTTTTCTTTGCATCGATCACCAACTTTTCACTGTAACTCTGACATTGACACAGTCCTGCTCCGTCCAAAACCTTAATTCCGCGTACATATCCTTACGTGAAATAGTTGAGACCTCTCTGTAGAACTCTCTTGGACAAGTTTGACACATTTGGCATATCCCAATAATATCTGGAATACGTGATAGAAAATCGACTTCAAACATGTTCTGTTCAATCGCCATTTTGGAAGCTTGTGGGACATGACTAAGGGGGAGGACCTTAAGTTCGCCATCAGAAAGCTCCATTGGCTGGCAACCAGTTTAGGGTCCACCCCGCCTGCTGCTCAAAGATAGCTGGGATAGGCTCCAGTACTCCAGTGACCCTTGTGAAGATAAGCGGGTCAGAAAATGGATGCCAGGATAGAAACAATTAATTTAAACATCACATTTATCCAGAGATTTTTAGTTTTCAGAATAGGTAAGAGTTTTACCTGGCTTACATTAAAACGTGTGCTTTTATGTAACAATAGTAGCCAAAAGATTGTATCTTTCAACTTCATTATACTTTTTTTCCCTCATAGCTTCAGTGTCTTTCAAAATATAGTTTCATATGCTCACCCCTTATTATTCAAACGGTATTGTTTTGTTGAACAGGTTTTATGGTGGGCAGGACGGCGTGGTAGTGGTTAGCATGTCTGCCTCCAGTCGGGAAGCTCTGGGATCGAATTTCGGCTGCTGTTTTTAAACACCATGCAGCTGTATTTCAGCTTGATTGGCAGAAAAGCGCTTCAATTGCTCAGACAAACTGAAACATTTGTGTTAAGGCATGTATGTATATTCCACTTTATCGGTTCTTACCTGTAAATGCCCTCTACCACAATGAGAATTTTTCTCCAGGGCCGATGGGTCCTCGGCTGTCCATGTACGATGGCGTCTCGCAGGAGTTTCTCCAGGCTTTGCATGTCTACGGAAGATGCAAAAGGATTGGTTCGTGTTCAAAGTTTGAAATACACAAACGAATGCTGTGGTCAAGAGCTATGGATGCTATACGTGTACCTCAGTCAACAACTATATAAAAGGTTACTCTCGGTCCACCTACTGTTATGTTTGAACACCCGAATTGTTGAGCCTGATAGACGGGCTCCCAGCACAAGTGATGCATGATTCAGCTCGTCACTCAAGATGAGACACCCCTAAGACAAGAAGATGGAAAAATGTTTAAACTGAGTTCTGAGATGCAGAAAGAGGTCAATTTTTTTTTTATTTAGTTTAATTAGGCACAGTATCACTGCATATAAACTGAATAACCTATTACGATGTCAACCTTGCCAAAATTTGAGTCACAAATTGACAGAATACTGTAAAACTGTATGCTACTGTATGTTATTGATCAAGTAAAAATGCATGATCCTACTGGCAAAGTTCGTTTTTGATTCATGTTTGTTACATTACCTTATTGTAATAAATATTAATCCATTTATATGTACACTAGATGTTGCATGTGCACAGCGTGGGTAATTTCCCAAGGAGTAACCACAAAAGGGTGAAAAGTTTTCAGAAACCCTTGTTTGCATTTTCTTTGGACAGGAAACAAACATGAAAAATTGCAACAACTTGTATGTCCAAACAATTGTAAATACAACAAACATTACACAGCACCTAACAGGACTATATTTGAGAGCCTGCAACAAGTTTAAACATAATGATAAGCCCTTGAGCACAACAGGAAGAATGCAGATAAATGTGGGAAAATAACAAACATTCATCATTATTAAATATTACGCCCGAAACATTGCACACAAAGAATAAAGGTAATAATATTTGCAAGCAAAAATGTGACTGCACAATGTCACTTATTGGTGAATTTGATAATGAGCAATGGCTTACCACTCTTTTCCCTTCGAAGCATAAATACATGTATTGGAACAACTCTGAAATATGCAGTACCTAATGTCGAGGGATATTGCAATATTGTACAGTGGACTCCCGTATTTGAGCGCGGAGGTGGGATGAGTGTTTCTGGGTACCAAGCCAGACCGCAAATAGCCAAAATCCCTTGTTTCCCCCCAAACACTTCTTGAATATGCTGACATAAGATGCTAACAAGTGTTTTGCGAGGTAGGTCCCTCCCTCAAAGAGAATAAAAGAAAAAATATGAAGCCAAAAATTGGAACAAAATTGAAAAACAGTAAATGGGTGAATCTGCAGGTGTCAAACCTGCAGGGGTCCTCCTGATTGCTCATTGGTATTATACTGCATCACACTGACACTCAAATAAATAAGCATTGTACACAACACAAAATGGTGTTATGAAAAAGGGAGGGAAGAAAAAAAAAAGTTGGCAGCCAACATTAGACTCACTGAAGAATGTGTGAGGCTCACTGCCAAGGGCTGTGGCTGTTTCACCACCTTAAGTTTCTCTTGCTTGCTTTGAGTCGACTGTACACAACTCTGCATGCTGTAATTTCTACTTCCTGTTCAAACACTGGCCATTAAAGCAAGTAAAAAGTGATATGAAACTTGGATTGAGATCAATAGTGGCGGAGATTTATCAAACAAAAGCAGCTGAACTCACAGTGTTTTGAAATCTTTATCCGGAAGCGAGAGAGCTTTGGAACACTCTGACCTGTTCGCTGTTGGCCTTACATTTGTTTTTACTAAAACCAGGAACAGGACGCTGTGTTAGTTCCTTAAAAGTAAATTTGTCATCTTAAGGACACACTATGACGACAAAGTAGATAGTCATAAGCAATATCGTGGCTGATGGAGAACAAGAAGAGAAGAAGGAAAAGGGAAATTCCTTACCTTTCCAGTAAGAGCTGGAATGTTCATGGAATTAGTAGCGAAGCCCATACCGAACGCCATAGCTGACTCAACACCAAGGAACCTGGCAATCAGTTGCTCCAGCTCCTCGTGGATGTCAAGGTTTCCTACAAAGGACAAAATGTTAACATCGTAGAAGTGTTCTCTAATATAAAATAAAAAAATACATGTTTAATTTCAGATGTGTCTAAATGTGACGAGCTTTTCAAATATTACAGTTTGCTTCAATGCAATATGGCGGTTGTATGAATTATTCTTAAAATTTTTTAAAGTAATTGAGGAAAATACATAGTTTGAAGTTGCAAAAGGAAAATTTTACTTCCGAATAGTCTTCAGTAGGTTTCACAGTGCATGAAAGTCAAATCTTGAGAAGTTTTCATTTTTACATTAAAAATGTGCGCAGTTTGACAAGGGAGCATTTGAATAAAACACATTTACAGTCAAAACTTTAGAATATCATTTTAATGAATGTTTAATTCAACCTACAAAAAATAGTTTGAGTAAGTGGAAAACAGGTGTGCTGGCTTATCTGTATTTTTTAGGTAGACTAAACAATATTCATAAAGTAGCAGCTTTTGGAGCTTTTTCCCATTTTCCTCAGTGATTTGTTGAAGAGAAGATACACAAAAAAATGTAAAATATACATTATAGACACTGGTATTTGTCAGCTAGTTCTTACCTAGTTCACAGCGAGTGCTGGCCACTCCCACACCATACTTTTTTGTGACCTCAACAGAAGCGTCAGCACAAGTCCCGGTGTTCTCGGCAAAGCCGAGGTAATTGTAAGAGCCCATGTTGATGACATCCTTCACCACCTTTCCAGTGTGCCTACAGGAAAGAGAGACAATGAAACTCAGGATTACAAGACAAGGACCCAGGGTCAGGGTAAAATAATTAACTTTAACACGTGGGCTGCGGTAGCTGTGCAAATATTTCCTGTTCAGTGTTGTCCTTTAAATGCCCCAGTCATCTAACAGCAGGATATTACACAATAGTTTATCTAAAGGAAATTCAAGCGAGGCGTATTTTAAACATTCCAATCATGATAAATACAGTGGAGAGAGAAAGCGACACACACTTTTGAAAGATTGCGCTGATGTAGGATTATTTTAAAAACGGAGGTAGTTTTGTCAAGGTGGAGGAACTTGTTGCTCCAATAGCTGGAAGAGTAATGTCACTGTCAATAAATTATGGCTTTACCAGAAAAACGTGAAGGTGAGAAGAAAAAAAGCTTCATGGAATACATAACTCTAGTAAATATTGACAAAAGGAACCATGGTTAAGCAGTATCCAGCGAAACCCCGGTATTCGCATGGGTCAGGGATGGGTCACAATGTGAACAGCGAAATTCCGCCAATAACTGTCATTTATTTTGCCCTGAAAAAAAACGCTTGATTTTTTCTTTTTCAAAACAAACCCAAATTCTTGAAAAAGCAGGAATAAACCACCACAAAGCATTTTCGGAGTTGTGTCCCAACCTCCCCAGAAAAGAAAACAATGAAAATCATTTGAAAAAGAAGGGGGGAAAAAATTCAAGTAAAATAATATGCAAATGGGTGAGTCCGTGTGTGCCAAACCGCAAGTATGTAGGAAGAAACCCACGCAGGCACAGGGAGAACATGCAAACTCCACAAAGGCGGACCCGGGATTTGAATCCCGGTTCACAGAACTATGAGGCAGATGTGTGAACCATTCTCCACCATGCTGCCGCTAGAATAATAATTTTTATAATTATTATTAGATTGCTTTAACAAAATTCTGCTAATCCGATTACATCAAGAGAAATCTTGGCCAATCACATAATTTTCAGCTGATTGGTATCGGGTAAAAACGATTGGATTGTTTTTTTATTTTTCCTCATTTTTTAAAAGGTCCTCAGGTACAAAAAACGGCAAGTTGCATCATACTTTCATATTAGCTTTAGTTTGGGGTTTGTGCGGCGGCATAAAAAAGATGAGGCACAAAACCATGTCTAACACGAGGACCGGAATTCCACAAAAATGCATGCTTATTCAAACTGCAACTTTTTAAGACCAGCGCCTCTTTGTTCAATTATGAACCAAAAAAGGAAACCACACATTTTCCACCATGCCACAGGGCAAGTCGACTGACAAAGGAAAACTAGATTTAATCATGTATTCATCTTTTAGCATCTGTATTCATCAAGCTATACCTTAAACAAACCTGCTGCCCGATGATGTGGGGTTGAGGTGACACAGTGTAAGAAAACTACATTACCCAGACAACTCTTCCCCTCTTCCCCCGCTCACTGTTTGAAGGGAAGTTCATTTATAGTTTTACTTTTGCAATTCGTTTCACTTACCATTTAAGAAGATGGGCATTTTGTTATTGCACAAATTAAACTTTTTTTTTTGTAAAGACTGGATATTTGAATGGAATTTGTTTGCATAATGTGCTGCACCACTGACCTGCGAACAAAAATATTTTACTGGTATTTATCTACTTGCTTTGAACCATTACTGGATTATACCCATGTAAAACAGTATCATATTATCAAATACAAATGAAGAAAATTTAGATGTGCTACTTTTTTATGTTATTTTTTTGGTCAGTGTCAGCTCTGGACTCTTTATTATTAGATACTTACTGTAAAATCATGTGACTCAGACATAAAATCTTGTGATAGGAAGATCCCGAGTGTACATATTTGCAACACTGACCAAACAACCAAACTGTACATTTTGTATCTTTATCCCCTGACAGTTTGTATCTGTTTCGAATTAATGTTTAAGATTATTAGTATTTTACATGTATAGAATAAGATGGATTCATGTACTTTAAAGATCAATACATTGTGTGCAGAAGGATGAGCTGCATCTGGTTCCGGTTTAACATTTTGCTGTCTACAGTATTCTTATAAACTTACTGGAAGGTCCAGTTGTAATCAGGGGAAACTCGCTCCATCAGGTCCATCTTTGCCCCTGGAACACTACAGATAGGTCTGTTCCAGTTGTCTCGGATCCTCATGTACAAATTCCTGGTGTAAAAGTTCTCAAAGTCTTGATAGAGTGGGACAAAGTCCTACCAAGGAAAACAGTACAGATGAGGGTATGCAAAAGAAAGAAAACAGACCACAGACTGTATTCAAACCAAAACCTTTGACAGCTGATCGACTGGCCAGCACAAGTGTATTCGGTTCACGCATCTGATATGTGTTTATTAACCTTCTGCTCTTCTCGTTCTCGGGCCATGGTGAATTTCCCGATGTTCCAGTGGCGGAGAAAGTCCCGCAGGTAGCCAAAAATGGTGAGGATGCCATAACCCACATAGGTAAGCACAGCAACCAGTAGGGGAGTCTGCTCAAATGATTCCACAAAGGGCCTCTTGTACAGGCTCGAGTTGTGTGTGCCATGTTGGTTCTGGGGGACAAAACAAGCATTCTCATTATTACAGTTGCCAGATTTCCGTTTCTTGAGGCACAATTTTGAAATGTTGGTGGAATTTCACATAATGGGCATAGTGGCTATCTATCATCTGTGAAATGCTTCAAACATACTTGAGGTTTTCCTCAGACTTTGTTAAAGTATTCCTGAGAAAGACACTAGAGAGCGTTTAAAACTACAACAATGACTGTTTATAAACTGATAACAACAGAACTGCCTTAGCAGTTTGTTTCCATTACAACAGCATTTTCCAGCCTGAAATGTTTTCACAGTTTGTCACAGGACACTGTTAATTTCTTTAAGACACGCATAAAGATGCCAGTCTAACAGCATTGTACTTGTGTTTGTGCTCATAACACCCCAGCGTACAATTACTACACCACAATAGCACCAGCGGAGTCGCATTACTTACTGCGGTTACTTTCTAAAACCATAAACGGGAGGTCCTCCCTTTACAAAAGCGCTCCGTAACCCAAATTTGTGCACAAGTCAAAATGGGGCTTAACACTAAGGCAGCCATTATTACAGTAAATATCTGGATGAAAAGCAAATATCAGGCCATAAAAATAAAACAATCTAATGAAAATCAGCTTGTACGGCTGTACCGAGTGTTTGAACAGTTCTCTTGATTCCTAAGTGAATAACGTATTTTACTTGATGCTGATCCAAATTAGGAATGTTTGGCCTAGGCATATTTTTTTTTTTGTCTGACGGGAAATGCTACGCCAAGTTGGACTAATTCCATAATCACCTCGCTCCACTGATAAAACAAAAAAATAATTCTAAATCCCTTATTTTAAGATCAGGAATGTAGTAGCCATAATTACATCTGTTGATACATCACAATGTTTCTGTACATTGCTAGTTCAAACTAACCAAGTGTGAGGAAAAGCTAAAATATTTAATATTGAGGGGCATTATCAAGAAAAACTATCAGCAATTAATTCTCTTTACAAGACACAAACACAGAAAGTGTATAGAATTTTAGGTTGAGCACAACTCAACATCTATTAAGGCATTTGAGTGTACCCTGCAACTTAGCAGAACCTCATGTGATCAGTCATGCTTCTCTCCAAGAAACACCTCTGAGCACTGCACAGCGTGAGCATTTCAAAACCTGTTGGACGTGACCTTCCCTTTCTGGCGAATGCAGGAAAATGGTACAGAGGCTGTTGCATACTGATGCCCACCTGAATCCACACAGCTAGAAAACATCTCAAATGAATAAAAAAGCCAGAGACCTATTTTAACAAACAAATAATATAGTAGTGTTTTCTCTTGCATCTGTGTTTATTGAAAGTGAGAATTGATATTTAGAAGTCAGATCTCACAGCTGAATGCAAAAATACATTCAGGCTAAGCCAACTACCTTTCAAGTCAAGATAAAGATATTGATGTCATACATCATCGATTTATCTAATTGCAGAATCAAGGATGCCATGTTGTGGCAATATCCCACTTTGTGCTGTATAAAACTCACAAGCGTGTTAACAGCTGATCAACTGTTACAGAACTGATGTGCCAGTTCTGGACTCTACATTTACAACAAAGACACAAGAAACAGCTTAGTATGATGCAGTGCAGTTCTACATAATCCAAACTGCAAACCCGATAACAGTTTAACAAACAGTAACAATGGTCAAAATACTTCATCTGTAACAGATGAAACTCAAAAGAAACTAAAGGCATACCGAATGTTGAGGTCAGTTGTGTTAACACCCATGAATCCATACGTTAAAAATGCAAGATTGGAGCTTTAGTATGGAACGTAAGCCTCTGAAAACACTATCCACTGAACTCCGATAGGACACAATGAGAAATACATATAAAGCTAACAAATTAGTACGGCATCCATGCATTCCCAACCTCCACTAATAAACCACATTTTCTAATCCACTGTGGAAGCGACCACACCCTTGAGAACGCAGACATTCCTCTTCATTTAAGTGTCATGTGGAAGCAAGGCTGGCTCTGCTCTCCCTGGAGACACCAAATTCTAACACAACCGGCCTTGGTCGTTGTCTTCTCATTAGCCAAGGTAAACAGAGACCGGTCTGACTTCACAAAGACACTTGTAGTACCAAACAAAAAAAACCCGGCAAAATTACACAGAGGTGCACGACAACACTGGACTTCAGGTGGCATGAACCATGTTACAAAACAATTAACAAGACAACTTTGTGCTCCGAACTATCCATCTCCATCTGTCCATCCTCAATCTGTCTGTCCACAAGTGAAAATATTAACAAAACCTATTTGAAAAAAATGAGACAGGTTGCATGGACTGAACATGACACAATCCCAGGCGACCTCATCAGAGCAGTCAAACTTCCTATTCCATACAAAACCACATTTACATTAGCAATACGATGACATTCAAACATAGGGGCTCAAATAAATACACTCATTAATACAGTAACTACATATATTTGAAGTGTGACTAAGGAACCCCTATATTGAAACTACAACAAATACACTACAGTAGTCCATACGGCAGTGTTTTGGTATGGATAAAACCACAAAGATTTAACATGACTATAAATGTATGTCTTTTGTCTAACCGAATTCATCAAAGCATTTCAACGCTCTTTTGACTGTGATTATGCAATAGATGAGGGGAAAACATTAACTTTCCCTAATCTGCCCATTAACGTGAGCCATCTTGATCACTGTACAACACGATTAAGAGGTGTGTCTTGTTCATGTAACATTTTTTTTAACCTTAGTAGAGGTTTGATTAGTACATCTAATTATAAATGTCGAGAGACGCATTTATCTCGCTGTAAACTGGAAATTAACTAACACATCGATATGTGAAAACTAAAATGTAAATTTCCAACAAGTCCGGGGCCGTCCCCCATGTAGCGGTTGACGTCCGGGCGGGCCTCACCTTCTCCCCGGGGCGACGATACTTCTGCGGCTGCTGAAACGGGCAGTGGTTCTTCACGAAGCCATTTTTGCTCGCTTTTTGGCCAGTCGACGTCCGACGACAGGCCTCACCGTTGAGCAGCTTGTTGGCGGAGCTTTCCGTCATCTCTGTCGGCTCACCCGTGGCAGGAGGTATCACAAATTGAAGTAGCCCGAGTTAGGTGCGGATAATCGGGAAGTCATGTATGAACTCCGAGAAACGTTTTATTCGACGCCCACTGCGCTGCGTCTCAACCAGGACGCCGGAAAAACACGCCCCCTGGCGCGCGCTCATTGGCCAAGGTGCTGGTCATCAACAAAGATCGTCTATTAAAACCATAAACCCACTAAATATCAGCTCTAATACATTTACTGATTGGGGTATGACACAATTTCAGGGAAACTTTGAACAACGCGTTTATGCTTTTTTTTTTTTTTGATAATAGCTTGTCATTCAGACTGTTCCTCAACATGTGACATTTTAAAGGTAACGGTTATTCCCGCGACGTGCGAACACAGTGTGATTGCCCCACTTGTTTTTTCTCATGCCTTATTTAAATGTCGCACGTCTTCGGCGTGGCTCGTCCCAAAGCTCGTCCAATGGAAACAATCTAAAAAATATATAATAAAAAAGGGAAACAACCTGGAATAACCCATGCTCTGGCGCCAACCTTATCGTATAGGAAGCGTACCGGCAATTCTTCACCTCAGCAAGGCAGTTTAATAAAGAAGGTCAAGGCTATCCCGACTGACTCAGTGGAAGTAGCCCGGAATTTTATATTGTGATAATGATATGAGTATGCCATCAGGATAGTGAGGAATCGCTATCTGTGCTGCAATTAAGAAGCAACATGTTTAATTACATAGGAAGCTCAAATTCGCTCAAAACACGCCCTTGAGTGGAACAATCTAAATAATGTAGCATAAAGAAATTCACAGAGCACCAATATTGGTCAAACTTGGTTCACCTCTGCTGGGGCAAAATGTGATTTTAGGGCCTTGGATCCATTTTTGCCAAATATTTGTTATGATTGACCTACTATAACACCATCGAAGCAGTGTTAGGATTACATCCCACTGGTGGAGTGGAGATGAGTTACACAAGTGACAGAGCACTAAGTGATCTCCATCCATCCATCCACCCATCCATCCATCCATCCACCATTTTCTTAGCCACTTATCCTCATAAGGGTCGCGGGGAGTGCCGGAGCCTATCCCAGCTGTCAACAGGCAGCAGGAAGGGTACACCCTTATCTAGTTGACAGCCAATCGCAGGGCTCATAGAGGCAGTCGCACTCACAAACGCACCTAGGGGCAATTTAGAGTGTCCAATTAATGTATGTTTTTTGGGATGTGGGAGGAAACCGGAGTGCCCGGAGAAAATCAACGCAGGCACAGGGAGAGCATGCAAACTCTAGACACGCGGGTCTGGGATTTAACCCGGGACCTCAGAACTGTGAGGCCAATGCTTTCCAGCTACGCCACCATGCCTGACCTTAATCGAAACATTAATTTTTGCCTCTGGCCAACATCACCACAAATCATAGCAATCTCGAGACCATCCAGATTTTCTCCTCTTGGGGCCGTAAAAAAAAATGACATGGCGAATATGCACATTGATTTAAGTGACATGAGCAAGGATAAGCAATTCAATGCTTGGTGAATAGAACAGACGGGTTTACTTTACATGAATTATTATACTGTAAGCATGGTAGCTGTTGCTTACAAATGTAATAAGAGAGGAATACGAGGGAGTAACCTATATATACTAACTCTACTTACTAACTCTGGTCTTGAAATGTGCCTCACAGGTCAAAGGTTGTGGGTTTAAATGTCAACCCAGGCCCACTTGGGTTGATTTTCAATCTTATCTCCGTGCTTGCGTGTGTTTTCTAAGTAAAGTCTGGCGTCCTTCCACAATCCAAAAATATGCGCGTTAGGTTAATTGACTTGAAGTTCTCCACGAGTGAGTGTTTGTCTGTACAGCCTATGCAATGCGAATGGCTGGCAACTAGTTCCAAATCCATGCAATATTTTTAAAGTTGCAAATCTGTGCTCCTAGATGGCACTATTGGGCCACAGAAATGCAGTCCTGACCTGCAGGATTTTTTTTTTTTTTTTTTTTGCTGGTGCTGTAAGGTTCCTGTTCAGTGCTTGGAGGCATTGATGTGCAGCCCAGTGTTTTAAAGGTGTGACATCCATGATTAAGGCATCAATGATAACATCAGATGATTTGATTCTTTAATCAATTTCCCAGCCTTTGCTTTTTTTTTTCCCCTCTCAAGGTTGTAACCTTGAATGGAAAATAATGAAACATTGGCCCTTAAAGCTCTTGCCAGTACACAGAGAAGCACTTAAGCTCTTGTCCGTTCCAAACTAGATCAAAGTGATAAAAAAACGGCTTTAATAGGATCACTACCAGGGTTCGATGGAAAGTGGATCAGTGCTTATTGATGCAGCTTGTGCACTTTTCTAAGTTGGAGAGAAAGCCATTCTAACATAGCGATTAAAAAAAATACACAGACTTCAAAATTATGCAGTATTTCCACACACAAAGTCTAATGATGCACATTATTTGACAATTATCCCCTCCTTTAGAACCGGAACAACATTGCAAACTGCTAATGTTAAACAAACACAAGCTGCCACCAACTGAGTTGTTGAAACTGTTGGAAAACATGAATTAAAACAAAAAGACTAACAAAAAACTGCTGACCTCATCTCGATATGTTTTGAGTCAGTGGGGAGAATACACTGTAGAACGACATGCTGTAATATCTTTCTGACAGGTATTCCTAATATGTTGTCTATTTGAAAAGGTTGCACCTCTAGAATGTTCAATGTGAGCAGCAATTTACATATGGGGGTAATTTATTCAGGGCATCCTTTTACGGTATGTACAGTTTTGAACTAAAACAAGATAAAAGCCAAATTAAAAAATGACCCGACTTGCCATGCCGCTCATTGTTTACAGACATGATACATACGACAGATTTTCTCTCGATAATATAAAAGGATTTATAGCATCTTGGGATTATTTTTCCAATATACAGTATACAGTAGTTCATGTAATTACTTATTGCATTAATGCAAAGGTATCAAACTCAAGGCTCAGGGAGCAGATCTGGCCTGCTGAATGATTTTATATGGCCCACGAAGGCAAATCATGTGTATCAACTTTAAAGTTCCACCGTCATGAAATGCATTATTTTTAGTATGTCATTAATGATAAAAAAAAAAAAGGCAGCCGGAATGGACCCATCCGTTTTTTCACCACACAACATGATTTTGACGTATATGGCTTTTTGTCACTCCCGCCATGAAAATCCTCTCGAGGGATTTGTTTTCAAGAAGAAGCAGGAAGTGATGTTAGTAGCACGTAAGTCAGGGGTGCTAAATGTGTCGATGTACCCCTCGACGCCGAGTACGGCTTCGGCTGGGGTGTCTGGGAGTCTGTTGTTAGTTAGAAGTGATCCGCATATCATCTAAATATGGCTCGAAACGAGAGGGGAATATTGCCCCGGTCACATCACTCTATAGTGAGATGTTCTCATTTTTGAAAAGAGCTTCCGTGTCCCATCGTAGGTGGCGCAGTGTGTTTTCAATGGCGAATGTCGGGGTGTGACATAATGAACAGATGATGCAGGCAACATGGCTACTACTTGGATGTTGACTGAGACTTCCACAACTTTGTGCATGGATGACGTGCTGTCTGCTCATATTTAATTTTTCGTATGGACATTGAAGTGAATAATGTTATATGTATTTTTATAATATCTATTTTAGAATGTTTATAGGCATCACACTTGACCTTTAACATAAAAAAAACCCGTTACTCTGGATTTCTGATTCCAAAACTAGTGGATTAATTTCATGTGCAAATATGATGAGGTGAAATATTGTCATGGTTCCACAAACCATAACTCCAATGGGGCATTAGTGCATTGATAGGCCATGGGGACAAATGATGAGCACCAACAACAGCGGGAAATGGGCTTTTGGAAATTAGGAGCCACAACTAGTAATTTTCCACAGTTTCACTGAGTCTAAACATGGAAAAATGTGTTTATAAGCAATATATAATATGTAACCATATGAACACGAAATAAAACAAGCATGAAGAAAGCTTGTAAATCAATGATGAAGAGTTACATGATTGAGGCCTTGACAAATGCTTCTAATTTTGGATTTCCTCTTCCATTTGAAGTCACATGAGCATAGACGTACCCAACATTGCACTCTTGCTTCCACTTCTGAATTACAGTTAGCATTCTTGCACAATCGAATGCAGCGCAATGTCTGCAAAGCTGTGACATCATGCTGAAGTCATATCTCTTTCCATGAATAATGATCACTTCCTGTTATGCCAAATCCATGAGTGGTAGCCGCGCAGGCGCGCACTACCAGTACTTAGGGCCTCGACGCTGCTCCCATTCTCACACCAGGCTTCACTCTGACTGACACAACCATTAGAAATGGTTACGCCTGTCTAGGTTTGCCTCTATAATAGATTAGCCAGCAACAGAGACACTGAGGAGCGCCTGAGTCGCACAGAGTGACAGACAGACTATTTTCCAGAGAGCAGTCGACTCTGTCTAACTCTTGACTGCCGGAATAATGATGAGTGAAGCCCAGGCCTAAATTCGGGTTGACGAGGAACTAATGATGAAGAAGGCATGGAGGGAGCTGAGGTTCTTGCATTGCATGTCAGCATGATGGATGTCACCTACACGACGCCTTTGTGCAGCCCATCCACACAATAAATTGCAGACATCTGCATGCAGAAATACAGTAATCACATTTTTCAAATGGTTGAAATTAGAGCCTGAAGAGTTCTGGATACTGCTTGGGAATAATGTAGTCAAGGTCACTTCCTGACCTGTCCCCTCTACACTTTTAATTGCATGAATTATCAGACAACGACAAAACCTCTCTCGCTGATGACTTGCTCCTGAGCAATTTTACCTTGAGAGGCGGTATATACCCTGGACTGGTCGCCAGACAGTCACAGTGCGCACGCAGAAAAACAATTCACTCTCAAACACAGATAGTACAGAGTCTTCATGAATTGAGCTTCATTGTTTTTCAGTGAATTGTGAAGGAAGCCTCATTTTCTGGGGGCGAAACTCACACAACCACAAAGAGAACATGCAAATCCCACACAGGGAGGAGTCGAGATTCGGACCCTGAACCTCAGAATTGAGAGGCAGACATGTTCACCACTAGGATTCTATTACGCCCAATTTAGCAAATGCGGTTCCTAAAAATAAATAAAATACTTAAAATCTCTTCAACCTAATTATGTGCTTTTTTTGGGAGGGCGGGGGGGGGGGTCAAACAAAAATGCAACAATTTTTTTGGTGTGTGGTTTAAACATACATTGGTCTATGGCACAGGTGTCAAACCCAAGGCCCGGGGGCCAGATCTGGCCCACCACATGAAACACAAATCTATCAGCATCCAGGATTTTTGTTCCAATTTGTACCAAAATTCCAAAAGATTAATTTCTGATTCCAAAACTAGTCCAGAAATTTCATGTGCGAATATGACGTGACGGTTAAAGATTTGTATTTTTTCACAGTCATAACGGCCCTCTGAGGGAAACGTGACTACAATGTGGCCTACGACAAAAATGAGTTTGACACCCTTGGTCTATGGTGATTATGCCAAGTTTTAAAGTGCATACAGTGCAGCCCAAATGAGAATTATGCCAAGAAGAAAAAAATCTTTACTATTAATTATATTAATTGTACACTGCCTTTATCCTAATTGCAATGTTACTAATAATGAAGGCTCACAATGTTATTATTCTTGGTGCGGCTCAACACTTGAGTATTTGCAAAGAAAGTTTTATTTTTTTTCATTTGATTGCATTGCATTCTTTTGCACTGTACAGACAATTATATTGCAACGACAATGTATTCTATTCAATATGTTCCAAGTAAACACAATGATGCAGCACTTATATAAAGAAGTGCAATCTCATTGGTTTTACTTATTTATTTTTTTATTATGGCTTCCGCTGCTGCTTGCAGGCTTTTAATACAAGACAAATGTCATGAGGACAGATCCCTCTCTCAACTTTACGACCATTTATCAGCCAACTTATTGCGTTTTACTGCAAGGAGGAAGAAAGAGGAAATATCTCAAGAGGCATCACAATGAAAACAACAACAACTAAGGTAACCGGAGTCCAGATGTGCAACAATGCAATATTGCTTATTATTTCTGGCCTTGTTTCCAGATAAGCAGCAATCTATCATGCCTACTATCTGCAACCTGAGGATTCCACCGTGGCCCAACTCAATATTTCCATCGCTGAACAAAAGCAATGTCAGGGAACCAATTTCCTCTTAGCATCATGAATGAGAAGCCCATTCATCAAATCACAAAAGCAAACAGAATCGGAGTCAAAAGACATTAGCAAGCTGTCCAAGCACTAACATAGGTTGGAGAAACTGGACCTTTTCTGTTTCTCTGTTTTGTTTCAGAAGTTTTTCTTAATGTGTTTGCCATTATGAAGCCAATATTGCTCAGGTTGAAGCTTGCATACAGTAAGTCAACACACGCAACCAAAAGGCGCCTGATTGACTGAGCCACTGCATGCTGCATTGAATAGTTTGGGCCTACACTTCAGGCAGGGATTCAAAATGAGCCCTGCTGACCTTGGACCACCTGACAATAGCACTGCATTAATCCATTACATATAAGACACAGAATCCTATGAATAAAGGTAGACATATAACAAGAGAAAGGAGACTCAAAGAAATGAGAAATGTAATCGGCCTGTTGAAGAATTATAGATGACTCGAGTGTCAGCACCACATGAGCTTTCTCCAAAAGAGTGAAATCACATCATTGGCACTTTGGGGTAATTGAGGGATGTTTACATGCCCTCGTAGCAGGAGCTCTACAACTGCAGACAAAAAAGCAGCTAGTTGTTAGGACAGCTGTGTTCTGCTTTGGACTAAATGGAGTAAATTCAATCTGTAAATAGAAGGAAGAGAGCTTCCCATTTAAGCCCGAGTTCTATGGACCTTCCATGCCGGCCTTATAAACAAACCTCATAAAGTCTACACACCCCTCTTTAAATGACATTTTATGCCAGGAGTCAAAAGAAAATATGCTGCCACAACCATACTTGACTGTTCTTTTGTTGAATTTTTTGTTTGCACTAAATATCCCTTTTGGAATTCTAGCCACTATGTTCAGCCTTGGTCTCATCAAAGTATTACATTTTTTCTCCCAACATGCATTTGAGAGATCCCGCTTGCCTTTCTTTGTTCATGTGTGTTCTAAAATAAGGCATCCAATCTGCCATCCTACTCCATAGCCCTTGAAGACATTTTTGTAACTCCTTGAACGTTGCTGACTATGCGATGGCAGCCCACTTTACCTGTTTTGTACTTGTCTTTTCATCAGTTTCTGAGGGGGATATCCAATTTTTGGTCCAGACCTGTCACTTTTCTCCGCTCGATAACTATCTTCACTGTGTTCAATAGTATATTTAATGTCTTATAAATTCTCTCCCTTCTTGTTCCAACTGACACATCTGAACGAGAACCCTCTGATGTTGAGGGTTTCCTCCTGGATATTTTTTGCTCCTATCGGAACACAGAGTGCACAGCACTTTGCCGGGAATGTCCACTTTTTGTATGTGTTCGGTTAGACATGATACCGTTTTCGGCCCTATCTGCACGGTTACACTTTTCTCAAGCCCTGCCGGTCTGAAACAGTTTTTGATTCCAGCATCCTTGTCTATTGCCCTCGCTCAATCTTCATCCTTTTTTTCCTTACACTTTTGCCATCGTAAAACTTTGAACACACCGTCGCTCAGTTCACGCTATCTAAGTCCCACGCGCCATTACTTGGCTAACTAACAAGTTACACTGCGATTTCTGAGAACCGAGAACACATGTACATGGCAATGGTGAAACTCGATTAACCACTAACACAATTGGATCGTTATACTGTATAACTCTGTTGTCCAATCGAGTAATTTGCCGCAAACAGGTTTTAATGTTTATGTCGCAAAATGCAAATATTTACACTACCAAGCAAGTTAGAAGGGCATATGATAGTCGTGCTTGTGCTAGCACTAAGCTGAAGTTGCAGCTCAGAGCCCACCACCGAGAGGCAGGCGCATGATGCCCCGCCGAAATTTTCTCAACGGATTTGCCCTTCTTTCGCGAATGGTCATTTTGGTCTGAAAAAAATCAGAAATCCGCCGATCGGCGGAAAATTCTCATCCCTCCACAAACCAACATACAGGATGTTTATGTTCGGTGGAATTTGGGCAATCCAGCACCCACTTTTTTAATTTTGCATGCTGAATTTCCTTCATAACTAGAGACAATATTTTTACGAGGAGTTTCAAAACCTTCTGAAGTAGAGGTGTGTGTGTGTATATACTGTATATTCTAAATAGATGAGCAGGTGTGATGCTCATGCCCATTACCCCCACCAATTACCTCCAATTTTTATAGAGACCAATTCACTAAACTAAAATGCGTTTTAAATCAGAATATGGAGAGTGGGTATGAGTCATTATTGCTCTTAACTCTATATGGTTTTTATTAAATTATTCATCTTCACTTTCGCGGTTATAATATTGAGAATTGTACTACACGAAAACCATAAACTCCTCTGCAAACGTACACAACTTTGACACACGACATTAAATTTATTCCGTAGTTGTACAAGGATTACAAGGGTGTTTTGCTTTCAGGCTTTAACTGCAATCAAATAATCCAATATAGGGTGACAATACCAACACCTATACAGACAAATACAATACAACTGACAAAAAAAAGGTGTTGCAAGAAAAAAAGTCTTTTTTTTTGTTTGTAAATGAGTGAAATCAAAGGTACATTAAATCTACACACTTCCAGGAAAGAAGCTCCCATACTACCTTTTGCATTTCAAATGGCATTGGTCAGACTGTACATACGTATTAAAAAAAAAGATTAAAATTGGGAATTTTATCATTCATTCATGTCCCTTCCTCCCCCCCAAAAATCCTTACAGATGTTTGAGTGGATTGAAACACCTGTGTGACGACAAATCATCCCATTCTCTAGGTCGTGCCCTTGGGTCCTCACTCCTTTCTGCGCTTCTTGTCGTGGTAATCGTCCTTGGAACGGCTGCTGGTGGACGCTCTCTTTGAGCCACCATGCTGTTTGGCCTCCTCCAAGAATTTATCCAGGCCGAAGGGGTCCTCCTCGAACTGGACAGGCCCCTCGCGTCTTTGGCCGTGGTCAGCGCCTGAGAACTCTTTGTCGGGGACAAACCTGAAATAAGGAAACACAATTAGATTGCATCACTTCAATTCACTTAAACTAAAATCTGTCTGCAGGAGGCGTCTGCAGAGTGCTGAATATCAACTTAAAAGTTTTCAAAGTAAACTTCCAAGATAGAATCATACCTAGTCAATATGATTGTTCCATCAGGGTTAGTCAAAACACATAAACACACAATGAAAACACTTGCAAGGAGCATGGAGAAATAATTTCACCGAACAGTGTGATAAGTGGCCAATCAGAAAAGTCAATTACTCCTGTCACTCAATAGGTGATGCCTTTTAAAATCACATCACCATATGAATGGTAACGTGTGTGACTTTCAGCACAATTACTATAGAAAACCCATTATTTTTCTTTCCAATCTCTTCTGTTGTTTGTATCTACGTTTAGGAAAAGAGTGCTATTTTTCTTTATTAAAAATGTCCCAAAATAATTTGGGTATTTAGGGGGCTGGAATAGATTAATGGCATTTCGATTAATTTCAATTGGGAATATAGATTTAGCATTCAAGCTGGTTGAGTTGGGAGCTTAGTCACAGAAAAGAAAAATGAAATTTGTAGTTTGCGTTTCTTTTGCAAAACTAATTCCACAACTTGCATGGAACATAGTTCCAAATACCTGTTGTTTTGCATGAGTGTGTCAAAGTCATCGGCATAGGCGTCCTTGTCGATGGCTTTGCTGGGTCGGTAGATGTTGGAGGCCATGTCTCTGCCACCGCGGAAAGGCTGGTCGTACACATTGTACGTCTCATCCTCACCACCAGCAAAACCGCTATCCATTCCCTGGGAGGACAAAGAGGGAAGGAAAAGTACACATTAAGTAACAATGTCAAATATCCAATCTGTTTGAACCAACATGCACACCGTCAATTCTCATTTGACAATTTCTCCTTTTCACATCAAAGTAGGGCTGCCACAAATGATTATATTTGTGATTAATCGACCAAACAGGTCATACTGCTGCTGCAGCAGCAATGTGGTTAATTGTATACTTTTTCCACATATGGAAAATGGCTTAATCTCTTTGACAACGTGATGTTAATGGCTCATCATACAGTATATGTCGCTTATTTGGTTCCCTGAAAAGTGATCATGTTGCAGAAATGAGGGTTGCACCTGCAGCCCACGATATTAAATTGTAGTTTATCACACGAACAAGCAGGTGCTCTTCCACTTTTGATTTATCCAGATAGAACATTAAGAATATTGTTTATTTGCAATGTTAAGGTGGTAATAGAAAGCTTCCGACCATGCTACCCTGAGAGTGTCAGATCTCGGAAGCTAAGCGGTTTGGGGCTGGTTAGTACTTGGATGGGAATACCAGGTGCTGTAAGCTTGTCTCCCCGGCTAAAATGCAGAGGGGTTGTGTCAGGAAGGGCAACCGGCTTAAAACTGTGCCAAACAAGTATGCGTTTATCTGAGATAACACGCTCTGGCGACACCTAATGGGACAATCCAAAAGGAAAAGAAGAAGGTGGTAATAGAACATCAACTTTTAAACTTTGAAACTTGTACCAGCATTCCTAAAATGAAGGTAATAGTCGGATCCTGAAGGCAGACAACAGGCCAAGCAGCAGGGAGGATTCTCAAGCACTCGAGAGAAAAACAAAGCTTAAAAAACAATAAACAACTCAAAATTGTTGCCGATTTTGACCGTCTTGACAGCCGTAGATTGAAGTCAGCAAAGTGCCATCTATCAAATATGCCCATAAATAGTCTCTCCTGAGTAGTTATCATGTTGTGTGGTCCCAATTAAGTAATTCTCTCTGTGATAGGGAAAAACAGTTGGTGCGGACAATTGCAAGTGTCAAACGTTTAGTAATTGTGATCCCAACACTGTGATCACAGACTTTGTGATTGTGATGGAATGAAAGCCCTTTAGGAAGTGACCTAAGGCTTGCGCTGTTGGCAGACACAAATACTACCCAAATCATTTACCACAGTAAAATGTTAGGGAGAAAAGCTTGCAACTCCAATGCAGTTACCAGATAAATGAAGTAAGTCCAGTTTTTTTCCCTACTACGGTTTCTTCTCACATTGCATTTTCGGGTTTGGGGATGGAGACTGGAGATATCATGAATTTGTGCAGTGTAAATCTCAAATACATCTCACAGCAGCAGTAAACGCATCAAATTCCTTTTTATGTTGTGTGAGGTCGCTCACATCTTTAAAAAAATTCTTCAGACCCGCTTAAGGCTTTACAAAACAAAATAACTTTCAAACTGATTGTAATACTGGAAGACAGAGAAACAATCAATGATGGAAGCGTTGGTAGAAACAGACAACATTTTGCTCATCTTGGGTCGTGATAGGGAAAAGGCAGGTATGCTTATAATACTCACTTTACTCTGGTTGAAAAGTCGCTGGTCAAATTGAGCCTCGTTGGTGGTGCGAGGGTTAGGCATACCAAGTGCGATGACCTCACTAATGTCTCGTTCCTGGTCCCGCTGGAGTTTGGATCTGAAACAAAAAGACAAAGTAGTATGACGCGAACATGTAGTAATGATGAAGTGTGAAATCCAGGCTTTCCATATGCATTAAGTGCAGGGTTGAGTATGTCCAGCACCTCTTATCAGGCGCTGCCCTGGAAATGTTCCGGTCGTGTTGTCTCTCTTTCCTTCGGTCGTGCCGGATCTCATCGCGCTCCCTTGCTTCGCTGTCCTCGCCACCTTAATCCAACATTGGAGTGAAATAGAAAATTTGACATTAAGAAGGAATGTGCAACATGATTTCAAAGAACATGTAGACCAAAATCAAAACATACAATTTGATTAGTCTTGATATAGAAGTGTCTCACCTTTGTCACCATGGCTTTTAATTCCTGCTCTGCGATCTCGGGCCATTTGGGCCAATTCCCTGAGTTTCTCCTCTTTCTTTTCTTTCTCCTTTTGGGCCATCTTCTTTTCTACCTGGGCTCTCATTTCCACTGCCTCTCTGGCCTACAGAGACAATCAAAATTTCACATTAGTTGTTTCAAAAGCTGAGTAGAACATATATAAAAGTAGAGATGATTTCCATGCCTCAAAGCATTACAACAGTGCACAAGGCACTGTTAATATAAATTTAGTTATAACTACAGTATGTCAACTTTTCAAAATGAAAGCAACCATGTTAAGACCTTCACTAATTTAAACACAAAATATGAAAATATTAAAAAATATATCTTTAAATAAATACAATCTGTGATTATAATTTTCCCCCATGAAAAAAAACAACCAATACAAGAACATCAGCATCCCAACTAATGATATAAAGGACCATGGGTGACAGTACTTTTCTATCAGCAATGTAGAGAGCCTCAGCCAGCTTGGCAAAGTTTTCATTGATGTGAACGGTCTGCAGCCCCCTGCCATCAGCCGCCAGACGCTTATCTAGAGGGATGGTGTAACCCTGGAACAAAGAGAGTACAGACAGTGAGAAAGAGGCATAAATCTAAATTAGAATTTGGTGGTACATTACCTTAGCGTTCTTCCAGTTGGAGATGCATGGAGGAATCTTCCATTCCTGCTGTTCCTTAACTGTCATCTAAAACCAAGAAGAGGAAAGATGAATGTTACACATATGTTTTCAATACATTTTACAGAGTATAGAGCAGACGAATGCAGTACAGAGTGTCCTCTGTTTACAAACGAATTCAGGTCTAACAGAGACAATGTCTCCCAAATTTGTATGCAAGTCGGAACGCGCCAGAATGTGTTGAATGAAGTAATGGAAACTATTTAGCAAAATAATAATTACGGCACATATTCTCAAGGAAATCTCTTTCAGTTCATAAATATAAACTCACATGGAAAAACAGTCAGCACGGTGCTAAGTGAGCATACCTTCTTGTGCTGCTTCTTGGGCAAATTACTTCAACGTGTGCTATTTGTAATGAAATGGCAGTGAAATTTATGAAATTGAAATGTCATGAATTGGTATCGGTATAAACTGAGGACTCACTGCATACAATCTTAAATGTGGAATTCCAAAAGTACCTTTCTGCTTGGAGAATGCATGACAGGTGCTGGGGGGGAAGGAGGTCCACGAGGGATCTTCTTGTTGATTCTGTAACATTTATTTTGAATGAAATAATCCAAGGTTAAGAACACTGCTGCAAAACGGCATTATTGTGGATAATATATTCAGAGATGGACATGATTACTTGAAGCGTGGTGGTTCCATGGGGTCTTTCTGCATTTCCACCATGCGGATCACTCTCTGTTTGGCTCCAGAATTGAAAGCCACTCCCTGCTGGGATGGCGTGTATCTAATGGACAGACAAAACATGAAAGGTTTACTTCAGATATTTATATCCACATCTATCTTCATGGTGTCCTTGTTTGTTTCTGGCCAAACTTTGGAATTCCATCAAGGGAGCCCTACCGACTAAAGACTAATACAGTTTGTTTATTGTTGCCAAATTACACAATACGATAATTCAGTTACCCATTCGGACTTCCCCATTGAAAATTGTGTTGATACCTGATGTACTGTGCTGGGGCTTGTTTGTCTGCTGCTCGTACAGGCATGGCAGCAGCAATTTTTTGGGATACCTGCTTGCTGAGGGCCGCACGAGTCTTCTCAGTCAGCTACAAGGAGGACAGACAGAGGACAACGAACTCAGTCTCATTCCCCATGACTTTTATATACAGTAATCTTGTTTGCGTCGTGTATATAAGCACCACAGAATAAACTAATCTGACTGGTGAAGAATACGTCATCACGCAGAACTTTCAGTGTGTATCCAACCACAGGAACAAAGGTTCTCTATTTTGTTCACATTTTTCATCTAATTACTTTATACACACGTTCTTCATACAAATATTTTGTTAATTCCGACTTGACTACAGTGTTAATATTACACTGCAGCATTCCAACATTAGATGAAAGTGGACTTTCGTGAAAATTCCTGAAAATACAAATGTGAGCACATGCCCCCCCACCCCTGGGAAATTTTTGATAAAATGAACGGCTGTGGTGCATTCTGGTGATATCTGTGAACAAAATTCTGACAAAAATTGAAAGTAAAATTTTCAAGTCCTGACCCAAAAAAAAAAAAAAAAATTGGGCAGAAGTTCTCCAAAAGCCAAGCCCAGATTTTTTTGCCCCCCATCCCCTACCTATCACTGGATAGCACAAAATCACATTTGTCATTAAAATATGCCATCTTTTCTCAAGACAAATGAAGTAAGTGAACTAGTCAGTAAAAAGAAATCTAAAATTGTCCTTTTCCCCACATTATACATATTATAGTATAGCTATAGAATATACACGAAAATATATCCTAGAATTTGTATACCGTACAGCAATACATGTTAAAGAAGTTGATCTGTAGTAATTACTAATAACATTTAAGTCTCAAACTTGTTACATCGCGTTGCACTGATACACTCGACTACATTGCTCACTATCTTAGATATAGATCTAGTAATACTAATAGTATAATCAGCTGCCTTAAATATTTTATAAATACACACACACACACACACACACACACACACACACACACACACACACAGTCAGTCAGTCACATTTGAAAAATGTGCGGGTGTGGTCAGTCATACTCGCAGATTAAGTTGCCGGTGTGATTAGGGATGGCTTTAAAATAATTTACTGGATTAATATAACTGTAAATTAAAGATAAAATAAATACGTAACTAAAATAGAAAACTAAAATTTAAAACTCATAAATGATCATTTCCAATTTCAACTGATATTAGTACAACATGATATAAAATGGTATTTAAAAATTTTCATCAATCAATAAATTGATCTGACAAACTATCTGAAGAAAAGTTAAATGCACTGGCCTGTCAAGGAATAAACACGGTCTATACTCGCAATGTTTTGAAAATGCTCAAAGTTTAGTTCAACATAATCGCCGTTTGTTGCAACAAGTTAGCGATACATTGTAAACAAACATTCCTGTCGGCAATCGTGACATATTGTTATGTGTGTGTGTGTCTGGGGGGAGTGGGGGGGCACTCACCACGGGACTGCCATAAATAGGAGGCCGACTTGCTAGAACACGCCTTTATGTGCATGCGCTTAACGTATTGGCCACACCTGAATCAAGCAACGAGGTGGATGATAGTTGAACGTCTTATTTTGGGCAGTGGGGCACGCCATCACACTTCTTCGCGATCAATGCAATGAGCACCCCTGGTGCAACCAAATTTCCTTTGACATGGCTCATGATGTTGATGACTTTCGATGTAAATGCGCTCGCATTTCGTGAAGCAATTCTGAACATGCGCTTTCGTACATGCTTCATACATGCTCAGTACGGTTAACTTGCATTTCCTGTTTTTGGTTGAATACCGGTTGTTTTGGAGCATGCTTGTTTAGTTAACGTTTATTAAATAAACACGTAAATGAATGTAAAGACCACACAAAATAAGCGACGTCTTGAGAGAATGCAAGGGGAGGGGCGTTACTGTTACTAGTGTTAGTGCCTCAACATGGCTACGCTCGTGAAAACAAAAACAAATTCAAACGCATGTTCGTTCAATGTTGTCCGGATTAATTTTAGGTAATTTTTCCTCAATATTCCGGAGGAATTTTCATGAAAATTTAAAAATCTGGAATTCCGGGAAAATACCGAGGACTTTCATCAACGCAACATACAAAACTGGCTTAGGTCAGTGTCACAGGAATGCAACGTCATCTCCAGGTACTGCATAGCAAAGCAGAGTGTTTAAAGGTCTTCAGAAGAACAGGTTCCCGATGCCAGAATACAGCTAGAAATCGAGTCTGTGAGTGGCCGTAAAGTCTGAACCGCTATATAGAGGGGATGACAAAAAAACAAAACGAAACACAAAAAAAAGCCCTGAGATCATTTCAAACCACTATGAAAGGAATTCAGGTCCTATATCAATGCAATCAATGACATGACCTCCACTTGGTTAACAGCTCATCTTTTACAGCGACCCCTAACGGGACAAGCCGAAAAGAAAAGAAGAAGAATAGTGCTACTGTTGATACCATTTTCCCAACTATGGAACCCCCCCCCCAAAAAAAAATAAAAAATGGGTACATCACTTTAATCCCTGTTAAGTGAAAAATGTTTTCTAAATTTGACACATCACAGAGAAGAATGTTGTTAGAAAACTTACCAAAGTATATATGTATGCAAAATGAGGCTTCAAAAATCATGAAAACTAAAGATATTATTTCTGCTCTCAAAAGCTCTGGCTGTGTTTGGTGAAAATGTGAAACCAAGCTCTGGAGAAAAATGGATGCTATGTTGTCTAGAATCTCTCTTAATAATACATAATACAGTTGTTTAAGCTGTAAAAATATCCCCGCTTAAAACTCTTGGTGTTTGGAATATATTTAACCAGGTCTTTGCGAGGCTTTTTTTTAACGCCATGACGAGCTTTCTAGAAGTGCCGATAAGAACCCCCCACAATTCTCTGTAAGATGTATACACACACAAACACACAGCTGACAATGAGATGCTTTACAGTAGTCAAGCCAAAGCAAAGCCCTGGTCCACATGAGACTCCCCCCAGCCTCTGCTTTTCTGGTTATTTCTCAGTGATGTGCGTGCACTCAATGCTGACAAATTGAAACAAAGAGAGAGGCAACTCTCAAAACAAAGGGAAACACATTTTGGAGTTCATTTTGCAGGGTCTTTAAATAGCCATCATCACCTCCTACCTCTTGGACAGCTTCCTCATCTGGCTTCTGTAGCTCTGGGGTGTCTTCATTCATCACTTCTTTAGGAAGTAGATCTGTATACTTACTGAAGATCACCTGCAATAAAGGCACAAAATATTTGACCTCTTAACACATCACGAGTGATCATCTCTTGAATCTAGTTTCCATTTTCCAACACTGAGTTCAGTCTATAGTTATGTATTAATAACTTAAAATGTAATGGACCACGCCCCGCTAATTGTGGAGATGTGGTAATAAAACAAGATGACAAGATGTTACTTTACTCTCCACATAGTGTTTTTACATCAAGCATCCAACTACTCTTAGAAGCCAACAACTACCTTGAAGTTACATGCCCAAGCCCCCCCCCCCCCCCATCTCTAATCTTAATTTCAAGAGTATGTTTGCACAAACTTGAGTGTTCTAACTGCATACCTTTTCCTTACTTTGACCTTGTCTTGCAATGGCATCATATTTGACTTTTCCCTCCGCATCCACTTGCATGGTCAAGGCATTGGAGGTTTTCTTTTGCCTACCCATCTCCAGAGGAAACTGTGCCACATGAATCTCTGGAAAAGCACCCCCATCTCCAAAGTCCTATAGAAGAAATATAATTTACACATACCAAGTGATACACATTTTATTCATTCACCAATTAAGATATTTAACGACAGGCTGTTCTACATCGGTACTGACCTCGACAGCTCGAGGCACCCATCCATTTCTGTGCCCGTAAGGAGGTGGCTCTCTCCGAGAAGCAACCAAGGCAGTTGAGTACGACTTCTGGGCACGAAGTCGGTCTTCTGCTTCCAGCTGATCTTGTGAGAGCTGAGTAGGCGCCGGTAAAAAGCTGGAACAAAAAACAAATAAAATACCTGTCAAAGCTAGACGGGACACGTGCTAAGACACGTCGGTTATGAATGAAATAATTATGCTACCGAACGCGGTAAATATGGAGGCCTGCTATGCTAGCGTTAGCTGCACGACAGAAACAAAACTACACAGCAGTTAGTGGTGGTCACATTGGATGGCTTCAAAATATCCGACGCGTTGATTCAATGGAACACAAGGAAAACGGCTTTTGTTTGACGTCTTCAATTGGACACACAAAGGCTCTTGCCAAAAGCTTACCTAGTCAGCGACATCTTCCCCTCTTCCTGCTCAGCAAGCTACGCTACCCTTCTTCGTCGGAAGTCAATGCTGCAAGCACCATTCATTCGATTGCAGTACTGACATCTGCTGGTTTAAGGTAGCAACTACTGTGTTAAGCCGTTCGGTTTCTGAGTTTACACTACACAAA
This sequence comes from Syngnathoides biaculeatus, assembly GCF_019802595.1. NCBI lineage: Eukaryota > Metazoa > Chordata > Actinopteri > Syngnathiformes > Syngnathidae > Syngnathoides > Syngnathoides biaculeatus. The sequence continues at coordinate 18,379,797 of NC_084662.1, forward strand.
CGTACAGTTTCGAGTTTCATATCACTGTACATATCAGACTTTGAAAAATTGCATTCTAAACTTAAGTAAAAGCACAGACACTCGGGTAAAAAAACACTGTTAAAAGTAGAAGCTCTGACAAATCCTGTACTTTCCCCTTTGATATATATCCATCCATTTTCTTAGCCCCTTATCCTCACAAGGGTCGCGGGACTGCTGGAACATATCCCAGCTGTCAAGGGGGGGGGGTTGTACCTGGGTCCTCAGATCTTCAAGGCCAACGCTTTACCAGCTAATCCACCGTATATAGGGTTACGGGGAGTGCTGAAGCCTATACCAGCTGTCAACGGGCAGGAGGCGGGGTACACCCTGAACTGGTTGCCAGGCAATCGCAGGGCACATAGAGACAAACAGCCACACTCACAATCACAGCTAGGGACAATTTAGAATCTCCAAGTCATGTAGCATATTTTTGGGATCTGGGAGGAAACTGGAGTGCCCGGAGAAAACCCATGCAGGCACTTGGAGAAGATGCAAATTCCACATGGGGGGGTCGAATCCGGGTCCTCAGAACTCTGAGGCCAACGCTTTACCAGCTAATCCACCGTGCCGCATATATATATATATATATATATATATATATATATATATATATATATATATATAATATATATATATATATACACACACACACACACATATATGTGTGTGTGTGTGTGTGTGCACGCTGTGACCCTTGTGAGGATAAGCAGCTTCGATAATGGATGTGTGTGCGTGCGTGTGCATGTGTGTCTATGTGTATGTAGCCTGCAATTGGGTGGCAATCAGTCTAGGTATCTGCAATTACGCTATAGCATACCTGTGACCCTTACGGAGCAAAAGCAATAAAGAAAATGGATTGATTGCTTTTTTAGGATCGTTATCAGTTGAGTTGGATGATTCCCGGACTTCACTTTCTGCCACCTTGCAGCTAATTTGAAAACTTTAAGAATTAGTGTGGCCTTTTACTTTGGTAAATGTTTCATAATATATTTCAATTATTAATGTGGTGCAAAAGAAAAGGACATGTCAAGATTTATTATTTATTGTACTGTGGCAGTGTATTCACAGGACAATGGCAGGGAATTCATTTTCACCCTTATCCATTTAATTTCTGAAACTGTGGTTGCTATTGTTAGTCTCTGTGGGCTTGTATCTCAGGCATGCTACAATCATGAATGAATTAGATATAGTCTTGGGCATCATCATCGCCAGCATCATTTCTTTCCCCGTCTTCATTAATACATATCTGCCGAAATGACTTTGGCTTCCCCTTGTCTGCACCCACACTCGCCTCACTTAAGAGGCATTAAGCAGACTAATACTATTTAACTTGAATGACTGATGGCGTTTCCATCCACCTCAGGGATTGTAGCACCATTTTCAGACTTTCTTTGAGTTAAAGGACCGTTTTATAAATGATTGTATTTTATTTTAACCAAGCAAGCAAGCAACCAGTCTGGTCTATCAAGGCATGTTTAGATGAGTTTGCTACAGAAGAACCCCTGTCGAGCATATACCATGACTGATGTAACATCCATCCATCCATCCATCCATCCATCCATCCATCCATCCATCCATCCATCCATCCATCCATCCATCCATCCATCCATCCATCCATCCATCCATCCAACCATCCATCCATCCATCCATCCATCCATCCATCCATCCATCCATCCATTTTCTTCGCTGCTTATCCTCAGAAGGGTTGCTGGGAGTGCTGAAGCCTATCCCAGCTGTCAACGGGCAGGAAGTGGGGTATACCTTGAACTGGTTGCCAGCCAATCGCAGGGCACATCGAGACAGTCACACTCACAATCACACCTAGGGGCAATTTAGAGTGTCCAATTAATGTTGCATGTTTATGGAATGTGGGAGGAAACCAGAGTGCCCGGAGGAAACCCACGCAGACACAGGGAGAACATGCAAACTCCACAAAGGCGGGTCGGGGATTGGACCTAGGTCCTCAGAACTGTGAGGCCAACGCTTTATCAGCTGCGTCATCGTGACGCCACTGATGTAATAGTTTGAGTTTCAATTTACTGGTGTTGTAATCTACATGCGAAATAGAAACAAGTGTTTTTTCTGCTCACACACGATGACTGCTCAAGTGTAGTTATTGTTGTTCCACTGCAAAGTCAGACACGCCATTATAAATTCATCAGTTGATTGAGCTATTCCCATAAGAAATTAAACTTCAGTTCTTTGCTTTCCTCCAGTTTATTGTCAATGAAACTAATTTCTGTCAAAAATAATTCACGCCATGATTATTAACAGGTAAGCACAAGGTAAAGAAGAGAAGAGGAAGCACGAGCCCTGTACCCACTCATGGGAATCAAATAGGAAATGAAAAGAGCTCCAAGTGGGCCAGCAAGCAGTTTCCAATCTGGTGAAATCATATACACGTTCATGATATCATAATATCCGTGTACACCTCACGCATATAAACTGAACTACGGGAGCGAGCCCTTATTGCAAGAGGCTCAGCATGCTAAACCAAGTGATGCAATCCCACAGTGACACTTTCCTCATTATGTGTCGCACTGCAGTCTTTTCACCTGATGCGATGATCTCATAATGCTTCCCTTCCACACGCGTGCTACATTTTTCTTTCCTGTCAAACATAGTTAAGTGGAGAACGTTATCACCTTTCTGCTGTGGCGCTGTTCGGTCGCGATGACCAAACAGAAAGGAAAGAAACAGACATGAAGCATGTAATTGTTTTGATCATTAATTGAGAACCCACCTTGTAGAATGACCCTTAAAAGCGTGATCAAAACTCAGGTTCACTCACATCTGGTCCTCCCAAATCAGAGAAGCTCCTGCCAGCACCAGGATGGTGTCCAGAAGAAGCGAGCCAAACAAGGTCACCAGAGAGCGGGGAATTTTTTTATGATCAAAACAAACTGCTGCCTCTGCAAAGAGAGGACCTAATTTATAGGAACAGTCACTGGCTTTGTGGTCTGAACAAGTGTTGGATTTATATTAAACAATAACTCCAAGAAATCTAGTTTTCCTTGTAACTATGATTGCAATGCGACCAATCATGCATTTTCATACCCTTTATTAATGTTTTATAGGGTGCATGCTAAACTTTAAAATAGTATGATATCCCTTTTGCAATTAGATTCACTTAAATAACAATATGGTTCCTAATGGCAACATCAAATATTAATAGAAATTATTATTTATATTTTCCTGTCCTTGATACAACACGCTGACTGTTGCATCAGACCCCTGAGCTATAATTTCCGCCGCTCGAGGAGGTCCTGATTGCATTTTCCCCAAAGATATGGGAAACGGTGTCATTTTTACCTTTCCCACCAATATTGTCTGCACATCAATTCCTGTTCCAAATTGAAATTTACCTTTTTTCAAATACAAAGTCATTCCAGCCAGGATGTCCATTCCAATTATCCACTCTGGGATGGGGGTGACGACCACTTCAAATTTCCATATTGGCATTTTCCCAATTTTCAATGGAAGAATTACTGCTTTTCCATTTACAATTTGTCCCCCCAATCCTCGCAGTGGAACATTTTCACCCTTCATTTTATCAGGGTTTCCGTGTCCAATTGAACATGGGGTCTGATGTCCCCAACTGACCATCGATTGACAATTTTGTTCTGGCTGGTTGACTGAGTTTGGCCTCCATCCTAGCTGAGGAGGTCAAAGGTACGTGACCTCTTGTCCTTATTTTTCCCCTTACTCTTGGGTTTCGCTCGGCCCTTTCTCACAGCAGCCACATAGCTGGGGCCTCTTGTGTCTACTAGCATGTCGTCGCTTGAGTCTGTATCTTCCTCTTCCTCTTCTTCATCCTCAAATGCATCCAAGGGAGGGGCTGTTGGTAGAGCTGCTGGCGTCATCATTCCCTTTAAGATGGTGGCCAGCTGAGCAATTTCTGATTTTCCCTTTGATTCCTTGCTCAAGCAACTTACCTTCAATCCCCTTTGTTTGCATCTTGCAGCCAAGGCACTTCTGGGTAGTCCGTCAATTTCTTCTGCCGGTACTCCCGCTGCAATGAGTGCTTTCCACATTTCCCGCCTACTACTCCCGCCTTCGGGCGGTTTCGCGCGCGGTTGTCTGCCATCTTTTTCGGACCTGTAATTCTCAGGGCGAGCCTGATGTACTGTGTCTCCCCAATCTCCCAAAGTCGCCAACTCCAACAAGCGCGTTTTCACGTCACTGAAGCCGTTATCGACGGCTCCTAACAAAATGGTAAGTATCGCAGACCTATAGTGGGGGGGTGCGTCTCGAATCATTGCATCACGCACCACCTTTTGGCACTGCTGTTTCATCAATAAAAGCATGACCCGCTCGCGATATCGACTCGCGCGTACACAATCTCCCCATCCTGTGAATTGCGTCGCGGATGGTTACCCAAAGCTTTTTGATCTTGGGCCAATCATGCCACGTTGTATACACAGATTGCGCTGTCATAGCATACAAGGCAAATAGCGAAAAAGAATCACCTACCGCCATTGCTCTCCCGTTTGCACGGAACTCGGCATTCATTCGAGAATCTGAACTCAATCCTCCAAATCGCGAAAAGTCCTCTGAGTCAAGCTCTATGGCGTCAGCTCCTTCCTCATACATCCGCCTGAGCCAAGAATCAGCTGGTTCTCCGTGCTTTTGTCGATACTTTGATGTTAAATGGGCTATCTCTTCCTGAGAGAAGTCCTCTTTTGTTATCGTCATTCTGGGCGGCAGCCGAGGCTGTTCTATTCGCCTCATTATAGGGTTTCCTTCCCTATCAACTATAGGAACATTATTCTCATCTCGCTGTTCTTCAAAGACGGGCATGTTCACCCATCTTCAATGTTCTGACTGAGCGAAAGAGGTTGTTCCCCAAAATCTCACAAGACATGGCCAGAGTCATCCACTCCTTAATACAATGCAGTCATCCTGTCCCATGTGCAGAAAAACACCCCCAAGGCATGATGCTACAACCCCCATGCTTCACAGTAAAGATGGTGTTCTTGGGATGGAACTCATCATTTGTCTTCCTCCAAACACGGTAAGTGGAATTATGACAAAAAAAAGTACCATTTTGGCCTCATCTGACCACAAAACCTTCTCCCATGACTCCTCTGTATCATCCAAATAGTCATTGGCAAACTTAAATGAGGCCCCGTAGCTCAGTGGTTAGAGCACTGGTTTGGTAAACCAGGGGTTGTGGGTTCGTATCCCACTGGGGCCTCCACTCCCTGAGAAGTCAGGAAGGGCATCTGGCGTAAAAATTGTGCCAAACATATATGTCCGTTCATCTGAGATGACACGCTGTGGTGACGCCGAAAGAAGAAGAAGATTATCCCAGAACAACATGATCAACTTTTCATCATTCTTCAGGTTGAACCATCCCACCATCATATTATGATAATTACCCATATAGTTAAGTCTAAATTGCTTTTATTACATTTTATTAGAACTTTTCATTGTTGTACCTACCCTACATTTGTTTTTTGATTATAGAAATAATAATTTCATATTAATTTTGGTTACCAAATACATGCGTGCAGGAATATTGTGTATCCACAAAAGACAAGTTTCAATGCATGACTTTATTTAACACTTGCTATTATCTACGTATAATAATCATAGAAACACGATTAACACACAACAACAATGCAATTTTCTATTTACCCAATATGCATGCATGACTATTTTCCATTAACAATAAAATATTATTGTACAATACCATTACGAATGTAAGAGTACATACTGTAGATTTAATGTAGATTTATTTGTAAATGTAATTGTATGGGCTGAGTACAAATATAAAATCTCATACATACAATCCTCCATGACATTTTTTATTTTAGAAATATTTACAAGCTGTTTTTCCCCTTTTGTTTTTAAATCATTTGAACCATGTGAAGCAAATTGAGATGGCTTGTGTATGAAATGCACAATAAAGATAAATTGCCTTTGCTTTGCTTTATATGAGCAATATTACATAAAGCAGATATACAATACATTTTTTCCACATCTCCCATTGACACACTTTCATCGAACTGCCTTAAGGATAAAGAATTGAAGTAGACTTTATACACATATTGAAATGAGACTCTTTTTAGGGCCCGTCCTCCCTAATGCAAGTTTGAGACTGCATTCCTCGCCCCATTTACTGCTGGCTCGATGGCGAATCCGGCTTTCGTTACCATAATGAATGACAGAGGCGTACCCCCCTCCCCAGCCCCCACCTATCTCATTAAAACCTAATCACGCAAATTTTCAGTAGCTAGCCTGTTAGCGAATGCTAATCTGTGCATCCCAAAAACATTAATGAGGGTCTGTGCAGGGGCGCTGCACACATGAGGAATTTACTGGAGTTGTTTCTGCATGAGTGCCAAAATGTTTTAGACAGTGGAGTCCAACTGCTAGACTGCATCTTTCCATGGAAGTGGCCATGGATCTTCCCCCAGCCTAGATGATAATATTAAGGGCAGCACACTTATGTATGAGAACGGTTATATTGTGAATTGGGCAGACACTCAAGGGACTCAAATCCTGTATATATATATATATATATTTTCCCACATTGTTAAATTCAGCTCATGCTGATCTCTAGGTCCTGTTTTTGCCACGAGATGGCAGAAAAATACAAAAGCGCCCCCTCTTTTGGAATCCCAATCCTTTCTTATATATGTTTTTAAAAGCTACCTGCTTCCATTCGCATCTACAATGCAGAATCCAATTTGCATGAAAAAAACCAACAACACTTTATTATCTGGATGATGCTGTAGCTTTGTATGCTTCTTTAGTGTGAGTGGACCATGTGCTTGAGTGCAATCCCGTGTGAGCGAGTGAGCGCAGCAGAAAGCGTTGGCAGTCTCGGCCTGATAGAGCCAGCGCTGGGCGGTCACGGCTGCTTTGCATCACTAAGCGAGCTGTCTGACATATTATTTTCACCTCTGGGTTTTGGACTTTATCCAACCCGAATAGTGCATTCAAGGTGGTTTAACAACAGCAACACGAGAGTTCAAATCAGCGGCCCCAAAGGTGAATAATTAATTAACTTAAAATGACTTTGTTGCCCAATGAGAGCTTGATGCGGAGAGGGCGAATATTCAGCCAAGCTTATTCAAATGCTCACACATGAATGCCACTTTGATGTAATTACTTGGGCCTGCCGCATGTGTTTACTGGAGATAAAGCCCGTTTCACGCTGTGTTCATGCCTTTCGATGTTACAAACTGCAGTTCTGTGCGCCGCTGTGACCTTGAGAGTGGGGGAGAAGATGTGAAGGCATAGCCGGCAGCAGAAAGCAACGTCGCACACCTCCTAATCTCCAGAGGCTGCTGCTCGATGAGGAATGCTGATAGCGAGCCTCTGTGGCATCTCCAGCAGTGGAGATACGTATCGCTCCAAATTCTAGCCCTCGAAGTCAGGCGTAGGATTTGAACGTAACTTGGCGCATCTGTAGAGCAACCTCATTTTCTGCTCCGTTTCATGTTCAATAAATGGAACACAATAGAGTTTGAGCAGTCGATACAGCAATGTGGACTCGCGCAGTTCAACTTGTCTAAGCCCACTTTTTTTTTTTACTTTACTTATATCTGTTAGTAGATCTGATCAGCAGTGTTGCTCAACTCACGCTGGATCTTTGAGAATGGGACTTCTCAATGTAGGAGCTCACTGATTGTGCGTGTACACAAGGCAACTTATTCAATCACAGACATACACACACAAGGAGTTGAATGCAAATATGCCTGCCTGTCATTTTTTTTTTTTTTTGGGAAGCTGTCATAACTGCCGCCCCAAGCCATAGCACGATTTTTTTGGGGGGGAGGCAAGGGAAGAGGGCGTGCAACAACCCTGGTGGTTTCATCTTCATGGATACCTGAGGCAGGCCACCACCAAATTCCCACCCATTTTTTAGTCTGATCTCGTCAAAAAAGCATTTTTCTTTTGGGTTTTTAAAAAGCTTTGAGGATGACAAAATTCACGCTCACCCAAATTTACAAAAATAACTCGCAAAAAAGCTGTAATGGGGCAGCTGGTAAACCCTTGGCCTCACAGTTCTAAGGTCCCGGGTTCAATCCCTGACCCGCCTTTGTGGAGTTTGCATGTTCTCCCTGTGTCTGCGTGGGTTTCCTCCAGGTACGCCGGTTTCCTCCCACATTCCAAAAACATGCAACATTAGTTGGACACTCTAAATTGCCCCTAGGTGTGATTGTGAGTGTGACTGTTTGTCTCGATGTGCCCTGTGATTGGCTGGCAACCAGTTCAGGGTGTACCCCGCTTCCTGCCCGTTGACAGCTGGGATAGGCTCCAGCACTCCCAGCGACCCTTGTGAGGATAAGCGGCAAAGAAAATGGATGGATGGATGGATGGATGGAAATGTTGTAATGCCAAGCCTGAAGTTGTTGTTGTCACGTTGTAAAGAAACATTGGTTGCATGCGCACTAACTGCGATTCCTCAGATGTCAGACGCAAAGCCATCTTTTATTGTATTGATGTAGAATTTTAATGAATATTGATCCAACAAACCCTTTTGATCTACGTTTGTGATTCTGACCCTGCTTGTGCAAGCCTTTTTAAGATGACTATTGTCACAGTTTGAGAGCACAATGGTGTCAATATGTTACCATTTTTTCGCACCTTTATTCTCCTAAAATACTGTAGCCAATGCAACACAAGTTATTTTTCTTCAGTGGAAAACAGTTTTGTGTAACCACCAGTATTGGGTTGCAAAAGTATGGACAATTTCCACTTTCAATGGTAAGTTCAGCTTGGGAAATTTTGGAAATGTTGAACATGGACAATGGAATACGGTGTCGTGCAGTGATTCTCAACTGCTGGGTAGGGACTCAAAAGTTTGTAATGGAACCATTTTTGAAGGCTCACAAACAGCTCGTAGGAAAATCTTTCCACTTCAATGTCATTACATTTTATATACATATCACAGGCGGCACAGTGAAACAACTGGCTAGAGTGTTGGCCTTAGAGTTCTGAGGACCTGGGTTCAAATCCCGGGCCTGCCTGTGTGGAGTTTCCATGTTCTCCCAGTGTCTGCGTGGGTCTTTCTCCAGGCACTCTGTTTTCCTCCCACATTCCAAAAACATGCAAGATTAATTGGCGACCCTAAATTCTCCTTAGGCGTGATTGTGAATGCAACTATTTATCTCTATGTGTCCTGCGATTGGCTGGGACCTAGTTCAGGGTGTACCCCGCCTCCTATCCATGAGGAAAAATAAACACTACAGTGGAATTTATTTATGCTTAATACTTACATTTTCCTCATGAACAAGAAAAAAGATGTACACTGTTGACTACTTATGTGGCCTTAATAGCCTTGAAGTAAATTGCTTGCTGTGCATGCAACTGAGTGAGGCACAGTTCAGGGAAGAAATTTAATTGAATTTGGATGAAATGTATTGCTTGTTATGTACAAATCTCCAATTTGGAAAATGATTTCTCGTTATTTCCTAGATATTATGATGAATTGCCATCCAACTTTTGTAAATCCTGGAATTATGGACCTCTTGTCCGTTGCTCCATATATGAAGAACACAAGATTTGGACCTCAAGTTCATGCCACATTCACCAAAAAATATATTTTTACTCCCATATTATGTGGAATGAAGTGCTGTACAGTAAACTGAAATATAAAGATAAGGACGTGCAATATCATACATCAAGGTCATGGTGTTCCACAAATGATTACCTTGGAGTGAAAAAATGAGTTGACACAAAAGAGAGTTCAACTACAAAGTTTAAAAAACACCCAATGCTAACTTTCAATTCACAGCTGTAGAGGGTCCTTGGGAGCAAAACAAATAAAAATATTCACTTCTAATAACATTTGGTTTTGATGAGGAAACGCAACATGTACAGCTATAACTCAATTAAAATTGTTTCCAATTGTTTCCCCCAAATGTGTAGTGTACAGGCAGATGGAAAAAGGATAAGGCGAACTGAAGTACTTCCCGCCATAATGTGGTTCTTTATTTAAGACGAGGAAAGTGCTGGACTGCTTTTTCTTTTGTTGGGTGCCAAGTCATTTACATCTTTTTTCGTCAAAAACCCAAAACAACTGTCATTACTGTGTCCCCCCTGGTTTCCTTTCACTCTCTGTGGATGAGCGATACTGTTTGAAAGTCAATGGTAATATGGATATTCCTGCATACCATAGCACAAGCACCACCAATGTGCGTCCAGGTAACAGAAATATCATAGAACATGTAGTTCATCACATGGTCCTCAACTGTGAAGTGGTCATGCGTCACTGAAAAATACAAGGCATGAAATTAGCTGCTCTGTGAATTGCCTGCATAGATGTAACTGGCACCCTTCTGTAAATTGTGCAATATTCCCATTACACATGAGGTAGAAAATTAGATTTCATGTTAGGGTCCCCACTGCTGAGCTTTGGAACGTCATATGAAGTGTGGTAACATAATCGGAGACAGCATTATAACCATGCAAATATCTCAATAATTTGTTATGCATTTCATTTGAGTCAACATATTTAGAAGAAACAAAAATTGAAAGGTTTATTAAATATAGAAATTGTTACATGTGCCCATGATTATTGTGAAAGGTAGAGAAAAAAGGATGTACAGTACTGTCATTCAGGTTTTGTAGACATCTATATTCACTCAAAGACTGAACACTGATATCTATATGAGCAAGAATGGGGGGGCGGATTTCTTTGTGAACAACTGCATGAAAAGACAGTTCTACAGTTCAAGAAAAACATTTCTCAGTGTATAATTGCAAGGAATAAAGGGATTTATGTTCAATAATGTCGTCAAAAGATTCGGAGATTCCGGAAAAATGTCCGCACGTAAGTGGCAAGGCCAAAAACCAACACTGAATACCTGTGAGAATCGATCCCTTAAGTCACACTGCATTGAAAACAGTCCTCATTGTGTAAAGAGTATTGAGTTGTGGAAACATTAACGTTTCTGAAAACCATTGACAGTTAACACAGTTTGTAGGTACATTTACAAATAAAAATTAAAACTCTACCATGCAAAGCAAAAGCCATACATCAACAACATACAGAAACGCCGCTGGCCTCTCACAGATCATCTGAGATGGATGGAAGAAGTGGAAAGAAAATGTGCTGTGGTCTTATGAGTTCACATTTCAAATTGTTTTGGGAAATCAGCGATATTGTGTCCTCTGGGCCATCTGGAAATTGATTAGCGCAAAGTTCAAAAGACAGGGTCTGTGATGGTATGTGTGTGTGTATTCTCATCGAAGTTGCTGTGTCTGCTATATAGCGAACATCAGATTTTTTTGCAGTATGATAAGAAAGTTGTTGGAATATTAAATCGCCTTGGAGTAATGATGTAATTCTAAGGCAACACTTTCTTTCCCATGTCATTAGTAATCAGTATGAACAAATATCAGCTATTCATAAGTGATTGTTAATTTTCAACATAATAAATACTCTGTTCACATCGCAGGTGTCGTCATGTCGCGATTACCTCACCTGAATTTCATGCAGGTAGTGTGGGTTGGGTTCCCACTCAGTGCCAGAGTGAAACGTTGTTGCTCTCTCTTTGCCCTATGATTGACAGGTTACCAATCCAGTGTGTAATCAGCCTTTTGTCTAAAATCCGTTGGGACAGGCTACAGCTCCGCGAAGTCCTGACCAGGGCAAGTGGTCTGGAAAACAGATGAACCCATGCTTTGTCAAATATCATCTGTCACGACTTTTCTCAGAACATTCCAAACAAAAAAAAAAACAACAACAACAGTACTCTTCAAAGGTAAGAATCATTTCCTGAATGTTGTCTATCATTGCTTGTGATGTTTGATTCCCTTGGCTTTACATCAGATCAACACACAACCACTTTATGTTCCCATGTGACATCGGCTCGTCCTTGTCACATTCACAAAACTACGTCTTTGTGTTTCTGGGAGGAGGAACAGAATCCACTTGACATTTACTCAATTTACCCAGCCATCCTGCTGGATAGAACCGTTTTTGGCAGAGTGGACTGTGTTTCAAGGTTATTGTCAGAGACGGAATGTAAGGCAGCTTGTAATGAATGTTTTCCTTTGGGATGGACAGTGACTTTGTGGATGGCAGGTGATTTTTCGGCCTCGGGGTAGAGAGAAAGGATTATAGACGCTTCTGTCATTTAGGAGAAAAGAATTTAGATTGATGCACCACACAGAATCAGTTTCTCCAATGGACATCTACTGACTAACCATCTTTCATTCATGTAGCAAGTCGTAATCCCTTTTCGTTTGTTTTGCTCAGACCTACATCTCCGCTTTTTTGCTATTTCTAAGCATAATTGATTTTTCCCCCTGCTTCTGCATCCGTTAAAAGCAATGTATAGAGTAATACCTGTCTCTGGTTACTTCATCTGTGACTTCTTATATTCATTTAATATTGTATATTTGTTCATGTATATTTCACGTACACAAGAAAGTCAACCATATATCATAAGTGAATCGAGGAAACAAAGACAATCTCAAAATGATTGGCTTGGTTGAGGTACTAGACAAAGATGAACTCCTCTATGGACGTGCCGCATGTAATGACGAGAGGAAATCAACCTTGGCCTTAATAAGTAATAAAACACTTCATCGGGCTCCACATTTGATGCTAAAGCCAGCAGTGGCATTGCATGCTCATCTCCGTAATTAATGTCACCACAGAAAGGTGTTGGAGAACAATGGAGGAGATGGAGAAGGAGAAATTGGAGGAAATGAGCAGCTACAAAGGATGATGACAAGGCTGGACTAAGTGTCTTATTTGGGAGATAATGAAAGGAATGGAAGAGTTGGTCATTTCAGGTGATTGAAAGGAAATTGGTGGATGCTTCAGTCATCAGTTACTGGTTTGGATCCAGCGAAGGAGAGACGGATGCAATAATCACAAGTATATGTATTTATAGCCTGCAATTCTCCTTTTTAGTTCTAGGATGGAGAGACATGGGCCACAGGGACCTTTTGCAACCAGGATCTAAAAAGTTCCTGGGCTTGTTGTTGGAAAAGGGGCCATCACATGCTTAGTTTTGAATTACCCTGTCAGAAAGATATCTTGAGAGACTCATGGAAAAGAGGAAAAGTTTGAGTGGATTCATTGACTACAGCTATGTAGGTGAAAGGTAGATTGGTGCAGCAAGAAGGAAGAAACAGGAAACGTTTGCTGTGGATTTTGCCGCTGGAGTAAGTCAGCAAACAAGATCCTGTCATATATTCACACATTCGCCCTGGAGTTCTAACAGTCACATTGAATTATTACTGCCTCAAACAAATGCGACTTTCAGACTACTTCGCTGAACACCAGGTTGCATTGTCCTTTATAAACATAAACATAAACATAAATAAGCACTATATACATACCTCAAGTAGCGAGGCCAGCTGCCTTAGCCTTCCCTATGGATTTTTTTTTCTTTTTTTTTTGTTAAGAGTTTTTGCTCTGTGTATCTGATACGCTATGAAATGTCTCCAAAGTATCCTATGCCAAGATAATCCATGTTTACACATTTTTTTAAACACAGGGCAGAAAAAAATTGACATCCCTTCCAAAAACCCAACGAGATAATGTTATTTCTAGTCGAAAGTAATTAATATGAAATGCATCACATAAAATTACACTATGTTCCCGGCTCCCATGGCAGCCTGGCAAACATGAATACAGACTTTGGCAAGAGGAAATCTACTATTCACAAACCACATTGTTGTATAAGGGTAAGAAACATACTGTAGAAACATCTGTCACGAGCCATCGATGCCGGGCAGGACCCAAATGAAGGACTCCAAGATAAAGGCATAATGTCCAGGCGTTTTTATTGCAGAAGTAGTGTCTGCAAACAGTAACACAGTGCAAGCTCAATAAACTGGCAAATACCCGTGACAAAAACTCCAACATATATACATGGTCACTTTACATGCCGAATGCGCAACAGCAGTGACGAGTGCCACATGTGGCACCGCCCATGACAAAACCCCTCTCTAAGGTGCGGACGGGCCAAAACAAAAAAACACACCAAAAAAAAACATGACCAGGGTAGGGTGGAAGGTGAGCCGGCCCCCTCTTCAGCCGGGGATTGGTCGCCACCGAGGCCTGGTCGCGAAGCAGCCAGGAACTGGTCGCCGTAGCCGCTGAAACCGGAACGTGCAGTGGCCGGGAATCGTTCGACGTAGCCGCCGAAACAGGAACATGAAGCGGCTGAGAACCGGTCACCGTAGCCACCAAAACCAGAACGAGACGCGGGCAGGAACTGTTCGCCGTAGCCACCGAAACAGCGACGTGACGCGGCCGGGAACCGTTCGCTGTAGCCGCCAAAACAGGAAAATGAGGCGGCCATGGATGGGTTGTCGCCGCTGAGACGCAGTCGTCAGGTGCCCGTGGAAGGGTCGCTGACAGGACAGGAATGTAATTCACCTTTGAGTCCGCTGGGTCTGTGTCTGGCCAGTTCATTCTGTCTTGAGCCATCGGTGCGGGGGAGGACCCAAATGCAGGAGTCCGAGACAAAGGCATAATGTCCAGCGGGTTTTATTGCAGAAGTAGTGTCCGCACACGGTAACACAGTGCAAACTCAATGAACTGGCAAATGCTCGTGGCAAAAACTCCAAAATAAATAGATGGTCAATTAAGATGCTGAATGTGTAACAGCTGTGATGAGTGTTAGAGGTGGCCCGAGCCCTCCTGGCAGTGGTCCAACCCCGCTCATGATACTATCAAGACAGTGCTGCTTCACAATTGTTTTTAAACATTTATTTTACTGAACTAAAAGCACACAAGATCGTTGTCAGTTCTCACAGAGGCAGTGTTATATGCTTGATAAAAACAAGAACAGCAACAAAAAAACTTCCAGGAGCCTCCAAAGCTCAGATGCATTTCAAGTACAAAACAGTTTTGATTGATGCTTTTTCTATCCTCTTATAATTTCTATGAAAAGAGCACACGTTCAAAGCTTGAGTGAAAGTTGAACACGCCGTCCCACAGGTAAAGCTTTCCCACACAGTTCTATTACAGCTTGGTTTTCTGTACGCACCACATAAAAATGTTCTTGTCTCTCACGCAGCTCAACACTAGAACCTAAAGACCTGCTGATCAATGGAATCTTAAGTCTAGTGAGGGATTATAATAGAGGCATTACAGTCTATTGATTAGAGCTACAAGTGCCCGCAGCAGGATGAATGGAAAGTCAATAGAAACCTGACAAACTCTGCAGACCCCCCTCTGTATGACACAGAGAGAATGTTCTTTAAAAATCCAGAAGACACTTCATTCCTGATGAAGTTGAACTTTTATGTGTAGCTTAACTTCATTTGGTGGTTGTCTTTTCCTTATCTTTTTCAAGGGACAGGGGTGAATTGAACAAGAATTTATCGTACTTTTGAGAGGAATCTCTACTTGGCGCTATTATAAATGACCTCTAAATCCCATAATGGCTTCCAATTCTGGAAAAAAAGTTCTTCTCACCTTCAAACGCCTTCCATCACCAGGCCATTCTATCTCACTGGCATGCTGCACATGGAGCAGAAAACGTTACATTTCATTTACACAAGCGTTCATTAGAATCCCGACCAGATCGTTGGATGATCTCGCCAGGATGTTCTTACTGACTTTTTTCAGCGGTGAGTTGCTTGCTTCCACCGGCTAGACGAAGCAATGCCCAGAGTTTAAAAGAAAAAAAATAAAAGAAAAGAAAAAGAAGCGAGTACCCTAAGATTAAAGACAATAAAAAACTGTGAATGTTGCAAGCAGACATATCACAGATCATGAACACCCCAGCCCTGTGCAATTCTTTATGCTGAAATCATGTACAGTATGTGGAGTTCATTTGACGCTAACATTGTTGGAACACGAAACCGTGCATCGAATAACACTCAAATACTGTACAGTCCTGTTTGCTTTGTGTAAAGTAGTCCAAAGTAGTGTCTGTCTGTGTAATGTGCACATTTGCTTGGCTACAATACCCTTTTCAGGACTGGGTGGACAGGCACTGTAGAGACTCAACAATTTCTATGGAAACAATAAAAAGTAATATATCCGCGTTACGTCCCCACATGTTTCACAATAAAATTCTAAATTCTATCAGCAAACAGGCATTCAATTTTTGTACTCCCGCTGTATTTGGTTATCTTTCCACTACGCTAATGGAAACCTTTGCAGTAATGCGTGTTGCAACATTCAGGCAGTCACACATGGTTACAAATGAAACTGCTGTCAGTGTGTTATAAACTACTACAACATTTCAAAAAACGAGAGAAAATTAGCAATCGCAATTACAGCAAATCTGGATCCACAATCTTTAGTTATTATCTCTTTAGCAAGATAAAACGCATCCCTTCCATGTAATGTGGTCTGTCTAATAAGAGATAACAGACAGTAGTGCAACAATCAGCAACCAGCAGCCATTAAGCAGACAACGAAGAGAGCAAAAATTGAGCCAACCATCTTTATCATCGGGCAACATATTTCTCACCCACATCCACTGCTGCCAGTCCTCCTAACTATAATGAACTCCTCAAATTGCCCCTCAATGTTCTCTCACCGAAAATCATACCAAAGAGATGGTTTGCTCTCATTTTCATGTTGGATCATAATAATAATAATAAAAACCTTGGTTTACTGTCAGTGTAAGCAATTTCAGGGCAAACAACGACGTGTCGCTTGACACAAACATTCTTGTCAGGATGAGCAAAAGAATCCAAATGTTTGGGTTGTTTGCAGCGTGAGGAAAACAGTAGACATGATATATAGACCAAACAGCAATCGTCTTTTTGAGCAATGATAGCAACAATCAAGGAATCAAAACAAATCCGTGAATAACGGCTGTAGTGTAACAGGTTTAAAAGAAATATAGGTTGTCTCTCTACAAAATGGTGGTCATTAGGACGCATGCGAGCTGCTGCTTGTCATCAGTGTTATTGCTCATCATTAGGATAAGCCAATGATCTCATAATGTTTCCTCACACATTAGAATTGCATCACATAGTTAGTATTTCACTTGCTTCGCTGATTTCTGGGTTTACTCCATGACAGATGGGAGTTAAATTGGAGATAAGTCAAGCAAAGAGATCAAATGCAAGAAAATGGAATAGGATCTTGTTCCATCACTCTACAAAGTTTTAAACATAAAACTGCTTGTCATGATCCTGCCGCTTCAGCACGAGCTGTGCGGGTGTCCGCGCAGGTGCGCCGATTGGAAGGTGCACACCTGCGCCTCATGCAGCCTGATTAGGCTGTGGATTTATATGACCGCGATGACAACTGGCTGGGGCCAGTTCGTATGATCTTCATGTCGTGTCAGTTTCGACTGACTCTCTGCCGACTCTCGTTCACGTTGCCCTAGAAACGGATTCGCCACCGCGCCACGCCCACGTTGCTGTTTCAACGGATGCACTGCAAGCTCACGTAGCAGTGGGGACCGACCCGATTCCGCCTCATGTTGCTGTCCAGGAGATGGTGAAGGCGATGGGGTCGCCGCCTTCTCACGTTGCTGTCCAGGAGGTGGCGATGGCGATGGGGTCGCCGCCTTCTCACGTTGCTGTCCAGGAGGTGGCGATGGGGTCGCCGCCTTCTCACGTTGCTGTCCAGGAGGTGGCGATGACGATGGGGTCGCCGCCTTCTCACGTTGCTGTCCAGGAGAGGGCGGTAGTGGCGCCGCCTTCTCACGTTGCTGTCCAGGAGGGGGCGGTACTGGCGCCGCCTTCTCACGTTGCTGTCCAGGAGAGGGCGGTACTGGCGCCGCCTTCTCACGTTGCTGTCCAGGAGGGGGCGGTACTGTTGCCGCCTTCTCACGTTCCTGTCCAGGAGGGGGCGATGGCGTCGCCGCCTTCTCACGTTCCTGTCCAGGAGGGGGCGATGGCGTCGCCGCCTTCTCACGTTCCTGTCCAGGAGGGGGCGATGGCGTCGGCGCCTTCTCATGTTGCTGTCCAGGAGGGGGCGATGGCGTCACCGCCTTCTCACGTTCCTGTCCAGGAGGGGGCGATGGCGTCGCTGCCTTCTCATGTTGCTGTCCAGGAGGGGGCGATGGCGTCGCCGCCTTCTCACGTTGCTGTCCGACAAGAGCTGGGGAGTTCTGATGAGCCACCCCGGAGCTGGAGAGACTTCAGGATGGTAATGGTGGCGGTCATGGCTCTGGTCCTTCTCTCCATCATCCTATTCGCTCCAGATGGCTACCAGCCGCTTCATGACTTGGCCTCATTGGTGACCAATCCACGGCTGCCTACTGACCAAGCCTCGGTGGCGACTAATCCCTGGTTGTTTGGCAACTACAGCGTGGGAGGTTCTCGTCCGGAGCAGTGGCCTGCCTCGTTCTGGTGCCTGCTTCTTTGGTTCCTCACAGAGGTCGTCCGCCCGAATCGCCCTGTGGGGACCCTGGTGCTTGGCGTCCGGGTCGTCCTCCTGACCTGTCCACCCAGACGGCTCGTGTTTGGTGGCCTGGATGGCCACCAGTCTGGGGTTCAGGGGGGGGGGCGTGCCCTCCTCTGGACCCCCTTCCGCCCACCCCTGCCTGTGTTAATTATTGTCTGTTTTTTCGTTTAGGCACGTCTGGGAGCCGTGCCTTTGGGGGGGGGTACTGTCATGATCCTGCCGCTTCAGCACAAGCTGTGCGGGTGTCCGCGCAGGTGCGCTGATTGGAAGGTGCACACCTGCGCCTCATGCAGCCTGATTAGGCTGTGGATTTATATGACCGCGATGACAACTGGCCGGGGCCAGTTCGTATGATCTTCATGTCTCATTCGTGCGCTCCGGTATCCCTGGTTGAACCTGTGTGTGCCGACCTTCGTCTGTTCTCCGATCAACCTTGTAAGCCTGAATCCTTTGATACTTCTGCCTGCGTTGATTGTTCTCCCGTGTACCGACTCCTGCCTGTCCACTCATCTGCTCTCTTCGCCCGACGTCCGAATTACCGCTGCTGCACCGGACTGCCTGCTCGATCCCCTACCTCTGCATATAATAAACGTGTCTCTTCTTGAACTACCTTGCGTCTTCAGAGTTCCTGCATTTAGGTCCTAGTCTCGTTTCCGATGGGACGCGACAGAACGAACTGGCCAATACAGGACCCAGCAGGAAAGACCCGGCGTCGCCGGGACCGACGCAAGGTAGACCGTCTGCCGGAGGACCAAACCTGTCCGATCCGGGTAGGCTCTCTGATGTCCTCCGCTCCCGTGTCTTACGCTCCGCCAGCGAGGTATGAATACGTCCCTAACACGACCCGTCCGGCTCCTCATATTTTTCTGGACTCTGACTTTTCGGAATATGAGGTGGACCGCGATTTGTATGACCGGCTGCCTGAGTACGACTCCGACGACTTTGATTTTGAATCTCTTTGCCCGGCTTTTCATCCCAGTCAGTTTGCTCCGCCTCCCCGCGTTTCCAGCACCCGAGCGACTTTGCCCGGTAGATCCAATCACACCAATCGGTACGAGGGAACCCGCTTGGCCATCTACCCGGGACCTCCGCGTGGCGGCCAGAGGAGACGCCCCGGCCGGGCGCTCCCTGGTGTCTCTCGCTGGGCGGCAACGAAGACACCGTCCTCCCACTCCTCGCCGGCAACGGTGAGACCGGCAGACCGGCAGCTGGTGGCGAAGCTTCCAGCCCAGAGGGAGGAGGAGCCGCCAAACCACGAGGCGTTCTGTCGCGAAATGCGGGCGCAGATAGAGAGGCAGAGCGCGGAATTGGCGGCTCTCACGGCCCAGCTCCGGCAAGGATTGGCGAACCAGCTGAGCTACTCTGACGTCGCAACGGCGACGGACTCGCTGCTGATGCAGGCTCACGTGGCAGTTGGAACTGACCCGCTCCCGAGACACGCCACGTGTCAGTTTCGACTGACTCTCTGCCGACTCTCGTTCACGTTGCCCTGGAAACGGATTCTCCACCGCGCCACGCCCACGTTGCTGTTTCAACGGATGCACTGCAAGCTCACGTGGCAGTGGGGACCGACCCGATGCCGCCTCATGTTGCTGTCCAGGAGGTGGCGAAGGCGATGGGGTCGCCGCCTTCTCACGTTGCTGTCCAGGAGGTGGCGATGGGGTTGCTGCCTTCTCACGTTGCTGTCCAGGAGGTGGCGATGGGGTTGCCGCCTTCTCACGTTGCTGTCCAGGAGGTGGCGATGGGGTCGCCGCCTTCTCACGTTGCTGTCCAGGAGAGGCCGGTACTGGCGCCTCTGCATATAATAAACGTGTCTCTTCTTGAACTACCTTGCGTCTTCCGAGTTCCTGCATTTGGGTCCTACTCTCGTTTCCGATGGGACGCGACACTGCTCAGCAACAAACCAATGCCATCCAGACAAAATCTCTTAACCGCCCCCCCCCTGTTAGATTCATAATTAAACACAAACCAATAATTTGATTTAAAAAATTATGCCAACATGAATTAAGTGTAATTTTATTCACAAACCAATGCAGTATTTATGTCATGGGATACCATACTGTACACCCTTTTGACTGTTGCTGGGAACTGTAGTACTGCATGTGACTTTTCCATCTGATTCGCTACCAAAGTCATCATAAGAATACGTTACAGTCAAATGTTCAGGTTCACTCATTCAGCTGATTTCCGTAGAGGGTTAACATACTCCACAAGATGCAGACAGAGTAGGTGGGCAGGAGGGGGATCTATATAAAAAAAGGACAAGAAGAAAGACGAATTGAGCTTCGGGCATCAGTAGGTGTGTTACATCATGGAATTGTAAAAAAGATTGAGTCAGCAGGGAGTTTATATCCCCCAGGGCTGAATTTAAAAGCTGTCTTATAGTTCATAAAAACATCCCACTCCATATCTTAGAGATTTTTATTTCATTGCAATCCTCTGATGTTGTCCTCATGTCAAACCCAGAGATCAGGCTCGCACCTAAAACCTCCTCCAGTAGTAGGAAGAGTGTCACGCCGTCTTACCTCATGTGATCTTGTTGTGTATCACTGTTGTTTACTAGTAAGTACCCTGCCTATAGACTTTTACACTTTGAGCATACATTATGAACGAACCCACATTGAGCTTTTCAGCATTATGGTGTTTATATTAGGCGTCTGATGGCGCCCGAGGTGTGGCATTAAAATTTAGCAAACAAGCAATGTCCAATTCTTTATTCATGCTACTGCAGATGAACAGTTGCTCTCCCTGCTCTGTGTTCTACACTTTGCTCTCTTTCTCTCTCTCTCACTCTTTTCCCAATTTCATCCCCTGTTCCTGCGCCTGTCCACGCTCCCTCCCGAGAACTCATCCTTCCCACTTTATTTCCCGTGAGCCTCGGCTAATTGTGTGATTGCAATCGCTCCACGCCGCTGCCGTGGTGACAGGCAGGGTGCACTTTTGCTCGGGGTGCAAGTTTTACAACACACTGGATGTCATAAACGGAGGAGGGAATAATCCCCATGTGTTGTCCCTATCCTATTTGGAGGTGCGTACTGTACTATGTTACAGTGGATTAAATAGTATATTATGACAAAGAGGGGAAAAAATATATACTGCGACAGCCCAGTATAAAAGTCTCTGGTGGCCATTAGCTTTGTTGTTCAATTATAATTTCCGCTCTGCAGAGAGTCACTAGTAAGTGTACAATAATACACACATATTTTTAGAACGGGCCAAGGAACTGAATATATTTCGGTGAGAATTATGACAGCAGTTACTTTTCAGTCAGATGACGTCCCAGTAGCTTGTAATATATCGACAGCGGGAGTTCTGCCTTCTGACCTTTTCACAGGAAATGCTGAATGCGTTGCCGTGCATAAGGTCCATTAGCAAGTGTAGGAATGAGGGTGGGGGTCGGGGGGGGGGGTGGTGAGAGGATGGAACTGAGTCTGCCTGAGTTCCTCCAAAAGAAGCTGAGTCCTCACCCTTTTTTCTACAAGTTTTCTCCCTGTCTCAATGAGATGTGCAGCGACTGAGAGTGAAGTCAGACAAAGGTTATAAAAAGCTTGATAATGTTATACGAAGTTGCTGCAGCAGGAGGCATTTCCCACGAGGATATTGCTACCGCCATGTTGAAACCAATGAATAACATGTTAAAACGAGACATAATTCAGGCTTGTTGACACTTACCTTTGCCTGAAAACTCCAATCCCTGGTGTCCTAAAAGTAGCTGTCTTTTTCTTTCTTATTCTGTTCTCCTCAGTAGCCTTAAATATAATTTTCCCGAAATGTTGTATTTTATCCCCAGCCTAAAAGCAAATTGTCTTCGTCCATTGTCTTAGGCCCTAACGTCCACTTTATCTTCTAGCAAAAAGAGCTCACCATTTCCTCACCCAACAATGCACTGCAAAGCCACAGCTACACTCCTTCGTGAGCACAAATTAGTAGTTCAAGGCTACAAATAAGCAATTATTACCTATGTTATGTCAATGTTCTGGCCATAATTAATCCCGCCCCACGTCATGTCTTGGATACTGTAAACATCATCTACTGCGAAACGTCTGAAGCCAGAAACAGACAAAGAACACGCGAGTCACTTCAACTGTACGACCGTTGTATGCAACGTACGCATTGCAGTTGTAGAGTACACTATGTTTCTTTGATGTATTTGCATTACTGCCACAAGTCTGCCCCTCCATAGCTGGAATAATACATTTTATCTATTAAACTACTTTCATTTGACATAAATTATAATAAATCACATTGAAAAAAAATCTAGTATCATTATTGATCAAAATTTTATGTAAAAAATAGCACTTAATATTATTATACACTGCACTGGACATCTGTTTGCCATCCTCCATAAACCAGGCAGGAGCCTGCTTACTAATGAACAGATGGACAAACAAACATAAATGTCATTCCATTTTTCTAAAATTTAATTTTGGTGAAAAAAAAAAAGATGTCTGCACTCAATACAGTATATCGGTTTATCAACACACTGCACTAAAGGATGCTTGTACCTGGCAAAAATAGGTTTTATGGGTGTTGTCTGTTTCTGTATTTTATTGCACCTTTGTGTACAATAGAAGATGCCCTTGTTTGTGTTAAACCATGAAGTCAGAGCAATCTGTTTTCGAAATTCATCCATTTTCTTTTTTAGTGTGTGTTGGTGATAAAGGTGTGACGTCTCTTTTTGAAGAAGGTCATCTCTGCAGCATTATTTTCCTTTTTATTCCAATCCAATTCAAGCAACTGTTACCTTCTGCTCAATTTGCCCAAATGATTGTTCTGGGAGCTCAAGTGAATTAAGGCAAATGATGGCAAAAATACTTTTGAAAGACCCAATGTCATGGCACATGAAAGAAAAAAAAGTAGATGATTGCAATGGAGAATAGATTTTCAGGCATTTCCCATCAAAAGAAAAATCAAGCCAATGTCACAAACGTCTTTACGAAAGCTTGAAGTCTGTGGCGACCCTGACAAAAATTACCAAATTCCAGCCAAGTGTGAATAAAAAAAAAAAGTCAGAAAAAAAGCTTTTATTGAATGTAATTTGAGTAGCTCAGGTTTTCAGTCTACAGCATTCAATAGATGGTAATTGAACTGCACATATATTGTGCTTTATCGACACCATCGCAGTGCCCAACATGCCTTACCAAGCCTCACATTCGCCCCTCCACACACCTGCTGACTGCTCCCATCCCCATTGGGAGAAAATTAGGGTTCAGTATCTTGCACAATGATACTTTGGCATGCAGACATTTGGAGCCAGGATTGGAACCAGGGACCTTTTGGTCACTGGTTGACTTGCTCTACCTACTGATCCACAGCCACCCAGCATATCTGCACACCATGTCCTTTTCATTTCCTCGCCATTTATCTTGCCCCCCCCTGTCTGATGAGACTTTATGTCACACATTGCTGTTCTTTTACTACATTCCACTTTCATTTCCTCATAAAAGTTTCACTCTGTTTTTGCTGTTTATCACACTAACATTTACTGTTGCTACATTGTACTCCATCAAAAGGACAAATGCCCAACATGTAGAATTCTGCTCGATAATAAAGGCAAAGTGGTTTTTTTTTCTCAATATGAAGCCTTCCAAGTACAGAAGTTTTTAATTGATAATAATGCTATACAGTAGATTCTCAGAAGACGCAGCATTAATGATACACACACTTTGCAGTTGGGCAATTTGTTGAAAGGGTGTGTTAAAAAAATACCAGTCTGCTGTTGACTTTACAAACTCAAAATTATTTTACTTTTTGCTTTGAGGATTTGCCAATCTTTTGAATCACCAAACTAATATTTAGTTGTATGACCTCATTTTTTTTAAATAACGCCTTCACATCTGTGTGACATGGAGTTGACCAACTTGGGGCACCTTTCACCTGTTAATCCACTCTTCTTTAATATAAGGCAATGCGACCCCTTCAAGTATTATGACATGCCAATTGATCCACAATCCCTGGTAAGTGATAAATGGCTGGGTTGCACGTGACGTCGCGCTTGTTCATCCGGGTACTTGACCGCCATTGTTGCAGACAAGCAGTCAGCTTTCCATCGTCATCATGCCAGATTTTTGTTGCGTCTACGGATGTGGACATCGCGGAAACAGAGAGATTGGGAAGCGATTTTTCTGTGTTCCAAAGAGTAGATTGCATGAAGGAGACGATACAATGGAGTTATCGAAAAAAAACAACGCTTGCAAATATATGATGTGCAGATCTGAACAAAGCTCGAGTACACAAGGCAAATGCTTATTTGAAAGTCTGTTCTGATCATTTTGTAAGCGGTAAGCATGTGTATTCCTAGTGTCCGGATATTCTACTTTAGTCTTTCAGATCCTTTGAAAGTACGTCATTGTGGAGAGTATACGGATCGATATCTTCACAGAGTTTGATCTTCTGTACATGTCTTGGTTTGTTGACATCATCGAGTGAATTAAAGTAGACAGAAAACATCTGCCGCTCGCCGCTTACACATGGGTCTGTCGACGTTGCCGTGGTGCTGTCATCTGCAACGCGTAGCTTGTCTGTAGAAATCGCAGCGATTATCACATGATTGCAACCCAAGAATAGGCCCAACACCATCGTAAGAGAAACAAGCCCATGTCAAGATTCTTGCCCCACCATGTGTACTGTGGCTTGAATTCAGAGTTTGGGGGTCATCTCACAAACTCTGTTGCCCCTGCATCCAAAAAGAACAATGTACACAAAATGTTCCTTGATTTCTCTTTAGGCCGGTTGATGTGTTCTTTGGCAAATTGTAGCCTCTTTTGCACATGCCTTTTTTAACTGAAGGACTTTGCAGGGGGGGGAGGGGTCTTGTCGATAGATTAGCTTCACATAGATGTCTTCTCACCATCACAGTACTTACAGGGAACTCTGTCTTTGATGATCCTGGAGCCGATCATTGGCTGAGTGTTTGCCATTCTGCTTATGCTACGATCCATTTTGATGGTTGTCTTCCGTTTTCTGCCATGTATCTCTGGTTTTGCTCTCAATTTTAAGGCAATAGAGAACATTTTAGCTGAACTGCCTCTAATTTTTTTGCATCTATTTATAAGATTATCTCTTTCCAACCAATTTTTTCATTAAAGTACAGTTCTTCTAAACAATGTGTTGAACAAACTATTTTCCTCAGGCTTTCAAGGAGAGAAGCACGTTCAACGGATGCTTGCTTGCTTCATCCTTAGATAGGGGCTACCTGATTCACACCTATTTTTCACAAAATTCATGACCTCAGTCATTGAATGACACACTGCTTTGTTTTTTTTTTTCTTTTTTTAAAGCACACTCCTTTGAACAAATTGCCCAATTACACAGATTGAAGAGTGTGTATTTCATGGATGCTGGGTCTTGTTGGTCTTCTGAGAATCTACTGCACCTACTGGTAACTTGTTTAACATGTAGCAATAAAAATATACTGAAAATGTGGATTAATCTGGTTAGTCACATTGGACTGCTATTATTTTGAACACTACTGTAAATAACCCTCAGGTCCAGTCATGACCAGTGAGAAGATCCAGGGTCATACACTCCAGTTTATGCTGACAATACTGTCGATGTAGATGTGAGCCTTTACTTGTAACACTTACATTATGAAACATTATATTTGTACAATATATGGCTGTCTTTTTGTATTTGTTTTCCTCTTTTCTTCTACCTTTGCCTATTGCAAGTTGCCATGTGCAATTTATTATCTGCAATCTTGGATGGATTTATGGAATAAAAAGTTTCACAGATACAACAGTGACAATATTAGTGATCTAGTGTTTGGCACTGTATTGTTTTATTGTTGTTGGTTTAACTATACATGCACATAAATTCATAAAAAACGTTATGTCTCAGAGGTTATCCAAAGCCACATTAAATACATATTAAATATTCAATTCTTCATTGTCTTTGTAGTCCATGAAAATAAACTTAATTACAAATTTCACAACAGTTTTTTTTTTCAATTTATTTCCAGCAAAGTCCCAACTTCCAACTTCCTTCTGAGAACTTCCTGTTTGAAGTCTGCTATACCAAAGTACTTCTTGATCAACTCTTAGTGACTTGGTATCATAATGTCAAAATGTGGACAACATCATGAAGAGAACCGTTTAGAAACAAATTCATAAAAATCATCAGCAGTCGTATCTAAGTCGGATTTAAAAGGTATATAAACATTTACAGTATATTCAGTTCTGGCTGTCACAAACGGAGGCTACAGACACCGACTGGTTCTTTGTCCACTTGGCTCGCATGCTGACTGTCCGTCCGGAGCCTCCTCGCAATCTTGTGGAGCATCACAAACTGAGGATCAATTGGCGAAAGGTTTTCCTTATTTTTGCGAACGCACCGCAGCTTCTTATTCAACTCAATTCGCTTTAAACGCCTCTGAAGCCACAACTGCGTCTTCTTGGTTTCCTCCCCTACCGCTTCCGCCAGCAGGTTGCTCTGGAAAATGGATTCCACAGATGGTCTCAGGGAGCCCTGGTGAAAGATCAAAGTTCCTGGGAGTTATACTGATGTCATTATTGATGTGTTTACTTCTTGTTGGGGCTGCTCTGAGTTCATTCTATAACGTGATATATATTGGCAACCTCACTGGATGTTGCAATGTTAATAGAGGGCTTTCCTTAAAATATTACATCTGACATTGTTCAGTATTTGAAAAATAAGTGATTTACTGTCAAATTGAGCATATTGTTGAGGAGTATGCCCAATTCCTCAGAGTACAGTCCAGGGATTCTTATGAAAGTCGCTGCTGGCATCTTCTCTGCAAGAACTCTTTGTTCTTGTGCAGGAAAATAGCGGCTGCAAAGAAAAACAAAAATCAAGACAACATTAGACACGTTATACTAAAACTATGCATTGAGTAAATGAGTTCAAGCAGTTTGAAAGCTTACCACAGAGTACAGAGCTCATACAGTAAACAGCCTAGTGACCAGACATCACATTTGTCATTGAAGGACATCTTGTTCCTTTGTTCCTGAAGAATAGATGTGAAAACAAGAGAATGGTCGAAACAATTTAGAAGCGCCATTGTCCACACAAACCACTGAGTAAAAAAGGTAAATGCACTCACTGTGGGGATGTAAGAACACGTTCCAAGCATCACATTCTGCTCGCTGTCCAAGAAGATGTTTTCTGGTTTCAAGTTGTGATGAAGGAAGCTGGCAGGCCTGCTCTTTCTCGTCCTTTGGAATTTCAGGACTGACGAGAGCTGAGCCAGTACTCGCAGGATGAACTGCTCATCCAAATGACGTCTTGCATGCACAAACACGACATTATTATTGCACCATATCTCTCAAAATACTCCTTTTTTTAAGAATACGATATTGAAATGTTCTTAAGGTTCAGGATATCTTTGCAACATCTGCACAATGTTATGAATACAGGGGGTTCTCTCTTTAACTTGAATTAATAGATAAACAGGAACGTTCCGAAATCTATCACTACCCTATGCTAATGCCAGAGTAAAGTCACAAAAAAAAAATCATAAATATTTGCTGAAAAACTATGATGGTAACTACCCGTGCATTCTTGTTTCACGTGAACACATTTTTATGCCACTGTGTTCATTACTGTGTTGTGTAGAATTGCACTGCGTTGTGTGCCATGTAGCTAAAAAGCCCCCAAAATATTACAAACACTTCACAGAACGATGCAGTAAATTTCCATGTAACTGTAAAGTACAACATGATGTGGTCAATCCCGTAAGCATTACCACAGTATCTATTTGAACATGGAAATGTTGATAAAGCACTCATATCTGATGTTATTAGATTGTGTAGCCATGTTCACATAGTAAACTGACAAATGATTGCTGGAGGGGGTAACAAGGTATTCTTACTCGGTATCGTCGTAAACAGAGTATCCCGTGTACATATAGTAAGTCTAAATGAACGGCAAGTCACCTTTCCCTTGATGTAGAAGTAATGAGGCTGGCCAGGGTGTCACCCTGGCAGTCCTCCATCACCATGTACAGCTTGGTGTTGGCGCTGTCAACGATCCAGTCGTAACATCTCAGAATGTTCGGGTGCTTCAGCTTCTTTCGGCACTTCACTTCGGACATCAGCCTCTGTGTCTCGCTCTCTGTCAAAGTGCCATAAAAGATCTCCTTCCACACCATAACCTTGGCACAGCAAGTTCGGTGAAGACCCACGTTATGAGAGGAGAGCAACACATTTGGAATCAATAGAAGAAATGGAAGAAAATCCCATTTAGTTGTGTCACTGTCAGAGCACAGCTTGTAAAAACAGTGCATTTTTAATGTCGCCAAAAGCCACTTGTTTATAGTTGCTTGACAATAAACAAGCGCTTTAGTGCACAGTGGTGGGGAATAAAAAGGCATAAATACTTTGTTACTGAACTTGAAAAAGAAATTTGTGTACGTGTACTAAGTTGAGCAGGCAAGGCTAAGGGAAGACATTGTTTTGATAGCATGACCAGTAATATTTTTCCTTTTAAGTATGAGCATTATGCAACTGTTCAGTTTTACTTCCTTTCATGGGCTGACAGAAAATACAGATTTTGAGAGACATGCATTGCATTCACACAGGAGTATTATGCAGGCCCCACCAAGAACAAAATGCTCAGAGCAAACTCTGACAAAAGGGAATGATTTGGTTGTTAGAGCGGCTCTGCTGATACGAGACAGCCACCGTTGGCGCCGTTTGGTTGAAAACTGCTCATTTTTCTTGCACCGGTTCTTGATCACAGCTGGTAGTCGCAAGAAGGACGCTTTACAATGTCCAATTTTGTTTGAGCAACCGATAAAATAGGAGTGCACCCCCATTCATACGCCTTTCTGAAATGATCTCTGCTTAGTTACGGTTTGTTTACTCGAATTCACCCATCCAAGATGGCGAAGCCGACCTAAACCGGAAGGTGCGTGACGTCATTTGAAAACCATCCATACACAGTGTGTAAAAGCCATTTTGAAATGAATGAGCGATGACAGTACTGACATGTAGACAAACAGTTGGTGACTTTCATCTAGTGGCCAACAGTCAGCTGTGGACTTCCCTTGAAATTAAGGACTAAGGTCAGTTGTGGACTTTCCCATAAAGTTGTCAACTTTCCCTGAGTTTAAGACACCTTTGCTGTCAATCTTTGCAGTCACAGGAACTTTCAAAGCTTAAGGAAATCCATTTTTTTTGCTTAATTTTCATAGGCGAACTTAGGAAAGTTAAACATGTTACCAATTTCTTGTTGGATTTTGAATAATATTTCATAAAAGGATGGGATAAATGATCATCTGATGTGTTAATGTATGACCTGAATGAAAAGTTAAAACACAGAAACTGACATAATACTCATTTTATAGCTGGGACCATTTTTTTCATGTTTTTGAAAAAAGCAGACGTTTTCCCCACGTGGTTTACATGTTTTATTTTTAGCATGTAGGCCAACAATATTAATAGGTAATTAAAAAAAAGTGTTATTTTCTTATTACCCACAGTCCAAGGAATGATTTAGTTCCGAAAATACATTATTTGAAACATCTTTTAAAAATCATTGGCGGTCCCTACTGAAAGTATAATAAGAGGACATAATATGTTTGGACTGTTTGCTGTAATTTGAAGCGGTGCAGCATCGATAAAGAGCGTACTTTTAACGACAAACAACTCGGTGCATATACTATTTATGTAAAATACACGGATGGACAACGTAAGTACTCACTTTCCCATCACATTTCCGTCGTATCTTCTGGCATCTTCCATAGGAATCCACGCTGAGTGAGTAAAGCACATCGTACTCGCCTCGTCGGGACGTCATGCTAAAGTTAGCGCACGAGCTAGTCCATAAATTTCTTTCAACTTGCCTCGTTCTTTATCCGTTGGCAAGGAACGTTCCTAGTCAAATAAATAAGAAGTTCACTAGTGTTGAAAATGCTCCACAATAGTGTAATTCTGTCTTTTCACGGAAGTTATATTCTTTACATGAAAGGACTGATCCTGACTCGAAAGGACCTTTTATGTGGGGCGCTACAGTCCCGAATGCGATTGGTAGGATGTCCCCACAAACCTGCCCCTGATTGGTCAAGAGCAGACTGAGAGATGATCAAACGGACCATAGAGCATTATGTCATAATTAACCTTGACTGAATACATGTGATATTTTGTGCAGATGCCTCACTAAATTCAGCAGATGGCAGTGTGTGTAAAAATATTGTACTGTATATTAAAAATATTCTTCATAAGAAATAATGTTATGTTGAAGAGGTTTTTTTTTTTTTAATGTCCTGATATGTAGCAAAAGCAACACCTCATCACACAGCTTTAAACATTGAGTAGTCCCACTTCACTTTCTTGATCTTTCAAATTTTGCTGCTTTTGGTGGTCATCTATTAACAACAGTCTTATGATTAGATTAAGCACCATTTAAGGCATGTGAATAAATGGCCAACCATATGCATGCCCTGTTAGTTTCACAGTAGTTAATCATCCTTTGAGTGGTTTCATTTTGATTGAAAATCGAAGGTAATATTCTTCAGGCATGATTCTCATTACTGGGTTTATAGTTGGCAGTCCAGTCGAACAGTGATTTTTCACAATGAAAAGTTTTGGAAATTGTTTTCATTTTGTTATTTAGCGTCTTGGACTGCTATTTAGAGAATTGCGGATTATTAGGAAGGCATTTCAGTCTGCTACAATACAGTTGTGCACCACTTCAAAGTATATAATAATAAATAGTAAGAAGAATGTTGTTAAATGAATACATTTCAAACCTTTCTTTGGCCTTATGTTAGCCAAACCATTTCATTAGTTCCCATTTAAAGTGAAAATATCAAGTAGATAATTATGAATTTATAATGACTCTACAGCAAAGGTGAACTAGCAATGTTTGTTGTAAACTTATGACCTTTTGTGGAAAAGAAGGGTTCATCAAACAATTCATTCAAATTTTGACAAACGTATTTTGATTTGATACTACTACTATTACTACTACTACTAATAAAAAGTCTTTCCCTAAGTATGAGAAAATAATTACTTTGCCCAATTCAAATTGGGCAAAGTGATTGATGATGCATTGATGATCATCATCATCTCCACAATAGTGTACATTAATCTTTGACAGAAATAGTTGGACAGTATATAAAATGGAACGAATAATATCCAATAAATGAGTTCCATCAAACATATACTTTTTTTTATAACGATTATAATTCTTGGCTTTGACACGGTCAGGGAGAACAATATGTTGAGAGCTGTATCTAATAGTTCTCCTCAGTTAACTAATCAAATATTTTCAGACAATATTAATATATTAGAGTTATGTGTAACTCTTGTGGCCACCAAGTCTTGTGTTTATCCCATCCGAGGTTGCAACTGGAAGTCACATTAAAGTCCCGTGAAAAAGTGCTTTGCAATCCAAAAGCTTCCCATTTATGACTTTTTATGTTTACATCCTCATTTAGCTCCCCCAAAATGATGAATATCTCTTTTCCAAAGTGATAATCTATACAATCCTGGCAAAACAAATGACTCTTTGTAACATTTAATTACTGGAATTTGCTGAGTAGAAAAGTTTAGCAATAGCAGCCCTTCAGAGAAATACATAAGCATTTATCCTCTAAGGGAAGAAGGCCCGTGGTTGTTTGCTCTGTAATTAAGGACACCACATCCCCCACAGCAAGCCAGCCCTCCCCCCAATCTCTCTCTCTCTCTCTGTCTGTATCTCCAGCTCTATTCCTCACCACTTTTCCTCTCCTCTTGTTGGCAGCCCCTCTTGCTCTAATCTGTGGCCTTAATGAACACATGCACATACATGAGTACGCACACACTGTATATTCTCTGTGAAATCCCTTTAGCTGGAAAGCATGACGTTTTAGTAGTACAGGCCTTCACCACGCACTGGAGCAGCTATATATAGAAGTCATCACGGTTGCTTTTCAGGCCCCCTCATCTATTTCCCCCTTCTTCTTCTTTTTCTTCTCCTTCTTCTGTATTAACCGCATCAGTGGTTTTCTTTTCCTAAAGTGCTTTCAGTGGCGGACGGCCCGTTCTGCCCTTGAAAAGGTTACGCACGTTTCATTGTTCCCCATTTTGTCTCTCGGCTCCCGAGAGGACTGCGGGGGAGAGAAAGTGAACAAGACGCGGTCCCTCCTGATTGAGCATGATTAAAAGCAGCGGGTTGTCACGGCCCGCTGGTGCTGATGACACGACAGAATCACACCATCTTAAAGACGGGCAGCAGAGGAAGAAAACAGCAGGAGATGAGACTCCAAAATTGACTATTTGACGGCGAGGCGGGCCTGAAATCCCCACGTGTGTTGCTGTCTGCCCTGGCCACATTAGTCGTCTCGTTATACATTGAGTGACCTCATTATTTCCACGAAAAACAGCCCTTTCCCTGTATGACCCTCAGCCTTGATATGCAAGGCCCCCCCGGACCCCATTAAAATGATGCTTTGCTTGAAGACCACTAAGAGACTGACAGTGCACCGCTTGATTCACGGTTGTTAAAGCACCAACTGTTGTAGTGCACTGACTCTCAGCTGCTTGGAGTGATGTTGTTAAAGTTAATGTTACATTATGAGGGCTTTCTATTGCCATCTGGAAAGAATGGGCGTGATGATGGTTTCAGCAGGGCCATTTTCTATGCACAAGCACCACTGTTTGGAAAAGAGGCCTCATGTTTAGTCTTTTGTGTGCCTTTCTTTCTACTTTAAAATGTCAATCTCTTATAAAGACATTCATGAAAGGTTATACAAAATGAGCAGCTAAAAACCTGCAGCAACACGGGTTCTTTGTTTGCGCCTTAATGTCAGGGTGGGCGACGGCACCTCTGACACTGTGGTCAGTAGCAATGGAGCACCACAGGTATCCGTTCTCTCCCCTGTCGTGTTCATAATCTACATATTGGAGAATAGTTATGAGTCTGAGCTCTGTCATGTGCAGAGAGGTTCAGATGACTGATAATTAGGAGGAAGAGAAGAGAAGAGAATAGAGGGTAGACAGGAAGTAAAGTAATGGAGCCTAGTGGAGGACTTCGTAGGGAAGGTACAGGCCCAAAAGGTGAAGACCTACAAAACCAAAAGAGATGGTTGTGAACCTCAAGAGGACTAGACCCCATCTACATTCTCATAAAAAGAAATAATGTATCCTATCAAAACTGTTCCAAACTGTTACCTTCATAAAACTTTTAATAACTGTACAGACAGTTCTCATTATCTCATGTTCTTCTTGTCCTAACACCACTTGTTGAGGTTGGTCCCATTTTAAGAATAAAAAAAAGTGTCCGAGTCCATCTTTTGACTCACAAAAATTTCTGAGTACTAACGGAAATGTTCTGCATTCTATGCATGAAAA
This sequence comes from Syngnathoides biaculeatus, assembly GCF_019802595.1. Lineage (NCBI taxonomy): Eukaryota > Metazoa > Chordata > Actinopteri > Syngnathiformes > Syngnathidae > Syngnathoides > Syngnathoides biaculeatus. The sequence continues at coordinate 18,413,415 of NC_084662.1, forward strand.
TGCCATTTTGTGCTTGTTTTGATAATGGCAGTAATCGTGTTATGATTGCACTGACTATCACTTCACAAAGTGCTTAGAACTGGTGTTGGAAATATGCTTAAGTTAATATAATTAATGTATGTTACTCGAACAAGTCACATTTGTAATTTCAGCGACCTCGTTGTAATGTGTTACTTATTGTGTGACTGGTACTGCTTATTGCTGTATGCGTGGCTAAGCTATGTATATGTAATGGTGTGATGTTGTGCACTATAATAGGAACAGGACGTGGAAGTGCACTTTTATTTTGAAAGGCAGCACTTTCTTTGTCATTCATTCCTTTTTGTTCTTTTCAACGTCATTGATTGTATAAGGAATTGTGTGTTTAAAAATGTTCATTGTAGGGGGAAAAATGCCGTTGAATTATTGGTGGAAAATCTGAGAAACACAGGAAGTCGGCTGAGTGCTTTATTTTGAAGTCACACTTATCGTGTGGTGGGAGGAATTACTGCCTCTTGTTTGTGAGACTTCTGAGTGTAAAGGCTCCGTCACACCATGACGTTCTGATCAACGTCCTCTGAACATTTCAATCGTTCTGTTTTTCACCGTTCTCAAACGCGGATGACACATGTGGCTTGTGATTAATGTGTGTCTAACGCACGAAAAGCGCGTAACAGCGACCAAATAAGATACCCCTAAAAACCATTAGCGTGTGCAAACGCGTCATTGGGGCACGACGAGCGATTTGTCAACGTAAGACGAGTGTGTTGAGCGTGTGACCAATGGGTGAATAACGACAGAAAAGCGTTTTGCTGGCGTGTAATTTTTACAGTGGAACCGGCATTAAAACGTTGGAAAGTTCATAGTCACTTCAGTTGTTGTCGTGAGTTAGAACAGTGAGCATCATCCTGCCAAGAAGAAAAAAAGTTAGGGCGCGGACTTCAGGAACTAGCGCTGCTAGTAAAAAAGCTAAGCCTCTTTCATCACGAGCAATGTGTTTGGAGGAAAACAACAGCAGGAGGAAGAGCACGTCCGCGAAGTCACGCACCATGTGACACCCCCTGGGTACCCTAAACACCTTGCAAACAAAAAAAGGATTCCAGGATCCTGGACCGGGCTGTTGAGGATAGTCTGGTGGAGTTTTTCCGCGAAAACGAACTGCTGCTTTCTGGATCTTCCATAGTAGGTGCTCTCTACTGTAGCTTAATATTAAATGGACCTTGCTTTTACAAAGCATCGGTTTATATACCCATATGCATGGAAGTTCGGGAAACGCTCGAATGACGCTCAATGGACACCAAACGACGTTCGTTTCACTTGGGTTACACGCTGTGTACTCTAGGGGATTGTTCAGTGGGCGTTGACAGGTTGCCAGTGAGTCGTTCACTGCAAAGCAAACGATTAAGTAACAACCAAGTAAAGCTAGAGTTACGACTGACTAACGATAGGCAAACGCGTGCAACGCTCGGCGAACCTTAGTAAAACGTTCCACGGATGTTCTTGAACCTTCTGCAGCATTTAAAATTAAACGTCGATGAACGCTGGTCTCGGTGAAAACTTTTGTGCATGTTCAAAACTTTTTTTCCGGACTGGCGTTCTCCGCTGATTCCCAGCGATCATTGACATTCACTGGCGTGAAAAAAACGCTACTCTGGAGCTATCCCGGTGACCATGGGCGACGACCAACATTTCTTCAAATGCTATGGGACGCTGGCCAGAACGTCATGGTGTGACGGGGCCATAAGGTACGCATTTTTTTCTCCTCCACATATTTTCATTGTTTAGTTGTTGAATGTGAATGTAAGTTAGTTTAAAACGTTTGCAAAGCAGGAGTAGTCACAGAGGCGCAGTGTTGAATATGTTTAATTGATTTTAAGCATAAACTTGCTAGTTGGAGAAGGAGTGGAGAGGCTACCATGTGTGCGTTGCTGAGGACCATGTGATTTGCTCGGTGCGAATGAGTGTTAGCAGAAGATGCGTGGTGACCGTGTTCTTGATATTGCAGAGTTTTGAGAGTAATTGTGAAGAGAAATCTGTGAACATCCATGAGTGTGTCTCGGTTATAATACAGGTATGTAAGTTTATGCAAGTTTTTTTTAATATTCTTTTCATCTGTTGCGACGTAAATCATATGTTATTTGTTTTTGTGATATATTTCCTCTTCCTCTGAGACTTCTGAGTGTAAGAGTTTTGAGAGTAATCGTGGAGAGAACTCTTTGAACATCTGTGAATGTGTTGCAGAAAGAGGATTAAACAAGGTTGAGACCCGCCAACGTGTGTCTTCTCATTCATTATCCAAAAAAATACACAACGCAGAATTAAACCCACTACATATACACAAGGAACAAATACATTTTTGCACGTTTGGATGCTCCTTGCGGCATAGTGGATCACCTGGAAAGTGGTTCTGAGGTCCCGGGTTCGATCCCGGACCCGCCTGTGTGGAGTTTGCATGTTCTCCCCGTGCCTGCGTGGGTTTTCTCTGGGCACTCCGGTTTACTCCCACATCTCCAAAACATACAACATTAATTGGACACTCTAAATTGCCCCTAGGTGTGATTGTGAATGAGGCTGTTTGTTTCAATGTGCCCTGATTGACTGGCAACCAGTTCAAGGTGTACCCTGGCTCCTGCCCGTTGACAGCTGGGATAGGCTCCAGCACTCCCCGCGATCCTCATGAGGATAAGCGGCTCAAAAATGGATGGACGGATGGATGGATGCTTCTCAACCTGCATTGCATTCTATCTAACATTTAAATTACTACTTTGCTGCAGGCAATGTGATCACTGTACAGTTATGAAAAACATGTATCTTGCAACAATTTGAACACACTGGACAGATATGTTTCATACACATCATTTACTATCGTGGACAGAAAAGTCAAAAGCAGCCATTTGCATTTGGGAGACACACACGGGTTAACCTCAGGCACACACAAATAACTGCCACGGTGACGCTTGCAAATGTGACATCGTACCACGAATAAAAGTCAGCTCAAAGGCTACATGCTTGGGGTTTTAGTGAATAGACTCTCATACACGCACGAGCGTAGACAAACGCAAACAAGCGTGCGCACACATAGACACATATGAACCCATGGGCGATTTTTTGTTTGAACAGCATGTACACATCAAATCCTACCTTCTGTCCTAGCAGCCTCTTTTCATGCATATATCACAGGGCTGACTGACATAGTGGGAGCGGAGCTGCTCTCCCAACTGTGGCGGTCTGGTTGTGATGACGAATGTTTATGTGCAACTTGTGCCTTAACTTACACATTGACTTGGAACCCTTGTTAGCTGAGGGGGGAAAAAAAAGACGAATTATGCAAATATCTGGTGGAAAATCAAGTCAGTGGGCTGCAGTATATCACGAAGGACAAGAATAGATAAATATTGCATTACTTGTAAGAAGTAGTTTCCATCGGGGATCTATGGACTTTCTGTTCATTCATTTTGTCACCTGATGCCTGTAAACTAGAATAATACTTGATTTTTAACCCAAAGACACAACAAAATGTCAGGTTTGGAAGATTCTAACTGCACTGTCACACCGTAGATGACAGTAATTTGTTTCCAAAATCTCATTTATTAAAAGTCATTTAAACCTTTGAGCCACCACAATCTGACAAGTCTGAAATGAGTTTTTAAATGTTATATATTTGGAAACTCAAAGCAGTCTTTAAATAGATTTTTATTTTCACCAAATGTTACTTAAAATTAAAAAAATGCTGTATAGTTATAAATGTTGTATAAATGAGGGCTGTCAATTGATTAATTAAAAAGATCTGATTACTATTCAGATTAGCTCTTGAATCTTGATTAAGGGTGATAATTCACAGTAGTTCTCATGTTTAAAAAAAGTTTGGTTTAAGGTTTAAGCTGTGCTAGTTCATAAAATGTGTTGCTCATATAAAGGATAGCGGAATGCATATGTTTTGTTATTAAAATAAGGAAACATGTTTGGTCGAATTCTTTGAAGATGAAATTACGAAATAAATTCATTGCAGTCACGTAGAATTTATTGTTGTTTTTTTTAACCTGTTCTGTGTGGCCGTTTTTTTCCCCCTGCACAACTGGCGAGTTTAATATACTCCCTCTGTGGTTTATTTGTATTGTGATGGATATTTACAGTTCTGGTAATGGAAATGCAGTCAGACAGAACGGCTGTTGAGAGGAGACAAACAGAGAAAAAAGAGAGAACAGAGTAGAAAAAAATAAAATGCAAACAATATAAAATGCTATATGACAAGTGTGATATTTTATACCGAGATGTGACCAGGAAGGAAGTGCTACATCCTGTGAGGAAGGAACGCAATATGTAACAAATCAGATAGGGCAAAGTAGGACAGGACCAGATGTTGAAAATATACTGAGCAGTTTCAATTTGGAATTTGTGTTTTGCATGAAAGGGTTATAAGCATTTTTTTTTGCCAGCATATTTTAAGGTACACCGTGGTAATGACCCAATCGAAGAGGCCATGATTTTGGAAGTCAAATGAAAAATGTCAGCATTCATGACATCAGCAAATCTCATCAGCAAGATCATCAAGCATTTTAAGGATTAACTACTCAAGTTTGTTTTGATTTCTTTGTTTATTTGGAGGGCGGGTTAGTAATGCCAGTAGAAGAGGTGCTAAAAGTGGTGATAAATTAAAAAAAACTTAATAGGCTATTTGCTCAGTCATACGAAAGTCAACCAGCGTCAATAGATTGTATTAAAGTAAAGAGTTTTCATTCTAATTGCATAGAAAAGCAAAATTTGCACACCTTGTTTTTTTTTTTTTTTTTTGCTGGTGCCGATGTTTTTGCCTTGGCAGAGGTATCTATACATTATTTAAGTGTATATCAGTGCTCTTACTGAGCATGCAGAAAAGAAGGTTTTATCTATTTTTCCTATTGATGGCTGACAGTCTCAGTTGGATCTGTTATGTTATTCATAGACTTGAGCCTACTTGCCCTGGTGCCCCTTAGGGGTGTGATTTATATGCGCAAACCAGGGCCCTGCTCAGATCTGGTTAATGTGAATACGTGTGTCCGCATGCCAATGTGCCGTGCGCTTGACCCTGTAGCTCTGTGTGCAAATAGTGTGGAGCGGTGTATGTTTTCTGCACAAATCTTCAGCACCAGGGTCCCTGCTGACATGCACCTTTACAGCCTCTAGCTCAACTGTAGTCTCTGTATAAGCTACTGCAACAGAAGGTGTGGATAGAGAACATAAGACAATACCCACATAAAGCAAAATGATATTGATGCACCTTAGCTGACTACTGCAAACACGCACATCATCTCGCAGTCAGGGAATGCCAATAAAGAAAATTCATATACGAGGCTTTTTAACCCACTTTAAATTATATCAGAAGTTCAGAGGGATTTTTTTTCCTATCAAATTTGAGAAAGACCACAGTCAGCCAGGAGTACTGCTCATCCAACTACAAGGATGATGACATGTTTGCGTACGCTACCTGGAAATTTTTCCTACCGGTGTGCGTGATGGAAGATTTCACGAGCAAGTTTCCAAGATTTTTTGCATGGAAAGCTTGTGGGACCCCCGACTGCTTAATAAGATCTTGTATGCCACAGAAGATTTTATTTGTGAAAATCTCTTTGTTAATTCCACTGTTTGCATTGACTGGACAGAGTTAGGTGGCACGGTGCAAGAGAGGATTCCACATCTGCCTCATAGTTCTGATGTTGGCCGTTTGAATCTGGGTTGAGCCTTTGTGGGTTTCCTCCTTGCTTGTGTTTGTTTTCTCCAGGTACTCCAGCTTCCTCTCCCGTTGCAAACAAAACAAAACAAAACAAAACAAAAAACAAACAAACAAACAAACAAACAAAACCCCATGCATGTTAGGCTAATTGAAAACACAAAATCAGATGTCTTCAAATGGTTAACTGGACCAAGTTAAGGTCTCACACAGACCCATGGTTAGTTGCTGTTAAACTAAGGAAGTACGTGCATTGTCATGCATATATTTTTTTTTTTTTTTACCTTAGATGTGCTTTTATAAAAATAGAGGCCACATTTTATTAAATGTGACTGACATCCCACCATTTCTTTCCCTTAACAAAATAAGTTTGCGCAGTATAGTTGATGTATTGTTGAAGCAGCACAACTCCAGAAACTGATATAGTCATTATTTCTTGCAAACATGCAATGGAACTGAATTGCAATCAATCCCATTGAATCAGCATTCTTTAAATTTGCTACAAAACTCACCGTTGACATCAGGAAAGACCAAATAATGAAAAGCTGCCTGCAGTGGGGCACTGGTGAATACACCCCACAGTCAATTCTATCAAACAACTAAGAAACGTGTTGCGATTTACGTGCTGTGCTTGTTAGGTAGAGGTGTTTTGTTAGTGGGGGGAACTTTCTTGTATTTTATAGAACAGAGACTAGGTTCTATGGGGGTGATTGGTGAGTAAAGTGGCTGCGATGGCCTCTGATGGCGCCCCTGCTGGGACTGGCTCTAGTATAACGTGCAATAGAAAACGGATACATTTAATTTGAGCTAATGCTGTAGAGTATCAATAAGACTATGAAGGATTTTTTCTAGAATGCCCTTATGTATTTCGTTCTTGTCTTAGTACAGTGATTCCCTAGTACTGTGCTGCACCACATTGTATGCTGTAAGGTTTGCAATGGGAAATAATCTAATATCACTCATTTTAGTTCATCTATCTATGCAGGCAAAACAATTCAATGTTATGCCACTAGATGACAGAACGCAAAATTAACCGGTGTTCTGTATCCACCTCTAGCCATTCATACAATAGAATCAAAGCTCTGCGCTCTACTCATTTTGTGCGGTTTGTATTATCAGTTTTTTCACGCACTATGTTGACCTTTTCTCATTGTCATTTTTCATAACCTCATTTGCATTTTGTTTACTCTAGTTCTCCGTGATCCCTTGTTTATTTAAATTCCCGTTTTACTGATCTTGTGCTGTGAGTTGGCTTTTGGATCATCATTACAGTTTGCAGCCAAACCTGACAATCAGTCCTGCAATCATTTTGACACGACTCTTCCACAAGCAATGGAACCTGTACTTCCCCAAAATTCCATTTTATCAGTGTGACAATGCATAAAGCAAGATCTTAGTAAATATTGTGCCCACAAGGAAAGCATTTGATTCATGTTTTCATGATACCTATCCCCATTGGAGTGCCAATTTGTAAGTGTGCTCAATAAAACGACTGCTATGAAGCCATTCGGGTAGCCTGAAGGCAAAAACTGAAGAGGTGACTTTCTATACTGGAGAGATTAATTTGTCCCTCTGTTGGATGGAAAAACAGCCCTGTCTCAATTAGGTTTATACAGTGTGGGCCTCAAATCATCAAATCCTCATTACAATTTAATTTCCATATTAGCTTTGCATAAAATATATTCACTCCGAGTGAGCAGTCAGCTTTCAATTACCACCGCGGAGAACAGTTTAAAATGTTCTGAGAGCTTCAAACGGACAACCTGTGATGACAAGAGACCCGCTGTCAATTTTCAAATGCTATATTCCTCAGAAGCGGTGCGGTACTTTTGTGACAATGTGCAGCACGCAGGCTTCACAAGTGAAAGGCTGTTGTTCCTTTCTGTGGAGTGGGCACTTGAAAGCTGCCACTCAGCCTGCCTTGCAAGAACGCATAACTCAGCCCCTTGTCACAAAACTTCGCTCAACGCTGTGACATTTTCGAGAGCTATAATCATTCACAATACGAGAAGGAAATTACCATCTTTTCACGCCAGAGCCATCGATCACTTCACCTGCGCTCATCGAATCTGACAAATAACACAACAAAATGTGTTTTTGTGCTTTGAGGAAATCTGCAGAAAACTGAAGGTGAGAAAATAAGACTGCAATAGCTTGTCTAACTAACTGATGAAACTAGAAACCTCATCATACATGTACATTGAATTATTGTGGTTATTGTTGAGACGAGTGGGAATGCACCAATATGGGGGCACAAGCCAGTGCAATCTGTTGGCCGGTCCCAAGCCCGGATAAATTCAGAGGGTTGCGTCAGGAAAGGCATCCGGCGTAAAACTATCCCAAACAAATATGGGCGTTCATCTAAAGAATTCCATACCAGATCAGTCGTGGCTCGTGTTAACAACGACCGCCCCCAGCACCGCTAACCTGCAGGGTGTCGGTGGAAATTCAGCTACAGTGGATCAAAGACAAAGAAAAGTAGGAAACCAGATTTGTTGGCAGAAGAAGAGGAATGCACAGAGCCTACAACTGAGTGTAGGGACTTTGAATGTTGGTACTATGACAGGAATAGCTCAGGAATTGATTGACATGATGATTAGGAGAAAGGTTGACATATTGTGCATCCAAGAGAGCAAGTGGAAAGGAAGTAAGGCTATAAGTTTAGGAGCAGGGTTTGCATTATTTTACCATAGAGTAGATGGGAAGAGAAATAGAGTAGGGGTTATTTTATAGGAAGGTTTTGGAGGTGAAAAGAGTATCAGATCGAGTGATGGGGCTAAAATTTGAAATTGAGGGTGTTATGTATAATGTGATCAGCAGCTATGCCCCACAGGTAGGATGTGACCTAGAGGTGAAAGAGAAATTTTGGAAGGAACTTGATGAAGTAGTTCTGAGCATCCCAGACAGAGAGAGAGAGTTGTGATTGGTGCAGATTGTAAAGGACATGCAAACAGGATGGAAATGGCTATAGTGAGCATTTTTTCCAGAAGAGGCAGGAACATAGAGTGATATACAAGAGTGGAGGTCAATGGACGCAAGTGGATTATATTTTGTGCTGACGATGAAATCTGAAGGAGGTTACCGACTGTAAGGTGGTGGTGGGAGAGAGTGTGGCTCGATGGCATAGGATGGTGGTGTGTAGGATGACTCTGGTAGCCGGTAGGAAGATTTAGAAGACAAAGGTAGAACAGAGAATCATGTGGTGCAAGCTAAGAAAGGAAGAACGTTGTGCGGCCTTTTGGAAAGAGGTGAGACAGGCTCTCTATGGACAGGAGGAGCTCCCGGAAGACTTGACTACTACAGCCAAGGCGAAAAAGATCTCTACAGGATGGCCAGACAGAGTGATAGAGATGGGAAGGATGTGTAGCAGGTTTCAGGATAGAGTTGGAAATGTGTTGTGTGATGTGGTGCCAGTAGATAGTAAATAGACAGAAATAATACTTTGAGTAGTTTATGAATGGAGAAAATGAGAGAGAAGGAAGATGAGAAGAGGCAAGTGTGAAGGACCAGGAAGTGGCAATGATTAGTAAAGGGGAAGTCAGAAAGGCACTACAAAGGATGAAAAATGGAAAGGCAGATGGTCCTGATGACATACCTGTCGAGGTATGGAAGCAATTTGGAGAGGTGACTGTGGAGTTCTAGACCAATTTATTCAACAGAAAACTAGGGGGTGAGAAGATGCCTGAAGAATGGAGGAAAAATGTGCTAGTTCCCATTTTAAAGAACAAAGGCGATGTTCAGAGCTGTGGGAACTATAGAGGAATGAAGTTGATCTACACAATGAGGTTATGGGAAAGAGTAGTGAAGGCTAAACTCTGGACAGAAGTAAGTATCTGCGGGCAATAGTATGGTTTCATGCTGAGAAAGAGTACCACAGATGCATTATTTGCCTTGAGAAAACTTGTGGAAAAGTACAGAGAAGGTCAGAGGGAGCTACATTGTGCCCAACTATTCTGAAATAAAAAGCTGTCATTGTCCAACTGATGAGAAATACGATTTGATGATTTAAAATCTATAGAACCAGATATAGAGCATGCCTGCACATTTTGGCTGCCCTCTCTGCCTCCAGAAATATTATTGTTTTTAGTTTAAAATGGCTTACTTGAACCAGGATCCATAAATGGTAGAAATGGGTCAGTTTTGTATCGTTCTCAGTGCCATAAATGCTCACTGGCTGGGACCGAGTGCCGACTTTCCAGTTAGCTATCTAGCTGGCAAGCTAACTGGCTGCCAAGGTCTCATCATCTGCTATGCTGTCTTGGATCCTGCACAATTTTAATGTCTCTAGACATGGGTCCTTTCCAAGTTTAGTTTAGCCCTGTCATGAACATTTGTGCAGCTCATTGGGTTCAGCTGTCGGACAGCTCTTTCCACGGAGCTCATTGTCTCAATGGAGCGCTGTTGCTGTTTGGACACATTATATTGCCCAAAGTATTTGTTGACCTGCCTTGACTCATAAAATTTTAAGAGCTATCCAATTCCAAATCCACATGGTTTAATGGGATATTGGTCTACCTTTTGCAGCTATAACAGCTTCAACTCTTGTGGGAAGATCAACAAGGTTTAGGAGCAAATGGATGATCACCCCCCCACCCCATTCTTCCAGGAGTATTTTTGTGGTCGGTCACACACTAATCTTGCTCATTGTCCACTCAGAATCAACCCAAATGTGTTCCATCAGGTTAAGGACAGGACTCTGTGCAGGCCAGTGAAGTTAATACACACCAAATTCTCTCTGCTGTGTCTTTTTGGATCATGCTTTATGAACCGGTGCACAGACATGCATCAAGAATTCAGAGTTCCCTAATCCATAATACTGTAATTTTTCTTTACCCATTTGTATTCATATTATTTGTTGACTATTGTGTCTACCAGGATTTCAGCTGCTGCTCCGTTGATTAGTTTTGCTGAATCTAGCAGGCCAATGCATGGCGGACCAAAATCAAACCATCATGTTCCATGCTGATGGTCAGCACAAGTAACTGATTTGTCGCTGTTTGCAGAAACACAAGACAGCCTTCTGGTGGTCTACTTGTACTATGGGTGATTGGGTAGAGGTGTCGAGCTGGATAGTGATGATAGCATAGAGGAGAAATGTTTTCTGTCACTTCCCATGTAATGTGAACATAGCAAAGAGACGGCGTGCAGGGCAAGGCGAGACGAGGCGAGCACTTGTAAAGTGAACGTGGCACACTGCTGGGCCTCTGGGATGACCCTGTAAACACTGCTCACTCGGTGCTTTGATTAGAAACGCAGTGAGCTATACAGAGTGGGAGGAAAGAGGGAGGAGAGGGGTAAATGAAACCAAGACAGCACGGAAAAGAAAAGCGGGAGGGGTTGAGGTCATAAGCGGAATAGATCATCGCCACATAAGGCAGACGAGGGAGGGCATAAATCTGATCATAGAACATAAACAGCATAAGAGAAGGAAAGTGTGAACAGACATCAAATCAAAGAGGTAGATGCTACCCAATGAATCAATCAATCAATCAATCAATCAATCAATCAATCAATCAATCAATCAATCAATCAATCAATCAATCAATCAATCAATCAATCAAAATAATGTCACTGACACTACTGTAACGGAACCTGATTGTTTTGTTTGCACACGTACGTACAGGTATGTATCACAAAAACATGGAAGATGCTCAGAGGGACGCATTATTAGGATTCCCAGCAAGTTTCTAGGTAGGAGATACTTCGGTGGACATGCTTTGTTAGTTTATTATACTTTGAAAGCATGTTGATTTGTATGTACGAATGTAAATTATATTTTAAAACTGCGGTTGGAGCGTGGGAGCAAAACACTGCTTTTCTTCCTGAAAAAGTGGCACCTAAATAGCGTGCCAAGAAACGGTAAAGCAACGGTCTATGCATCTGCATTCATTATTATCAGGATACCAACAATGGAATTGAAGTGAGCGAGTCGAACAAGCAGCAGCAATCTGAAGGCCAAACACATTTACTGCTTGTCAGAATAAAGCCAGACACTGAGACGAATTAATGAGTCGTTATTTCTCTCCCTCCGTCTTTGCTCTCCTGGGACTTCCTTGTCCTGATAGCCACCTGCGATCACAACTGCAAGCCAGATAGATTAATATTGAATTATGTCTCATGTCATTGGGCATTGCGCTTGGATCCTTTGCTGAGAAGTCACCAACAGTATCATAAAAATCCCAGCGTTGCACGTGTTTCAACTTTAAATGACTCTCACCTTCTTGAATAGTGCTGACAAGAATATCAGTTGGATTTTTGTCAACTTTAATGTCAGTCATTTATGTCTAAAAGCAATTAGAAGCATTTCATCTCAAGTTCTGAAAAACAGATAATAATGTTGACTTGTTTGTCAAAGTTATGTTTGGTGACTTAGAAGTGAGTGATTCATATACTTTTTAGAACTTCAGTTGTTTTTCCTTGTCTAGTCCCATGCCAGTAATATCATTGACTTTTTCTAATCATCGAGAAGTAATCTGTGAATTTTGAAGTTCACCACTGTTAGGAATGAACATTATTTTTTTGAGAGCGCTTTATGCTGTCATGCGGAGACTTGCGACGACATTGACAGGAGTGAAGCCTATTCTTCTGTTCTCACATTCTTTTTGATCTTGTTCAGATGACTACTCTTGAAAACAGCCAACAAAAAGGAAAACAAAAGTGCATCATTACTACCTCCTTTAATACTCACAAAAGTGAGGGTACATTGAGATTTTGTAGAATCTTCCTATGACTTGTGTGACAGCATGCACAATTGCAGGTAAGTTTCTTTCTGACTTAAAAAATGTATTTTTGAAGACTTTGTTCAAATTCTGACTTGTATGACATCAGGGTCACTTAGGTCTTCTTCTATAATTTTAAATCCTACTATTAAACGTAAAGTATATCTTGGGAAGGAAAAAATGAAATAAATTTGTGATTTACTCACCAGAGGACCGTCTACTGGTTCTGATGAGCGACTTTACTGCTTGCCCCTAATCCAAAATAGCCTCTGGTGTGGATCTTTGAGGACAAAATGGGCCTTTCTTGATTTCCTGATCTAAAAGCACCACATAGTCCTTAGAAAATTGAAAGAACAGGTCAAAAATAAGATTCCTAGTGGTTCTAGTGGGAAAGTAAGAAATGGCAGTTTCACCAAGTTGTGATTAGCAGACACTCTGCAAGTCAAATACTATTTGTCACTTTCAATTTGGACGTAGACAGCTGATATTTTAAATGCATCTTCAGAAGAATAAAAATAAAATCATCATCAGGCTGGCTCGGCATCACGCTGCAACCTCAACCCCACACAGACACGCACACCTTTTCCTATTGCCTTCCTTCGCTCATACACCATGAGCTGATTCTCCTGGACTGACAGTGTGGATGATTGCTCCCGTCAGCTCGCCTTTAAGTGGGCACTGTCACGCTGTAGCTGCTGCTGCCGCCGCCGCCGTCCATTCTCCACTACAGCACTCCTACTGTCAGCACCTGCCCACTTCTCTGCACTCTGGCTTTCTAAACTTTCCTCTCCTACACTTTGGAACATCATTAGGCCATGCTACAGACTCGCTCATAGCGCTGCACGATTTTGCTTTCACAGATTGTTTTCAAGTGTTTACATGTTGACAGACGCTGAAACAGTTGCTGTAGCCAGGAAAATACAAAAGAGCAGATGAACAGAGACTAATTGTGCTATGCAATATGAGACAATGATGGTCAAATCCAAATCAGGAAGGGAGAGAGACAGAAAATGGGACAAATTAGTGTAGCAGGAGACATGTCTGCCATTATAACAGGAAAAAACTCCTGGATAGATGCATGTAGGGGAAAAAATGCCGACGGTGAGCACTCTTACTGGAAATGCTTGTAAGTGATTGTGGTCGGTCTTGATCGTCATTGTAGATGAATAGTCACGTGGCGACTCATTTTGATCCATTCAAAAAAAAAAAAATCACATTACATTAAAAAAAATGTAGAGCTGTCTCAGGCATTGATTTTTTTCCCCCACCAATAAACTGGTTAGCTGGAGTGATGGCAGTGTGTCAAAGCACTCTATAAAGCCTTGATAAGCACAATTGTAACGTGGGCAATGGCTGTTCATCCTTATCTTGGCCAGTTTTGTCAATTTGTCATTTTACCGATTAGACAGGGGAAGAGAGGCTGTGCAGCTTTCCAAGACTATAGATCCAACTGTCACATTACATACCTCAGGTGTTTAGAGTACGGTTGGTTAAACCTGTCATTCTTCCACATGGGCCAAGAGAGTAATTAAAAAACAAAACCAAGCCTTTACAGTTGCAGCATGTTAAAATTTTGCATTAAAAAATCTTCACAACAACACCGAGTGCACACTGACTTGTAATAAGGAGTATAACTATGATGATACTGTACTCTATGGTCATTATGGACATTTCTCACATTGCGTTAGTAATAACATTGGGACTCATGTTACTGTTTAGAGTTACCACCACGAGGGTGTGAAAGAAATTGTGGCGTGTCTTTGAGTGCTTTTATATACTCTAAGTCCATAATAATAATAATAATAATATCCATTCACTCTCTGAGCTGCTCATCCTCACAAGGCTCACAGGAGTGCTGGAGCCTATCCCAGCTTTCAACGGGCAGGAGGTGGGGTACACCCTGAACAGGTTGCTAGCCAATCACAGGGCACATGGAGACAAACAACCATTCGCACTCACGATCACACCTAGGGGCAATTTAGAGTCTTCAATTAATGCAGCATGTTTTTGGGATCTGGGAGGAAACCAGAGTGCCCGGAGAAAACACACTCAGGCACGGGGAAAACATGCTTACTCTGCAAAGGCTGGGCCGGGATTTGAACCCAGGTCCTCAGAATTGTGAGGCCAACACTCTATAGCTGCATCACTGTGCTGCCTGGTACAGTTTTAGCATATAACTAATTCCTAATTCTTTAAGAGACAATAACAGCTTGCATTTATTGTGCATGCTTTATTTGGGCTGGATCGCTTTGCAAGTTAACAATGCACATTTCACACTATAAACCTTTATTTATTACAGTGGCTTGAAAACATTTCACAGATATTTCAGTTAATGAATGCATTTTAAATGCTCGTTTTCTTCTTGTACTTACAGTAGTTTGTATAGCGAATTCAACCAGACAACTGTAGGGGGAGACCAGGAGCACAAGACAAAACAAGACTAATCCTCACCCGTAATTTTTCTCCTTTAAACAGATTATGTATTATTCATTTTATTATTCATTTACACAAGTGTTTCTGTGTGCGCGCGTGTGTGCGTGTTTGTATTGCTAATCCAATTGGTGACGCACAGCACCTTCCAATCCTTTTCATATAACGGTTGTTGACTGCATGTATTACACAATGCCGTGTGTGTGGATATATGCAGGCACTGGAAGCTGAGATGCTTACCATTATTAATGATTTAAAATGGGATTGTTTTCTCAGCGTGATAGACCACCCATTGATATGACGGCTGAAGTTGCTACTTTAATTCTTGAAACGGAGAAACATTGTGCTCCCAGCATTTCAGTCATGTTGACTTCCCTTGGAATGATCTTGTTTGGTGCGCTGACTGTCTCAGCTCCTCAGCCGGCTGTCTCCCCATGTGCCCCCCCCCCGCCCCCACATTTTTTTTTTTACTTCCTGCACTGAAGCATTACTCCAAGTGTGTTCTGAGTAATTCCCTGAGGTTTGGCAAAGTATGACTGAATATCAAATTCGGGGTTGTGCAAAGGTATCTGTCTGCAGAAAAGTCAACCGTGATATCATGAAGTCACCGGAAAAGATTGCAAGGTTTGTTTACAGTTTGTAGATGTTGGAATCTTCATCAAAGTGGGATTGTGTGTCCCAAATGAAGTGGAATCTCTGATGTCAAAAACAATTTTGCTCAAATTTTTCAACTCCTTTTAAAAATCATCTGTTCCAAGGACAAACTTTATCTTTGGCCATGTTAAAAGAAAATCATTCTTAACTATTACACGAGTATAATAAAAATGAGCATCCATCCATTTTATATCATTTTTGTCCTCATTAGGGTTGCAGATGAACTGCTCAATCCACATTTTTTCACAAACAAAACTATTGATCTTTTTCCACGTTGTAAGTTATTCATCTCACAATTTTAAATGTTGAAAATAGTTTGAGCACAAATCTACAGTATTAACTCCCTTGGACACTTCAACGTCTGACAAGTGGTGCATAACTCCACCACTTCCTCATTCCGTGGGAGCCTTGTGGCATTCGGTCACCTCACGATTGGAAGTTTGAATCAATACTAAGTGAAAATAGCTTGTTAGATACATTTGAATAGGTCAATTTGGTTACAATAATGTTTCACTGCAGAAGAAAGTGCTCAGTCACGAGGATAAATGTGCATGCAATTAATATTCACTATTAAAATTGTTTTTGTCAGATGTGCACGATCTCATCACATTTTAAGGCAACCAATATGCCACTTGGAACTTTGAAAATAAATTTGGGAAGATGACAATTTTAGGATATTGAACACAGACTTTGATGTCGACAGCTGGCAATGGGGATGTGTCTGCAAAACTTTATTCTATGACCACATAAAAAAATAATTGGATTTTTGCAAGTTGAATTAGCTACTGGACATAATTTTAGGGCATTGTGTTGATGCTGGTTTATAATAGCCATGTAAGATCTAATACTAACTTGATCGAACTCGAGCAAGATGTTTTTTTTTTTTGGAGAGGCAAGGATTTCACCCAACAGTGATGATAAAAACAGACAACCATTCACACTCACATTTACACATCTCAGAAATTTCAAGAACTTCAATTACCCTAAAAATGCATATCTTTGGAATGAGAGGGAAAACTGCAAGCTCCATGCAAGAATGTTGAGGTCAAGATCCAAACCTGAGCCTGGAAACTGGGAGGCAAACCTGCAAATCACTATTTCACCATGCCATTCATCATGCCCAAAATATGTCCAACATATATGATGAAACTAATAATGAAATAAAACTCAATCAATTCATTGCTGTATTCTGGTTTATTAGGGGTTTTCCCATGGGGAGAGTTTGTACTCGTCGTGAAATTGTTTTGAGTTTTTCTGCTGTTCTACGACTACCACAAAATGGCTCCTACCTCGCTGTGCCCATAAAACAATGTCTGTTTTTATCTATATGCATTTAGAGTCTTCATTTGCCATTATCATACCATTCCATTTGTACCCAATTGCCTTTCATTCTTTGACCTTGGCTAAGTCAATGTGGATTTATGACGTGCAGCCCACCTACAGTATGTGAGAGCAATGGCTATGCTCAAAATGTGGCTCTCATAGAAATAACTAGAAATGGCAATTCCCCCCCAGAAATTGTGATTGAATAATAACCCTGTCCCTCCAAGCTTTGTAACACTGGATAGCAAATCACAACACATCATGGAAAACCCATATATTCCGTTCGTATAAATTTGAGACAAGCTTTGAGATAAGTTTAAAAATACTAAATTTCTAATGCAGTTTATATAGTCAAGTATATATCAAACATACAGTATTTACAGTATAAGTATACTACCAGTGGCGGTGCTAGTTTTAATGCTGCCCTGTGTGAAGCTTCTAGGTGGAACCCCTCGGCTCTGAGATGGCAATTTTTTTATCATTTTTTTTTACCGTTTAAATCCAGTACCAAAATAGCTTCTGGTAGTTCTTTACATTGGAAATCCATTTGTCAACAGTGGGACAGTCTGAATACTATATCAGTTCAAACAAATTCAAATGCTACGTGGTAGCAGCAAACTTCACAACAAACAGCACAAGTTCAGTGTAAAACTAACCATAAAACAAAGATAACAGTTTGTTTTGTTTTTAACCGATAACGCACAATGAAAAGATGCCACAGACGGGCTAACATCATCTGGAGTGTTGCGTTGTCTGACCTCCTGGGAGACTTAGCGCATGGAGTGAGACTGTCAGCGCTAAACAAAGAAACAGAAGTGGCAGCAATCCTCTGCTGACATTTAACTGTGGAGTGGTGCCCTTTCAAGAAAGTCAATTTAACATGAAGACACACAGGTCAGTGTATTTCCGAGGGCTCTCATCATGAATTGTGACACCAGTCGTTTGCGCTCTCACATCTCACATCACTGGCTCATAACCTGTGAGGGAAATTCACCTCGAGAATGTCCCAATACCTACACCAGGTGACCCTATACAGCAAATTGTCTGTCCTGGGCAATTATTTGGTCAAGGGTTTATCTAGGTTACCAGAGAAAACACCCCTCCATAAATTGCTGTCCATCATAGACGATGCTAACTGGACGACACACGACACAGGGATCAGTGGCAGGCTTCTTTATCTGACTCTACATAATAGCTGTAGCTTTTGTATGTTTGCCTTTTGTGAACACTGACTCCGGTTCCAACAAGATCGATAAAGTAACTTGAGTATGTACTGTACCTACCGAGGTACCCATTTTTGCCAGGCACACATTCACAGAACTGACAGAAAAGCTAGAGCTGAAATTCAAACCACCGTTGTGAACAGGTCCACAGTATAATGATATCCAATACAAGAGCAGTATCAAATATTCTGCCTTAAAAATGTTTATTTTTGATTGACAGGTACCTTTTAGTTCATCAATATTTACTTTTGTGGTTGTAGTTGGCAGTAGTATACAACTGTATAGTGTCATAATGAGAGCTGCATGTTGTGCACAAGGCTCATAACACTCTGGCTGGTTTAGTCTTGGTAATCATTAGCCAATAGTTAAAAACTTCGATTTTGTTGTACATTTGTGGTCATATATTTCCACATGTACAGTACATTACCGTAATTTCCGGCCTATGAGCTGCGACTTTTTTCACATGCTTTCAACCCTGAGGTTTATGCAGTGATGCGGTTAATTTGTGCGTTTTTTCTAATGGCCGCAAGGGGGGACTCGAGTGGAAAAGGTAAGAGTGAGACAGGTGGAATATATGTGCCGAGGAAGTGACTTTTACTGGAACTACCCTGTTAGCGCTGCGCTAGCGTGTGATTCCCGTGTCTCAGTGATATTTACTGGTATATATATTTTTTAATGGGCCCTATTAGCACGTCGTTAGTGTTAGTGTTAGCGTTAGCATTAGCATGGCGGCGCTAGCATTAAACTCTCTGTGTACAGTCTTTGTATGTAAATATCTCATGTTTCATTGTGAGTTTAAATGTGGGCACTTGTGGCTTTTACACAGCTGCAGCGTATGTATGTACCAAATGGTATTTCCTTTACAAATGTACTGGGTGAGGCTGATAACCAGGTATTTAGAAAATAGAAACAATTGAGTTGATCCGAAACACATTGTCGATAACTAAACTGACAAATTCATGATGTCAACATGTCAAACTTTATTCTTATGAGTGCACATTTAAATGAAGTTAAAGGTTGTTTTGTATATTGAAATGATCCCTTACCCCAGAGGAGTGGCCCATCAGTCAGTGAAAGGATTCCATGGCTGCAACTGCAACATAACAAGCAAACCACTGGAGCCTCAGGTTTATATACTATACATGGAAATAAGTAGTACCCACTTGTATTCCTAGCCACACACATACAAACACCTTTGCGCTCTGCTCAGTTCTGTCAGTGTGATCGGCAGCCTCAAAGGTCTTTTACACCGACTCACTTTACCACCTGCCTTTGCTTCTCTTCATCTTTACCCGCTGTTTTTATTCTGCTATCCATTCTATTCGGCTTTTACGCCCCATGAGACAACAGCTATGCTTCTGACAGTCATTGACAGATGCTGCGGCATTTGCAAAGTCACAATGTTATTTTAGGAGTAATGAGATAGATGGCATCTTCTGGTAAATGCCCTTATTTCCCCAACCACTTCTCTTTTGATGCATCACTTTTAACAGAAATTTTCAATATCAAACAACATACTAGAACAAAAGCAGCGTTGTGTTTCCAAGAGTCCCTGTACTAATAAACTGTTCCTACCAGTATTATGTTTCATTGATATAATGAAATTACCAGTGCAATGAAATCCCCCCCAAAACCCATTATATCGTTTAGTCTATCAATTTTCAGCCTAATGTTCTATTCCTAGTTTGTGTCCTTTCAGTGTGAAAAAAAAAAAACATCTGAATGTATACACTGTAGATATTTTATTTATATTTGATTGGTTAAGGTCATTTTAAAGCCACTTCCCATGACGTTGCACCATACATATCTCTCCACGTGCTCTGCTTGTGCCTCCATACAGGATGACAATCTGCCATTGAGTAAATGAAAGAATAGAACCAAGTGAGGACTGAGCACCTAAATGAGACACAGATATGAGTGATGAAGCATTACAATGATAGTCTTTGTCGTTCTTGGCTGTGCTGCAGCTCCATATCAACGTGGTGCTGAATGCTCCATTACTCATCCTTGGCGATCAGCCCCATTTGTGTATGCAAGTCCAGTATTAATGTATGTACAGGGAGATAAAAATAATTGTCTTCTGTGGCTCAGAGCCTTTTATTGAGTCAAGTTATACTGCAAAGGATCTCATTGCACCGAGCGCTTTGGTGATTGATATTCTCATTATTTCTTTTACCTGTTATAGTGTGTATTTTAGATGAAAAAGACAGACTAAAAGTACGATGGCAGATGATCATTTAGAATTAAAATTGCAACATCAGTGACGACTTTACTGAAAAACTTTCTTTAGTTTCAGCAAGTATATTGTTTGCCTTTGTATTCATCCTGGCCTATTTCTAGAAGTTCTACTCAATTTATTAGGTACCGTAATTCAGTCATCAATACAGCACAATCTGTCAAAATGTCCTTGAACATGCCAATTAACCCCAATCTGATTCAGTCGAGCTACACAGCGGGTTGTAATTGCTACTGTATATTATTTTGCTGAACCCCTGCTGTGAGTGGGAATTGTTGAGAATTTGTGTTGTTCTTGGATCCTACAGTAGGGAATTGGGCAAGCTCTGATACAATATTTGCTAGTTTGTGTTGTGAAACACAAGAAGAACTACAACTACCTCAACAACTGCTCTTTGAGTTGTCAGTAATATTACACCCGATAGTCAGCAACCAAATGTACACTATAAACACATTGGACAAAGCATTGCATGAATACTGACAATTTTTAACTAATTCATAGCTGGGGACTTAAATCAAGCTACAATTGTGCCCGCTCAAAATCTCGAAACAATCTGTCATTGGTTTCCACTCGCCTGCAGTTGACTTGTGACCTTGTCCTCATGAGTGTTGTGGAGGCTCCTGCTTTCATTTAAACAGCTACTGTAAAAAAAATGAACTAGAATAACTGACTTATATTGTAGAATTTATCAGCACCTCTCCATTGTGGTACCACTTTTAGCTGTAGGTTACACAAAGGACAAATGTAACACAGTGATGGGTTGACAAAGTATTTGATTTTAGTGGGACAACGGAATGTGAAAACTACAATACACACAAACAAAATCGCACAAATTTATTTTGCAGATAATTTTTCCTTACTATAAATGATATGAGGGCGGCATGGTGGATCAGGTGGTAAAGCGTTGGCCTCATAATTCAGACTGCCAACAATCCCGGACCTGCCTCTGTGGAGTTTGCATGTTCTCCCCGAGCCTGTGTGGGTTTTCTCCGGCCACTCCGGTTTCCTCCCACTGCACAAAAACATGCGACATTAATTGGACACTGTAAATCGCCCCTAGGTGTGATTGTGAGTGCGGCTGTTTGTCTCAAGGTGGCCTGCGTTTGGCTGGCAACCAGTTCAGGATGTACCCCGCCTCCTGCCCGTTGACAGCTGGGATAGGCTCCAACACTCCCCGTGGCTCTCGTGAGGATAAGCGGCAAGGAAAATGGATGGATGAATAAATCATATGGCTTTTCCTGTTGCCTTAAAGCAACAAGATCAGAAATGCAAAGTTTCACCTTTTTCATTCTATTTCCTAATTGTTTCAGTTCACTGTCTACTGTATATTTAAGATGTACAAATGGGCAGACCCTTTCACATTTCACGAAGATATTACAAATATACCAATACACGCAATTGCCTGTCTCTTTCGGCAAAAAAAAAAAAAAAAAAAAGAAAAAAGTCAACAATGGCATTGCAATTGGCCCCAGAGGACTGCCAGTTGTTGGTCCAGGTCGGGCTCAATTTCACGACCAGATCATTTCAAACAGTTAATTCTCCATCATCATCATCAAAAAAAAAAAAACACGAGCCACCCCCAAAATAGGGCTGGCCCCACCACTGTGCTAGATCCTTAGGAATCTGAGGTCAATGTGCTAAGCATTATTTTACCATATTGCCCACACCATGTCCTACTCACTTTTTACATTTTCTCAGCTTTCCCCCCAAAACAAGTTAACCTCTGTAAAATTCAGAAACAACAAAACACTCTTCAATTTTGAAACAACTGACAACGAACTTGGTGACACTGGAGTTTTACATCTATTTATTTGACTGGTTGAACCTGCTTGTTCTTTTGGAGACAGCCAGCGCACCTCCAGACTAAGTCTTTTACTCACTTACCTTGTGCGTCATGCACATGCAGAGGTCTTGCGTGACTTCAAATATGATTGTAGCGCAAGCTTCTGTGAATTTCCCAAATAATTCACAATTAATTTAATTCAGTGGCATTCGATATCTGAGGCTTCACTACACCGACTGCCGAAGGACCAAGCCTGTCCTATCCGGGTAGACTCCATGATGTTGTCCCCTTTTTCCGTGTCACACACACCGCCTGCGTGCCATGAATACGTCCTAACTACGACCCGCTCAGCGCCTCATATTCTTTTGGACTCTGGTTTTTCGGACTATGAGGAAGACCTTGATTTATATGACCGGCTGCCAGACTACGATTCAGATTTTGACTATGAATTTCCTCCCCCGATCGTTAGTCCCAGTCAATTTGCTTCACCTCCCCATGTTTCCAGCTCCAGAGTGTTTTCGCCCGGTAGGTCCAAGTCCTCGTCCTCCAATTCTTTTCTGGGAACCCGCTTGGCCATCTACCCGGGTCCTCGCGTGGCGGCCAGAGGAGACGCCCAGGCCGGGTGCTCCCTTGTACCTCCCACTGCGTGGCAACAAAGACATCCACTCCCCACCGGCAACGGCCAAACCAGCAGATCCGGAGCTGGTGGTGAAACTTCCAGCTCAGAGGGAGGAGGAGTCCGCAAATCCCAAGGTGCAGCGACCTGAGAATCATGAGGTCTTCTATCTCGAAATGCGGGCGGAAATAGAGCGGCAGAGCACCAAACTGGCGGTCCTCACGGCCCAGGTTCGACGAGGATTAAATAACCAGCCGAGGTACGACGACGTCGCAGTTGCAACTGACCCACTCCCGAGACATACCCACGTTGCGGTTTCAACAGACTCCCTGCTGACTCACGTTCACGCTGCAGTGGGAATGGACCCGCTACCGAGCAAGGTTCACATTGCTCTGGCAACGGATCCACCGCCGCACCATTCCCACATCGCTGTGGCAACAGATTCACTGCAAGTGGACGCTGCGATGGGCACTGATCCGCGACCGAGCCGAGCTCCCGTTGCAGTGGGAACAGATCCACCGCCTCGCCACGCTCACATTGTGGCTTCGACAGACGCGCTGCTGATCCATTCTCACGCCACGGTATCCATTGACCCCTTTTTGAACATAGCTCACGTCGCGGGTGGCAAAAGGTTCACTGCCGCGTCACACCTACGTCGCGGTGGTGACAGGTGCCCGGGCATCCGTCATAGGAAAAGGGTGGAATTGGCGATCGAGAATGACCCTGCCAGAGCGCCTTCAACACGCTTGTTCCCAGGGAACAAGACCTAGAAGGGAATTGCAGAGGGCTAAAGTTCAGAGGCTGGAGTGAATTCAGATAAAGACGAGGCGAACTATTTTCCTCCAGTTAAGAGGGGGAAGACTTTATCATTCCTGTCGCTCCGTGCTGTGCCCAAGAATGATCTATTCACGGCCTCTAGTGTCTGCCAGTTGTCCTCCGAGATTCCTATGAGCCTGTCAGACTCCGTCTGCCAACAGCCGACTCTCATTCATGAACAAGCACCCAGTTCAGGAGTGCCAAGGCAAACACCGAAAGAGCAACAACGGAGCGTTCTGTCTCCTGTGGGGTTTC
Source organism: Syngnathoides biaculeatus (assembly GCF_019802595.1). Classification (NCBI taxonomy): domain Eukaryota; kingdom Metazoa; phylum Chordata; class Actinopteri; order Syngnathiformes; family Syngnathidae; genus Syngnathoides; species Syngnathoides biaculeatus. Next base: position 18,437,156 of record NC_084662.1, read on the forward strand.
AGGAGCCAATCTCCAAATCCCACGTTCCTATCCAGGAGGTGGCGATGGCGCCGCAGCCGCCTCACGTTCCTGTCTAGGAGGTGGCGATGGCGCTGCAGCTGCCTCACGTTCCTTTCCGGGAGGTTGCGATGGTTCCACAGCCGCCTCACGTTCCTGTCTAGGAGGTGGCGATGGCGCCGCAGCCGCCTCAGGTTCCTGTCCAGGAGGTGGTGAAGGTTCCGCAGCCGCCTCAGGTTCCTGTCCAGGAGGTGGCGACGGTTCCGCAGCCGCCTCACATTCCTGTCCATGAGGTGGCAATGGTTCTGCAGCCGCCTCACGTTCCTGTCCAGGTGGTGCCGACAGCTCGTCCGCAGCCGCCTCATGTTCCTGTCCAGGAGATGGTGACAGCTCGTCCGCTGCCACCTCACGTTCCTGTCCAGGAGGTGGTGACAGCTCGTCCGCAGCTGCCTCACGTTCTTGTCCAGGAGACGGTGGCAGCGTCACAGCCCCCTTCGTTCCAGTACTGGCGGTGACCGGTCCTTGGGCGCCCCACGCTCCTGCTTTGACAGCGACCAGTCCGCGGCCGTCCCACACTTCTGCTCCGACTGCGACCGGTCTGCGGCCGTCCTACGCGTTTCCTTAAATGGCGACTGGCACGTCGTCGTTCCACGCCCCTGTCTCAACGGCAACAGAGGACGGCAATGGCTCATCGGCATCCTCACGTTCCTGTCCAGCAAATGGCGACGGTACCACAGTCCTCTTCGTTCCAGTCCCGGCGGCGACCAGTCCGCGGCTGTCCCACGCCCCTGTCTCGATGGCGACAGGAGCTGGGGAGTTCAGATGGGCCACCCCGGAACTGAAAGGGGCTCGGGATGGCTATGATGATGCTCGTGGCAATCATGGCTTTAGTCCTACTCTCCGTCGTCCTCCTCACTCCTGATGTTTCCCAACCGTTTCATGACCTAACCTTGGCAGCGACTGATCCCCGGCTGCCTCATGATGAAGCCTCTCTTGGCCACCTGCTGACCGAGCCTCGGCAGGAACTGATACCCGGTCGTCTCGCACCCGCATCTTGCGAGGGCTTCGTCCGGAGCAGTTGCATGCCTTTGTCTGGTTCCTGCTTCGCCGTTGGGTTCCTCCTCGAGGACGTCCACCCGAATCACTCCATAGGGACCCTGGTGCTTGGCGTCCGGGTTGTCCTCTTGACCCCTGTCCCAGCACACCGGAGCTGATTAGGAGGCGCACACCTGTGCCTCATCCTCGCTGATTCACCCCGGTATTTATAGGACCCAGGGGATGAGCGGTGTTCGTCAGATCTTCGCAACTCATGCCCCATTCCGGCACTCCCGTATCCTTGATCGTGAACCCATGTGTACCGACCTCCACCTGTCCTCTGACCGACCCCGTAAGCTTGACGTCTTTGATACTCTATGATATTGCCACCATTTTGCAGTTCCGTTATATTGCAGGTTTTCCCTTTTTATCTTTCTAAATAGTTTTTTTTAAAATACTGTTTGCACAATAATTTTGTGTTACTGTATCCATTGCCTTGTATTCAAAAACAATTGGGCTTTCTCACTGTTTTTAAAATCAGATGTCAGACATTTGAATACCACTGTATTTTTTTGTTCTTTATTGTATGAATTTTGTTGTCTTATATACTTTATTTTCTACTTCCTGTTCCCTTTTTTATTTTGAGAAAAAGATTTTATATCTCAGTGAAATTTTACTTTGTTAAACAAATAACAAAATAAGGCCCGCCTTCGAGTCACTGGACTGTGACGTCAACCAAAGTGTGATAAAAAGGAGTTTGCTGAAGTCAACTACTGCCTGAATATTATGTGCCGCTGTGATTATTGTAAATACAAATAACTTTCCTATACACAGTACATGTATGTGTGTATAATGTGGCTAACACAAACAAAACTCAGAGTGCTAACATTTTAAACAATGTCGCTGCAGTCGGGCGAGGTCTTTGGCTCCTTAGCTTGCTACTGTAGCTACTGGATGTAGTTAAGTTAACTTTGCCTATAGTTTCCCAGTTGTGTGCACCGACGGAGCAAACGCTATTCTGTCCGCGATGGACACTCCCGTTTCCATTGTACGTATTGAACGATAACCCGCCCTGCTCTCCCTGTGACTGGCTAGCAGCAGCATAGGGCGCATACTTTGGTGTATGCCCCCTGTGATTCATTGTGTGGAAGCTCTTTACCAGCACACGCACGTACGGAGGGCTGCTTTTAAGCCATGCATCTACAACTGCAGATTGAAATCTCTTCATGCATCCCTGCTGATTTTTTTTTTCTCAGACCCGGGATGCACATCAAACAAGATCCCTGAGAAGACTGCAGGAAGTGGACAAAGAAAGCCAGCATATTGATTCAGACAAACAGCCAACAACATCAACTGTTTTCCATTTAGAGAGAAATCCATTCAAGTCCCATTCCACACTCACGGAGGTAAATCCTGGGAGAGGAAATTGTCCCAAAAAATTGAAGCATTCTACACAGAGTCAATGTGATGGATTTGCTTGCACATCTCGCAAATTATATATATAAGAATAGCTTATAAATATGTGTTTGTCATGTTGGGTATATATGCACTTCTACTCAAAACATCTTTAAAATGATCATTACTCAGCAGTCTTGCTAAGTAGTTCCGACTTGAACATGTTCTTAAATAAAGCAATTCAAACAATTTCAGCTCATCCTTGTTGTTCTTTTCCTTTCAGCTTGTCCCTTTCGGGTCGCCAATATGTCTGGCACAATTTTTACGCTGGATGCCCTTTCTGACACAACCCTTCTCAGGGAGTGGAGGCCCCAGTGGGATACAAATCTACAACCCTTGGTTTACCAAACCAGTGAGCTAACCACTGAGCTACGGGGCCTCTACATCACACAACACTATAATGTTCCTTTTGTTAAAATTATTCTAATGTTGTCAATGGATTTTCTTAACTTTTCTAGATTAATTATAATGTTTGGGCTTTGAAAAAATGCAAATACAACATCTTATGCAAGGCTTATGGCTTTTTAAAATGCTTTTAAAGATTTTTTAAAATATTTGATCAATGCTGCATTTCCCTGAGCCTCTTTCATCAATTAATTGCCCTTACTTTAATAGACTGTCACGAATCAATGGTGCGGGGGCGGACCCAAATGCAGGACTTCCAGGCAGGGGCATAATGTTCAATGTGGTTTTATTCAGGAAACTGGTTGATATCAGAATGCAGTCCAACACAAGGCAGAGGCACAAAAAACCTAGGCTCGGCAGGATCCAAAAAGATATACAGCAAGGTCTGATGACTATGGGGCAAACTAATTGCTGTGACGAGGGGTTACTCTAACTTACACACAGAAACGGAGAGTCCCACAGGCGTGGATGCAATTCACTAACACAAAGCAAACGAACTGGCAAATGCCAGTGACAAAAACTCCAACTAAATACTTGGTCGAATTACAGTGCCTAATGCGAAACAGCTGTGACAGGTGTCACAGGTCTCACCCCCCAAAGCAGTGGCCTGGCCGCTCCCCTCTTGGCCCTGGCCAAGCCTTGCTCTTGACTTAAGTAGCAATAACTTGATAAGTTGTATCTAGCAGAGATACAAATTGGTAGATCACAGAAAATTTGTCTCTTTTGAAGGTTCCGTTATCAACAAGGGGAACCTCTCTTGTTCAACTGTGAAACAATTGGAGAATCTTAGGATTGACAAACTGTCGAGGCAAAGTGCAAGCTCGTATTTTGGTGTATTTTTCTTACATTGCAGATGATGAAATGTGATTTTATGACTGTCTGATGAGCTGTGCTCCTGGCATTCTTTTTCTCTTTTATGAACAATATACGGGAGAATAGCACCAGGGTGGTGGAGAAAGTGATATGCTTAAAATTACGCACTAATTTATGTTTAGATTCAAATGAACGACATTTCACGGCTTAGGTATTTTGACCCAAGCGTGAGATACGAGAGAAAGGCTTGTTGCCCCAAATTATTTTTCAAGAAAACTAGCATACAAAGAAACTTTTGCACCCATCATCATCTTGGTTGGGTCCACCCTTCCCCTTCTTGTTTGTGTCCTGAGGAGTTTAAAAGGAGAAGCTCTCAGGCCGCCTCTTGAAGTAAAAAAAAAAAAAAAAAAAAAAGGAGTGACGCTTTTTTTCCTGTTCTGGTTCTTCACTTCTTGGTGTGGTGGTTTTTGAGTCTAAAGCTTTTTTTTCATCTATTATTTACCATGTTGGCTGCATTTTTGATTCTGTACTGTTGACTGGTGTTACGTGCGGCCGTCAACAAAAGATTCTTGGCCGCAATGACCAAAGTGGAATCCTGGCCAAACTACTGCCTACCCACGTGGTGAAGACGTTGCAGTAAATCACCTACCAGCCATGGCGGTGTGACCCACCTAGCCACCCAGACCTCAGCACAATTGGTCCCAGAAAGCCAGTTTCTGCCAAAACGGAACTTAAATTGGCGCTCAGGGCAGACTTTCCTTCTCATGGCACCCAGCAATCTCGACCACTGCTTCAAACTGTGAGTACGCGTGAGTAAATTTGGCTATTTACCAAGAGAGCGATTAGAACCTCAAACATAGGAAAACTACCCAAATTGTAGTAGTGTAGAAACCCTTAAGAAATACTTTAGTAAAGTTTTGGCATTACTCGGCCTTGTTCATTGGCGGGCCCTTTTGTGATCTTTCAAGAAATTAAGTCTATTTGTTTCATCTATTTTATTTTATTTTATTTTATGATATTTCCCTACATAGGGATCGCTTCAGTTTTACAGCAGAACATTAAAAGTGACTGCATGCCCATCTGGCAATTAGAAGACATGATTATTTTCAGCCACACAAATCCAACCAAGAAATAGAATTATCACAATAATGGCACAGATGTTGCAAGGAATAATTTAAACGAATGGAATGACGTCAAGCCTTTTATTGAAATAAAAGTGTGTGTCTGGGTATCCTGTGATAATTTTTTTCCCCTCTAATAACTGACACCATTTGTTCCCTTTAACACTGAGGTGGTAAACATCTGCATGAATGCTAAATTGTCACAATGAGCTATGAGAGAGGCCCTGACATTTTTTATTTTTATTTTTTTTTCATTGGATGACATCTGCGCCTTTGCTGCGCCTCTCAATGGGCTTCCAGGTGAACACGAGAGCGCATGATTGCACGGATGTGAGCCAGAAGAGAATACTCCGGTGAGTATTAGAACAAGGGAAGGAGATGAAGAGGAGAAATCAGAGGGGTGTGACGTCTTATTGAAGCTGCAGTAAAATCTTTCAGGCTCACTAGTTGGTGGTGATAGGCAGGCTCCCCCACGGAGAAAGGAAGCAGCGCTGCAAGATCAAATGGCTCTTTCCTAACCTCCTGATCACATTACTGCTAATTACTTCCCATCATGTACAATAAAATAAAGAAATAAATAAAAGAAATCAGCCTGGATTTTCAATGAATGCAGTGTGAATGCTCTCTGCTTGACAATCTGTGCCATACAAATGAGAGCCTGCAAAATATGCTCGAAAGAAATGTATACACTACTTGCAGAATGTGCTTGAAGCTCCATCGAACTATTCTTTTTACATGTTGACATTCACTTGGTGTGTTTATTAAGCCTGATCCATACTGCTAATCAACCTCCCCTCCTGTGAGGCTGAGTATCATTTTGCCCAGATGTTCACGCCACGTTTTCTGAAACAAGTCGTAAGCAAGTTTCTTTTAAAGCATTCCTGCCTCTGGGAGCACTTTCACCATCATAGGATGACTTTTACAAAAAAAAACAAGCGGATGAATGCAATCACGAGCTCGAGCTTCGAGTGGAAATTATGCATATGTTGCTGCAGACGTAAGTGGAAATTTAGGAGGCCCAAATTGGAGTAGGCAAATGCATTTCCTTATTACGTATAAAAAAAACTCACCCTTATTTTTTCCATTTGCAGCTGCTGCAAAGGCTTTTATGCTGTACATGAGCAAGAAAATGCAAAGTTGAGTACTATTAGAAAACATCTTCAGCAAAAAAAAAATAAAGTAATTCCAAAACTAATGAGCTCTTACAGGCTCTTGTGTGTTTCAAGGACTTAATGTACATAAAAATATAACAGTGTGTTTAACTAAAAATGCATGGTCGACTGTTTTTTTTTCTTCTTCAAAATTGACATTCACAATTATCAATTACTACAGGCCTTCAAGAAAATGGCCCACCCCGCCGCATAGACCCACACAGGAAATGGATAACTGAAGTACTGAAAATCATCCAAGCCTCCATTCTTCTTCCATACCGTTTATCCTTTTCAGTGTACCAGAGATTTAAAAAAGAATACTATTTTGTATTGAGGTGGCACGGTGGATCAGCTGGAAAGCATTGGCCTCACAGTTCTGAGGACTCGGGTTCAGTCCCAGACTTCCCTGTGTGGAGTTTGCACGTTCTCCCCATGCCTGAGTGGGGTTTCTCAGGGCACTCCGGTTTCCTCCCACATTCCAAAAACATGCAACATTAATTGGACACTCTAAATTCCCCATAGGTGTGATTGTGAGTGTGGCTGTTTGTCTCAATGTCCCCTGTGATTGGCTGGCAACCAGTTCAGGGTGTACCCCGTCTCCTGGCTGTTGACAGCTGGGATAGGCTCCAGTACTCCCGCGACCCTTGTGAGGAGAAGCAGCTAAGAAAATGGATGGATGATTTTGTATCTACTTTTAGTTTTGGATCTTGTTAAATTGTGTACCTAATGTTGTTGCTGGGTGTTGTATGGCTAATCATAACTGAACAATATTAGTTGGGTGTTTCTTTGCCCTTGTTTTACCACTTCACAGTGTGTTCTACAATCATTTGAGTCAAGTTGGTCAAACTGGTGTTTTGGTCACTCAAAGTAACCCTTTCGCAATGATGAGCAATGTTTTAAGAAAAAAAACATACTTTGTTGCTTTGAAGTTAAGTGTTGGTGTCTCGAACGGAAAAACAAAACAATCCGAGTGGGGCTCTTCGACTTTTAACTTGCAAAGTTTGCTGGCGTCATTGACATGAAGTGAGCTGAAATGGCGATTCACCTTTTAAAATGTTTGGGATTGAGACTCAACATTTCACTCTAAAATATATATAAATAATATCCATCAATCCATTTCTTCACCGCTTATGCTCACAAGGGTTGCAGGGAGTGCTGGAGCCGATCCCGGCTGTGAACGGGCAGGAGGCAGGGTACACCCTGAACTGGTTGCCAGCCAATCGTTGGGCACATCGAGACATTCAACAGTCGCACTCACAATCACATCGAGGGATAATTTAGAGTGTCCAATTAACATTGCATGTTTTTGGGATGTCCGAGGAAACCGGAGTGCCCGGAGAAAACCCACGCAGGCACAGGGAGAACATGCAAATTCCACACATGCTGATCTGGGATTGAACCCGGGACCTCAGAACTGTGAGGCCAATGCTTTCCAGCTGAGCAACCGTGCCGCCTCACTCTACAATATGTATAAATAATATAGACAAATAAACTAAAAAAATATCTATATACACATTTGCTCTCATTTGGACAGGTCATTAAAAAAATCTGTTCTTGTCCTGTCTTTGTAATTGTGCTTCGCTTCACATTTTTCTGACTCGTTAATTGTGACACATTAGTGGTGGCAGGTGGCTAACAGCTGACAAACGGGCTGTCTGTTCTTGGGCTTCAAAAAGCCTGAGGGTTTTGTAGTCAGCACCATTGCGATAAAGTAAGTTTTTGCATTACAAATAAATAAACAGTGGTCGCATTCGTTGCACAGTTCAGAGATTGTGGGTTTGTATCCCGGCTCCAACCTCCATGTGTGGAGTTTGCATTTTCATATTCTCCCCGTGTTTATGTTGTTCCCCCCCCACCCCCAGTTACTACGATTTCCTCCCACATTCCAAAAACATGCATGTGTCGTTTGAAGACGCTCAATCAGAGGTATCAAACATATGGCCCGTGTGCCAGAAGTCACCCAGTAGGGGGTCCTATCTGGCCTCTGGGGATGGAGAACTGCTATTTTTCAATCAAGGTACCTTTTGTTACCAGTTTTGTCAATCGGAGGGTGCACTTACAACACTTAAATTACATTGATGCCAAAGGCCAAACAATTCCCACTAATCTAAAACGGTGTGCCATGTTTAACAAAAATAAATACCTTCTGCAGAAAAGCTGTCAAGATCAAGCAAAAAAAAAAAATATTCCATTAAAATTTGGTGATATAGGAGGAATATTATATCATGGTGAGGGACCAACTTTGGTCTCTTAATGGGAGGTGGAACACAACCTAGTCCTGGAAGAACTTCATCTTGACATAAACCTCAAGGATCGATGGAGCAGGATTTTTATGGTTAGGGTCCCGATGACATATGTAAATGCATTCTGGCAAGCCCACTATGCATTGTACAAAAGCAATGGGCGAGTGTTCACACTGCAATGGGATACAAAGATAGACGACCAGTACCTGGTAACTTTATGGTTTATAACTTTTATCTTTACGTATATATGACCTCCAAGTTGTTGTAATTCTAGAGCAAATATGGTTTCAACACAATCATAAAAAAATAAATATTGCAAATGTGTTTTTTCCAATGTCTAACATTGTAACTTACTACATTGATTATATTCTTTCCTGTAACCGATTATAATATTCATACCATTAGGAAAAGAATTTCACTCAAGCTTTACATTGGACAAACCTGACAGACGTAATGGCGAGTAAACACTTCGCTATTGTTTAATTTATAAATTCGATGTAGCATATTACAATTGAATCTCCATTGGAAACTTGGTCAAATAAAATTCTGAATTTACATTTAGCTACTGCAATTGTGTTGCTCATATTGTACTTTTCCTATTGTTTGACCGAAGTTAAATGTGGAGTTGAACGCTCGACATTGCACTTTTCCTCCCTTTTGTGGTGACTTTGGACGTTCCCTCGTTTATCAATGCACTGCTAATAATGCAAGAAAGTGGTTTAGTCTGAACTCCACGATATTCTAGTGAATTGAAAGGCCTTAACATGCTTCATGTCCAGCTTTTCTTGGATTTCAGAATATATTTAGGGTTATGGTAAGTTTAGGGAAATGGACGTTTTGTGCATTTTTTAAAGGTCCATGAAAATAGGATGGACATAAAAATGTTGTCTTAATGTCAATGTATTGGCCCTGTTTCATATGTTTGTGATTTTTGTGAATGGCAATCTAACACAATGTCCAATTTGTGCCTGTGAATGGTAAATTTTGTTGGGCTGATGGACATTCACAATGCATCTTACACATCTTGGAGAACCAGATCAGTTTATCTAAGAGGGGCAAACATCTTTTGCAATCTTCTCTCCGACTGATGTCTTGTTAATCTGATTGACTCCTAATGGATGTGACAATCAGAGCATCTTTCCCATGATCTTCCGTGTTTTATGGCATCTGACGTTTTCTCAAGTAGTTTCAGTCAGATCGATATGTGAAACAATCTACTATACATGTAAAAGTGCCCCCTTGTGAATGATATTGCAGTATTTGAACAGATGACAATTTAACTTCACATTCACACCATGGGAACTGAATCCAGAACGCCAGCACCAATATTCTTGCAACTGTACTACGACCTGATCAGTGACACGGCAGTAAAATTAGTTCCTGTATTCCCAATGTGTATATTTTATGTGAAACACCTTAAATTGTAAAAAAAATGTCCTAGTAACACGACACGTGATTACAATTGAGTGAGTAACACAAATGTACCGGACACATACGTTATTCAGGAAGAGTGCGCGAAACACAGCTGCAGCATTCTGATCTCATCCAAGTTTCCTCTCCTCCACCTTCTCCACTCTTACCACCTTTCAAAAAGATGTGCTATGCCTTGTAATTATATGGCCTGCAGCCCAAATTTTCACTTGTACATATTTAAAAATCCCCTCAGTTCACATTTTACCTCAACTGAATATTTGATGACATTTTGCTTTGCTTTGGTACAGAACTGCATGAAATACATGCACATGCACATGCACACACACACACACACACACATGCACATGCACACATATATATATATAAACAACAGAGTTATTTCCATCCATTCTTTTTCCTTGCCGCTGATCCTCACTAGGGTTGCGGGGAATGCTGGCGCCTATCCCAGTTGTTAACGGGGAGGAGGCGGGGTACACCCTGAACTGGTTGCCAGCCAATCGCTGGGCACATCGAGACAAACAGCCACACTCACAATCACACCTCGGGTCAATTTAGAGTGTCCAATTAATGTTGCATGTATTTGGGATGTGGGAGGAAACCCTAGTGTCTGGAGAAAACACACGCAGGCACCGGGAGAACATGCAAACTTCACACAGGCTGGGCCGGGATTGAACCCGGGTCCTCAGAACTGTGAGGCCAACGCTTTACCAGCTGCCCCACCGTGCCGCCACAGAGTAATTTAATGTTCATAATTATTCATAATATTAAATACGATATAATAAATATTAATTTTTAACACATCCTCATCAGTGCATTGCAAAATCTTGAGTTGTTCCTTTTATATTAATATTTTAGTGAGCTCTACTGAAAGATTTCATTCTACTTAGTTTAATCAGACTTTGTTTATGTTGTATAATACATATACTGTATAGTGTGCCTCAAACCAATGGCATGTACATCACATTGCATTGCGTTTTCAATACCTGACAAGCAGTAGCTGCCAAGCCAAGATTGTATTTGAATGGATCACGAAAGCTTGAGGGAAGCAAAGCGAGGCAACGCAACACCAGTGATTGATCTGCTAATGTTTGCTTAGCATGGCTGCTGCAGGGACACGGAGATCGTGAGGTAGCACAGAATCAGAAAACTGTTAGGACTCAAAAGAGTCAACTCCCCCTCAGATCCGTCACTCAGAGCCTGTCATCATGGCCCGACAGTACCGGAGGTCCGGCCCTTTCCTCTCTTTCCCTCCATGATCCCTCACCAGAACCAGGTGAGAAATTTTCTCCGGGCACTCCGGTTTCCTCCCACATCCCAAAAACATGCAACATTAATTGGACACTCTAAATTGCCCCTTGGTGTGTTTATGAGTGCGACTGTTGTCTGTCTCCATGTGCCCTGCGATTGGCTCGCAAATAGCACTCCAGCTCTCCCGTGACCCTTGTGAGGATAATGGGCTAAGAAACGGATGGATGGATGTTTCACGAGTGGCTATACATTGAAGTTAGCCTAAAGGAAGCTATTATTTTATGGCTATCAGTTACCCGTCATGTAGGTTTATGAAAGCGCTTGACTCGGGAATCATTTAACGCACAAAACATATAAACATAGCGTAACCTTACTGATTAGTAGACCTTAAAAGTAAGTTAGTTACCTTACTGATTACTTGACTTCAAAAGTAACTAAGTTAGGGAAAACGTCACAATTTAGTTACTTTCAGCAGCTGCCAAGAGGTAGGAATATCATTTATCCATATTGAAAAAAAAAACGACTTTATCAAACCCATTACTTGGTAATATATGACATACGTTATAGAATGATGTCATCAACATAAACCAATACCTTAAATATGAGTCTAGTTGAAGCCATAATAAATCATCAATTTACTGCTGATTGATAGATTGGGGGATTTGGGGAATAGAAGCAAAATTCTGCCACATTTTTCTTGAAAGTGCACACAGCGTGGTACACATATCTCAATTGTCTGACATACAGTAATTGCAGCATTTTTCTTCTCCTCTAGCCAAAGTAAGCAAATTCTGTGGTCACAAAGGTCTTTTGAATCCCTCGTGCTGACTAATCTCAAGGCCCCCTGCTGAACCCCCTGTAGTTTGGCTATAGTGCAAACACGTCTGTGGGACTCATTTCATTGAAGAACACCACAAGAGCACGGGGACCTATGTGAGGATCCTGTTTGTGGACTTCAGCTCTGCATTCATTCTGAAATAAAATGGAATGAAACCCAGTCTCGCTTAAGTGGGACTTAAGAACAGGTACAGTGAAGAAAATAAGTATATGAACACCCTGCTATATTGCAAGTTCTCCAACTTAGAAATCATGGAGGGGTCAGAAATTTTCATCATAGGTGCATGTCCACTGTGAGAGAGATAATCTAAAAAGAAAAATCCAGAAATCACAATGTATGATTTTTTAATGATTTATTTGTGTAATACAGCTGCAAATACGTATTTGAACACCTGAGAAAACCAATGTTAATATTTGCTGCAGTAGCCTTTGTTTACAATTACAGAGGTCAAACATTTCCTGTATTTATTCACCAGGTTTGCACACACTGCAGGAGGGGTTTTGGCCCACTCCTCCACACAGATCTTCTCTAGATCAGACTGGTTTCTGGGCTGTCGCTGAGAAACATGGTGTTTCAGCTCACTCCAAAGATTTTCTATTGGGTTTAGGTCTGGGGACTGGCTAGGCCATGCCAGAACCTTGATATGCTTCCTACGGAGCCACTCCTTGGTCTTCCTGGCTGTGTGCTTTGCGGCATTGTCATGGTGAAAGACCCAGCCACGACCCATCTTAAATGCTCTGACTGGGGGAACGAGGTTGTTCCCCAAAATCTCACAGTTCATGGCCGCGGTCATCCTCTCCTTAATATAGTGCAGTCGTCCTGTCCCATGTGCAGAAAAACACCCCCAAAAGCATGATGGTACCACCCCCATGCTTCACAGTAGGGATGGTGTTCTTGGGATGGAAATCATCATTCGTCTTCCTCCAAACACAGTTAGCAGAATTATGACCAAAAAGTTCAATTTTGGTCTCATCTGACCACAAAACTTTCTCACGTGACTCCTCTGTATTATCCAGATAGTCATTGGCAACTTTAAGATGGGCCTTGACATGTGCTGGTTTAAGCAGGGGAACCTTCCGTGCCATGCATGATTTCAAACCATGACGTTTTAGTGTATTACCAACAGTCACCTTGGAATCGGTGCTCCCAGCTCTTTTCAGGTCATTGACCAAGTCCTGTCGTATAGTCCTGGGCTGATTCCTCACCTTTCTAAGGATCATTGAGACCCCACGAGGTGATATCTTGCATGGGGCTCCACTCCAATTGAGATTGACCGTCATGTTTCGCTTCTTCCATTTTCTAATGATTGCTCAAACAGTGGACCTTTTTTCACCAAGCTGCTTGGCAATTTCTCTGTAGCCCTTTCCAGGGGTGTGGAGTTGTACAATTTTGTCTGTGGTGTCTTTGGACAGCATTTTGGTCTTGGCTATGTTCCAAGTTAGAGTCTTACTGATTGTATGAGGTGGACAGGTGTCTTTATGCTGCTAACAACCGCACACAGGTGCATCTGATTCAGGATAATACATTACATTGAGGTGGACTTTTAAAGGCGGATGAACAGGTCTTTGAGGGTCAGAATTCTAGCTGATAGACAGGTGTTCAAATTTTTATTTGCAGCTATACCACACAAATAAATCATTGAAAAAAATCATACATTGTTATTTCTGGATTTTTCTTTTTAGATTATCTCTCTCACAGTGGACATGCACCTACGATGAAAATTTCAGACCCCTCCATGATTTCTAAGTGGGAAACTTGCAATATAGCAGGGTGTTCAAATACTTATTTTCTTCACTGTATGTTCCTTACAATTAATAGCGAACTACATTTAATGCATTGAACAGCCAATTGCCCTTGAAACAGTTACAAATCAAACTTTTTTTATGATAAAGAACAGTTGTGAGTCGAGCACAATAACCAGCAGCCATGTTAGTACAATACGAAGCATCTGCCAATACACGTGCTTTTGTATATGACCCACAACATTTTTCGCGATTATTTTAAGCACCCAGACACTGAATCATCTTCCATCAGACAGGAGTTTGATTTCGCCACTTTCATTCCTGCTAACTGCAGCCTAGATGATGAGCACATCTTGCAAAATGTTACTGACTGCACGTTGACCTCCCTTGATGGTGCAAATGGTAGCTTTTCTGTAGAAAAGGCAGGAACAAGCTGTTACTGGTGTTCTGATCTTGTGAAAATGTTCTTTGAGGAAGGGAATTGGGAACCAGCGTGCAGCAGAAGGACCCCAAAAAGACGGTAATACAGTAAATGCTCAAATATTTATATATTTGCTCATAATTTGGGGGCGGAAGGTTTTTTTGTGTGTTTTGATGGAAATGTCTGGCTTTCATGACTGGCAATCAGTGACATTTTAGTAAAATATCAATTTCTTCCACAAACCTCTTGGTTACCCACGCTTCCTATAAAACACGTCCAATTTAAATGTAGAATAATTGGGTGGACTTCATGACTACATAACTAAATATGCAGCACTCACTTCCACGGGAGTTCAAGAACTCAATGTTCTACTTGACTGAGGACAATCAAGCAGTAAATCCAGCGCTGTGCAAATAAGTCCAAATAGCTGCAGTTACTCTGTGAAGGGTCTGGCTCTCAAGCAATCAAGTAACCAGAGTGTTTAATGGATTTTGCAGGAAATGGAATGCGTTGTGTGCTTGTGTAAATGAGGATGTCCAATAACAGCAGCTTAGAAATAGTTGAGAAAGACATGCTTCTTTAAAGGTTTGATGCCATCTATTTCCTGCATATATACTTGTAATAATAGAGAAAATGGTGTCAAAACTATTTTTTTAATGTGTGCACATGCACATCCCAAATGCCGTTGGTAAAAAAAAAGGCTTTTAAGGGATAAATAGAGGAATAGCGAGGACAAGGGGACTATTGGTGAAGACCACACCAGAAGAATAGTGAGACTGTCGGTCCTGATGACATACCAGTGGAGGTATGGAAACAATTTGGAGAGGTGGTTGTGGAGTTTTTGACCAACTTACTCTATAGAATACTAGCAGCAGAGAAGATACCAGAAGAATGGCGGAAAACTGTGCTAGTCCACATTAGCGATGTTCAGAGCTGTGGAAACTGTAGAGGAATAAAGATGATGAGCCACACAATGAAGTTATGGGAAAGAGTAGTGAAGACTAGACTCAGGACAGAAGTAAGTATCTTCGAGCAACAGTATGGTTTCATGCTGAGAAAGAGTACCACTGATGCATTATTTGTGTTGAGGATGCTCGTGCAAAAGTACAGAGAAGGTCAGAAGGAGCTACATTGTGTCTGTGGATCTAGAGAAAGCCTATGACAGACTACCAAGAGAGGAACTGTGGTACTGTATGTGCAAGTCTGGTGTGGCAGAGAAATATGTTAGAATAGTACAGGACATGTATGAGGGCAGCAGAACAGCGGTGAGATGTGAGAGGTGTGTCAGAAGAATTTAAGGTGGAGGTGGGACTGCATCCGGGATCCGCGCTGAGCCCCTTCCTGTTTGTGATTGTAATGGATAGGTTGACAAATGAGGTTTAACTGGATTCTCCTCGGACCATGATGTTCGCAGATGATATTGTGATCTGCAGTGAAAGCAGGGAACAGGCGGAGGAACTATTAGAAAGATGGGGGCACGCACTGGAAAGGAGAGGAATGAAGATTAGCCGAAGTAAAACAGAATATATGTGCATGAATGTGAGGGGGGGAGGAGTAGGAGTGAAGCTCCGGGGAGAAGAGATAGCGAGGGTGGATGACTTCAAATACTTGGGGTCAACAATAGAGAGCAATGGAGAGTGTCGTAAAGTAGTGACGAACGGGTCCAAGCGGGGTGGAACAGTTGGCGAAAGGCGACTGGTGTTCTATGTGACAAAAGAGTCTCCACTAGGATGAAGGGCAAAGTTTATAAAACAGTGGTGAGGCCGCCCATGATGAACAGATTAGAGACCGTGTCACTGAAGAAACAACAACAGGAAGCAGAACTGGAGGTAGCAGAAATTAAGATGTTGAGGTTCTCGCTTGGAGTGAACAGGTTGGATAGGATTAGAAATGAGCTCATTAGAGGGACAGCCAAAGTTGGATGTTTTGGAGGGAAGGTTAGAGAGAGCAGACTTTGATGGTTTCGACATGTTCAGAGACGAGAGAGTGAGTATAATGGTATAAGGGTGCTGAGGATGGAGCTGCCAGGCAAAATAGCGAGAGGAAGACCAAAGAAAAGGTTGATGGATGTTGTGAGGGAGGACATGAGGACAGTGGGTGTTAGAGGAAGATGCACAACATAGGCTTAGATGGAAAAAGATGACACGCTGTGGTGACCCCTAATGGGACAAGCCGAAAGGAAAAGAAGAACAACAGTGAGACAGCCTGGATATTTGAACACAAGTAACATTACAACAGTAATTTGTAGATAGTGGTGGGTTGGGGTTGGTGGGGGGGGGGGGTGTGCAGGACAAGATGTGGTCAAATGAGCAAGGCAGTGTTACTGTCAAATGTTACAGTGGGATTCTTTTTCGTGCCTAAAACACAAACTATGTGTCTCGATACGGGGCTCAAGGGTGGACCCAAATGCACGACTCCAGAGACAGCAGACAGTACAGAGGAAACCTTTATTCGGTCCGAGGTCTGAGATCAGGTAGACAGTCCAAATAATCCGAAGTACCAGTACGGATGGGCTTACGAGGGTGGTCAGTGGACAGGCGTGGGTCGGTGCACGGAGATCAGAAGTCAGGAAAGCAGGAGTGCGCGAACGAGTCATCAAGAGCAACGATCTAGCAGAATATTAGTCGTCCCCCGGGTCCTATATGTACTGGGTCTAATCAGTGTTCATGAGGCGCAGGTGTTCACCTTCTGATTAGCTGGCCACGCCCAGCCCGGCTGGAATCCAGGAGCATGACAGTACCCCTCCCTCAACGGCCGGCTCTGGACGGCCCAGGAGCATCAGGGTGAGCCGCGTGAAAGTCCCTGATGAGGGAGCGGTCCACGACGAAGCGGGAGGGGATCCAAGAGCGCTCCTCAGGGCCATATCCCTCCCAGTCCACCAGGTACTGGACCCCCCTTCCTCTGCGGCGGGAAGACAGCAACTGGCGCACAGTATACACCAACCCACCGTCGACCATGCGGGGGGGCGGGGGGGACCTGAGCAGAGGAGCCAGCGACGACGTGTGATTCGGGCGAAGTCTGCTGACATGGAACGTAGGGTGCACCCTCATCGACCTGGGCAGTTTCAGCGAGACGGCGACCGGGTTAATAACCTTGGAAATCGTGAACGGGCCAACAAACCTGGGAGCAAGTTTGCGGGATTCCGTCTGCAGTGGGAGATCTTTGGTGGAGAGCCACACTCGCTGTCCCACTCTGAGCTCTGGTGCGGCCCTTCTCTTGCGGTCCGCTGCGGCCTTGTAGGCGCTGCTCATGCGCAGCAGTGTCCTCCGAGCTGCTTCCCAGGTCCATTTGCAGCGTCGCACCACGGGCAGGGCTGACGGGACCGCGGAGTCTGTGACCAGTGGAGGAAACAGGGACGGAGGGTAGCCATGCACGACATGGAGTGGAGCCATACCTGTTGAGACGGAGGGTAGAGAATTGTGGGCATACTCCACCCACTTGATGTGCTGGCTCCACGTGCTCTGGTCCCTGGATGCCAGACATCGAAGACCGGTCTCTAATTCCTGGTTAATCCTCTCAGTCTGGCCATTAGACTCTGGGTGATGACCCGATGTCCGACTAGCCGAAGCGCCGATGAGGTTGCATAACTCCTTCCAGAAACGGGCGCTGAATTGCGGACCCCTGTCCGAAACGATGTCCTGGGGTAGGCCGTGGTAACGGACGACCTCGTCTAATACCAACTGGGCTGTCTGCTTGGCCGACGGGATCTTCGGAAGCTGCACGAAGTGGACCATCTTGGAGAAACGGTCCACTACGGACAGCACCACTGTGTTCCCTTGTGAGGGCGGCAGGCCGGTGACGAAGTCCAGCGCGATGTGTGACCACGGACGAAAGGGGATGGACAGGGGTCGCAACTCACCAACAGGCCGTAGGCGGGAAGTCTTATTGGCAGCACACACCGGGCAGGCGTTGACGAACTCCCTTACGTCCTTACTGAGGTTAGGCCACCAAAACCTTTGTTCGACCACTGAACGCGTCTTCGCCATACCCGGGTGGCAGACCGTCTTGTTGGTATGGGCCCAGTTGATGACATCTCCCCGCAGAGATGGGATGACGAAAAGGCGGCCCGACGGACAATCCGCGGGTGGCGGCGTCTCTCCCAGGGCCTCCTTCACCCGCGACTCGATCGCCCAGGTGAAACCGGACACGAAGCACACCGCTGGCAGGATAGTAGCGGCGTCTGAATCTGTGTGACCTCCCTCGTGGATCTGCGAGAGTGCATCCAGCTTGCCGTTTTTGGAGCCTGGGCGGAAAGACACCTTAAAGCGGAAGCGGGTGAAAAATAGGGCCCACCTGGCCTGACGGGCGTTCAACCTCTTCGCAGACTTCAGGTATTCAAGGTTCTTATGGTCCGTAAAGACAACGAACGGTACTTGCGAGCCCTCCAGCCAGTGCCGCCACTCCTCCAACGCGCTCTTGACCGCCAGCAGTTCCCGATCTCCCACGTCGTAGTTCCTCTCTGCCAGGGTCAGCTTCCGAGACAGGAACGCGCACGGGTGGATCCTTCCATCCCTGGGACTCCTCTGCGACAAGACTGCTCCGATTCCTGAATTCGATGCATCCACCTCCACCACAAACTGGTTATCTGGGTCCGGAACAATGAGAACGGGCACAGTAGTGAAACTTGCCTTTAGCCTGCTGAAGGCCTCCTGGCAGGTCCCGGACCAGTCGAAGGCGGTATGTGGCGAGGTGAGCAAATGCAGAGGAGCGGCCACGGAACTGAAGTTCCTTATGAATTTCCTATAGAAATTGGCAAACCCCTGTTGGTGGGGGTAGGCCACCGCAGCACCGCGTCAACCTTCCCGGGGTCCATCCGTATCTCTCCCTCAGCCAGGACGAAGCCCAGGAAGGACACGGATGCCCGATGGAACTCACACTTATCCATATTCACGTACAAATGGTGCTGCTGCAGACGCCAGAGCACCTCTCTGACTTCTTGAATGTGAGAGGTTAGGTCTGCTGAAAAGATGACAATGTCATCCAAGTATACAAAGACAGATCTGTTCAGGAACTCCCGAAGCACGTCGTTAATGAAGTTTTGAAAGACGGCCGGGGCGTTTGTCAGTCCAAAAGGCATCACAAGATACTCATAGTGCCCTGTGGGGGTGTTGAACGCCGTCTTCCACTCATCCCCTTCCCGAATCCGCACCAGATGGTAAGCGCTGCGCAAGTCGAGCTTCGTGAAGATCCGGGCTCCCTGGAGGAGTTCGAATGCTGTAGCGATCAGCGGCAAAGGGTACCTGTTCTTGACTGTGATGTCGTTCAGTCCTCGGTAGTCGACGCAGGGTCGCAGCGTGGAGTCCTTCTTCTTGACAAAAAAAGCCCCCACACCGGCTGGTGAGGATGAGGGGCGAATGAGTCCGGCTGCCAGCGAGTCCTCGATGTAGTCCCTCATGGCTTGATGCTCTGGTCCTGTTAACGAGAACAGTTTCCCTCTGGGAGGAGAGGTGCCTGGCAGGAGTTCTATCGCGCAGTCGTATGACCGATGTGGCAGCAGAGACTTTGCCTGAGATTCAGAGAAGACCTCCCGTAGGTCATGGTAGCAGGAGGGCACCGCGGTCAGGTCCGGGGCGGTACTAGGTTCTGTTAGCCGAACCGGTGCGACTTGAATACCCCTGTCTTCCTGGACAGCGAAACAGCGACTGAGACAGTCCTCTCCCCAAGTCTTGATCTGACCCGTGGTCCAATCTATGTGCCGATTATGTTCTTTGAGCCACGGGCTGCCCAAGATGATGTCGCTACTACGTGCGTTGAAGACATGGAAGCTAATACGCTCTGAGTGAGCGTCTGGAAAGCTCATACGTAGCGTCTGAGTGCGATGTGTAACCTGACAAAGGAACTTGCCATTGGCGGTCTAGGCGTGACGAAACCGTTGCATGGGGAAGGTTGCTGCCCCCAGCTCTTCGACCACGCGGGGATTTATCAGGTTTGCTTCCGACCCAGAATCTATGATAGCCGTCACAGTGCATGAACGGGAGTCCGTTCCCAAGGTGAGGTGAAGAAGGGACCTCCCTGACCCCGCCACGGTGTACCGCACACTCACCGGAGTAGAGATCCTGATGTCAGAGTGCTCTGGTCGAGTCGGGCAGCGGGCGATCAAGTGTCCCAAACGCCCGCAGTAAAAACAGCGTCCCTCTCGTCGCCGATGTAAGCGCTCCTCCGCTGAGCCGCCAAGCCCCTCCACTTGCATGGATTCCGATGAAGCCGACAACACGGGTGGCCGGGAAGCGGAAGCAACCGGACTGAGACTCTCCCTCTCCTCCTCCCTCAGGCCCTCCATCTGCCTCTGCACGGTGAGGCGCTGGTCCACCTTGAGGGCCAATGCAATGAGGGAGTTAAGCGAAGGCGGAAGATCCATGGCAACGAGGTGGCCACGGATCTGTGGGGACAGTCCCTTGTAAAACGCGTCATGGAGGGCTTCCTCATTCCAACGGCTCATGGCAGCCCGAATCCGGAACTCAATGGCGTAGTCGGACACGCGGCGACGTCCCTGGCGAATTGTCATGAGCGAGGACGCCGCCTGGCGTTCCGGAGCCGCGTACTGGAACACCTGGGTGAGCGCGCAGACGAAGGTCGCCCATGAGCGGCAGGTCTCCGAGTTACGGCTCCACTCGGCGGTGGCCCATGCCTCCGCCCTCCCTGTCATGTGGGAAATGACGAAGGCGATCCGGAGCGGTCCGTGGGAAAAGTGGACGCTTGCAGCTCAAAGTGGAGATCGCACTGCGCCAGGAAGGGCTTGACGTTACCGGAGTCGCCTGAGAACCGCTCTGGTCGAGAGAGCGGAGTGATGGCAGCACGGGGAGGCACAGGAGCGGCCGCGCTAGCTTGGGAGGCTAGCCACGGTTCCAGCTGGGCGCAGAGCTCCTGAATCTGGTGAGTTGTACCCTAGAGAGAAGCCTCTTCCTCACCCAGGCGTTTGCCCTGCACTTGCAGCACACGGCGAATGGCTTCAGAGTCGGCTGGGTCCATGTTCTGGCTAGATCGTTCTGTCACGATACGGGGCTCAAGGGTGGACCCAAATGCACGACTCCAGAGACAGCAGACAGTACAGAGGAAACCTTTATTCGGTCCGAGGTCTGAGATCAGGTAGACAGTCCAAACAATCCGAAGTACCAGTACGAATGGGCTTACGAGGGTGGTCAGTGGACAGGCGTGGGTCGGTGTAGGGAGATCAGAAGTAAGGAAAGCAGGAGTGCGGGAACGAGGCATCAAGAGCACGATCTAGCGGAGTATTTGTCGTCCCCCGGGTCCTAAATGTACTGGGTCTAATCAGTGTTCATGAGGCGCAAGTGTGCACCTTCTGATTAGCTGGCCACGCCCAGCCCGGGCTGGAATCCAGGAGCATGACACTATGAGTTTATTAGTGAATGAACACCAACTCACGTACATGTCAGTAAACTGGTGTACGGTGTTGGTGGGTCAGTACATCGAGAAAGGGTGAGCATGCTCGTCCCCCTCACAAGATGGGGGAACAATTCAATGAGCCTGTCCAGGAGGGCACCCAATCATGGGGATACCACTGACCACCCAGGACCCAGGGAGGTCCCGAGCCTGACCGAAGAGCCCTGAACATGGGGGAAGTATGGCCAAACATTGCCCGAATCTGTGCAACCTCAGTCAACACCGTGCCCCCCCACCCCCCCACCCCACCTTGCCCGTGGCCTCAAATGACCCTGACCCTGCATTCGAACTACAAACATCTGAACCCCAGCAGCATGCAGCACAGACCAAAATGAACACAGGACTTGTTTAAAATTGTCATCTTGCCCAACTACTGGATATGTCTGTGTTTATTTTGTTCATTTCCCCACTATTCATCTTTCTGTCTTTCTTGCTAAAAGTGAAGAGATAAAAATATTTCTGTTGAGCTCATTCTAATTGCTTTTGTTGCAATCTCTTCTTTTCAATTGCTTACCTTTCATGATTGGGGTTTCTTTTTTATTTTGAAGAGAAGAGTTAAAACTGCAGTGTCCAATAGTCATACAAAATTTGATGGGTAATTTATAAAAATTATGATCCATTTGTGATTACAAAAACATCCAATATATTATTTATGATCCCCCAAGAGTAAATTGAATCATATATCTACATTATGAGTAGCAAGGCCGAATTTTTTTGGAAAATATAAAATGCTAAATATAAAACACAAAAACCTCCAATAACAGCCACTCATTTAATACCATAAAGCCCTTGAAAGGCACTTGTTCCAGCATCTGCCTAACAGTTCTGAAGACCGGGGTTCAAATCCCGGCACAGGCTGTGTGCAGTTTGCACGTTCTCCCCGTACCTGTGTGTGATTTTCTTAATTTGTTGTAGTTGGGTCAAACTGAATCTCACTAAGAGTTACTCTTAATATGTTCGATTCGCACATAAGTAGTGGAGGTAACACAAAGGTCATTTTGCACATAACTGCAAACAACTACAATCATGAATACACTGTAAAATTAATAACTCCCAATACCTATATAACTTAATAATTACATAATTATATATCACACATAAAGTATGGGTGCCCAGGTGTGCTTTCACTATACTCTGAGCATGACCTTTTTTTTCTCCTTGCAAGCTATGTGCCAGATTTAGCAACAGTAACTACACAGAGATGTGGGTCTTGGCAACGGGTCAATTCAAAAGGAAGTTTTTAATACTGCCGAACTGTAGAAATTCAATGAAACTAATGTGTGGCGCACTCTCGCCATATGGCAAACAAGGGCAGGTTTCCTTAATAGCTATATTTTTATCATGTAATTTATATTGTTCAAGGAGCGGAAAAAAGCAAATATGGCTGTAATGTTTGTAAATGGTGTCATGATCCTGCCGCTTCAGCACGAGCTGTGCAGCTGTGGTGATTGAGGGGCGCACACCTGTGCCTCATGCGGCCTGATCATCCCCCGTATATATAGGACCCGGTGACGACTGGTCCTCCACCAGTTCGTTGAGCTTTATGTCCCGTTCCAGCACTCTCGTATTCCTGACTGAACCTGTGTGTACCGACCTCCGTCCGTTCTCAGACCAACCTTGTAAGCCTGACTCCTTGACACTTCTGCCTGCATTGTTTCCCCGTGTACCGACTACTGCCTGCGCACTCATCTGCTCTCTCGCCCGACGTCACAACTCCCGCTGCTGCACCGGACTGCCTGCTGGATCCCCGACCTCTGCGTACAATAAACGTGTCTCTTCTTGAACTACCTTGCGTCTTCCAAGTTCCTGCATTTGGGTCCTACCTCTCGTTCCGATGGGACGTGACAGAACGAACTGGCCAATACAGGACCCAGCAGGAAAGACCCGGCGTCGCCGGGACCAACGCAAGGTAGACCGTCTGCCGGAGGACCAAGCCTGCCCAATCCGGGTAGGCTCCCTGACGTCCTCTACTTCCGTGTCTTACGCTCCGCCAGCGAGGTATGAATACGTCCCGAACACGACCCGTCCGGCTCCTCATATTCTTCTGGACTCTGACTTTTCGGAATATGAGGAGGACCGTGATTTGTATGACCGGCTGCCTGAGTACGACTCCGATGATTTTGATTTTGAATCTCTTTCTCCCGGCTTTGCATCCCAGTCAGTTTGTTTCACCTCCCCGCGTTTCCAGCACCCGAGCGACTTCGCCCGGTAGATCCAAGTGCACCTATCGGTACGAGGGAACCCGCTTGGCCATCTACCCGGGACCTCCGCGTGGCGGCCAGAGGAGACGCCCCGGCCGGGCGCTTCCTGGTGTCTCTCGCTGCGCGGCAACGAAGACACAGTCCTCCCACTCCTCGCCGGCAACGGTGAGACCGGCAGACCCGCAACTGGTGGCGAAGCTTCCAGCCCAGAGGGAGGAGGTGCCGCCAAATCACGAGGCGTTCCGCTGCGAAATGCGGGCAGAGATAGAGCGGCAGCGCGCCGAATTGGCGGCTCTCACGGCC
The DNA here is from genome assembly GCF_019802595.1 of Syngnathoides biaculeatus. Lineage (NCBI taxonomy): Eukaryota > Metazoa > Chordata > Actinopteri > Syngnathiformes > Syngnathidae > Syngnathoides > Syngnathoides biaculeatus. The sequence continues at coordinate 18,460,964 of NC_084662.1, forward strand.
CAGGTCCGGCAAGGATTGGCGATCCAGCCGAGCTTCGCTGACGTCGCAACGGCGACGGACTCACTGGTGACTCAGGTTCATGTTGCCGTGGAAACCGACCCGCCCCCTTGCCAAGTGCACGCCACAGTGGGAACAGACTCGCCACCTCGCCAAGTGCACGTAGCTGTGGAGACTGACCCGCCTCCTCGCCATTCCCACGTCGACGTTTTGGCGGTTCCGAGCAGAGCTCACGCGGCAGTTGGAACTGACTCGCTCCCGAGACACGCCCACGTGTCAGTTTCGACTGACTCCCCGCCTACTCAGGTTCACGTTGCCCTGGAAACGGATTCGCCACCGCGCCACGCCCATGTTGCTGTTTCAACGGATGCACTGCAAGCTCACGTGGCAGTGGGGACCGACCCGATGCCGCCTCATGTTGCTGTCCAGGAGATGGCGAAGGCGATGGGGTCGCCGCCTTCTCACGTTGCTGTCCAGGAGGTGGCGACGTCTCCACAGACGCTTCTCGTCCGTGCTCTGGAGTGGCAGTGGCGACCGGCCCGCGGCCGCTACACATTCCTGCTCTGTCGGCGACCGGCCCGCGGCCGCTCCCCGTTCCTGCTCTGTCGGCGACCGGCCCGCGGCCGCTCCCCGTTCCTGCTCTGTCGGCGACCGGCCCGCGGCCGCTCCCCGTTCCTGCTCTGTCGGCGACGGGCACGCCCTCACGTTCCTATCCAGGAGGTGGCGACAGTTCCCCAGCCGCCTCACGCTCCCGTCCAGGAGGAGGTGGAGTTGGTGATGCTGCTGCCGCCTTCTCACGTTCCTGTCCAGGAGGTGGCGACGGGGTCGCTGCCTTCTCACGTTGCTGTCCAGGAGGGGGCGGCGATGGCGCCGCCTTCTCAAGTTGCTGTCCAGGAGGGGGCGGCGATGGAGCCGCCTTCTCAAGTTGCTGTCCAGGAGGGGGCGGCGATGGCGCCGCCTTCTCAAGTTGCTGTCCAGGAGGGGGCGGCGATGGAGCCGCCTTCTCAAGTTGCTGTCCAGGAGGTGGCGACGGGGTCGCTGCCTTCTCACGTTGCTGTCCAGGAGGGGGCGGCGATGGCGCCGCCTTCTCACGTTGCTGTCCAGAAGGGGCGGCGATGGCGCCGCCTTCTCACGTTGCTGTCCAGGAGGGGGCGGCGATGGCGCCGCCTTCTCACGTTGCTGTCCAGCAGGAGCTGGAGAGTTCTGTGGAGCCACCCAGGAGCTGGAGAGACTTCGGGGTGGCGGTCATGGCTCTGGTCCTGCTCTCCATCATCTTCTTCACTCCTGAGTTCGCCCAGCCGCTCCAGGACCTGGCCTCGTTGGCGACCAATCCCTGGTCATCTTGCAACGACGGCGTGGGAGGTTCTCGTCCGGAGCAGTGGCCTGCCTCGTTCTGGTTCCTGCCTCGCCGTTTGGTTGCTCACAGAGGTCGTCCGCCCGAATCGCCCCGTGGGGACCCTGGTGCTTGGCGTCCGGGTCGTCCTCCTGACCTGTCCGCCCGGACGCCTTGTGTTTGGTGGCCTGGATGGCCACCAGTCTGGAGTTCGGGGGGGGGCGTGCCCTCCTCCGGATCCCCTTCCGCCCACTCCTGCCTGTGTTAATTGGTGTCTGTTTTTTTTTCGTTTAGGCACGTCTGGGAGCCGTGCCTTTGAGGGGGGGGGTACTGTCATGATCCTGCCGCTTCAGCACGAGCTGTGCGGCTGTGGTGATTGGGGGGAGGACACCTGTGCCTCATGCGGCCTGATCATCCCCCGTATATATAGGACCCGGTGACGACTGGTCCTCCACCAGTTCGTTGAGCTTTATGTCCCGTTCCAGCACCCTCGTATTCCTGACTGAACCTGTGTGTGCCGACCTTCGTCCGTTCTCCGACCAACCCTGTAAGCCTGACTCCTTGACACTCCTGCCCCGTGTACCGACTCCTGCCTGTCCGCTCATCTGTTGTCTTCGCCCGACGTCACAACTACCGCTGCTGCACCGGACTACCTGCTCGATGCCCGACCTCTGCGTACAATAAACGTGTCTCTTCTTGAACTACCTTGCGTCTTCCGAGTTCCTGCATTTGGTTCCTACCTCTCGTTCCGATGGGACGTGACAAATGGTAGGAGAGATTATCAATCAATTGAAGTATACTGAATGAGGCATAAATAATAAGAACTTGTGCAGTATGTCCGTATGTCAGATATCATCACTTTTTATTTCTCATGTGGTCAAAATGGGCTTGTTGCTTTTTTCCAAGTTCCACAGATGACAACAAGGCATGAACAAGAGAGCGGAAATGTCAACCACATTTGAGGTGTCGCAGTCTTCTGAACTTATAAGATTGAAAAAAAAAGACACATCAATGACATGGAGATATGATTTATTACAATATTCCTCGAGTTCAGCATATGTGTACCTTTGCCACCTGTGCCTATGAGTGTGTGTGCATGGGTGTACTGCTGTTTTGTCTGACTGATCAGCTTCAGAGCAGTTCCATCTCCACACGCCATTGGCCGCCATGGCAACAGAGCTAAATACTCCCCTCCTGTCATGTTGTCACAACACAGCTCTCCCGTCTTCGCCTCCACACTCACCTAGCGAAATGCATTCAATTAGCTTTGACCTTCTCCTTTTAAAAAAGAAGAAACATCTTACGCCTTATTATTGCACTGGGTCAAATGGCACGCCGTTATTCATCAGCCACGAGGGCTTGCCAGCGTTTGTTAAGCTAGCAGGTGGCCCTTTTTAGCTACAACACTCTCAAGTGACAATGAAATTAACACTCTCCTTTCACCTTCCTTTGTACAAAATGCAAATTGTGCAAAAAGACTGTGATACACATATGGGGAAGTGATAAGATAAGATGCTTCTATCATTATATTTTATCATGCTGAGAGATATTTCGTTTCTTTAACTGCAAAATCTGTCGTCCGTAAAGCGGCCCTGCTTGGTGCCATGATAAGCCACCTCGACTGACAAGGCTGGCGGCTACCTCAGCCTTGTCAGCCAGGGTGGCTCGTCGCGGCGCCGGGCTGCGATGGCTCATCTCCGCCACGGAATTGGATCTGATGGGGAGGCAGTTTGGCTGTGATCGCATATCATCTGAATATGGCTCGAAACAATAGGGTAATATTGCCCCAGTAACTTCATTTGGTTGTGTGATGTTCTCTTCTTCAAAAAGCGCTTCCGTGTCAGAAGGGGGGTGTTCGTCTCCCATAATAGGTCCACAGCGTGTTTTCAATGGCGAATGTCTGGGGTGACATCACAGACGGGGGATGCAGCCAATATGGCGACCACTTGAATGTCGTCAAATGACACTTACGCAACTTTGCGCATGGATGACCCGCTCTCTGCTCATTTATTTTTTCGTATAGACATTGAAGTCAATAATGTTATATGTAATTTTCATTACAATATCTATTTTAGAATGTTTATAGGGATGACACCTGACCTTAAAGTGGTCAAGTGGAATTATCTTACAAACCACTTTTGTAAATACATGATTACACACCTTGATTCTTAAATCAGTTCAGGGTTCACAGCACGGTGACTGAGTGATTAGCATTCTTGCCTCATGGGTGACAAGTTTGCATTTTGTCCCCGTTTTACATGTTCCCAGTACCCTGGATTCCAAACGCATGCATGTTTGGGCAATTGAAGACTGGCCAAAGGTATGAATGTCAGCATAGATTTCAGGTGAGCAGCTATTTCAGGAAAAGGAAAAGGAAGAGAGCAGACAGGTTGAAGATCAGCACACTGCATGTTGCCGCTAAGAGAAGAATCCTTTAAAAGTGGAGCAGCAGACTGAATTTCTTTGCCATGAAGCACATTTCAAAACCTGGCCACGGTTATGCAAGGCAGCCTGAAATTCCAATTTTATAAATAACAACAACGCTTGGTTAAAGTGACGCCCCATTCATTCATGCCACATGCACTGAATGACTCCACTTAGGAACATTCAAGGTAGCTTCTGTTGAAAGCGTTTCACGAGTGACTCAAGTGCACTATGATGAATGTGTGCTCTTTGTGGGATGAGTCGTGATGGATTTCGGTGTAATAGATGTTTATAAACTGCCCTTCTATGCCTTTCTCGGCCTACCTGTTTTCTGTCGCGTTCAGTTTGTAAATGATCTAGCATCTCCAGAAGCGAATTTGGTGGCTGAAAATACAAATACATGGTTAATGATATGATATATAGCGGTGCACATCGTCATCTTCAAGACAAGTGGGGCTGGATTAGATTCCAACAATATTGAGTGTCAAATGATAAATTTGACTTGTATAGTGGCAAAATAAACATTACTATGTTTTTTATATATATATATATATATATATATATATATATATATATATAACAGTAGCAAAAGAGATCTACGGTGAAACATGCTTTCTAAATAAAAAATACAATATTTTCAAATGGTGTCGCTTTCTCACTAGAACTCATGAGGTAGTTATATAAAATGTAGGCTATTCCTAAAGTTATTGAATTCTAGCTCAAAGGCAATTTCAAATCCCTTGTGGTGGTTTAGAGAAGAAAATCTTCGGCAACCCGACAACATTTCTGTCACAATTCTGCTCCATGGTTAACGGTGAGCTCCGTTATTGACTGAATTTTTCCATCTTAGCTGTATCTGTTCATTTTGAACAAGTGACATTTAGAAAGACCTGCCAGTGGTTCCACTCACGTGTATTCTTGTGTAGTTTGCAGTGAAAAGCTGTGCTGCACCCTAACCATAGCAGGGAAGAATGAGCCACTAAAAATTGATGTAACCAATGCATTATTTAAGGTGATTTAAAAATCTGCCTTGCAAATATTTTATCATCAAGCAAATGCACTCAACATTTTTTTCTTTTTTTTTGTCAGACCACAAGGACACACTCGCTATATTTGGGTGAAACAAAACATTTGATTGCTTGCTCCACAGGGCAGTTTGAATAGAGACATAATTATTTAACATTCTAAATGAAACAATCATGTCTTGAGGCCACTGCTCTTTTCATGTTTCAAACAGCTTTGATATATTATGTACTTTCTTCATTTACTCAAGGAATTAAATATATTCAATGGTCACAGAATTATGTACACAGTCCAATAAGATCAAATATATGGGCTGTATAAAAAGAATGTCTGTCTTTACAAAGACAGTAATGCTAAATTTTGATTGACGCTTTAATAAAATGTATTAATTGGAAAACTATGATTGATGGAGGAGGGGTTGGATACAAAAAAAACTTTCCTCTCCTTTTTGGATATTACTCACAGTTACTGTTCTTCATGACAAGTTGAGCATCTAAAGATACTTTTACATTTTTTTAGCTTCTTTTTTGGGGGGAATGGAATGCTTTTGAAGTCCTAATTTACAGGACGGGTATCTCATTGAGGAGTGTTTCATGTCCTCAGATGGGAAATAAGAGGGAATACTGGTAAAAATATGTGGAATCGCCTCATGTGGAGCGGGAGAGTATCTCATGTCTTATAGGAAATGGGATGATGTCTCATAAGTGAGTACAGTGGTACCTCGCTTTTCGAACGTCTTGCTTTTTGTACAAATCAGTTTTCAAACGAAAATGTCAAGATTTTTTTGCTTTGGTTATAGAACGAAAATCGATATTCGAACACTGTAACCAGCTGACACACGACGATTTCTTATTGTGCTTTCAAACGCACTCCAGGGAAAAAAAAACGGAAAAGACGTAACCCGCGAGGCGCAACCAGTTGACTCACACACTCCTCTGCTCGTGGACGTTTCCAAGTCCTGTAGTGACTTATTTTCTTCAAATTGAGCATCATTAACTCCCGATCATGCCTTCAAAGAAGGCAAGTGGAACTGCTGGTGCTGAAAAAAGGAAAGTGGTGTGTAAAACTGTCGACTTCAAGAAGCATTTGATAGCCAAGCAAGAATCGGGTCTGCGTGTTTCTGAGCTATCAAAGAAGTATGGCATGGCGACATCGACAACCAGCACCATCCTGAAACACAAGGATGCGCTCAAAGCAAATGATGTTGCTAAAGGAGCAACCGTGCTGCCCAAGCGGAGTCCACAGATCTTGGAGGAAGTCGAAAAGTTGCTTCTTATTTTCATGAAAGAGCAGCAGTTAGCTGGGGATAGTGTTAGGAGATGTCGTCTGATGAGGCTGAAGGCAGGAAGGACGTCTCAAGTGCCGATATTAAAGCGATCCGCGCTAAATGGAACGACATCCATAATTTTGTAGAACTTCATCACATGAATAAAGCTGAATGTTACAGAGCACTGGAAATTTTCAAAGACGTTGTTATGAGCGACTTCAGAAAAGTGCTTAAAAAACAGAAACAAACTGATTCGTTCTTTGTGAAAAAGGGGCGAGTCACCCCCACCCGAAGACATCTGAAACTTGTTTTGCATTGCTTTTTTCTTTTGTTCCATTAACCCTACCTCCAGCTGCAAGTTATTTTTTTTTGCTTTACGTACTTTCTATGCAAATAAAAAACAATATGATTTTTTCCCCCTCATTATTGCTTGTCTAAAGTTATTCTGCACTTTTGTTAATAAAAAAAGGTTTACAAGGCTGGGGGCCGAGTGGCTACAGATACGGCAATGCACTCCCAGCCTTGCATACTCTACTAGGCAAAAGCATACATTTTAAGCAAAAAATAATTGTATTTCTGAAATGATTTGATTATATAAAGTATTTAAACTATACATGTATCTCTACTATGGAGTTTAATATAAGGAAAAGCTAAAAAAAATCGCTTAAAAATGCATTTTAGGCTTGAAATGTATTATTTCATTTTACATTAATTGTAATGGGAAAATGTGCTTCGGTTGGAGAACCAAGGCTCCACTGTATTTCTTCATTTTATAAGGACTAAGTAGGGTGACTGAGGTCCTGGTATGGGGGAAGGAGGTTGTCCACGGCTCTCATATGGGAAATGGTCTAAAATGAGGAATGAGATGTGAGATGGTGATACAGTATACATGTATATGTCTCATCAGCGTTTAGAATTGTAACTGGATGGTAGACCTCATGTCCTCATATCGGTCAGATCAGAAAATCATCAGGTCCTTATGTTGTGTGCAATATGGAAAAGTCTTTCATGCCCTAACATATGGAAGTACTGTACTGTGTGAGGAATGAGATAATGCTGCTTGGAGAAGGGGATGGGATTCTCATGTTTGTGTTGTGTGTATTGTACAAGAATTTGGTGATGTTTATTAAAGGGATGTAGTTGACAGTGGGACCACGGTGATATATTTGAAATGTGTGGGTTGTTTAATGTTGATATGAAAGGAATAGCACTACTATTTTGAGCCATCTGGAAATTAACTTAAGAATACAAGTCTACAGTGTTTTTTTTGGTTAAAAAAAGCAGCAGCAACAACATTCCTATAATTGTATTTTTGGTCAAACATTTTTCAAAGTTACTTCTGTTTCACGTGAACATGCTATAATTTCAAGATAGTGTTTAGAGATCCATAACCAAGTCAGCAATAGGCCACGGTCTAAGTTTTATTTCATGTTTTCGTTTTTTCAATATTTTTCATGTCTTCAGTTGATTGTGTCCACCTGTTCTTGTTAAACTCCTCCCTTGTGTTGACCAATGAGTTCCCTCCAACAACTCACCTTGTCCAGGTGTTTCACATTCTCTCTTCAATGTGTCGTTTCATTCAGATTTTGTCAGTCCACTGTTGTCATTGTTTGTTCCTGTCAGTCTCTGTCTGTGCCCATCACATTGTCTGTAGCTCCGTTTCTAAACTTCTTGTGCTGAGTTCCAGTCAGCTTTAGAATAGATCTTAAAGTTCTGCTACTGGTCTTTAAATCTCTAAATGGTTTCGGTGGTAAATACATGAAAGAACTGCTTACTGAATACAATGTTATTAGATCTCTGAGATCGACTGACTAAGGTCAAATGGTGAGCACAGAGTCCAAAGTAAACATGGTGAAGCAGCATTTAGCTATCATGCAGCACACAAATGGAATAGGTTGACAACAGTCCAGGCTGAAAACTCCTATTTTTCTCATGGTTTTTAGAGTATTTCCACTTTTCAATGATATTTCTTGCAATTTGCTTTTTTTTAAATGTACTTTTATTTTCATTTTTTTATATATACATTTTGCGGCAGCACAGTGGAGCAGCTGGTAAAGCATTGGCCTCACAGTTCTGTGGTCCCGAGTTCAATCCCGGACCGGCTTGTGTGGAGTTTTTTGCATGTCCTCCCCGTGCCTACATGAGTTTTTTCCGGGCACGCCATTTTTTTTTCCCCAAAAAATATGCAACAATTATTGGACGCTCTAAATTGCCCCTAGGTGTGATTGTGAGTGCAACTGTTTGTTGTCTGTCTCCATGTGCCCTGCGATTGACTGGCAATCAGTCCAGAGTGTACCCTGCCTCCAGCACTCCCCCGGCCCTCGAGTGGCTGAGTGGCTTGGAAAATGGATGAATGGATATTTTGTTGTCATTTTTTGTTTTTTCCCCCGTTTTAAATATTTTATAAATTTGATTTCTTTCAAATGCTTTTAATCATGTAAAGCACATTGAGTTACCTTGTGTATGAAATGCGTTTTATAAATAATTTATCTTTGCTTTGCTATCTTCTTTGTCACCTCTCATGTTTTGTTTTTAGTTTTAGGTTTAGTTGTTTCTTTGTGAGACTTTGGTTTGTTTGCCCCCCCCCCACCCCACGTGCCTTGTTTGCCTTCTTTTGGAATTAAACACTGTTTTGTTGAAACTCCTGCCTTGCCTCCCTGCTTCCCCGCACTTGGGTCCTCCTCATCTTTGCCTTGCCTTGCTCGTCTTCTCAAACCCAAACCGTGACATGATAACTGGATTTTGCAATAAGTTACAGTGCATGAACAACCAAAGAGCTGAAATTGAAATGTCAAGTTATTGCTTATCACCCGGTAAGAAATACAGCATCAGATATTTTTGCATCAACTCAGTTGTCTGGTTGTAAACAACTGTCTCCTTCTAATGTGATATTAATCATGATGGCTGAGTGTTTGATGAGCGCACAGTAATTTATCAAACAGGTCTGGTGAAACACTTACTGGAAGGCTGGCTGGGACATCCATCTGCCTGTCTGCTTGCTTTAACGTGTTCGGGCACTGAGCGACAGGCATGGAAGGTGACAGCACGCGCAGCATGCTGCTTCAACCCTCGTGCAACTTGAAAGCTTAACAGATCATTGATTCACCTGACATGACCTCGGCATCACATATCAGCTTGACTTTCTCTCTTGAAGTCTGCAAAAGACCAACTCCTGATTCAATAAATTTCTTATGGAGGTCTCGAGATGAATTGACAGAGCAGGGGCGGAGAAATCACTGAAGAAGTGGGGGACAAATTGTTAATGAGTAAACGAGTTGACAAACTTTTATGTGAAATCATCCGTTCGGCTCCAACTGCTCCCTTGTGGAGTGGAGAAAGAATTAGATGAGCAAATGGTTAAACTCTTGTTAAGTTGTTAAAAGACACTGAAAGTGAAAGCATTAGAAGGCAGATAATTGAATACCCAGTGGCAACACCGAACACAGAAATTCAACAAAATATTGTTTTGTTTTTTTTTTTGAAAATATTATCATCCATCCAACCATTTTATTTTTGCCGCTTATCCTCACGAGGGTCGCGGGGAGTACTGGAGCATATCCCAGTGGTCAAGGGGCAGAGTACACCTTGAAGTGGTTGCCAGCCAATTGCAGGGCACACAGAGATGAACAACAGCCGCAGTCAAAATCACACCTAGCGGCAATTTAGAGTGTCCAATTAATGTTTTTGGGATGTGGGAGGAAACCCACACAGGCATGGCGAGAACATGCAAACTCCACACAGGAGGGTCTGGGATTGAACCCGGGACCTCAGAACTGTGAGCCCAAAGCTTTACCAGCTGACCCACCGTGCTTATATATATATATATATATATATATATATATATATATATATATATATATATATATATATATATAATATATATATATATATATATATATATATATATATATATATATATATATATAGAGAGAGAGAGAGAGAGAGAGAGAGAGAGAGAGAGAGAGATCTACCATGGTGCCAATATTTTCCATCCATCCATTTTCTTTTTGCCGCTTATCCTCACGAGGGTCACGGGAGTGCTGAAGCCTATCCCAGCTGTCAACGGGCAGGAGGCAGGGTACACCCTGAACTGGTTGCCGGCCAATCGCAGGGCACTTAGAGACAAGCAGCCACACTCACAATCATACCTAGGGGCAGTTTAGAGTGTCCAATTATTTTCGCACGTCTTTGGGATGTGCCAGGAAACCGGAGTGCCCACGCAGGCACGGGGAGAACATGCAATCTCCACACAGGCGGGTCCGGGATTGAACCCGGAACCTCAGAACTGTGAGGCCAACGCTTTCTAGCTGAGCCACTGTGCCTCGCCAATATTATCATATGTTATAATAATATTATATTGTACTCTATGTAGTTAGTTTTTAAAGGAGTCCAAATCCATCTTGGATTTAGGAAAACCGATCAGCATTTTTTTTTCCCCATTTGGTGACGTGTTTGGAATCAAACTAATAAAGAAATTCCCAAACTTTAAGAGCACAGGGACCCAATCTGAATTCATAAAATCCTTGAGGAGTTCACCCGCGCATCCCACAAGTGCTTTGTTGACTCGGGAGAAGGTTGAAGAGGGCTGAGAATTAGAAGCTCCAAATCTGAGGTCCCGGCTGTCAGCCAGAAAAGTGAATGAGATCCAGGCTCAAGTGAAGACGTTCAAGTATCTTGGGGTCTTTGTTCACAAGTGAAGGAATATTACAGCAGTGACGCAAACTGCATGAGTCGGTCGTGGTGAAGAAGGATCTGTAAGGTGAATCCCTAGATTTTCCGGTCGATCTACTTTCTCTTCAGGGTATCCCTTTGAGAAAGAGTGAAAAGCTCAGTCAGGGGCTCGGAGTAGAGCCGCTTCTCCTCTCCATTAAGAGAAACCAAATGAGGTGGCTCTGCCATCTGGTAAGGATGCCCAGGAGGGGGGATTGGGGGGGGGGGGGGGCTGGGATGCATTGGAGAGACAATGTTTCTTGGCTGGAGAGCTGGACGGGTAAGCAATAATAAGCATTTTTTTTAATCTAGTTTTTCATCAAATGTGTATGACCATATGTTAGTGCTGCATCACAGCAGTGGCTCTGGGTTTGAGTTCATCTATGCTTGTGGAGTAATGTGGCACTTGTATTGGTAAATATATTGAAAATAACTTTTTCAAACAAACATTACGTGCTGTAACACTTTACTAAGGGATTTGTACGCCTAAGACATTTGCAGCAGCAGTAAAACTGTGCTTTGTTGATACCCATTGCTAGACTTCCTCATGTTAACCAAAGTTTAACCTCTGGAATGTATTTTCAAAAACCAATTCCTTTTATTGTAAGGTTTATTGAAGAATCCTGTACTTCTTTCGTAAAACAAAAATGTACTTTTGTGAGCTCTTGAATGGGCTTTTGCAGTGTTAAATTCAAGTCGTTTCTTTTACTTAAGTGCACATTTATTTTAAAAAAATGCACTCATTTGTGAACAAAGAGGGGTCACTCTTTATTTCCTTACAACATTGTTGTAGACTTAATAGTAGATGCCTCATTCTTTATTATTTATGTTTTTTTTCGGCTGTTCCTTTGACATCCTGCAACCCCCCGCCCCCAGTGTTTAATTTACACCTCAAATGATCACGATATTTGAGCACTTGTTTTTCCACACCTTTGTGCTGGACCTTGTCTCCGTTTTAACTGCCATAAAGTGACATCAATTGATATTAAAACGAATGTGTCATTTGTAAACGAATGTGTTTGTAAATATCTATTTTGTTGTTGTGAAAGAAAAAAACAGTTCACTGGTTGGCCGGTTATCGACCTGGGTGAAGGCATAATAAGTTTATTGTGATTTTCTGCACATATAGCAGACAATTTTGGATCCCTTTTGGATACATGATGCCAGGGAAGTATTTCATTTGTTTAATGAACATTTATGTTCAGTGTATGACATAGTTATGTTTTTTTCCCACATTGTTTATTGTGCTTGTACAGTGGTGGAATTAAAGCGCCACTGACATCCCTATAAACATTCTAAAATAAATATTGTACTGAAAAAATACAAATAATATTATTCACTTCAATGTCTATACAAAAAAAAAATATGAACGGAGAGCGTGTCATCCATGCGCAAAGTTGCGGAAGTTTCATTCGACATCCAAGTGGTAGCCATATTGGCTGCAACGTCATCAGCAAACGTGACACTGGGACATTCTCCATTGAAAACACGCAGTGGCACCTCCTAATAGAGAGGAGAAGAGGAACAACAGAGGTTTTTGGATTTTTACGACACCGCTTCTGACACGAAAGCTCTTTTCGAAGAAGAGAACATCTCACAATCGAGTGCAGTGTCAGAGGCAATATTACCCTATTGTTTTTAGGCATATTTAGATGGTATGCGGATCACTTCTAACTAACAAAAAACTCCCCGACAGTATGTATGACAGTATGTAGTGTATTCAACCACGAGCAACAACGCCGTAAAGCGGCTCGAGTCAGTGCCGCGATAAACCAACCAACTGTGTCTCTTTCTTAGAAAGGTAAGAAAAAATAAAATCTAATGAATTCGCTGCCATCCACCGCTTTTGTGTTAATTGCAAGAAAACAATTGGCCCCTGTACCATCTGTGCTGCATGACACTACGAAAATAATCCTTTTAATTTCCCCTGTGAGCGCAGGTGCTATCAGTTATCTCATCAGGGCAGACTTCTAAAGTAGATAAATGCACTTCTCTTAGAATGAGATAAATCTTTTTTTACATATGTGCTCCACTGAGAGGCCTGATGGGACCAGAGAGGAACATTGGCTGGACACCTTTCATTTATCAGTGTTAGTGAAATTTTAATACAATATGTTGCATTTGGCAGTGGCACATAGCAACGCTACAAAATAAGGAGTTTAATGTAATATCATGGATCGATTAATAGAATTTAGGTTGTAAATGTAGGTCAGCATTCCCTGACTGATCACTACTGATATTTGGGCAACGCTACAGTGCAAGACTTTCTCATACACAAACAAGAGTGTGACTAAAAGACATCACACCCTGTTAAAGTTTCACAGCTATATTTGCTCCCAATGAGTCTTAAGCATATACAGTACACAGTCTGCATAATGCAAATGAACCACTTGTGCAGTTAACCTGAGTTGACAGCATCGCTGCATGTGTGCGCCTCCATATATGTTTCATCTGCATGTGTGATATTTGGCAGCACAAGAGACCCTAATTGCACCCCGTGCTCCCCCCACCCCACCTCCTGGTGTTTTAATTCCCATGCACAGTTGGCATGTTAGCCCTTGCTTGCGTGACTGTATTCACACCTCCGTGCCTCACAGTCATTTATTTTCTCTTTCAGATGCGCTTACCTAGGGAACATCGACCGCAATATCAATGACTGACATGTTCTCACCAATGAACATCACAAATAAATAAATAAATGCTGTAATCGCTAATCCGCAGCACCCCTTTAATCACCAAAAACATATTTTTCCTCCTTGGACTTTCTCTGCAGAGGGCTCAGCTCTCCAGTACAATATTGAACTCATAAGCACTGATCGTCATGATCAAAGACGATTGGACTGGCTGAAGATCTGAGCCTTCATAGGAGTACGGCAACGGTGATATACTTTATAAGACTGTTGTTAAAAAAAAGGATGCTTGTAGAAGTACATTTGATAGCTTTCTGAAAGTTTCTATTAAAATAATATGACTGTGTGTGGTGTGTATTGTTGCTGCATGCAAACTTCAAATGCGATATGATGATGCACCCTTGCAGGATGCTTGATTTACTGTATCCTCTGACGCGCAGAAGAGTATAGCAAAAACACACCACGCAAGGCCAGATTTGACGGAATTAAATGTAGATTTCAAGATTGCTCCACCCTCAGTGTGTATCTGGAATAAAGTTTTGTAACTGACAGACTTGAGTGGATGGAAAACTAATTTTCCCAATTACACCCAATGTGAGCACATTTCCATGTTTGGTCGTATTATTGATGGATAATTGACAGAATGTTGTTGCTCAAGTATGGCGAAAATTGTATTATAAAAGAAAAAAAATCCCTGTAGATGTCCTTATTCATTGATTCATTCATCTTCCGCTCCGCTTATCCTTATTAGCGTGTGCGTGGTGGAGCCTGTCTGAGCTATTTTTTGATGAGAGGCAGTGTATAACCTGAACTCATCATCAGGCAATAGCAGTATTTTGAATATAAAATACTTAAAAAATAAATAAATAAAAAAGTAAAGCTGCGCCACCGTACTGCCTACGTAGTATTATGGTTTCTAAAATATTGAATTTTGGGCTTTGGTTTGCTGTAATATATCATGAAATCTTTCACTCTGAGTGTTTGGAGTGCATCTCTATCATGTCATGCCCCTGGCATCCTGCCCAGGCTGGGCGTGGCCAGCCAATTAGTCGGCACACACCTGCACCCTGTTTCGGCTGATTACACCCAGCACTTATAGGACACGGGGGACAACTAGTCCTCCGCCAGATCGTTGATTCTCATGCCTCGTTCCCACTCTCCCGTATACCTGACCTACTGTGTACTGACCCTCGCCTGTTCTCTGACCATCTTAGTAAGCCTGCCTCTTCTGATACTGCTGCTTTTCCTGACTGACTCGCTGATCATTGACCACAGACCGAATAAAGGCTTCCTGTACACTACCTGCTTGCCTCTGGAGTCGTGCATTTGGGTCCGCCCTCGAGCCTCGTTCGTGACATATCACGAGTTTCAATGGCCTTTCCGATGGTGACCTTAAGCTCCGCCCCCTTAATTATGCCACACAAGCTTTCAAAATGGCGATTGAACATGTGTCATGGCCCTGCCGTTCCAGCCATGGCTGAGCGTGTCCCATCAGACCGACGATGATTAGGAAGCGCACATCTGTGCCTCATCTCCGGTAATTAACCCTGGTACCTATAGGACCTAGTGGATGACTGGTCTTCGGCAGATCGTCGCCTTGCATGCGTCGTTCCCGCACTTCCGCATTCCTGACACCAACCTCCCGTGTACTGACCAACGCCTGTCTTCTGACCTACCCTGTAAGCCTGTTGCTCCTGTTTGTGCTGATTGACTTCCCGGTTACCAACTCTGGAACAAATAAAGACTTTCTCCTTACCGCTTGCCTGTCACCCGAGTCATGCATTTGGGTCCGCCCTCGAGTCCTACTCATGATAACATGTTTGAAGTCGATTCTCTATCGCATATTCCAGATAATATTGGGGTATGTTTTTTGCCAAATGCGTCAGACTTGTCCAAGAAAGTTCTACAGAGAAGTCTCAACTATTTCACGCAAGGATATTTATACACGGAATTAAGATTTTGGACAGAGCAGGACGCAATGTCAGAGGTACAGCAAAATGTTGGCGCCTCACAAACTTCATATTAAAATTCAACTGGATAAAATAGTGGAATCGTACTGCCCATGTAAAGCAGGGTGACTACTCTTTACTTGGAAAGATCACGAGTAATATCATTGTACTCTTTATAAGTGAGTGTGTGTATTCATTTGTCTTGGCTCGTAATCGAACCCAGTGCTCTGTCTTAAAGGTGTGATTTGTTACAAATAGCCAAATCTATTTGCCTATTTGCATGACATCACACATTTAATATCAGTAACCCGATTTGTTGGCATAAAACATGACACATTTCATTCAGCAAGTCAGTGATATACTAACAAAGTGAAAGTTGTTCTCCTGCAATATATAAAGCACGGATAATAATTCAATCAAACTCAGCGAAGATAATTCTCCCTCACTTATCTTCGAACATACAACCTTGTGTTTATTGATATTGTCCACATTTAGTTGTACGTGTGGTCTTCCGCAAGCCTTAATCCATCGTAGACACTTCGTCAACTGTGTTTTAGGCTTTGGAAAATGAATCAACCGGGCACCTTGTAACTTAGCAGCATATCTTTCATCAGAATTGCATGATCCCCAAGCGCATCTGAGGACGATTTTCTTCTTAACTTTAACATTTCCAAGCGTACGCTACTGACAACCAGCATTGCTTGTGGGACAATACGGCGAGACGTGCGTGTCAAGCCAGGGGTTGAGACAATCCAGCTATCTGATTGGTTATTATTGTACGAGTGATTGACAGGTCAGAAAGGTCCATTGAACTACCAAACTAAATTCAACTTTTGACAGAGTTGCTGTCATATAGCTTTTCTTACCCTCGTTATAATCCCAATCAAACAATAAAACTGTACCATGTACAGCTGCTCCTAAATAGTGTTTTTTTTTCAATTCCTACATATTTATGACGTTTTTAATATAAAAGACTCTATCCAAAATTAAATGTATTTAAAATAAATATTTAAAAATGTTTGCACCACTGTAACAATGTCAGATTTATGATGCTAATGATGTATCACAATGTATATGAGCTTTTAATTTCCCCAAAGCTAAGGTAGGGAGGAGAAATTGGTTTATGGCTGTTTTATTGGTGCTCTGGTCCCTATATGATTAGTATAATAGCATTATGGCCCAAGTCATTTTTATACATTTCCATAAAACAAGACAAATGACGGTATTATGAATAGTCTCTATTTGATATAACCAAATGATATGTACAGGTCAATAAAATTTCCAAAGTACATCTTCAACGGTATCTGCGTAATAACGAAATGGATGTGTGCACTGTGCACCAGAGGATATTCTATGATCTGGCATTTAAGAATCCTTGAAGGTTCAGTTATTTAAACCTTTTTTTTTTACACATAACTATTCATATTTTCTTCATTCATTCATCCATTAGAAAGATGGAGACATGCACTGGAAAGGAGAGGAATGAAGATTAGCCGAAGTAAAACAGAATAATATATGTGCGTGAATGAGAAAGATGGAGGGGGAAGAGTGAGGCTACAGGGAGAAGAGATAACATGGGTGGACAACTTCAAATATTTAGGGTCAACAATTCAGAGCAATGGTGAGTGTGGTAAGGAAGTGAAGAAATGGGTCCAAGCAGGTTGGAACAGCTGGCGGAAGGTGGAAGAAACAACAGGAAGCAGAACTGGAGGTAGCAGAAATGAAGATGTTGAGGTTCTCGCTCAGAGTGAGCAGTTTGGATAGGATTAGAAATGAGCTGATTAGAGGGAAAGCCAAAGTTGGATGTTTTGGAGACAAGGGTCAAGAGAGCAGACTTTAATGGTTTGGACATGTTCAGAGGCGAGAGAGTGAGTATATTGGTAGGAGGGTGCTGAGGATGGAGCTGCATGGCAAAAGAGCGAAAGGAAGATCAAAGAAAAGTTTGATGGATGTTGTAAGGGAAGGCATGAGGGCAGTTGGGGTTAGAGAGGAAGATGCAGGAGATAGGCTAAGATGGAAAAAGATGACACGCTGTGGCGACACCGAACAGGACAAGCCGAAAGGAAAAGAAGAAGAAGAACTGTATTCATCTTGTCATATTTACAGGTTTTCTTGGTGTTGAGGCAACATTGTTGGAGGACACAAATGCATGGAAGCAGGGAGGCAAGGTGCAGAAGTACAAAAATAAACCAAACAAGCAGAGCATCGAAGTCCGGTAACAAAGATGCTCAGGGAATAAACAACACAAAAGGAATCATAACATGACTAGATTAACGTGGCTACTGACAACATCCATCCATGAACAGAGATCTTGAAAGAACTCGGGGAATTAAATACAAACTAACTGACGAGTTATGGACAAGACACGAAAGGCTGGAGCGATCTGATTGCGAGATGCAAAGAACAGGACTAACGAGAACAGAAGGAAACAATACCCTAACGAGCAAAATAAGACATGATCATGGGACAGAGCAAAACAGCAAAACATAAAAGTAAATAGAGTATAATCTAAATAAAAACACAGACCATGACAGTTGTCATCTATGTTTTAAGAAAGATACGCATAAGAAAATAATGGCTTTTCCATCATGAAATTTTAGGTCCTTGCTGATAAAACACTGTCACGAATAATTGTATAGTTCTTGGCGAGGTATTATGCCCTATCCTTCCATCCATTTTTGTGGTGAGTGCTGTAGCCTATCCCAGCTGTTAATGGGCAGGAGGCGGTGCACACCCTGAACTGGTTGCCAGCCAATCGCAATGCACATAGAGACAAACAGTCTCCCAATCACACCTAGGGGCAATTTAGAGTATCCAATTAATGTTGCATGTTTTTGGAATGTGGGAGGAAACGGGGAGAACATGCAAACTCCACACAGGGAGGGCTGGGATTGAATGCGGGTCCTCAGAACTGTGAGGCCAATGCTTTCCAGATGCTCCACCGCGCCGCCAGCATTATGCCCATTTTCTTAATTTTCACCGTGCATCTCATATGAACATGCAGTTTGAAATAATTCAATTTATTTGAATTTGGCAAGTATCCAGCGATCCATTTTCCATACTGCTTATCTTTACCAGGTCCATGGGCACACTGAAGACCATCCGAGCCATCTTTGGCTGAAAGGCTGAGATGACTGATCGCCATGCAATCACAGGGCACATAAAAAAAAAAAAAAAACAACAATTCAAATCTAAAGGCACTTCTAGAATCGCTTGGAGGAAACCCACCCAAGCACAGGGGGAACATGCAAACTCCACTCAGGCGGGACCAGATTTGAACCCGGATTCTCACAACTGTAAATAATTAAAGTTCATTTGTACCCAGTTCTAAAACCGGCTAGCTAACTACCTGGCAGCTGTTTAGAAGTTTAGTTGTGGGCTGTGTTTGATTTACCTTTTAAACAAAATCATTTATTGCCATTTATTTGCGGACCCGCAAACTATGGCTCGCTGATCACAGGGATCATTACACACCAGTTTTAGAACTGTGTAGGCTTCAAGCTAGTTAAGACTCAACAGCACGTCTACTAGTTGCAGCCAAGTAATTAAAAGCTAATTTATTTGTATTGCGCAAGGTAACTAACTAGTGTAAAAACCCCATCCCAGTGACTCACAGATATTGGTAATATCTACCTATCTCACCCTGGGGTCCTTCCCAGAAACAACAGCCCCAGTGTTCATGTGTACCCATAGATGGCCATGAATATAAGTAGTTGGGAAAATCCATAATTCATACCATGAGGGTATTTTGCCTTTAATGTTGTCACAAAGTTTTGACTTTTTGAAAGCAGGCAGACAGCAGCTGCTACTGCAACAGAATATTTGTTGTGCAATTCCACATCTAGGCTAATCGAAGTGCTTGTGTGTTGCATGAAAATGGACGGCAGTCTCTCTGAGAAAAGCCACAGATACTCTGGAACTGGAGCCTCATGATCCCACAATGAGATGTGCTCTTTAAAAATGGCTGAACTACACAATCTTTAATGGGTCGCCAAGTATATGCGTAGGTCAGGCCAAGATGGACTACACATCAGTCAAGAATGTAATTGGTGCAGTCCTGTTTTGCAATTCTCATATATTAGCAGGCCCTGAACAAGGAAGGAGACTGCAGCTGTGGATAAAAATAACAATACTGTATACAGAGTTTCACAACCATTTTAAATATGGACTCTATTATCCTTTTTATTTATTTATTTTTGCTGTTGATCATATGTTGAAGGCGCCTCTATGCCAAAATGCAAATCAGAGCGTCCCAAATGTACGTCAACGTCCATGAAGGAAAACATGCTTTTTAACTGACATTCAACACCAGATGAAAATGTAACTGTTTCCATGACATGAGTACATACAACGTCAATGTGAACAAGTGGACACATGCAAATTTATGGCAGGCAAGGCGAAAGATACAATTAATACAAATTGGAAAAGTGAACAAACTCAAATGCGACGTGAATGTTTGGTCTTGGGTTGCACACATCATACCACGTGAACAATAATAACAATTTAAAAAAAACTAAACAAATGGGCTTTTAGCGATAATTGCTCCAACAGGTAGCTAATGGCTTCTGGAGCTCCACTCAACTGAAGTTGCTTTGATGTACTGTAGTTTAGCCACTTTTGTCATTTTTAGCTCAGCTTGCTACATCTTGCTGTACAAGTGCGAGTACGCTGCTTCAGTCTACAGTTGCATTTAATGACTATCTTGTGCCTTGCCCATGTGAATTAGAAAGCAACCTTGTACAACTAAGAAATTGTGTGTGTGTGTGGGGGGGGGGTAGTAGAGAGCTTATTTATTTATGATTAAAAAAAAAAAACCTGCCTGATCAACAAAAACTAACACATAGACACACGATCATAAACAGATATGAGTATGTGTCTCATCCCTATTATTTACTTGTAATGTTGACTTTTATTGACAATTTTCAACAACTTTGTTTCTTGTTTTTTTAGGTAACACTTTTTACACGATGCAGTGAAAATGGTAGTCAAGTTACACCATGCTCCGTGAACCAGGATGGAGCCTGCTAACAAATGGACAATCATAATTATTGTCCTCTTCAATTTTTCTCCTGATTTTGGGAACACTTGCGCTCTGCTGTACTGGGTTCCATTCAAGTTTCCTGTCAAAAAAAAAAAAATATTACACACACTCCAACGCCAAGCCCAGTACAGTAAAAGCACATTTACAAACACACGTGAAGAAATTAATGGTAATAATTGATATGAGCGGGAACATTGGGGATTTAGCACGGGCGCCATGTTTTTGTTCATCATCCAACGGATTGGGGAGTCGACTGAGAAAATATTCAAATGAACCACAGCCGCAAAGTGCTCTTGGAGTAATTAAGTTGACAGCAGTTTGGCTCCATCAGCTCCACGTTGAGTGTGTAATGTATTTCAATAATGACAGTGCACAGCGGTAAATTGGCTTGTCATGGCACACACTCTCCTCTCGCTCCCTGAGCTAATCGTTTTACTGCTGACCATTCGGATGGGGCAGAGGTCCAGAGCTGCTGCCTGACTGCCCCTTTCCTCGGGGAGGAAAGCGAGAAAAGGGAGGGAATGGACACAGAAATGTGTAGTGTGTATTCCCATTTGCATGCTTGTGTTCCTCCTTTTGCCCACCTTGTTGACTGTAACATGATTGCGAGCCGGCTCAATGTTGAGTCAGTCTGCAGTGAGTGTAACTCCAGTTCATCCTTGTTGTGTACACACTTGTTTTTCAGCATCAACTGCTGCAGAGACAGTGACGGATCTTCACACAGGTAGAAACACTCATAATCAGCACGCAGACTGCTGAACACAATGGAAACTTACTTCCTACTGTGTGTATCTGGATGGTATTGTGATGAGTGGCCAGCTGCTCATCTGGATTCTTGTCTTTTTTTTTTTGCCTCAGTGTACGCGTTGATGGCTTAATGGATAGTCCTGGATCATTTGTTGTATAAATCGATATATTCAGTCCATAAAGTACTGGGAAAAGACACTGAATGTGTTGATGCTGTGAGATGCTGATCCTACATACTGGTAAAAAAGTCAGAGATGGAAACCACCTGTAGTGTTGTATTAAATGGACAAAGAATAGAAATTGCACAAAATTTTCAATTCAGAGCTTTTAGCACACAATAGTTCAGTTTAAACACAAATAGGAACTCATACAGCAGCCTAACCAATCTATTATGTTTGAACTCAACTATTTGCTGTCAAAAGCAACTTGTTGCATAGTAAACATTTTACCCCAATCATAAAAATAAATCACTTTTTTTCTGAGAAAAATAAAAGTAAATCCTCATTATAGTTACTGATAAGGTGTAGCCAATCTCAAATGACTTTCGATGAGAGGTGAGGTACACCTTTATTTACTCTTTGTTTTTGTTGTTGTATATCATATTATCAAAATGAGTATTGAATATTTTCACAAGTAAACATTCCTTTTTACATGTTTTTTGTAATTAATGTATATCAGTACATTTCAGCATTTGTGGTTTCAGACTATCTTGGCAAATATCTTTTACTTGAATACAGATTGTGAGTACTTTTGCAATCGCTGCTAATGATGCTATAATCTATGTATGTTACAGAAATTTCGGACACATAAGCAAATCAAGGAAAATGTTAAAAAGGACATGACCCACTAGTTGGCAGTGCTAATGACTGACTAGCAATTGACTTCATCAATGGTAAGTCAGATGCTAGCTACTGACTGTATATTGGAAGAGACTAATAGTTGGGAGGAGTCGTCCATTAAATCAAATTGTCTGTTAAATTGAAGATCTTTGTTTCAAGACTATAAACACATAGTACAGTAAAAAAATATATATAAATACGTATAATAAAACTGGCGGGACAGTGGATCAGCTGGAAAGCGTTGGCCTCACAGTTCTAAGGTCCCAGGTTCAATCCTGGCCCTGCCTGTGTGGAGTTTGCACATTCTCCCCGTGCCTGTCTGGGTTTTCTCTTGGTACTCCGGTTTCCTCCCACAACCCCAAAAACATGAAACATTAATTGGACACTCTAAATTGCCCCTAGGTGTGATTGTCAGTGTGATTTTTTTTCTGTATGTGCCCTGCGATTGGCTGGCAACCAATTCAAGGTGTACCCTGCTTGCTGCCCGTTGACAGCTGGGATAGGCTCCAGCACTCCCCGCGACCCTGGTGAATATAAGTGGCAAAGAAAATGGATGGATGGATGGATGGATGGATGGATGGATGATAGTTTTGGACCAGGGATGTTTGCTATCATTCCTTTGGATGGTAGTTTATAGTTTATGTCAACTTTTGTTTGTTTGTCATGATCATCCATCCATCCATTTTCTTTGCCACTTATCCTCACGAGGGTCACGGGAGTGCTGAAGCCGATCCTAGCTGTCAACGAGGAGGAGGCAGGGTACACCCTGAACTGGTTGCCAGTCAATTGCAGTGCACATAGAGACAAACAGTCGCACTCCCAATCAAACCTAGGGGCAATTTAGAGTCTCCAATTAATGCATGTCTTTATTGAGATGTGGGAGGAAATCGGAGTGCCCGGAGAAAACCCACGCAGGCACAGGGAAAATAGACAAACTCCACACAGGGAAAGCTGGGATTGAACCCGGGTCCTCAGAAATGTGAGCCAGTGCTTTCCAGGTGATCCACCATGCTGTCTAAATATATCCATTTGAATATTTTTTAATGTCTCAAAAGCGACCAGAAGTTTTAACATCTCAAAAGGCACATTTGTTGTAAGCCACTGAAGAATAACCATCACCCGTTTAAAAGTACATTAAACGTCTTCACTGTATGAAACAACTGAAAAATACAATTTACAGGAAGTCTGAGCAGATTTGCACTTGATGCATTTTTTTTTCTGGCACCACCTTTTCAAACACTAGAACACAGCAAATAGTCTTTAATGGGAGGAAATAGGCCTTTCCCTGGGGCTTGCTGCATAGCGGCAGCGGCAGCGCCTCTCACTCTTATTTGCCTCTTTGCTCTGTTATGATGCTTACACTCAGCTAGCGCGCATACACTAATTTGCATGTGATAGCTCTCTCTTAATGAGTTGTCCGGGGGTGAGTCTGCTAAATGGGAAGATGTCAGATAGTGTCCTTGGAAGGACGTGAATCTTGTAGGGGAGTGAGTGACAAATAGGAGAGGAAATGAAGGGATATGCTGCGCCTTCAAAATTTGTTTACACAATACAACAGACCAAGGTACTTTCTATTGGGTTTGTGCAAACACAGAGCTCAAAGGTGACTTCATATTGTCAGTAGAACCATGTAGTTATATACACATTTTTTTACAGCATCACCAAAAGATGAAGATGGTTGTACAACTTGAGATGTTAGAAAAACAAGATGGATAATATTGCCGCTAGCACTTCTCTATTACTCTCCTGCTTTGCCCAGAGAGGTGCGAAAAGCCATTTAGCATATCGTGTCACATTCAAATGTGGTGGTGAGCTTTAAGGAGATATAACTCAGGATCCTGTTGTGCTCCCTTAGGCTGTTGCTTTCACCTGCTGGAGTTGCATGGCTACCATCAAACCAGAGACCAGATCTTCATCTCTTTGGTAGAGTTGAAATAAACAAGATTGAATGAATCTCCCAATTAATTGGATATAACGAAGACCATATACTGTATATTTCTCAACTCATTCATTAAAGGAATGAATGCTATATTATACTATGTTAAGTCAAGTCATGTCATGTTATGTTACCGTATTTAATCTTTACTATTAAGTATTTTCCCATCCATTGTTTTAAAAGAGAATAACAACCCTACAACCCTACAAGCTGGTGTCTTAAAAGGCTAAGGAAATAACACAATCAAGGAACTTCAAAAGATAAAACAAACAAACAAATAAACAAACAAAAAAACTTGTAATTCAAATTAGTACAAATTTTGTTTTTGTAGATACAGGCAAACATGCCTGACGTTTGGGTCTCACAACTTGAAGCCACAAAGTGATTCCGATTATCTCCTTGAAACACCACCTTATTAGTGTGCTATAAAAATAATAATATCGTGAGGTCAAGAAGCATTGATTTTACCGGTCAATTGATTCAGTTTTATTTAATTGCATTCATTTATTCTCATTAGTCATACCGTGAGGAGATGACTTTCCTCACCTGGTGTCAGCTATCAATTATTATGGTGAATTCAGTAAAAGCAGAGAAAACGTAGCTATCACAATTTCCAGGTGCAAACACACTTGCTCAACAATAGTATTTAAATCATATGGCTGAGGACTGGATTGGAGAAGAAGAGGGAGACCTTCATGATACAAATTTCAACCTTGAAGGTCAAGTGTCATGCCTATAAACGTTCTAAAATAGATATTGTAATGAAAAATATATGTAACATTATTCACTTCAATGTCTATACGAAAAAATAAATATGAGCGGAGAGCATGTCATCCATGCAAAGAGTTACGGAAGTGTCATTCAACATCCAAGCGGTCGCCATATTGGCTACATCTACCGCCCGTGACATCACCCCGGACATTTGCCATTAAAAACACGCTGTGGCCCCTACTGTGGTAGACAAACACGCCCCTTCTGACACGGAAGCTCTTTCCGAAGAAGAGAACATCTCACAACCAAGTGAAGTTACCGGGGCAATATTACCCTATTGTTTCGAGCCATATTTAGATTATATGTGGATCACAGCCAAACCGCCACCCCATCCGATTCACTTCCGCTGGGGAGATGAGCCATCGTGGCCCGGCCTTGTCGGCCGGGGTGGCTCATTTTTGGTGCTGAAGTGGGTTAACACGGCGCCGAGCCGGGCCGCTTTACGGTGTTGTCGTCGCACGCGGCAGCGTTGTTCATAGCTACCGCCGTCCGTGAGCCTATCGCGGCAGCCTTCGCAGGCGAGCTGACACGGCAGCCATCCGATGCGCACATCGATACATTTAGCACCCCTGTCATACATAGGTGGATATTTTGTTACGTTATGAGAGACCGATTACGTGGTCCGCCCCAAACTATTATTACTTTTTTAGTAGCTGTATACACACTGTCATTTGGAACCCACAAAGCCCGCGTCCTTTGCACCTGTGCAATCCATTTTTCATGACAAACCGGGTCTCTTGGAAACTTAAGAAAGGTAAATCCATCATCCCGAGTGTTCAAGCAATGTCCAGCAATGCAATGAGCCGGCATTTTGGTTAACATGAAGGAACAACGAGCTACCTTCCCGCAGGTAAAAGTAATAGAAATAAACGAGTCCGCTGGAGGGCGCTCCTGCCCCATACGTCACTTCCTGCTTCTTGTCGAAAACAAATCCCTCGAGAGGATTTTCATGGCGGGAGTTACAAAAAACCATATACGTCAAAATCATATTTTGTGGTTAAAAAACGGATGGGTCCACACGGGCTGCCGTTTTTTCATTGATAACATACTAAAAACCATCCATTTCATGACATTTGACCTTTAAAGTGGAGTGTCCTGGCTGTGTAAACAGGCAATCACACAAATACACTTTCAGCAGGAGCTTAGCTGAAGTCTATTTATGGTTCCCTGCCCGATTGGTGATTAATTCTAATTGTTAAAGGGGACATTTCAATTATTTCTCTGCTCTGTGACCCTTCATTCAATAATTTTCTCAGTGCTTGATTGTGAATCATTAAAATTTTGCATTCAGGGATCGTATGAGGAGGGCAAAAATGATAATGACTTTTTGAATTAAGGGCCCGAGAATGACCTCAAGTTAGTATTTTCAAATTGAGGTACTTACTTGGAATTTACCTAGAAAGTGACTCACATCAATTAGAGGGGAATGAGAAGCAATGCAGAAAGGAGAAATTTGTGTGGACTGATGATGACAGTGCACTCCCATTTTGGAACAAAACCCCACTTCCCCCCTAAGGCCAAGAACACCCAAATAACCAATGTATGAACTGTAAAATCATCAAAAATGGTGATGAATCAATTTCATACAATCTTGCATAAATGACAAAATATACAGGTGTGCCTAATGTTATTTCATTGGGTGAAATGAAGGAATGATATAAGAGGAGCAGTAAACAGATTCTTGTCCATCTGGTATTTTTTTTTTCTTTTCATTGGGGCCATAATACTCATTTGCATGGTTTGGACACAGATGGAAATACGATTTTTTTCAGGGCCTCTCCACTTGCACAACAAAATCCTTTCCTTACTCTTTATAATGTCATTGCACAGCTTTTTCACCTCGGGGAAAAGTCAATATGTTTTCTCTTCCTTGGCTGGGGGCTGGGGACGAGGGGGGAGGGTTGGAGGTCAGGGGATGTCTTCCCTCCATCACCCTGCTATCATCCATCAAGGAGGCAGTGTAAGCGCTGCATGGGACATTAGGTCCATTACCTAATCATTACCAGCTTAACCACAAACTCTCAATTTATATTGGTAGTCTTAGCATCCCCGATACAAGGAGTGTCTTTTAATTATATGCAAGGGGCATTTTTTACATTTTCTCCTGTTGCTTATCTTAGTTAAGACAGTAAAGCTTTAGGAGGAATCAATTTAATGTGGTTTGTATTCAAGGGTACTCCAATATTTGTGTTACATTAATATTCATCCTTTCATCCTTCTAGGGATGGTTAAAGAATATGGGTTCAAGTAGAAATGGTATTTAAACAGTCCTTTTCATCATGCTGTTCACATTTAGACATCATAGGACCAAGACTACACTGAATGTTTGAACAATAGTACCGTCCTCGCCATCGTGACTATCCCAGAGGGAGGTGGCCCCTGATCTTAGAGTGTTCCAAAATGTCATCAGAGAGACAAAAATCACAGAAAGGGCGAGAAGTGACCTTCCGTAAAAATTAATTTCGTGACGATGACTGGATCGAACATGGCAGCAAAGTGGACGACTGGTTAGCATATGTGCCTCAAAGTTGTGGGGACCTGGGTTCAAATCCGGCCTCGTCCATTGCCCGTACGTGTGAATGTGAGTGTGAACGGTTGTTTGTTTATATTATATGCATCCTGTGAATGGCTGGCAATCAGTTCGAGGTGTACCCCCACCCCTTGCCTGAAGATAGCTGGAATACGCCCCAGCACACTTGCGACCTTAGTGAGGATAAGTGGTATGGAATGAATCAATCATTACTTAAGGATTATTGAAAAATTGTCACAGATGGTCAAGTTGTGTTTGTATATCCATTGTAAACATTGTACATTGCATTACATTACATTACATATATTGTAAACGTTGTTAATAAACTTGAATTAATGCTCACAGATATCTTCTGTCTGTTTAGCATGCACATTGAAACACTTTGAGGCTTGCCTTAAAATAGCCTCGACGACCCCCTGCCCACTCCAAGAATAAAGGTCTATCTGATTTTAGTTAGAAGTACATATTAATCCTCTATAAGTAGCTGTCAGGAATCCATTATTATATTACTTTGATGAAGGTCTCCATTGTTCACTTGTGTTTAGGGAGTCACGTGATTCTTTTGACAGCTTTCTCTTGACTTGAACGTTCCCTAAAAAATACACTTAATGTGTATTTCATTACATTCAGTGGGTTCTGCGTTTCAGTCCGACAGTGTAAGTTAGATGTAGAAAGGATTATGTGGTTTTGATCAACAGTGTGAGTGCATGCACGGACAGGAAAGCGCACATAACTGGTACCAGCCCTCCTCGTAATCTACTCATGGCGAGAGCTGCTGGTAAAGAAGCTTACAGATTTATTGTTCACTCCAGGGGGTACCCCAGATGCACAGTCCACTCCACATGAATGAATGCAAAAGACCTCAACAGAGCAGTGGATCTAAATAAGGACACATGGGTGGTTGGGAAGAGGGGGTTATTTAATTTCTCAGGAGATAAGAACATGAAGAGTACAGAGGGAAATCGTCAACTGCGTGTAAACTTATTCCACTGCTGAATGCCACTTAGCTCTCTTTCATGATCATCATCATCGTTCGAATGGTACTTTTTACTAGGACACGACATTTAATGGTGCTGCTCATTGCCCAAATTCACACTTCATCCAAATGCGCTCACAATTTTTCAAAGAGGAACAAATGGGCTTCTAATTTGGTGTAAGTGTATTTACAAGAAGAAATTTTACATCAGAGAAATAATCTATCATAAATAATCAAAATATTGCGTTGAGTAAAACTTCAGATGTTAGTTTTGCAGTACTTTCTGAGCTGATTTATTTCTTGCCCAGGGACTTTTGGGACCTTGGCGAGTTGTTTTGTGCAGCTTCCATTTGTGATGAGCTTGCATCGCTAATGATTTTTGGGTCTAATTTATCCTCTCATCCATCTGAATTACAGCTCTTTCAATACATATTATGCAATGACCGAACCGCGTGTGGAAAAATCATAAGCCCTTTTAAAATGAATACTAACCACCTCTGCTGCGTATGAAAATGTGTATCTTTATCCTCATCCGTGCACTTCTCCCACCATGGAGTTCCATCGAGTGGGCTGAGGGGTTGCTGTAGCTAGCATATGATAGCATGTGGCGAGAAGAGAATGTGGGTGCCTCCTGACGAATGTCTTTTGGCTCTTAAGATGAGTCCTCACACTCAACTGCAGAAAGAGAGCAAGGCGTGCAGGGATGACTCTTACATAATAAGTGCTACTGCCGCATGTCACGTCCAGTCACGCTTCCAGTCACCACTCGGCGCTCAAGCACCTCCCAATGTGTTTGTCTGAAAGACAGAGTGAGTGTGCATGAGTGAGGGTGGTCTGCAGTCCTGCCTGTGGCTCACTGAGGGGATTGTTATTGATTGCCTCGCTGCCGCTTTTAATTAGGTCTCCGTCCAATCAATGCAAAAGGCAGTGGGATCTAAAGTGACATTTCTCCACTCGGATTACTCACGTCTCCTCTGTGGCTCTACTGTCCTTTTCTGTGACTTGGCGCCATGCTGCATCCATCTGTGGTCATTTGGACTTGGACCTTTGCTAGCTTAAGCGATGCATTCACTTTGGGTTGTGAAATAGCACAAAAATGAACCTTCAGTCTGTGCAATTATGCCATGCTCGTGTTCTGGGTGCATATTTACCGATAAGACCTAAAAGATCCGAGATGTGTGAAATCGGCATTTCGAGAATGAAGAAATATTTTAATTAATTAATTAAGTTGAAAAAGCTACGGTATGAAAGAGTGATGTGACATGCATGTATTTTTCAAAGACTATGTAGCTCTTAAATCTTGGATACTTGTAGTATAGTAGTAGAATGTAATTGTAGTAATAGTAGTAGTAGTAATTGTCACCAAATAGATGCATACGGCCATCCCCCTGTTTACTGTAACTATGTAACAGCATCTTCTGTAATAGTTAAAAAAAAACTGAAAAAATGCTATTCTGTGTGTTGTTCTGCACATTTTCCTCTTTTTGCACATAAAAAAATGATGAAGACAGGTGAGCTACAAAAAAAAAAAAACAAAAGGACATTGGGCCACACATGGCCATGAACTGAAAAGAATAACTGTCTGACTGCACAATATTCTTCCATTACTTCTGCGTGTTTGATATTTAATTGTTTTTAATTGACTTAATATTACAACATTTTATGACTTGTATGACTGTCTTGTTTGTTTTATATTTGCCCTGTGATTTGCTGGCAACCAGTTGAGGGTGTACCCTGCCACTTGCCTGAAGATAGTTGGGATAGGCTACAGTACTCCTGCTACCCTCGTGAGTAAAAGCACCTTGAAAAATTGATGAATTAATTTCTAATTATCCATCAATTCATTTTCATAGCCCCATATCCTCACAAGGTTCGCAGGGAGTGCTGGATCTTATCCCAGCTGTCAACGGGCAGGAGACGGAGTACACCATGAACTGGTTGCCAGCCAATCGCAGAAAACAGGGTGAAATGGCTAATATTCCCATCCATCCATCCATCCATCCATCCATCCATCCATCCATCCATCCATCCATCCATCCATCCATCCATCCATCCATTATCAAAGCCACTTCTCCTCACAAGGGTCACAGGAGAGCTGGAGCCTAAGCCAGCCAGCTTCGGGCGAAAGCCGGACTACACCCTGAACTGGTCGCCAGTCAGTCATATGGTAGATATCAACACCATCACTGAGGGGGAATCAATCCCATGCTACCCGTACCAAAGGCAGGCGTGTGTACCACTACAGCATCAGTGACTCCATTTCTAATTGATATGATATGATATGATATGATGTGATATGATATGAAATATCTGGCCTATCATTGACTGGCAATCAGTTCAGGGTGTAACCCACCTTTGACCCCAAAGTCAGCTCGGTTAGACTCTAAACCACTCTTGATACTTAACAGAATAAATGGGAAAAAATGGGTGGACTGAGTGGAAGTGAAAATGCCACAATTTGACAATAATTACAGTGTAGGTGCAAAGAATTGTGTTCAAACTTGGATGTTCCGCTGTAGATCAGTGTCCTTTGAGGGGCAAAGTAAAATCCTGTCACCCAACCAAAAAAAAGATTTAACAAAGCAGAAATCTCACTGGCTCTGTATGATATTACCATACTCATATTAAAAGGGGATGTTGACATGCTAAGTCAAATGTTCCTACTAATAAATATATGCATCTGGATTCAACAAGACACTAATTGAAAAAATGACCAGGGTCCAATTAGATGGATAATTTATAATGCCAGGTTGAAGCATAAAATGAATATGTTTTGTGCTTACTGAAAAAGCTTTGTCATCTTTTGACTGACTGTCGTGATGATGTAAAGATGCCAGCAGGACTTCATTGACTCAACATTCTCCTCTTAGTTCATTTCATAATACCTCTTCAGGACTTTAAAAGCACTAAAATGTTTTAATTCTCACTGCGGCAGCTGACAACCAGAGCGGTTTCATTACTTTTTATATACAAGTCAAAGTTAATCAAGAACATTCAGTATTAGCTGAATCACTTGTGTGGAAAATGGATAAATGACACTCAAACACTCACACCACATTTCTGCTATAATCCTTCTCATCTATTGTCTGCAGTGGCCACACACACACAGTTTGAAGTTCCCTGGTGATGATTGTTATCCAGCCACTCCATATTGTGACCTGGGACTGCACCCCGACAACCATGGCTTACTGACCCACATGGGAGCTGTAAAGCAATTTGTGTCCTTACTGAGGTTAGAGTTTTAGCTGGTTCTGGTCCCCTTCAAAATAGCTCATCCAAAATATCTACTGAGATAAAGCTAATAACTATTAGCCCAGCTACCAAGGTAAAAAATAAATACATAAATAAATAAAAAAGATAAAATAACAATAATTATGAAAGGCCTTCGTGTTATACTTCCAAGTATTGTATTCTGGCCTCGTGGCCCAGATTTCAATTCGTGTCTGAGGGGAGCTGGTCAGCTCTAATGACTGTATTTAACTGATTTTGCCTGCTTTGGGTTTGAAAACGCTAATCCCTACTATTCCCTGAGCATCTAAGTAGACACAAACACCCAACATATGTGACCTGAAGCATTTGAATGATTGAATGACTAGCAGTTCAATGCCAAAGCAACTCCACTTGGCATAGAAAGTAGCTCTAGAATGATTAAATGACATTGTTGTTTTTAACTTACAATACTCTGCTGCAAGAAGTAACATGAAAAAAACATATACAGTACTGTCGAGTACAAACCATCGGATGAGTTTGCACTGGACTACACTGCACATTTAGTCGTTTTTTGACAACTTCATACAATTTGCAGTTACATATGGAAGAGTGTAAAACGAATAAATGTGCTTCTTTCTCAGCATGTAGAAACAATCTACACACAGGGGACATTGACTTTGTAGATTTTTGTCCAGATAGAAGCTAATTAGTACAAAACATGGTATAAATAATTTTCCTTGTTTAATTGAACATAACGTTTTCCGAAATAACTGAGCCTTGAAAGAATGGAAACATGAAATATTCATTGGACCTTGTTGTGGTCAGAGAGGGCCACAGTGGATGAGTCCCTGGTACCTGAGCTTCACAGTTCCAAGGTTGTGGGTTCAAATCTGGGGCCCCGTTCATCCTGATCTGAGTTTTCTGTTACTTTAGCTTTCTCCGTAGTTCAAAAAACCTTAATGTTCGATTCATCGAAAACTAAATTGTTCTTCGTCGTGAATGTGGGCATAAACAATTGTTTGTGTATATCCCACCTATCAGGCAGGCCCCGTAGCTCAGTGGTTAGAGCACTCGTTTGGTAAACCAGGGGTTGTGGGTTCGTATCCCACTGAGGCCTCCACTCCCTGAGAAGGATTGCGTCAGGAAGGGCATCTGGTGTAAAAATTGTGCCAAACATATATGTGCGTTCATCTGAGATGACACGCTGTGGTGACTCTGAAAGAAACCAAGATCCTAGCTATCAGGACTCTGGAATCAGAAGCTAGTAAAACGAACAAAATGTTTGAATTGAATTGAACTGTTTCAAACATTTATCCATTTTCGGTACCACTTATTGTCACTGCGGTCACAGGTGTACTGGAGAAACCGGACTATCTCAAGAAAACCCACACATGTATGGAGAGAACATGCAAACTCCACACGGGAATCCTGGACCTTGGAACTGAGGCAGATGTGTTAAGCAGTCATCCACTGTGACGCCCATTTTGAACATCCATCCATCCAGCCACCCATCTAACCTTCCATTTTCTTAGCTGCTTATCCTCACAAGGGTCACGGGGAGTGCTGCAGCCTATCCCAGCTCTCAACGGGCAGGAGGCGGGGTACAGCCAATCACAGGGCACATCGAGACAAACAGCCGCACTCACAATCACACCTTGGGGCAATTTAGAGTGTCCGATTAATGTTGCATGTTTTTGGGATGTGTGCGGAAACCGGAGTGCTCAGAGAAAACCCACGCAGGCACGGGGAGAACATGCAAACTCCACACGGGCAGGTTTGGGATTGCACCTGGAACCTCAGAAATGTGAGGCCAAGGCTTTCCAGCTGTGCCACTGCGCCGCCCCAACCATTATTTAATATATTTTAAAAATGGGGATTGATAAAAGTGAAGACAATTTCTAAATTTGATATTTTAGCAGTAAACACGAAGTCAATGTACATGCTTTGCTTTCACTGACCACATAATGCCACGGGCCACATTTAGCCTAAGGGCCTCGAGTTTGAAACTGTGCCTTATGTCAACCAGGAGGCAACCTCCGGACTAACAAATGCTGAAACTTCTTTGTTTCATTGTGATTACCTTTATTTTCATGGCCACCTCCTCAATAAAGAGGCCCTTGCTGATCTCTAAACTTACCCTCCTCTCCCTTTCCCATGTGCTGTCAACCGAACTGGAACATTCCCGTGGGGGACCCAGTCGAGAGTCTGCGTGCTCCGTGTGATGATCAGTGACTGTTAGACAGCCAATCGTCTGTGCGCTTATGGCAACCTGCCAGGCTTCCAGTGGCAGGAGGGTGTCTGTCTCCTGCTTGGAGAGCCGCTTCATGTTTGTGATCGACGGGTGCTTTTTCTTCAGCCCTGACACACGACGGTGACTTTGATAGCGCTGCACCGTGTTTATTAGCGAGAAATCTGCTGAGCTTTGTTTCCACCTATCTTTGTACACTGAAGGTCAAAAATATAAGCTGCTTTTTGCTTCTGAAATAGGTAGTGATTAGTCACAGAGGAAGAATTTTCGGTCACAGCCTGGCCATGACTCACGTTTTTTTCCATCCCTCCTTGTTTTACTCTTTTCCTGTGTTTCTTTCTCTTTGCCTTACTCTTCTCTGGATCAAGCCAGGAGCCATAAACAGATCACAAAATTTTCTGTATGCTTTAAAATAAGTAAAAGACATCAATTTCGTCACCTAGCTATCAGTTTAAACAAATAGACACATGCTATATGTAAATATCCAGCTGTTTGGGCACTGCGATAATATAGATTTACCTTCTAGTCTTACGGCCTCTGAACTGAAGTTACTGTTTAAACCTCATCCAACCTTTCCACTCTAGCACTTTGAAACTATCACATCAGTTTGCTTGTGTGGCATCAGCACTGTACCTCCTCACTTCCCGTCTTCCAAGACAGCCATGTGTTTGCACATGGCTTGACAGATGAACAGTTCCACAGCATTTTTTTTTTTTTTTTTACTTTTCTCTCTACTGACTCCACAGCCAAGTTTCTCATTAAAATATTCCCATACGAGCCGTGTTAGTGTAGAGAAAATACATTAGGGCAGTTAATGTGATTTTGGTTGAGCAGATTAGAAATGTCTTTCATGGTCACAGTCTAATATTAGTCTACAGCTAAGCCTTGGCATGCGTTTCTTTTATGTTTAACCTCATAATGTCAAGAGAACCAAAGAGTCACTTCTGGCATGGATATGCTTTTTGATTTGTGATGAGCTGTTTCTCCTCATCTCCAGCTGAATAGAGAAGTGTAAAGGTTGGAGGAGTAACAATGTGCAAATGGTCATTTGATGGACCATTCAAACCACCATTCCTACTCTTACATCCTCCAATCCCACACCAGTCGACAGTAGTCAATAAACTCACTGATGGTCAGGCCAAGCAGACTGACTACTGGCTGTCAGCGGGAAGCAAATCCTCAGGGTAAACATGAGCAGTGACTGATCCGCATTCATTTAAATGACCTCTATGGCGCTGCGGCGTTGCACCGAAGGAATTTAAATGCCCCAATCACACAGCTTTCGCTCTCTGTGTCTGTCCCTCAGTCTCAATCTGAGGGGGATTAAGCCCACAAATCAATTAGAAACTGGAGCTAAGAAGGAGAAATAAACTCCTAACTTGTCCTCCCTCTCACTCGTTTCTATCAGAACAAAAGTTGCTTATGCACATAATAACCATCACAAAATTGGGAAACATTACATGCTATGCACTGGGATTTCATATCTTTGCCAAGAATTATGCATTACGGAAACTAATTAAACCAAGACATTATTATTGTTTTTGTTTTTTTTTTATCATGTCCTGAGTGTCACTTTTGCCCCTATTTTCACCCAATTTTCAACTTTGAGTGTATCCTTTGTTGTTCCAATTCTCATTGTGGAGACCCTCACCTCTTTGTACACCGGTGCTCTCTATGGAAAGGACAGGTATTGAAGTTCAAAGGAAGACACGGTTGCCCGTAAACCCGTCTCCCTCCCTCAGGACCAAAAGAATCACGCCTTCACAACCCTTACTGCCCGGTCTTAGATAGACCTGACTGTAGCTTAAGTGCATAAGTGGAGAGAATATTCTTTAGATAGCAGTTACTACTGTCTTGAGTCGATTTACCGACACCTGAGGGTACTTTGACAACTGGAACCAAACACATTTGCCACCATCATGAGGAATGCTTCTGCCTCATGATGGTGACTCATGTGTTCATAGCAGAGTCTTCAAAGCCAGTCAATTATGACTACAATTGTAATTTAATTTCGAGCTGTGTATCATACTTGACGATGACTCACAGCAGCATGGGAGGCAGTAAAAGACGTCGGTGCTACCTTGCCATTTTAATATCCGAGTGCGAATCACGCATAGCTCGTATTGGCTAAATATAGCATTGTTACGGACCTGGGAATGAGGAGGTTGGTATCCATTAGCTACAATAAAATTAGTCATAATGAATTACACACGGATGTGCATATTTTTCCCTGAAGAGTCCTTCACGCATGAGTGGGCGATTTTAATCCACAACAAACATCTGCCAGAGTGCTAATAACAATGAGAGTGTGCATCCATTCTCCATACGTTATCACAATAACTTTTCTCGGATGGTTGCCTACCTGTTTGCATGAGTAATCAATTGTCCGGCCATTAGACAAATGGAAGGAAAACACAAAGTGAAAGTGGGCGGGTGTGGCTTTTCACTTCTTAATCAGCTGTTGTGATTCACATCTGATTCATAGGGCACAGTTTGATCCAGGACCAAATTGGTGTGATTCAACAGCAAAATGCTAGGGCTAAATTCAACTCCACGTTTTCACTGCTTCGTCTTTTAACATTTTCTTTGCTTTAGGTTTGACGGGTCTGCAAACGCTTTGCATATACAATGTATACTCACAAAAGCTGTATACTCATTTATTGACCTCTCTGCTGGCTGCACTTTCTATATTTGTCTGACTCTTTCAACTGCCTTGAGAGGAATCGTTTGACCTATTGACTCGATGGTTGGTTTAGCACAGAGCACACAAAAGTAGAGGAGAAAGGTTAGCTTGGAGTTCCATGGTGTGCTGCACCAAGTCCTAGAAAACTCAAGAGTAACAATTTTGAAAATTAGTCTGCAATATTCAGTAGCTTCACTGCAGAACAACTCTGAAACTGTTTTGATTTGAATTTCTTTACCAAGCATGCCAACGATATGAACAATATGTGCACATGCTTCTTTTGGACTGTGCATAATACATTCAAAACTACTTAGCATAAACAATTGCCAATTGGTGGGTGTTGCCCAAGGAAATAAAATAAAATATGCTTGTGCTGATATGTATAGTATTTCAGGAATGTTTATTACATTGGGACTGAGAGTGAATTTCACTGAAAGCCTTTTTTTTTTACTGCTCCAATTTGCAAACCTTTTTTTTCATCTCTGAGCAAATTGATTTGAAAAAATGGTTTTCTGCACATGGCACCTTCTCTTTTGCACAGTATTATCCTGCCCAGAAAAGAGAAATTTTACACAATCTTTTTGTTCTTACTTGGGAGAGGTCAATACAGTGGTCAATACTTGTTACCTCCGCCACACATCAAGTATTGTTTTACAGCTTGTTAGGTAGGAGGAATATGTAAAAAACACACATCCTTAAAATTTTATAAAAGGATGCCGCAGGCCTGACAAGAACAATAACACTTTGGTCCAATTAAAATACAAAATACAAATTGTAGTCCCATCCTTCTGCCACAATGTTTCATTTTTGTTACAGGAATGTATTTTCTGGCTTTTGTCATTGGAGTGCAAAAAAGTAAAATCTCATCAATTTATGTCATCATGCTTTTATTATTAATGAGCTACACTTGTTGACTTACGTTGGATTGAAATGACCTCTTATGGGGATGATTTGTTGCCATGACAACAGTTAACTGGCAGAGATTCTTTTGTTTCTGTTGAGTTTATGTGTCTCTCACAATAAAGAATAATCAGTGCCTCGTTCCTCTATAGCAGCATGCAATGAGCACTGCTTTCTTACGATTCTTTGCAAAACCCAAACTGCAATTTTGATCCAACTTTTATTCGGCATTGTATGAGATCATGTCGGTGCCCACTCACCAGACCATTTTCCAAGAGAACATTTCTGGGGTGACATAAAAAAATAACGCTGTGTCTGAGATAAAACTAAGAAATGCATAGCGATTGTGGTCATACGACAGATGTTCTCAGAAGCAGTTCTCGGCAAGACTGATTATACAACTATATTAGTGAAGTGCTTTACAGGAATACTAATTCTTAAATATTTAGCAGTTTATAATGTACAGTTTAATGTGTATGTGCTTCAAATTGCAAGCTGTCGCTTTGTCAAATTTTGTTTTGCATTACAAACAGACTTGATTTACAAGTGAGCTTTTGTCTTGTCTTCCCTTCCTCAGTCTGTTGTGTGCAGTTTGGCAAGAATGTGTTATAGTCTCCTTGTGACCCTTGTGAGGATAAAGAGCAAAGAAAATCGATGGATGGATGGATGGATGGATGGATGGATGGATGGTGTTATAGTCTCCATTTTAGTTGAGTTCAATGACGTAGAATAAAAACTAGACTGCGCACAGACCACTCTGTGCAGGTGGCCGTGAGTGTTGATGCATAGATGAGACAGACTGCACATGCGTGTTGTGTGCTAAGAGCCAATAAAGTGACAATAATACCGAATCGGTGCTCCCTGTTATTACTACTCCTGCCATTGAGCTTCGGAGGTGCGACGTGAGAAGGGAGTTAACCCCGGGGAGGACAACCTCGGCCCAGGAGAAGACGTCTCCCCTGCGTCTCCCGACCACGGTCAGGCTACCGGAGCAGGAGCAGTTTACAGCGTGAATATGTGTGTGGAATTTATTGATAACATTTCTGAGATTGTTCATCCTCTTGTACAAAAAGTGTCTGAAAATTTCCTTGTAATTTTTGGAATATATCAATTGAAAGACCTGCTACACTAAAACGAGGGGTGGGCGTGGCAGTTGACGTTTGGCATGGGGAATATTATTAAGGCCTGAACCTCCCATCACATATATATGTGTTATTGTATCTTCTAAACCTTCCTGGGTATGCGGCAAATGTTTGGATTATATTCACGTCTCTTGGAATCCAAAACATCCCAAGTATTTAGATTTATCGCATCGTTTTCCATAACAATGTATGCATGTTTACCAGGCTTTTTGCCCTGACCGGAAGTCACAGCCTATTGTCCATGGCGGGGTCCATAATGGATGCAGAGTGCGCAGTCTAGTTTTTATTCTACATATCATTGGTTGGGTTGGTTTAGTTTGTTTCCTGTGTTCCAGGTCTTTGTGTGCTCATTTTGTTAGTTGTGTCCACCTGTTCACATTTAGCCTCCTCCCTTGTGTTGACCAATCAGCTCCAGGTCTGCCTTGTCCAGATGTTTCTTATCTCGTCAATCTCTGACCCGTCTTGTCAGGTTTCTAGTTTAGGTTTATTTCAGATATATTTTATTACTTTGAGTATTTTGTTGTTACTTTTAGTAGTTTTTTTTATTATTAAATATTTTTCGAGATTCTTGGATTATTATTCTGCCCTGTGACAGCCAAGGTACACACACCAAAAGGACCAGTTGAATGCCCATTG
Source organism: Syngnathoides biaculeatus (assembly GCF_019802595.1). NCBI lineage: Eukaryota > Metazoa > Chordata > Actinopteri > Syngnathiformes > Syngnathidae > Syngnathoides > Syngnathoides biaculeatus. Next base: position 18,499,956 of record NC_084662.1, read on the forward strand.
AATCAAAGCAAAAATGTTGCAATTGCAGGTAATTTTTTACATTAATATTATAATTGATCTATGTTATTACAATATTTTTTTAAACAATACAATATTGTGAATGCAATTTCTCTAATTAAAAAGATGGAGCATATTTGGGGACTGGAATGGATTTATAGCATTTTCACTCATTTTAATGGTGAAAGTGATCTGAGATGCGTGTGATTTGAGTTGATTGTGATCAAGGAAAGATTTATAAAACAGTGGTGAGGGCGGCCATGATGTACGGATTAGAGACTCTGGCACTGAAGAAACAACAGGAAGCAGAACTGGAGGTAGCGGAAATGAAGATGTTGAGGTTCTCGCTTGGTGTGAACAGGTTGGATAGGATTAGAAATGAGCTCATTAGAGAGTCAGCCAAAGTTGGATGCTTTAGAGACAAGGTTAGAGAGAGGCGGCCACAGATGGTTTGGACATGTTCAGAGGCGAGAGAGTGAGTATATTGGTAGAAGGATGCTGAGGATGGAGCTGCCAGGCAAAAGAGCAAGAGGAAGACCAAAGAAAAGGTTGATGGATGTTGGATGTTGATGGACACGAGGACAGTGGGAGTTAGAGAAGAAGATGCACAAGATAGGCTTAGATGAAAAAAGATGACACGCTGTGGCGACTCCTAACGGGACAAGCCCAAAGGAAAAGAAGAGGTGGTCAAGGGAAAGATTCAAACTCAAACATCAAATGTCTTTTTTTTTTATTAGGTGTAGTGTAAAAAATTCTATATATTTTTTTTCCAGTATGATGTACTGTACATTCCTCCCAAAGCATTCAAATATAAATAACATATTATATAGATTTTAAGTTTTATTTACATTTTAAAAAACATTATTTTGAATTTATTAAGCACCCATTCTTTTCCAAATCAAACAGAAAAAAATACGTGTTGCTTTATGTTTACTTCTAGACTGGCTTTTATTGCATTTTAGCATACATATTTTTTCTGTTTGCTAAAATCTCCACAATCATGATGTACACACAATTCTATCTTTTTACAACAAAACACCTTGAGCACCTGCAAGCTGCCTCTTACATTTATTGCTGCGGAGTCAGCGAATGTTGGCCGAATGCTGAAGGTTCACGGTAAATAAAGCAGGGAATGGGAGCCCCACCGGGTGGTGGGTGGGAAGGCGGGGGTTATGAGTTTCCATGCATGGCTATGAAAAACAGCAACGACTACGTCACTCTGCAGTCTGAGAGGCTTAGTGAAGTGCCGCCTCTATCTTCAAAGTCATCCATGCTTGCTTTTTCATATTCATGACCTCATGTATAGATGTCCAATGCTGTTTCAACCACAAAACAAACCTTGTGATTAACCCACTTCTCCCCGCATTGACCCATCTTTCCTCTATCCTATCAGCCTATCACCAAATGTTACCCTTCTCTCCTTGGCGCTCTGCTTCCCGCTTTTGCAGCCTGGAATCATCCATCAAGGCAATGAGGAAATAACAGGTACTCCCTCTTACTTGGCCAAAGTGGCTGGTGTTGCTTCCTTTGCAACAGACATGAGTGATGACCTTGAGGATGGAAGGCAGGCCATATGGATGAACTCATCTGGGAGAAACAGACAGACAAAAGCAGGTTCCAGTGGAATATGTTAAGCGAGCAAGGGGATTTGGTCATCTCTGATCCGTTATCATTCCAGGGCTTTGGTTCCGTCTTTTCCAATTCACACTGGGTTTAACTTCCAAGGACTTTCTGCTTCTTCATGGATTTGGAGAGGTCCTTTTAAAACAAATAGTCAGCCTATTGAAACACGTGATTTATCAGCTGCGTGCTTTCCGACGGAATTGCTGAGTGACAAGGACTATTGTATCGTGTGTTGCTTTATAAGCAGACATTCCCTCAGCAAACAAAAGAAACAAGTCGTGCTTTTCAAAAGTCTTGTCACTTTTTGTTCTTGTGGCAGCTTTTGTTTCACCCACTGAAGAAGTTTTGAGCAGAAGTCTTTCTGCAGCCCTTTTTTAGTTTTCTTCATTCAAAACGTGCGCTGGGTTTTTGTCTCTGCTCCCACACTCCAGTCTGGATTACACACCACCTCTCTGTCTCCAAAACCTTCAAGGAGGAGGACGGGTGAAACAGAAGTCACAACTGATGCTGCTCCAGAATTCTTTTTGATATATGCAATGTACAGCTAAGAGAATACAGCTGTTTACACCGTCTAACATGAAAAAAATGCCTTAGGGTGTTGTAAAGGGTAGGCATCAGGTGTACATAAAGCATGTGTTTTGTTTGCATGTGTTTAAGACTCTTGAGCTGAAATGCATCTGGGCCTCATGAATTATTTGTGAGAGGAAACTTTATGCCAAACTCAATGTGTCTATGCAGTCGTGTGGTGGGGTGGAGGGTGGGTGAGGGTGGGGGGTCTCTCATAACGTAACCATCTGGCCAGTCTCCAACACTTAGTCATCACACAGTTGGTCCAGCCAGGTGGCTGAATATGTGGGTGACCAGGTGGCACCAGTGACTTGCCAAGACCTTTGGCTGTCTGGATCCGTGCCAGCAGATAGTACACTACAAATATTTTGTTCATTGATATTTGAGTTTTCTTGACTGTCACAGTCACCTTGACCCCATTAAACAGTCGGTCATGTTTAATAAGTGCTGCTATTCTTCTAGGTAATTAAATATCTATTGGTCGAGTGAGGAAAATACAAATGCTGAGGAACTTCTGCATTTTATGCTTTTGTCATTCATCACTGAAGTGAACACTGAGCATTTTAGTTGAAAATTTTTTAAAACAATTTCTAATGGTCATAAAAAAATATTTTTTGAATTTTACAGATGTATGTTTCATGGCAGTTTGACCCTTATTTATAATTTATATTTATATATTTTTTTCCTCTTGGGACAACGTGTATGTTGACCTGCATTCCAAAACATTGCCTTGAACTGTTATGCCACATAATTATCGTTGCTTTAAAACATCGTCAAGAACAACAAGTGAGCATATTGAAAAAGTGATATGCAAATACTTGTACTATGATGGTATAATACATATGCAAGCATGTCATACACATGATTTTGTTTGGCTTTTATTTTTACATTTATGTATTTAAACATTTGTCAATTCAGGTAAAGCGTTTGAGAACAGACTCTCATTCGTTATGCCGAGTACAAAATATATGTATCCATATGAAGGAGCTCCGTCTTCCGTAGAAAGCATTATTACAGTTGAAATGGCAATAATACAAATAATATATTATTACTCACAAAATTTTTCCATGAATCCCCAGGTACCATCAAAAGGTGGCCACATGAAGATGTGCACAACATCGCGATGACAAAGTAAAATGATTGGATGCTAGGTAAGTACTGACTAATCTTTGCCTTTTTTTTTTGTTCATGACCTTTCCTTTGCTCTTTTTAGGGTGCAAAAAAAGCCATTATTTTCAGAAACAATCAGTGTTTGGCCTTGGAAAAAAATTAAAAGCTCACCTATCCATAATGAATGTCACATTTTGAATCAGATGAGATGGGAGCACAGATAAGCAGAAGAATAATGACAGAGCAACTTTTTTTTTTCATGCACATAAAAGATTAGAGTGAATTTTTGCTCGTTATTTCTTGGATGAAATATGACTGGTAACAATATAACACTATTAGAATTGTAATGACAAATGATTTATGGTACTTTCACAAAAGAAAACAATCAGAAAAGAGTAAATTATGACATTTAACTTTAATACACCTATGGCCTCTAACAAGACAATATCTAATGCCAAGGCAATAGATAATGAAATGTTGTTAATAGGTTTGTGTTAGAGCCAGACATAGACAAGATACAAGTGGCTGGAGAGAGCTGATTGGTTGAGATGAGGAACAAGGCTGAAGAGGGTTAAAAAGGTGTGTTGCTACATTTCTAAAAAGCAAACTGTGGTCTCAATAATGACTTACTTCACAGGAGTGATACTACTGAAGTTGTTGTACTTCTGTAGCATGTTAATCCAAACAAACTTTTGCCAAAAAGGTAAGAAGGTATAACACAATCCTCTGCAAGACTGAAAGATTTCTGGTTTGTTGAGATTTCAAAACATTTCTCATGATTTTTTTTCCTTCTTCTTAGTTTGACGCTTCAGCATTATGCAGGTTAATAAAAGAGGGAACTCTTTTATGTGCATATTTTTTTCTGTTGTACTATAAATGTGCTCAAAACAGTTGTATTTTTAAATTTCAGCATCTCTACTGTTTTATTTGTACTTCAGTAAAGGAGTTGTATAATTACTCCCCGCCCCTTCCAAAATAATTTTTTAATGTGTCTTAAGTTAAGGAGAGAGTGTGAGTATTTTTGGCGGTACCTACGAGTGTGTTACTGTGGGTACTACTCTTTCTTTAGACCTATCAGCCTCAGAGCAGCTCCACAACCCCACGCCATCGCCTACCATGGCAACAGAGCTATTACCCCCCGCCATCTTGTCATGACACACCCTTCCTCTCTGCACCGCACACAGAGTCACCTCCTTGCTCAGTGAGTGAAATGCCCTAAATTAGCTTTGACCTTCTACATTTAAAAAGAGGAAACGGCACAGTGGCAGGCCTGTGTGTATGGGCGTGTGTGTAACAAAGCATACTGGTTCTCACCAGCCGGGCGGGCTTGCCAGCATTTGTGAAGATAGTGGGTGGCCCTTTTTAGATACAACAGACACAAGTGACAATGCAGTACTGTAAATAATCTCATTTCTGATGCCTTTGTACTGAACGTCGTGAATAAAAACTAATAGGCCCATTATTTTTTACAACTTCCCCCAATGACGACGCAACAAAAAAAGAGCGGTATGTCAACTGGGGTTGAGATCTTGATTGTTATGGGGAAAAAAAAAACAGGGACAGCGGTGACATGGAAGAAAGTGAAAGAGGGAGCACTGATCACAATAACGGTACAGAATTGGAGAAGTAAAATATTTCCCCATCCATGGCCTGATTCCAGAAACTGTTTAGTGTTGTCGGCTCCAAGAATGATTTGTGGCAAATGCCTTGTGCTATTGTGCCAGCCGAAGAAATACGACCTTCTGGCATTTAAAGTGGGACTGTCATCCCTATAAACATTCTAAAATAGATATTGTAATGAAAAATACATAAAACAGTATTCACTTTAATGTCTATACGAAAAAAAAAGTGAGCGGAGAACGCGTCATCCATGCACAAAGTTGCGCAATTGAGTGTCCCTCTACATCCAAGTGGTCGCCATATTAGTCGCGTCCTCTGTCGTTGATGTCATCGTCACTTCCGCCGTTGAAAACACGCAGTGCCTGCTACAATGGAAGCCGAAAAACAGATATTCGGATTTTTCCGACACCCTTTCTGACACCGAAGCTCTTTTCGAAAAGGACAACACCGCACAACCGAGTGAAGTTACCGGGGCAATATTACACTGTTTCGAGCCCTCAGTACAATATTACACAATTGTTTCGAGCCATATTTAGATGATATCCGATCACGGCCAAACCGCATCCCGTCCGATCCACTTCCGCAGCGGAGATGAGCCATCGCGGCTCATCGCAGCTGGCCGGTGTGGCTCATGACAGAGCCGAGCGGTGCTGCTTTAGGGGGGTGTTCACAGTCGAGCTGGGGCGCTTTATGCGTGCACGCGACTGAGTAACGCATTCTCGGCTGGGTTCTTCAGAGCCGCGCCCGTCGCAAAGCCCAACGTGCAGCCTTCACAGAAGCTGTGACCGCCGAACGTGGTGCCTTAGCCAGTGTGGCTGAGTTTCGGCGCCCGTGGTGGCATATAAGGACGAGGTGGAGCCGAGCTATGCTGCTTTTAGGGGTATATTCAAAGTCACAGCAGTACGCGATGAACATTATCGAGATGAGGCTGAGTGAGACATTGTTGGCTGGGCGACGTGCACATCGACACATTTCATACGCGGATCTTTTGTTACGTTATGAGAGAGACCGATTACGTGATCGGCCCCAAACTATTGTTTTTTAGTAGCTGTATACACACCTACCTGTTATTTGGAACCCACGAAGCTCTCGTCCTCTGCACCCATGCAATCCATTTTTCACAACAAACAGGGTCTCTTTCAAACTTATGAAGGGTAATTCCATTCTCCCGAGTATTCAAGCAATGTCCAGCAATGCAATCAGCCGGCATTTTGGCTAACACGAAGGAACAACGAGCTACCTCCCCGGAGGTAAAAATAATGGAAACAAACGAGTCCATGAAGGGGGTCCCGCTGTCCTTTACGTCACTTCCTGCTTCTTCTCGAAAAGAAATCCCTGAGAGGATTTTCATGGCGGGAGTTACAAAAAGCTGTACACGTCAAAATCATGTTTTGTGGTGAAAAAACACATGGGACCATATTGGCTGTGGGGTTTTCATTAATAATATACCAAAAATTATCTGTTTGACGACACTTGACCTTTCAGGAAAAAGGTTTCATGTAGAAAAACACATTCAGGTATGGTGTATATTTTCAGTTCCCATTAAAATGATTTAGCATCTTTTTGTTTGTCAGTTCAAAACGGTTATCAAAGCAATGTGAACACTTTTCCAAAGCCCTTCCAGTTTTTTTCTTCTCAGTTAAGGCAAAACTAGTTTGTGCGCAGAGTATTTTTTTTTTTTTGCTGTGCATTTATTAAAATGTGGATTGTATGTTATCAATAAAACAAAATAAGATTCATTTTTACCTTTGTACATAAGTACATACAAATTCTGTACTTTTTTTTTTAGTTCAGTAAAGCAATAAAACTTGTACTTGCAAGTGATTCCCCCCCACACACACACACAAATGTCAACACTTCTATTGAGAATAAGTACTAAATGTGAGTACTTTTGCTACCCCTGGTAGTAAAGCACAATCAATAGTGTACAGGAAAAGAACAAAAATGCCTGCACTTCGAGCTTTGTGAGGGTTATAAATATGTAAAACAAGTTCAAATAGACGTATAAAGTTCACACCAGGTGGTAGCAAGTCATCAGGTGTGTCGTGCAACCGCTTCAACATGAGCATGAATGCACATAATACATTTACTTATGTATATATATATATATATATATATATATATATATATAATATACATACAAGGGGAACACTTACAGTGTACAATTACACCACAATTTACTATATTCATCAAGACATATGTGTGATAGTGTTTCTCTATAAAGGCGCTCACTAGTGCATAAGTTACATGATTTGTTGTCCTGAGACTGATTGCCCTCATCCAAGAAAAGCAGTTTCTCACGGTGCGTTTAGTGATTGATGCACTGTTTATTGCACCAGCCTCTGTGGCAATCGTCTATTCAAGCTCCAAGGTGCACGTGTTTTAAAAAAAATAAATAAATAAAAAAAAAATCCATGGTGGTGCCCTGCAGTGCAGTAGCATGTGCGCCTGCTCCTTGTCCCTCTCTCGGATGTTGTAGGTGTTGGTGTGCTACACTCCCTGTGTCACGATAACCGAGCCTGACAGGTGCTTCTCCTCATTATTCAAATAGGCCTTCACGACTGTGAGAGGGAGCCACAGAAGATGCTGCTTTCATCCTATAGCTCATATGCATGCTCGGTGCTCTCTGCCCGACATTACAGTGACATTTACAATGAAAAATCACCCTCGTATCATTCGCCATCATATTCCCGCACGTAAGCTAAATGTATTGATCTATAAATATCACATCTATCCTGCTTAGCAGACCTTACACGCAACAGTTCCCAAACAACGGGAGATAGATGAACGTCCATTAAAGTAGTTAGCTGGCTCGCTTTGAGGAGCCAACCTGGGCAAATTGACTTCTAATATATACCCTTGAGAGTGTAATCACTTTGACCCACTAATGGCCTTTTCGCCGGGGTGATGGCATCCTGAGATTTGAGGTAAAATAAGTACAATTAGACTCAATTGCCGTCATTATATGTGAGAGGGAGGAGGGGGAAAAACCCACACAAAACAAACCATGTGACATTCGTTATGTGAACAACAATGGATTTTGATTAAATCAAAACAGGTGGTGCCTGCTGGTAAAAGCTTTTTTTTTTCCAAATGTGTTGCTTCATCTTTGAGTTGGATTGGTTGCATTTTAACCTCGAGGGCGGAATATCTTCTTAAAATAGATTACTTACACAACACCGAACACTTAACTTGTTTTTCTTTTGTTTTATATTCTGATACATACAGTCTTGGAGTATCTGCAAAGTTGACGCCATCGATTGGCAAGAAAAACATCCAAGAGAACGCTGACCTCTGACAACTTTAAACTTTTCAGAAAAGTGAAGAAAGATGTTGAATTTGCTAATTACCCTTAATTTATTATGTTCTGTGTTTATTCACATCTGTTATGGATTTAAGAAATCAATTCAATTTTTTTTAAATTGTTTTCATGTTTTGCATGGTTTACTTGTGTGTTTTGTGGTAGTTGTAGTTGTAGTGCTAAAGTGCTTTGTGTGTATTTTAGGCTGCTACTTCCTGGTTTATGGTGGATGATGTAGAGAAGACATCGTATGATTTTTCATTCTATGGAAGGAGAAATGGTTTTCTCATCTCACATCCAATGTTTAAAAACCACAAAATGTATTTCTTTAGCAAAAGAGAAAACAATAATAAAACACTATATTTATTTATGAGCAAGATGACAATGTGCTGGTCCAAGGAGAACGACGTAAGTAGGACTGCCCTGTGTGCTCTGGCTGGGAGGAGTGATTCCATTGTAACGCATGAACAAAAAACAAAAGGAAAATCCATTTGTAGCCAGATTCACACGAACTTCTGCAATTATGTCACGTCTTTAGACAGCTATGAGGAACTCGCCTGCAGAGGTTTTACCTCACCCTACATGCAAACTAGCCAACCCCCCCCGCCCCCCCCACACACAACCCCCCCTAACCAACAAAGGACAGCATGATAAAAATTTTGATTCTGATGTACTTAGAATTATACGTGCGCTGCTTAGGAATACCACGGGCAGTCTGGAACTGGTCGCGTTCAAAACACACATGCCTTAGTCATAGCCTCTGTATGAGAGGGGGCGCTATCGAGCCATCAAATCAACAAAAAACCCACCTGAACAAGTGGATTCATCCGAGTGTAATTGCAAACCATTATGTGATCGGCATGTCTAAATCACGACTCTGAGGTTTTTTTTTTTTTTTTTAAATCTCGTTTCTGCCATTCCTGTGTTGAGTTTGCATGTTCTCCCTCTGCTGGCATGAGGTTTCTCCTTGCATATTCAAAAACTGGTCAATAGGTCAATTCTCCTTCTCCTTTTCCTGTCGGCTTGTCCCGTTAGGGGTCGCAACAGTGTGTCATCTTTTTCCATCTCGGCCTATCTCGTGCATCTTCCTCTCACACCCATTGTCCGCATGTCCTCCCTCACAACATCCATAAACCTTCTCTTTGGTCTTCCTTTCGCTCTTTTGCCTGGGAGCTCCATCCTCAACATCATTCTACCAATATACTCACTCTCTCGTCTTTGAACATCTCCAAACCATCTAAGTCTGCTATCTCCAACCTTGTCTCCAAAACATCCAACTTTTGCTGTCCCTCTAATGAGCTTATTTCTAATCCTATCCAACCTGTTCACTCCAAGAGAGAACCTCAGAATCTTCACTTCTGCTACCTCCAGCTCTGCTTCCTGTTGTTTCTTCGGTGCCACCGTCTCTAATCCGTACATCATGGCCGGCCTCACCACTGTTTTATAAACTTTGCCCTTCATCCTAGCGGATACTCTTCTGTCACATAGAACACCAGACACATTCCGCCAGCTGATCCAACCTGCTTGGACCCAGTTCTTCACTTCCTTACTACACTCCCCATTGCTCTGTATTGTTGACCCCAAGTATTTGAAGTTGTCCACCTTTGCCATCTCTTCTGAAGCTTCACTCCTCCTCCTCCGACCCTCACATTCATACACATATATTCTGTTTTACTTCAACTAATCTTCATTCCTGTCCTTTCCAGTGTGTGCCTCCATCTTTCTAATTATTTCTCCGCCTGATCCCTGCTTTCACTGCAGATCACAATATCATCTGCAGACATCATAGTCCAAGGAGATTCCAGTCTAACCTCATCTGTCAGCCTATCCATTACTACCGCAAACAGTGAGGGGCTCAGTGCGGGTCCCTGATGCAGTCCCACCTCCACCTTAAATGCTTCTAACACACCAACGCCTCACCTCACCGCTGTCCTGTACTATTCTAACATATTTTTCCGCCACACCAGACTTGTTAGGTAAATTGAAGACACTTAATCATGGGTCAGGAACCTTTTCGACTGAGAGAGCCATAAAAGCCAAATATTTTAAAATGTAATTTCAAAAGAGCCGTACAGTGTTTTAAAAACTAAGTACACGTGTATTTGCGCATTTATGTAAGACCAACACTTTTAGAGTACAATAAGTGTCAGAACGATTTTAAATAACATCTTTACGCTTTTGCTAGCCAATGATGACAAAAGTACTTTTTAGCATTAATGCGACTTCTGGTGTGGCACGGTTTTGCTGATGGCTTTGAAGTCTGTTTCATATGTTTCATGCAAGCGTTGAGACTTCATCCGATCACCGTGAAAGTAATTCAATTTGATTTGCCATCATGATGGTACGATGGTGAACAGTTCTTGCGGACAAAGGCATGTCTTTTATTTGTTTGATTATCTTATCTTTATGCAAAGTTGTCAAAATGTTTATTAACAACAACAAGTACGAAAGCTTTGGCATACTCCCCATCTATGAATTTAGACACACAACAGAGCCATCTCTTCACAAAGGCTGTCCATTCTTGCTGAAAACTTCAATACTAATCTTTTTTTTCTTTGAGTAACCTTTGTCAAAAGCATTTCTAGTTAATGGTTCCGACCCGATCGGCGTTCAACCCTTCTGCGCCTGTAAAGATCGACTGCCACATTAAACTATGGCAAACCCACTAGAACAAACTGTCTCTGCGTCATTTGCGTTGCCTGCACGACAGAAATCACATGTACAGTATGTTGTGATGAGGGCTCTGCGAGGCATATGCAACCACCAAAAGAGTCAGGTGTGCCTTGCAAGCCATAGGTTCCCGACCCCTGCACTAAATTGTTCATCAGTTGATTTAAAAGTGCGTGTGAATGGTACAAAGAAGGGCTGAGCCCTGTGGCTGACAACCAGAATACAAAAAAGAATAATGGAAAAATGGATACACTGATTGACTTAACATTATTGTTTATACAAAGCAGATTGAGTCCAAAGGAAATAAGCATAACATAACAATCCCTCTCGTCTTCTTCTTCTGGCATTCATTCTTTTTTGTTAGTTTTCACAGTGCCCTTTGAGACATGTTCCATAAGATGAAGACAGAGTCAAAGGACCCTAGTGAGGTGGTACCTAGAGATAGATAGATAGATAGATAGATATAGATAGATAGATAGATAGATAGATAGATAGATAGATATAGATAGATAGATAGATAGATAGATAGATAGATAGATAGATAGATAGATAAGATACCCTAGCTTCTTCACCATTACATCATCATGTAATTTATGTATTGCTAATGATTGCAGTATATACAAACGTTTGGCAGGATGATGAAATGTGTTCTAGAACAACTCTACATGCACTAAGAATATACAAATGAATTCATTCACTGCTTCAAAGCATCTAAAATGCAGTGTAAATATTGTAACAGTTGTTGCGGCAGTATGGAATTTGTTGCCTGATTGCAGAACAAGTAGATATTTTATTATTATTAAAGTAGAGCAAAGCTTGTGTGGAATTCAGTGAGGAGAAAAATATCAAAGGGTTGTACTGTAATTCATTTATCACGTCTTTTTGTGAGGCGAAAAGCAAGGCATGCAAGAAAACTTTACGCTTGGCTGAGACGCTTATTGTGTTTGATCTCAGTAATTCATTTTGCAGAAGGAAAGTCTTTTTATTTGCCTTTGTGTTTGCATGTGTTTTTGTCAGGGTTGTGAAGGTCGGTCACACTGTCTGTGCTTTGTGTGTCACGCTGCGGTGTACATGTAGTGTGACACTTGTTTTCTCCAGGGATGTTCTCTCTTTTCTTTTTTTTCATCTGCATGTCTCGCACTCTGCTGCTGCTCCTTCCTCAGAGAGAGAGCCAGAGCTGTTGGTCTTTTCATCATGAGCCCCTAAAACATAATTAATATGTCACTGGGTATGCATGAAAATGCCAGCACGCGGCTGGTCAGTATGACAAATTTGAAGTCTACAAATAGTTTACTCAACCTTTCCTGACTCAAACAAACATATTATCAAAAGCAGGATTTTCCCACGTTGGGATATGATTTTAGGTTTTGGAATGGCAACCTCTTTAGATCAGACTTAATCCATTCCGGCACGCTATTGTAAAAGTCTAATGACTCACCGATTAAAGAAAGCTGCTCAAATGTTGATTTAGCCACACAGGCCCTTTCAAAGCTCCACCTCATTTTTACGGCAGATGCTGAAGATAAGCTTGTCTGATTCGTAATACCGTTCCTCATCCACCGACAATCTTCTGGCTGTATTCTTGCATGTGTGTCAGACGTAAAACGTTGCACACCTTTCTGGATGTGCAGCTTCTCCCGTCGACTTAAGTCAGTCACTGCAGATAGGGCAACACATTTTGGGTGAAGCAATTCTAAAAGTCTGGCATTCCTTGTCAAATCGGGCCCCTCTGAAATTCTCCCTTCAATCTAAGCACTTTTCCTCTTGAGCCCTTCAAAGGCTGGACTGAGTAGAAGGTGAAACATCAAATTGCACTTAAAGTTTGGATGCAGATAAAATATATTCTACGTGGATTCATAATGTCAAAGATTGTTGTCAAATGTTTTTAAACTGCCACTCTTTTGTTAAATTATGGGGGGTTTTGGGTTTGTTTGTTTTTTTTACTGTTGCCACACACCTAATACATTCACTTGAAGTCTCATCTCTCTCGCCAGACTAATCATCCAAATGATTTACTGGCACTTAGTAAAGTAACGACCTAACTAATTTCAATATTCTCATGTGCTCTTTCTCTTTTGCTGATTTTTTTTTTTTTAATGACATTCAGGAGTCTCAGGAAAAATAGATACTCCTAGATTTTCACACAGCCTCACTTGTCAGTGAATTCTGTGTTTACGTGCGATGGGTGTGTCAAGATGTCTGGACAGGAGAATGAAAAGTGCGAACGTTCAGCTGCTTAAAGACGAACTCATGTGTGAACAAAAAAATATGGCGTGCTCAACATCTAAAATGTTCAATGCCACATAAAACATCAAAGGAAAGCCCATCTTTCTTAATTTTATTGACTGAATTATGTACATACACTACATGGTCCAAGATCCATCCATCCATTTTCTCTACAGCTTATCGTCATCGGGGGGTCACAGGTAGGCTGGAGACTATCCCAGCTGACTTGGAGTAGACGCCAGCCAATAACGGTGCATATGCAAATATAGACAAACAAGCATTACACTCACATTTACCCCTAAGGATGATTTAGAGTAACTAAACTAACATGAATTTGTTTCGGTATGGTATGTGGGAGGAAATCTATCAAAATCTCCACACAGATAGAACAGAGTCCGGATCCAAATTAGTGACGTCTGAACTGTGAGGCGGTTGTACTAACCAGGAGCATACCATGCCACCTGTGGTCCAAGAATACTCCCCCACTACAACCCATTCCAAAAAAACACAAGAATCACTTTTGATTTCCACTGCCAACATGGTATTGGTATCGAATGTGGGTAGTATTTTTAGTGTGCTGTGTAATGTTCTGGAATCGCACTACACGAGTATTTCTTTTTTTTTTTTTTTACGTTTCAGAATACAGGAGAAGGTAATGGAAGCTTCCTTAGACAATCCTGCATGCCTCAGTCAATATTCACTTCTGCGCCTCAAGCTACCGCATTTTTAAAAGCAACTGCGAGGATTTGAGCCAGTTCCAGGGGAAGTGAGTAACATTCTCCTTTTTTAATGTCTGTGAGCTTACCTGTTGTTTCTTTATTTCTCTGAATCTTTGGACCTTTTCTCCTGCCCACATAATGTATGTGAAGACAGCGCTCATTTCGCTGCAAGTCACACAGATCAAGTCAAGACCCTCAGGCAGCCTCATCATCTCAGCACTCACATCTTACTGCTGGCTTCTAGCACTGCATGAGCTTTTTTTTTACCTTCTGTCTTCAAGTCAACTATGCAGTTGTCTATTTTAAATAATCTTTTATTGCCTCTCGCCACATGAATCTGTTCATCGTGGTTTTAAATAAGTTGTTCCTGTTTTCTTTCTTTCTGATTTCTAGCCTTTCAGCTGAGTTATCTAATAATAAGAATAAAAATAGTCAGCATCTTCCTCATCATCACGAGCAGCAGGATGTTGAAGGTTGTGCAAAAACAAGTTTAGTCTAAACACTGAGAGGAGACTCTCAATAAAATTAAAAAAATAGTCTATGAGTAAGTCATTAGACAAGCCATGATGCATGGATTGGAAGCAGCATCACCTAAGAAAGTAATTTTTTTCTCATTATTTATAGAAAATCTCTATTGACAAATGGCATTTAACAACATAGAAACATTGATACAACAGTAAAAGAAGAATAAGAAGTGGATACCAAAGCATCATTGATAGATAAAGGAACAAGTAAAAAGTTTAGCATTTTCATCTCTGCTGGTAAAAAGGGAAAAGTGGGCAAGAAGGACAAGGAAGGAAGGTCAAGTCTTTCCTGGAATGTTTCCTGGGGACAAAGCAAAGCCAAATTCTCCAATACATGATGATTCCCAACAAATCGTTTATGTAGATGTATATATGTATTTTTTTTTAATTTTGTCCAATCAGGATTCACCCTGTTGCCACGTCAATCGAATCACCCGATTTCGTCTGGTTAAATTGACTCAATAATATTATTATATTTGTACCTAAAATGAGCCATGCATCAGTTGCATACAAAGCCCATGCGTTCAAAGAACTAAACCAAGAAAAAAATCAATATCACTACAAAAACAAAAAACAAAACAAACCCTCAAAGGATATTTAGTGTAAATCACTGTTCTATATGTTTTACTGTTGCCTGACAGTCAAAAGTTGTCAGCAGTGCTCGGCTTCACTTTGACAGGTGCCACACATCACATCCTTATGTTCACATCCACAACGATACGTTATGACAAACATTATGAAAATCTTCAAGGTATTCTAAAATTCAGTGAGGCCAAAATTCTGATTGCCTTCCTTATGAAGTTTTCTAAACTGATGATTGATGTAAATATGGTGATGCCACTTAAGACATTGATTTTGTCCTGCTGGACTTTTGTACACTTTACAGGTCCCACTGATTATTTATATTACTATTTTATCTACAGTGTGTGTCCCCCACCCTCCCCCCCACAGTTGGACACCTGGAACACATTTCAATCTCTTGAATGGTCGACATGGAATTGCCTTTCAGTGAAACAAAATTATTTGAACAGGAAGAACATCATTTCAGATCATTTTTACCTTCCAAATCATTTCACTGTGTTCTAATAAACAGCCCGAGGCAAAGAAGAATTGGCTGAATACGCTTAATTTTGTCTCGTGCTCCTATTCTTAATGGCTTTTACTGTGTCATGCTGGTATATTCGCACTGTTTCCGCAGCTGCTCCTGATTTCCAAGCCCCACAGTGGAACTTAATGCTCAGTGTTAAAGGGTACACGCACCACATGAAGAAAATCACGTTCAGGTATTCTGTCATGGGTTCAGGACCTCGGACAGAACCCTAGTACGTCGATGATGGAGAGCTGTCCAGGGTCCCAATTTTACCCACATCCTTGTATTCCTCAATACACTACTGGACTTCCATTCTCACAGTATACAGTCTAATCTTAAGGAGCCCGAGGCAACCCCTGGGGCAATTTGCACAATGTCAATGCGCTGACATTTTCTGGTGGACTACATCAGCTCATGAGTGTTTAATGAAGAATGGGGGAAAAAAACAACTCCCACAACCATTGTTATTTTCTCAAATTGAGATATTTGTACGAGGATCACAATTGTTTTATTCCTTAACCTGCCAGTTAGTATACATAAAGAAGACACACTACCAATAAGACTACCAATGTCACTCCAGTCATGTGTCCTGTGCTGTCCTGCTCCCGCCACAGAGTGCTAGAGCCTTTGGGCAAAAAGTGGCCTGACCATCCTGGACTGGCGACCAGTCAAACTCAGAGCAACATCAAATTCTACAGTTGTTTTCATTAGTGAAGCAGACTTACTTTATTATTTTTTATTTACACCATTTTAAAACAGTTCCCAAGTTTTTAATAATGTGTGTGAGATTATTTTTTCAAAGTATCTCATGGATCAAGAATCATAATACATTTTATGCATCGAATTGGCCCCTCCGTGGATATTGCGCAATCCGCGTCACTGACCAATCAGAGGCCAGAGATCTGGATAAACCACGCCCCTTTTTGCTCCCGCCATTTTCTCTGACAACATTGAATGGCCCAGTATAGGTTTTGTTAGCGTTTTATCGCGTATTTGGGTTCTTTAACAATAGATATGATTAAGAGGTGTAGTCACGGACCCTTTCCAAAACCGAAGACCCAGTACGAAAAATGCCTTCGATGGATCAAACCTTGTGGAAGACCGCATCATCAACTAAATCCATCTAATATCAACCGGAACAGATATGTTTGCACAAAGGTATGCCTTATATTTGATTTTCAATACATGTCTCGTATAAATGAATTCGAAGTTCTTCGCTAGCATAACATTGCTACGTGTGAACGATTGACACACTTATTCTTCGTTGAGAGATATTTAGTGATGATCCGACTGCACAAACGTGTCGCTTTCTTGCCGGCTCGCAGCCAAAGCTTAACTAGACTGTGTTTGCACGAAGATATGCCCTATATTTGATTTTCAATACACGTCTCGTATAAATGAATGAGACGTTCTTCGCTAGCATAACATTGCTACGTGTGAACGATTGACACTCTTATTCTTTGTTGAGCGATATTTACCGATGATCGGACTGCACAAACGTGTCGCTTTCTTGCCGGCTCGCGGCTGAAGCTTAACCAGACTGTGTTTGCACGAAGTTATGCCCTATATTTGATTTTCAATACACGTCTCGTATAAATGAATGAGATGTTCTTTGCTAGCATAACATTGCTAAGTGTGAACGATTGACACACTTATTCTTTGTTGAGCGATATTTAGCGATGATCGGACTGCACAAACGTGTCGCTTTCTTGCCGGCTCGCGGCCGAAGCTTAACCAGACTGTGTTTGCCTGAAGATATGCCCGATATTTGATTTTTAATACACGTCTAGTATAAATGAATGAGACGTTCTTCGCTAGCATAACATTGCTACGTGTGAATGATTGAATGAAATCAGAAGCATGGCGTCTCTCTCAGTTATGAATGTATTGTATTTAGAAACTATAATATATCGTTGATTTGAATGAAATCAGAAGCATGGCGTCTGTCTCAGTTAAGAATGTAACTTCAGGTTGCATCACCATAGCAACCAGGGGTGGATCTTGGAAACAACACAGCAGTCTCTTTTTACTTCCCTTTTGGATTTGACATAAAAGAGGTGGGGTTGCATCCATGGCATGTGTGGATGTTTCTGCATGTCATTCCTTCAGACGATGTGATTGAGCCACTTCCTGAATGTGAAACTTAACTGGCCCATTTTTGCTCGTCAACCCATGGGTGGAGAAACCCGGTGTGACACACTGATTTTGTAAATTAGCCTCATTGTTTTATGGGGTAAAAGTGCGGCTAGCTTGGAGATACAGTTTAAGAAATAAAATATTTACACGCTTGATGGGTGGTCAAACACTCTAAAGAACTATTTCTTTATTAAAAGGCAAATAATGTATAAAATGGACCCATTTGTATATTAAAAGGAAAATAATGTATAAAATGACCCCTTTAAAGCATTGGGTTTTTTTTTCCATTTATACTGTTCCAAATTGCTCTACATGGGTCATTTTCATATAATTTGATCAATAACAGTGAACACATCCCCAAAGCATTGCCTTTTGAGGATCAATATTTTTTACTCATCAACTGTTATTGACAGTTGTTATAGTATAGATAAAACTAAATAATTGTTGGTGAGATATGAATGACTATGGAAGAATTCATGAACATGTCGAAACTATTATGTCTCTTTGTGTAAAGACAAAATCAGGATGGGTTTAACGAGTAGTTCAGATCCTTTATCCACGCATATCGTCAGAGTTAAATTGGGCAACACAATTTTTATGAAGCTGTTTATGTCTTTCCCGTGATGAGTTTTAATTTTACTGCGATACAAGAAGTGTAGTTAACCATTTGCTCTGTCAATAACGATTGCCTTGACTATGACGTCCCAAGATTGTAATCAAGTTTTTAGAAAACAGGGCTCCAAACATACATATTTACCCATATGAAACCGAGGCGACATGAAAAGAAATAGATACATTAAAAAAAATCTTCACAATTGGCTTCACCGTTACTAATTAAATTACTGTATAAGAACCTGGCCCATATGGTGACTATAATGCTTTAGTACTGAGCACCCCTAAAGTTCAGATGTGATTAGTCCCTGTATAAGTAATGGGCGAGTTTTACAGGTCAATATATAGTATTTTATTTGAGGATGGTTCTCTTTTTCTGAGGGTTCTGGAGAACCGGCGGTCCTTCCTTCTCCACCTCAGAGCGTAGAAGGCGTGTCAGACCAGAATCGAAGCGCAGAGGAGCGATGCATGTCCCATCGCGCACACGGACTGAGAGATGCGCGCTCACTGAGACCGGAGGAGGCGGAGGAGGAAGAGGACCGAGGGAGAGGACCATTCCTTTCATCGCGCTCACTTCTTTCACGATAACCTACACGCCCGCACCCGCATCGGCATTTCTTGAAACAATCCAACACTGAGGACGTTTCCGGATGGACTTTTGCCCTGGATTGTTTTCGTTTTCACAATTTTACGCACGCCCATTTTCACCCGAAGCTCTTCGTCTCCCTTAGGCGTGGAAAGGTAGGCGCATCGCAACACTGTTATTTATTACTATAACTGTTCTTATTATTCATATTATTTAATGTTCATCTGCTCGTCAACGTCACTGTGTCGATCAATTGTGAAGTTTTTGGGTTACATAATTCTAATCCTGTGAATTTGATGACCTGGATCCAAGTGTTTTGGTTGAGCGCACGCATCTTTTTGTCACACAAAGCCAGCAATTTGCTGAAACACGCTAGCACGCGAACACGCACGCACACACATTCGTACAGCCGCGCGCGCGCAAATGTGACTTACTCAAAGTGGTTTCCGGACAAATACCGAGTTAGTGACTGTCGATCAAGTGGAAAGTTTCCGCTGTTTATTATCACCTAAACTAAACAGAGGATGACGACATTGACGATTTTTTTTAATAGTAAGAAACACTCGCTCGCACACAGTTTACAATCCATTAAATCCCCCGATTCACCACCGACGTGCTGAAAGGGGAGCTGCTTGCCAAATGTCTCTCTTGCTCTTCAGATACTGATTACATACGATATCTCCTCCTTTTTAATCGCTCCTCATTCGATCTAAAATCTCACTTTTGAATGCACGCAGCACAGTCGCGTTATGTGCTCTTTTAGAGGGATGCGTGACTGATATAAAGTTTAGCCTGACATCATGCAACTTATACTATGCGAACCATATAGCTCTGAATGTAATGCCCATTTCCTTAAAAGAGCATAGTGAGGTATAGCAAGAGCTCTATCGTATTATTATTATTAGTAGCAGTATTAGTAGTAGTATTATTTACAATCACAGCACTGTAATGGTCAAGATTGAAATAAGGAAGTCATGTATCCACTTAAAATGCGATTTTGTGACACCATTTTCCATCATACTGAGAGGTGTTTTTCATCCATCCTTTTAACCTTATTTTAGCTACAATAAAAGGACAAAATATTACAAAACCACCTCACTATAAAGTACCATTGAACTGCTATCAAATCATATGATACAATTGACTTGACTGCATCAGAATTGAATCAACCGCAAAAATGAAAATAAAATAATGGATGCCCCCCTTGCTGGACCTCAGTATGTTTTATCAGGAGTAGTCAAAGTAGCCAGTGATGTGTTGAATGAAATAGGACCTTCTGGCCAAAGCTCGCGATGGACAGTGGAAGAGGTGCGGGGGGCAAGGGGTGGTGAGGGGAAGGGAATTTGCTCGAGAGGTCTCCAGTGGGTCTCCAATGGCGTCTTGGCTGTATCACAGTACATGTCAAAAATATGCACCGACGCTTGATGCATCAATGCATCATTCATGACTGGCCAGTGACAGTATCCGTTGCGAGCCAGCTCTTATCTTTCTCTATTTAATAATTCAACCACTGTTTAAAAATGCCCCTATTCTAATTGTATACCATAGTGACTTCAGTGTTGACCTTTTAAACAAGCTTTTTTTTTTTTTTAATAAGATGTGGGAAACGTACTTTGGCTGTTTTGTGGCTGTTCCAGCCCAGAATTCGAGCTGCCGAGGATGCTGTCAGGCTTATGCTTGACTGAAGGGCATTTCTTTTTTTTTTTTTTTAGACCAGGCCTATGGGGAGAAAGTGTCAGTGAAATTTTCACTGTGAAATTTATGTCACCACGTAAGCCTCATTTAACTTCGCCTGGAGGCCAGCTATACAAAATAGTGCTGCATTAGAGAGCCCTTTGAATGTGTCAAATGTCACATAATGTAGCAGACCACCACAGGCCCATTTAAAAGGGTTAACAAAGAGATTTCTAGTACTTAATTCAACTGCAAGGACAAACTATTATCATCAGCAGCTCCGTTGAATGGGACATCTGATGCCTCACTTAGGGATACAATAAGTTAATTGAATAAAGGCCTGAGCCAATTTTCATAGAAACGTGGCATCTTGGGTTTCATGGGTAAATGAATCATATCCGATTGTAGGGCTGCACAGCACGCCTGTGGTCAGTGGCTTGGATTGACACAGCTGTGTTTGGGGTTATTTCCTCTCTGCGCAACCTTTTAACTTACGTGTTGTGTCTGCAAACTACCTTTAAGACAGAGACAACGATCGAGCCAGTCGACCTGCTGTTGTCGGGGAAACGCACACGTCCACCTGCAGATGTACACACTCACACAGGTGCCCAGACAATACATTCGCATACGTATCAGTTACTCAAATTCAATAGCTTGCAGCAAGATTAACTATTCAGAGCAGGTGGTTAAAGGGTCTATTGTGTTGCACGGTCCTGCGATCACCATCGGGCACAGCGATTATGTGCCAGAGGAAGTGCACAGGCAGAGATCTGAAGAAGAATGTATGCATTTTCTTTTTTTTTTTTTTTGTCATGTAAATAATTTTGAGCTGTGCAACTAAACAGCTGTGAGTGAAGCAAGAGCAGCTTTAACCATTCTGTCGCATTGCCAGGCATCTAATGGAAACAGCAATGACTGCATGACAGAAAATTCCACAAAATGTCAATAGTGATGGGATTTGAATATATAAATTGCACCATCCTAAAATCTGCTGTGAATGGCTTATTATGATTTTAATTCTTCAAAGGCATGCAAATGAGAGTGGTACCGGATAATTAGTCGTATTTACCAGGATTCGAGCAGGCCTTCAGTGACAGTAGGCAAATGGTTGAGGCTTCACTACAGTAAATGTTAACCACTAACAGAACTACAGAACCAGTCTTCGTATATTTTGAATCCAAGTCCTCTAGTATATTTCGACGCTGCCTTTCCTATAATGTCAGTGAATCAGCAAATGTTTTTCTCTGCTCGGTTGCGCAATGTCACATTTTATGTTTTACTACAGCAAACTAGGTTCCTCAGCCATACCGTGACTGCCATGGAAATTGTTTTGATAGTTTGAAAACTCTGTTCTGGCAGTCACAGCCATGTTGTGCCACATACCTCCCGTTTTGTGGGCAAAAATGTGATGGCTGTGGCCACCAAGAACAGAGTGCAAATGTAGAATTATCTTATGTATATGAAAACGTATTTTTGTAAAATGGTTTGAGAAAACACGTGGAGCAGAAATCTCCCACTAGCAGAGGAGATTTCTGTTATGTGCAATATGCACTGCCCCACAAGTTAGCACAACCCAGAACCAAAACAAAAGCAATCTGGATAAAGGTGAACTTGACAATGGAGCCAACAATTTCCATCCAGAAGCACCAAAATGATACTGAAATGACGTGTGAATTGCTGAAAACAAGCATGTCAGCAATTAAAATGAATATATTTTTTCTCTTCTCCTGCCTTGCCTCCAAGTATATAAAGGGGATTGTCTAATACAGGCAAACGACACAAGCCTTGTTGGTTGTTAAGTATACTGTAGTATTTTCCATGGGCTACTAAATAAGAGACAATGGGCCGCAAATGCCACCCTGGCTCCAGTTTGCCCACCACTTTTATAGAACCACGTTTCTTACATCCATTTATTACATTGTACAAAAATGACAATCACAGCCAAAATAAACTGTGAACACTATTGTTTTTAGATGAGCTGTATTTGTTGTAGCACCACTACTGTATGCTAAACGGAGTACATGTATGGTTTTATGAAGTTGTATCGCTTTGTTGTGAATTTCTCTGACTAAAACTATTTTCTCACTCCCTCTTTTCATTCTGTCATAGTTCCGTTAAAGGCCTGGCTGACAATGAAGATCAAACCATGGGGCTTGGACCAACAATGAACATTATGTGCTTCCATCCAGGCAGTCGCTGCAAATAAAATACCCAAGATGCACCTCTGAATCACTGATCATTGTGGCACAGCCACTTGATGCGGGGATTAGATATTTTTATCTTTGCTTAGATTCATCTGGAAGCCTAAATTGTATCTATTGTCGACATTTGATCTCCATCGGAGATTAAAAAAAATGATCATGATGCAATGTGGAATATAAAATAAATCAGATGTCCTAATCAAATATTTTTGGCACTATCAAAGAAACTTTAAATTCCCATCACTTCCCCGTGCGTTCTGTTACTCTTTACAATGAATCCAAACATCCCCCCTGGGAAAGTTCTCCTCCTTCTAAGTACTGCCATGGCCCTGAGTGCGGGATTAGAGTTTACTGGCTCAGATGGTCAGTGGGCTCGATACCTGCGCTGGGATGCCAGCTCGAGAAGTGACCTGACTTTCCAGTTCAAGACATCCCAACCAGAAGGCCTCATGCTCTATTTTGACGACGGCGGATACTGCGACTTCTTACTCCTCACCGTGTCTGAGGGCAGGATGCAGCTTCGCTTCAGCATCGACTGTGCCGAAACCACCATTACGTCCGACAAGATGGTCAACGACAGCCGCTGGCACTTTGCCGCTATCAACAGGCACAATTTGCAGAGTGGCCTGGCCGTGGACGGTCAGACCAAGACTGCAGAGGTGCGGCCTCAGCGACAGTTTATGAAGATCGTCAGCGACCTATTCCTCGGGGGGCTCCCAGGAGACATACGGACGTCTGCCATCACCTTGCCCTCGGTCCGTGAGCTCCCACCCTTCAAGGGGATCATCACCGACCTTATCTATGGGAGTAAACTGCCCACACTCATCAACAGTCAGAAAGTACGCTTAGAAATGTTAGGCCTTTGCACAGAAAACCCCTGTGAAAATGGTGGCATCTGCTCACTGGCGGATGGAGAAATGTATTGTGACTGCTCTAGAACTGGATTTGTGGGGCGGTACTGCACTGAAGGTAAGAAAACTTTTCCCCTCCCTGACCGGACTGTGATGTGTAGAACACTGATTAAGATCTTTATTTAAGTGCTGTTCAACAAAATGCATCATCTGGATTTAAACCCTTAAATACCTTTGCTGTCCATTTAAAAGCATGTCTGAGGTTTTTCTTAAAAAAAAAAAAAAAAAATCAATATTTTTCAAACAATCTAAATGAGGAAATTGTTAGCATAATGAGACCTTAAATGTACACTGACTGCCGTGTTATGAGTTTTCAGTATGATTATAATGTTATTTACTCATCAAGGATGAGGTGACAAAAGGACTCACATACTTGTGTCCAAAGTTGAAGTGGTGATTCAACTCATTGACATTAGTAAAAGCTAAGTAAATTTTAAAAAAACCTAACTGTTTACTATCATTAATAATACAATACACTGGCCTTGATAATTTGTCACAATGGGACAAAAACAAAACCTTCTCTATACACACACCAAAAAAAAAAAAATAGTACCTAGTGGTGTCTTTCTTCTATCAATATTTTCTGGTACTGAGAAGAAAAAAAAAACAAATTTATGAAAAGGTACAAGTTGTCAGGAAAATAAACCTCAAGCAAAGTACAGATACCTGAAAATTCCACCTCAGCACAATAACGAAATATTTATACTTACCTACTTCCGACCATTGCTTGTTAAACAAATACATCAATCAGTCGAGAGTAAAGTGTTTAAACACTAAACAAAGTAGTCATGAAGTTGAAGAGGTTACATTGATTACTGGTTATCTAATTTAGTCACTTTCCTGTGTACATTCAGCTCTCGCGATACATCTGAGAATTCTTGACAGTGATCTGTGCACCGCGACATTGCAATAATTTCCATCGTTGCTGCTCTGATCGTCATCATTTCTCTTATTTCCCACCACTAATCCACTTCTGGCATTTTTTTCGATGATGTAAATCAATCCTTTTTATTGTCACTGACTTTATGTCAAGTGACATTGTTTTAAAATCTTGTGAGTTATGTGGAAGTGTCACAAGTCAGGCTCCAATTTCTTTGTTTGCTGTATGTTTTTCCTTGGATAGCGAGAAAACAATTTATCAAAAATGATTTGACAACAATGTGTGCTCTCACTTCAAAGTGCTCGTTATTCAGCAGGAATATCCAGAAACACCTGGTTGCACCCATCGAAGTGTGCAGACATTTTCATTTTTGGTAACAATATGTCAGTGTCAACCCACTAAGAACAACAAAATTCAAGCGTTTGCCTGGATGCGGTATAATTTGGTGTTGATCCAAATTCAGATTGCTTGTCCCTCATGAAGGACGATCACGTACTGTATGCTATTGTAGTTTTTATATAATGCTTGCTACGACTTAAATTAAAGCACTTTCTTATCAAAGTTATCTTTTTTTGGTGAAACTGACTCAGCTCCTGCAAGGACATGCGGGGACCCTAAGGTAAAAAAAAAGTGTTTGGATGAACTTCACTTCTTCTGTTTCTGTGCCAAGGTGATCTGTTTTTAGCAGAGAGTTAGGGTGGCACACGCACACAGATTTCTTTGATAATATTTTATATCCACATGTTTCAACGCAGGAATCTTTTGGGCATGTACAGTATGTGTAATATCATACATTTGTATATTGCCTCTGATCTCTAGTCAGGAAATACACAGTATATAAACTGTATATGTATGTGCGGCACAAGCATTTGAAGCTGGTTATACTCTATCTTTTACATGCGATTGGTTGCCAAGAATTACTTGACTCGTTTCATTTTCTAAAATACATCTCCTGCCATATCATACAAAATATACATCACGACCACAGAGAATTCATCAGTATGGCCTTCCATCAGGAGCTGCTTTCTTGATTCATCAGTGGAGATTGAAAAAAAAGAAAAAAAAAATACATGAACAGATGCATGTTGAGTTTCCTCCTCTGCTGACCTGTTCTTGCCAGTCTGATTTAGACTGGGTTGACTCCTGGGGGGATAAAACATCAGGGGAGTGCTCACTAAATGTTGTTTTTTTTTTGTGTGTGCAATCGAGACACACTGTCCAAAGGTATTTTTGCTGAACAGCAACACAAATTGAAGGTCATTGTGAAAATACGTACAATATTTGATGTGCTCTTTGTTTCCAATGTGGCCGTGTTCATTCAGTTTTGATATGAAATTCCAAAAGCTTGCCAATGGCATTTTTCAGGACAGGACACGATGTGCTGGTTGCGGAGCAGCCAAGCGGCAGAGCTGGACTTGTCCTCTTTTTGCTTGATCCCACTTGCCCATTTGCCCACTGCTTTTGCTAACCAGGGTCCCTTTTAATAAATCCCCAAGAGGCTGACAAGGCACCAATGATATCCTTGTTTTAAAATAGCCACATTTCCAAGAACAGTTTAGATAAGCAGATGAATATCCATACTTCAAGAGCATCTTCTCCACAGTCCTTTTTGCACACCAATTTTTCCAAGGAAGTCTGTTGTCTGAAAAACAACCAAAACATAAACAAAACATCCTTGATTCGCGTTCTCCAAGTTCCTCCTCAGAATGGCTTTCACAATGACCCCACCACTGCGCTTTCTGTCTGCCATTAACTGATGTAGCGGAGTGTTGATTACGCAACAGAGACGGGCAGCCATAATTAGTGGGATAATGAGAACAGAGATGGCAAATTTGTACGTGGAAGGCCTTCTCAAACACTTCTGCCAGACTGTCAACAAATGACACATTTCCTGGATCAAGCCCACAAGTTCTTGTTCAAGCAACCTTTTAACACACAATGTTGTAGCAGTTCAAGTCATTGGACTACGAGCATTTAATTGAAATTAAATGCAAACAACTGCTGAGCACACCTGTCTTTGTTGCCGTACTGTTGATTTTCTTCCCCATTCATGCGCAGCTGTCAAGACTTGTGCAAATTTATACATCATATTATTCTACTAAAAGGCCCAGACCTTGCATGCGCACGCCCGCACACTTATTCACAGTAATGGAACTGTGCGCAAACATACACACTTAGTGAGTACCGAGGCCCTGGAGCTGCTCGTTAAAATAGGCAGATGGTTGACTGAGTTGAATGGGCTTGGGTCGCGTTTCGCCAGCCACGCTGCTAATTGTAGCCTGCTAACCCACAAGGCTTAGAATGGCAATACACTCACTTAGTTTTCGTTAAATAACAAATGTGAAGATGAGGTTGTGGGATTCTAGGGAAATAGCACGTTTGGATTCAAAATATCAAGATTCAGCTGCTTTTCTGGACGAAACCAAACTAAACGAAAACATTGTGTGGCACGAGCAGTGGAGGTTTAATGCGCACAGCTTGAAGATTACACAACAAACCCAAATTATTTTAGTGTACACGGGAAGAACAAATCTTCAATTTTATTGAACCACAAAAAAACTAATCTCGCAACCATTTTCATCCATATGTCATTCAACATAAAATGGACAAAATTCAAATTCGGCCCCCAAAGACAACGTTGTAAATTGCAACATCCATCCATCCATCTATCCATTTTCTTAGCCGCTTATCCCCACGAGGGTTGCCGGAGTGCCGGAGCCTATCCCAGCTTTCATCGGGCAGGAGGCAGGGTACACCCTGAACTGGTTGCCAGCCAATCGCAGGGCACAAAGAGACAGACAACAGTCGCACTCACAATCACACCGAGGGCCAATTTAGAGTGTCAAATTAACATTGCATGTGTTTGGGATACGGGAGGAAACCAGAGTGGCAGGAGAAAACACACGGAGGCACAGGGAGAACATTCAAACACACAAGGAGGGCTGGAATTGAACCTGGGTCCTCAGAACTGTGAGGCCAACGTTTTCCAGCTGTGCCACAGTGGCTCCCAAATTGCAACACACTAAAAAAAAAACATTAATTATTACTGATCTCTGATCAAATTACATTCATCCATTTTTAGAGTTGCGTGGAGTTGGCGCCGACCCCGGCGTTCCAGTACATCATGTCACACATTTTCAATGTCACTTATGCTGGGCGGACTTTGTTGAGAGCCGTAATACTGCAGGCAAACGTATTCATCACTCACGTTGCATCCTGTTGCTGCGTGCATTTAAAAGCGATCACAAGTGATTTATTACATCCATGCATCAATGCTCCAAGTCAACACAGTCCACTGCGTTTCTGCGGTACCACTCACCACCGTAATGAGGACAAGTGCGACAGAAATTTCAAATGACAATTGAAGAAAAGCGAGGAGATCATTATCAATGGTCTGGATAATAATTAGGATACAGGATTGTAGTTGACCTCGTTTTTGTTCATTTTTACCAGGGATCAGTGCTCGTATGGCTTGGCACAGGCCAAAAATGCTGAAGCGTGCACTCGTAAGACAGTCTGAGGTGCGGTAACTACTTCCACCACAAATAGTCGGCTGTGAAACGCATTTGGTTTCTTGTCCCGCGTGAATGAGGATATATGAGAATTTATAACTATGTCAGGGCGACGTGCTGAAATTAGACACCCCTCGCTCGCCACACCCGCCAACTTTTGGCTGGCAAATCCACCGTGTGCTCCATTTTGTAGTCATCTTTAATCTCAATTTGAGTATGTTCCTGCTATTAGCTTTGGAAATATTAGTACCTTTATGGTAATCATGTGCATATCAGCCCCCATTCTTTTTAATTAAATTAACAGAGGGTGATCTGAAGTCTCTTTAAAACCTCGGGTTATTACAATGTGATATTCATAAGGTCAAGGTTATTAAGGGCTACACTCGATTATTTAATGAGTATGTAAAACGCTGGCTAATTTAAAAACCCCACATGCTGCATGTAGAATGAAGACTTTAAGAGCCGTTTTGCTTTAAAATATCCACTGGTTTGATAGAAAGCCAGTAATTGATGGCTCGGGCAAGCAAACTATTAAGCAAGTGCTGAAATGGTGCCTTCAGGCTTAGCTTGAGGGATTAATAAACAGACATGGGAAAAAAATGACAGTTACAATAATCTTACTATAAAAAGTAGGTCATGATGAAAAAAAAAAGAAAAAAATGGTGCAGGGACTTGCCTGATTTTAGTGCAGAGGGCATTTGTGCCTAGTGCCCAAGCGAAAAATTATGTTTGGATTTGAGTTGTGAAAAATAGAGCAGAGATTACGCTCAGACCACATGCCATCAACAGCACATTGGCTTGTTCTGGAGCATGTCGTATCAAGAGAAAGGGCTTTATCTGCATCTGGAATTGGTCGTTTGACACGCAAACGCAATCCATATGCTAACATTTTTACACATACGCATACAGTATATGCAAAAAAAAAAAGAAAAGAAAAGAAAAGAAAAGAAAAGAAAGCAATGCCTGTTCGTTCAAGCGTAGGCATTCATTTGTGCTGAGTACCACCCTGCTGTAAAACCGGAGCGGCACTGTCGTCCTTCAGCTGGCCGTCGTGTCCCCTCCCCCTACAGGCACATTTTGTCCTCCCCTTTCCTTTGCCAGTGTCATCCTTCTTACGTGGGAGGAAGAGTAGCAGCCATTTTGAACTCCCCAGCGGAGACAGGAAAACAAATCCCACCACAGTAGCCTCTTCTCCACACATTTGTCTTGACGTGTCGCCGCTTCAAAGTTTACCATTCATTCAGTTCTATTTAAGACTTCTTTACATGCCCTAATGCTGTCAAATAGAGTCAATGAATTGATTGAAATGATCCTCTAACATCCATTTGTGTGATGGAATTGAGGGTGAGCGCTGAGGACATTCACTTCACGGGCCTTCCTGTGTGCAGTTCGCATGTCATCCCTGCACTGGTACTCCGGCGTCATCCCACTTCCAATTCTTTTTATCCATCCATTTTCTTAGCTGCTTATCCTCACAAGGGTCACGAGAGTGCTGGAGCCTATCTCAGCATTCAATGGGCAAGAGGCGGGATAGACCCTGAACTGGTTACCAGCCAATCGCAGGGCACATAGAGACAGACAACAGTCACACTCACAATCACACCTAGGGCCAATTTAGAGTGGCAAATTAATGTTTCATGTTTTTGGGATGCGGTAGGAAACCGGAGTGCCCGGAGGAAACCCACGCAGGGACATCGAGAAGATGCAAACTCCACACAGGCAGGTCCGGGATTGAACCCGGGACCTCAGAACTGTGAGACCAACGCTTTACCAGCTGAGGCCACTGTGCCGCCCCCAATTGTTATGATGATGATGATTATTATTATTGAAGAACATTTAAATTCCAACGTAGTGCAGAGGCAAAAGCAGTACGTTAGAAATGCACACTGTGGTATATTTCTGTACAACAACTGCAAATGTCCTGTTTCCTATTCGGGACTATTAACAACATTAACATGGATTCCCTTTCATCAGACGTTAGTGCTCTGGTTTTATATTACCCATATTTATTTTAGTATGTTTTGAAATCAAGCATCAACATTTTATCACTGGCATCAGACACACTCTAATTTCTTTATAAGTACATGGAGTCAACTATAGGTGAGTTCCTACAAAAAAAAAAAAAAGGGCCACACTGTATGGGTTCCAATGTCTTGCAAATTGTCTCTTTGCTGTCATTAGCATTTAACACGTGAGCATTCCCCTGAAAGACCCCACTGGAAATTGAATTTGTGTCAAAAATAGAAGAAACAAAACAATGAGCGTTGAGGGTAAAAGTTCTAACAAGAGAGCATTTTTAGATCCTCAAAACTCGCAGCACATAAATCCTCATGTGCGGATTTATGTTTTGTGTATGTGTGATGCACCCTGCGTGACGTGGGTGCAGGATATTATGCTATTCTTTCAATATTCTAGTTTTCATGAGTTCTTTGGCAAATGTCTGATATCAATCTGTCTCCTTTAACAGATGGGACGGATGAATTTATTTTTCTCTCCACAGCAGATTTCAACTGAAGTAGTCTTTTTGATCATGAATGTCAAGGGGCAGCTCTTTGCTCTTTACATGAAAAGTAACTCTTGAGTGGTGGAACCTTCTTAGATTTTGCATGATAGACTCACATGCAAAAAGAAAAAAAAGCTCAAGTGTGTTGCTAATTGAGAAATTCTTTTTCTTTCTCCTCTTTCTCTTTTTATATGAAATCGCCAACAGTGCATAGAACCCCAGGTGAGTCTAAAAATAAACTCCCCTTCTTTCAGAGTTTTGTGTTATATATTTTTAAATGTCATCTTCACTATTTAGTGTTTTTTTAATTATATTTTTTATGCAATAATTGTAGTTGCTACATCACAATACTGTGCAAAAGTCTTGCTCGTTTGCTTTTTAACAGCCACAATCGTTATAGGTTTGAGCGAGATCCATATTTTGCACAACAGCCGAGACTAAACATAAATTTTTTTTCATTCATTATAATAATTATCTTTTTTTTTTGCATTAAGAAGGAGCTTGAGAACCATTTGGTAGTTTAAACAGAGTCTGGTGCCTTTTGCTAGGTGATATTTGCTCACATATTGTGCTGCTGTATCTCTGTATTAATCAAGCAAAAGCTTTCAAATGCACTCTGGGAAGCTTTTCATTTGGTTGTCATGGTTTGCCATCCTGCAAAGCATGCATAATGACAATACACGTTGTATTGGTGTGCTCTTTTTGATTTCTCTCTGTTGTTTGTGTGATGTTTCTATTCAAGGCCTAGCACACCTGAAGGCAGAGCAAGGTACTCTTCTCTTTCTTTGTACATTTCACTTGCTTGTTTTCTCCACCTGACTTGGTTTTGGGGCACAGTTTTAACACTGTGTGCCTTCACTACCTGTCCGTGTGCATTTGTTGCAATGTTTTGGGTTGGGGGGCTTTTGTGTGTGTGTGTGTTTGCGCTAGGGGAGGGTGCATGTCAGCATGGTATGATCTTATCTAACCTTAGTCTTACCCAGTTTTATGTGTATTACATAACCGTGCAGCGCTCCCTAGCCAACATGCAAGTGACTAAAATGTTCTTACCTGACCTTTGCTGTGAGGCAGCTCAGAAAAAGAAGTCATAGATTTCGCTGCTGGTCACCAATGTTTTGACCAAAGGGACAAGTTAACTTTATGAGGTAGTTTTCATCTGTACATTACATTTTTTCCTCCCCGAGCTCTTCATATTGTATCATTCAAAAATAATTGTGCTTTAGCTGAGGTGCACTACATATTATTTATCAGATGTTTATTGATTTATTTATTTATTTATGGATGCTGAGAAAATCTATTTTGTTCGTAGCACGGAACCATTTTGATTGGAATGGCAAACATCTTGAATCCTTGAATCTTTTTGTTGAGTAAAATAATTGAAAAAGGAAAATGTAGACATACTGTATTGATTTTTAGTTTAACAGAGACCAGTGATTTTGTTTTGACCCATGGCAATATTTGAAATCGTTCCACTAATCTGGAGCAATCTTAATGTTTGCATCAAAACAAGCACTAAAATGAGACATTCTGCCTCATCCTCCCATATTCTTGACCACTAAAGTAGGCCACTGAGGTTGCCCTGCCAACAGCAAAGACACCACCACCAGAATGACATCCATTTGTTTTTTAATTTTTGGTGAGGGCAGATACTGTATTTGTCGATTGAATTTCGTCTTGCTGTTGTATTTAAGTCGCAATTTTCCAAACGATGGCTTCTGTAGGGCTTGATTGTTTTTTATTTAATTATTTAGTACATTTGACAATTTTGGCCAGAAAACATCAAACCCTACATTGTTTTATTCAGAGTGTTTCATTTTTATGTGACAGTCTTAATAGTGTGAGGAAAGAAAGGGAACCAAAAGGGTCAAGATGTTAACCTTAACTATTATTCTTGCATTTAGTTTTCATTTTGTCATGTCATTTGCACGATTGTCTGTTGTTATGCATGAAAGTGTAAACTGACGGTGTTGAGGTTTACTGTAAACTAACTACGGCGTGTTGTAACTTTCTTGCTGCCTCCACCTGGGATGACCCTGTGCTTTCCTTTCTCTCTCCGGACCCCTTCTTTCTCCATTCTTTAGGTAGAAACAAAGGTACAGCAGCTTCTTTTTCTTCTGGCTTATTGCACTTCAACTGTGTGTGTGTGTGTGTGTGTGTGTTTGTGTGTCTGCATTAGTGGGTCTGCTGGCAGTGGTCAATCATTCGTTATGTATGTGTTCATTAAACTTGTTCATGTCCTGGTCTGCTGCCATATGTATGGCAGAGACTGTGAAAATCGGGGGACTGGATGTTTCCCTGCTAATGAGCAAGTCATGTGTCTACTGTCGCGTGACAGATGAGTGATTGAGTTGAAGCTGTAGATGGAAAAGAAATATGATGTCAGCGCTGCATGCTCTAGAGGAAGGACCTCAATTATTGCTGTTTAACAGAAAACGATGAGCGTCTGCTCTAATATAGATCATTCACTGCCCTTGGAAGCGCTGACTATTAATGACAGTGAGAAGATGTATTTGTGTGTACCTGAATGTTAAGCTATGCAAGTGCTTAATTGGATGCAACAGCTCGTTTCTAGGCGAAAAGATGTTGATTGGTAAATTAAACCTGACATTTGGCTGCATCTGTGTATTGCAATGATGCTGTCCTCATTTGTGACTCACTGCTTTAGTGTGTGTGTGATCATGTGTGTGTCTCCTTGAGCACCATGTTGGAGACCCTTAACTCCTGCCTCCCTTTTGGTATCTCCGTTAAACTTTTTCATGCATGCCACACTGTTTTGTTTGGGTGAGATGGTCACACTAGCGTAGCACAGTCGTGTTGCACAACATGCTCCAGCTGGATGTCCAAGCTCACTCCTGATGAGCGTCACACTGAATTGTTAGTACAGGTTTAGGCTTTCATGAAAAAATGACAACCAAAACAAGACCGCAATACCTCCTGATATGAGTTAATGCTCATTCTTTGTGCTTCATGAAATTAGCTGCAGCGGAGAATCAAATTCACCACATGGACTTTACTGCAATGTGTAATCACCTTAAAACAAGGTCATATTCTTACAAATTGAGGATAACATACATGAATAAAATGTAGAGGATATACTCATCTATTTCTGTAACGCTCGGTTGCGTCAGTTCATGCGCGGCAAGCCTTTGTCTTCCATACATCTGAGCTTTTTGTACTTCATAACGTAATAGCAAACTGACGATGTCCTCAAGGTTAATTTTGGTTTGCATCTTCAGGGAAAGAATGGAAAAACAAGCCTCGCTACTTTGAATTACACATTGGGACTCGTAGCACCAGGTGGCATTTATTCGGTTTGGCATGTGTTGTTTGCGCTTTTGGAAAACAACTATTAATGGCCAGAAGCTAAAGCTGAAATTGAGTTCAACTTTTCTTCTCATTACTCGATGAAAAACTAGTCCAGAATTGTGGCGTTGCAATCGGAAGTTGTTGGAATTGAGGCTATTGGTCAAATTGATTTCGGTCAGGACCAGCTGCTCCACAAGCACGGTCAGCAAGTACAGGTACATAAATGAAAAGGTCCTTCTAGACCTGTGGCTTTTCTTCTTGTTGCTAAAAGAAATACATCTAACCTGAGTAAAGCCCTTGACATTTTTACAAGGCACAACCTAAATTGTTCTGATTCTTTCCCCAAGGATGAACGTTTACGAGAGTGCGACACTGTATGAAGTACTGTTGCAGTGTTTGTTTGTTTTTTTCCTACAATGACTGTTTTCAAAATAATCTAATGTGCAACTTTCAAATCTGCAAATAAGTTCACCCGTATAAGAAATCTAAAAAGTGAAGATGCGTATAGCAGCCAGTCGTTGGGCTTCTAGCTACCTAGCTGTGAATGTTAGCAGGTAACATTAGCAGTCGACCCTTTTGTTGACTTCGCCATCTCTGCAGCCTCACAATTTCCACAAATGACTGTACCATGTAAGACTTTTGGGGTATTTCCAATGTCAGAGTGTAGTACCAGTGTACTTTGTACCCCAACACAAACTTCGCTGAGGTTGTGTCTAAACACAGAGCCAAGCTATATTGATTTTCTTATATTTGCTCCCTTCAGTGCATTTTGCCATTTCAGCATTCATTCTCTTTGCGGTCTTTTAATTTTGTCTTCATTCAAATTCTTGTCCTTTCCCAGTGTTTCCCCTTGGGCATTAAGTTCAGACATCCCTGTAAGATAAAATGCACAATTCATCTCCTCTGTCACAGATTCACCAATTCCAGCCTGACCATTTGTTCCCCTTGCACCCCCCTCTATTCCGTCTTTCTTGTTTCCTCACTTCACTCCTCCCCCATGGCTCTCTGCTACTGACCTCCGGGATCAGCCGAGCAAGACTGATTCTCACTTTTTCACGGATCATATAGTGCGTCAACAGTTATGCAATAGCGTCCAAGACTGTGTGAGAGACAGGGACCACATGAATATGTAAACAACATATTGTCATTTGCACTAATGCTGCTCCTGACCAAAAGGATATTTCTGGCTAATCATGGCACTGAATAGTAAATATGTTTGCTTGGACATATTTGACACATCATTACTGGTTTAGGCGGCATGGTGGAAGGACTGGTAGGAGTGTGTGACTCACAGTTCTGTGGACCGGACTCCAAATCCCAGCCCCGCCTGTGTGGAGTTTGCATGTTCTTCCTGTGTCCGCATGGGTTTTCTCCAGGCACCCCGGTTTTCTCCCACATCCCCAAAACATGCATGCATGATTGGAAACTCTAAATTGCCCTTAGGTCTGGTTGTGAGTGCAAATGCTTGTTTGTTTTTATGTGCCCTCTGAATGTCCAGGGCGAACCCCGTCTCCTCCCCGATAATAGCTGGGATTGGCTACAGCACTACAGCAACCCTTGTGAGGATAAGCGGCTCAGAAAATTGATGGATAATACTGATTTATCTAAATGTTTAGTGATCAAATGCTACAGCAATGAAAGTGGAAAAAACTGAAAGGAAAAAACAGAAAAAGAGACCTTCACTACTCAAAGTAGTTACGATCGATTTGCATTTATTGTACTGTTCAATTAGTCATATCAGCATACATATTTTATTGAGTCAGCTGAATGGCACATTCTGCACTCTTAGTCCACAGAAGATGTTTAGTTGAAAACAGGAATGCTGAATATTGTTTGAGAGATGCCTGAGACCATATGAATAGGATTTATGCAAAGAAGTAGGTTAAGATGTGTCTAGAAGGGCTCCATACAAGTGAGCGAGTGCAGGAAAAGGCTTAGGAATATGTGGAGAGTTTGTGTGTGTGTGTCTGTGTGTTCATGTGTTGGGATGATTTGGAGAATTGATTGCTGCAGCCATGCATATATGTTCACACCGGGAAGAAAGTAAACTTGCGTGGCAGCAGTTAGGTGCGACAAGCAGTTAACACTTTTGGAACACAACACACTGTCCTCTTTGCCTTGTCCATTGTTACATTAACCAAGGAGGTTCATGTTTTTGCCACATTGGGGTTATTTAAGTATGCACTTGGAAGACATGACATGCTCTCCCTGACTGTTCCAGCATTCCCTCTCTCACATACCCACTGTGCTGTAGACTCCATGTTGTTGACTGTTACCTCTCCGTCTCAATGTATGTGATACAGCTGCAAATAAATAAAGAAAAAATCCAGAAATCGCAATGGGTGATTTTTTTTCTTTTTTTTTTAACGATTTGTTTATGTGATACAGCAGCAAATAAGTATTTGAACACCTGAGAAAACAAATGTTAATATTTGGTACAGTCGCCTTTGTTTGCAATTACAGAGGTCAAACGTTTCCTGTAGTTTTTCACCAGATTTGCACACACTGCAGGAGGGATTCTGGCCCACTCCTTCACATAGACCTTCTCTAGATCAGACAGGTTTCTGGGCTGTCGCTTGCAAAAAACAGAATTTCAGCTCTCCACCTGTGTGAGGTCGTTAACTGCATAAAGACACTTGTCCACCCCATACAATCAGTAAGACTCAAACTTGTAACATGACCAAGACCACATATCTGTCCAAAGACACCACAGACAAAATTGTACAACTCCACACGGCTGGAAAGGGCTACAGAGAAATTGCCAAGCAGCTTGGTGAAAAAAGGTGCACTGTTGGACCAATCATTAGAAAATGGAAGAAGCTGAACATGACGGTCAATCTCAATCGGAGTGGAGCCCTATGCAAGATATCACCTCGTGGGGTCTCAATGATCCTTAGAAAGGTGAGGAATCATTCCAGGACTACTCGACAGGACTTGGCCAATGACCTGAAAAGAGCTGGGACCACCGTTTCCAAGGTGACTGTTGGTAATACACTAAGACGTCATGGTTTGAAATCATGCATGGCACGGAAGGTTCCCCTGCTTAAACCAGCACATGTCAAGGCCCTTCTTAAGTTCGTCAATGACCATTTGGATGAAACAGAGGATTCATGGGAGGTTTGTGGTCAGATGAGACCAAAATTGAACTTTTTGGTCATAATTAAACCAAACGTGTTTGGAGGAAGACCAATGATGAGTCCCATCCCAAGAGCACCATCCCTAATGTGAAGCATGGGGGTGGTAGCATCATGCTTTGGGGGTGTTTTTCTGCACATGGGACAGGACGACTACACTGTATTAAGGAGAGGATCACTGTGGCCATGTATTGTGAGATTTTGGGGAACAACCTGTTTCCCACAGGCAGAGCGTTGAAGATGGGTAATGGCTGGGTATTTCAACGTGACAATGACCATAAGAAGCATATCAAAGTTCTGGCGTGGCGTAGCCAGTCTCCAGACCTAAACCCAATAGAAAATCTTTGGAAGAACAGCAACAGCCCAGAAACCTGTTTGATTGAAAGGAGATCTGTGTCGAGGAGTGGGCAAAAATCCCTTCTGCGGTGTGTGCAAACCTGGTGAACAACTACAGGAAACATTTGACCTCTGTAATTGCAAACAAAGGCTACTGTACCAAATATTAACAGTGGTTTTCTCAGGTGTTCAAATACTTATTTGGTGTTGTACCACACAAATAAATCTGCAAAAACAATCATCCATTGCGA
This sequence comes from Syngnathoides biaculeatus, assembly GCF_019802595.1. Lineage (NCBI taxonomy): Eukaryota > Metazoa > Chordata > Actinopteri > Syngnathiformes > Syngnathidae > Syngnathoides > Syngnathoides biaculeatus. The sequence continues at coordinate 18,537,445 of NC_084662.1, forward strand.
TTCTGGATTTTTCTTTTTAGATTACCTCTCTCACAGTGGACATGCACCTATGATGAAAATTTCAGAGCCCTCCGTGATTTCTAAGTGGGAGAACTTGCAATATAGCAGGGTGTTCAAATACTTATTTTCTTCACTGTCCATCCATCCATCCATTTTCTTAGCTACCTATCCTCACAAGGATCACGGGGAGTGCTGGAGCCTAACCCAGCTGACAACGTGCAAGAGGCAGGGTACACCCTGAACTGGTTGCCAGTGAATCGCAGGGCACATCGAGACAAACAGCCGCACTCACAATCACACCTTCGGGCAATTTAGAGTGTCCAATTAACAGAAAAATACAGTCCAACCTATTAGAATAAAGTTTGAAGTCATGTAATTTTTTTATTTTTCAAGTACAGTACATTCCATACATATCAGTTGTATTTAACTTTTAAGAAAGTATGCTGCATTTTCATTTATTAACTGATAAAAAATTCAAGTAGTTCACACATTTTAATTGACTGTGGGACTTTTTTTTTCTTTCCCCATATTTAAGCATAGCATAAATGTTCATACAGTGCATGTTACAATGGCTTACAATTAATATTTTTTGAGGATAAAAGACATCTTTTGATGAATACTTAGGCCTGTCGTTATGGTGGTACAGAACATATTTGATGTAAGTTTTCTGTCCATCTAACAATGGCTTCATTTCACATTGTAACTATAAATTGCAAGGTAAAACTTGTTTCCACAAAGCTGGCAGTCATTGCCATTTAAGATCAACATGAATACATTTATAATGGCAAATCTAGTCGAATGATTTCAGCAAAAATATTACTTTGTAGTTTTAATTTCTTCAAAGCATCACGTTCATATTCCAGTCCACTGCACTTATTTCAAAAAATAGATAATATATTTTCTTGTTTGGGTACTTGGATCGAATGCAACTTTCCTGATAATATGCTTGTAATACACTGCCATTTTCAATAGATTTTACATCAATCTGATCGACTTGATTGGTATCAGCCGATAATCAGCATTTAATGCCAATCTGACAGCCGGCTTGTCATAATTTGCCAAGGATGTCATTAATTGGCTCTGTAATAAAACCTATACTTCACATAGCCATCATGTACAGTATATTTGAATCCAACGGCTAGTTTTTTTCAGCTTTCTCACAACTTTTGACACGACTGCAAAAATTTGACCGCCAATAAATGTATGTCAAAAAACAAAACATGTCGGTAGTGTGGGACAAACAAACAAGACAAAATTTGGTCTTTCACAATTGCAGGATGTCAGACTACAGAGCTTAAATCTTGTATTCCAATACCACCGCATCCCATCTTTTATGATCACTGGGCTATATCTTGTCAACTCAAATGCCACTGGATACACTCACCACCATGGCGACAATAAAAACAATAGTTTACTCCTCCTATAAGAAGAAAATAAGGAAAAAAATCATGCTGTTGGGTCATTTGCGAGCGGAAGCCGACGCTCGTTTAAGGTTTGCTTTTAATTTTATAAGTCTCGAAAGCAGACAACTAAACATTACGTAGCCTAGCAGGCAACTAGCACAGGTACGTACATGATTAGAATACATGTCCTGACTAAATAATACTGATACCCAGCAGATGAAGATACTCGGTATACACTGAGGAAATTAACATTATCCGCTGTCATAAACAGCACTGTGGCTCAGCAGTCAAGCGTTGGCCTCACAGTTCTGAGGTCCCGGGTTCAATCCAGGATCTGCCAGTGTGGAGATTCCATGTTCTCCCCGTGGCTGCGTGGATTTCCTCCGGGCACTCCAGTTTCCTCCCACAGCCCAAAAACATGCAACATTAATTGGACACTCTAAACTGCCCCTAGGTGTGATTGTGAGTGCGACTCTTGTCTGTCTTGATGTGCCCTGCGAATAGCTGGGAAGTAGTTCATGGTGTACCCTGCTTCCTGCCCGTTGACAGCTGGGATAGGCTCCAGCACTCCCCTCGACCCTCGTGAGGATAAGCGGCAAAGAAAATGGATGGATTAGTCATTCACAAGACTTTTTAATTGTTCTGTTTAGATGTACGCAGTCAATGAAGTTCAAGTAACTTTGCCAAATGTGTCATGGATTCATGACATACAGCATACAACAAATAGTGTTCCTCTCAGACCCGCAGCGATATAATAAACTAAACAGTTAAAAATGAATTAATAGATAAAAATAAACTGGTCTGTGTAAAATATGTACATTGTGCCTTATATTATAAACAGTATAACCAATATGTTGAATTTAAGTCCAAGTTAACAAGAACTCCAATTCCTATATATGCCTATTAATGCTTTTACACATAACTGTACTTATATACGTGACTACATTAGTTCCTATTAGCTTCCTAATTAATGACAAAAATGGTTTTGCAACAATAAAGAAAGCTCACCATTGTTGCGCAGTATTTGTTGGTGCTCTCAAGAAATTGGCTGGTTAAGATGATTAATGCCCTGTATCGTGCCATTAGACAAAAATTTCCAACTCTCACCCCTTTTAGAAGTCAAAGGCGCACACTAGCAGGTGAATGCCCTTGCTTTTACCGAGCCATTATGCAGATGATATGGAAATGAAGGCATCTGATTAGATTCTGCTTAGTCTGCGGTAGGTATTGGCATTGGGCGCCAATAATCAAGCATTCATCTGCTTCCAAAGCTGCATTGCTTGCTGTCTGTGAGTAGAAACTGTTTGTTTGCATTGTAACTGTCCAACTCTGTGTGGAGGTCGGCTTTGAAAAGTGTTGTTCAGTAAATGCATTTGTTTTCTCGGTTCTTATCTGAGTATCTTTATATATATATATATATATTGGTCACTGATTTGAAAGGGCTGCAGTTAAAATCAAAGACAAGTTTGATCAACTAGTTAAGCATACTGAATTTAGTTATATTTAAATTGAATTATTCTCTGTAGAGAATTTGAAAAGTGAAAAGTAAATTGTATAGTTCGCTAGGGTGGCATGGTTAACATATGACTACCTCTTCAGTCTACACATTACAGCATTTTTTACCTGCTAGACTTTTCAATAAGAATCATTTGGCTGAAATTACTTTATTTTGTTTCAACCTGCAGCTTTGTTGTCCAAAAATGCATTTTATTTATCCTTTTATTCGTCCACATCCAGATAAACTTTCACATGCATGTGTGATGAGCATCCAAACTATTCATTCACAAACACTTGTAATTTTTTTAGTTGGTCCGGAAAATGAAGAGCATTCATTTAGCCTGTTGGCTCACTGCCCAAGTGGGTTCCTCTGTGACGTACAAAGCTATTTTCCTTTTGACTGTGTGTGTGAACCTCGCTCTGATTGATCTCCACTCCTCTACTGACAAAGTCAGAGGCAGGCATAAGGCAATAATTAGTCTTTTAATCGTCCCATCAGTTAATTCGGATCTGCCATACCACCCCAATCAGTTGCTTGGGTGTGAATTGATAGAAATAGGGTTGGCAAAAAAAAAAAAAAAAAGAGTGGTTCAGTGCAGAGCCTGGCAGACGGGAAATTTAGTGCAGATTAAAAAAAAATCGATGTGGTACAAATGAGCTATATAGGACTGTGCCATTTTATATCCGCAATAGCACACCGTACAAAAATGGAATATGATATCACAGTATTGACTGTATTGCTAGTGGCAAGCACATGTAAATGAGTTCTTGCACGTTCACAAAACAGTCAAGCCACAAGATGTCTCAATGCAGAGTAGCAGAATGCCAGCTTCCGCTGACAATTTTGTGCACAAATGGGAGTCACTTAATAGCCAATGCACCAATATAACAAGCCACTTTTGTAAATAACTCTCAATTACATAAACTCTACAAGAATAACATTATATGATTGAGCCATATCATGTACTGTAAGTCAGGGGTCCGCAACTGGTAGTTTGTAACCTAAGAGACAGCTTTTTCTCTTTTACATTTTCTTTGGATTGGAGTAGGATTCAAGTATTAAGAAATTCCACCCTGGCCAGGGGGTATATCTGTGGTGGCTCAGTGCGGAGGTGCAATGGGCAGTGGTAAAACAACTGGCTCAGATGGTCTCGCTGTACACTAGTGGGCTGAGAAAGAGTTCCCTGAGGGTACAGGGATTGGGGGAGGGGGGCACTTCCCGTTGGGACCAAGTCCCAATCGGTTAGAAGAAAACATATATATTTTATTGATTATCAGTGTGTTAAAAAATGAAATAAAATGAAGAAAATAACTATTTGAACACCCTGCTATATTGCAAGTTCTCCCACTTAGAAATCCCGGAGGGGTCTGAAATTTTCATCGTAGGTGCATGTCCACTGTGAGAGAGATAATCTAAAAAAAAAAAATCCAGAAATCGCAATGGATGAATTTTTTTTAACGATTTATTTGTATGATACAGCAGCAAATAAGTATTTGAACACCTGAGAAAACCAATGTTAATAATTGGTACAGTATCCTTTGTTTGCAATTACAGAGGTCAAATGTTTCCTGTAGTTGTTCACCAGGTTTGCACACACTGCAGAAGGGATTTTGGCCCACTCCTCGACACAGATCTCCTTTCAATCAAACTTCTTTTTCTTCTTCAGTTTCTGGGCTGTTGCTGAGAAACACAGAGTTTCAGCTTCTTCCAAAGATTTTCTATTGGGTTTAGGTCTGGAGACTGGCTAGGCCACGCCAAAACTTTGATATGCTTCTTACAGTCATTGTCACGTTGAAAGACACAGCCATGACCCATCTTAAATGCTCTGACTGGGGGAACGAGGTTGTTCCCCAAAATCTCACAGTTCATGGCCGCGGTCATCCTCTCCTTAATATAGTGCAGTTGTCCTGTCCCATGTGCAGAAAAACACCCCCCAAAGCATGATGCTACCGTCCCCATGCTTCACATTAGGGATGGTGTTCTTGGGATGGGACTCATAATTGGTCTTCCTCCAAACACGTTTGGTGGAATTATGATCAAAAAGTTCCATTTTGGTCTCTTCTGACCACAAACCTTCTCCCATGACTCCTCCGTATCATCCAAATGGTCATTGCTAAACTCAAGAAGGGCCTTGACATGTGCTGGTTTAAGCAGGAGAACCTTCCGTGCCATGCATGATTTCAAACCATGACGTCTTAATGTATTACCAACAGTCACCTTGGAAACGATGCTCCCAGCTCTTTTCAGGTCATTGACCAAGTCCTGTCGTGTAGTCCTCGGATGATTCCTCACTTTTCTAAGGATCATTGAGACCCCACGAGGTGATATCTTGCATGGGGCTCTTACTGATTGTATGGCGTGGACGGGTGTCTTTATGCAGCTAACGACCTCACACAGGTGCATCTGTTTCAGGATAATACATGGAGTGGAGGTGGACTTTTAAGGGCGGACTAACAGGTCTTTGAGGGTCAGAATTCTTGCTGATAGACAGGTATTTCAATACTTATTTGCGGCTGTATCACACAAATAAATCGTTAAAAAATCATACATTGTGATTTCTGCATTTTTCTTTTTGAATGATCTCTCTCACAGTGTACATGCACCTACGATGAAAATTACAGACCCCTCCATGATTTCTAAGTGGGAGAACTTTCAGAATAGCAGGGTGTTCAAATACTTATTTTCTTCACTGTATATATATTTTTTTAAAATCTGCTGCGTTCACCTGAGCCTCTGTAAAAACAGCCATCTCTATCACTTACTTGAAAGCGGAAACAAGTCAACCCACAAGCTACACAAAATGAGTACAAAAGCAAAATGAGAAGCTTCTTCAAAAGTGGAACAGGCATAATAATGAAAAATGAACAAAAGATTACCCTGAGGTTGGACCGACTCTTTCAAGACAAAATAGTGCAGGACTCGAAGTACATAATTGCATCAACTATAGTAACACCGTGGCCATGACCGTGTCCGGTATCGTGATGACATTTTCCATTTACCTAAGTGTTTGACTCTATGAAGAGATATCAGGCGAAATAATTAAATTATACTGTTTTACAACATTTTAAAGGTGTTTTTGGAGCAGACATTTCAACAGCAGATTTACCAACAAAAGTAAGTAAATAAAATAAATAATTTCTCTGGAACCACCATCAGATTTATGAAATTCTTAGTGCATTGTAACTCAGGTTGAAGATGCCCTTCCAACCAGACATTTATGAAAAATTAACATTCTTTGGATACTTTGACACATTATTTTAGAATGTAGTATATATTTAAATATTTCTTTTAATTTGTTTGTATGGCGATCCATAAAAAAAAGTCTTCATGTGAAATTGGTCTCCTAGGCACAAAAAGTGTAGTAGTCACTCTTTTTGGCAAGATTGTGTGAAATGTGAATTGATTTGCAAGATATAAGATTGTGAAAGGACTAGTCCAAATATTCGTTATTATCTTAATTACAAACATATATTTTTTTGCCAATAATGTAAATGCAGACAATTGAAACACTGTTGGCTTTTTGCAATGATGACAAATTCATGTGGAAATCTTAAATTATAATTAATATATCTTTTCATTTTATTTCAACAAAAGATGGTAATTTTTGTGCATTTTGAATCATAGAAATTAGGGACATTACAAATGGTGGTAGGAAATGTAGTAGGGAGTCACACCATGAGACCAAATAAATACATTTGGGAACCAGAATATTAGTGATGGATGAATCATTGTAGATTGATAAATGGTGATCAAACTAAAATCAAAGCCCTCGGAAATGTAATGAAGACCAATCAGCATTTTAGATTTTTTGAACATATTTTTTCAAAATACTGTATGTAGTATTTTCAAAAAATTCAAAAATTGTCGGGTTGTTAAATGTTTTTTACTGTGGCAAAATGTGAATTCCTTTTCACCCTATAAGATGTATTACATGAATGTACTTATATATACTTTTAGATCCAGAAGTCCAGTTGAAGCTCTAAAGTTGAGGATTCTAGAAGGAGTGCATTTGCAAACTCAACCTAAATTTTCTGTAAAAGTTCAAATTCAATTCTGAGTCTATTGCCAACCAATTCTTCATACCAGAAGTTAGCAAAATTTATAATAACCAAAGAACTAGGAATAAGACAGGCTGCTCAATGTGAACAATGCTAGTTATTAAATAGCAATGAAATTTAATTTATTAATTTGAATACTGCACTTGTAGCATACTGTAAATATTAGATAGAAGGTGAGTTCTTGCTATGATGTGAAAAGTCATTACTGTGAGTTGCATTGTATCCTGTCTAGTTAATACTATAGGATACCCAGTGTACACTTGCAGGGAGACTGCTTAAGGGTGATAAACTGGAGCTACTAAGGAGACTCATTCTTGTGGATAATCAATATCTCTTTTCGGGCGTGACGACTATTATTCAGCCGAGTATCAAGCGGGGCAGTGGGGATGGATGATTAGCCTTAAGGTGTGTACTTAGTTCAAGAAGAACGATGCGTGTCCAATGACATGGAGAAGATGAAGCAAGTAGGAGGTACACCAGTCGAGGATTCTGTTTCTCAACCCCTACCTCACACGCCCACTTGGCGAGAACATTCCTGACCTTCTAATTGCTCTCAAATTGACACCATGAGTTCCGATGGGTTAACATGTCTACCATCCATTTCTTTGAACATGAATATGACATATTTTTCTCCCCCCCTATTTGAGGACGTTAATGAAGTTTGAAATATATTTGCTTTTTAGCAGATCAGCAAAACAAGTGATGCCGCGGTCGAAGTCACATCCTTCATGCGTAAGTGCTCCACTTTGTCATTGCCAGCGGCCCGCCAGATCTGGATCTGATTGCTTCCTTGCTTTCTTCATTGTGTTCATTCTGTGTCTTCCTCCCAGCCTCCCAGTCTTTATTCTCATTAAACCCATTATCTTATTCAGCATAGAAGAAGTCAGCGCAAATGAGGCGGCATCTTGAACGTTCACAAGGCAAACCGAGTCATCGAAACATTCATGCTCAGGTGGTTTGAAAAAAGAAAACTTACAGATGCATCTCAATTGTGTTTCTGGAGTTCAGTTAAAGAAGTGGAGCTCATATCTTAATTATGTACAATGAAATATTTCATGATTTTATTTTTAATATAGTTGTGATGATCACAGTTTACAGCAAATGGAGATCAACAGAGATTCACCTCAAGAAATCTGGATTATTCATTAGAAATGAGTAAGGAATTCACTTTCTGAAAAGTATTTTCCTTTGTTCAATGAGTTTGTAAAAGTCAGATTTTGTGTGTGTTACCGGGTTTGGGTGTAAACGTGGGAGGTCTCAGACATGGCGTCATCAGGTTTGCTCTGATTCTGTGTGTTTGTGTGCGCATAAACTGTAAGCATGTAGGTGTCATTTATTTGTAAGTTTAATTACATTTTTCTATGTGCTTGACAACAGTAAGAAGGTATTGAACTGCAGCAAGGATCTCCTCCTGTGTATTATCACTGATCTGTCGGGCGTTAGTTAAAAATGATCATAAGATAAATCTGACACGGCCATTATGATTGCAATGGAGAAAAAATGGTTTAAACTATTAATAAAGGCAATTAGAATCGGTTTTAGGGAAACGTCAATTATTCATGGAAATTCACTTTTCACAGTTGGGCGCAGTCCATATCTCCTGTATGACAGGTTAAAATAATGATACATGACAGTGACAATTCCACTCGTGAGGTGGCCACTTTAATGCTCTGCCATGCTAAGACTTGTGTTTTTGTCTTTTACATAATTGTAGGTTGGTATAGCCTTTAGGTACCAAATGGCCCTTTCTGGTACATAATTGAAATACAGACAAAAAGTCATGTAGATATTTTTTATTTGCCTTTTGAAAATGGAATATTTCCAGCTTGGTGGAAACAGAGATTTTCACAGAGATGGTGGATTTCTGGACAATTTTGGGGTATTTGTTCGAGGCTTTGCATTTGTGATTCGGCATGTCCTTCAGCTTAAGGTGCACAGTGAATGAAGTTAGTGTCTCATGGTTAAATGATGGGACTGTTTTGGGCACTCGCAGGGCTTTGAAACACTAAGCAATTGGTTTTCCTGGCAGAATGAGGCCATGGTCATAGCTTAAAGCCAATGTAGCCGTGGACTACTTGAAACATTTTTGGGTAGACTTGCTAAACCAGACCCAAAATGGCCACCTATTTAGCATACCGGTTTCCAAAAAACAAGATGGATAGTCGCTTGGAGGGGAATGCTGTTCTTTCAAGTTGACTGACACTTTCAAGGGTTCTAAATTAGACTTACTTTTTATTTTAAAGTCTTCTTGTAAAACCTTGTGAATCCCTCAAACCTTCTGAAATGTGATGAAACATTGATTCAACATTGAATATCTTTCAAACTTGTGTGACGTGGAACACATCTTCACAGCTGGCTGTCACTCCTTGTTTGCCTCTAAAATGTCTTTGCCATCTTTCACTGTACTTTAACAAATATATGCACTAGTCCTGTGCGTTGATTTTCGAGCAGAACAGAGTGCGCATGTGTGAACACAGTGTATTTGCTTGTGTTTGATGTGCAGCTGCAGTGAGGTTTGCTGGCTGCTGGAAAGGCTTGGACAGCCCCAGGCAGAGGAGAAGTTTCCAACTGTACATATATAGAGAGGCCTCCATGCCACTGACACTTCAGGGAGACTATCAACAGGAAATTTCCAAGAATGATGGAGGTTATCGTTGTGAGGGGAATGCACCCGCAACAAGGGAATCACCACAACATATTCTTCATTTTTAATACAATCATCTTTATTGTTTTTCCTTCCAAAAGGCCTCCACTCTTCTATGTGCAGTCATTCTTCAGATAAATTAATCCCAACCATCCACGTTACATTATAATTAATGTTCTCGTTCAGGTCACAAATATTCTGCACATGTGAAAATAAACTATGTACTTACAATGGCCCATAAACTGATTTAAGATGGTGCTGCCCTTAAAACAATGGTCTCCAAGAGTTTAAATTTTGTAGTACATGCGCCTTGCATTAATGGTGTGTGGTAAAACTTTACTAATCCTTAACCCTGAATTAACCATTAATCCCAATGCTTCAAAGTGTTCAACAACTCCACTGTACGTTGTTGGTGCTGTCATTAAAAGATACTGTCCACTGAGTCACTAACTCCAATCTCACAGATGTGATAATGGCAATTTCGGCTCATTTTCGAGAGCTGCTTCTTTGGATTCGGCAATGTAAAAAGAGACGACTTTAAGATCCTGAGCGAACCCCCCGCCCTTTTTTTTTCGTGACTTCTAAAAATGGATTACCAAATTATGTCTTAAATTAATGACTAACTTTAAAAATACATTACATTGAATATGCACTATTTATATTGCTTTATAAATTCACACATTAAGAACATCAGAAATGGATTATATTTTTGTGTATCTTTGCACTTACACACACTTTGATTAACAGTAGGTTCCCTTGCTTTTCTGTTCTGGACAGAAAAACAATTACTATAATTATTATTTTTGTAGGAAATGCATCGCTTAACAATGCCGTTATAGGCAGTCAACTTAAATTGCGCTTGATAGTTTTTGCATTTAAACCTGCTTATTTTAAATTGTTGACATATATGATTTACAGTGCATTATTTTTTGAGTTGAAAATGACAAGTGTTAAGATTTACGAAGAATTTGAAATCTTGTGCAAAAGAATATTTTAGGGGCTGCCCTAATGGTCCTGCATTACTTTTGACTACTGTTTCACTCTCTTACTGTTCAATGCAATGCTAAGAATGCTCCTTTGAAGATGATGCTTTCAAGTGCCTTTTCCGTAACTGGAAGGTTCTTTTGGCATTTTTTTGAAAATATTTCAAGTTACAAAATGGCATCATTTGATCCACAGCTTTGCAATTGAGACATGAAGTGAGTCATTAGTCTGCAGCATTTGCTATAAATACTCACGGTACATGCCGCAAACTCTTGTCAAGCTACATTGGTTTGAAGTGGTCATCTGAGCTTGCATAAACAATAAGCTGCTGCTTTCCTATATTTCTTGGACTGTCAACAGCCAGGCACATTTAAATTTCTTGCACGCTTTTTCTTTTCCAGTTTGCAAAGGGATGAGCTGCTGGCTTAGTGCGTCCAGAGGGAAAAGTCTAAGCTATGAGCGGCTAGGCTCCGAATGTAGAGAACGTCTTTGTTTTGCACGGTGGACTGCTGAGCCAATGTGGGACCATGCTCACATCTGAGCCTAGACACCTGTCTAAACTTGCCTATTTATAGCGTGGGCAGGGGTTTACACACGGAGCGTGTTGCGTCCTCTGCCTATCCTTATACTTGTAAATTAGGATTTCAGGAAATTTTTAATTATTACGAAAACAGGATAATTTCTCTCATACAAAACTGTTGGCCAAAATATACAGTAGTTACAACTCGTTGCATACATCATACTTAATGTTTTTGATGTAGCTACAGTGAAGAAAATAAGTATTTGAACACCCTGCTATATTGCAAGTTCTCCCACTGAGAAATCATGGAGGTGCCCAAAATTTTCATCATAGGTGCATTTCCACTGTGAGAGAGATAATCTAAAAAGAAAAATCCAGACATCACAGTGTATGATTTTTTTTAGTGATTTTTGTGTGATACAACTGCAAATATGTATTTGAGCACCCATCTATGAGCACAAATTCTGACCCTCAAAGACCTGTTAGTCCGCCTTTAAAAATCCACGTCCACTCCATGTATTATCCTGAATCAGATGCAAGTTTTGTGGTGAGATGAGACCAAAAGTGAACTTTTTGGTCATAATTCCACTAACCGCGTTTGGAGGAAGACGAACGATGAGTTCCATCCCAAGAACACCATCCCTCCTGTGAAGCATGGGGGTGGTAGCATCATCCTTTGGAGGTGTTTTTCTGTGCATGGGACAAGACGACTGCACTGTATTCAGGAGAGGATGACCGCAGCCATGTATTGTGAGATTTTGGGGAACAACCTCTTTCCCTCAGTCAGAGCATTGAAGATGGGTCATGGGTGGGTCTTTCAACATGGCAATGACCCGAAGCACACAGCCAGGAAAACCAAGGAGTGGTTCCGTAAGAAGCATATCAAGGTTCTGGCATGGCCTAACCAGTCTCCTGACCTAAACTCAATAGAAAATCTTTGGAGGGAGCTGAGCTCTGTGTTTCTCAGCAATAGCCCAGAAACCTGTCTGATCTAGAGAAGATCTGTGTGGAGATGTGGGCCAAAATCCCACCTGCAGTGTGTGCAAACCTGGTGAAGGACTACAGGAAACGTTTGACCTCTGTAATTGCAAACAAAGGCTACTGTATCACATATTAACATTGGTTTTCTCAGGTGTTCAAATACTTGTTTGAAGGTTTATCACACAAATAAATCATTAAAAAAAATCATTCATTGTGATTTTTGGATTTTTATTTTTACACGAGCTCTTTCACAGTGGACATGCACCTATGATTTCAGACCCCTCCATGATTTTTAAGTGGGAGAACTTGCAATATAGCAGGGTGTTGAAATACTTATTTTCTTCACTGTATTTAACTACCAAATAGATAAATTATATATAGCTAGAGAATGAATACATGCTATTTGCGAATTGTAAGAAAGCTATGAAGACATTTCAATATCTGGATGACTCGTGACAAACGTACTGGAAACAAAATAAAAAAAAAAAAAAATCAATTATTTATTAAACCAACCAGTAAAAGACATACTTAAAGTTATGTACAATCAAAAGAACTCTGAATAGTCGGAATTCATATTCCACCTTAGTTCATAACAACCAAAGTGTGATTTGTTACATTTTGTTTCAAATAATTGATCTACATAGGCTGTAAAGTTCATCGCTGTCATGAATCTTTAATGTCATTCAGTTCATTCCCTGAGCACCGATTCCAAGTGGTTTTACTCCAGGTTATGGCGTACACGTAGGTTGTAGATTGAACTAAATTTATTGTAGTGTTTGCAGTTGAAACCACACCTTCGCAGAGTCCAATATTAAACTTTACACTTTTTCTCACAGCCAGTGCAAGCCTCACTTTTATGATGAAATATGAACTCTTTTAAAAGGCCTCATCCGTATTTTTTCTTTATCCTTCCTGTTGTATCTGCCCGAATCCTTCCCGGGCCTTCCCTGTGTGTCTTCTTGTAATTGAGTCATTTTCTCCTCCAGCTCGCAGCTGTTTCAAGGTGACCTCCTGCTATTGTTTGTGGTTATGCGTTTTCGTCTCGCCGGCTCGCTAGTGTAATCGTTGCATTTCACATGATCAAGTGGGTCACCTGTGGCAGTGGGACATCGTCCTCACCCAGGATACATGGTTTTGCAGCTGGAAACGTCTGCGCATAGACAATAGTGTAATGGATATTTTGCACAAATCATACCTTCTTCTGTCTCTCTAGCTTGGACTCTTTCACTGTGTGATTGGGTGCTAATAATACTCAGTCTGAGAATCTCCTCTGCCTCCTCTTCCTCGTCCTCACCACTTCAACCTGACACACACGAAAGTTTTTTTTTATTTAAAGTGTTTATTGAAAACACTAATCTTTTTTTCTATTCACAGTGGCATCTGTGCTGTGCAGAATTGCAGCGCTAAATTAAATCATTTTAGTCACATGCCACTTGAGGACAGGAGTTTTGATTAGTTTGTAATGAGGCAGAAAGTTCAACAATAGAAGTTCTCACAGTGTACAGTTGCAAAAAGGTATGTAAACCTCCAAATAACCTGGGTTTCCTATGTAAATGGGTCATGAAATGAGGTTTGAGCTTCATTAAAGTCACAACAATAGATAAACACAGTCTTAAGTAATACCAGATGCCAATTATGTTTCCACGTTTATTGAACCCAGGCAGCAGTAACCTTAGCCAAACATTTAGATGTATTTTGGACCATTGCTCTTTACAAAACTATTTCAGTTGAGCAATGTTTGTCAGATATCTGGTAGAAATTTCTCTCTTGAGTTCATGTCACAGCATCTCATTTAGGTTGAGGTTGTCCACACAACATTTCAAGATCCAGGTAGACTTCTGCAAACTTCAAATCTGTTGCAGCATTTTTCTCTGGATAGCAATGATGTCCTTTGTGGTGTCCTCCAATTACGTCCGTTCTTGTGTAATATTCATAGTAGATAGATGTTATCATATGGCAGATGTTTTCAAAATTCTTCTTGATCTCACTGTGCATTCTGCGCTGTGCTTTTGTAGTTTTTTTTTTTTTGCTAGCTATTCCTAAGGAGATGAGCAATAGGACTGACATGTCACCATTTATAGTCTGTTTTACAATGGACTAACAAAGAGTAGGGCTTTTAGAGATAGTTTTGTAACTCCTTCCAGATACATGCGAGTTGACAATTCTTAATTTCAAATCTTATGAGAGCTTGTCTGCGTGTTTTAGTTCACATCCACCACTGCTTCTTGTGAAGAGCAAAGCAGTGAGTGTTTTCATAGAGCGGGGAAGCAATAGCCAACACTTCCAATCTCTTCAGATTGATTGGACTCTAGATTGGCTGACTCCTGACTCTAATTAGCTCTCGGAGAAGTCATTATTTCCACCATGGACTGTGATCGTATTCAATGCACTGCCCAATGAAAAGATGAAAACATAATTAATGCAACAGTGTGAATTTGTTTTTATTTAGACATGATACAATATATATGTACCTCCTGTATGCTAAATTTCAATGTCCATTTAAATGTTAGAGCACGGTGACTTTGACTTTCTGATCACCTTGTATTAGTTTAAGCAAACTTTGGTTGATGATTATATCTAAAATTGCAAATCCCATTTTATACCCATATAATTTGGAAATCCAGAGCAGTAATCCCAAATGGTTTCTTTCAACTATATGTACAATATGACATTCAAACTAAAGTATTTCATCACCTGGAGGCTCACTACACCACCAATGCATCAATGTTTGTGGTTATGTGAACAAGTTGTTCTAAAATAGCTCACAGCATCTAAGCATTTAGTTTGACTCGATACATTGTGCTTGACACCCCCCAGTCAATCTTTTGTCTCCACTTTCAGTTGAGTCTTTTTATGTCAGGATGTCTTTAAAACTTAAGGATGGCAGATTATTGAAGGTGTGGAAATGTTGTGACAGTTACCTATCCCGAGAGATTCACGTGATAGTGAATCTGACGCATACGGGTTCTTGTAAAGCTTTCAAATCCAGCTGTGAAGACTGACATGCATTGAAAAACTAGTTTGAAATCTTTGGGAATCATAGGTGCCCTATCAACGCTGCTGTCATTCAATACAATGGTGGGTGTTTTGATCATATGGAATTAGATTTTTGATAATTTCACTAAAGTGATGCCAAGCATTTACTGTAGGTCATACACGTTGCTTTGAAAACCAGTTCCTTCAGTTAAAAGTTTTGTTCTCTTACAGACGGGGCAGTTATTCTGACTTTCTTCCGCTACCGGTCAATAAAATTAAATTGCTCGATTCAGGTTTTTGTGCTCTCGTTCGAAAGCCATGCTAAATTGGCTCAAACGCACCCTAAATGTTAAAGTGGGGGAATGCATCTCTTGTTTGGTGCTTGGCCTGTGTGAATAATTGTTGAATGGGGGTGCCAGACTGCACACTGGCCTCTGATCAGGAATAAAAATATTCAGCCACGCAGAACACAGCCCTTAAAGAAACTGTAGCTGTATGTGCTGTAAATAATAGATCAAACCTAACACACAAATAATCAAAGTAACAACAAGAAAAAAAAAATCTAATGAAAATGCACTGCTTTCGAAGGCAACTCCTGCAGCACCGCCTCTGTGCTGTTGAATAAACTGTCAAAGTGCTTTTCCTCCTCACCAGCATAAAATTTGATCAAATTGTTGTCCATTATGTGCATCATCAGTCATATGACTTGATTGGTTCACTGACTTGCTGATGCATGTTGGATATTGTGGAAGTGGCGGTGCTTGCACTTGTTTTTGTTTCCTGGTGAAAAGTGGCCTAAAACATCAATTATATTAATCCAACTCAATATGCAGGTTCCTATGCACTTAGCTGGGTATTGTATGTAATAAATAGGGATGTGCACTTGACTGCTTTTCCTTGATCAACGATGAGGAACATTCTGTCGAGAGCAGTATTTCCCAGTCTTATACTTAAGCCATGGCACCTATTTTACCATTAGAACAAGTTCATGGCACACCAGTAAAAAAATAAAATAAATAAAATCATAAGTATAACTATGTTGGAATAATGATGCTGTCATCTAAACCCCATCACAAATTTACTTAACAAATGTGAAATTTTGGCTGGGTCACTGTTTCTCTGTCCAAATATGAAGCGCTCATATTTCTCAAACCACTGTATTAAAGCAGGCTAGGATCGCTTTAAGAACTTCAATTTAAAGAGCCATTTTAATTGTTTGGACAACACGAGTCAGATAATGAAAGTTCTCGATTGCGGGTTCCTCCAGAGAGAAAAAGGAGGTGTGCGAACAGCAGACCGGCACAAGTGAGCCGTCAGCCGAAAGAGTGTTTGGAACCCTCGTGAGCCGAGTGCTGCTGCTGTCAGAGCTGTGTTTTACATGCATTAAGGATGAGAGGCACTTGTCTCGCTCTCACTCATCCTGCTCACTTCACCGTCCTTCCCCTACTTGCTGTTCTTTCGTCTTGTGACTGATTTGGCTCATTAAGATCAGGAGAAGGAGAATTAATTACTGTCATTAAGTGAGCCATGCTGCTCCCACCTCTCAGGCGCTCCAGCGGCAGGGCAGTGGAGTGTGAACAGCTGGGAGGGTGATGAGGATCTAATTTGTGGGACGGAAGGAAAAGATGCAGAAAACGGGATTCTCGTGTGGATAAGGACACATAAAGAAAAGTGTAAAAGACACGTTTGCTTTCTCGTGTGGTTAAAGAGAAAGCAAATAAAATAGACAGTGGGAAGAAGAGTCACACAGACTGTAAAATGGAGGCCTGATGCCAAAGGGAGAAACAAGAGCATGAGGGGCAGTCACAGAGAGGGAGGTACTTGAGCAGGATTTTTTTTTTTTTTTTTTGGGGTGGGCTGTATGCTAATGTGCCTGAGCGTATTGTTCAGCTCAGGGAGCTAGAAAAAAATTATAATCCAGGTCAGAGAGAGAGAGAGAGAGAGAGAGAGAGAGAGAGAGAGAGAGAGAGAGAGAGAATATATCTAGGCAGCGTATAAAACAGGAAGAGGTCAGAGGAGACATTAGGAGTTGAGAACGAAAAAGAACCTTCTCACCCTGCATAATGACCACCACAGCTGCACTTTCTAATCTTCCAATCGTTGTATACATTACAATACATATCAGATGATAAATGTGTTTGCTCCAACTATCACCTGTAAAAGAATGCCATTTTTCCTTTCCTCCTTTAAATCCCCTGCTGCGGCTCGCAGCATTTTGTGTGTGGTTTTTGTGTTGTTTTTTTTTGTGACTCGAGGAAGATGCTTGAATCCACAAGGCCTCAGGGCAGAGGCACTTGAGAACATTTCCTGCAATTCAAGTGACCTGTTTTACTGATGTTGACTCTTTCAATTGCGTTGAGTGGAATTTTATTTAGTTTCTATCATTCCTCTTTGCTCTGCAAGAAAGGGAGTCTAGATGCAGTTTTTGAGGGGGTTGGGATTTTGTTTTTGTTCTGTTGCTTTTCATCATTGTCACAATTTCATTGCGATATCCACCCCCCACCTGCGGCATACATGAAAAAAAATGCAATAAAAATGAAAAGTAATATTTGCTGGCGTCATTTGTAAAAGCGCAACTTCTTCCAGGCCACCTCCTGATTTTGCAGATTCACGCGAGTCAGTTGACAAATATCTGCAAGCCATCAGCTTTGCCGCCCTTGATGTGTTGATGCTGCAAGACCAGCTGTTGCTGACAGCCGCACGTTCAGACAAGGTCTATTTGGAAGAGATGCTAGTGCAGCTGTGTTTTGTGTTTGGTTAAACACCTGGGCCATGCATGGGTTGGCATACCTGAATACCAAAGTTGAAAATAGGTGATTAAATAATACTAAATGTGTCAAATGTCCTTTTACTACATTGCAGTGAAACGCTGCACAATTTTGGCTCGTGGGTGCAACTTTCAGAAAAAGTGACACTGATGGCTGCTGTGTGGGGTGCGTTTAGATGTCCCATATGACAAGCTGTACCGATTTGAAACAACTGAAAGGCAAAAAAATATTATGAATACACTGTAACTCATATTTGCTGATCTGCTCATTTAAAATATCAAGTAACACTTCAAACATTGACAAGACACTGAATTGCAAATGTCAGATGTTTTGCTGCTTCAAGGCTCACAATTTCCCCTCTATTCTTTCAGTAGTTATAACAAGCTGGCTTAAAATGTGGTGTATTTGCTTGTCATAACTCTTCAGCAGGCAGTACGGACAGTACGGATGCAGAATGAGAGAGAGAGAGAGAGAGAGACATTTGTGAAGCGACAAGAAAAAAAATAAGTGCGAGGAAAGGTCTGCAAAGAAAAGGTAAAAGATTCCAGGACGCTAGAGAGGAGATCTGAGATGTTCACGTTAATGCTCCTACAATGCAAAGTGGTGCTTTGTGGTTACGCTAAAAGGCGAGTGTATGAGATGAAGTGCATCTCATGCATCCAGGAGAATGCGAAGGATCTTGTGAATGCAAATATTCCTATTCTACTCTGAGCCTTTGGACCTCAAAAGATGTTTAGATGCCTTTCTTGTTTTTGTTCTCACTCGTGTGATTCGTACATGTTACAGATTTGTTTAGATTTGTATTGGAATAGTTTCAAAACTTTACAAACGTGAACCCTGATGTGTCTTTGTGGATCTAGAGAAAGCCTACAACAGAGTACCAAGAGAGGAACTGTGGTACTGCATGCGTAAGTCTGATGTGGCAGAGAAGTATGTTAAAATAGTACAGGACATGTATGATGGCAGCAGAACAATGGTGAGGTGTGCCTTAGGCGTGACAGAGGAATTTAAGGTGAAGGTGGGACTGCATCAGGGATCAGCTCTGAGCCCCTTCCTGTTTGCAGTGGTAATGGATAGGCTGACAGATGAGGTTAGACTGGAATCCCCTTGGACCATGATGTTCGCAGATGATATTGTGATCTGCAGTGAAAGCAGGGAGCATGCAGAGGAACAATTAGAAAGATGGAGACATGCACTGGAAAGGAGAGGAATGAAGATGAGCTGAAGTAAATCAGAATATAAGTGCGTGAATGAGAAAAGTGGAGGGGGAAGAGTGAGGCTACAGGGAGAAGAGATAGCGACGATGGACGACTTCAAATATTTAGGGTCAACAATCCAGAGCAATGGTGAGTGTGGTAAGGTAGTGAAGAAATGGGTCCAAGCAGGTTGGAACAGCTGGCGAAAGGCGTCTGGTGTGTTATGTGACAGAAGAGTCTCTGCTAGGATGAAGGGCAAAGTTTACAAAACAGTGGTGAGGCCGGTGAGGCCATGATGTACGGATTAGAGACGGTGGCACTGAAGAAACAACAGGAAGCAGAACTGGAGGTGGCAGAAATGAAGATGTTGAGGTTCTCCCTCGGAGTGACCAGGTTGGATAGGATTAGAAATGAGCTCATTAGAGGGAAAGCCAAAGTTGGATGTTTTGGAGACAAGATTCGAGAGCGCAGACTTCAATGGTTTGGACATGTTCAGAGGCGAGAGAGTGAGTATATTGGTAGAAGGATGCTGAGGATGGAGCTCCCAGGCAAAAGAGCGAGAGGAAGACCAAAGAGAAGGTTTAGGGATGTGGTGAGGGAAGACATGAGGGTAGTTGGGGTTAAAGAGGAAGATGCATGAGATAGGCTAAGATGGCAAAAGATGACACGCTGTGGCGACCCTTAACGAGACAAGCCGAAAGGAAAAGAAGAAAACAAACGTGAACCCTGTACCATCCAACCCATTAAAGTAACCACACAAAATTGCTACCCCTCGCATCCTCCTGCAGCCCAGATCATGGAAACCTCTTCTACCTGCAAGTGATGCCAATATTCATCATCATTGTTATATTGATAATTATAATAACAACAACTACAAACTGAGGATGTGGTACAGTAGTAGAGCACATAGATGGTGAGCTGAGCAGGGGAGTCAAAAGAAAACAAATGAGTTTGATAAAACTGACTAGAATGAGACTTTTGAAGCTACCTGTAATATGCTTCATGCAGAAACAAATTTTAAATTCACTACTGGTGTTGTCATTTCTGGCGATGCCATTTAACCCCTAATAAATAACTATGTTAAAGCAAGTTTACTCATTTTTACCACAGTGGTTAAAAATATGACATTTTTATCGAGGTCAGAAGAGTCCAGAAGCAAACGTAGTCCACGTTCCTCCTTTCTTTGTGCGGTGAGGCTGATGTGAAATGAGTTCTCAGATGGCCATAGCCTTCACATTTATATTATTGATAAATTTTGTACCCAGATATAATAGTCTGGTGTTGCTTCAAGCGATCAATGTTGAGAAGATAAACTGAGAAGCACACGGTGTATTGGGACTTCTCATCACACATAATATAATTTAGTATGTCGAGTTCTCAACGCTAAAACCAAGTCCAATCTTCATCGATTAAATGAGAATGTAAATCCTGCAGGCAAAGTAATGTCTTCACCATACCTCAATTTCACAGACATTTCATCTACCAGTAGATCTCTCTCTCTCTCTCTCTCTCTCTCTCTCTCTCTCTCTCTCTTTAAAAGGGGAAATAGTCACAACAAGCTTCTACACCGAGGTTTTCTTGTGCCAACCACCTATATGCTGTATGTGATATCAATATGCTTACTGCTATCCTTTTAAGACAACTCTGTCACATTGTGGCTTGGACTAAAGTTAGCTGAAGTGCATCAGCGTTTCCCCTGCAGGTGGACCGAGATCACCTCTTCTAGCTCAGATCAACTGCGTTGGAGTTTATTTTAACAGAACCAAACCTGGCAAGTGTGAACACCGCCAAAAGCAATCCCTGTCATGATAATCAGCTTCAGCATTATCCTGACCATTTAACTTGGGGGACCATCTTTGGCCTAGAGGCTCAATTATCTCCACCTGCTGCGGTTCTTGTTGGTGATCAAATCCCTCAACAATAAACTGCCACTGGGTGAACATCGGCCAGATCCTATGGCCATCATAGTCACAGCAGCCCGTAATCCCCCACCAATTTTCAATTTTGTCTACCAGGCTCGCTCCTTTCGGTGATCTTTTTTCCCTTTTCCGTGTTTCCCTGCCTCGGCTCTCCTGATTTCATTGACTTCCATTCCAAAAACTGTCTTTGAAAAATTTCCAGTGGAAATCCATCTTCTCTTGTCAAAGGCGAGACGAGGAGGAGAACAAATATTGGAAGGCTTTCTTATATCTACCGACAATGTTTACTGTCTGTGCTGGCATACGGAAATGAAAATCTCTTCTGCATGTTGATGATATTGTATTATTTCAGGAAAAGGTAACAAATTAGAGAGAATTTGGTTATGCCTTGAGTCTGTGAAGAATAAAGCCGTTTATCTTTTCACATCTCCCTGATCGCCAACAGCAGCCAAACACTCAGCGAGCTTCCATTTCCACTTTCTTTGCCTTGTCTCCCCTGCAGCAAAAATAGCTGCGCTCTTAGATTCTGTGAAGAAGGAGCTTCAATGTAAAACCTTTTATCGATGGCATTAAAGCACTAAATGCATTCGTCTGTTTCCTGCGCAAGGTAAAAAAACAGTACAAAGAAATTAATATACAGATCAAAGTGTGGATAACTAATAAGTAAATAAGTGCTGAACAATTGTGCCGCACACACACAAATGGCTTCCTTTGCCCAGTCTATTAAAGAGCTGGATGCATGATATAAACATTGTGATGGCCTGTTGCTTTCACTACATTCCCACCTGCTTTTCCTCCATGAGTGCCAACTAGCTCTAATCTACTCAGATTTATCAGAAGCAAAGTCTGCATCGTTAAAGCAAACATATTTGCCTCAAGGAATAGTGACTCAGATCTTCCAGAATGAGTCACATGTACAAAAGCCAACATTTCTTCACAGAAAAGCATTGACATTAATGGCAGCACGCACTCAAGCACTTCATGTGTCCTTTTTCTGCTCTGTTGAAGCATCCAGACTTTCCTATGACTGTGTTTATGCTTAATTGTACTGACCCGATGAGAGTCACAATGAGTTAATGAATATCTTTTAGTCTCATTTGTATGTTTTTGAATATTACCATGACTATGAAGGCTCTTTGAAGGTGGGGTTTGGATTAAGGTTGCATATCCTTTGAGTTGTCAGTTGTGTGTGTAATGTAAAGTCATTCACTGCATTATTTATGTACAGAAGTGTGAATATGACTACGTAGACCTTAAAACTCTTTTCTATTAATTGAAGGTTGTATGTGTGTGAGAGAAATCACTCAGCTCAAGCAAATTGGCGTGCAAAGATGATACACACCAAACAAGAAAACATCAATTTTCTCTCTGCTCCCATGTTGTCAATGAGTTTATCTTTCAAGGGCAGCTGTTAGGTTGGGCAGTGGGATGGAACAAGTGTCTTCGTGATTGTCCAGTGCAGCTGGACTGCCTTCTCTTTGGCACGCCTTCAGAGAGATCATTAGACCTTGCCTACAAAGCTCACACGTGGACTGCCAGAAAGTCTAAAGCTATACTGTTAGCCATGCACAGGACTGTGTTTTGTGCAGATCTATACGCTGGATGTGGTTTTTTTTTCCCCCTCTCCCTTCTCTTTGTTATCAAAGTATTCCACAGACTATTTCAGCTTGAGGTTCCACACATGCACCACATTTGTATTTTGTTTTTGCTCCAAGATAGATTGATTCACTGTTTCTCTTCAGTCTTATAATTACTTAAATTACTGAGAAGTAAAGATGATCATCATTTTCACTGCTCAAATGTGTATTTTAACATGCTTATTTCTGAACAGCGCTATCTCTGTCCGTAGTCCTGAAATGATTTCCAATGAAATCATAATTTTCTTCACTGTCTTGCTTAAGGACATTTTGATACTTTATAGTATTATAGTATATATCATAGTCATCTCTGTGCTTTTAAGTTGGCTCCCGCTTCTCCGTTTGTGAAAATATGAAGGTGTGTGTCACTTGGTCTCAAATTGAGTAATGCTGTGACACAGCATGTTTTGTTTTTTTTCCCCCTGTACTTTGTTGTGATTATAGGCAAACTAAACTTCGGGTTGACTTTCTCTTGCGCTGTGACAGTCAACGAGCCGATACAATTCACAACTGACATTGCAACTGTTAAGCGGCTTTGAGACGTTACATCCATCAATAGTGCTGATGTTCCGTCTCAGATTCACTTTTCAGTGGAATGCAATGTTTTCAAAATTTGTGTCTTTGCTTTGTAGTCACAATTGCAATTGAAGACTGCTTCATGACTCAATTTCCCACATCGACTAGTCAGGAAATTCAGTTGCATTTATCATTTTATTGTTTTTTTTTTTTTTTTTTTGAGAATCTTTGAGAATGTTCTGAACTCCAATCAGCATTTGTTGTATTTAGCATCATAATGCTAACTGAAAGAGTCGTGCCACAGTGCCTCTATGTACATGTCTGTAGCTTGGGTGTCGATGCTGCTTTCTTCTTAAAACCTGTAAACTATACTCAAGATGGAATCAACCGTCCATTTGCTGGCTGAGGAAAGCAGGATTTCACCTCAATTTATTCAAGACATCATCAACCAAGAATCAATTCCACGCAATTGTCCAAACTCTTGAATTATTATTGCTGTCAATAATACTTATACGGTACGTCCTTTTCCCGCAGGTCCCCTCACAGGTCCACTCCACAATCATCCTATTAGGTTTAAAATTACAATGCATTGGCATTGGCTCTTGTGCTCTTTATTTACACACTCTCATCAGTTCATTCAAAGCATGTAATAATTTACTATCTTGAGTACAAGGGCCTTAAAAATAACCCAGTTCCACAGTGGCTCTGAAGCACTGTGGACCGACTGATTTTTTTTTGAACGCCATGATGGTTTGACGTGGCATAATCCTCTTTCGCTGATCTCCCTTTGCCCATCTGTTCCATCTCCATCCCTCCTTTTCCTCCCTTTATCATCACTCAATCTCCTGGTAGCACAGATAACACGCGTGAAGGAAGATGCAACTTTGAGACCAAACCATTCTTTTGAAAATATGCAGCATTCAACACGCTGGATTAAAGTGGTATTCCGAAGCGCTTTTGCAAAGTGCTGAGAGGTCAACGCAGCACAAGGCGAAACAATTCTATCTGCTGATGTCTTCCCTTCATGCAAGACATGCGAGACTTTATCTTTGTTTGGTTATTTTTGTTGGAAAGAGTTTCACTCAGTTCTGCACAGGAATTACATTGCTTTGTCTTCGGCGTATAATCCTATCAACGTCCGAACACCAGCACAAAGCAGTCTTAGAATAACCGGTACTGCAGGAACACATTATTTTTGACAAGCCAAACGTGAGCTCTCTTGCCAGGCATTATATTTTTCAAACCTGAAATTTTCCTTCTTCTAAAACGATAATGAATGTAACTGCGATACACCATTTACAGACAATGTTGTGAGGATTTTAGAGAGAATTTTTTTTTTCATCTTTTGCCATCTAGTAGCACAGTATATCAACTGCAATTTAATAAACTGGAACATTTGAAGTTGAACACAATGTATTCCAGGACTCCGAGCTACAATTTATTAGGATATTGACGTTTTTTTTTATTTTTGTTTGTTTTTTTCCCCAACAGGATATAGTATTAGAAATGGGCATAATTCGATGGGCTCAAACTGTCTCTGCAATGTCAGCTTTATTAGCCGTGCGTGTCCAATTGTTATAAAAATGTAAACACGAGTTGACAATAAAATACTCAGCCTTAGATTAGTGTGAAAAGGTGACTTTCCACACCGGTCTGACTCACCCGCTTCAAACATTGCTCCGTGTAAGTTTCTTGTATAGAACGTGTGTAAACAAACACTTTTGAGATTCACGAGTTATTGTTGCTCTCCTGTTTTAGTGTTGCATTTCTTATTTACACAGCTTGCTAACATTGGTCCTTCTTTTGGCATGAGTGTTAAAAAATGAAATTAAAAAGCACAGAATTTATTTGGTATGAACTCTTGTAAGGTATATTGTTGCCATGTGATATACAGTGATGGATGGCACACTGCCTGTTTCCCAGAAAATAAAGGTTAAAGACACCTATCGAGTGTTTATTCTTCGTTACTTTTCCTTCCCCTCTTGCTCAGACAGGTTGATCCATGTTGAGTGATATTCTGCATGTGATGACAGATGTTAAAAGGATTTGACGCGATACGTGTGCGTCGGCGAAGGCCTCTGATGGAACGTTTGCATCACAATGTTCGCACACTATATCATCACTGGCTCACCTTTGATGTTTCCTCAGGCAATTTAGTCTCATCTCTGTCTTTTTCCCCTAATCTTTTTCCTTTCCGCTAGCTTTTATCTTTCCTCTGTCTTCATCTCCCTTTCTCTTAGTCTCCCTTCTAATCATTTTCACGATGCATTCCCCCTCCTCTCCCCTGGTCTCCTTGCTATAGCAGTGGGTGTACTAAGCAGGGATTAGGCGTGATTGAAGTGCTGACGTGAGGGTTCTTCTGCCGAGGTCTCTTATCCTCTGCGGTCCCCCTGAGAGACTTCTCAATGCTGGGCTTCACCAACAGTTTTGGGCTCAGTCTCTCCAAGGACTCCCTGTGGAAATGGCCTCTCTTCATGCCTGTGTACCTTATCCCCAATAGCTTTTGGCCTGATAGATGTGTGGCTCGGCCCTGATAGAGCTCCCTGCCAACTAGTATGCAGCCCAGCTTTTTAATTTTTTATACTTTTCTTTAAAGGGACTTTCTCCGTGCTGTTTTATATCAAAGCCTGAGCCGCCACAGACTTTGGCCATGCTCCTTCCCTTCCCGAGGTGGCAGTTGACAAAAGGGTGTCACAGACTATTCTGACTTTGCTTCATGATTTAGCATGGACCACATCACTGAAGGCTAATGAGCTTAATTGTCCCTCTTAGCTTGGACTCTAAGGTGATCAAATGAAACAGCGCCGAGTTTTAAGGGTTGTAGTTCACCACCATTGTCACTCTGTGATCTTGCTTGAAAGGTCATAATGTCTTTCTTTTACGTATCATACGCCTACAGCACTGCATAGTGGCAGGCGCGCATACAAATGAAGACGCGAGTAGATGTCAAGCTTTCTCGCTTGAGTGGGTTGTGCCCGTCGCTTTGCATGGCCTAATTCTTAATTACATTCGTCTCCCATCCGCTGCCGTGCTGATAGGGATTAACACATAAATGAGTGCGAAATCTGCGCCGTGGCATGTACATGGTACATTGTGCTCTTTATTCAAGCCCCCTTCACCTGACTTCTGCAATTGAGTTAGTCTTTGAAGTCAAGCAGTCGGAAAAGAAAGGGGGGAAAAAGCAGGAGCAAAGGGGTGGGGGTGGTGGTGGGGGGTTTGGGGACCATTATGGGGAGAATGTAGCATTGGCCTGAGGGTCTAAGAGTGAGAATATTCATGACACTGCTTGTTTCAAAGTTTGTTGATTTAGCTTCTATTTATTTTTTTTCCCTCTTTGCTTTACTTTCGCAGCCCACGTTTTTACATCGCATGTGTTTGCTTAAGCAGTGGTTACTTTTTACCATCAAATAACATTAGTCTTCTGTAAAACATTTGAAGGAAATTTACACCATTTCCATAGTTTGGCTCCCACATTATCTTGAAATACAGCGTACCTTGCCATATATAGTGATGAAAAATTATACTCTCTTATTGCCCCTGGGCGACTTTGGCAAACGACTGGTTTCTTTTACAAGGACAGTAAAATTCTGATACGAACCAAGAAACACTTGAAATAGCTTGTAACCCAAATGAAGTGTTGTTTCGTTCGGCGGAGGAGGAGATATAAAATTAAGGGGCTCCCTCCCATATGAAAGTGGGGGGGGGGTCCACTGTCCACTGTATACTACTGTATATGTTTAATTCATGTATCATAACATAATGTGCCTTCAAATGAGCCTGTGCGTCACAGGTACAGCTGCTGATTGATGACGCCAAATAACGTCTGTTTATTGCAAAATAATTTTGCATTTCTATTATGCCCCCCCCCAAAAAAAAACAGATAGCATTGTTGGATCTTTTTATTTATTTATTTTTCAAACAGTTCATCTTCAGGAGTCAATGGTTTGCTATTCCACGTAAATAGAACATGAAAAGTTACAAAGAAGGCAGCGCAAACAGCTTTGATTTCTGTTTCTATTATTCATGCTAACCTGAATGTCCACACACACCAGATTAAAGGGGTAAAATGATTAACTAGAAATCAACGATGCAGATCATGGTAATGCAGCCCATTTTCATTTGCTCATACAATTCATATTTCATACTAGAACATTTTTCTCAAAAACTCACGTCAAACAAGTTCCGTTTATCTGGTGGCTGTTTCAGTCATGCACATTGTTGCTTTCGGGAAAGTTGATGCAATTAGAAGGAATTATAAAGTATTGAATCAATATCAACAATAACAACAACAACAAAAAATCTCTGACGAATCTTAATTAGAATAAATAATTTCACAAGAGTTGGCATGTCGACATAACCAGTGCAGAGGGCCATTGTTTTTTTTTTTCTTTTCTCGCTGTGGGTATATTGCAATACAGTGTAGAGCTAAACTTTGTTTATATTTCCCTACCAAATTCATTGTATACTTATTAAGGTTAAGGCCTTTGTTTTATATTTTCTTCCTTTTTTGTTTTGATTTTCATGACGCCATTGCTGCTATCCTCCATGCAAATGAACTCCTCTTCACTCGCCATTGTTTTGCCGCCAAGCACATGATGGAAGCCCCTAGTGCAGTTTTTCAATCAGCAGTCTCCCACCACTGCTGCCCTTGTGGCACCCATTAAAGAAAGCAGAATGCAATGCAGGAAAGGTCAATGAGATCCCATCCTGGAAATGATTTAGGTTAAATTATATAGAGCCTCTATCGAGTAGAAAAAAAATGATTTGAAGCTTGCTCACATTATCATATTGTTTTACTTCATTTACCAGATACTCAGAAAAGTTAGTCAGTGGACTTTATTAATACATATTTGGAATAATGGCCGGACTGCTTTACCGCGGGTAAGGTGTCCGACAAAAATTTGCGTTCTCAGCCGATTTCACCCATATTTTCACATTCTTGCAACGTTACAACCCACTTTTTAGATGTTAAGAGCAATAAAATGTTTTGTTTCCAAAAAAAGACTGAAAATACATGCATTATATATTATATATTTAAATGTAATTTTAATAGCTAAAAGCAATTTGCTACCCATGACATCTGCTAGTCAGAGACTGAGCAGCACTGTGTTTACTGAGTGAACTAGTGGCAGAGGCACAAGGCATTTCCTGTGGCTTACATAATATATTGTGTCTGGGAACTTGGTAGGCCGCTCTAGTGTACCCAAACAATCTTAATAGGTCCACATAATTTTTTATCTTAATTTTTTACAAGCTGTCTGTCTGCGGTACACCCAACATGGGTCTGTGAACAACTTTTGGGTCCTCTCACACCAGCTGAGAATCACTGCACTATCAGACACAATTTTATTTTTTCATCACTTTACCTGTACGTTCTATGCTAGTATTCTATATAAGTGCACGCTACATTAAAGGGGAAATGCAATGGTTTGCATTAATGTATCCAATAAGTCATGTAATATGTATTCTATCTTGACAATGTGATGTTAAATCCTCTCTCATTTAATAGTATTTTGAGAAGATTTTTGACAATTACAAATTTTCAGGGGCGCTGCCATTTTCGCGAGTCACATGACCTACGTGGGCGTATGTAACGTGTTACGTGCCGTTCCAAATGCTCGATTACATGGGACACCATTATGCCCAGCGCTGATTTCTCAGATTTATCCTCATCTGATGAAGAAATAGCAGTATCGGTTGATCGGGAAGACTGAGGAATACTTCCATACAGAGTGGCGGAGCCATGAGCTTGCTCGGCCTGGGAGCTCCCTCTGCCAAGTGGCGGAGCCGTGAGCTCGCTTCCCGCCGTAGCTCAGCTCACGGCTCCGCTGCTCGGCGGCATTATTTACAACCACAAGTTCAAATCTGTATGGAAGTATTCATCAGTCTTCCCGATCAACCGAGCAGCCGAGCCACTCATGGCTGTGCCGATCACGGCTGTGTATAGAAGTATTCCTCCATCTTCCCGATCAACCAATACTGCTCTTTCTTCATCAGATGAGGATAAATCCAAGAAATCAGCTCTGTGTCCCATGTAATCGATGTCATCAAATTGTCAAAATAGAGTACATATTACATGACCTATTGGATACATTGTTTATGCAAACCAGTGGATTTCCCCTTTAAATACAGCACATATATTAATGAGAGTTAAAAGGAGAAAGTTGAAATTGTTACCCTTCATTTGTCAAATTGGTATTATGTTCAACCTACTGGTAACAATTCAGGTATGCTTGTAAATTCAACACTCTCCCAAAGCTCACAACAAAGCAAATGTTATCACTGTGGTTGTTGAAATTAAAGTGGCACTTTAATCTATTTTTACGCTCACCCGAGAAGTGCTGAAAGAGTGGTGTTTATGTAGTGCCTTTCCACTTTTACAGCATAAAACACTCTGATTCCCCCATTCATTCATATACAGTACAGCAATTGTCTGTTACTTTAAGACACATACTTACACGCATACTTCTGATTCATTAAAATAAAGAATTAAATGTTACACTGTATACGTTACGGCTCCAGTGGCAATGTAGACCCAGGTGGATAGATGCAAAAAGAAGAATGTAGGTTTAAATTTATGTTATCCCACCCCTTTTCTCCCCGTTTGTGTCTATGTGATAAATGGGTTATAACACTAAAAGAATAGGTCTTTGGAGACACGAATATATTAATTCCATATGAGTTGAACCACTTTGTGTGGTTTTGTGATAAAAGATACCCAGTGTTTCTTTGGTAATATATATCCATTTTCTGAGCCACTTATCCTCACAATGATCACGGGAGTGCTGGTTCCTGTCCCAGCTGTCAACAGGCAGGAGCCAGGGTACATCCTGAACTTGTTGCCAGCCAATCGCAGGACACATAGTGACGAGCAACAGTCGCACTCACAATCACACCTAGGGGCAATTTAGAGTCTCCAATTAATGTTGCATCTTTTTGGGATGTGGGAGGAAACTGGAGTGCCTGGAGGAAACCCACACAGTTAAGGGGAGAACATGGAAACTCCACACAGGGGGGGCTGGGATCAAACCCTGGACCGCAGAACTGTGAGGCTTTACAGCTCCCCCACTGCCCAGCCTACTTTTGTAATAGTTAATCAATTTAAAAATTCAACAGCCATTCTAAATTTATCCTCAGCTCAATGCAAACAGGTCACATCTTGAAGTTAGCCTCTG